>NC_143584.1:123192810-124673218 GCF_048544385.1 Mastigoproctus giganteus | reverse complement strand
TCTCCAAGACCCAAAAAAAAGCAAGACAACCTTAATCAAATGTGAAGATTCTTTTTTTATTATTTTTATTTTTTAATTTCAATGGAATTGTTTATTAAAAATTTGCTCCGCAAAGGTCAAACTGTGAACCAGAAATATTACAAAACAGTTTTATAGTGACTTCACAATGCTGCAAAAAAAAAAAAAAGGCCAAGAAAAGTGAGCTTTGGGAAATTGGTGCCTGCATCATAACAATGTTCCTGCACACTGTGCTTTCCATTTGAGAATTTTTGTGAAGTACTCTAAAACTGTGTGGTTCCCCCACCTGCAGTATTCACCAAATTTAATTCCCTGTGATTTTTTTTCCCTGCTGTTGTTTCTCAAATTTAAAGCCACCTTGAAAGGTCAATTTGCAATAATTGGAAATTACTGCAAAGTATACAACATAGGAACTATTAGTAATTCTAGAAGCCTATCAGGAATGCTTACAGTGTTGCTGAAGCATTTGATCACTCTATACTAATATTGAGGAGACAACTCTCATTGAGATCCATCCTGAATAGCCAATAAGCTTCATTAATTACAACTTTTTAATCACAACTCTTATTTGTAACATCTAAATCTGAGTTTATGTGAACTCATTGATACACCAAACGATTGTTGAGTTAGGCCACTGAGAAGTCAAAATCAGGATTAAAGTTACCTTTTTAAAAATTCATCATCCCAGTGAAGTGAGATGAAAACCAAACTAGTCTACCTTAACCAAAGTTGCTGGCATAGCCTAGAAAATAAGTTACATTAATATCACATTAAAAAATCATAAGCTGTAGAGATGGAAGTAAATATTTCATGTGGCTTTCCTAGGGGGGGGGGGGTCTTCTCGAAATTTTTTTTTTTTTTTACTATAAAAAAAAAAAAAAAAAAAGATCCCGTATGTGAAACTTAAGTAATTTCAATAAGAGCTGTTTTTCACAGCTCTTATTGAAATTAGAGTAGTTCACTGCTTAGAAATTTTGAAAAAATAAAGAGAACAAAATGGAGCAATGAAAGCTATACTTGTGGAAAACTTAAAATGACATTGGAGAATCTAAAAAAGAACATACCTCCACAAATGGAGGTATGTTCTTTACATGTTGATTAGCGTAGCATCATGTTGATTATAATTATACTTTTAAGCATTAATTTTTATCACCAATTAATGAAAGCAATAAACAAGTTTCCCTGTATTCTCTAAGATTTTTATTTTATTTATTTATTTTATTTATTTTTTTTTTTCATTAGTTGGCGCATCAGCTTCTGTGGCCATAATGCACCTTCCAGGGTTTTTGCACTACTCTGATCCAAGCCAGAGGTGGGATTCAAACCAGCGACCTTTGGGTTGCCAAGCAAGCACTTTACCCACCCAGTTAGCCCGGTCGGCATTCTCTAAGATGGCCAAGGCCAGAAGAGTTTTGAATTCACCACAGCTACATACATATTGAATATTAATGGCAGCCAGATTTTCAGCCACAATGGGCTGTGCATTTTTCATGGCCGCATACAAGCTTGAACCCGAAACCTTGAGCGTGTACAGAGAAGGGCAACAAGATTGTTGAGGGGAATGAAAAGATCCTCTTACCAAGAGAGGCTTAAGTTCTGTAAATTGCAGTGGCTGGAGACTAGGCACCTGCGCGGTGATCTGAATAAGGCCTTGAATGGGTTGAGAACGCTGAATTCTGATGAGATTCTTACACTTATTCATATTACAAACCTAAGGGGGTATAAATTCAAATTAAGGAAAGACAGATGTGTGGAAACTTGCCTTTAGCCAGTGAGTGGTTAATTGCTGGAACAAACTTCCATCTGTGTTGTGGAAGTTGATAGGTTAAATAAATTTAAGGAGGAACTGGACAAACATTTAGAGGGAATGGTTGTGCAAATTTTTTTTTTTTTTTTTTTGGCTGATGCTGCATGAGCTCATACACTTGCTTTGCTTTCTCACATCACATTATTATTAGCCATATGGTACAAGGAAGCCTGAGGCTTATGCTGCACCAGCCAAAAAAAAAAATCCCGAGTTACCCCTGAGAGAGAAAGAGAGAGAGAGAGAGAGATAAGTACAAAGGAATCACCAAGAAAGGGAAGAATGATGATATCCAGCTCAGGACCCTGGGTTTGCCAAGCCCATACTCACCAGATGTGAGCCCCTGGGGTTGCATGCCACTACTACTACCTCTTCACTTGTAGCCATTCATGCTAACTACTGGATTGTGGCCAACCCAGCCCATAAAAATTCCTCATCATTGATGGGGTTCAAACTTAGGCCTTTTCCACAGTAATTATATTCACTGTGCTACCCAAGAGGTTACACCTACTGTTAATACTGGACAAATACATTTGTCCAGTATCAATTACTAGATCAGGTTGCAGCATCCTCATCTATGCCCCCCACTAGATGAACAAAAGTTAAAAGCTAAAGTAAAATTTTGACAGTATTCAGTGAATCATTTTGCTATTACCATAGACTGCAAAAATTTGCAATGAAACATGGCCACAAAACTTGTACAAAAGCAAACCATCTATCTCTAATAGCAGGAATTTGCATGATGAGCACCAGAGTAGACTATGGGGAGGTTCACTGGGGAAAACATGGCCTTGCCATGTACAATGGGAGAATGAGCTGTGGCATATAAAATTCAGTTTGTTTCAGTAATTTAGCATTTATAGAATGCATTAATACCTTAAAAAAGAAACATTATTTATTGAATAGGTATAACAACATATAAAATTATACAAAAAAAAATTTTGAATTATGAGTTGATAGATTGGCAAGTGTAGTAATGTGGTCTCTCTCTCTCTCTCTCTCTCTCTCTCTCTCTCTCTCTCCCCCCCCCCACCAATGAGGCACTGTAACTGATACAGGCAGGACTACATTTATGTGCATTGCATCAACTCCCTTTCACCAACATCTTATCACATATGACTTCAGTAGTGCAGAGATGTAAACAGCTGGAATGAAAAATGGCAACAGATTGTCTTTAGTAATGTGGTTAGGTTCTGTCTGAGAGATTCATGTATAACAATACCCTAGTGAAAGAGTGATACTATTTGTAATCAAAGGAATACAAGGTCAGATATCTGGAAACATGACATGGGGTGCCATATCATGTTTCCAATAATATAGTGCTCTGGCAACATGTCACTAATGTTGTTGGAAAGCTTTTACATAGTCAGGGCTGGCCTTAGCAAATGCAGTGGCCAACTGAAACATGTTGGTGGGCCCCCTTGAAAAATTCAATATTAACCCCTCAATATTTTGAAAAACAAATGAAAAACTATAACTATTAATAATTTTATTAAATTTGTTAACAGTTGACCAACATTTTGATAACAAACAAAACTAATCAAAAGGATATTTTTCTTTCCTTTTTATCAGAAAAATCTTTAAGACTTGAAATTTAAATTTGCTTCTTTACTTTCAGTGGATAAAATTGCAAGGCTGCTGAATCTCTCTTGAAGTATCATCGAATTCAGATATGTTTTAATTAACTTTAATTGGAAAAAGCTTATTTCCCCTGACTCAGTGAAATTGTTAAAAATATTCTTAGCAATATGAATAAATTAGGAAATCCAGTGGCTCTTTTATTAGTTGTGAGAAATTTTAAAATATTTAAAAGGATTTTTGAAACAATTCTGGAAGAATTGGTTTCAGTGCTTCCATTTCCTTAACTAGCAAGTGGCTGTCAGTATCTACTACCATCACAGACTTGACCAAATAATTGCCCACAATGATTTGGGCATCTGAAAGTGTGATTTCTAAATGTGCAGCATGTTTTCTTAACTCTTCCTTTGGAAATCTTAGAAATTTACCTCAGAAACCAAAAAGATTATTGTTTTATTAACTGCTCGAAACATGGCTCTAGAGACTGCAAAGCCTTGTATACAATGTGCTTGAAGCAGTTTACATTGGAAGCTTCCTTCAGATTTGTTATTGGTTCATCAGCAGGCTCGTAATTGAAGTATCTCTTACTTTTTTATAATCTTTTTATGCAAAATTCTGGAGATACTTTCAATTCTATTGCAAATTCAGTGGCACCAACTAAAACTTGTTTAAATCCAGTCTCTCTATATTCTAACATCCAGTGTGGAAGCTTTTTAAATGAAGAAAGAGCTGTAGCAAGATCTGTAGAATCACTTTGCAGTTCTTTACTAACAAAATTTACTTGAAACAACAAATCATGCCAAAATACTAATGAAACAAGAAACTTTTTTCCTTGATCTGGTTAGCTAGTGATTCAGCTTCACTTCTTGCTTGGGCATCATATGTTTCTTCTATTTCCAAAAGCACATCATAGAAATCACCGACTTAACTTAAAAGCTTTCACACTTTTCATTCAACACGCCCACCTTGTTTCACAGAGAGGCTTTACAGAAAGACCCTTCACATATTTTTTGGAAAACTGACCATCTCTTTGTTGATGGTGAAAAGATTACATACAGACATTGAAGTGTCCCAAAAAAGGTCATTGCATCAGGACAGGTTTCGTTCACATCCCCTAGAATTAGACTGTAATTGTGACAAGCAATGATGTAAAAAATGCCCTTGAATTTTCCTGTAAAGTAGTGCCTGAACACCTGAAACTCTTCCTCTCATAGTAGCTCCATTGTCATAAAATTGACCCTGGATATTAGTTATGTCTAATCCTAATATTTCAAGTTCCTGTTTCAGCACATTGTACAAATTTTCTCCGGTACTGCTCTTTACATTGATAAATTTTATGAAGTGTTCACACACATCACACTGACTGGTGTGTTGAGCAATTTTGTCAGAAACATATCAAATTGTCAGGGAAGTTTGTTCCTGAAAGCTGATAGTGTAAAATCAATTCTTTATCTTAAAAAAAAAAAAAAAAAAAAAAAAAAATTTTTATTAGACATACTGGAGATAATGGGGTGGCAACAATACAGCTCATTTCAAAAAGTGCTCAAACTGGCTAGAATGCTGGTTAATGAGTAAACTTTTTAAAATTAACCAAAAGTATTCTGGCTGTTATTAAACTTAAAAAATATTTTCTAGGTATTCCACAAATAAAATGAGCAAATTCAAACTCCTAATTAGGGCATTTAACAGTGAAATAATAGGACTAACAGAAACGTGGTGTCATCCAGAAATAGGGGAACATGAGATTCACTATGGTAGATACAATGCCTTTAGGAAAGGTAGATAAGATAGAAGGGATGGTGGGGAGTCATGCTTCTTAACAAAGGAAGCCTCAGAATGACTAAAGCTTTCCAGATTCAAAACTTTAAGAATTCATGCATGTATCTGAATGCATACATATAATATGTGATGAGAAGTAGCTGGATGCATAGGCAAAATGAGAGTGGGGGTATGATACCAACAAAAGATTGTGAATATTATCATAAGAACCTCTACATGAATATGTAATGGGTGAATGTCATATTATGGGTAATTTCAGTTTTCCCCAACTGATTACAGCATTTAGTGATAACTCACCAGGGGACAAAATTTTTAAATCAACAAGATGATTTTTATTTGTATCAGCATGTTAGGGAATACTCCAACTGATCATCACCACAAACCAGATGACAATACTGGACCCATTAGCAGAGAGTGTTCACAGAGTTCTAAGTTGGAGAGAGAGAGAGAGAGTGCGCAATTGTTAAAGGCAAAGGAATGTTTTTAGTTTCAGGGAAAGAGATTATGAAGCTTAAAGCACTACATAGTATCTATGCAGAAAGCAGAGTGCAAATACATCAGAATTATGCTACATCTTTAAACTATAGTCAGAGATGCCATGAATACATAAATACCATTAAGAAAATACAGAACAAGGAGGACACTGAGATGGATGGATAACGAACTAGCCAGTTCTTAACTTAACATAGCAGAAAAAAACAAAAAAAAAAACAAAAAAATGGCTTGGGAAAGTTACAAAGTGATAAAAATGTATAGGCTAGTAAAATTGTATCAGCTTAATAGTGCAAATATATAGTCGAGTTTAGAGGGGAACAGGCATTGTGTATTATCACACACAGTCTAAAACACCAATAGATCCAAAATCTTTCTATTTAGAAGAAATCTGGTTGGCCTGCCTCCCTAAAATCCACTCATACACACCTTGATGGTAAGCCCTGTTATGTCACTTGTGGCAACGAATGTGTAGAGTGGTTCCCTTCAAGATGCTTGGTCAGTGTGAAGAGGAAAAGACCAAACCCTCCAACACAACAAATGGCCCTCAGTCCCCAACGGCTTTCACTCCCCCTCTTACAGCAGCGAGAGGATCAGAGTGGAAGCAGAAAGTGCTAAGAATCTCTAGGTACGACCAGGCTGCTGTGCACGAAAACTTGTTACAACATAAAATCGCTCAATGGTGAAGATGGGATATTAGAACTGGCAAAGGAATTAGAAAATGTGAATTGGAATATCATCGGCTTGGCTGAAATAAGAAATTAATCACTTATAAGTTTGTCAAGTGGAAATCTGCTATACACCAATGGAAACAGTGAAGGTGGAATTGGATTTTTGGTCCATAAAGATATAAAAAACATTTTGGAATTCAAAAGTACATCACCAAGGGTGTCAAGACTATACTCAGGATTTTCAAACTAAAGGTTATAATGATATATACACCAACATCAAGCCATGATGATGAAGAGGTTGAAGAAATGTACACCAAAATCGAGAGACTTCAATGTGAACAGAAAACTCATTACACCATTATTATGGAGAACTTCACAATTACGGTTGGAAAGAAACAAAACAGTTGAAATTTTGGAATCTTCTCTATTCAAGAAAACGGTGAATAGAAAGTGGACACGAAAGAGCCCAAATGGATTAACAACTAATGAAATTGACTTCATCCTCACTAACATAAGATATATTGTGAACGACGTTACCATCCTGAATAAGGTAAATGTTGGAAGTGATCACAGAATGGTAAGATGCACACTTGATATAGATGTAAGAAAAGAAAGGAAAAAACTGACTTGAGTAAATAATACGAAGGCCTTTGATATAAAAGAAGAGGGGAAAAAAGCCATATGTACTGGAACTTAAGAACAAGTTTGAGCTTCTGCAGACATTTCAGGCCCAAGATATAGACAAGGAATGCAATAACTTTCTGAAAGTGATAAAGCCTGAGAAACCCATAGGTAAAACGAAATCCAAAAAAGAAAAAACCAGTCAAGAAACACTTGTCGTGATGAACTGAAAACGACAAATGAAGAACAAGGTAAACACTGACAAGGTCAAAATTCAGTATACTAAGTTATGCAAAGCCATTAGAAAGAGAACATGAGAAAATTTAACACAAGAAAAGTAGAACAAGCATTAAGGGAAAACAAAGGATTTAAATCAGCAGTCATGAGTAGTAATACAGAAAGAAAAATGATACTGAAACTGAAGAATAGAGACGGTGTGCTTATAAATAGCAGAGAAGGCATAATTCAAAAGACTACTATAAAGAATTGTATAAGGAGCAAGAGGATGATGCCAGCAATGGGGAAGATGGATCACAAATTAGCAACACATTAGGATTTACGCGATATCTAGGGCCACTGAGAGCTGGCCTAGGCCCCAGGAAAACAATTCCAGGCCCGATGACAGAAAAAAAAAAAACAAACAAACTGCGTGTAGATAGAAATTGTTCTTCTATTATTATGTTTCTGTAATATAATAATAAGAAAATTGAATAATAGTGATACAATATTGGGTAAATACAAAATAATAGTTGTTTAACAAAAAATTTCCACTCATATAATGTGGTTAATCTCGATAAACTATATCAGATCACAAAGTCAAAAAAAAAAAAAAAAAAAAAAATCACAGCTTCAGTCTCGGATTAGACTAAATCACAAAGGTGCTTTGCGAGCCTTACAACTTGCAAATAACTCTATTACTTTTGAAAAATCAGTGTGGGGCTAGCTCTGCCTCGACTGATAATAAGCCCAAAGACGGTTTTGACCCATAGTTGACCGCAGCACATTTTTAATCCTTCATTGGCAACTAAAGATTGTTCTGCTTGAGCCACAGTCACTGGTATTGTACTAAACAACCTTAAAGCAATAACAATATTGGAAAATAGTGGTTCAAGATTCATATGTTTTATTTTATTGAGCAACTATACATATGTGAAAGATTTTTTTTTCCTGTATATTTGCATCATATATCTATTTCAAATGTATTAGTTCTTCAGAAAACTGTTCGCTAATATTTTCTTCATATTTGTTTTGTAGTTTTTTTGCATTTTCTCAAATTTCTACCACATTTAAATAGTGAAATAACCACAGCACACTGAATACAATTTTTATTTCTTTCACTGCATCAAATCAAGTTGTCATGTTACCAATAACACTGTCTAAAAGAACATTATATACATTAAACTTGAATACGTCAGTTGGTGTTATTGTCAATTCTTCAGCATTTCTTTTCCTCTTACTTTGTCATCGATCTAAAAATTCAGCCTGCATACTTAAATTTACAGCTACAAGCTTGCATTCATTTAGGATTGCCTCCCAACTGTTTATTCCTAATATTTTTGAAATCTGTCAGAAGACTAGAAAGATTTGCTACTACGATGTTGAAGGTGGTATTTCGAGCTTGTATTTTTGGTAGTTTATGCTTTGATAGAATTTTGTGCTTTGGTAGTTTATGGCTGATAGAATTTTGAACCAAACTGTTGCCATCATGAGGCATTCAAACAACTGTCTCCATATATGTCTTTATACCATTAAAATCTGTTCAAGTGTCTGCAGTTAGATTTAATTCTAGCACCATGTCAATTGACTTCTTTATTGAAGGAAGCCTTTGTGCAAATGGTTTCACACTCTCAATTCAAGCAGACCAACGTGTGTTGGACATGGAATGAAGTGAGCAGTTGGTGTTTTTTTTTTTTTTTTTTTTCAAAATTTCCCACCTCTGAGGACTACCACTAAATATATTATACAGCTTCTGTATAACACCAAAAAAAAAAGTTACCTCAGGACAACATTCTGCCGCATGAACGCCACAGAGATTCAAACTGACATGCACAAGGAGAAAAAATGGCTAGGGGATTAATTTCCAAAATTCAAGCTTGAACGCTCTTGTATGTTCCACTCATATTAGAACCATTATTGTATCCTTGCACGCAGTACTCACTTATTGGGATATTACGTTTTTTTAAGTGTTTCAAGAATTAAATTTGAATGGAGTCTCCTGTTTTCTTATTGAAATCTACAAATTCCATGAATCTTTCAAAGATTTCATATTCATTTGTTTCTTTATTTGCAAGAACATAATGCAAAATAAATGTCGTTTGCTCCATATGGGCAGAATCTAGCATTGCATCTACAGCACAAAATAAATTCATTTTGAATTTCGGCTGACAAATAATAAACCTTCAATCTTTTCGTTCCAATTTGTGATTCTTTCACTTTTTTGAAATGCTCGTCAAGGAGAGGACCATGTCATTATGATCCTCTCCTTGACGAGCATTTCAAAGCATTCCTAAGAAATTTCCTAGCATTCCTAAGAAATTTTCATTTCTTGAATCACCAATCAAGGTGCTGCTCCCCCTAAAAGCTAATCCACGTTCGGAAAGAAACAAAACTACATCTAGATATTGCCGTAGTAAGTCTTTCCATACTTGCATTTCACTTTTTATTTTGTGCAATAACAAACAATTCACCGTCTTGTTTTTATTCAGATTGTTACTGTTTTGTAAATAGCAACAATCACAGAGCATAACACGCTCTATGATTGTTGCTGTTTTCATGATCAGGTATTCTGTCAGAGCTTTTTATAGTTTTTGGAAGGTCCCCAGCAAATTTATGTTGTAAAAATAGATCACTGTAGTTCAGGTAATTTGCAAAATAGAAAGGAAAAATGGAAAGAAGAATAAAGCCTGTTTGGTTTTACTCCAAACTAGCCAGTCTCGAGGAACTACTACATTATTTCTTAAACAACAGTTAAGCAAGTACATGGGAAATTTATTTCTGTCATGGTCAGGAGGAAAAATTGTTGGGTATGGTTCTGGTCCTTGTAAAACATAATCTTCTATTTTGTTGGTGGTGAAATACAATTTTAGAAGGCCAATATCAAAATTTAATAACTTCTCGCTATTTTGTTCATTTTCGGACATTGGCGATGTTATTTTTGTTAAGCAAGAAGCAGAACAAGTTCAGTTGCATCAGATTTACTTCCTCCTGTAGCTGCAGATGAGCTTGGTCTTAGTGATTCAGATTCAGCAGATTGTTCAATTTCATTCTCAAATTTACTTGATGCAGAAGAACCACTTTCATTATTATTGTTGTTTTCTTCTTCAATTGAGATATTTCCAGCTTGATGTTCAGGCAAACGAAGAGAAATGGTAACCCCAAAGCTTTGAAGAGTTCTTCGACCTTTAACAGCTTCTTTCTCTTTTGCATCTCGTTCTATTCTTTTTTGTGCTCCGAATTTATGATGGTAATTCATAATGAAGGTTTGAACAAGAACAAACACAACCTAAATACATTATGAAAATTATTTTAATAATAATTATAATATCACATATTTATAAGTTTGCCTTTGACAAAAATATGAAAATCAGATAGAAAAAGAAAATATACTTTCAACAACTTCATTCACAACACAAGTGATGAGGACATGCATTCACCAACATAAAATAAAACAAAATTGCACTACCTTAGTTGTTAGTTGAGTGACTGACTCAACTAGCACGCATGAATTCAACATAACGGGTGGTTTGTGCAATATGTGCATGCGGCACGCAGCAATATCATGCTGCGTGACATATCATGTCCACGTGACATGCCCACTGTCTGCACGCAAGGCTACCGAAAGAAATGCCACAAAGGGGCCAAAAATACTGATAACAGCTAAAATACATAAAAAAAGTGTGCGGTCAAATAGAGTTTGGGGCCCAGACTAATAAACACTGTTATTACAAGTATTAATAAGTATTATGATTACAAACAAACAAAGAGATTAAAGAAATTGTGCAACAAAATCACAAATAATTAAAACTGGATAGTGATTTGTACAAAAAAAAAAAAAAAAAAAAAGAATCCAGACCCAGGCCCTGCAGGCTGCATGGGCCCCAGGAATTTGTCCCGGCTTCCCCCGCCTCTCGTCAGGCCTGCTGAAATCCTTCCTGATTAGGTGGAGCATGTATACTGAAGAAAATGAAAAATCAGGTGAAGATGAAGTTACTGTACAGTTGTTAAAACTGGGGAGAACAGACATGACACAGAAACTGGCAAAACTCTTCACCAAGTACATTAGGAAAGGCTTGATGCCTGAGGAGTGGAATAATAATAATAATGGAATAATTTTGCTGAATAAGAAAGGAGATAAATCAAAAATAGAAATTATAGACCAATTATCTTGTTGTCACTCATCTACAAATTGTTAACAAGGGTCATTACTAACAGATTAGAAAGAATACTTGATGTTTGTTGTTTGTTATTTGGTTTTTAGGAGCATTAGCAACTAAGGCCATATTGCTCCGGGATATGTGGTGGTCATTCCCTGACCTTTCCGCATCCTCCGTATTTGGTGGTGACGGGTTCGAACCTCTGTCTAATCAAGAAACATGTGCTATGCACTGCTGCTCCTTCCCACCTGGCTACGGAGGCGTCCCAAGAATACTTGAAGAGAATCAACCAAAAGAGCAAGCCAGCTTTAGGACAGTTCTCAACTATGAATCATCTTCACATAATATTACAGCTAATGGAAAAAGAAAATGAATATAAAACACCATCATGCCTGGCATTTGTGGATTATGAAAAAGCATTTGACTCCATACAGCATAAGGCAAGGTGAGTGCGTGCGCACACACACACACACACACCATACATTATGACAGTGGTTCTGAAACTTTTTAATGTGAAGACACCCTAAATCCATTATAAAAAATTCCTAGCACCGGGTGCATGGGCGTTGGCGGAATATTTTGTAATGTGGTACATGTGGAAGAGCAATGAGGGAATTTTTTTTTGAAAAATGGATGAAAAGACATTTGGCTTTTGGTACAGGATTTTTAAACAAAATTTTTTTTTTTTTTTTTTTAGAAATTGGCCTCAAACCGCATTTTATACACAATTTCTATAGCTTGTAGATGTAAAAAAACAATGAGTAGATATGATCTTCTTATTTTCTTTTTTGGCCAGTGATAGAAAACCCTTTAATGACCCAACCATGGATGGTGCCCCATCCGTGCATATTCCCACACGATTCCCATGATACATCTATATATTTTAAATATTCATTCAAAACATTGAAAACATCTTTACTGTCGTGGTTTGTTCTAATTATTTGAAATAAAAATTGTTCTATTATTTTATCATTTTCAATAATACAAACAAATGCCAGTAGTTGGGCTTTACCTCCAATATCTGTAGATTCATCTATTTGTAATGCAAATATAGACAATTCTTTAATTTTAGAAGAAACAATTTTTTCAATATTATGTGACATATTGTAAATGTGTCTGCAAATCATATCATCAGACAAAGGAATTTTCTTTAATTCTTCTTCTTCTTCTATCCCAAATGTTGTTTTACAAATTACTGCACAGGTGGGGAGAATTAGTTTCTCTGCAATAGTATGCAGTTTCATTTCTTTGGCTATTATTTCTGCCACTAAATAACTGGCTTCTTGTGCTCGCTCAGAAACTTTAAATATTTTTATAAAACTAGTACTTTGTTTTTCTTGCAATTTTAATAATCTTTTGAAGTAATCTGGTGTCTGATTAGAAAGGTTACTATGTTTTGTAGTGAAATATCACGATAATTTGCTTGGATTCAAAGAGTAATTTGCTAATATTACTCCACAAACAATACACATAGGATTAGGTGCAAAACTATCACCACACCAGGTAAAACCCATTTCTAAGTAAGTCTTGATACAGAGGTTTTTTTTTTTTTTTTTTAGTTAACTTGTACTTGCTTCAGTTTTTCTGCTGCTCTGTGTAGTATCTTCATTGTATGCCACTATTTCTTGATTCACATGTTCATTACTATCTTGATTTTTTTTCTTTTTAATAATAAAGTTTCCATGGCCACTATTTTAAAGTATTTGAAATAGAAATACAGTATTAACTTTAACGTGCAAAACATGGTCGACTATATGCACAACTAGGCACACTCATATGCCAAAGGAAGAATGCAAGCTAAGGGCTAAGATCTGCTAAGCGAGTATGAGCATTCGCAGCATCGCATACATTGTTTCGAATACAGTGTATGCGATGGATGGCTCGGCTGTTCCGTATACGTAGGTGTATGTATATAAACACTGCGATGAGCTCAGTAATTATTTCATGACGACTTCTAATTTACATAGTTGCATGAAAATCAACGACCTTTTGTAGTGACGACCATGATGTAAGCCGATGCTAAATTTGACGTCGTGGCACCCACACTGCATTATGATTTTGAAAAAAAATATGAGAATGATACCTCCTTTATTAGACTAGACAAAGACAGTAGCAAATTTAAAATACAAAAGGAGTTCGATAAGGAGACATAATATCTCCGAAGTTGCTTACTGCTTGAAGTTTTCAGAGGATTGGACTGGTCGCAGAGAGGAGTTAATGTGAATGGAGAGTGCTTAAACCAGTCATGATTTGTAGATGACATTGTGATCATAAGCCATGATCCCAAAGAATTAAAGGAAAATCTTAATCAGCTATGCAGAGTTAGTAAGGATTTCAGACTAAAGACGAATATGGCAAAAACAAAAGTAATGCCAAACAAGTATACCACAGAAACAGATATAATCATTTAAGGAGCAGTAATTGAAAAGGTGGATTCATATACTTATAATGATAAATGACTGGAATAATGATAATACTGGTAATAATGATAAATGACTGGAAGTCAAGAAAAGAATAAATTTCAGATGGATAGCATTCGGGAAATATGAGGAGCAATATCCCAATTTGTCTGAAACGTAAAATAATGAACTAATGTATACTCCCCACCATGACTTAGGCACTCATCAAAAGAATGGAAGAGAAGCTGAAAACTGCACAGCAAAGAATGGAATGAATTATATTAGGAATCAGAATGTCAGATAAGAAGAGAAACACATGGATTAGGCAGCAAACATAAATAAAGGACATTCTTATCAAAACAAGGCGCCTCCGTAGCCAGGAGCAGCAGTGCGTAGCACGCACTTCTTGATTAGACCGGGGTTCGAGCCCGTGAGCCACCAAATATGGAGAATGCGGAAGGTCAGGGAATGACCACTGCATATCCCCAGAGCAATATGGCCTTAGTTGCTAATGCTCCTAAAAACCAAATAACAACAACAAAACAAAAGAACTGAAATGGACTTGGGCAGGCCATAAAGCTCAAATACATGATGACAAATGGACTAAGAAAATAACAGAATGGTACCCAAGAGGAGTCAAAAAAAAAAACCTGGAAGACAACAGAAATCAACAGATGAAATTCAATAGTTCATGGGTAGTGAATGAATGCAGTGGATTGAAAATGACTGATCATGATGATTGCAAATACCTTCACAACTTGTTGACATGATATTGTACTACCTCAAATATGTAATGCTTCACCAGTGGAGAAGGCTGATATTACTTGTTCTCTGCGAATAACACCACCCAGATAGCACTGTTTTGAGGCTTATTGGCCTTTCTTCAGTGGGCAGGCAGGTATCCTGGTGTTGCAATACTGACAACGCAGTTATGAAGTATAACTCCACAATATGAGAGATGCCTGATGGCATACAATAGTATAGACTATAAAGTATTTAAGGGCAAGAGCCTCGAGCTATGTTGTAGAATGACTAACATAGAGGTTAGTGCAATTGCATTAGTTAAATTTGTAGCCATCTACTAAAGTACTTAAATTGGCATCGTTTTAATTATAACTCATATTGTGAAAACCTGCCCGCCCACCAAAGAGAGGCCAATAAGCCTTGAAACAGTGCCGTCTGGATGGTGGTATCTGCCGATAGCAAGTAACATCAGTCTTCTCCACTGATGAAGTGTTACTTATTCCAGGTAGTACAATATCATGTCAACTTGTTAAAGTTTTATATATATATTTTTTTATATGAATATGGAAAGAAAGTTAATAAATTGTAACAAGCTGTAACTAATACTTATGGGCCAATGCAGTTGCTAGAACAATTATGCATTACAACCATAATGTGTATAAAATATTTTGTATAATACTGAAGATAATAATATAGAAGGTAATTCAAGCAGACAATACCAAGCTGGATTTAAAGAAATGCAAGGGATATAAAAAAAATAATAATAATAAATATATACTGTATATATATATATATATATATATATATATATACATATATATATATACACACACACACACAAAACTTATCGTTGTCTACCCACAATCTAGATGACTTCAACTGGGGCCAACTACCCAGACTGCAGGCGAAAAATGACAAGGAGTTCTGTTTCTGTAATGATACAATATCTGCTAAGATATATAAAATATAAAAAATCCAGAGATTAAGCAATTTGAATCTAAACCAATTAAAGGTAGTTAAATTTTTGAATCAAAAGGACGATATTATAAATGTAAGCATATATTGAACATCGTTGACCCGACAGAGAACGTAATTTAATAATTAAAATAAGAATAAATGTAAAGTATAAGGAATATCTACCGTATCCAGGACATAATGTAACAACTAGTCGTTATGAAATAATAATCCCTCTAGTGAGTATATATGTGGTGACCCCTATGCGATGGATACGGTAAAAATAAATAAATAATTAATTAAAGTTAACGCAAAGAGAAACATGCAGATAGTACAAAGAATAAAAACTAATAGAGTAGGAATAATAGAACCTGAACTCCAAGAAAGGCAAAAATATAGTAGTACAAATAAGAAATAGTTTCTCCTACATCCTCAGATTACCCTAATAATTTTGGAGAAATGAGAACAAAGAGTGTAGGACAGCTTAAAGACAATACAAGATATAAGTTGTAGCTCGGGTATGCCCGGGATCGCAAACCCGTTCCTATAGTAGGACCCTGAGCTGAATTTGTATGTCACCTTAGCGGGAACTTAAGTATATACAGTGTGATTATAAAATAAGATAAGATAAAATAACATAAAATAAATGATTCACTATAATTTGCAGGCCAGTGGGTACATGTTTTCTAAGCTGTAAGACACCAAGAAAGCAAAGTGTATCCTATGTACATAATATACATGGCTCTAAATCTGTAATTATGGTAATTATATTGAAGCAATGGGTTCAGAAAATAAATTTTTGAAATTAATTATATTTATTACCTTCCTGAAGTGGTATTTCAGGTAAGTGATAGGGAAATTATTATTTATCAACTTATTGTGCAATGCTATTATGTTTGCTGAACAGGTTGTGTTTTTATTGCAAATAGAAGCAATCCTCAGGCATTGGGATAAAATGATATTAGCATGCACTGATTTCGATATATTAGATCTCCAGTTTGTAAGGCAGACTACACTGAAATTAAATGAGTCTTTTTTATTATATACGTTTACATCTATATTATTATGGAATATTTCTATATGAAAATCCGGGTAATTTGCTATAGTATCAGAACTGTTAGTTTTTTCAATACAAGTTCTGGATATAATTTGCTGTAATCCTGAATGAAATGTGGACAATTAAACACACATAGATCATCTACATATCTGAACATAAGTAGGTTATGTTGTAATGTTCTTTCTGTAGAATATAGATAGAGGTTTGCAATTATGCAGGATACTGGACTTCCCATAGGGGTGCCATTCACTTGTTAGTATAACGAAGTTCTGTCATATATGTAATTCTTAAAAATACATAAATTTATTAGAGTATTCCAGTAGGTTAAATCAAACTTTATAGCATTTTTATGTTCCAAATATAGTTTTTGGAGAACATCTTTTAAATTGTCGAGATTGATACTAGTGAATAAATGGTTAAAGTCAAATGTTTGTATTTGCTGAATACTGTTATTTTTTATTGCATTTATAATCGGTAAGTCGTTATTTATTATAATAGTTTTATTTGCATTATTTAATATAGTTTTAAGTACTTTTCTAACGTTTTACCTGGAATTTTAGCATAGCTATCTCTACATGATGTTATGAATCTAAATGCAAAAGGTGATTTATGAAATGTAGGTATACCATATATAAAACAGATATTTTAGGTTATTATAGTTTAACTTTAATTTTTTATGCAATGCTATTAGTTTTTTTGATTATTACATTAGGGGAGGATGCTATGTATGTGCTACTGGACTGCAGTTCATTTTTAATAATTTCTAGTTTCTATGTAATATGACTTACATATAATTGCATAATTGCAAGCAGCTTTGTCAACTGGAGTAATTACAAAATGTTTGTGTATTTCTTTGAGCTGCTTATTTATTAATTTTGTATTATTTAGATTATCCAGTATGAATTTCAATTGATTATATTTGTTAAATATGATATTTAGCATTGTGAACAGCCACATGTGGTATGACTCAACCGGTATGTTATATTTGTATGCAGATCTTATGCAGTATTTTAATAAATCTAGATATAACAGTTTAAAAGTTGATTTTTTAATAGACTGTTGTTGTTGTTAGGAGCATTAGCAACTAAGGCCATATTGCTCCGGGGATATGCGGTGGTCATTCCCTGACCTTTCCGCATCCTCCGTATTTGGTGGTCACGGGCTCAAACCCCAGTCTAATCAAGAAGCATCTGCTACGCACTGCTGCTCCTGGCCACCTGGCTACGGAGGCGCCATTATTAATAGGGAGATTAGGTTGAAACTTAAAACCGAGTGATAAAATATCTCTAAGCTCGGGAGATGGGATTATATCTAAATCGTCGGTTATAATGTGGTTATGGTTAGGATCTACGTATCTAAGAAATGAAGGCTTGTGGCAAACACATATATCCTGTCCAATGTCAATATTGTGAAGGTTTGTAGCTATTATTTGATAGTTACATGCTTTAAGACCAAATGGTTTAGCATATCTAAATCTGATATTAATATGCAAGTTATTAATAGCTAGCAAGTCGTTACATAAGTTAATAGTTCTATGTATATCCAAATTATCCACCATTTTATTTTGAAAATATAAGACAAGGACAGAGTTTTCTGGTTGCTTGTTAATATTCAAAACATTAATTCTGAATTTAACAATGTCTAGTATAATGTGCATAAGGTAAAACATCCAAAGACATAATTATTGGCTTTCCTACTTAGGGCTTTGAGTGCACTAAGTTTAATGCTGAAGAGTGTATTATGCATTTTACCAATGTTTATAGGATCGGTGTCCCAAATTTTAAATAAATCTATGAAATCCCCTAGCTGTTCTTGGTCGCTCTTAAATGTTTTAGATTTACTAAATTTTCTTTTGCATTTAGATTTATGAAGTTTAGCAATTTGAAACATATTATAAACACAAATATCTTTCAAATTATTATTCATGTATTTTTGATAAAATCTGTTATTCAGACCATATGGATGTAGTGTTTTATATTATAAAATGCTAATTTCTTCTTGCAGTAATCTTTTATTTCTGTTAATAATTACATTAAGTATTGAAATTAAAATATTACCAAAAGTATGTTTTTGGACATGTCTAAATTCAATATCATGTTCAAGATTACCTGTTTTCTTACTAGACTTGTTATTGTAAGTATTAATGTCTGAACGATGTAAATTCATTCTGATATGTAAATCAGAGAACTTCTTGTTGTTTTTTTCCTTCAGTCTGGGTGGTTGGGCCCATCTGAAGTCATCTAGTTGTTGTTGTTGTTTGGTTTTTAGGAGCATTAGCAACTAAGGCCATATTGCTCCGGAATATGCGGTGGTCATTCCCTGACCTTTCCGCATCCTCTGTATTTGGTGGTGATGGGCTCGAACCCCAGTCTAATCAAGAAGCGTGTGGTACGCACTGCTGCTCCTTCCCACCTGGCTATGGAGGCGCCCAAGTCATCTAGATTGTGGGTAGACAACGATAAGTTTTATGTATATAAAACCTGCATCTTTGTATAGAAATATTTCATAATAATATAGATGTAAATGTATATAATAAAAGAGACTCATTTAATTTCAATGTAGGCTGCCTTACAAACTGGAGATCTAATATATCGAAATCAGTGCATGCTAATATCATTTTATCCCAATGCCTGAGGATTGCTTCTATTTGCAATAAAAACACAACCTGTTCAGCAAACATAAAAGTATTGTACAATAAGTTGATAAATAATAATTTCCCTATCGCTTACCTGAAATACCACTTCAGGAAGGCAATAAATATAATTAATTTCAAAAATTTATCTTTCTGAACCCATTGCTTCAATATAATTACCATAATTACAGATTTAGAACCATGTATATTATGTACATAGGATACACTTTGCTTTCTTGGCTTAGAAAACTTGTACCCACCAGCCTGAAAATTATAGTGTATCATTTAATTTATGTTATTTTATCTTATTTTATAATCACACTGTATATACTTAAGTTCCCACTAAGGTGACATACAAATTCAGCTCAGGGTCCTACTATAGGAACGGGTTTGCGATCCCGGGCATACCTGAGCTACAACTTATCTTTTATTGTCTTTAAGCTGTCTTACACTCTTTGTTCTTATTTCTCCAAAATTATTAGGGTAATCTGAGGATGTAGGAGAAACTATTTCTTATTTGTACTACTATATTTTCACCTTTCTGGAGTTCAGGTTCTATTATTCCTACTCTATTAGTTTTTATTCTTCTTACTATCTGCATGTTTCTCTTTGCGTTAACTTAACTTTAATTAATTATTTATTTATTTTTACCATATCCATCACATAGGGTTCATCACATATATACTCACTAGAGAGATTATTATTTCATAACGACTAGTTGTTACATTATGTACGGTAGATATGCCTTATACTTTACATTTATTCTTATTTTAATTATTAAATTACATTCTCTGTCGGGTCAACGATGTTCAATATATGCTTACATTTATAATATCTTCCTTTTGATTCAAAAATTTAACTACCTTTAATTGGTTTAGATTCAAATTACTTAATCTCTGGATTTTTTATATTTTATACAGGCTGGCCTCGATTAATTCGTCCTGTGAGCACATCGCACAAAATGAAAACGTGTTAATCGAATATAATAATCAATAGGAAAAATTATAATTGGTCCTTGACCTTCTTGGAATGTCCATAAAGAATTTTAAAAATACCTTTTAAATAACTTTTTAACAGTATACAACGTAAAAGATAATGAAAATAATTATGGAATTAAATGTTTATTGCATAAAACACGGTTCCCAAACTGTGCACCGCAGAATATTTTAAATTTTCGAGGGAAACATAGCAATACTCAACATCTGTCGGACATCGCGCGAACTACTAGCTCGAGGTAGTTCACAGTTTCAACATTTCTTATTAAGTTGTTTGAGCCTAACTACTAAACAGAACTGTTGGGTATTTCTTTTGGTCTGGGCGCACCTTGAAAAAATTACTGAGACACTAAGGGTGCCGTGAACCGAGAAAGTTTGGGAACCTCTGACATAAAATACAAAATGAAGAAATGACTGTTGGGAAATATTTGAACAGTGTTGACTTTCTCTTTTCATCAATCAATTCCCGATAGCCGACAACAATCTTCTCTGGGACCTGACGAAATAAATATCGCAGAGAACCTCACCACCTTTTGTTTGAGGTTCTCTGCAATACGAAAGATTTCATCTAGTTCTTTTACCATTATCTCCTTCGCAGTAACATTTTCATCTGGCTCATTTAAAAATTTGAATTTTTATGCAAGTGACTTTGACTTTATTAGCAGGAAACAAACAAGTAACATGTCTTCTTCCGATGGTTGATGGAACACACCGAGGCAGGCAGCAGGCAAACATTGTTTTATTGCCCATATGACCGGCGGTAAGCTTAACGCACGATTCAAATCTTTTTCAACTATCGCATAAAAAAAAAAGGAACACATTAACTGGAAATTTGCAGCATGTAAAGTGAAAAGTGGTATAATTTTTTCAATTAGCATTAACTGAAGATCGCATTAATCGAACTCGCATTATGCGAGGCCTGGCTGTATATCTTAGCAGATATTGATCACTACATAAACAGAGAACTCCTTGTCGTTTTTTGCCTTCAGTCTGGGTGGTTGGCCCCAGTTAAAGTCATCTAGATTATGGGTAGACAACGATAAGTTTTATATATATATAATTATTAATTTTTTATATATATTTATATTCCTTGCGTTTCTTTAAATCCAGCTTGGTATTGTCTGCTTGAATTACCTTCTACATTATTATCTTCAATATTATACAAAATATTTTTATATATATATATATATATTAGAATAATGAAGCAGTTGAGAAATATAGTAAAAAATAATACGAAAATTAAGAAAATAAATATAAAGCTATCATTAGAGGCAGCAAAATGCACATTTCTTCACATGACGCCCAATGTATAAATGATATTAAATCAAAACTAATGCCAGTAGCATGGCAAAACTGTTCAGCGAAAATAATAAATTAAACAATGATTAATCAACAGGGAGGGAGAAGAAAAGGTAACAAGACTAAAATAGTTTAGTCACTATTTGTGATATTTCATGTAATTTGGAACTGGCACCTTATGGGGGGGGGCATTAAATTCTTATATAATTGGCTCTAAATTTTAAAATTCATTTATTATTTTTAATTGGATTTTCTAAATTATTTGGAGATTTTTAGTCTTGTTACCTTTTCTTCTCTCTCCCATTCATTAATGTTTAATTTATTATTTTTGCTCAAAAGTTTTGCCATGCTATTGGCATTAGTTTTGATTTAATATCATTTACTCACACACACACACACGAGCCCAAACATTATGACCAGCGAGTCGTTATGCAAATCAAAGCAACTGCAGGTGAACTACGGTGCGTGCACAAGTCACAACATGGTATAAAAAAACACCTGATACCGAGCTCCATTAATCAGTGTTACTCTTGTTCTTCAGATGGGAAAGGCAGTGGACTTAAGCGAGTTTGACAAAGGCCAAATTGTAATGGCCAGACGACTGGATCAGAGCATATCCAAAACAGCATGGCTGATGGTGTGCTCACAGGCAGCCATGGTTAGTACCCAGTGGTCCGAGGAGGGGGAACCCACGAACCGCCAGCAAGGTGTTGGATGACCACAGCTCATCAATGCTCGAGGTGAGCAAAGGTTCTCCCAGATGGTACGTAACAACAGAAGGGAGACTGTGGTGCAACTTGCCAGTAATTGTTATACTGGTGATGACTGGAGTAATGTGTCACAACACACACAATACATCGAACCCTGCTGAAAATATAGCTGTGTAGCTGCAGGCCACTCAGAGTGCCCATACTAACCACGGTTCACCGGCAACAGCACCTACAATAGACATGCGAGCATCGAAACTGGACCTTGAGTAATTGGAAGGTTTGTCTGATCTGATGAATCACATTTCCTGTTGCACCATGTGGACAGCCAGGTATGTGTGCATCATTTACCTGGGGAAGCGATGACACCTGGATGCACCATGGGACAAAAACAAGCCTGTGGCATCATGCTTTGGGCGATGTTCTGCTGGGATACCCTGGGTCCAGTCATCCATGTGCTGGGCACTCTGACGTCTACCACCTACCTAAATATCATTGCTGACAAGGTATACCCTTTCATGGCAATGGTCTTCCCCTCTGGTGGTGCCATCTTTCAGCAGGATAATGCACTCTGGTTTGCGGAACATGAGGAAGACTTCCAGGTATTGCCCTGGCCTCCAAATTCCCCAGACATCAATCCCATTGAGCATCTGTGGTTTGTGTTGGAAGCAATTCTAATCTATAGCGTCTCAACCACGGACCTTACAGGAGTTAAGTGGTCTGAGGAGGGGGAACCCACGAACCGCCAGCAAGGTGTTGGATGACCACAGCTCATCAATGCTCGAGGTGAGCAAAGGTTCTCCCAGATGGTACGTAACAACATGTGATTATGTGTTGGTACCAGATACCACAAGACACATTTAGAAATCTTGTAGCATCCATGCCTCGCCGGGTACGAGCTGTTTTGGCTTCATGTAGAGGACAAACATCATATTAGGTAGGTGGTCTTAATATTTTGCCTCAGTGTATGTATATATATATATATATGAAATATGAAAACGAAGAAGTGGAAGTTTAATTTCCACTTCTACTAACACTCTCACAGCCAAGGCCCTCTCTATGAGGTTGGGTACTTACACACCCAGCTTGCCTAGTATCCTTTAAACTCTTTTCCTTCTCTTTACATCTTTCTACTTTCTGATCTTCGTTTTTCCGTCCGTTGAACTATTAGTGTAATACGAGGGTGATTCGGACATTCTCACTTTTCTTATTCTCACTATCTTCGCCTCTATATTTTTAACTTCTTTTCCCTCCCCTACCTTGCATTGCTTCCTTTTTCTATACCGCTACCTTGTTATTCATTATTATTTAACTTACATACTTTTGATTTAAACTTACGTTCTTACACACTTTCTACTTAATTTATTAAACTAAACACACTGCGTTTGTGTTCTTACATACTATCGACTCAATTTATTTCTAAATACACTACATTACTTAATTTATTAATCTAAATACACTGCGTTGGGGCTACCTCACTCATGTTTCTGGAGATTTAAAAAAAAAATTTTTTTTAATAATTTTTATATCCATTTCATTTTTTTATATCCATTTCATTTCTATAGCTTCTCCATCAGCATGAGTTTGCATAGAAACAGTGTTTGGTACATGATCAGGTGTAGCCCCCTGATGAAATACCTGATCTATGTACCAATTTTTAATTTTTAATTCTTTAATTTTTATTTTATAATTTTTATCTCTATTACCCTCCCCTCTTTTTCTTTCAGCTTTTGTACATATGATTGGCCTGTTAATTCGGCATTAATTCAGATTTAATTCTACTTAATTTTTTATATAGGTTCTTAACATTCTTTTTCTCCTTTTTTCTTCAACTAGGCTCGGCATTTTGTGTTTAATAACTTCTCCATCTATATTTATTTTTATTTTACTTTTATTGGTGACACTTATATACACACACACACACTTCTTTTTTTTTGTTTTGTTTTTAATTTCAGTAGGTTACCACAATGAGAAATAACTTGGAAACGTTGATTATTGCCAGCTGCAGCAATCAAAAATGGCCCATGTTGTCTGAGTCATCTTTCCTCATGCAGCTTCATTAACAATATCTGTTTTGTTCTACAACCATATTTTTTTGCTATATTCTTAACAAGAAACATTTCAGAAAAATGCACCTGCATTATCAGCACATCAAGGAAGATTATGGTCTATGACAAAAGATGCAAATAAATATTCTGTACAAATAATGTTGTCACTATGAAATGCAACATTAATTTTTGATTTCTTTCTATGTACCACATGCTGTCATTAAGTTTAACTCTTTGACAATTTCTAATTCCACTGCATTTTCTACTGCTTGAAAGTAAAATATCACATCTACACATAGTACACAAGGCAAACGGCTTATCTTTCTCAGATTTTACAATACATAGAAAATGCATATATATCTTTGGATTTTTTACAAATTCTTTGGCATTTTACTGAAAGTCAGTTAATTAGCTCTGCACTACAAGTGCAATGAAATATCACACATTACAGTGAATAACACTATTACGGCATGTTTCTATTTGGCAACAGATCTCACATCACACTTGATGAAAATAAGTAGAAATTTAAAAAATAATTTTAACAGATTGATTGCAAATTCATTAATGAAAATAAGTAAAAATTCAAATTTTTTTTTAAAAAATCCCATTTTAATATACTTTTGTTTTTTTGTGAAAAGAAAAAGATGTAGGAAAAAAAAAACTTTTGTAAAATTTCAGAAAAACTTTCACCAACTATACTACAATGGTGAGACAGAGAGGGGTCAATTTCAGTAACAAAAAGAAAAAAAAAAAATTCTCAGAAATCCAGCAAGTTGGCAGCTATGTTAATATTAATGGTTGGTATGTTAAGTTTATCATTTAACACTTCTTTACCAAATGTTTGATGTGCTGAGAAAAAGCCTGTGAGTGCCTGCACTTTATGGCTAATGCTAATAATGATGAATGCAATTTTCTTACCTTGGCTATGTACAGCTTTTTCTCTTGGATAGAGACATTAGTTCATTAATTTGTATAATGTCAATCACATCTTGCAAAAGACCAAAAATTTAAATTTTGCACTATGATGTGGAATATACCTGGCAAATTGGTAACTAGAAGTATAATTGAGATAAGTTATTCTACAGGATATTGTGGGTGTCCCATAGGATACCTTAGTTCTGCTATATAATTGTTACAAAAAGACAAAATTGTATCACTTGATTTCATTTACTTTAAAAACACAACACTCCAAATTGACTTTTCTCTTTTGGAACAGTTTTAAGGGCGTTTTTTTTTTTTAATTCAATACAAATTAATAGTAATTCAACACAATGAACAAGTTATATCAAACTAATAGAATTTTACAATATGAAAAGATTGATAAGTACATATGACTACACGTACACATTTGATACAGTCAAGCTTATTTGCATGCCTGGCACAACTCTCTAAAATGCTGTTTTAGTTCACTTTCCATGCGAGCTGTATAAAATTTATTCACAGGCCGTAGGTTGGACACCATTGCTCTAAAGAATGTAACTATAAAATTTTAGTTAATTTCCCCCATAAGATTGCACTCCAGACAACTCTAAATTTGGATACTTTAATTTTGGTCACCATACTTCCTTAATCAAAGGTTGACTAAAGACTGTTTCTTCACTGAATACAATGAAAAGCAGTGCATTTGGTGTGTAAGGAGACTTATTTTTTAAAGAATATAATTTAAAACGACACTCATTCCAAGCATAAATCTTATGATAAATATAATGTGTTGCAAAAAGAAGTGTTCAGAGATACAAATTAAAAAACAACAAAACACACTGAAAACATATCAGTCAAGAAATTTATATGCTGTAAGTGATACTTATCAAGTTACACATTTGATCGCTTTTAAAAGTAAACCATTCAGTGATGGTGAATTTGTTAAATCGTTGTTAAACATTGTGGAAGAAATTTTTAAGGAGAAACAATGATACAAGACATTAGTTTGTCTCGACAAACAATTATGCAAAGAGTAGAAGATACTGGAAAGAATTTGTTTCAAACAACTTTTGGAAAACATAAAACAAATGAAATATTTTAGTATGGCACTGAATGACAATGCTGATGTAAATGACACAGCCCAACTCCTTATCTTCATACGTGGAATTAATGATAATTTTGTATCAGTTGAAGGTTTAGCTTATCTACAGACTATGCATGGAATAACTGCATAGTCTGTAGATAAGCTAAACCTTGGAATAAAATCTGCTTGAGAATTTTTCCCAATCTATTGAAAAGTTATAATAAAATATTAAAATAGTAGGAGCAGGGCTGGATTTTGGTGTTTGTAGGCCCTAGGCACTTTTATCCTGAAATGTGCTTTAAAGGGGGGGGGGGTTACACCCCCTCCATTTTAAGTTTTAACACTTTACCTGAGAATCATGTCAATTAGCACGACTCAAATTTCAACTATAATAAATGATAATGAAATTATAGTAATCTTATAATACCGTGATAAATCTGACAATACAAATTAATAATACAAATTGGCATTGGTGATTGACACAAGTGATAAAAAAAAGGAACGGTGATTGGCATCACCGTTCCTTTTTTTCACTTGTCTTTTAACCTCTTTACAACAACCAAGGATTGGAGATCTGCACTTCTACTTCCT
Source organism: Mastigoproctus giganteus (assembly GCF_048544385.1). Lineage (NCBI taxonomy): Eukaryota > Metazoa > Arthropoda > Arachnida > Uropygi > Thelyphonidae > Mastigoproctus > Mastigoproctus giganteus. The sequence continues at coordinate 124,646,451 of NC_143584.1, read as the reverse complement.
TGCGCTCATCTTAAAATCTGCTTAAAACATTTTCACCCCATTCCCCACCATAGTTCTTTTTTAATGCACCTTCCAACCTAAATTTAACCACCATCTACCAATAAATTATTGCAGATTTATACAAGGTGAGTACCATTTTTTAAGCACTTTCTATAATAAATGATAAACTGCCTCAATTGACAGAGCGACCATCAACTTGATTCTTCTAGTTTTGAGAAGAGTCACTAGATAGCGTATTGAATTGAAGCTTTTTGAGTCGATTGTGCACATTTTCTCAGCTTGTTTTTCGTTAGTCACAGTGAAAAGAGTGAACTGTTGTTGGTGGGTTTTTTTTTTTTTTTTTTTGTTTTTTTTTTTTTTTTTTTTTTAATTTTTCCCTTATTTTGTAGGCCCTGTGCCTATGGTGCCTAATGGGAAGCTTGGCCCTGGGCACTGTGCCTAACAGGAAATCTAGCCCTGGGTAGGCGTCAACAACTAACAGTGCAAAAAATGATTGGTAAGAACACTGGGATTATGAGTAGCATAACCAAGAAAATTATGTATGTTGGAGCTGAACCCCCAGTTTGAATTTGCTGCATTGTGCATCAAGAAGTTCTCTGTAGGAAAGTGTTGGATCTCCAACACGTTATGAATGTGGTTGTTTCAACTGTAAATTTTATAAGATCATGTGGCCTTAATCACCGTATGTTTCAACAGTTTCAAAATTGAAGCTGAATATGAAGATGCAATTTTACATAGTGCAGTGAGATGGCTTAGTTGTAGCAGAGTATTATATCGTTTCTTTAAACTGCATCATGAAATTAATATTTTTATGACAGAAAAAGAGAAACCAATAAAACAACTATCAAATATGGAGTGGCTCTTTGATCTTGCAATTCTTACAGACATTTTTAGTCATTTAAATGCCCTTAATTTAAGATCACAAGGGAAAGGAAAACTGTGTTCTGATTTGTATGGTGACATCAAATCATTTAAGAATAAATTGTTATTATTTAAATCTCAAATTGAGCAAGACAATTTAGTTCACTTTGAATATTGTACCAAGCTAAAAGAGAAATTATTTACGAAGAATTGTTGCCTCTCGTTATTACAATTACTTTTCAATGAGTTTGAAAGTCAATTTGCTGATATACGATCCCATAAAAAAGACAAACTTGTTTGAGAATCTATTTACTTCTATGGCTGAAAACTACAATCCCCACTTGCAACTAGAAATTATTCATCTTCAAGCCAATACATGGTTCAAAAATAAGTATATGGACTGCAAAAATTAACTACTTTAATTCTACAAGACTTTCCCATCTAAAGATTTTCTGCTAATAAAAGGAAATGCCATGAAAATGGCTACTTTGTTTTGATCAACAAAGTAGCCATTTTGAGCAAATTTTTTTCATGCATGAAATCAAATAAATATGTATTTAAAAAGAAACAGAATAACAGATGAACTTCCTCATTCCATATTGAGAATTGGCCTCAAATTTTCAACCAAATTTTGAACAATTATCTAAAAAATATCCAGTCTCAATCATCTCATTAAAAATTAAGTGTTGTTAACTAATAAAATTTTCAAATAGTGTCAATTTTAGGCATATCATTATATTTATTTTTTCACCTTAATATTGAAAAGCAGTGATACTTTTCAGGATATAAATTTTCTAAAGTGAGCATTTCAAAGCAAAAGTTTTTTTTTTTCCCCTTTTCTTTTTTAAGTCATATTTTTATAAGTTTAATAAAATCTACAAAAATAAATCACTGACACAGATTTTTGCACATAAGAGTGGGGAATTTGAATATTTTATATATAACCTGAAAATAAAAAACGGTAATAACATGAAAACAGAAACTTTCCTTTTACACATAAGATGATATAGAAAATGTAACACAAATTTTTCCCCGCTAATACCCGTTTTTCCTGAACTACTATACTCAGTGCGGCCCGCAAAAGAAATCTAACTTTGAACATGGTCCCTGTATGGGGAAAGGTTGGACACCACTGCTTTAGAGGATGAAAAAAAAAAAAACACAATTAGTTCCAAAATCATCAAAAGAAGAAAAGTTCTGTGGTGAACAATTTGCATATCCATGCACAAAGAAATACAGAGAGGAAGATGCTGTCAATGAGAATACTGTAATATTAGGAGCCAAATGATCAACCTTACCAGAAGGTGCTTTTATTGTGAAGCTCTTCTACCAAGAATGGAAGCAATGCAATAGCAGTGATCTGGAATTTTAAAAAAGATTCTCAGATTAATTTGAAAAATTAAGACCTCTTTCTTCACAGATGCAAGTACCATCAAAGGGGTCTGATGACACAGTGGCAAAAAAACTACTTTTCCCCCTCAAACTACAGAGTTTGAGGGGGGGGAAGTCTGGAAGTGAAGCAGGAGGATATAAACCCCTCATAACCAAGAAGCGGCTGAGGATATTGCTACTGCAGTTGTGGAAAGACCTGTGGATAGTGATATATTAGTACTGGCCACCAGAAGGCAGAGCCAATATAAAATGGCAAGTTTATTGATTGTTTTTGTATTTATTGTGTGAGACTGATAAATTCTCAGCTCACGACGATCGAATAAATCTAATTCTTTGTTCAATAAATAAAACCGATATTTAGGGTATGAGGGCGAAATTATCGAAAAACAGTTTTCAATTAGAATTCGTAATATTCAAGTTAGGGAAAGCCAAACCGAAAGTATTGAAGAGAAGATGTGAGTGAGCCAATGAGAAGGCAAGAGTCCATGACTAACACAAACTTACTTTCGCTCTGAACAGGGGATCGTAACGGGGGTAGAAAGAGTCAGCGAGAACTTCGGCCCCGCGCTAACGATAATAAACAAAAAGGAAGGTTTAGGTTGATAGCGAAACCAGGCTCACACCTGCCTGTGATGCAGACTTGGACAACTAAAAGAACAGGACTCTGTCATATTTACGACTTTCCCCACTGTCATTGGGAGGGAGCGAAGAATTCCTCATTGTTGAGTAATCAACGAAGAAAAAAGTTAAAGAGGGAAAGGAGCGCCCAAGTCCGAGATAAATACAGGAGGGCTGAGTCAGACAAGAGAGGACGACGACGGGGTTACGATGGAGAGAGGACACCGAGGAGAGGAGAGTTGGCTCTTCGCAGATGAACATCTAGTCGAAAGATTGCCAGAGCAGCGAGAGACAAAGGCTGAGAAGGAGCAGAGCAGCCACCAGAAAAGTCGCCCGAAAACCAGTAGAGGACCCCGCCCAGATTTCGCTGGAGAGAAGGAGGCCGTATCACTGAATTCTAGGAGCGAGCGAATTAACTGGTAAGCAATTATATTATTCGTGTGAATGTAACAATCCAAAACCGAAACTAAAATGATAACCTGTTCAATGCTTCTTTCCTAACCACAAATGAATTCCATGTTAATACACTATAGGTTAAACGACTAGAATGCTCCCATAGACACGAAAATCCCCATCCTGATGTTCATAAGAAAGTGCTACATAATCGAGCGTGATCAAGCGCTAAGCTCCGAATGATGATGAAGGATGCACTGAGAGATAACTAGCAGCCAGGAGAATTAAACACACCCACTCGCGTTTAGCCTCAGAATATGAGGAGTACCAAAAAGGTCTATAAGCATTCTGGACGGTTAACCTAGAATAATCTAGTACCAGAGGCGGATTTAATGGCGGGCGCACCGGGCGCGCGCCCTGGGCCCCGACTTCTGAAGGGCCCCGAAACCCCAACTTTACACTTAACGATATCTTATATAACACGAACCGAATTCGCTTATGCACTATTGGCCTTTGTGTTTACAAGAAATGGCAGTCGGACCGGAATCACCCCAACACGATAGGAATGAAGAGAAGATTCTGAAAATGTATTTATGTTTTTTATATCAGTGAAGGGGAAACACATTTCACCATAATAACGTAAAAACCAACACAATTTCAGTTATCGGTATAATCGCAAATGCAATTAGATCGAGTTTACTACCAGTTTATAACAGATTCCACTAGCAGAAACGCAACTTGTTTTTAATTGTTTAAAAACGGAAATTGTTTTTATTGTTTTATGGTAGAAACCCCTAGAAATGTGCTTTAGTAAAATGTGAGGTGTTAATAGTGTATCTCTGCCTTTACGGTGTGTTGTTTATTCAATTACTACATGCGCGGAGCTTTGTTTATGTGTATCAAGCGTGCCTTCTCATTTTGTAATAGTGCGAGCGATGAATCTGTTTAAGGACAATGCAATTGTCATATTTCCATGAAATCCTCAAGAGGAGGCAAAGTGTCATTGGAGAGGTTCCTTGTTAAAGTCGCACAAAAAGAAAGAGTCAACAGATAGCAGTGATTCCGTTAGTGACAGTGAAAGTGGTCCTACCATATATCCGATTGCTTTACGTATATTAAATTTAAATATTAAAAATATGAAAAGGTATGTATGTATTTTGTATTAATCATTTTTACAGTATATGAATATTTTCGAGTTTTGGAACAAATCAACTGGGTTTCCATGATTTCTTATGGTAAAATTCGCTTTGATATACGAGTGCTTTGGATTATGAGCACGTTTCCGGAACGAATTATGCTCGCAAACCAAGGTACCACTGTATATTGCATATTGTTGAAATTATATTAAGATAAAATTAATTCCTGTTGTTACATCAGCGCTTGGATTTTCGTAGTTTATGAATAATTTTTGAATTTAATTAATCATTAATTTATTGCACTATAACGAAAAATCTTTTCTCTAGTATTCTAATCATTCAGACTATTATGACTTTTCATCGGTAGCCTACCAATGGTAGCTAAAAAAATGAAACGACATCTATCAGGGGCTAAAAAAAGACGCCAGCAAGTTGCCAACCAACAGAAAGGAGCATTGGACAAATTTATAACTGGCGCTGGCCATTCAAGCCATCATAATTCGAGCAACAATGAAGATGAAGAACAAGGAGCTTCCATCATCCAACAAAAGGAGTTAGTTCAAGTTGAAAATCAAGGTATAGAAGAAAGCAACAATGATGAAGAAGATGAAAAACCAGTTAACCGTCAACCAGGTGAAAAACCAGTAGAAAAAAGTATAGAAGAAAGTCCATTAGAAAATATTGAAACGAAAATGGAAAATATTCCATTCGAAGTTACACTAAAAGATATTGCTCTGTGGCCTAATGTTTTATCTAATGAAATGGTCGAATTTCTAATTTCAAATAAACCAAGAAATATAGGCGATATAACAACACTTAGATTGGTCTATAAACACGGTGATCGCATTTACTACAGAGGCTTGTGTAAAGACCATTTTTACAGAAAAATTTCGAATGGTGAAAAAGAAGAAAGGACGTGGCTAATTTTTTTCCGAAACATCCAAATCAATTTATTGTTACCCATGCAAGATGTTTTCGGGCTCAAAGTCTAAGTTGACTACAGGGTTCCAAAATTGGAAAAATATTGGAATAACTTTGTCCGATCATGAAATGTCAAAAGAGCACATCGCTTCAATGTGTACATTATACAAGCGCTCCTCTACGTTAAATCGCGTTGATGTTCAAAATCTGCAAATTACATCGCAAAAAGAAAATTATTGGAGAGAGATTCTGCGAAGAATTGTATCCACAATAAAATTCCTCGCAAGTTTGGGCATTGCTTTTAAAGGCCATAACGAGAGTGCAACATCTTCGAGAAAAGGCAATTATTTGACTAGTTTAGAGTATTTGAGCGAATATGACGATTTTTAAAGTTGCACCTACAAAAGTATGGAAATCAAGGTAGCGGACACGTAAATTACTTATCGCATCAGACGTGTGATGAACTTTTGCAAATAATTGCCGATTATCTTAGGGCACACATTGTGGAGGAAATGAAATGCGCAAAATATTATAGTATTATTTTAGATTCTACACCCGATGTTGCGCATGTGGATCAACTTACTTTTGTAGTGCGCTATTTATCAGAAAATGAGAATGTTAAAGAAAGATTTTTAAAGTTCTTCCCTAAGAAAGACACGATGCGGAGTATCTAGAAGAGACAGTTTTATCTACCTTGCAAAATTTGCCAGTAGATATAAAATATTGTCGTGGTCAATCGTACGACAATGCAGCAAATATGTCGGCCAAGTACAATGGTCTGCAAACAAGAATAAGACAACATCCTCCATCAGCAACGTTTATTCCGTGCTCCAGTCATTCACTTAATTTAGTTGGTTATGTTGCTGCAGGGAGTTGTAGTAATGCTTCCAGATATTTTTTATTCGTGCAAAATTTGTTTGTTTTTTTTATCCGCATCAACGTTTCGATGGAACCTGTTATGCAATAAATTGGATAAAGGTTCTTATACAAATTTGTACATTAAAGAAATTGTCAGATACAAGTGGTCTGCCAGAGCCGATGCAGTTTTAGCGTTAAAATGTGGCTACAAAAATATAAAAGAGGCATTAGATGAGATATGCAATTCCACAAAAGAAAAAAAAATTGCTGTTATTGAAGCAAAATCATTACTTAAAGAAATGAATGATTATGAAACTGCTGCAATGACAGTCCTATGGAATAAAATTTTGCAAAGAATCAATGCAACGAGTAAATCTTTACAATCTATTGACTGCACAATTGTTAAAGGTGCGTCATTATTAAAAAGTCTAGAAATTTTTATTAATGAAAACATAAGACATAATTTCAACGAAATCGAATCAGAAGTTAAAGAACTAACAGATGAAACATTTGAAGATGATCGCGAGCGAACATCTACAGAAAATCTAAAGGAATTTTTTTTACATAATGTACTCTACGTAATATGCGATCATTTAACAGCAGAACTGAACAGACGCGGAAAAATCTATGAAAATGTTATAAGTAATTTTAGAGTTTTTTTCCTGTTTACATTGTGTGTAGAAGAAAAGAAAAAATGCGTTAATAATTTAATAGAAATGTATAAAGATGACCTTGATTCCAACAATTTAAAGATGAGTTGGAACAGTTTTTAATCTGTTTAGATGAAGAAGACAAGCGATCAATTAATAATATATACAAAAAAGCATTAGATATGAAAGCAACTTTTCCAAATGTGGAAATTATTTTGAAAATTTTGTTAACCATGCCAATTTCAAACACATCGGGGGAACGCTCATTTTCTTGTCCAAAAAGAGTAAAAAATTATCTAAGAAAATCAATTTCAGAGGAAAGACTAAATAATATGGCTATTTTATATATAGAGAGCGATTTACTTAAAATTATTGATTGTGATGAGATAGTTAATAAGTTTGCAAAACGAAAAGCAAGAAAAAATTTATTTAAATATGTTCACATTTGTAATTTTAATTTCAAGTAAAATTCTATGATTTTTTTTGTTCAAATTTCTGATTGTTACCTCCTATTATACGTATACCATCATTAATTAAACTCTTACATATGTTCAACTATTAGTTCAAAACTTTGTGATTATTATTATGCTATTATTAATTATATTATACATATATTATATTCAAATTTTATTGGAAATAAAACATTAATAGTACATAATATTTTTTATTTATTTAAAAAAATAGTTAACATGTATTTTTTTTTCCCTGTCTCTCTCTTTTTTTTTTTTAAGGGGCCCAAAATTGTCTTCTGCGCCCGGGGCCTCAACCTACCTTAATCCGCCTCTGTCTAGTACACTACAAAAGGTAAGAATTGTGAAGAGTTAATGTTGCAAGACAAATTACAGAATTTCTAGGAAGAGCAGAATGTACTAGCTTAATACCTGATTCACACATTGACATTATGAAATGTAACTAATGCCTGAATGCCACTATTTAAACTGATCATTTAAGTAGAGTGCCAGTGTTGTATATTTAGTTTGTTATGTGTTAATAAATATTGTTATGTGTTTCATTAAGTCTCATCCTCTCTGCCCACATCCAATCACACCAGCACAGGTAAGAACCAACTAAAATAAGTTATTGCGGGGGAATCGAATCAATGCATTGTGATTGGTCGATTCTTTAACACAACGCTAATCCTTTGCTGCAGTCACAGGGATTATATAATTTCTGGAGACCGAGGGCGGGGATTTTGTCCTAAAATATAGTGAGTTGAGTGACTAGACGGAAAAAGGGCGTCGCCCCACAGAAAAGAGAGGAAACAAGATGGCGCCTTGAATCAGCAAGAGAACCAACCCAATCAAGACGTGCCACGTAACCAAAGAGAACAGGGCCATCCACAAGATGATGGCGACGCCTTACAATTGGCATATGGACAAAGTTCATAGTGCCCAAATCATTTGGTATATTACCTTCACTGTATGGGACTAAATCACCATTATGAAGGGTAAATATTTATTCTATGATTATCATTATTACTTGCATATGTCATTGCCTTCTCTTCAGATAGATGTCATTGTCTTCTCTTCAAGAAGAGAAACATCTGACACACATTTGTTGCCTAGGGTATGTTTGCAGATGATATTTTGCCTTTCCTTATATAATGATGTGAAGATTCTTCAATCATTTTCAGGTGTTGGACAATCTATCAATACACATTTAACTATTAACATTCCATGTTTGACATCTTGGAGATTCTTCAGCATGGAGTAGATAACCATTTGTGACATGCATATGTCCTATCCATAGTTTGGCCAGTACAACTTCAATTTCCTTGTGCTTGTCTTCCAATGTTCAACTTTAGGTTTTATTTAATATAAATTATTTGACATTTGTTTTTTCCAGAGTTCTTGCCATTTTGTTTGACAGCAGTTTTGGTTGATTGACTTGCAGTCATTATGTAGAACTTGAAACAATCATTTCTGAAGGTTTGTAGCCGATTTTGCTATTCTATCAGCAGTTCATTTCTTTTTATCCCCACATATCCTGGTATCCAGCAGAAGACTATTTCGTGTTTTTCTATGTCAAGTCTCAATTTATCTGTTTAACTTGTAGAAGTTTGAGTTGTATTGTTTGTGTGGCTTGGATTATACTTAAGGAACTTAAAAAAATTATGCTTCTCAAACCTTATGTGGTTCTCAAGTGCTCCAGGACTATCTGAACTGCTGCTTTTTGCAGTTTAAACACTACTTATACATTCTTTTGGAAGGTGGTGTGATGGCATAACTTCTAGGAAAATTACTGATGCTCCCACATGGTTTTGATCTGTATGTATATGCAACTGGAGTTTTGAGCTCTATGTACTGCATGTAGTTGCTGAAGGATGATGTTTAGTAACACCTTATTTTAGTTTTGTATGGAGAGATCACAAGATATGGATTAATTGGTCCATGCTGGTATTAAGAATCCATCTGGATTTGCTTCAAAATCTCAGCACAGATAATGTAGTATAGTAGTGGCATGTGATGCAAGAAAGCAAGTGTATGAGCTGATGCAGAATCAGCCAAAAAAAAAAAAATCACATTTTATGTTTATGGATATGTCCTATCCATAGTCTGAATAGGATATATTATAATTCTTTAAGTCAGATTCTTAGTGGTTGGTTTACATATTTGCAGCTTATATATATGGTTTTCCAATAAAGGGGGCAAATAAGGTTGCCCAGGTAGGATATTCTCTTATAAGTCTTCTTTTGTATGAATACAGTAGTGCCAACTGTTGTCTTCTGAAGTATAGCAGTGGTTCATTACATTCTGTGTAGAGTCTGAATGTAAGGATGTGTGGACAGCTCCTCTTTCTATTTGCAGTGCACTTTTAGTAGTGGAAAATGATGCAAGAAAGTAAGCTTATACAGCATCAACCAAAAAAAAGAGATATGTGAACTGTAGTTTAATTTTTTGAGAGCTCTTTCACATTGAGTTGTACAGTACTTCATAATCTATTTTGGACCTTACTAGTGCATTATAAAGGCTGAGTGAAGTATAATGATTTACTCCTCATAATGTCATTGTTAAAATTTAAGAACATTGAGACATTTCATGCACTTGATAACTGCTTGATATGTTCTATGAAGGTAAATTTGCTATCTAAAATGGGTCCAAGAAATTTTATGCTTTGATTACCTGATACTTTGTGACCTTGCAGTGTTCACGGTCTAGATATAAATTTTACTTTCTACAAAGTGCACTTACTGTGTTTTTGTTCAGAAATTCTAAATCCATCTTTGTGGGGCCATTTAACAGTATTGTTAATTGCACATCATAATTGTCTTTCTATCATTCCCATCCTGTACATGGTAAGAGATACTAAAGTTGTCTATATATAGTGCATGTAACATTGCAGGTGGCAGCTGATTTATGATTCTATTTATTTTAATAGCAAGGCACACAGGATAGATCTTTGAGGAACTCCTTGTTGATATGATTTTGACAGAATGTTTTGTACTCTAACCTGAAATGTTTCTATTCTTCATGAAATTTTGGATTGAATTTGATGTACCGAGGTAAATGTCCCCCAAGTCCTTCATCATGTATGTCCTATAGGATACCTTCAATCTCCATGCTGTATCATAGGCTTTCTCTACTTCAAAAATAAGAGACCATATATTTATTGTAATATCTGCTTTTATTCATATGAGGTGATTAATGTGGATCTGTTGCAACTAAATCCACATTGCATACTGGTAAACTAGTCAGCTGTTTCCAACTACTCATCATTTGTAACTGTTATTTTTTGATTATCTTATCTAAAAAACTTAGCATAAGAAGGTAGTGAGGGCTATCAGTCGATAGTTTTGGGTTGTTCTAATCTTTTTGAGGAAACCAGTACTACTGCACGATGCCATGTTTCAGGATATTGGTTTTCTACAAAAATGGACTTTTATAGTTTCAAGAAGGTTTTCTACTTCACTGTGTACAAGATGTCAGAGTATATTGTCTAGTCCAACTGAAATTAGCCTTGCTTTCATTATTGCTTCACTTAATTCATGTAGTGTAATTGGTTTATTATATAGTTCAATTTTCATTTGTATCAAAATCAAGTCTTTTTCTGTTTTTTGACCTTATAGGTCAAAAATTCTGTGGCGAACTATTGTTTAGCTGGTACTTTGGCAAAAGTGTCTTCAAATATATTATCTATCTCTGATAGGTCAGTGATTCTTTCTCCATTCCAGTGTATTAAGGATCGTTAGCTTCAATATTTCATTCTATATTATCTGCATACTTGGTGTCTGCCCTGTTTAATGAAGAAGCTGGATCCAGGTGCACCTAGCTATTGTTCATAGCTTGTTTATATTTTAGGATTATTGGATATCTACAGAAGTTATTCCAAGCTTTCTTTTTGTTTTCTTGCAGTCTTCATTTCCAATAGGATTTTGGGTGGAGTTTGTGTTTGTGTACCTTTGATGATGTTTCAGTGCTTTGATTTTTCTTGAATGATCTTGGGATTAAATTTTGTCAGTTCTCTAAATCTCTCCCTCTTCAATTTTCCAACATGGTGGGTTTGCTGGGATAACAGGGGAAATTTCTGATCAGTGTAGGCATCATTGGGTATCAGTCCCAATGATGCCTACACTGATCTACTCCTCATAATGTCACTACTCCTCATTCACATCACTGCTGTATGAATTTAATTAATTTTCAAGTTAATTCAGGCAGAAATGAGGATGTACAACTAGGGAAGTGAAAATATATATGCTTAACATTAATAAGAAGAGAAAGGTTATGTTGGCCTATTATTCTTTTTATAATTTGTCCTTCTGTTTACATCAGCATTCACTCCATAGAGGGCTATATCCATTCAGGTCTCCATATACAGAAGGGAAATGAAAGTTATGAGATTAGTTGGTCTATTTCTTCAAATGGTATATCCTGTCTTGGTTGCAGATACACTTAACACATGGTCACCCCAAATCTTAACAATATTGTTATACAGCTATTACTTCTAGATTATTGCTCAGAGGAATGATAATAATAACAGTGGCAAATAATGCAAAAAACAAAACTTTTATAGCAAGAGCCAAAAAAAAAAAAAAAAAAAAAACACACACAACACACTTCACATATCCCCTCCCAGATTTTGTCTAGTGCTTCCTTCAATTTATTCAAACCATCCACTTCCACAAAAACATATGGAAGCCTATTCCAACAATCAACCACTCGCTGACTGAAGGCAAACTTCCACACATCTATCCTGCAACAACCTTCAACTTAAATTTGTTCCCCTCATGTGTGTAGTCTCAGTAAAGGGAAGAATGCAATTTACGTACCTAGTCTCCAGATGCTGCAATTTGCAGAACTGAAACCTTTCTAGGTTTCAGTTCTGCGCCACACCTCGACCACTACTTACGTTGGTTCACACCTGAGTGGTCACCCACCATGTACTTGTTCATGGAGGTTATACCCAGAATTACTAACAGTCCCACCATCGTGAAGGTGCAAGCAGAGGATTTGGCTGTCAGACCGTCCAGACTTCGCCAAAATTGGGTACACTTGACTTGAGTGTCACCCGAATACCAGTTCCATCAGTGTTTTACACTCCCAGGTAGCAAGTGCAGCTTGTCTAGCATATCTGAGAGAATGTCTGTGACAACCTCAAGGACCAAACATTAAGCTTGATATACCATAATCAATATCTTTTATCAATACAGAAAACAACAATGGACCCAACACTGAACCCTGAGGGACTCCACTAATAACATTAGTCCACAATGAGCAGTGTCCATTGATTATCACTATCTTCTCCCACTCAACCATCTCTTTATCCATAGCAGCAATTTGCCTCCAATGCCACGCTGCTCCAATTTTTTCAGCAGTCTTCCATGTGCAACAGTATCAAAAGCTTTTCTAAGATACAAATATAGGATATCAAAGTTATTCCCTGAATCCAGTTCCTTTGTGACCATATCATAGTATCCAATCAAATTGGTCAGGCAAGACTTTCCCTTAACAAAACCATGCTGTGTCCGAACTATAATTGAAGTCTTGTCTAGATGATCCTGCAGTGCTTCTTTAACCAGTGCCTCCATTAATTTTCCTCGAAAAGAAGTTAAACGAACAGGTCTATAATTACTTGTGTCGCCCTTTGATCCTCCTTTGTGAATTGGGGTCACATCTCCAGTCCATGGGTACTTCCCCTGAGTCCAAAGAAGCTCTCATAATTATGGCTAAGGGTTTGATTACTTCCTTTGCTGCCTCCTTTAATATAACTGGATAGATCCCATCCACCCTGGGTGCCTTTTTTTATGTTTAACACTTTCTCCTCCACTTTCCTCTCAGTTATTACAAAATCATCTAACTCACTGCCAGAGTTTACTTCACCTCTGACATTTCCCTCCCTGAATAACTCCTCATGTGTGAATGTAGATGCAAAATACTCAGTTTGTTAGCCACCTGAGCAATATCATCAACAGTTGAACCATCAATATCCTGTGGACCAAAATGATTCATCCCTTTCCTTCTAGAATTTACATAGGTAAAGAACTCTTTGCTGTTTTTCTTTGCATCCTTTGCCAAATATTTCTCATAATCTGCCTCTGCCTGCCTAATCTCCTTTGTGACTTGGTTACAGACCAGCTTATATCTATCATATGCTTCCATGTGCAACAGTATCAAAAGCCTTTCTGGGATCCAAATATATGATATCAAAGTTATTCCCTGTATCCAGTTCCTTTGTGACCACATCATAGTATCCAATCAAATTGGATACTATGATGTGGCAACATGGCAGATTTGCATTACAGCATTTACCAAATCAACATCTTTTTGTTTAAAACATATAGAGGTTGTAAGCTAAAGATAACAATTTACCCATAGTAAAAACTGCAACCAGAAAAGAAAACATGCATATGCTATTTAAGAATGCATTTGTCTTTTATGATGAATCATCCATGTGTTCTAATTTAATGGTTTCAAGTGATGAAACAATTGGTTTGATGAAGTCTTTGAATAATATAACTTCCTCGTGCCATAAAACCCAATGAGTTACATGCAAAAGTCTTTAATTGGGTTACATTTGAGTTTGGCTTCATTTCCTAATAATATTTTTCTTAATTATTTTTCATTTCTTAATAGCACATCAGTTAGCTTTCCAGACACATGAAAAAAATGTTCGAATTTCAGAAAGAGCACCGAATGCATTTTGGATATCGGCAACTACAGTAGAGTCGGGTAAACAAAGATTTAAACAATGTGCTACACAACGTACATAAAGCTTTCACTTTTTTTTTTCTTTTAGAATAGCTTGAACATCTTGAAATTGACCACACTTACCTGCTTCTCCATTATAGCCTTGTCTATCAAGGCCTTTTAAATTGAAACTCATATCTATTAATGTTTTTTCTGCTACAAAAGTGAGCGAAGTGCAGAAGTTACTGCACAGTTACTGCGACAAAGTTACTGACCCACAGTTACTGCGACAAAGGTAAGGAAATTAGCATTAGCAGAGGCATACAATGCAAGAAAGTAAGCTTATGGCAACATCAGCAAAAAAAAAAACCTTCCCATTTCCCTCCATTAGTTCCAAATGCCTGTCCAGCTCAGCCTTAAATTTATTCCACCAATCAACCAACCACTACCAAAAGGCAAATTTCCGCACATCTATTCTACAACTGTCTTTCCTCAATTTGAATCTATGCCCCCTCATGTTCTTAATCTGAGCAAGAGGAAGAATCCCATCAGCATTCAGTTTACTCAACCCATTCAAGGCCTTATACACCTGAATAAGATCACCTCACAGGTGCCTACTCTCCAAGTGCTGCAATTTGCAGAACTTAAGCCTTTCTTGGTGAGAGCACCCCTTTGTTCCCCTCACCAATCTTGTAGCCCTTCTTTCTAGCAACTCTACATCCTTCCTAAAATGAGGCCTCCAGACCTGTACACAGACTGCACGTGTGGCCTCAAGACAATGGTCAGGCCAGTTGTGGCCTGACCATTCCCTTGTACAACAGGATAATCACCTTTCTGTCCCTGCTAGCAAAATTCCTATATATCATTGACAGGACTCCATGACCTACCCCATCTGCACTGCTCAGCGAACTTCATATTTAACTCCACAATTACCCTAGGTCTTTTTCACTTTCCACTTCCCTGAGTGTAGTACCAGACAGTTGATACGTTTCTCTCGGGTTATTGCTACCCAGAAGCATTACTTTGCATTTGTCAATATTGAACTTCAGTTGCCACTTTTCAGCCCAACTTATCTAGATCCAGTTGGAGTAGCATACTATCTTTAATGTCATTAACAACCCTGCCAACCTTTGTAGCATTTGCAAATTTTTTTTTTTTTTTTTTTTAATGAAAACCCCAAACACGAAAGGTATCAAAACCCATAGTACTTAGTACCGTGCATGGGTTGAAGGAGAAGTATGGCGGGGAGGGGGATGCCGGAAACTTTGCTCTAGAGACTAAACAGAGGTTTCACCACTTCAAGCCTCCAATAAGCAAAGTGGTGGTATTTCACCAGTTGATGAAAGTCATCTACCACCTACATTAATCCTGATATACCTTCATAAATATCACTGATGAATGCGCAAAACAACAATGGGCCCAGCACTGAACCCTGGACTCCACTAATAACATTTGTCCACGAAGAGCAGTGTCCATTGATTACTACTCTCTGTCGTCTCCCACACAACCATCCTTTTATCCATTGTAGCAACTTACCCTTAATGCCATACCTCTCCAATTTTTTATTGCAGTCTTCCATGTGCAACAGTATCAAAAGCTTTCCTGAAATCTAAGTATAGGATATCAAAACTATTTTTGACATTCAGTTCCTTTGTGACCACATCATAGTATCCAATCAAATTAGTCAGACAAGACCTCCCTGTAACAAACCCATGCTGTGTCTTAACTATTACTGCAGTCTTATCTAAATGATCCTGCAATGCTTCTTTAACCAGTGCCATTCTGACTATTTTCCCCGGAACAACTACTAGGTCTATAGTTACTTGTGTTACCTTTTGAACCCCCTTTGTGAATTGGTGATACATTTACACACCTCCAGTCCATGGGGACCTCCCCTGAGTGTAAGGAAGCTCTCATAATTATGACTAAGGGTTTGCTTACTTCCTTTGCTGATTCCTTTAATATAACTGGATAGATCTGTCCGCCCCAGGTGCCTTCCTTATGTTTAACTTCAACAATTTCTCCTCCACTTTCTCTCAGTTATTACAAAATCACTTAGCTCCCATTAGAGTTTGATAAACTTCTGGTATTACCCTCATTGAATAACTTCTCATGTGAGAATGTAGATGCAAAATACTCATTCAGTTCAACTACCTGAGCATGATCAATAGTCAACCCATCTATGTTAAGTGGTCCAATCTGATTCATCCCTTTCCTTCTAGAATTTACATAAGTAAAGAACTCTTTGCTGTTTTTCTTTGCATCCTTTGCCAAAGATTTCTTGTAATCTGCCTTCATTACAGATAAGCTTATATCTGCCATAGGCTCCTGTGTCACCTGATAATTTATTTGCATCCCATACATTTTTCTTCTCTGCCATGATCCTGATTAATTCATCTGACATCCATTTAGGCCTGAATGTTGAACAGTATTTCTTAGTTGGAATAAAAAGCCTAGTAGCCTCCAAGATTAAGTCTCTGAAGGCTTCCCATTTATAATTCAATGTTGGCAAAATCATAAGTTGATCCCACTGTACAGAATTTAAAAACTGTCTGTGACCCCTGTAGTCATCTTTACAAAATAAAAAGCCCTTCCCTTTAGCCTTGATGGTAGTTAAATCTTTAAGTAATTCCCATATCAGTACATTGTGATCACTGTCAACCCAGTGGTTCCTTTATCTGCAAATTCTTAATGCATGAATAATCACTGCTGATAATCAGATCAAGAGTATTACTCCCTCTGGTAGCCTCTCAAACATGTTACTGTAAAAAACAGTCATCCAATAAATCCAGAAAATTCTTTCTAGTGTGTGAGTGACCAAATTCCAGTCAATATCTGGAAAGTTAAAATCTCTCCATTATATGACATTCTGATTTACTGACCCACTCTTTCTCTGCACAATTCCTCATTATACTCATCAGATTCATTAGGCCTATAACAATACACACCTTCCCTCATTTTGCCTTTCCCAGTGCTTATTTCACACTAATCAGACTCGCACTGCATTGTCCACCAACATCAATTGGATGCACTTCCTTAGATTTTACGTGTTTCTTAACTAACAGCATAACTCCCTCCCTTCCTAGTCTGTCTATCCTTCCTGTATACACTGTACTCCCCAAATTCCAATTCTGCACTGATTATAATGTGTGACACCACATCTCTGATATCCCAACAATATCTGCCTTTGATGTCTTGACTAACACTTCAAGCTCATCATATTTATTAACTATACTCCTAGCATTGGTATACATGCACCAGTTTCTACTCTTAGTTACCCTAACACAGCCCATGTATTTATTTATTCCACTATGACTTCCAACAGTCCTGGAAATCTCCATTCTAATAGAAGTAGTGCAAGAATCACTTTTGCCTCTGCCTGTGGCCACTGCTAACCTTTTAGTCTGTGCATCCCCCCCCCCCAAGCTAGCAGTTTTCTGACCCACCTAACATTGCCTCGATAGTATCAGCAAATATTCTTGCACCCTTCCTATTTAAGTGTTTGCACCCTTCCTATTCGGTGTTTATGAATGATATTGATGATGGGATATCAAGTTTAATGTCCAAGTTTACAGATGATACAAAAGTTGGCAGGGTTGTTAAGGACACTACTGACGCTATGCTGCTGCAACAGGATCTGGAAAGGTTGAACAGATGGGCTGAGAGGTGGCAAATGAAGTTTAACATTGAGAAATGTAAAGTACTACATATGGGAAACAGTAACCCCAGAGCAACGTATCAACTCTGCGGTACTACACTGACAGCGGTGGAGAATGAAAAGGACCTGGGGGTAATTGTGCAGGCAGATATGAAGTTCTCTGAGCAGTGCAGACGAGCTGCAAGAGTAGCTCATGGTGTCTTGTCAATGATATACAGGAATTTTTCTAGCAGGGATAAGGAGGTGATTATTCCCTTGTATAAGGCAATTGGTTAGGCCACATCTTGAGTACTGTATACAGGTCTGGAGGCCTCATTTCAAGAAGGATGTAGAGCTGCTGGAACAGGTACAGAGAAGGGTAACAAGATTAGTGAATGGAACAAAGGGTTGCTCTTACGAAGAAAGGCTTAAGTTTTGCAAATTACAGAGTCTGGAGACTAGGCACCGGCGAGGTGATCTGATAGAGGTGTATAAGGCTTTGAATGGTTTGAGCATGCTCAATGCCAATGGGATTCTTCATCTTGCTCAGAAGAATCACCTCAGAGGGCATAAATTCAAATTGAGGAAGGATGGATGTCGGATAGATGTGTGGAAATTTGCCTTTGGCCAGCGGGTGGTTGGTTGGTGGAACCGACTTCCATCACTTGTTGTTGAAGTTGATAGCCTAAACAAATTTAAAGCTCAACTGGACACAGGTATTTCGAACGAACGGAGGGGTGAAATGGGAGTGGTGTGTGGTTTTTTTTTTTTTTTTTTTTTTTGGCTGATGCTGAATAAGCTTGCTTTCTTGCATCATACACCTCTACTAATGCTAATGCTAAAGTGTATCTCATCCCTGTAGAAGCAGTCTCCCCATTAGCAAGCACAGACCACGCTGAAAAAAAAATTCTGCCCCTTGAGCCTTGCACATTCTCTCCAGGGACAAATTGATTGACAAGGCACTCATCATACACACACACACACACACACACACACACACACACACTCTCTCTCTCTCTCTCTCTCTCTCTCTCTCTCTCTCTCTCTCTCTCTCTCTCTCTCTCTCTCTCTCTCTCTCTCTCTCTCTCTCTCTCTCTCTCTCTCTCTCTCTCTCTCTCTCTCTCTCTCTCCCTCCCTCCCTCCCTCCCTCCCTCCCTCCCTCCCCTATCGTGTCTGGGCAGAATTGCAGACACTTTCACATTCAACCCTATCTCGCAACTTTTTTTCAACATTGACCTGTAATTATTATTAGCTACATGGTGCAAGGAAGCCTGAAGTTTATGCTGCACCAGCCAAAAAAAAAAAAAAAGAAAAATTCCCAAGTTACCCTGAAAGAGCATCAAAAGTAGAAGGAAATCACCAAGAAACAGAAGAATGATGATATCCATCTCAGGACCCTGGATGTACCAAACCCTTACTCACCAGATGGAAGTCCCTGGGCACTTGAGTAAATCTGCAGATCTCTTACTCTTAATGTCATTAGTTCCAATGTGTACAATATCACCTTTTGTGCCCTTAAAAGATGATATCTGCTCTACAATGTCCTCAACTTTTGCCCCTGGCAGACATACCCTGGTCCCGCTCCACCTATCCTTCTTGCATAGTATATTCCCCGTCTCACTGACAATACAGTCACAAACATAACTAGTTCCTGTGGGATGAGCACATTCTGCCTTGGAGATTGCCTCTGTATTGCCTGATGCACGGGAGCCCTGCTGTTGAGCTGGGCAGCTGACATCAAGCTGGGCAGCTTGATGGGACCCTCATTAATTTTTTTGAGGGCATTTAGCCTACACCTCAAGCACACAGATGCCCATCAGAACGCCGAGTTGGCACCTAATTTCTTGACACTCTAGGCATTTAGCGCACACACACACGCACGCACGCACACAGATATCCTCCATGGCTAGATCATGGCCTGTTTTAGAAAGTTCAGCAATCATTTCACATTTCACACTGATGCATTGGGGAATTGCCCCTTTCATTTCTCACCCAAGTCCCAGCACTCTTGCTAGTCTGTGTCATGATTTCCATTTAAATACAGTTTAATTAACAATGAAATTTAATAAGATTAAATATCTTTGATAATACTACACTAAGCTAACAGATTCCTAATACAGT
Organism: Mastigoproctus giganteus; assembly: GCF_048544385.1. NCBI lineage: Eukaryota > Metazoa > Arthropoda > Arachnida > Uropygi > Thelyphonidae > Mastigoproctus > Mastigoproctus giganteus. The sequence continues at coordinate 124,626,740 of NC_143584.1, read as the reverse complement.
GCTTTATATTATGTTATCTAGTTTTACATTAGACCTTATGCTATCAGTTCAAAATATATACATTACGCTATTTCTTTTTGATTACAATATGGCAGCTAGTATAACAATATCGGTGCCAACACCGGGAGTCGTAACTTCCAAAAATCACTAGTTTAATTCAAAATAAGAAGCTAACGAATGCTACTAAACCTATTTAATATCTTTGTAAAACCCAATGTAATATGTTAATTAATGAAGAATACGGTAGAATTATCAAAAATACTCATCCCTTTACAGCAGCCAAAAATCCGACTTCTTTGAAATCGTCTCGTAACTTCATGTTTTCCTGATTGATATACTGAACAAATAGCAAAAACTACTCCACTTCTACAATATTGGTAGTTTCATCTACTAGCACCAAGAAAATTGTAGATTTATTAACCTTACTCACAATTCTTGATTCTCTAATGCTTCCAGATATACTAATTATCTCATTTTGTACTACAGAATTTGTTATTAAATATGAATTATTTCTGGCACTTCTCAAATATTTCTCCAAAATCTTATCTCCACCATTTATGTGATATCGCAGCAGGGCACGAAAGTTACCATCAACTTTGAACTGGTTCAGCAGTAGCTAATTAATAAAGATTCTTGATATCCTTCAAGAATCTTTATGGCCAGCATTATTATTTGTATTATAGGCAGAAATTTCATTCTGTTTTGTTTGTATGATATCCTAACTCCATTTTGAATCAAGCATCAAATGATCAATTGTTTTTTTGTTAATAATTTTGGCTAAGTCATCAGCAGTGACTAGTGATATGGTATTTTGTATGGTCATGTTTTTTTAATAATTTTTAATAATTATACATGGAGTAACAAATGCAAGAGGTTTAAAAGGAGTAAGTGCTCAAGAACAACACACAATATTTAAAAATGACCCTTCTTCCAACTCAGCCATTTATGTTTCCTGTCACTTAAGCTGAAATTTCTTTAGATAAGGGCCATCCTGTTCAGTTAGAAACACACTTTACAGATGGTACCCCATATGTCACTCAGTAATTGTATCTTTTCTTCATTGGTTAATATTAATCTCTTTACAGCATCAATATATATATAAGCTGATGTCATTTTTGCTTTCCAAATGAGATTCACTTAATGAAATTATGGAAATATTATCATTGTTAGATGCTTTGGGTAAAGGAACATTTTCTGAACCTCCAATATCAGCTTCATTATTCATTGGTAGATTTGGAACTGAAATGGCACTACTGGAACTAGGACTGATTTATGTCATTGTCATCGGTGTTAGTATGGTTCACCTTGTTTAGAGAGTGTGAAAAAGCTGCGTATATTTTTACTTCCTGTTTCTGTTCACTATTTAAATCAAGGGTAATAAATTCCGTGAATTTTAAATTTATAAACAGTAACAGTCAATTATAATTATATTATTGTTATTATAAAACTTACTTCCAAAGAAAATTAAAGGCAGAGTAGTTAAAAACTGAACTTTCTAAATGATAACGTAAATATAAACACTTTTCATTTATGATGTATTTGTATTTACAATGTAAATATAGATAAAATGCAGAACACAACTGTTTTCCTCACAGACTAAAGAACATTAACATAGTTCCACACATTGAAATTGCTAGAAAAGGATGTGTACATTGGCACTACCTTTGGTGCAAATATCTAAAATTATTAAATTGTTATTAAATATGAATTATTTCATTTTTGAGGCAGCTTGAATTTCCTATATTTTTTGAAACACTGCAGTTAAATTAATTTTAAATTAAAATGGAAAATAAAAATTTGTACTAAAGGGGGGGACACTAGCACCTCCAAGCCCCACCTGGATACTCACCTGATAACACATAACTCAACCAACTATGTCAGTCCCCTCCCTTCATAGAATTGAAAAATGTGATCTTCAACTTTTTTCACCTCTCCACTTGAAGAATCAATTTTACTACCATGACACACACTACCTTTCGTGATAACATTCTGGCCGTTTTTTGGTAACATAGAATACTTTTGTGACACTTCCTGGAATGTAAATATGCAATTTACCATTCACTGCTACAAACTCTATTGGAATTTCTCATTTTCTGAAATAATTCTCATATAGGAAAATGGAAAACTTTAAAAACCTTATGGATAATGAAAAATATGCCACTGTCATGAAGAGCAATGTATGACAAACTTCTTTGTGGGACACAATGGAGTGACATAAAAGATAGTCTACTCTCTCAGGCGTACACTTTACAAAAGCCACTCAAGCTTTCACAAAGTGTAATACAATATAAATAGATAAAGAAAGCAACACATACAAGACTACAGACACTATTAGGATGGTACACAAAAGAATCAAATACTAAATGCCCAACAAGTGATTCACCAGGATTAAATATTTCCTTGCTTTTCTTGTGAGGGGACATGGCACTATTGCCTGGTTCATATTTTTTTTTTTTTTTTTTTGTAGTTGTTGGCGCATAGACTTCTGTGGCCATAATGCACCTCCCAAGGTTTTTGCAGTACTTTGATCCAAGCCCAAGGTGGGAATCAAACCCGCAACCTTTGGGTTGCCAGGCAGGCACTTTGCCTACCCGGCTAGCCCGGTCGGCCCTGGTTCATATAATTATCGATTGCTATACTTTTATCTTTTTCTAGAGTAAGGTTATTTAATTTCAGCAGGGAAGGGTGTACAAGTAAGGATTTTACATTCTTTACAGTGGGAAAAGGTTACAACTCATCAATGAGAAAAAAAAAAAAAAACTATACCTACAAACAAGTTACTCAAAAAAAACAAAAAAAAAAAACAAAAGAATTAAATTATAATAATAAATTGAAAAGGGCTAAACAATGCTGAGATTAATGAGACCTAATTTTTCCTGTGTTCGTGAAAGAATGATGTTTTTTAATGGGCAAGACCCATCTGGTATGCTGGTTATAATTATATAAGAAATCAACCTTTCAGTGGTTGCCTGTTGACAATTTGTGAATCTTTGAAACTTTGAGCATCAGGGTGCACATGCATCAGGAAAGAATGCTACTTGTGTTATTTAACAAAAATAGATGTACAGAAAGAGTAGGGAATTTTAAAATACATTTAAGGGATTTCACTTTGAATTACATTGGAACATAGGCATGCTTCTCTTATCTTTTTAAGAGTTGTTCTAGTTATGTAATGTTGAATGATAAATGAAATCATGATGGCAGCTTTCATTTATCATTCAGATACCATTTTTAGCATCAGTATCATGGGTTGCCAAAATTGGCATCTGATGGCAACATGATATTAATAAAATGGCAACTTTACAACATGGCACCAATAAAATTTACCCTAAAAATTAATTTTATAAACATTCTGAGGTACCAAGCAATTATCATGGTCTGTAAATGTCTGACTGAGAATGTTCAGTAGTCATTCTTATTAATCATCATTACATCTAGGATACCAACAGACAAGACCAACTTTATCTTTTTAATAAGAAGAGCAAAACATTACATGTGAACAGTGAGCAAATGTAAAACCAATTTTCACCTAATAGCACCATGAGTCTCCTACTCAGATGTACACAAGCACTAGATACATGGTCAAATAATAAATTCATTATTGGGACTTTCCTTAAAGCATGACTATATGCTTTATATGAGGCTGGTTAAAACAGTTTCAATCAGTATATTTATATACATGCAACTAAGAAATAAGCAGAAGTATTCAAAAGTAGGCCTCAATTATAATTTTGCTCATAAACCTGCAATTCATAACTTATTAACAAATGATTTCATACAAACAAGGTTCAACCCTGATTTATCAAAACTAGATTGTCTCCTTTTTAATTTTGGTGGCTTTTTTTTTTTTTTTTTTTTTACTATAAACTAGTTACCATATCTGTTGGCTTAGAAGACACTGCTGCATGGAAGACACATCCTAATTTTGGAACAGTAAATTTAAGAATGAAAAAAAAAAAATTCTTGTTAATACAATGGAAATTTAAAATTCAATAAAAATAAAACCAAAAAGCCAGTAAAGAAAGGATTATTACTCATATTATTTTAGTATTATTCAACTTTAGATTCATTACTGACTTGATTATCATTTTCTTCGACATCATAATCCTCTTCACTGGCATCACTATCACTCTCATACAATAAATAAACCTTCACAGTGCCATCCATTACATTAATTATACCACATTTTTTAAAGGACTGACCACAATTTCAGTTTTAACATGCCATGACTTCAGCATCTATTCATACACTTATGCTACTGTGGCCTACAGGACATTTTCCTGTAGGCCACTTTCAGCTTCTAAGATGCAGGGTGATTTTTTAAGGTATTTATGAGGACAAAAAGGTGTCTTATAAGCCGACAAATACGGTATTCAGTAAAAATAGATTTTTTTCTAATTTTTATACAGGTCAAGAAAAAAAGGAATACATCCATTTTCAAGGTTAAAAAACTGGAATATCAGTAAAAACATCTGAGGAGTATAACCTTTTTTTTTTTTTTTTTTTTTTTTTTTCCAGAATTTGCTTTTGGATATTCTGAAACTGATAATTTTATATATCCAAGCTTTATGATTTCCAAAATAAAACTTTCACACCAAGCTTTTCAAATTATATAAGCAGCATATAAAAAAAGCAGCAATACAATAATAATTCAAAATTTTGATCTGTGTTTCACTGAATACCAGCTATTATTTAACTAAAATTTTTAACTTTATCTTGCATTTGATTTATGCAGATATTGTATTACTAATATTTAAGTGAAATGACTTACCCTGTAGTCAATTGATTTATCTGGGGAGGAAAAAAAAACAAAAGATGAACGATTTGTTATTAAATCAGTAACTTAATCAAATCTTGAATTTAAAACAGGCTTTTATTGTGTAAAAAAATTCAATACTGAATAGGCTATACAAATTTTATTAACAGTATTTTCTTATTGAAACATTTCTTCATCCACTATTAGTTTAAAAGCTTACAAAAGAAGTGTACTTAGTAAATGCAACCTGCTGCATGTAGTATAATGCAGTCTGATGAATCATTTCCCATCTATCAAAACTGCTGGAGGCATTACTCATAAATAATACATCATTAAGTTAAGTGACCGACTACAAAGAACAGTGCAGATACACTAATTTCTGTTTCAAATTCAAAGGCAAATTTAAAATTTGCTAAAGCAATTTTAAATTTGTCTTAGAATTCTGTAGCAGAAAAATTGAGCACAACTTACTTTGAAATGCTCTGAAATTTACAAATGGAATAACTTCATTCACAATATAAAAAGCCTTCATGTAAGTGCTGATCCAGCTGACCCATGGATTTTCCAAAAGCTGTTAATCTCAACTACCTAAGGATAATTCCATCTCTTCTAACTTATTCTAATGACTCATTGGCTAAAAGAAACTTGATTCTTGTCTACATTTCTTCCCTCATAATTTGAACTAATGTTCCCTAGTTCTAGTATCATTTATAACTGTGCAAATTTCACCATCTTCTCCCAGAGAATTATAGACCTTAATCAGATTTTCTGTAAAGTGCCTAATTACCAAATTCTGCATTCTGCATATTTGATCTTTCCTTTTATGGGTATCCTTTTGCCCATTTCATGAAGCATGCTGCTCGTCTTTGGACCTTTTCAAGATGCTAGACTTTTTTTTTTTTTTTTTTTTTTGTGTGTGGGGTATCCATACACAGTATTTATTCCAAATAGTCTCACTATCCTTATGCACTGGGATTATGACCTCCCTGTCTTTACAAGATATGTTCAATAAATCATTGATAACACACCATGTCACATGCTTAAACACTATAAAGAATTTCATGTCTGCCTGTTTCACACACACACCCAAAATCTCTCTCCTCTTCGATGTCAGGTCATCCTGTCATACCCTGCATGTAAGGTCAAAGACACTGTACTTAGTATATTGGAAATAACCACCCAGATAATGAACCAACATAAGCAAAAGATGTGGGATTCGACAGAGGAATGGCCAATCTTCAGTGTGACCAGGCAGTATTAGGTGGTGAAAATCATGCTTAGTCTCCCAAGTTTTGCTATGGAAATAATTCCATCGCTTCTAACATACAATATACTGTAAGTCATGCCTTTTGGTTATGACAGGCATTATGGTGAGATCTAATATTCCTTACATTTCAAGGGTACGGCTTTCAGACAGTGTTTGCAGTCAGACTGCTAGACAGTCTTCAGTCCTTAACCCATTCTTAACTCTGCAGATACATCCAGATCAGTTAATATATAATCTTGCTGCCTCTATTCTGCCAGCACATGACTGAAGAGAGCCCAAGTAGTAGGATGTGGACCACTGCAGAGGACACACAATATCAATGAGCTGAGTATATTCTTGCATGCCCCCTTCAATTTTCAACAATTGTCTATATCTACCTTCAATCTGCTAAATATAACTTTTCTAACAATCTATCAGTTGCCTTAACTACCAAATCTCAGTTGTCCAAATTACTCACCCTGATTCCTTTTGCTCTATGTCAGCTTTGTTTCCCCTTAGCACTTTCTAATCTGGAATCTCTTCCATTTCATCTCCTCTGGTTTTATGTCTCTTTACCCCATTCTGTAAAACTGATCTGTTGCCTCTATCATTCTCCCAACTCCAAAATCACTCAACTTTTATTTCCTTTCTTTGAAATTACTTCCTAACAGCAATTAATTTTCCTTGAAGATTTTAATGGTCAATTCCAGCTGGCTTAAATTTTCCAGTTCAATGGGCCCAATAATAGAGATGCTAAGCCTTTTGCAATTACTAACGACTGTACATAATACACAAACTATTCATTTGCCTATTAAAATCCCAGACAGTGTTAACCATACACCAAACACTCTAGGGCTTTTACTCACCAACAACCCTGCAAAGTGTATTAGTAGCAGCAATAATTGCAAGAAAGCAAGATTATACTGCATCAGATGAGAGGGGGGGGGACCTTTCCACATGACCTGTCCAACCTCTCCGATAGTTTCTCTAGTTCTTCCTTGTATTTAATCAAATGGTCCACTTCTACAACAGCAGATGTAAGTTTAATCCAGCAATCAACTATCTGATGACTGAAGGCAAACTTCCATACATCTGAAAATGAAAATTGGAGGGGCATGCAATTTGTTATCTCATGTGTGTACTCTGAGTAAGAGGAAGAATGCCATCAGCACTAAGCTTTCTCACTCCATTTAAGAATCAGATCTAGTTGCAGGTGTCTTCAGAATCTAGCAGAAGCGGTGGATAATTCTTGCACTACTTCTATTGAAATGCAATTGAGCAGCAGCCTGGAAAGCAAGGCAATGGGAATTTCCAGGACTGCTGGGGGTCATAGTGGAACAAGTAAATACATAGGCTGTGTTAGGGTAACTAAGAGTAAAAACAGGTGTATGTATACTTGCATGTACACCAATGCTAGGGGTATAGTTAATAAATTCGATGAGCTTGAAGTGCTAGTCAAGACATCAAAGACAGATATTGTTGGGATATCAGAGACATGGTGTCACACAGACAAACAATGCAGAACTGGAATTTGGAGAGTACAATGTGTACAGAAAGGATAGAGAAGACAGGAAGGGAGGAGGGGTTATGCTGTTAGTTAAGAAACACAAAATCTAAGGAAGGGCATCCAATTGATGTCGGTGGACAATGCAATGTCGAGTCTGTTTGGTATGACATAAGCACTGGGAAAGGAAAAATGAGAATGAATCTGATGAGTATAATGAGCAATTGTGCAGGCCAGTAAATTAGAGTGTCTTATAATGGGGGATTTTAATTTCCCAGATATTGACTGGAATTTGTGGGTTGGTCACTTGCACACTAGCAAGGTTTTTTAGAGGATTTACTGGATGATTGTTTTCTACAGCAGCATGTTCGGGAGGCAACTAGAGGGAGTAATACTCTTGATCTGATTACCAGTGATTCTTCATGCATCAAGAATCTGCAGATAAAGAAACCACTAGGTGGCAGTGATCACAGTGTGCTGAAATGGGATGTACTCAAATAAGTAACTACCATCAAGGGTAAAGGGAAGGGTTTTTGTTTCGTAAAGGTGACTAGGGTGGTCTGAGACAGTATTTAAATTCTACGGTGGGACCAAGGATGATGTTACCAACAGCAAATTCAAAATGGGAAGCATTCAAAGAATTAATCTTGGAAGCTACTAGGCTTTTCATACCAACAAAGAAATATTGTTCAAGATTTAGGCCTAAATGGAGGTCAGAGATGAACTAATTACACATGTGACAGAGTAGAAAAATGCATGGGATACATATAAATTAACATGTGACACAGAAGCCTATGATAGATAAGCTGGTCTGTAACCAAGTTACAAAGGAGGTTAGGCAGGCGAAGGCAGATTACGAGAAATCTTTGGCAAAGGATGCAAAGAAAAACAGCAAAGAGTTCTTTACTTATGTAAACTCTAGAAGGAAGGGGATAAATCAGATTGGCCCACTTCATATCGATGGTTCAACTGTTGATGATCCTCCTCAGGTAGCTAACAAACTAAATGAATATTTTGCATCTACATTCACACATGAGGACTTATTCAGGGAGGGGAATGCCAGAGGTGTATTCAACTCTGGCAGTAGCTAGATAATCTTGTAATAACAGAGTAAAGCGGAGGAGAAATTGTTGAAGATAAATACAAGAAAGGCACCTGGGGTGGATGGAATCTATCCAGTTATATTAAAGGAGGCGGCATAGGAAGTGAGCAAACCATTAGCCATAATTATGAGAGCTTCTCTGGACTCGGGAGGTACCCATGGACTGGAGATGCACAAATGTAACCCCAATCCACAAAGGAGGATCAAAGAAAGACACGGGTAATTACAGACCTGTTAGTTTAACTTCTGTTCCAGGGAAATTAATGGAGGCACTGGTTAAAGAAGCATTTCAGGATCATCTAGACAAGAAGTCAGTTTGGTTTGGTTTGGTTTTGGTTTTATTGGCGCATTAGCTACTAAGGCTATAATGCGCCAAGACCATGTCATTTATAAAATAGTTTAAACTTTCAGTGACCTAATTAGTTAGGTCACTATGTCAAGAAGTATAAGAAAAATGTAGATTTTATAAACGAGTAAAAATATTTATTAACTTTAAAAATCTATAAATAGCAGACACATTGTCATTGTCGGATAAAATCTGACTGAGTGTATATGGCTCAGTCAGATGATTAAAGGCGGTAAGACGGATACTGCTAAAAATTGGACATTCGATTAAAATGTGTCTAATTGATAAAACTGTGCCACAAGACTCACACATAGGAGGGTCATCAGCCCTCACAAGAAGTCAGTTATAGCTTGGACACAGCATGGGTTTGTTAAGGGAAAGTCTTGTCTGACTAACATGATTGGATACTATGATGTAGTCACAAAGGAACTGGATGTAAAGAATAAATTTGATATCATATATTTGGATCTTAGAAAGACCTTTGATACTGTTGCACATGGAAGAATGCTGCACAAATTGAAGCGATGTGGCATTGGAGGCAAATTGCTACTATGGATAAAGGGATAGTTGAGTGGGAGAAGACAGAGTGGTAAACAATTAAACAATGGACACTGCTCTTTGTGGACTAATGTTATTTGTGGAGTCCCTCGGGGTTCAGTGTAGGATCGATTGGTGTTTTCTGTATTTATAAATGATATTGATGATGGTTGTTGTTGTTGTTGTTGTTATGGAGGCTTAATGCCACATAAGCATCTATGGCTATAATGTGCCTATTCACTTATTATTTTAAGAGATGAGGAATTTCCATAAAATCAAAAGAAAATTTGAAATCAGAAATTATTAAAAAGTCCAGTTTGCTTGAGGAAGTCAAAAAATTCAGAAATATTTGCCTTATCACCAATGAGATTTTCAAGAGTTATTGGTTTACGATTATTTATCAGTGAGATCAAGGATGAAGCTCTGTGTTGTTTATAGTAGGGGCAGCCAATGAGAATATGTCTAACAGTCAAGTTGTTAGAGCAATGTGTACACTGTGGTGGATCACCTCCTGTGAGTAAATAAAGATGTGTCAGATGAGTATGACCTATTCTTGCCCTTGAAAGGACTACTTCTTCTCGTCTCGATGTACGGACACTGGAACGCCAAATTTTCGGATCTTGTTTAAACTGAAAGAGTTTATTATTAGTCTGAGAGTGCCAGAGTGCTGTCCATTGTGATAGGCAAGCAGCATGAACAGTTAGTGCATAATCTGATGCTGGAACAGGGATATTGGTTAAATCAAAAGTAGTTGGGTTTTTTGCAGCTTTATCGGCCAGTTCATTGCCTAAAATACCGGAATGGGCTGGAATCCAACAAAAAGCAACCAGTTGGTGACGTTTTTTGATTTGTAGTAACAAGCTTCTGATTTCATCTAGAACAGGGTGAACTTTATCTTCGCAATTACTTAGCGACATGATTGAGCTGAGGGAATCAGTATAAATAACAGTCAGAATAGAGATTTTCTAAAGCAAGTTTTATTGCATACAATTCGGCAGAAAATATACTGAAATCTGATGGAAGGGATACTGATACAACTGTATTTGGAAAGACTGCAGCTGCTCCAACAATTGAATTAGATTTAGAGCCATCTGTATAAATTTGGTAGAAATCAATATATCTTTGAATGTGAACATCATGAATTTGTTTGAAGTTTGTTGCTTGCAAAGTATTCTTTCTCCATTGGCAGAGGTAAGTGTCACATGTTGGAAGAGGAGGAGGAGCCCATGGTGGTTGAGTAAAGGTTGGTATCTGCTGTACTTTCCGGATGGAAATATTCCAAACCTGTGCCAGTTCAAGAAGGCGAAGACCAACTGGTTTAACTATGCTGGGTTTGTTTCTGTATAGGTTTTCTAATGGTGGGTTTAAAAGGTATGACTGAACGGGATGAGAGGCACAACTTTGTATCTTGACAGCATATTTCAATAACAGTGTTTTCCTGCGTAAAGTTAGTGGGGGCTCGTGAGCTTCTATGTAGAGACTATGTGCTGGCGACGTTCTGAACGCACAAATTGCAATTCTCAAAGCACTGTATTGAATAGGATCAAGCCAGCGTAAAGCACTCTTTCTGGCAGAATCATAGATTGGAGCACCATAATCGAGACGGGATCTGATTAATGCCTTGTACAACCGAAGCAGGGAGGTACGATCTGCACCCCACGTTCGCGCGGATAAAGCTCTGAGTATGTTTATCTTTTTCAGACAGGAAGTCCGTACATTTTTAATATGATCTAGGAAATTTAATTTGTGGTCAAGGATTAATCCTAGAAATCTGATGTTAGTAGCGATTGGGATGGAGACATTGGAAATTTGAAGTTCAGGATCCGGATGAAGTTTTCGTTGTCTGCAAAAATGGATTGCAGTTGTTTTCTGCTGAGAGAGTCGGTAGCCGTTGAGGCTGGCCCATTGTTGTATTTTATTTAGTGAAATTTGAAGCTGTCTTTCAATAGATCTCATGTTTTGGGAATGGCAGGAGATGGAAAGGTCATCTGCATATAGATAAGTCTCAATTGTGTTTGGAAACTGTTTGGTGATGGAATCAATTCTAATAGCAAAAAGAGTGGCACTCAATACTGATCCCTGTGGAACACCTTCTTCCTGAATGAAAGTTGAAGAGAGGGCATGTTGGTATCGAACTTGAAATGATCTAGTATGTAGAAAGTTCTTAATAAATATAGGAAGGTTGCCACGTAGTCCGAGAAAGTACAGATCACTAAGTATACCATGCCTCCAGGTGGTATCAAATGCCTTCTCTGTCTATTGAAACCATTACTCGATGTTCATGTTTGACAAAAGCATTACGGATGGCAAATTCAGCCTTGACCATAAGGTCTAAGCATGACCTGTTTTGACGAAAGCCATATTGACTATGGCTCATTAGCTCTTCCGACTCAATGATCCAAATGAGTCTTCTGTGGATAATTTTCTCAAGGATTTTACTGAGGCAGCTTGAGAGAGATATAGGTCTATAGCTATATGGGTTGGATGGATCTTTTCCAGGTTTTAGGAATGCCAAAACTGTAGAGTGATGCCAAGAAACTGGAAAAACATTTTCTAAAAATATACGATTGTAAAAGACTAGGAGGAGAGCAAAGCTTTGTCGTTAAGTAGTTGTAGCATGACATAATAAATCCCATCTGGTCCAGCAGCACCATTGCACGCTGTTCTAATGACATGTAACAGTTCAGAATATTGCAGAGGTTTATTATATGGGAGAAGGCTTGAAGTTTCAAAATTAATACCATGCTTTTCTTTAGTGTTTTTAATTCTTTGGAATGAGCTAGTATAGGCTGATGTTGCTGAGATTTCTGCAAAAATATTGCCCAAAGCATTGGCTATATCTACATGATTAGATATATCTTGCCCATTCCAGGAGAGGATTGGAGAAGGTATGGTAGGAAACTTACCAGACAGCTGTCTAATTCTTTTCCATATTATTTTGGGATCAGTATTTCTGTGAAAACTGGATGCAAAACAGGTCCAGGATTCTTTCTTTGCTTGCTTTTGTATAAAGCGTGCTTTTGCCCTTAATTTCTTATAATTAAGGAGATTGACTGTGCTTGGGCACTGTCGAAACAAATTCCAGGCTTTATTTTTTGCTCTCTTTGCTGTGGTGCATTTGTCATTCCACCAGTAATTATAATGCTTTCGGCCCGGCGGATTTGATAGTGGTATCGTGTCTTTAGCCACATTTAGAAGATGCGACGTGATGTATTCTGTCACATTATCAATATGCTGGAGGCGGATTATTTCCTCATCAAGGTCGATTGATGACTGAAATTTTGCCCAGTCTGCTCGGACAAATTTCCACTTTCTGCAGGGTTGAAAGGAAGGAGTCTTTTCTTTCAGAAAGTTGCATACTATTGGGAAGTGGTCACTGCCCATGGGATCGTTTATTACATACCACTCTATGGTTGGGACTAGTACTGGTGAACAAATTGAGAGATCTATTACTGAGGTGTGTCCTGCTGGGAGCTGTACGTGTGTCGGTGCACCTGTATTGAGTACAGTGAGATTTAGTGCCTCCAAAAAACTTTCAATTAGTCTACCGCGTCTATCCAATTTAGTAGAGCTCCATAATGGGTGGTGCCCGTTAAAGTCCGTTAATATACAGAAAGGTGGAGGTATCTGTGTAAAGAGGTCTTCAAGATCTTTTAAAGAGTAAGTACAATTTGGTGGTAGATAGATTGAGACTAGTGTTATTGTACCATGGAGAGTTATACGAACAGCAACAGCTTCTATTTCAGTTTGGAGTGGGATATGTTTAGATGGGATCTTTGAATTTACTAGAATTGCCACACCACCATGGGCAGCGTTAGCAATATTTTGATCTCTTCGATAAATGCAATAGTTCTTTATCGAAGGAGAAATTTGTGTGGTTAGATAAGTTTCCTGTAAACAAAAGGCAACCGGAGAATATTGGTTAATTAGGTATTGAATATCGTCTGTGTTGGAACGAAAGCCTCTGCAATTCCATTGTAAGATGTTCTGGTTCATTTTAGTTTAGTTGAGGATGAATCATCTGACTGTTTTTTGTTTGAAGAGGATTTTTTCGGTCTTTTTTCGGGAAAGTAGGGCGTCCGGTATCCATCGTGTCATTTGCGTGAAGTTCTAGTATGGGTTCTTCATGATCTGGGTTTACATCTACTTCCATACTACTGGCTGTTGATTCAGGTTTATTGTTATCTTTAGCAGTTTTTAGTTTTTCTTTGTTATGCGGAACTGTCCGAGTCTCAATTGGGAATTTTTCTGTGTCATTTGAGACTGACACAGTATCGTTTGGGATACTAATTGGGGTGTTGGTGGCATTGCTGGTTTTCGTTTTAGAATTTTCTTTTCCTGTGGTTGATATGGTTGCTTTAACCCAATTAGCTAGTGAGACATTGGGCGGTATCGACACATCTGTTTGAATTGCAGTTGTATGAAAACTTCGGGTTCGAGAGGCATAAGATGGACTTGGCATGGTCAGCATTATTTGTCTGCATGCCTCAGGATATGTGACTTTATGTTCTACTTTATATTTTTGGATATTCCTACCTGTTTTCCACATTTCACATGTTTTAGAAAATGCAGGGTGATTGCCTTTGCAGTTGGGAATTGCGGCTGGACAATCTGCCTGCGTATGATCCTTTGCTCCACAAATAGGACAGATGGCATCACCTCTGCATGCCTGCTGTGAATGACCATATTTCTGGCATTTAAAACAGCGAAGTGGATTTGGGATGTATGGACGAATTCGGCAGTTTAAATATCCAGCTTTTACTGAAGATGGCAAATCAGGAGTACTAAAAGTTAAAATGATGGAACGAGTTGGAATGAGTTTCCATCTTTTTTTGTCATTATTCTTTTAGCACTGATTACCTTTTGGTTGCTAAGTTCTTGTACTAATTCATCCTCAGACACAGTAATTAAGTCCCATTCTGTGATTACACCTTTTGATGAATTTAAGGTATTTTGGGGAGTAACAGATACTGGCAACCCACCAAATGTCGTTGTCTTTAATAGCCACTCTGAATGTTTTGTGGTGGCTGTTTCAATCAGGAGATCTCCAGATTGGAGTCGCTTTACCATTTTTGGTGATCCTGCAATAGATTCTAGATGTCTTTGAATCACGAATGGAGATAACTTACCCACAGGCTGGGTAGACAGAGAGTGTATCACCAAAAAATTGGGAATGTCTGAACAGTGTGTTTCTGTTCGAAGCCTTCTGGGTTGGCTATTTTCCTTGTCTTTTTTTTTTATTTTTTTTATTTTTTTTATTTGGTAGTTGTTGGCGCATCGGCTTCTGTGGCCATATTGCACCTCCCAAGGTTTTTGCAGTACTTTGATCCAAGCCCGAGGCGGGAATCGAACCCGCGACCTTTGGGTTGCCGGGCAGGTACTTTACCCACTCGGCTAGCCCGGTCGGCCTCTTGCCTTCATTACAATATTCTGGTCTTGAGCTTGAAGGTTCTAAGGGTGGAAAATTTGTAGAATCCATGATGGCTCCTTTTGGCCCTGGGGGATTATCTTTTCCACCCAGGTTACCGGCCCCGCCACGGGGAGGCAGGAGCAGTGCCATGAGGTGACCAAGCGGCTGGGTTAGTAATTAGTATTTATAGAAAAAAACAGAAAGGTGGATTCCCTTTCTGGGCCTTTCCCTACTTCTTGTAGAGTGAAAGTGCTACTCGAATATACAAAGAAATCAAGAAACAAAAAATAGAATCTGTTTGCTCAAATACTCTTTGCAGAAATCGCTTTTAGAAATGCACTACAAATCGCTTGGCCACGGAACGCTTGGCACCCGGGGCCTATTGATGATGGTATATCAGGCTTAATGTCCAAGTTTGCAGACAATACGAAGGTTGGCAGTGTTGGTAATGACACTAATGACAGTACACTGCTGCAACAGGATTTAGAAAAGTTGAGCAGATGGGCTGAGATGTAGCAAATGAAGTTTAACATTGAAAAATGTAAAGTACTACATATTGGAAGCAGTAATCCCAGAGTAACATATCAACTCTGTGGTACCACACTGACAGTGGTAGAGAATGAAAAGGACCTGGTGTAATTGTGTAGGCAGATATGAAGTTTTCTGAGCGGTGCAGACAGTCTGCAAGAGTAGCTCATGTTGTCTTGTCAATGATATACAGGAATTTTTCTAGCAAGGATAAGGAGATGATTATCCCCTTGTATAAGGCAATGGTCAGGCCACACCTTGAGTACTGTATACAGGTCTGGAGGCCTCATTTTAAGAAGGATGTAGAGCTGTTGGAACGAGTACAGAGCAGGGCAACAAGATTAGTATATGGAACAAAGTGTTGCTCTTACGAAGAAAGGCTTAAGTTTTTCAAATTAGTGTCTGGAGACTAGGCACCTGTGAGGTGATCTGATTGAGATTATAAAGCTTTGAATGGTTTGGGCATGATCAATGCAGATGGGATTCTTCCTCTTGCTCAGAATAATCGCCTGAGAGGGCATAAATTCAAATTGAGGAAAGACTGTTGTAGGATAGATGTGCGGAAGATTCCCTTTAGTCAGCGGGTGGTTGATTGCTGGAACAAACTTCCATCTGTTGTTGTAGAAGTTGATGGCTTAAACAGATTCAAGGTAGAACTTGACAAACATTTGGAGCAAGGAGTGGATGGGTGAAATAAGTTTTTTTTTTTTTTTTTTTTTTTGGCTAATGCTTTAAGCTTGCTTTCTTGTATCATGTGCCTTTGCTAATGCTATCACTTCCATGACTCATTTTTCATAACTGTTCAGATTTACTCGGTTGCAGGTACCCCCAAGGATGTTTAACATATTTAAAAAAAAAAAAAAAAAACCCCATTTCACCTATCTAGTTCTTCGTTGAATTTATTCAAGCTATCCACTTCCATAACAATAGATGATTGCTTGTTCCAGCAATCAAACACCTGTTGGCTGAAAGCAAACTTCAATCCAGTTTACAAATATCCTTCCTCAATTCGAATTTATGCTCTGTCATGTGCATAGTCTCAGCATTCAAAGCCATTCAAATCCTTAAACACCTCAATCAGATTGCTTCACAGGTGCTTAGTCTCCAAAAGCTGAAATTTACAGAATTGAAACCTTTCTTGGTAAGAAATTTTGTTGCCCTTCTCTGTACCCACTCTAGCAGCTCTATATCCTTCTAAAATGAGGCCTCCAGACCTGTATGCAATACTCAAAACGTCACCTGACCATTGTCTTATACAATGGGATAATCAACTCCTATTCCTGATATAAAAATTCCTGTATATCATTGACAAAACCACAAGCTGTCCTGGCACCTGTCTGCACTGCTCAGAGAACTTCATATCACATTACACAACTACCACCAGATCCTTTTCATTTTCCACTACCTTGAGTGTAGCACCACACAGTTGATACATTATTCTGGGATTACTGTTACCCATACGTAGTACCTTGTATTTGTCAATGTTAAACTTCAAATGCCATTTCTCAGCCCATCTGCCTAATATGTCTAGATCTTTCTTCAGCAGCATACCTTCATTACAGTCATTAACCACCCTGACACCTTTGTATTATCTGCAAATTTAGACATTAAGCCTGATATACCCTCATAAATATCATTAATAAATACAGAAAACAACAATGATAATATTAGTTCATGAAGAGCAGTATTCATTGATAATCACTATCTTCTCCCACTCAACGATCCCTTTATCCATAGCAGTACTTTGCCCTTAATGCCACACTGCTCCAGTTTGAACAGCAATCTTTTATATGTAACAGTATAAAAAGCTTTCCTGAAATAAAAGTATATGATATCAAAATTATTTTTTGCATCCAGTTCCTTTGTCACTGCATGATGTTATCTAATTAAACTGGTCAGGCAAGGTTTCCCCTTAACAACCTCATGTTGTGTCTGAAGTATAACTGCAATCATGTCTAGATTTACTTCTTTCTTTAACTAGCGACTCCAATATCTTCTCTGGAACAGAAATTAAGCTAACAGGTTTGTAATTACTTGTGTCACCCTTTCATTCCCCCTTGTGAACTGGGGATATATTCACACATCTCCAGTCCAACATCACCTCCCCTGAATCCAAAGTTGCTCTAACAATTATAGCTAAAAATTTGCTTATCAACTTTGCTGCCTCCTGAAATATAATAGGATATATTCAATCCACCCCAGGTGCCTTTTCATGATTAACTTCGACAATTTCTCTTCCACTTTCCTATTAGTTATAACAAAATCATTCAGCTTCCTGTTACAAGTTGATAAACTCTTGACATTAGCATAAGCATTTGATGCAAGAAAGCAAGCTTATGCAGCATCAGCCAAAAAAAAAAAATAAAAAATAAAAATAATAAAATAAATAATTAAATAAATAAATAAAAAAAAAATAACCACTTCCACTTCACAGCTCTGTTCGTTCGAAATACCTGTCCAGCTGAGCTTTAAACTTATTTAGGCTATCAACTTCCACGACAAGGGATGGAAGTCTGTTCCACCAACCAACCACCCGCTGCCTAAAAGCAAATTTCCTCACGCCTATCCTACATCTGTCTTTCATCAATTTGAATTTATGCCCTCTCAGATGATTATTCTGAGCAAGAGGAAGAGTCCCATCAGCATTGAGCATGCTCAAACCATTCAAGGCTTTATAAACCTCCATCAGATCACCTCGCTGGTGCCTAGTCTCCAGACACTGTAATTTGCAAAACTTAAGCCTTTCTTCGTAAGAGCACCCCTTTGTTCCATTCACCAATCTTGTTGCCCTTCTCTGTACTCGTTCCAGCATCTCTACATCCTTCTTGAAATGAGGTCTCCAGACCTGTATACAGTACTCTAGGTGTGACCTGACCATTGCCTTATGCAAGGGAATAATCACCTCCTTATCTCTGCTAGAAAAATTCTTATATATCATTGACAATACACCATGAGCTACTCTTGCAGCCTGTCTGCACTGCTCAGAAAACTTCATATCTGCCTGCACAACCATCCCCAGATCCCTTTCATTCTCTACCACTGTCAGTGTAGTACCACAGAGTTGATACATTCCTCTGGGGTTGCTGTTTCCCCATATGTAGTACTTTACATTTGTCAATGTTAAACTTCATTTTCCACCTCTCAGCCCATCTGCTCAACCTTTCCAGATCCTGTTGCAGTAGCATAGTGTCAGTAGTGTCCTTGACAACCCTGCCAATCTTCATATCGTCGGCAAACTTGGACATTAAGCTTGATATACCATCATCAATATCATTTATAAATACAGAAAACAATAATGGACCCAATACTGAACCCTGAGGGACTCCACTAATAACATTAGTATACGATGAGCAGTGTCCATTGATTACCACTCTGTCTTCTCCCCCTCAACCACCCCTTTATCCATAGCAGCAATTTGCCTCCAATGCCACACTGCTCCAATTTGTGCAGCAGTCTTCCATGTGCAACAGTATCAAAAGCCTTTCTAAGATCCAAGTATATAATATCAAAGTTATTCCCTGCATCCAGTTCTTTTGTGACTGCATCATAGTATCCAATCAAACTGGTCAGGCAAGACTTCCTCTTAACAAAACCATGCTGTGTCTGAGCTATAACTGTGTCTAGATGATCCTGCAGTGCTTCTTTAACCAGTGCCTCCATTAATTTTCTGGAAACAGAAGTTAAACTAACAGGTCTATAATTACTTGTGTCACCCTTTGATCCTCCTTTGTGAATTGGGGTCACATTTGCACATCTCCAGTCCATGGGTACTTCCGCTGAGTCCAAGGAAGCTCTCATAATTATGGATAAGGGTTTGCTTACTTCCTTTGTTGCTTCCTTTAATATAACTGGATAGATCCCATCCACCCCAGGTGTCTTTCTTGTATTTATCTTCCACAATTTCTCCTCCACTACTCTCAGTTATTACAAGATTCTCTAGCTTTCTGCCAGAGTTGAATACACCTCTGGCATTCCCCTTGCTGAATAACTCCTCATGTGTGAATGTTGATGCAAAATATTCATTTACTTTGTTAGCTACCTGAGCAGGATCATCAACAGTTGACCCATCGATATCAAGTGGATCAATCTGGTTTATCCCCTTCCTTCTAGAGTTTACACAAGTAAAGAACTCTTTGCTGTTTTTCTTTGCATCCCTTGCCAAAGATTTCTCGTAATCTGCCTTCGCCTGCCTAACCTCCTTTGTAACTTGGTTACAGATCAACTTGTATCGATTCATAGGTTACTGTGTCACGTGTTAATTTGTATGTATCCCATGCATTTTTATTCTCTGCCATATGTCTCATTAGTTCATCTGACATCCACTTAGACCTAAACCTTGAACAATATTTCTTAGTTGGTATGTAAAGCCTAGTAGCTTCCAAGATAAGTTCTTTGAATGCTTCCCATTTTGAATTTGCTGTTGGTAACATCAGTTGGTCCCACTGTATAGAATTTAAATACTGTCTCAGTCCATCGTAGTCACCTTTACGAAAGCAATAACCCTTCCCTTTACCCCTAATGGTAGTTACCTCTTTGAGTAAATCCCAATTCAGCACACTGTGATCACTGCCACCTAGTGGTTCATTTACCTGCAGGTTCTTAATGCATGAAGAATCACTACTGATAATCAAATCAAGAGCATTACTCCCTCTAGTTGCCTCCTGAACATGCTGATGTAGAAAACAATCATCCAATAAATCCACAAAAGCCTTGCTAGTGTGCGAGTGACCAGCCCCCAAATTCCAGTCAATATCTGGGAAATTAAAATCCCCCATTATAAGACTCTGATTTACTGCCCACTCTATTTCCCTGTACAATTTCTTATTATACTCATCAGAGTCATTAGGCCTATAGCACACTCCTATTCTCAATTTTGATCTCCCAATGCTTATGTCACACCAAACTTGTCATTGCTGCACTGTCCAGCAATGTCGACTGGCTTCACTTCCTTGGATTTTATGTATTTCTTAACTAATAGCATAACCCCTCCTCCCTTCCTATACTGTCTATCCCTTCTGTAGACATTGTACTCCCCAAATTCCAGTTCTGCATTCCTTATATCTGTGTGACACCACATCTCTGAAATCCCCACAATATCTGCCTTTGATGTTTTCACAGCAATACCTCAAATTCATCAAATTTATTTACTAAACTCCTAGCATTGCTGTACACGCAAGTATACATGCACCTGTTTTTTTTTCTTAGCTACCCTAACACAACCCATGTATTTATTTGTACCCAATGATTCCCAGCAGTCTCTGAAATATCCTGCATCTTATTTTCCAGGCTGCGGCTCATTCCAATAGAAGCAGTGCAAGAATCACTTTCACCTCTGCCAGTGGCTACTGTTAATCTATTAGTCCTTGTATCCCCCCAATCTAGCAGTTTTCCGACCCACCTAACACTGCCTCGATAGCATCAGCAAACATTCTTGCACCCTTTCTATTTAAGTGTATCCCATCCCTGTAGAAGCAGTCTCCTGTTAACAAGTACAGACCAGGCTGAAAAAAATTCTACCCCTTGAGCCTTGCACAATCTTTCCTGGGCCGAATTCCTCACCAACAACAATTTCTCATTTGTGAATGTAGATCCAAAATACCTATTCAGCCTATCAGCAACCTGAGCAGTATCATCAACGTCAAGTGAGCCTATGTAATTCTACTCCCTTGCTTCTACAGTTAATATATGTAAAGAAGTCATTTGCTCTTTTTATCTGCATCCTTTGCAAAAGGCTTCTCATAACACTAGTTTACAAATTTAAGTTTGTTCACTGGGATTTGAATTTCAATAGGTCCTACTGCCGAAATATGTTGCTGTGATTTCAAATATGACTTAGATATTTTTCTATCACATCCAGATACATCACAATTTAAGAAATAAAAAAGTATTGTTTTTTACAAAAGTATATAACTTTATTGTATTTACAAATGACAAATTGATAGGATTACATTTTCATATATCAAAAAATGCATAAATACTAACAAGTATTAATCAAAATTCTGAAACTTTCATTAATTAGATCTTCATCTGTTTGTTTGAAAGGAATGTTTAATCATTTTTCTTTTATGTACAGAACCAGGTTTCTCTCTTTTTAAAAACCAGCAGTAGCCAGCCATCATGCTTGTATTCCACCTTTCCTGGTACTTCTGCTCCATTTCCTTTATGTCCTAATGGAATCTAACCCCTTGTTCTTTGCTCATCTGTGCAAGAATTTTGGTGAAAAAAATCCAGATGGGCATGTAAAAAGTGAATTTTAATGCTCATATTGCAACCTAAATTGCAAAGCTTTGAGCATATTTTGAACAATTTTCTCATAATCCTGTGATTTATGATTTCCTAGAAAGTTTTCCATTACACTTTTAAAAGCAATCCAGGCTTCCCTTTCAACGTCAGTCATTAATTTCAGACTGACTGCCTAAAACCAATTTTCAAATTTGGAGACCAATGAAGATACCGTCCTTAAGTTTTGTATCTGATAAACCGGGAAATTTACTGCAAAGGTACTTAAGCAGTTGCCATCCTTATTCAATGCTTTAACAAATTGCTTCATTATGCCTATCTTGATATGCAGTGGAGGTAAAAGAATTTTATCTGGCTTCATCAAAATTTCATGCACAATATTTTTTGACCCCAGTGTAAGATTGTGTCTTGGAGGCCATTGCTTCTTTGCCCAAAGCAGTGCTTTAGCTCTGCTACCCCATTCACAAATAAAGCATGGCATTTTAGTGTACTCATCCTGTTGCCCCAACAACATACATAACACTTAAGTCTCCACATAGTTGCCATTCGTGATCTTGATATTTAATTTTCTCCAGAAGCAACTTTAGATTGTCATAAGTTCCTTTTAAGTAGACTGAATGAGCAACTGGCATAGATGTGTACTTATCTCCATTATACAAGAAAACACCTTTTAAACTAATCTTAGAAGAGTCTATAAATAGTCTCCATTCACTAGGAACATATGATGGAGCTGCTAAGGCACTTATCAAATCAGCAATATCACTGCAATATACGAGAGGACCTTCTTGTGATGAATACTGTATAAACCCCCTTTCACGATTTCTGTACCAGGAAAATGATGTACCTGGAGCAAGTAAGTTCTTCGCTTGAAATCTGGATCCCAGAATTTCAGCAGCATACTTTGCAAGACCTAAGTCCCTTACTAAATCATTCAGTTCAACTTGAGTGAATTTCTGTGACATTAAAAATATTATCTGGTTGATAACATTCCTCTTCGTTAACCTCTTTAGCTTCTGCTTTGGTGGAAGAAGATGTGGACTACAAGGTTTCTGGTGGAGGTTTTACAGGCAGATCAGGTCCATGCAGAACCAGTCTTATGGCTGACAGCAGATCTGGATATTTGATGTCTTTTTTATTTTTTGAATTGTTACCTTTAACGTCACATACACAAAAGTAACATTCAGCATGGCTTACTGGTTCGTGCCACACCATAGGAATAGCAAATGGCAAGCACACCTTTTTAACTTGACTCCATTTTCTAAGATGTTCGACACATGTATGGCATACTTTATGCAGTGCCCGCAATTTATCTTGATCGCCTAGTTTTATGTCAAAGTATGCATATACGATTTTGTTACAAAATAGTATTATACATATTTTGACAAGGCAGAGGCAAAAAATCTGTAATATTTCGCCTCTGCTTTACAGGAACAACCACATATAAAACAAAATATTTCGGGACTGTTTATACACTTTCTGGTTGCCATACTAAAATAAAACTAAAATGAGAACTCACAATGGTTTTTACAGGAGTACTCTGACTGTAAAAGGGATGTGCCACTTATATAGGCTCTGTGGTTGAGTGGACTGTACAAACAAGTGAGTGCATGCTCAGACAAAGTTTAACCTGTAACTACACACAGGAGTCTCCCAGACTCCACTCAGAAAATAAAATTCTGGGAATCACAGATGGGCCGGAAGAGTGGGGTGGGGGCCATCTACCTTCCTGGGTCAAGGTCAGCTACCTTGCAATATGACCTTGCAGTGTATGTAGTTACGGGTTAAACAAGCCCAATCTTTTGTATTTGAGGAAAATATTTGATACTGATTACAAATATAGAGGTATAAAACTTGAAACCATTGCAGAAACTATAGTTATGTACACATTTTCATATAATAGCTAGGTAATATTTTGTTAATGAATTGTGAAAAATCTTTAAGTGATAGAAACAAACGGACTTCAGTTTAGTAATCAGTAAACATGCATAAATAACTGCCACATACTTTTACTCAAACCCCAGATACACTGTAAACCAGTGTAATCTGCCTTGGTTTGTCTAACCTTCTTTGTGACTTGATTGTAGACTGGTCATAGGCTTCTATGTCACCTGAATTTATATGCATCATATGCATTTCTCTTCTCTGCCAGTGTCTCAGTTGTGACTTGATTTACATCCATTCAGGCCTAACATCTGGTGTAATCTGACATCCATTTACGCTTAAGCCTTTTTTTTTGGTTGTTGTTAATAACGTTTGTTTTAATAACGTTAATTAGTCTGACTGTATAGAATTTAAAAAAAAAAAAAAAAGAGACCACTGTAGTCTCCTTTATAAAAGGAAAACTCTTCCCTTTGCCCTAGATGGTATTTACATCTTTAAGTAAATCACCCATCAATACACCAATCAGTGCCAGCTAGTGCTTCTTTTATCTGCAAATTCTTAATTCATGAAAAATTGTTGCTAGATCAAGAGCACTGCTCTAGCTTGTTGCCTCCCTAACATGCTGCTGGAGAAAACACTAACCCATTAAATCCACAAGTCTGCTACTGTGTGAGTGACCTTCCACAAGTTCCAGTTAATATCTTTTTTTTTTTTTTTTCTTTTTTTTTTTTTTTTTTGTTAGTTGTTGGCACATCGGCTTCTGTGGCCATAATGCACTTCCCAAGGTTTTTGCATTTTACTCTGATCCAAGTCCGAGGCGGGATTCAAACTCACGACCTTTGGGTTGCCAGGCAGGCAACTTTACCCACCTGGCCAGTCCAGTCGGCAGTTAATATCTGGAAAGTTAAAATTCCCCATTATAAAACATTACTGGCCCACTATTTCTCTGTACAGTTGTTCATTGTATTCCTCAAAATACTTCAGGCCTGTAACACACTTCTACTCTCATGCTTGTTTTCCCAGTGCCTATATCAAAACAAAGTGACAACATTTTACTGGTCAACTGGATGGATGCACTGTCTTAGATTTTGTGCTCCTTAACTAATAGCATAACCCCCACCCTTCTGTTATGTCTCTATACAATCTATTCTCATATTCCAGTTCTGCCTCCCTTAAATCTGAGTAACACAGTCTCCGATATCACCACAATATCAGCATTTGATGACTTAACCAACACTTCAAAAATTCATCTACTATGCTCCTAACATTGATGTACATCTAAGTATACATGTCTTACTCTTATTCTTCTCTTTCTTGGTAATTCCCTTCTACTTTTGACTCTTGTTCTCTCTCTCTCTCTCTCTCTCT
The DNA here is from genome assembly GCF_048544385.1 of Mastigoproctus giganteus. Taxonomy (NCBI): domain Eukaryota; kingdom Metazoa; phylum Arthropoda; class Arachnida; order Uropygi; family Thelyphonidae; genus Mastigoproctus; species Mastigoproctus giganteus. Next base: position 124,601,822 of record NC_143584.1, on the reverse strand, counting down.
CTCTCTCTCTCTCTCTCTCTCTCTCTCTCTCTCAGGGTAATTCAAATTTTTTTTTTTTTTATTTTTGGCTGGTGCATAAGCCTCTGGCTTCCTTGCACCATACGGCTAATAATAACACAGCACATGTATTTCCTTGCACCATATGGCTAATAATAACACAGCACATGTATTTCCTTGCTTTATATCAATTATTGTTTCATCTAAGCATTGTTTTTGCTAATAAATGTTAGATAAAAAGTAATTTTTCCTTATATGTGGTATACAATTATGCCTTGTTAAAGTTTAAATCCATGTTTCCAAATAAAAATCACAATAAGTTTGACAGCCCTTTTAAAACTTTAAATACCTCAATCAAGTCATTATATTGATGGTTGATTTTAAAACATGTTTTCTTAATTTTAATACTATATTGGGTAGTTAGATAAAAACATTTCAATTAGAGTTTAAGGGGTTCAAGCTTAACAACAGAAGATATGTAGCTCTGCAAACATTCATGTTGCTAACATGCTCACAAAGATTATTATTAATAGCAAATGATGCAAGAAAGCAAGTTTATACAGCATCAAAAAATAAAATAAAAACTACCCACAGTATTTATCCAATCTTTCCTTAAATTTATTCAAACTAGACACCAGATGGAAGTGAATATCTGGCAACCATCCATTTTGAATTTATGTACCCTTATGTGCATCGACTAGAAAAGAATATGGAGGGATAGGATATATTTAAATACAAGTGGTGTGGTGCAAGAAGTGGTGTTGAGGCCATGATAGCTGGTTGGAAGACTGCTAGAGTGGGGGATACACACAGACTAATAGATTAACCAGAAACACGTGCAGAGGTGAAGGTGATTCTTTCACTGCTTGTGTTTTGAAATGCAGCAGCCTGGAAAGCAAAGTCTTCAAGGTTTCAGGCCCTGCAATGTACCATCATGGAACAAGTGAATACAGGAGAACCGTAAATAATTTTGATCATAGTTTTAATGTTCTAAATGGGAAGCATTTAGGAAAGTGATCATAAATGCTACTAGCCTTTTCATACTGATGAAGAAATACTGATCAAGGCTTGATTATAATTGGGTTTTAGGATCATCGGCAACTAATGCCATGTTGCTTCATGTACATTGTCTGTAAATTGTGTGTTCTGAGGTCAATTTTCTATTTGCTCGACGAAAAACCATGCTACCCTTGCCTGAGAGAGAGAGAGAGAGAGAGAGAGAGAGAGAGAGAGAGAGAGAATAACTCAGCCACATCGTGAAAAAGACCCATAAAAATTCCTCCCGTCATTGACGGGATTCTTACTCGGGTCTTTCCCCCGGTGTGGGGGAGAATGCCGATCCTACCACCTGTGCTACTCACGAGGGCTGTTCATCTGGCATCCAATTAGACCTAAATGGATGTCAGATGAACTCTTCAGATGTGGTAGAGAATAAAAGGGATACATAATGCTTGGGATACATAATTATCAGGTGATACAGAAGCCTATAGTAAATATAAATTAGTCTGTAATCAAGTCACAAAGGAGGTTAAGCAAGCTAAGGCAGATAAGAACTCTTGGAAAGAATGCAAAGAAATTCAGCAAAGAGTTCAATGATTATATTAACAGTATAAGTAGAAGGATGAGAATGAATCACACTAGGCCACATGATGTCAATGGGTTAAATTAGTGGTTTTCAACTGGGGTTCCGCAACAACATTCCACGGGTGCCATGTAATTTGGGTTTAAGTCACTTAAACTTATTATTTTTTAATTTGTTTATTTCATTATAAAAAGGTGTACAATATCTTTTTAATTTTATGGTGATCTATATAATTGATGTTTACTTAGTACCTCTATATAAAGAATAAAATTATATACTGTATATATATAATTTGTATTGTGAAATGTAATTTATAAATTTTTATAATTATATTATAGTAATAACAATCATATAACATATTTATATTTTTTAATATATATATATATTAATAGTTATATTAGTGATAAAAGGAAAGCAAGAAAGTTAAAAGACAATAACTAATATTTATGGGTTAATGCAGTTGCAAGCAATCATGCAATACACCCACAATGTCTATAGAATATCATTAGAAAAAGTAAATCAATCCAATAATAAGAATACCATCAAGGACTTAAGAAAACGCAAAAAAAAAAAAAAAAAAAATTATTATTATCGCTTTTTACCGACAATCTAGATGACTTCAACTGGGGCCAACCACCCAGAATGAAGGCAAAAAACGACAAGAAGTTCTCTGTTTCTGTGATGATCAATATATGCTAAGTATTTTTTCTTTTTTCTTAACTGCATTGATTGATCTTTCTTAATTTTACCTTCATGGATTTATGATTGCGCATCTTGATTTTATATTTTATTTTATATTAACTTTGCTTTTATTTTATTTTAACTTTGCGCTTATTATGTCACTTAAATATAATAATAATAATATACTACATCGGCAGAGTAAGATAAAAGTGACCGAGGATACCATTGTTGCCCTGGATAGTAATCCTAACCATGTTAATACATTTACACATACACAAATATCACACACTTTACAGAGCAGTTTAGCATATAATGCTTCTGGCACTAATATCCGATCTCTTAAATTTCAACCTTGTAATAACAAATTATGTCTTACTTGCCCCTATATGCATCCAAATCATGCTACAATGAATACGAATTCACATATATTCTGTAAAATGAATAATGTTATATATATGATCACTTGTCGTACATGCAATGTTAAATATATTGGTCAAACTAGCAATAAACTAAATATCAGAATGAACCTTCATCGTTCCGATATTAAAACTTATAATAACAAATCCAGTAAGAAAACAGGTAATCTGGAACATATTGAATTCAGACATTTCCATAAACATACTTTTGGTAATATTTTCATTTCAATACTTAACGTAATTAACAACGCAAATGAAAAATTATTGCAAGAAGAAATTAGCATGTTACAATATAAAACACTATATCCATACGGTCTAAATAATAAATTTAATCAAAAATATATGACGAATAATTTAAAAGATATTTGTGTTTATAATATGTTTCAAATTGCCAAACTTCGTAAAGATAATCGCAATAGGAAATATAGTAAATCCAACACGTATAAAAGCAACCGAGAACATCTAGGAGACTTTATAGATTTATTCAAAATGTGGGATACGGATCCTATAAATATTAGTAAAATTCACAACACACTTTTCAGTATTAAACTTAGTGTACTCAAAGCACTATATAGAAAAACCAATGATTACATCTTTGCATCCTCCCACCTTATGCACATTATATTGGATATTTTTAAATTCAGAATTAATATTTTGAATGTTAGCAAGCAGCGTGAAAACGCTGTCCTCATCTTATACTTTCAAAATAAAATGATGGATGATTTAGATATACATAAAACTATTAATTTACGTAATGACTTGCTGCCCATTAATAACTTACATATTAATATCAGATTTAGATATTCTAAACCATTTGGTCTTAAAGCATGTAACTATAAAACAATAGCTACAAACCTTCACAATATTAACATCGGACAGGATACATGTGTTTGTCACAAACCTTCATTTCATAGATACGTGGATCCTAACCATAATCACATTATAACCGGCAATTTAGATATAATCCCATATCCCGAACTTAGAGATATTTTATCACTGGGTTTTAAATTTCGACCTAATCCACCTATTAATAAATCTAATTTTAAAAAATTGTTATATCTAGATTTACTAAAATACTGCATAAGATCAGCATACAAACATAATATACCGGTTGAAGCTTATCACATGTGGTTATTTACAATGCTTAATATCATATCTAACAAATATAATCAATTGAAATTCGTACAGGATAACTATATAATACCAAATTAATAAATAGGCAGCTCAAAGATATACATGAACATTTTATAATAACTCCCGTTGACAAAGCTGCTTGCAATTATGCAATCATATGTAAATCATATTATATAGATATTATAAAAAATGAACTACAGTCTAGCCGTACATATAAACAGATAACATCTTCTTCTAATATAATAATCAAAAAATTAATTGCATTGCATAAAAAATTAAAGTATAATAACCTAAAATATCCATTTATATATTGCATACCCAAATTTCATAAATCACCCATTGCTTTTAGATTCATAACATCATGTAGAGATAGTTATGCTAAATTTCCCGGAAAAACGTTAGAAAAGTTACTTAAAATTATATTAAATAACTTAAATAAAACTATTATAATAAATAATAACTTACCGATTATAAATGCTATAAAAAATAACAATATTCATCAAATACAAACATTTGACTTTAACAGTCTATTTATGAGTATTAATCTTGATAATTTGAAAGTCGTCCTCCAGAAACTATATTTAGAAAATAAAAATGCTATAAAGGTTGACTTAACCTATTGGGATTCTCTAATAAAATTATGCATCTTTAATAATTATGTATATGACGGAACTTCGTTATACTTACAAGTGACTGGCACCCCTATGGGAAGTCCAGCATCAAGCATAATTGCAAACCTTTATCTGTATTATACAGAAAGAGAATTTCAAGATAACCTACTTATATACAGATACGTAGATGATATATGTGTTTTTAATTGTCCACATTTTGTCCAGGATTACAGTGGATTATATTCAGTGGAGCTTGTGTTGAAAAAACTAATAGTTCCGATACTATAGCAAATTACTTGGACCTTCATATAGAAATATTCCATAATAATAAAATAGACGTAAACGTATATAATAAAAGAGATGCATTTAATTTTAACGTAGTCAGCCTTACAAACTGGAAATCAAATGTACCAAATCAGTGCATGCTAATATAATTTTATCGCAATGTTTAAGGATTGCTTATATCTGCAATAGTAATAAAAATTTTCAATAGGCTTAACAGCGTTGTACGGCAAGTTGATTAATAATAATTTCCCTATCGCTTACCTGAAATATCACTTCAGGAAAGCAATAAGCATAATTAATTTCAAAAATTTGTTTTCTGAACCTATCGTTTCAATATAATTTTCAATAAAATCATTATATTTAGTGCCATGTATATATGTAAATAGGATACACTTTGCATTCTTGGTGTCTTACGGCGTAGAAAACTTGTACCCACCGGCTTGCAAATTACAGTGTATCATTTTTTTTTTTTTTTTTTTAATACATATAGTTAAATTCATTTAAATTTACTTAAATTCACGCTGAGATAACATTCAAATTCAGCTCAGGGTCCTACTATAGGAACGGGTTTGCGATCCCGGGCATACCCGAGCCACAACTTATATCTTGTAATGCCTTTAAGCTGTCCTACACTCTATTTTTATTTCTCCGAAATTATTAGGGCAATCCGAGGATGTAGGAGAAACTATTTCTTATCTATACCACTATTTTTCGCCTTTGTGGAGTTCAGGTTCTATTTTTCCTACTCTAGTTTTTCTTCTTACTATCTGCATGTTTCTCTTTGCGTTAATTTAATTTAATTATTTATTTATTTTTACCGTATCCATCACATAGGGGGCACCACATATTATTTTGACGACTATTACATTATGTCCTAGATACGGTCAAATGTAGTATGTATTATATATTTAATCTTATTTTAATCATTAAATTACGTTCTCTGTCGGGTCAACGATGATTAATATATGCTTACATTTATATTTTACTTATATTTCTTACCTTTGATTCTAATATTTCAAAATTTTTCTTAATTAATTATCTTCATTCGATTTATTTATATTCGATTTATATTCGGCCTATACTGGTTTATATTTGGTTTAGATTTAAATTACTTAGCATATATTGATCATCACAGAAACAGAGAACTTCTTGTCGTTTTTTGCCTTCATTCTGGGTGGTTGGCCCCAGTTGAAGTCATCTAGATTGTCGGTAAAAAGCGATAATAATAATTTTTTTTTTTTTTTTTTTTTGTGTTTTCTTAAGTCCTTGATGGTATTCTTATTATTGGATTGATTTACTTTTTCTAATGATATTCTATATATATATAGGAGTGCCGTTATTAATAAAAAGGTTTAAAACCACTGGGTTAACTGTTGATAACCCTGCTCAGGTTGCTAACAAATTCAATAGGTACTCTGCATCTACATTCACACTTGAGGAATCCTTTGGGGGAGTGGATGCCAGAAGATGAGCAAACTCCAACAGGGAACTAAATGACTGTGATAACTGAACAGAAAGTGGAAGAGAAAATTATTGAATCTGATGAATTAAGGGAGGCAGCAAAGGAGGTGAGCAAATCTTCAGCAATAATTGAGAGAATCTTTAGATTCAGGAGAGGTCTCTATGGACTGAAGATGTGCAAAAGTATCTGCAATTCATAAAGGGAGATCAAAAGGTGACATGAGTATTTTTATAGACCTGTTAGCTTAGCATATGTTCCAGAAAAAAATAATGGGATCACCAGTTAAAGAAGTAATGCAGGACCATCTGGACAGGAATGCAATTATACTGCATTCACAGCATGGATTTGTTAAGGGGCAGTCTTGTCTGACCAATCTGATAGATTATTATGATGCACTGACCAAGGAAATGGATGCAAAAATAATTTTTTTATCATATAAATGAATTTCAGGAAGACTTTTGTTCCTGTTGCACATAAAAGACTGCTATATAAACTGGACCAAGGGGACATTAAGGGCAAGTTACTGCTATGTATAAGGTGGTGGTTAAATGGAAGAAGACAGAGTGGTTCTCTATGGGTGCTTCTCTTCATAGACTAATGTTATCAGTGTAGCCCCTCAGGGCTCACTGCTGGGCACATCATTTTCAATATTTAACGATGATATTAACAAAGGTATCATGCTTATTATCAAAGTTTGTGAATGGCACAAAGGTTGGCATTAAGCAAGGGTGAGCTACTGCAACAAGATTTAGGAAGTTTAATATCGACAAATACAAGGTACTGCACATGAGTGGCAGTATTCCATGAGTAACTTATGAACTGTTGTACTACACTGAGAGTAGTGGGAAATAAAAATAGACCTGGGGAGAAATTGTGCAATCAAGTATGAATTTCTCTGAGCAGTGCAGACATACTGCCAGGACAGCCCACTGGATTTTGTCAATGATATACAGAAACTTTGCAAGTAGCAATAAGGAGGGTATTATCTCTTCATACAAGGCTATGATTAGGTAGCATCTTAAGTATTGTATAGTAAAGTGAGGAGGCCTCACTTTTGGATGTGGTTCTGCTGGAACAGGTACAGAGAAGGGCTTCAGTTGTGCAAATTGGAGCATCCAGTGACTAGGCACCTGCAAGGTGATCTGATCGAGGAGTTTAGGCCTTGAACGGATTGGGTAAGCTAATTGTGAAAGGCTTTCTTCCTCCTGAGACTATACACATATGAGGGGTTATAAACTTAAATTGAAGAAGGATGGTTGAAGGATAGATGTGTTCCAACAATGCTGCCTTCAGCCAGCAGATGGTTAATTGTTGGAACAGGCTTCCATTTGTTATTGTGAAAGTGGATGGTTTGAATAAAATCAGAGAAGAACAAGACAAATTCTTGAAATATATGGAAGTGTGTGAGGTTTTTTTTTTTTTTTTTTTTTTTTTTTTGTTGATGCTATATAAGCTTGCTTTCTTGCATCATTTGTTACTACTATTACTATCTCTTTTCTGATATCCATTTGTGCCTTCCCTTAACAATTAATAATAATTAAATAGTATGAATCAGAGCTGTACTACTCAATATGTTCTATGTTGATAATAATATTAGTAAAATAATAAGAGGAGTTTACCTCAATATAGTGCATAGAACACTTCCATATGATACCCTCCAGAAATTAAAACGGGAAAAAAAAAAAAAACCCAACAACTTACCGGTACATTAGAGTAAAATATAAATAGTTAAATAATCAATTTAACACAATTCAAATCAATTTAAAACAATTAAAAATCAATTTAACGCAATTAAAAGAATTAACGAAAATATTCAAAACGATTTTCCTTCCTGAAGCTGGCAACGCTTTTCGACCGTATGTCGTGATCACAGGAATGAAAATTACCGAATCGGGTTAAACCTGATACTTAAATAGAGATTATTTGTCTTCGCGCATGCACGTAAAGATCCACGCATCGGAGATCAAATATGGCCGCTGAACATTAACCGAATTCTCGTGTAATTTAATTTCAACGGTTTCTGCAATTAACAGTCGCGTATAATTAAGTTGAAATTAAGTATTTTGGCTTCGTTAAATAAAAAAGTATGTTTTTCGTTAATGGCACGAAAGGCTAATTCTGACGCTGCTGAACGAGAAGCACGAACTGAGGCTTCATGTTGATTTACACGAATATTAAGAGAAAATCGGGTCGAACCCTGATAAGACAAGTCGCAATCACCGCAAGAAATGTTGTATACCAGATCATTAATTTGTGTTGCGAACGCTGACAGAACCGAGCAATTGTTCAGTATAGTGTGTAACTTCCATATTGGCCTAGCTATTTTAATACAATTAAAATTCGGTATCTTTAATACAATTTTAATACAATTTTAAATTCGGTATCTTTAAAGAATCTGTTAAGCTGTTTGTGCCACTGTTCAACATATGGGACAGAAATAAAGTATTTTTTGATATTACTATTGTTGATTGGTGTAGTATTTTGTATCCTATCAATAGCTTGTACCCTAATTCGGTTTATTGTGGTAATGGAATAACCCCTGTTTAAGAATCTGCTAGTTAATATTTGTATTTTTGAGTCTAAAGCAGATTCCGTCGTTGAATATTTATAGGCATTAAGAAATTGATTAAAGATAATAGATCTTTTGTAGGTGAACAGGTGATAGCTATTATAATGTAGAAGCATACCGGTGTTTGTAGGTTTTCGATAGATGCTAAATTGTATTTTATTTGAGTCCCGGGTAAGCGTGAAATTTAGAAAGTTTAATGACTTAGTATCCGTATCCTCCCTTTCCAATGTAAATTTGAGTCTAGAATGAATATTATTAAACGAATGTAAAATGTCTTGGATAGTATTACTATTGGTAATAACTAGAACATCATCTAAATACCTCCCATAGTATGTGATACGGGTTCGAAAAGGTGTCAAATGTATCTGCTCAATCGTTGAGAGATTTATATTTTACTCTAATTTACCGGTAAGTTGTCAATTTTTTCGTTTTTTCCATTTTAATTTCTGGAGGGTATCATACGGAAGTGTTCTATGCACTATATTAAGGTAAACTCCTCTTATTATTTTACTAATTAATAATAATAATTAAATCAATAATAACTATTATTGTTAATTTAATAACACTGAACAATAAATGTTTGGTCATAACTTGTTACAGGCATGAAAGTAAGTTTCCTTCATAGATTTTGGGATCCATTTCTGCCATTTTTAGTACAAACGGCCAATCTGCCATTTTAAGTATTAGACACAGAAATAATACTTAAAATGGCAGATTGGCTCTTGTTTTCGAATTTTTATATTTTTATTTATATGGTATTTTTTTTTTTTATTTATATGGCAGTAATTACAAGGTATTTTTTTTATTTATATGGCAGTAAGATGTAGAACACACCTGCATCAAACACGGGACCTTTTAGCCTTTTGTTGGTATTCAGCTTCAGGAGCATTCCTTTTCACCATCCAACAATAATCAGCTAACGTGGCAGCACTCCATTTCCTTTTGGATCTTTGTTCCATCGCTGTGATGTCTTGATGAAAGCGCTCACCATATTCGTCACTAAGGGCACCACAGTTTGGTGGGAAGAAATCCAGGTGTGATTGCAAGAAATGCATCTTCAAAGACATGTTGCACCCCAGTTTTTCATAAGTAGTAATGACATCTTCCACAAGCTACCTGCAGTTGCCGGCTTTACTATTTCCTAGAAAACCAGTCAAAACATTTCGAAAGGCTTTCCACACTGATTTCTAACTATCACTAAGGACACAAACTGTTCATCTTTGAAAAGTTGCCTTATTTGTGGACCAAAGAAAACACATGCCTTAATCTTCTCTGTACTAAGTCTTGGGAATTTCTCTTGTAAGTATGTGAATGCAGGACCGTTCACTGCTTAAGCCTTCACAAAATTTTTCATGAGCCCCAGTTTGATCTCAAGTGGTGGAAGCAAAACTTTATTTGGATCTACCAGAGATTCAAATGCGATGTTCTTCATTCTAGGTGTTAATTATTTTCATTACAGTGCTACTGCAATAGTGTGCAGTAGTGGCAGTGTGCTACTGCAACAGGATCTAGAAAATTTGGGCAGATGGGCTGAGAAGTGGCAACTGAAGCTTAACCTTGACAAATGCAAAGTATTGCATATGGGTGGAAGTAACCCCAGAGAAACATACCAACTGTGTGGTACTACACTTAAGGTGGTAGAAAATGAAAGACCTGGGAGTAATTGTGCAGTCAGATATGAAGTTTTCTGAGCAATGTAGACAGGCTGCCAGGGCAAGTCATGGGGTTTTGTCAATGATATATAGGAATTTTGCTAGCAGGGAAAAGGAGGTGATTGTCCCTCTGTGTAAGGCTTCAGGTCAGGCCACACCTTGAGTACTGCATACAGGTCTGGAGGCCTCATTTTAGGAAGGATGTAAATTTCCTTGAGCGTGTACAGAGAAGGGCAACAAGATTGGTGAAGGGAATGAAGGGATCCTCTTACCAAGAGAGGCATAAGTTCTGCAAATTGCAGTGGCTGGAGACTAGGCACCTGCGAGGTGATCTGATTGAAGAGTATAAGGCCTTGAATGGGTTGAGCATGCTGAATTCTGATAGGATTCCCTCACGTTCAGATTACAAACTTAAGGGGGCATAAATTCAAATTAAGGAAAGAATGATGCAGAATAGATGTGTGGAAATTTGCCTTTAGCGAGCAGGTGGTTAATTGCTGGAACAAACTTCCATCTGTCTTTGTGGAAGTTGATAGGTTAAATAAATTTAAGGAGGAACTGGACAAACATTTAGAGGGAATGGTTGTGTGATTTTTTCTCTTTTTTTTTTTTTGGCTGATGCTGCATAAGCTCATACACTTGCTTTCTTGCATCACATGCCACTACTACTATTAAGAAGCCAATTCCTTTTCTCGTAGTGCCTTCACACAACTATCCTTGGCACAATTATCCCACTTGCAGAAAAAGCAATGATACTTAGTGTAACCCTTTTGTAGTCCTAATAAAATAGCAATTACCTTTAAATAACCACATATATGCCAGTCATACTTCTGATAGTGTACACCTAAGAGGATGCTCTCCATGTTTGTGTATGCTACTTTTTTTGTAGATGGCCAGCACAAGAGGTATTGAAGACAGCATATTTCCATTGTATAATAACACAGCCTTAAGGCTAACCTTAGAAGCATCTATAAAAAAGTCACCATTCTTCAGGAATGTGCCTCATGTTCATTGCTGCCATTAAGACCACCAACATTCTTACAAACAGTGAGTTTTTTTTTTTTTTTTTATGAGTTTATGATCATTTCAGTCAGTTTATGTGTGACTGTTGGTTTATGTGTGTATTTATGTGAGACCATGTAAGACACCTGGAAGCATGCCGTGATGGGTATATTGTATGGTATCTTTACATACAATAAATAAATCAGTCAAAACCATATTGCTGCTCTGCAGATAATAACTATTCCTGAATAAAACAAATGTTAAGACTAATTATGCTAATACTGTTGAGCGTTCATTACATTGATTTTTTTTTTTTTTTTTTTTCTGGCTGATGCCAAAAAAAAAAACTTCCCATTTCACCCATCCATTAACTCCAAATGTTTGTCTATGTTCTGCCTTGAACTTAAGTTGTTGACGTCCAGTACAACAGATGGAAGTTTATTCCAACTATCAACCATCCATTGGCTAAAGGCAAATTTCCTCACATCTATTCTACAATTGTCTTTCCTCTGTTTGAATTTATGTCCATTGAGGTGAGTAATCTGAGCAAGAGGAAAAATCCCATCAGCATTGAGCTTGCTCAAACCATTCAAGGCCTTATAGACCAATTAGATCATCTTGCAGGTGCCTAGTCTCCAGAAGCTGCAATTTGCAGAAATTAAGCCTTTTTTGGTAACAGCAACCCTTTGTTCCACTCACCAATCTCATCACCCTTCTCTGTATTCACTCCAGCAGCTCTACATCCTTCCTAAAATGAGGCCGCCAAACCTATATGCAGTACTCGAGGTGTGGCCTGACCACTGCCTTATACAAGGGGACAACCACCTCCTTATACCTGCTAGAAAAATTCCTGTATATCATTGACAAAACACCATGAGCTACTCTTGAAGGTTGTGGACAATCCTTGGCTAAGACTGACTCACTCAATCAAGAATAACAGACCAACTAACCACATAGTGTAAAACGTTCATAAAAATTCCTAATATCATTGATGGGATGCAAGCCTGGGCCTTTTCTATCTAGCGTGTAAAGATGAAGGCAATTATAGGACAGCCAGTATATGATTTGGGAGGGGGCAGCTATGTTCTTAGTAAAGGAGCATACAGGATCTAAGGCAGTGTACCTTTTTGAAGTGACTGATCAGTGTATTGCTGAGTCAGTTTGGTACGATAAGCACTCAGTAAAAAAATGAGTAGAAGAATTTTATAGGCAAAATGACTACAATGAGTATTAATGAACAGCTATTCAGACAATTTGATTGGGCCAGTAAATCAGGGCACCTCCGTAGCCAGGTGGGCAGGAGCAGCAGTGCGTAGCACACGCTTCTTGATTAGACCGGGGTTCGAGCCCATGCCCACCAAATACGGAGGATGCAGAAAGGTCAGGGAATGACCACCGCATATCCCCGGAGCAATATGGCCTTAGTTGCTAATGCTCCTAAAAACCAAATAACAAACAAACAACAACAACAAACCAGAAAATCAGAATGTCTTATAGTGGGGAATTTTTATCTTGACAGGAACTTTTAGACTGGTAACTCACTTATAGAATAGCAGAACTTTTGTGAATTTTCTGGATGACCAATTTCTACATCAGCACATTAGAGGGACAACTGGGGAAAGCAATACTCGTGCCCTGATTATCAGCAGCAACTCACCATGCATTAAGGATCTCTAGATAGAGGAATTACTAGCTGGCAGTGATCATAATCTAATCATGTGGAATTTATTTAAAGATAAAACTACCAACAAGGGTAATGAGAAAGAATTTTGTTTCCATAAAAGTGAAGATAAAAATATGGAATAATTATGAGGACCAGTATGAAAGTAATGCCCTATAATTTTTTGCTTTCAAATGTGATGCTGTATATCATTTTGCATGTCACTGAGTGGTCACTAGAAGTCTCTAGTTTCACCATACTGAGTGGGGCTGTGATCAGTCTCATGAGTGCAGCACACAGACGGTTCAAAATGGTGGATTTTATAGATATATGTATCAAGCAAAGAGCGGTGACTGAATTTCTTACCCAGGAAGAAGTGATGCCTATCGAAATCCACACACATCTTAAAAATGCTTAAAAGTAAAAAAGTAAAGTGCAGCCATTATCAACCCACTGCAGGATGGAAGCCTCCTCAACAATTCATGCTGAGGGAAATGGACCATAATCTGCCACGCTGGTCCAGTGCGGGTTGGCAGATCGACCGTATTCAGCAGTCAGGGGCTTGAACCCCGGTCTACTCAAAGAGCGTGTGCTACTGCACTCCCGCTCCTGACTACTCTGCTACGGAGGCCGTTCTAAAAATGCTTATGGTGCCAATAATGTAGAATTAGAAAAGATACTTTAAGAGTGGGAAAGGTGATATTGTTGACAAGCCCAGAAGAGGCCGGTCAGTACCGTCAATGACAACAGAAAAGAGACAGATCAACACACTGATCAAAGAGAACCACTGCATCACAACACATGAATTGTGTGATGCAGTGGATATAGAGAAACCTGCTGTGATAACCATCACAAAGGAACTAGGCTACAACAAGGCTTACACCTGGTGGGTCCTGAAAATGCTGACACATGAGCACAAAGAAGCCCGGAACATTACTGTATGTACAGAACTTCTCCAGTGCTACGAGAGGTTTTTCTTTTACGCAAAGTCATAAGTGACAAAACCTGGGTCCACCATTATGACAATGAAACGAAGAGACAGTCAGTGGAGTGGCATCAACAAAATTTACCACGCAAGAATAAGTTCAAAAGCCAACCTTCTGTCGGTAAAGTCATGGCAACAGTGTTTTAGGACAAAGATGGGGTCTTGCTTGTGGACTTCTGAAGTGTGGCACCACAATCAACTCAGATTATTATGTGGAAACGTTGAAAGTGTTTCCACATATTAATATAGTGTCCTAAAACACTGTTGCCATGACCATAAAGTTCAACAGGACATCCATAGAGTTCAAAACCACATCCATAGAGTTCAACAGGACAAAAACCTTAATGAGGTTCCTCTTCTCCATGACAACCCATGACCCCACACCAGTCTGTGCACAATGGAAGCCATTGCAAAACTGGGTTGCACTGTTCTTCCTCACCCCTCTCATAGCCCAGATCTTGCCCCTTCCGACCATCACCTCTTCGGCCCACTGAAGGATGCACTCTGTGAAACCCATTTTGCGGACAATGATCAGCTCAAGCACAGTGTTCACGAAGTTCTCTGGAGCAAGAATGACTTTTACAGGATTGGAATACTGCGTCTGACTCAGAGATAGCAGAAGTGCACAGAAAATGGTGACTTTGTGGGAAAATAACACGATTGAGAATTAATTTATGTAAAGAGTACAGTTGTAGGAATTAAATTTTCTGAGGAAAAAAAAATAGGAGCATTACTTCCATACTGCTCCTTGTATAAATTATCAGGGCCGCAGAAACCTACAGTAATCATAAAATGCTCTGCAATCAAACTCCATAGGGAATTAGGCAAACTAAGGCCAATTATAAGAATTCTCTGACAGTATTAGAAGCCTTTCTAAGAATAAAAAGAAAAAGTAGCAAATTTGTTTACAATTGAAGATCCTGTTCAGATGCTGACAAACAGAAAAAATATTTTGCATCTATATTCATGCACGAAAAAGTTTTTAGGGATGGGAATACCAGAGTATACTAAGTTATAACTAGGAGCTCAATAATCTTATGATAACTAATTGAAGGTAAAAGTAAATAATGCAACTTGGACAGATGGAATCCATCCGATTATATTACAAAAAACAGAAAATAATACAAACCTTTAGCTATAATTATGAGAGCATACTTGGATTCAGGGGAGGTCCCTACCGATTGGAGCTGTGGAAATGTTTCCCTTTACAAAGAAGTGGGGTATCAAAGGGCAAAATGATAATTATAGACCTGCATGCTTGACTTCTATTCCTAGGAAAGTAATGGTGTCAGTTATTAATGAAGTAATGCAGGATCACCTTGGCAGCAATGCAGTTATGGCATTTGAAGTAACAAAAGAGCTAGATGCAAAAAATGCTTTTAGCGTCATATACTTAGAATTCAGTAAATTATTTGATGCTCTTCTACATGAGACTACATAAAAAATGAATCATTGGAGCACATTATGGATAAAGGGAGTTGATTAGCAAGGACAGAATTCTAATTAACTGCTATTAATGTCATTGCTGTCAATAACAAGCATTAATGTCAATAACAAGCATTAATGTCAATAATGAGTACTGCTATTAATGTCATTATTGATGTTCTCTATGGATTAAATGCCATGTCATTTTTTGTTTAAAATTCATTAATGTAACTAATAACGTTCTTGTTTATGACCATCAGGGCAGTGGAGTTTACAATAAATCATCGATACAAATTTTAATCGTATTTAGCAGTCACGAGCTTGAATCCCAGACCACTCAAAGAGTGCATGCTACTGCACTCACTCTCCTGACCACTTGGCTACGTCATGCTTAATGTCCAAGTTTGCAGATGATGCAAATGTTATCAGGGTGGTTAATGACATTAGTTAGGGTATGCTGCAACAATACCTAAAAAATTACAGATGAACTAAGGAATGGAAATTGAGGTTTAAGGTTTATAAAATGCAAGGTTCTGTATATGGACAGTAGTAATCCCAGAATAACATACTAACTGTATGCTACCATGCTCAAGGTAATGAGAACAAAAATAACCTGTGGGTTGTTTTTGTTTAAGTCAGATATGAAGCTCTCTGAACAATGCAAGCAGGCTGCTAGGACATCCCATGGGGGAGCTCTCCCAATGATATACAGAAATTTTGCTAACTGGAACATTATTCCATTGTGCACAGCAATGAGATAATGTACATGAGTACCATGTACAGGTCTGGAAGCCTCATTTTCAAATGTCAATCTGTTGGATGGGGGGGGGGGAAGAGCAATAATATTACTGAGGGACATAAGAATACCGCTTATCAAGAAATAGTTAAGTTATGCAAATAGTGGCACTTAAACTAGGCTCCTGCACAGAAAACTGATCAAGTTCTTAAGGCTTTAAATGGACTGAGTGAACTAAATGCAGATAGTACCCTTACACTTGCTTAGACAGTCCACTTATGGAGACAAGTTTAAATTAATAAAGGATGGCTGCAGCATACATGTGGGAAAATTCTTTCAATCAGAGAGTATTATTATTATTATCCATATGGTGCAAGGAAGCCTGAGGCTTATGCTGCACCAGCCAAAAAAAAATCCCGAGTTACCCTGAGAGTGAGAAAGAGACAGAAGTAGAAAGGAATCACCAAGAAAGAGAAGAATGATGATATCCAGCTCAGGACCCTGGGTGTGCCAAGCCCATACTCACCAGATGTGAGCCCCTGGGGATTGTCAGAATAAACATTCATCTGGTGCTGTGCAAGTGAATAATTTGAATAACTTTAAGGATTACACAAATTATTAGAGGAAATGGGCAGATGATATAAGGATGGAGTTTTTTTTTTTTTTTTTTTTTCCTGCTGATGCTACATAAACATGCTTCCTTGCATGATTTTACACTACTTATACCAAATAAAATTACATTTATCATTCATAATTTTCAGTAAATATTATGATTTGTTTATTATAGGGATATAATTTCATAAGTTAGCTTAAAGATCAAATAAAATAGTGCAGAAAATTTAATGTTCCCATTCCCATTTCTTAAAAAATGAAAAAAAATAAATAATAAATAAATAAGATGCTGAAATTAAATATTTAGATTTATTTTGCAGCAATTCTGAAAAATGGATAAGATTAGTTTTAGAATGGACCACTTCGTACAATTTCTTACACTCATTGCTTCAGTAATTTCAGGTGTCATCCATTCTGTATTTCCACCTTGAATACTGTTCTTTGTTTTATTTGCTTTCCAAAAAATAAGAATAAAAATCAATTTGTTTCCAAAATGGATGAGGCCTGTCAAATGAAATATAACAAAATAAGTTCAAAATTTAACTATTCACTTACAAATTAAAGCCATATAAATTAAACTCTCTACCTGAAAAGCTGTGCTGCAAATAAAGAGGATCTACTACAAGGGCCTGAGTCAGTTTGAAACGATCCTTCACCCTGCAATGACAGTAGTGTTAATTTCAAAACTTACATAGAATATATTATGTCAGCTACTTAAAAAAGTACTTAATCAGTACTCATGACAGAATATAATTCATGTATGAACACAAACAAAGATCCAGAAGAAAATATTAAAAAAATGACAAAAAGCTAAATTAAAAAGCTTGTTTATGGAGCAGCTTCATTATTTACTGACTACTTGGGATAAGTTCAGAAAAATAAAATATATATATATTGAAGTTTGTTATAAACAAAGTTCAATTTGATTTACAATCACATGAACTGAAACAAAGATAGTATATACAAGTTAATATATGCAGTTGCAGTGCATTACACTT
The DNA here is from genome assembly GCF_048544385.1 of Mastigoproctus giganteus. Taxonomy (NCBI): domain Eukaryota; kingdom Metazoa; phylum Arthropoda; class Arachnida; order Uropygi; family Thelyphonidae; genus Mastigoproctus; species Mastigoproctus giganteus. Next base: position 124,584,015 of record NC_143584.1, on the reverse strand, counting down.
CAAGCATGTTTGATTTTTTTTTTTTTTAATTAAGCAAGTTTTTTTTTTTGTTTTCTGTAATTAACAGAACTGTAAAGTTAATAATTATTTCCTTATCAATTATATACTAAGATTATAACTTTATAGAATGCACCTGAAATGAAATAGCACTGCATACAATTATTATGCAACAATTATTTTATTATTATTATTTTTTTCCCTATATAATCTGTATGAAAAAAAGAAATAAATGTCAAATTACTGATTTTAATGAAATTTGGAATTGGCTTGACAAATATTTTTAAAAAGGCCCAAATATAAAATTTGGTGAAAACTGATCTGCTGGGAGTCTGTTACATGCAAGCAGATGAAAACCTAATAATTAATAAAAAGAATTCACAAAAAAAAAAAAAAAGGGTGATAATAATGTTTTATGGTGCACTGGCAACCTAGTCCATATGCATCAATAAAAAGACAAACATGTAAAAAATGTATTAAACACTCATCATTTAAAAATTAGAATTATATATACTGGTATACATTTATACTTTTTAATTTTCTGACATTGTTATTGTCAGATATCATCTGACAAGTATAAGGCTTGGTCAGATGGTTAAGGGCACTAAAAAATAAAGGTTGGACACAGATAAAATCCAGACATTCAATAAGAATGCATCTACTGGTTAAGGCCGACCGGGCTAGCCGAGTGGGTAAAGTACCTGCCCGGCAACCCAAAGGTCGCAGGTTCGATTCCCGCCTCAGGCTTGGATCAAAGTACTGCAAAAACCTTGGGAGGTGCAATATGGCCACAGAAGCCAATGCACCAACAACTACCAAATCAAAAAAAAAAAAAAAAAAAAAAAAATTACTGGTTAAAATGGTGTCACAATACTCAACACAGAGAAGGGTCAATGGTCCTCAGCAGAAAAGAAAGTGCAAGATAACTGTATCCTACACAGTCAAGCAAAAACAACTTTCTATTCGTGATTTGCTGTGAAGATGAGACTGCCATTGTTTAATTACAGGCTTCATCTGATGTAATTTATTTGTAGTCTATCCCATTCTATGAGTTGGTTGGTTTCTTTAGGATTTTATGGCACATTAGCATCTAAGACTATAATTCGCCATGTCAAAAAGGTGTAAAATATAAAAGTATAATATTATAATTGTTTATATATTATTCTGAAAGAGTATACAATATAAAAAGTTTATAAAGCATAAATTGATAAAACATTCTAGATAAGTCGCAAAAACTTATAAATTGTAAAAACTTAAATATATACAGGTTGTCATTGTTGGATAAAATCTGTCTGAGTGTATAAGGCTCAGAAAGATGGCTAAAACATAAATGACGATCATTATAAAAACATGGACATTCAATTAAAATATGGACTATTAAAATGGTGTCACAATTTCTACACATAGGCTGATTGTCTGCCCTCAGCAGAGAGCAATGTGTCAAGTGAGAATGTCCTAAGCAGACCTGAGATAAAACAACTTTCTCTTTTCGGTTCCTGTGCAGACTAGACTGCACAATGTTCAATTACAGATTTAATCCCATATAAACTTGTATCCCGTGAGCATTGCCAATGGGATACAAGTTTCTTTTGAATTACTTGCCTGCAGGGGACTAACAGGCAAGAGTTAGAGGTTCACTGATTTGATTGCAGTGTCTGCTAAATAATTTCCTGAGATCCAGCTGAAACAAACATAAAATTCAGATTGTGAAAGGAAGTGCAGCTTCTATCCTCATCCTGTCCTGACAGGTTGAGGATAGAACCTCAACCTGTCAGGACAGGATGAGGGTTGAACCTCATCAATGATAAAGTCTTCAATGAACTCACAGAATTGGTATACATAATATATTTTTTGTGGTGGGTGGTTAGTATATGATCCAAGGCTGGCTCAACTTCGTACAGCTCTGCAATGAACACACTGCACATTGCATTCATAAGAAACCTGCTCAGATACTGTGGTGTCTGGGAAAACAGCTGCAGATCCGAGAGACACTTCTGACCTCGAGCCATCTGTGTAGACTGGCAAGAAGTCAGAATGTTCAGAGCACTATTTTCTATGAGTCCTACCATTGGAAGGTAATCTTATTGCATATTATTTACCTGTGGTCACTATAAGAGATTAAGAAGACAATATCATCTGTGGTAATATTTTGACTGTGGTAAAAAACAAAATTGTTTCCTCAATCTCTCTGTGCCTAGGGATCCAGCAGAAGGGGACATAAAATTGAGGTTACAAGAGAGGAAGAATATTCTCTCTATGAATGTCAAGTCACAAAGAAGGAAAGGCAAGCAAAGGCAGATTATGAGAAATCTTTTGCAAAGGATGCAGAGAAAACAGTAAAGACTTCTTTACTTAAGTAAACTCCAGAAGGAAGGGGATGAATCAGACTGGTCTGCTTGATATTGATGGTTCGGCCACCACCAGCCAACATCCATTTACTGTCCAACTTCAAACTCACAGAACCAACTTTTCATTCACATATGAGGAATTTAGTAGGGAAGTGGAGGCCAGAAATTTATAAAATTAACAGGAAGCTAAATGATTTTGTAATAACTGAAAGCATAGTGGAAGAGAAACTTTTGAAATTAAACATAAGAAAGGCACCTGGTGTGGACGAGATCTATCCAGTAATATTAAGGGAGGCAGCAACTGAAGTAATAACCATAATTATGACAGCATTCTTGGAGTCAGGGGTGGTCCTCATGGACAGGAGTTGTGCAAATGTATTCCCAACTCTGTCTAGTCTGTGGATACACTCCATGGACTAGACAGAGAATTTGCCGCTCCAGGATTCTATAAATTTTTCAAAATTTTTGGCTGTTTTATTGGCATTATTGTCATATTAAATTGTACTCTATAAATAGCTTTATACTCCCTATTAACGCTAGTTATTTTATTAGTAATTTAGCTAGAGCTTTTGTAGGTTAATACTTAATACACATCAAATCTTTGTATCATTTTATTTCTTACCAGCATTGTTATAATTGTTATATTGAGTTGTATATAGGGCAAGTTTACTTAAGTTCATATTGCTATTGCATTGCTGTTTTGGCACGAATAGAGGGTTAAAATTGTGATAAGTAGCTCATTGGGCATATATCTTTTTGTGTTTAGCTAAGGATATGACAAATTTAACATTGTAATCATTAAAATATAGTGCAATGTACATCTCATACTTGATAGCATAAGGTATAATGTAACACTACATAGCATAATACATATCACTGCATTTAGGAATCTATTAGCTTAGTGTAGTATTCTCAATTAATCAATTAAATTTATTCTTCTTATTAGTTTTCATGGTAATCAATTAAAATAAACAGAAATTATTACCCAGGCTAGAGCAGCAAAGCAACAAGCACTAAGTAATGGGAGTGCTATGGCTTAGGGAAGAAACAAATTTCACCCTAGAGAGAGATAGATGGTGCAAGGCTTATGGGGTAGAATTATTCTCAGTGTTGTCTGTGCTTGTTAACAGGAAAGGGATACACTTAAATAGCAAGAGAGCAAGTATATTTGGTGATGCTATCGAGGCAGTGTAACATGGATCAGAAAACTGCTACCTATCCAGTTATATTAAAGAAGGCAGCAGAGGAAGTAAGCAAACCCTTAGCCATTAATATGAGGGCATCTCTGGATTCAGGGGAGGTCCCATGGATTGGAGATATACCAATGGATCCCCAATTCACAAAGGGGTGGGGGGGTTCAAAGGGCAAAACAAATAATTACAGTTTGGTCCTTTAGGTCATCACAGACGTTCTCTCAGATATGTCAGACAAGCTGTACTTGCTACCTGGGAGTCTAAAACAATATTAGAACTGATATTCGGGTGATTCAAGTCAAGTGAACCCAGTTTCGGCGAAGTCCGGATGGTCTCTGACAGCCAAATCCTCTGCATGCACCTTCACGATGGTGGGACTGTTAGTTAACCTAGGTATATCCTCTATGCATATGCACACTGTGGGTGACCACTCAGGTGTGAACCAACGTAAGCAGGGGTCGAGGTGTGGCACCCACACCACATGGAGAAATACCACCCCTCTGTGTTACCAGGCAATACTAGGTGGCAGACGAGTCTCATCAACAGGTGCAATACTACCACTTTGCTTATTGGAGGCTTGAAGTGGTGGAACCAGTGTTCAGTCTCCAGAGCTAAGTTCTGGTCAACCCTTCCCCATCTCTTCCATCATGCAGTATGACATGACTTTTGAGGTTAGGATGAATATCATGGCGAATTCCAATCTTCCTTACATTTCCAGGGTACAGCAATAAAACGGTGTTTGCAAGCTGGCCGCCAATTAGTACACCGGACAGAACCTATTGGTAACTCTTTAGGAGGCTTCCGCATCAGCAAATGTATAATCTTGCAACCTGTACTCTGCCAAATAGTGACTGGAGGGAGTCCGAGTAGTGTGTATGTGGGGGCATTGTCGAGGCCATGTTATGTCAAGGATCTAGGTATATTCTTATCATGTGTATACCACATCAAAAATTTCATTACTTCATACAAGCATGCCCTCCCCACACTTTTTCTTACTATTGAATACACCATGAATTGTCAAACTAATAAAGTAAGCTTATCTGTAAAAAGATCTAAACCTTCCAAACACTTCCTAGTTCATTTCACAAATATATGTGGTCTCAATTCTAATCTCAATGGTGTCCATTTCGACGTGCAGTCTGTACAGTTTCTTGTTATACTCAGAGTCATTAGGTCTATAGCATACTCCTACTGTCAATTTTGATCTCCCAATGCTTATGTCACACCAAACTGACTTGACACTGCACTGTCCAGCGATGTCGACTGGTTTCACTTCCTTGGATTTTATGTGTTTCTTAACTAATAGGGTAACCCCTCCTCCTTCCTATCCTGTCTATCCTTTCTGTACACATTGTACTTCCCAAATTCCGGTTCTGCATTCCTTATATCTGTGTGACACCATGTCACGTTTGCGGCTTTCATTAAAAAAAAAGTAATTACAGTCCTGTTAATTTAACTTCTGTTTGGGGGAAAATAATGGGGAGTCACTGGTTAAAGAAGCATTGCAGTGTCACCTAATCAAAACTGCAGTTATCCCCCCCCCACCACACACACACACACACACACACACACACACACACACACACACACACACACCATGGGTTTGTTAAAGGGAAGTGTTGCCTGACCAACTTGATTGGATACTACAATGTGGTCACAAAGAAACTGGATGTGGAAAATAATGTTGATGTATACTTGAATTTCAGGAAATCTTTTGACAATGTTGCAAATGGAAGACTAGTGTACAAATTGGAGCAGTATAGTATTAATGGTAAGTGGCTACAATGGATAAAAGGGTGGTTAAGTGGAAGAAGACAGAGTGGTAACCAATGGATGCTGCTCTTCGTGGACTAATGTCCACGAAGAGCAGCATCCATTGGTTACCAAATAAAGGGTGGCATGAGTAATTACAGTCCTATTAGTATAACTTCTGATCAAGGGAAAATAATGTAGTTTTTGATTAAAGAAAAGCAGGATCATCTACACAAGACTGCAGTTATAGTTTAGACACAGCATAGGTTTGATATACAGAGTCCCCCAGCATTCGGTTTTGGGCTCACTATTTTTTTTTTTTTTTTTATATTTATCTATAATATCGATGAAGGTATATTAGGCTTAATGTTGAAATTTGCAGATGATACAAAGTTTGGCAGGGTTATTAATAACAATGGCAAGTGCGCAATTGCAACAGGATCTAGAAAAGTTGGGCAGATAAGCTGAGGTAGCAACTGAAGTTTAACATTGACAAATGCAAATGATTGCATATTGGTAGCAGTAACCCCAAAGTAACATACCAACTGTGTGGTACTAAACTCAGGTTAGTGGAAAATGAAAAAGATCTGGAGTTCTTGTGCAGCCAGATATAAAGTTTTCCGAGCAGTGCAGGCAGGCTGCCAGAACAGCCCATGGGATCTTGTCAATGATATAAAGGAATTTTGCTAGCAAGGGTAAGGAGGTGATTATCCACTCGTATAATAGCACTTGTTAGACCACACCTTGAGTACTGAATACAGGTATGGAGGCCTCACTTTAGAAAGGATGTATAGCTGCTAGAACAAGTACAGGGAAGGGCAATGAAATTAGTGAGAGGAGCCACAGGTTGCTCTTACCAAGAAAGGCTCAAGTTCTGCAAATTGCAGGGTCGGGGGATTAGGCACCTGCAAGGCAATCTGATTGAGGTCTATAAGGCTTTCAATGGTGTTTGAGCAAGCTCAATGCTGATGCGATTCTTCCACTTGCTCAGATTATGCAACTGCAGGGACATAGATTCTAAGTGAAGAAAGACAGTTGCAGAACAGATGTGTGGAACTTTGCTTTTACCCCGCAGGTGGTTGATTGCTGGAAGAAACGTCCATCTGTCAATGTGTAGGTTGATGACTTATATAAATTCAAGGGAAAACTAGAAAAATGTTTGGAGTGAATGGAGGGATAGACTTTTTTTTTTTTTTTTTTTGGCTGATGCTGTATAAGCATGCTTTCTTACATTATATGCCTATGCTAATGCAATTCACAAAGGGGGATCAAAGGGTGGCATGAGTAATTACAGTCCTATTAGTATAACTGCTGATCAAGGGAAAATAATGTAGTTGTTGATTAAAGAAAAGCAGGATCATCTACACAAGACTGCAGTTATAGTTTAGACACAGCATAGGTTTGTTAAGGGGAATTCTTGTCTGACAAATTTGATTGGATACTACAATGTATTCACAAAAGAACTGGATGCAAAAAATAATTTTGATATCATATACCTGGATTTCAGGAAAGCTTTTGATACTGTTGTGCACAAAAGACTGCTGTACAAATTGGAGAAGTGTGGCATTAAGGGCAAGTTGCTGCTATGGATAAAAGGGATGGCTCAGTGGGATAAGACAGAGTGGTAATCAATGCACACTGTCTCTTCATGGACTAATGTTATTAGTGGAGTGCTCCAGGGTTCGGTGTTGCGTCTATTTTTGCCTTCTATATTTATCAATGATAATAATGAAGGTATATCAAGCTTAATGTCCAAGTTTGAAGACAATACAAAGTTTGGTAGGATTGTTAATGACAACCCTATGAGGTAAGAATGGTACACTACTGCAACAGGATCTATAAAAAGTTGAGCAGATGAGCTGAGAGGTGGCAACTGAAGTTTAACATTGACAAATGCAAAGTACTGCATATAGGTAGCAGTAACCCCAGAGTAACATACCAACTGTGCAGTACTAAAATCAGGGTAGTGGAAAATGAAAAGACCTAGGGGGGGGTAAAATTAAGCAGTCAGATATGAAATTTTCAGAGCAGTGCAGACAGGCTGCCTGAGCAGTGCATGGGGTCTTTTCAATGATATACAGGAACTGTTTTAGCAGGGATAAGGAGGTGATCATCCCTTTGTATAAGGCAATGGTCAGGCCACAGCTTGAGTGCATACAGGTCTGGAGTCATTTTAGGAAAAATGTAGAGCTGCTGGAACGAGTATAGAGAAGAGCAACGAGATTGGTGAGAGGAACAAAGGGTTGCTCTTACCAAGAAAGGCTTCTATTCTACAAATTGCAGCATCTGGAGACTAGGCACCTGCAAGTGATCTGACTGAGGTGTATAAGGCTTTGAATGGTTTGAGCAAGCTTAATGCTGATATTATCATCGTTATTTGGTTTTAGGAACATTAGCAACTAAGGCCATATTGCTCCAGGGATATGCGGTGATCATTCCCTGACCTTTCCACATCCTCCGTATTTAGTGGTTATGGGCTCGAACCCCGGTCTAATCAAGAAGTGTGTGCTATCACTGCTGCTCCTGCCCACCTGGCTATGGAGGTGCCTCAATGCTGATGGTATCCTTCCACTTGCTCAGATTCTGCACCTGAGGGGGCATAAATTCAAATTGAAGAAAGATGATTATAGAATTGATGTTCAGAAATTTGCCCTTAGCCAGTAGGCAGTTGTTTGCTGGAACAAACCTTGATCTGTCATTGTGAAAGTTGACAGCTTAAACAAATTAAAGGAAGAACTGGACAAACGTTTGGAGTGAATGGATAGACAAAATGGTTTTTTTTTTTTTTTTTTTTGGCTGATTATGTATAAGCCTGCTTTCTTGCATCATATGCCTCTACTAATGCTAATGATTTCATTTCTTATCAGTTTCTTTTCTACTGAACCAAAGAAGAGAAATGAGGGATAGTACATCTTACTGCTGAAAATCTGCAATGCACTACATTAGTGTGTGTATATAATACAATGTTGGTATTGGTGAGTTCTAATGTTATCCAAGGCTAACTCTAGTGTGCAGTTGTGCAGTGTGATACTGCACTAATGAGGAATCTGTTTGGATATTATCATGTCTAGAAAGGCAGCAGCCAATCCCACAGATACTTCTGCCGTTGAAATGGCATAAAGTCAGAATGTTCATCTCAATATGAATATAGCTGCAGGTAGACAGCAGATAGAATATCAGACTTCTCCCAGTTATTAATGGAGAAGTCACTTGCTGAATCATGAACATGTCAGGGTGGAAGAGATTGTCTTGGTATAAGGTATGCAACCCTGTCTTAGCATCATGTTTCAGAGTATCTTTTGGATACAGATACCAAAAGGGTAGTTGGTAGTCTGATGAGTATTTATGTCTTCCCATCATGGCTTGAAAATGGATGTCCATGCAGGGTGGTCTGGCAGAGACTTCGGTTTGAAAGCATAGTTAAGACAACTGCCTCCATCAAAGCAATAAAGATGGCTCACTAGCTCCCACACATAGACTCTGGAGAGGATTTTAAAATGTTCTAATAGCAATAACAGCCTAATGGTGGATGAGACACTGCCATTGAAGTACACTATTTCTAGCAGATGCATATATTTGGGCCCTGTAATCCAGTTTAGATTACACAAGAGAATAGAAGATGTTAAAACTCCTCTTGTACTTTGCACAAAGTTGAAAAATATGTTAAAGAGAGTTCAACTTTTAATGAAATACAAGCCCCAAGAATTTTGTGCCATACACAGGGCACTGTTTATGGCTGAAGGAAGTTGCTCAGTAATGAAATTTAACTGAACGGCAAAAAAAGTATAACGCTTTAAACTGATCCTTGAGGTACTCTCTCTCTCTCTCTCTCTCTCTCTCTCTCTCTCTCTCTCTCTCTCTCTCTCTCTCTCTCTCTCTCTCTCTCTCTCTCTCTCCTCTTGGCAATACAAATGATACAGGATGGATCCTACAAACTCAGAAAGACCAAAAGGAAAAATGGGAGGTAATCTAAGGTAGAGGCTATGTCTTTTAAAATACAAAAAAAAAAAACGAAGTTATGTAGTATGTTTTTCCTATATCTTAGAACAGACACCAGTCACCTTTATTTTAACAAAGCACCTTGGATAGATGCTTCTAGTCTATTTATATGGTCCAAACGAGGACTTGTTTCTTCAGAAGATGCATTGCATATGGCAGATGAGGTCATATGCTTCAAAATACCATATAAAGCATTGACCATTCTCTCCAGAATTTTGTACAAATGGCTAATCAAAAGCAATACATCAATATAATTGGAAATTTAGGATCTTTTCCTGGCTTAGAGAAAACAAAGGTGGCTGCCTTATGCCAGGCATTCTGGAAAATGCTCTTCAATAATGATTATTATACGGGAAGAGTTGGTGATCCACAGAATTCAGTGAGAGGTGCTTAACCATTTCATAATGGGTGTTATCTAGTCCAACAGCACTTGCCTTAGTAAAGGTTAAAACATTTGGCATTAGAATTAATTTAGCATTGTCATATGATTCAAGATAACATGCTTAAAAAAAAAAACCTTCCCATTTCACCTATCCATTCCCTCCAAAAGTTTGTCTAGTTCTTCCTTGAATTTATGTAAGATATCAACTTTCACAACTACAGATGGCAGTTTGTTCCAGCAATCAACCAAACCACTCTCTAGCTAAAAGCAAATTTCTGCATATCTATTCTGCAACAGTCTTTCCTCAATTTCATTTTATGCTCCCTCAAGTGCATAATCTGAGCAAGAGGAAAAATCCCATCAGCAGTGAGCGTGCTCAAACCATTAAAAGCCTTAAACACCTCAATCATATCACATCGCCGGTGCCTCATCACCAGACACTAAAATTTGAAAACCTGAAGCCTTTCTTAGTAAGACAACCCCTTTATTATCCTCACCAATCTTGTTGCCCTTCTCTGTACTCATTCCAGCAGCTCTACATCCTACCTGAAATGAGGCCTCCAGACCTGTATGCAGTACTCAAGGTGTGGCCTGACCACTGCTTGTACAAAGCAATAAACATCTCGTTATCCCTGCTAGCAAAATCCATGTATATTAATGACAAAGCCCCATGAGCTGTCCTGGCAGCCTGTCTACACTGCTAAGAGAAATTTATATCTGACTGCAAAATTTCTCCAGGTCTTTTTCATTCTCCGCTACCCTGAGTATAGTACTGCACAGTTAGTACGTTATTCTGGGGTTATTGCTACCCATATGCAGTACTTTGCATTTATCAATGTTAAACTTTAGTTTCCACTTCTCAGCCCATCTGCCTAACTTTTCTAGATCCTGCTGCCATAGCATACTGTCATTAACAACCCTGGAGACCTTTATATCATCTCATCTGCAAACTTACACATTAAGTCTGATATACCTCCATCAATATCCCTTTATCCATAGCAGCAACTTGCCATTAATGCCGCACTTCTCAAATTTGTACAGCAGACTTATGCGCAACAGTATCAAGATTTTCTGAAATCCAAGTGTACAGTATCAAAATTATTTTTTTGCATCCAGTTCCTTTGTGAACACATCGCTGTATCCAAATCAAGTTAGTCAGACAAGATTTCCCCTTATCAAACCCATGCTGTCTGAACTACACACCTGCACTCTTGTCTAGATAATTGTGCTTTACTTATTTTTAAGTAGTGACTCCATTATTTTCCCTGGAACAGTAGTTGAACTAACAGGTCTGTAATTACTCATGTCACCCTTTGATCCGCTTTGTGAATTGGGGATACATTTGCATATCTCTAGTCCATGGAGACCTTCCCTGAATCTAAGGATGTTCTCATAATTATGGCTAAGGATTTGCTTGCTTCCTTTGCTCCTCCCTTAATATACCTGGATAGATCCCATCCACCCCAAGTGCACTTTTCATGTTTAACTTGAACAATTTCTCTTCCACTTTCCTAACATTTATTACAAAAATCATTTAGCTCCCTGTTAGATTGATAAACTTATGGCCTCCACTTCATTAGAGAAGTCCTCACATGTGAATGTAGATACAAAATACTCATTCGGTTTGTCATCTACCTGAGCAGGATCATCAACAGTCGAATCATCGATATCAAGTGGACCAATCTGATTCAACCCCCTTCCTTCTAGAGTTTACATAAAGAACTTTCTTTTTGTATCCTTTGCCAAAGATTTCTCATAATCTGCCTTCACTTGCTTAACATCCTTTGTGACTGGATTACAGACTAACCTATATCTACCATAAGCTTCTGTGTTGCCTGATAATTTATATCCATCCCATGCATTTTTTCCCCCTCTGCCATGAGTCTCATTAGTTCATCTGGCATCCATTTAGGCATAAACCTTGAACAATGAATGAGGCCTCCGTAGCCAAGTGATCAGGAGTGGAAATGCAGTAGCAAATGCTCTTTGAGTAGACCAAGGTCTGCCAAATACGGTCAATCTGCCAACCTGCATTTTACCAGCGTGCCAGATTATGGTCCATTTCCCTCAACATGAATCATTGAAGAGGATTCTATCCTAAGTGGATTGATAATGGCTGCAGTTACCCTTTTATCTTGAACAATATTTCTTAGTTGGTATGAAAATCCTAGTAGCTTCCATGGTTAATTCCTGGAATGTTATCCCAGTTTCCCCAGTTTTTAACTCTCGAATGATAAATGGTCAGTTACTGGGTAAAATCGCTTTAAAGTGAAATTAAGGATCTGTTTTTCCATCTCTTTTTCAGGATTAAGAGTCTGGGATGCAAGCTGTTGCAGACATGTTAGAAAATGCAGTTGAATCTGCAATAGTGCATTCATTATATTCCAGGATTGATGAAGGGTGTGATGTGTATTTTCTAGATTTTGTCATTAGATCTATGATTATTTTTGGCTCTGTTTGTAAATGTAAATTAAAGTTTGCTTATATAACAACTTCATTATTTACAGACCACGTGCTTTGCCATATACACACTTAAAGGCTATGAGATTAGCCATGCTAAGTAACCTTCGGAATATTCCCCAAGGTTTGTTTTGGGTCTTTTATGCTGTTTTTTATTCTGCATTCCATCAGGGTTTTTTGGAAATGGTAAAAACCAGGTGGACACTTTGGAATTGAAATTGCTGCTGTGTGGACATTATTTTCTGTGATTTATGTCACTGCATCACTGATTGCCAAATTCTGCAAAGATGTTGGAAGGCATTCCCAGTCATACTGATCAATATTTCACAGTGATAACCTAAAAGGGAGATAGTCTCCCAATAAGTAGGGCAGTTCTCTCAGGAAAGTGATTACCTTCACACAGATTACCACTCCATCTCCTAAGTAAGTGAAGGCAGAAAAGAGGAGCAGACAGAAAGATCCATGACAGAAAACATACAGGTAGGTATGTTTTCTGCCATGGAAGGAGGAGTTGGTTCCCATAATTAGAAGAGGGAAGTTACTGTCAGTGAGCATATACTCTATGACATGGTCACTTCCATTATTGTTAGCACTATCCCATTGGTTAATATTTCTGAAATTCCCTAATAGTAAAACCAGGAAAGGCAACTGCATCACAAGGTCATCAAGGTCTGTATGGGCATCTGATTACCAACAAGGACAGAAACTCCTATATGCAGGTTCAGTCCCACTTCTCTGCTTTCAAATGATAATCAGAGGTTCGAATGTTACATTCTTCATTCCAGGTATTAATGATTTTCACTGAGGCCAACTCCTCTTCTCATAGTGCATATCCTTGGCACAACTATCCCACTCGCAGAGAAAGCAACAATACTCAGTGCAACTTTGTAGTCCTAATAAAATGGCGATTATCTTTAAATCACCACATATCTGCTACTCATACTTCTGATAGCATACACCTAAGAGGAGAGGATGTTCTCCATGTTTGTGTATGTTTCTTTTTTGCAGATGGCATATGCAAAAGTTATTGAAGGCAGCATATTTCCATTGTGTAAAATGGAGTCTTAAAGCTAACTTTAGAAGCGTCTATAAATAGTTGCCATTCTTCAGGAATGTGCCTTGAGTTCATTGCTGCCATTACGTCATCAACATCCTTACAAACAAGGTGTTCAACTTCTGTTTGATGGAACTGACCATAGTCTTTATTTCATGTAAAAAATGTTGTCACTTTCACAGAATGATCAAGATTCCACTGTTGTAGCCTCATGACCAAAAGCTCTGCCTTATTCTTCGGCAGTTCAAGATCTCCAATGAGGTCATCAAGCTCACTTTCTGTGACCTTATGTGGTTTAGACAAAATGGTGGACCCCTTGACTTAGATGGCTGCTGTACAAAGGGGAATCGAAGGGTGACACGAGTAATTACAGAACAGTTAGTTTAACTTCTGTTACGGGTAAAATAATGGAATCACTGGTTAAAGATGCATTGCAGGATCATCTAGACAAGACAGCAGCAATAATTCAGACACAGCATGGGTTTGTTAAGGGAAAGTCTTGTCTGACAAATTTCATAGGATATTATGATGTGGTTATAAAGGAACTAGATGCAAAAAATAATTTTGATATCATATACAGGCATACCTCGGTTAACGTTACCTCTGATAACGAAGCTTCGATATAACGAAGTCGGCAATTTCAAGCCCCATTTAACATAAAAAAAATATATTCCAGTTTAATCACCTGAAATCTAAACAAACTGAGAAATTACGGAAACCTTTGGGGCTTCTCGTGGTTGGTTCGAGAAATTTAAAAAACGGGCCAGGATTCATAGTGTAAAATTAACAGGAGAAGCTGCAAATAAGTTTCCAGAAAAACTAAAGGAAATAATTGAACGTGAAAATTTTCCAAATTTGGTGTTCAATGTTGACGAAAGCGGTTTGTTCTGGAAACGGCTACCAACAAAAAGCTTCATTTCTATTGAAGAAAAATCAGCTGCTGGGTTCAAAGCAGCCAAAGACCGTTTAACGTTACTCTTTGGATCAAATGCCTCTGGCGATTATAAATTAAAATTGTTATTAGTTTACCATTCAGAAAATCCGAGGGCGTTAAAAGGTAACATAAAAATGAATTCACCTGTAATATGGAAAGCAAATAGAAAAGCGTGGGTTACCAAGGAGTTATTTACTGATTGGTTTGTTAACCACTTTTCTCCTGAAGTAAAACGGTATTGTCAAAAAAACAACTTTGAAGAAAAAGCTCTTTTGTTGTTAGACAATGCTCCGGGACATCCTACTGATCTTAACACGTTGCATTCCTGTCATGCATTCCTGTCAAAGTTGTGTTTCTTCCAGCAAACACAACTTCCCTGATTCAACCATTGGATCAGGGAGGAAAAGCATCATTTAAAGCTTATTATCTGCGTCGAACATTAAGCAGTTTAACTGAACTAGAGGATAAAGAGGAAATGACAGTTAAAACTTTTTGGAAAAACTACACCATTAAAAACGCAATTGAAAATATTGATAGTTCTTGGAAAGAAGTCACTAAGAAATGCTTAAATGGAGTTTGGCGCAAAATATGGCCAGAAGTTGTACTAGAAGAAGAAAATAACATCCAAGAAATTGGAAATGAAGTTATCCAGATGGCTCAATCAATAGGTTTCGAAAATGTCAATGAAGAGGATGTTAGAAATTTATTGAATGCAGAAGATAATGGTTTTTCAGTGGAAGATTTAGAAAACCTTGTTAGCAACGAAGACAAAGATAATGAAGGCGAAGTTAAAGAAGTTCCTGCCGAAAAAGTGTTAACAACCAAAGATTTAAAAAGGTGCTTAAATGACATTGAAAACGTTAAATTTTTTTAGTGAAAATGATCCTGATTTAGGAAGAAGTATTATTGTTAAGCGATCAGTGTTAAATGCAATAACTCCGTATAGGCAATTGTTAAATGAAAGAGAAAAAGAGCATAAACAATCAACTTTACACTCGTATTTTAAAATGTGATTTCACTTTGTATATAAGTTGACTGTTTATTTAATAAAACTTTTCTTTGTCCGAAAAAAAAGCTTTTCATTACGTAAGAACATATCCCTATTCTGGCCATAGTATTTTTACCTCTGAAAACGAAGTTTCGCTTAACGAAGTAATTTCGTGGAACGCATCCTATTCGTTATTCGAGGTATGCCTGTATTTGGATTTCAGGAAAGCTTTTGACACTGTTGCGCATGGAAGACTATTGTACAAATTGGAGCAGAATGGTATTAAGGGTAAGTTGCTACAATGGATAAAAGGATGTTTAAGTGGGAGAAGACAGAGGGTGGTAATCAATGGGTACTGCTCTTCTTGGACTAATGTTATTAGTGGAGTCCCGCAGGGTTCTGTGTTAGGTCCACTGTTGTTTTGTATATTTATCAATGATATTGATGAAGGTATATCAGGCTTAATGTCGAAGTTTGCAGATGATACAAAGGTTGGCAGGGTTGTTAATGACAGTAATGGCAGTGTGCTACTGCAACAGGATCTAGATAATTTGGGCAGATGGGCTAAGAAGTGGCAACTGAAGTTTAACCTTGACAAATGCAAAGTACTGCATATGAGTAGAAGTAACCCCAGAGAAACGTACCAACTGTGTGGTACTACACTTAAGGTGGTAGAAAATGAAAAAGACCTGGGAGTAATTGTGCAGTCAGATATGAAGTTTTCTGAGCAATGCAAACGGGCTGCCAGGGCAGGTCATGGGGTTTTGTCAATGATATATAGGAATTTTGCTAGCAGGGAAAAGGAGGTGATTATCCCTCTGTATAAGGCAATGGTCAGGCCATGCCTTGAGTACTGCGTAAAGGTCTGGAGGCCTCATTTTAGGAAGGATGTAGATTTACTTGAACGTGTACAGAGAAGGGTAACAAGATTGGTGAGGGGAATGAAGGGATCCTTTTACCAAGAGAGGCTTAAGTTCTGAAAATTGCAGTGGCTGGAGACTAGGCACCTGCGCGGTGATCTGATTGAGGTATATAAGACCTTGAATGGGTTGAGCACGCTGAATTCTGATGGGATCCTTCCACTTTTTCAGATTACGAACCTAAGGGGGCATAAATTCAAATTAAGAAAAGACAGATGTAGATTAGATGTGCGGAAATTTGCCTTTAGCCAGCGGGTGGTTAATTGCGAACAAACTTCCATCTGTCGTTGTGGAAGTTGATAGGTTGAATAAATTTAAGGAGGAACTGGACAGGCATTTGGAGGGAATGGTGTGTTTTTTTTTTTGGCTGATGCTGCATAAGCTCATACACTTGCTTTCTTGCATCAAATGCCACTGCTACTACTTCTTTGTGTATATCAAATTGATGTCCATCAGTGTCTTCATCTTCAACCAGAGCATACAGAAAAATGGTTGGGGGGTTCAGGAATAGGTAGTATTCCACCATGAGGCATAGGACGAATTGCACATGGTGTATATATATGCGGCGCCTCCATAGCCAGGTGGGCAGGAGCAGCAATGCGTAGCACTCTTCTTGATTAGACCGGGGTCGAGCCCGTGCCCACCAAATACGGAGGATGCAGAAAGGTCAGGGAATGACCACCGCATATTCCCGGAGCAATATGGCCTTAGTTGCTAATGCTCCTAAAAACCAAACAACAACAACATTGTATATTTGGTTCCATCACTGTCCACCTTTTCTTCACTGTCATCCCTTTTCTCATAGGAGGGACTATACAGAAGTAACCGTCTGTGATGTGATTTGTTATCTCCCCCCATATCATGGGCACTGCAAAAAAACATAAAACGTCCCTTTCAATTCACTCATGCATTGAGTTTTGATGAACAGGTAGTGCACCATGTGTGTGGAGCCCAGTTCTTGTCCTGATCACCTACTTTACACCCAAAATAAAAGTAGGCTTTTTTATTGCTCGAGTTAAGGGATGCTTTCTTGAAGCTAATGTGACTTCTCCACACACGTAACAGAAACCATCCAAACTATTCACACAATTATGGGGCATATTACCCCAGAGGCTCACATCTGGTGAGTATGGGCTTGACACACCCAGGATCCTGAGAATCCCTTAACTCGAGCAAAATTTTTTTTTTTTTTTTTTTGGCTGGTGCAGCAAAAGCCTCAAGCTTCCTTGTACCGTATGGCTAATTATAATAATAATCTTACAAGATACAAATACAGCACAAAAATTAGGAATCTCACGCAGAGAACAGCCATTAACTGAGAACAAATCACCCAGTACCTAGTCGTATTTGAGCATTACTGCAACCGAGTTGAAGACTCATTTCAGGCGACAACCTATCACATGATGCATAGCAAGGTGGCAGTTGCTGACCATATGAAAAGAGCATGGTGGTACTGTAACTGCAGTGTTGCCATGCATTTTGCCGAGAGCCATAGATGATAATTTAGGCTAACTCGATAATATGGGACACCAACAAAAATTAGAAAACAAGAGCCAAATGACAAATTTTAACATGATTTTCATGTTTAGCAGCATAAAATTAGTTGAGATTGGATATTTTCATTTTTGTAACATTTCACGTGTTGATCAGTGTAATTGCATATAAACATTGAGTTATCTGACAAGTTTCAATAAAAGTGAAACTTGTATCAGATAAGATGTTTTATCAGTTTTAAAATTGAAACTTGTATTAGTTGCAACAAATTCATCTGATACAAGTTTCGATAAAATTGAAACTTGTATCAGATAAACAACTGAATGGAACATCCTATGCTTTGTTAATGGATGTGCAGATAATGTGAAGCAATATTAAAAAGTGTACAAAAGGTAAATACAATAATTGGAAGTAAGATGCCATAAAATAAAGAACAGAAAGTCATTGAAAAATGGTTAGTGTCTGCCTTCCCAGAGGGAGATGGGCATTTGAAATATTGAGCATGCAAGTCAATTAAGGGAAAAGTCCTGAAAAAGGAAATGTTACAGTCCTTGAATAAGAAGAGACCAGGACAGGCAAGCAAGCAAAAGTTATTAATAGTTAAAATTAATAAATATTCTGCATGACTAGAAATATTCAGCCACTCCTCCACAAATATTTTGTATTATACAGTAGTCCACTGCATGTGTATTGGCTCGGATATACCAATAAATCTTAGGCCAGTCTATATGTTAGAGGTAAACATAGGTTGTCAACCATAATTTAGGCTTTCAACATCAGATGGTTTTTATTAAACACATAAAAACCTTTCTGTGCTTGCAACTGACTCAACTAAGCCTCTGAAAATTCACTGTGGTAGATATAATTCAAACACTTATGACTGTAGGGGACACATCAATAGAAAAAAGCACACATACCCAAAAAAAAACATCCTCAACTTACAAAACATTAAACTACAGAAGGTATGTAACACTTAATTTGAACATTTGAAAATAAACACCATATACCTACCACATGGTAGAACAGTCAAAATTCACCAGCATCCATTTGTTGGGATTCATATTGAAGGAAGATGCATACTATATATAAAAAAAAGTTAGTTAAGCACACAGTGCATTATATTTGAAGTACGTTAACAAATAGTAATAATTCATGACTTATAAACAAAGAAACTACTTTTCTGCTCATCTGCCATATTGGCATTCACTCCTCCAATCAGCACATGGCAACAAACATAATATCCACTGTATTAGCTACAATACAGGGTGTTTCAAAATTATTATATGTAAATATAAAAATTTATATTTAATGAACAATATGCATCAATTTAATTTTCTTAAACTCATTTTGTAGCTTAAGAATAGACAATTTTTACAATAATTTAATTTTTGTTTTATTTTATTGATACCTCTAAAACAATGGAGAGTACCCAATTATGTTTTGAAGAAAGAAAGGCAATTATAAAATGGTATTGGAAATATGAAAATTTCAATCAAGTTCAGCATTCTTGGATATCACAATATGGAACAAAACCACCTTTCACCCTCCCCCACTGGAGAAGAATTATATGAAAATCAACATTTAAAACTGACCTTAAGCTTCACCCCTATTATTACTTAACCTTGAGTTCTGTATAACTAGCCTTTGATTTATAAAAATAATGAAATACCTTCAAGGCAAAAGAATTCCAGGCATTCTTTTGCCTTTCCAATGTGCACAAAATAGATGTAATAAAAAGACATTACAGCTGACATAAACAGACTGACATTAACAGAATAATGATTTATATGAAAGAATGTAAAAATTGCAATAATTGGACAGATGAACAAATGTTTAGTAGTCCCTTGCTGGAGGCTCATCAAAGGATTGGCATAAGGAATCAAGAGATCAGAAGAGAATAACAGCAAGGATGTATCAGATCCCAGTGATGAGATTCTGAAGTTTATATACAGGGCTTTTCAAAATGATGTATACACACTTTAAAAATTAATAAACAATATGCACCAATTTAATTTTCTTAAACACCTTTTGTAGCTTAAAAATACACAATTCTTTTACAATAATTTAATTTTTGTTTTATTTTATAGATACCTCTAAAATGGTGGAGAGTACCCAATTAATTTTCAAGAAAGAAAGGCAATTATAAAATGGTATTGGAAATATGAAAATGTCAATGAATTTTAGCATGTTTGGAAATCACAACATGGAACAAAAATACCCACATTTTTAACATTACTTATTTGCAACACAAATTTGAGGACCATGGTCAATAACTTAGAATGTGGTAGGAAGAAAACATCAAGAAGTAATGAAAATGTTGAGGCTGTAAGAAATGCAATCCTGCACACCCCAATAAAAATTTTATTGTTGTAAAAGAAAAAGTTTTTTTGTCTTCAAAGTATCAAAAAAAAAAAAAATTTACATTTGTATATATATATTGTTCATTAAATATAAATTTTTAAAGTGTGTATACATAATTTTAAAAGACCCTGTATATGGTATAGAACAGAGGTTCCTAACTGGTGGTTTGCGAATCCCTGGGGGTTCACACTAAAAATTCTGTAATGCCGTCTGCTTAGATTCACATAGGTATATTATTGAAAACTACAAAATATAACTAATAATAAACAATAAAGTGAAAGAAAAAGTAAAGAATTGAGAAAGAAAGAAACCACATATCCTACAATTCCTTATAATTACTTTACTATTTTACAGTATTTCATATTAAATAAATATCTAAAACTATTTCTTGACTAAAATGTCCACGAGTACGAAAAAAAGGTTGTTTATGCATGGGTGCTGCACTCCCATCATTTCTACTCAGGTAGTACACATCATCATTTGATTATATCTCATATTGTGAATACCTTCACAACAAGTTGCCGAGGTATTGCACTCCTTTGAATAAGTAATGCTTAACAGTGGAAAAGACTAATGTTGCTTATTCTGGGCATATACCACCACACAGACCGGACCGTTTCAAAGCTTGTTGACTTACTCATCGTTGGGTGGGCAGGTACCCTGTTGTTGCAATAGTGACAACCCAGTTAAGTATGACTCCACAATATGAGAGAGAGATGCTTGATGGTGTGCATGGTTTAATTTAAACCTATTTCTTGATTAAATGTCTAAGAGTATGAAAAAAGGTTGTTTATGCATGGGCAATATGAGATATAATCAAACGATGCATGCATACTACTGGGTAGTAGAAATGATAGAAGTACATTACCTAGGCATAAACAGCGGTCTGGAGAGCTTGATAATCACGGAGTTTCTGAGAATAAGTAATAACAGTCTTCTCTACTGGGATAGCGTTGCCTATCTGATGAGTTTTTGAGTGGTGTGACAATGACTAATTGTCCCTCTTTTGATGCCATTTCTTTTTCTTCCTCTCCTACTATCACTTTATTACACCTTTTTTGCTTTCGTAAGTCTAATAGGGACAACAGAGTATCTTATCCCATACCATTTTTTAAACGGTGCTGTCTGAGTTGTGGTATCCACTGAGAATAAGTAACATTAGTCTTCTCCACTGGTGAAGTGTTACTTATTCAAAGCAGTGCAATACCTTGTCAACTCGTTCTGAAGGTATTCACAATGAGATATAATCAAACGATGTATGCATGCTACATGGGTAGTAGAAATGATTGAAGTGCATTACCCATGTATAAACAACCTTTTTTTAAATCTATGTTTTCCACACTAAATTTTTTTCATTCTCAAGAATCATTGTTACGTATAGTACGTCATTTTTTAGAACCTATAGTACTTAGCACCGTGCACAGGTTTAAGTTTGAAAATATGAAAGAAAATACTTGTTGACATTAAATGTGAACTTCTGTATATTGTAATTTTCAGAAAATACGTATGAAAAAAGGTTGTTCCAGAAAACAGAAGTCGAATGAATAAACGAGGAAGAAGAAAAGTTAAATGTGGGATTGAACTTGGACAGTAAAAGGATGTTGATGGTTTCAGCATGTGTTCGGACCGCTGTGAAAGAGAGAGTGGGAATTATAGAAGCCAATTCAGAAGAACAGCGCCCATGGAAGTACCTATAGAAATGGAATGCAACAGGAAAAGAACGTCTATGAGACAGAGTGGAGAGAGTGTTACAGATGAGACATTAATGAACCTAACTGCCCTCTTTTGAATGAAATCTAGAATTCAGAGAGGGGTTTTGAGGGCACCACCCCAGATGTGGAACAATATTCCATGGTAGGCTGGATTTGCGATTTCTACAGAGTTAAAAACTGTTTGGTAGAAAAGTAACATTTAGAGCAAAAGATAATACCCAGTTTTTTAGATACATAGGAAGCAATATTTGTAATGTGCTTTATGCACAAGAGATATTAGAAGTCAGGGTAATCCCCAAGGTCTTGCTTAGAAATCGGAGCATCATCGAAGTAAGCACAGGGGCAGAAGAATCCTTTTTGCGAGATATAAAACAGGACTGAGTTTTAGACGGATTTAAATTAAGTTAACTTTGCCCCACTGGAGAATTACAGGGAGATCAACATTTAAAGATTTGGCAGTATATACTCGAGAAGTTGAAGCTGTTTGAGCAGAGCAAGGTTTCTCAAACTGGAAAGGTGGAAAGCAATGTGCTATCATCAGCAAAACTATGGATAGCATTTCTGGTCAATAGAAGAATGGCATTAATATACAAGAGGTAATGTGTGGAGAAAGAACTGAACCTTGGAAAACACAAGCATTAGTGGAGAAGTTAGAAGACAGAGGGCCAGCTACCATCACCTGCAGTGAGCGATCAGAGAGAAAACTGGAATCCAATTACAAAAAAAAGTTGGCAAACCATATGATGGGAGCTTGTTTAGAAGACCATTATGCCAAACATGATCAAAAGCCTTTGAGATGTCAACAGCAACTGCTTGTGTTTCACCAAACTTTTCCATTGAATTAGTCCATAAATGGGTAACATAAGCCAGAATATCACCAGTGGATCGACACTGACGGAATCCATACTGGCGATCATTGATCAGACGGAAGGTTTCTAGGTAGTTCAAGAGTTGGCAGTTAATTGATTTCTCCATTACTTTGGAAAGAGTAGAAGTAATTGCAATGGGACGATAATTGGATGGGAGGGATTTGTCACCCTTTTTTATGAACTGGCTGGATATAAGCAAATTTCCAAGCAGAAGGAAAAACACCTTTGGAATAAGAAAGTAAAAAAAGGTGGCAAAGAATAGGAGTAAGTTAAGGAGCACAGGTTTTGAGAACAAGTGGAGAAATACCATCGGGACCTGGAGCTTTCTTAGCATCAAGATTCATCAAAATCCTTCTTACATCCTTTTGACGTAGAGAACCACAGGAGGCATTGAATGGAGTGTGTTGGGAATGGTAGGAGGTGTTTTACCAAGATCATTAATACACGAGTTCGAAGAAAAATGGGATGCTAGTAGGTCAGCTTTATCCTTGGCTGAAGTGACAACAGAACCATCTGGTTTGGACAGGGGTGGGAACAGAGATTGGGCAAAAGTTGCGGCCAATAACTTTGGCAAGAGACCAGAATGCTCGGCTACTAATAGGGCAAGAAGCAAGTTTTCTACTCTTAGCCTGTTCAAACTCTAGTTTAAACTGATTAATAACTGCTTTACAATTGTTGCGAGCTTTGGTGTAGGCAGAAAATGAAACTGAATTAGAAACAAGCCAATTATGATATGCAACATTTTTCTCTTGAACAGCCTTAACACATTTATTGGAAAACCATCGTGAAGGTGCAAGCAGAGGATTTGGCTGTCACAGAGCATCCGGACTTCGCCGAAATTGGATGCACTTGACTTGAGTGTCACCCAAATATCAGTTCTATTAGCATTTTAGACTCCCAAGTAGCAAGTAAGGCTTGTCTGGCATATCTGAGAGAATGTTTGTGACAACCTCAAGGACCAGAGTTATTACTTGACTTATATGATTTCTGGTTGATTTTTTTTTTTTTTTTTAATTTGGAATCTTGAACTGTCCTGTCCTGGTTAATTCAATCCTGGTAAATTGAGTCTGCTGTACTTTATTATTACCATATTTAATGTTGGTAATGTCTAACTGTGTGTTTAATTTATCAATTAAACTTTATTATGCAAACATATATTCAAGAAAATCACGTTATCTTCTCCATATCTGTGGGGGATAAATCAACGTATCCCCCACAGATATGGAGGTCTTACTGTACTGCTTTCAGATACCTGGCAAAATATCATTATGGTAACCAGAAGGAAATATAATGAAAAGTATTTTTATGAGGTTGTCAGATATCAATCTAACTATTTTTGCACATAGCAAATATTGTAACCCTGAACCAATTTATTAAAATAAAGTTTTATTACAAATCCATATATGGTTTTAAAAAATTATACCCTTTAATGAATAATGAAGCAAACTTATTATATTAATGAAATAAAATATTTACAGCAGAAAATACAGTAGTCCTATACTATATGAGTTTGATCAAAAATTTTTGGGGACTGACTTTGTACTTTGGAATTGTGGCTTTCTAGTGATTGCAGCTTGTCATAATATATTCAGTGACTCATCACATTATAAAGTGATTTTACTAAAATTTGCATCAAATTTTGTTTAGAATTAGGAAAAATGCAAAAGAAACCCACAAAATGTTGGCTTTTGGAGAAGCTATGCTTCATTCAAAGGCTATTTATGAAAAGTTTAGAAGACACTTATCCATCAAAGTTGGTCCTCACTCTACTCACCCTTCAACTTCAAAAATCAATGATTTTAATTGCTTATGTCTGATATTTTGGTCAGTAGCAATTAGCATATAATGATCCAGAAAATTAATAGTGAAACTGGTATTTTTTAAAATAACGTTAATCAATTTTAATGCAAGATTCAGGAATGAGATACATTTCAGTAAAATTTATTCCTTGCATTCACACTGATGATCAGCAAGTAAACAAGTTCCCACACATCAGAATGTCTGTCAATGTGCTGCTGGCCACACTATTTATTTCATCAATACAGTAGAAGCTCTCTTAACTGATCTCTGCTTAACTAAGCTTCCCCTCCCATTCCTCTTCAAAACATACAATGATGGCCTTGGCACACAATATTTTAAAGTCTTTCTGGATAATGCTCTCTTTTTTGCATCCCAATTGTGAAGAACTCAAAGGAAACAGAGCTTATTTATACCACCAAATGTAACATCCTTGATCCAACCTATAGATCAAGGGGGTTCTAGAATGTCTAAAGAGACAACATAAGCAAAATACTGAGTGTTTTTTTTTTGGGGGGGGGGGGAAATAGAAGACAAATACAGATCTTTTAAAATAATTAATAGTCAACATTAAAGATGTGGTTACAATATTGCACTAGCATGAACAAAATTCCCAGTTCAATACTTACTAATCCTTGGAGAAAACTTTAGCCTGAGGACAACAAAAGTCCTAAATGAAAACAGAACATATGAGGAGGATTCAAAAAAGCTTTTATTCACCCAGAATAACTGGGAAAGAAAGATTATTAATTTTTTTTTTTTGTTTGATACCTGGAAATGTCTATAGAAACTCCACAAAATTTGGTTTTGATCTGACAGGGTTTTTTTTATTATTATTATTTATTTATTTATTATACATTTTTTCCTTTTCTCTTGCAGTATTGAATCAAGTGAAGTGTTACAATGGATAAAGTAAAATACAGATCACTGATTCAGTTCCTCTACATGAAAAGGAAAACATCCAAACAATCCACGGAGAAATGGTAGCTGCTCAGATTATTTGTATTGCTGCACATTGGTATAAATGATTCAAATGTAGAAGAACCTCACTGCATAATAAAGAAATCCCAGGACACCCAGCAACTGTTGTAACTGAAGAGATGGTTGCAAAAATTGAGGCATTAATCCTGGAAGATCACCCATATTTGCATTAAAAAACTAGTTGCAGAGCTCTAAATTAGTGTATAGTCTGTGGGGAACATCATCCATCAACATTTGTATGTGTAAGGCATCTGCTAAATGGGTTCCTAGACTTATGACTCCTTACCAGGTGAAAGAAAGGGCACAATGTGCACATGAAATGTTGACGTGCCAGGAAAAGCAAAAGGTGACCCCCCCCTCCATGGAAACTTAATCCATCACTATGATCCTGAAACTAAACAAATGTCAAAACGATAGAAGTATGCAGAATCACCATCTCTTCCCCCCCCCCCAAAAGAAGGCGACAAAGGTGTAACTAAGTTTTTTTTTTTTTTTTTTTTTTTTTTTTTGGATCTGCATGTTGTAATACTAACAGAATACCTTCAAAAGGGCTGTACTGTGATGGCAAAGTATTATTCCAATCTCCTCATAAAGCTAAGTGCTGCTAGAAAAGAAAAGAAAAAAGATGAGGAAAGCTGTCAAGAGGTGTGTGCTTATTCCACAATAATATACCTGCACATTCCTTGCATGCTGCAGTGAAGTGTGCCCATGAATGTGGGTTTAAAATATTGCCACATCCTACTTATTCTCCCAACCTAGCACCCTCAGATTTCTTCCTCTTTCCTGCCCAGAAGTCTGTTCTTTGTGGAAAATACTTCACTGCAGATGAGGTGAATTTCTGTTACAGTCCGAGGACTTTTACAAAACTCTCCTGCAAAAGTGTATTGAGAGATGGCAAAAATGTGTCATTTTGTCTGGTAACTATGTCGGAAAAATGTAATGCATGGTGTTTGTTTCAGCCTTCTATCACAATTACTCTGGGTGAATATAAAACTTTTTATTTTCCAACACCTCTCAGAGTTGTTGTAAAATAGAATTATAGACTACACAGAAACAAAGACAGTGCGATGGAAGCGGACAGATCTAAATATGAAGAGATTGAATCAACCCAAGGTCAAAAATTTATTATGCAGCAGCCAAAGATGCCCTAGATACAGCTTTACATTATATTGAACAGCAGCCCTCAACAATCAATGATGTGATGTTTATAAAAAAACAAGTTAGTCAATGTACGCAGTACGTTATATTTTAGATGCGTCAGAAAACATTAATAATTCATGATTTATAATACAATAAGTCAATCCATCATTACGAAGATTTGTTACAAAAGATTCCTAAAATATTCTATGTAAGCATTGAAATTTTGAAATGGACCAGAGCTCCTGTTCCAAACTTATAGTAATATTTCTATAGGGGAAACTTGCGAGGAAATACTATTAAATCGAAATGCAACTCTGAACCATTCCAGGGACCAACAGAATATATCATAAAAATTTGGAAGCAATCTGCATTTTTCTTGTCTTCTTGTCAATTAATGCAAAAATATACTGTCATTTATGGCAATTTTTGTAGGAGGGAGGGAACAAGGGCTATGAAATTGTAACTGGACCCAAAATTTTCCAAAGGACCAACAGATCATAGGCTGAATATCTGGCCTTAATCCAACTTTTCATTCTAGAATAATACAAAAAATATACTTTCATTTACAGGCAGAGATTCCCGTGGTTTGAGTGGGGGCATGATTGATATTAAGCTTTCCAGGGAGCATGAAAACATAAGATGAAAATGTAATATCGATTGAAAGTTTTTTTTAATTAAGTAATGTCTAAACATATGATAACATATTTCCATTACAAGTTAGATAATGTATGCAGTGTATTGCATTTCAAGCAATTTATAGGTTTTTTTTTTTTTCCTTCTTAACTGAATTTTCTTTTCCTGTGATTAAATGAAGTGAAGAGTAAATATAATTATCTTCTTATCAATTAATTACTAAGTTTATAAAACTTTATAGAACACTTAATAAAACTAGTTTTACATTCTTGAAACTAAGCTGTTCAGTTTTACACATTCAATGCTCCCTTAAGCAAATAAGTAACATTGGATTTTTAATCCACTTGGAGGAGAAACACTCTCACAACTTTCTTTCAATTTGACAGAAGAAAAACCGGATTTTTTTTTTTTTTTTTTTTTTTAAATCAAGCACCTTCCACCGGAAGGTTACCAATTCAGCCATAATTAGAAGAAAGCCCAAAAATGCTTCTGCCCTCTCCAATCAGATTAACTCAATTCCATGGTTTTTTAATCCACAAATCAAGAAGGGTATTGGAAAACCCAGCAGGCAGCAAAAGTGTTAATTATAACTTAATAATATTTATTACTCTCCTCCCTGCATACTTTTTTTTTTTAAGTCTCTTTTCTTTCTCTTCAAATTATCTCTTCAAAAGCTGCACCACACAGAGTCTCACATAACAATACACACAAAGCATGCATGGATTTGTCTAAAGATAACAAGAGTGAATTAAAACTACATTTAATCCATGAATTTTTTTGCCATCTTACCATACAAACTGTATGGGAAAAAAACATAATTGCCAAATTTCTATTTGTCTGATTTTAATTAAATTTGGTTTGGCCTAACTATTTTTAAGAACCCCAAATACAAAATTTGATGAAAATTTGTCTACTAGAAGTTGAGTTGTTTCATATGAATGGATGGACAGACAGACACTGAAAACAATAGCAAGACTTATATAACAACAGTAGCTGTAAAACATCACACTTCATTTAAACAAATTAAAGTTTCTAATTTTACTTAAATGAAAGTACAGGTTTCAAGTGAAAATAAAATTCTTAAGTTATATACATGTGTACACACTTTTTCGTTCAATGATTACCCGCTTTAACCAACTTTTTCGATTAACTGATCAACTACCAGTCCTTATCAGATCAACTAAGAGAGATTCTACTGGACAAATTGTGGACCACACTGCAGAAACAAAGGCCTAATCCTCTCAATGGAAGACTGTCTTCTCCAAGGCTCAAAAAAGCAAGAATCTAGAATCTCAATCAAATGAGAAGGTCTTGAATATTGCATTTCTTGATTTACATGATATTTTCATGTGAATTTGTCCCAAACAGTCAAACAGTGAAGCTGAAGGTCTACACAACAGTTCTATGGTGATTGTGTGAAGCTATTCAGAAAAAGCAATCAGAAAATTCCTTTAGCAAACTGGAACTTGTAACATAACAACCCTGCAATTTCCATTCAAGAATTTCTTTAAGAGCATTCCATTACAATGGTTCCTCCAGATTTATTTACATGTATTTTTAATCCCCTCCCCCAAACTTAAAGTCCCCAAAAAAGGTCACAGATTTTCAACAAATGAGGCAATCATTCAGAAGACAGCACAACACAGGAACTATTAGCAATTCCAAAATAAGCTCATCAGTAATTCTTCTGGAAGTTGCAGAAACATTGGAATTGGTGTATACAGTATCAAGGAGATCCATCTCTGAATAGCCAGTAAGTTTCATTTCCCAAATATTAGTTCAGTCCCTGAAATTTTTAATCATATCTCATATAGGTTAAGACTATTTAACTTGCCTCAATGCCTCTCATAAGAGCCTGAAATTCTGGACAGATGAATGAACCTCCTGCATATGCAGCATCTACATGAAGCCATACACATTCCTTCTGACAGACAGGCCCAATTTCATACAGTGGATCAAATGAACAGCATGATGTTGTACCAAGGGTAGCTGCCACCTCCATAAATACAATATTGAAAAGATAAAATAAATTCATATTGTTTAAACCAGTTCTGGTTTTTAAAACAAAAATATTAACATCTCTTACACACACTATATCAAATACATCAGAAATCACTTCTAAATAAAAAAATATACTATATATATATATATATATATATATATAAATTAATAAATTACAGATTTCTTAAGGACACCTACATTACACAGGCAAAGTGATACTTATAGAATAGCTTCTCTATTAACTTTACCAAGTTTGCTATGCTGATTTATATATATCACAAGGATTTTCAAAATTGGAAGAAAGAAAGTCTTTTGTAAATGCTAATTTATCCAAATAACATCTGCTTTTATTACAATAAAATGGACAAAACCTAGTTAAAGTGAAGAAAACAGAATATTAATTTATTCATACAAATTAATTTTCTTCTAGAGATTAGCACCACTATCATTCCTTTCTTCAGTTTGCATTTGTGCTTGCAACTCAATCAAATCACTAGTTGTGAGGTATTTTCCATGAAGCTTCAGCAACTCATTCACATTGTCAATATTCATTGCAGGTTAATGCTTTTGGCATATCTAAAATTTCCACTGCAACATTTTCTTGCATTTCTTGGAAATCTTCAGTCAAAACTTGCAGCTATGTTTCTTACTACCATAAGGGTTTTATACCTTTTCCAAAACTGCATAAGAGCTTTGCTGTCCTACCATCTGTAGCAGCAATAGACTAAGCAATAGTTCTTCTCAAATACTACTGCTTAGAAGTGAACACAACCACTTGATCTGGAGCACAGAAGTGTTGAATGTTGTTCAGAATAAGGAACAACACTAAATTAAGAGTGAGAATCCACAATATGAGAGGGATTACCAGGAACAATGCTGAAGATTAATAATGACTTAAATTTCATGCACTCCTTCACCAAAACTTTTTTCCCATTTCTGGTACTAAATAGTGCAGAAATCAGTCTGGAAAACAGCTGCATAATTCATGCTTTCTTATTGTATTTCCACTTCCATGGGCTTTCAAAAATTTTTCAAAGCCAGTGTTTCTCACTAAGACACACAAAAAGTGGCTTTAATTTGAAGTTGCTAGTTGCATTAATACTTTTAAATAAGGGCAAGTAGCCTTTGCAGCTTTAAAAGTAGGCAATTTATTCTTAATTGCAACATACATAAGTGAGGACATCTTCCAGAACACTCCCATTTTGTTTACTATTTTATCATCTCCCTCTTGCTTCTATAATTCCAGAAAGAAGGTGTAGAAACACCATGGCTGCTTGAAACTACAGTAAGAACTCTTTTGACTTTTCCACAAGCATAGTTTCCAAAGTCATTCTATTTCCATTATGAAGCACTATTTAGCATGCGAACCTGAACTCACAGCTAATTGTTACCATGCATCCACAATTTCAACTCTTCAAAAGTAATTGAATGACAATTCATTTTCATCCCATCAATTACAGAAGCACTATCTCTGTTTTCTCTTTACACTCATCTGAACTCATCTAAAAGACTTCTACAAACTACTGTTCTCATAAAACTATGAAAACTAAGGAGTAACCACAACAACATCATTGAGACTGCTGAAAGAAAATCAAAATCTTTTAGTTTAACTTTCATATATTTATAAGGCACACTAACTTCAAATCTCATAAATACAAGTTTTCTATTTATACTTTGGGACAATCACAGAGATGAGGGGTGTACAAGAATAACATCATGCTAAATGCTTGACGCTATATAAAAAAACCTCAGATATACGTATCTCGGACAAATGGTATCAGGAGGAAACATACATACCACTGGATATATGTTAGCGTTAGCATTAGTTGAGGCATATGATGCAAGAAAGCAAGCTTTTGCAGCATCAGCCAAAAAAAAACACACACTCCCATTTCACCCGTTCATTCACTCCAAATGCCTCTCTAGCTCAGCCTTAAATTTTTTTAAGCTATCAACTTCCACAACAAGAGACAGAAGTCTGTTCCATCAATCAACTACCGACTGCCTAGAGGCAAATTTACACACATCTATTCTACAACCATCTTCCTT
Source organism: Mastigoproctus giganteus (assembly GCF_048544385.1). Taxonomy (NCBI): domain Eukaryota; kingdom Metazoa; phylum Arthropoda; class Arachnida; order Uropygi; family Thelyphonidae; genus Mastigoproctus; species Mastigoproctus giganteus. The sequence goes on along the minus strand of NC_143584.1, from coordinate 124,552,951 downwards.
CAATTTGAATCTATGCCCCTCTCAGGTTCATAATCTCATAAAGAGGAAGAATCCCATCAGCATTGAGCTTGCTCGACCCATTCAAAGCCTTATACACCTCAATCAGATCACCTCACAGGTGCCTAGTCTCCAGACACCATAATTCGCAAATCTTAAGTATACCCTTGTATAAGGCAAAAGTAAGGCCACACCTTGAGTACGGTATACAGGTCTGGAGGCCTCATTTTAAGAAGGATGTAGAGCTGTTGGAACGAGTACAGAGAAGGGCAACAAAGGGTTGCTCTTACAAAGAAAGGCTTAAGTTTTGCGAATTAGTGTCTGGAGACTAGGCACCTGCGAGTTGATCTGATTGAGGTGTAAAAAGCCTTGAATGGTTTGAGCATGGTCAATGCTGATGGGATTCTTCCTCTTGCTCAGAATAATCACCGTAGAGTGCATAAATTCAAATTGAGGAAAGAGAGATGTAGGATAGATGTCAGAAGTTTGACTTTAGCCAGCGGATAGTTGGTTGATGGAACAGACTTCCATCCTTTGTTGTGGAAGTTGATAGCCTAAATAAAATTAAGGCTGAGCTGGACAGGTATTTGGAACGAACGAAGGGGTGAAATGGGGAGCGTTTTTTTTTTTTTTTTTTTTTTTTTTTTGGCTGATGCTGCATAAGCTTGCTTTCTTGCATCATATGCCTCTATTAATGCTAATGATACTTTACTCAATTTTAAACTTCCGTTGCCACCTCTCAGCCCATCTGCCCAACTTTTCCAGATCCTCTTGCAGTAGCAATCGGTCATTAGTCATTAACAATCCTGCGAACTTTCATTTTGTCTGCAAACTTAGACATTAAGCTTGATATACCTTCATCAATAAATACAGAAAACAACAATAGACCCAACACTGAACCCTGGGGGACTCCGCTAATACCATTAGTCCACAAAGAGCAGTGTCCATTGATTACTACTCCCACTCAACTATCCCTTTATTCATAGCAGCAATTTGCCCTTAATGCCATACTGGTCCAATTTGTACAGTAGTCTTGCATGTCCAACAGTATCAAAAGCTTTCCTAAGATCCAAGTATAGGATATCAAAATTATTTTTTGAATCCAGTTCCTTTGTGACAAAATCATAATATCCAATCAAATTGGTCAGACAAGACTTCCCCTTAACAAACCCATGCTGTGTCTGAATTATAACTGAAGTCTTGTCTAGATGATCCTGCAGTGCTTCTTTGACCAGTGCCTCCATTAATTTCCTGGGAACAGAAGTTAAACTAACAGGTCTGTAATTACTTGTCACCCTTTTGATCCTCCTTTCTCAATTGGGGTCACATTTCCACATCTCCAGTTTGAGTCCAAGGAAGCTCTCATAATTATGGGTATTTGTTTGCTTACTTCCTTTGCTGCCTCGTTTAATATGATTGGATAGATCCCAAATGACTTCCTTATGTTTATCTTCAACAATTTCTGCCCACTTTGCTCTTGGTTATTACAAAATCATCTATCTCGCTGCCAGAGTTTAATACACCTCTGGCATTTCCCTTCCCTGAATAACTCCTTATGTGAATGTAGATGCAAAATACTCAGTTTGTTAGCTACCTGAGCAGAATCATCAACAGTATAGAATCATCGATATCAAGTGGGCCAATCTAATTCATCCCCTTCATTCTAGAGTTTACATAAAGAATTTTCTTTGCATCCTTTGCCAAAAATTTCTTGTAATCTGCCTTTTCCTTCCTAACCTCCTTTGTTACTTAATTACAGACCAGCTTATCTACCATAGGCTTCTGTGTCACCTGTTAATTTATATGTATCCCATTCATTTTTCTTCTTTGCCATATGTCTCATTCGTTCATCTAACATCCATTTAGACCAAAACTTTAACAATATTATTTAGTTGGTATGAAAAGACTAGGGGCTTCCAAGATTAAATCTTTGAATGTTTCCCATTTAGAATTTTCTGTTGGCAACATCAGCAGTTCTCACTGTATAGAATTTAAAAAGACCACCGTAGTCACTTTACGAAAGCAAAAACCCTTCCCTTTATCTCTGATGTAGTTACTTCATTGAGCAAATCCCACATCAGCACACTGTGATCACTGCCACCTAGTGGTTCCGTTTTCAGCAGATTCTTAATGCATGAAGAATCACTACTGATAATCAGATCAAGAGTATTACCCCCTCTGGTTGCCTCCAAAACATGCTGCTGTAGAAAACAATCATCCAATAAACCCACAAAAGCCTTGCTAGTGTGCGAGTGAATAATCCACAAATTCCAATTAATATCTGGGAAATTAAAATGCACCAGTATAAGACAATCTGATTTACTGGCCCATTTATTTCTCTGTACAGCTGTTCTTTATACTCATCATAGTCATATTAGGCCTATAACACATGCCTACTCTCAATTCTGATTTCCCAGGGCTTATTTCACACCAAACTGACTCAACACTACTTTCAAATTGCAGTTGTGCAGAAACTCATATACAATTGTAGTTGTGCAGAAACTCATATACAATTGTAGTTGTGCAGAAACTCATATACAATTGTAGTTGTGCAGAAACTCATATACAATTGTAGTTGTGCAGAAACTCATATACAATTGCAGTTGTGCAGAAACTCATATACAATTGCAGTTGTGCAGAAACTCATATACAATTGCAGTTGTGCAGAAACTTCTCACAGTAGCACCATTATATTATTATTTCATTTTGTTTCAGATAATCAATTTAGATTCATTTCAGAAGTACATCAATGATGTTTTAAGACTAAAACAATGGCAGAGAACAACTTTTTCATTGAGAAAAAAATGGCAGTCCATTATAATAGAATAATAAAATGGTAACATTTAGCTCAATTTTAACAAAATTTGAAAACTGCAACCCAGATATGACAAAAAATGTCCAGACAAGAAATAGCCTAATCTAAAAGTAAGCAAGGTGCCATTAAACTGAAACACCATATACATAGGTACTCCAAAAATTCACCTTGATATTTTCTAGTATGCCTTCACTAAAGTTTAGTTTTATACATATCATTGTGTACTTTCCAAATAGTCAGTCTTCTAAACTATATACTTGGTCAACCATACATATCCCCATCCCCATAGAGTACCTTTGTAAAAAATTTTGTAATAGCAAGTTTATAACAGAAACCAGGTTAAAATTCATTTTCTAAATCATTACTTGCAAAAGGAACCGACTTGAATGTGCATATATACACACATCAATTTGGTTTTACTTCTCTTTAATACAGGCTTTAAGATGAGATAAAAAAATTAAATTGTTTACTTACAAAGAAAGGGATCAAGCCCATTGATCTGTCTTCCTAAATGGGGAAGAAAAAGCAAGTTTATAGTTCACATTCCATTAACAGTAACTATTATTATCCATGCATCATATTTTCACTAAGCATATACTATTCTTAATAACAACAGATTATTTGCAAAAATTCAGTAATGCCTAACATCCAGACAAAAGGGTGACGCCTGCCACAAAGAGCAAGTGTCATCCCCCACCCCCAAATACACATACACCTCCCAGATCTATCAGCCTCCAAAGTTTATTTAGAAAAAAAAGTGCCCTCGCTAATAGCTGCTTTTCTGGCTACTATACTCTGTATCTTTCCTAAAAGGGATTACTCAAACACCAATTACTTTTATGGAGAAAAGTTAGTATTAATAATAACTCTGTAAATGAGATACTAGTTATAATTTCTTTCCAAGAAAAATATACATAAAATAAAGATAAGGCTGGAAAGCTAATGACCAGTGTTACAGATAGCTTTGCATTAGGAACACCTATCTATTAAGCAATTATTCAGTATGTGTTCCTGATGAAAAGCTATCTTTGCACCACCTTTAGTATGGAGAATTAACTGGACATGTTGAAGTACTGGCTCTGAAGTACAGAAGGGTACAGTAATCCATGCAGACCACACTGTTTCCTACAGCTGCTGGGCATTCAATAGTACTGTATCCATGCACTGAATTGCTGATTCCATGATGTTCCCCACACACACACACACACACACACACACACACACTCTCTCAATTGAGCTGAAATGAGTTCAGTGGATATGGGAGGACAACTTTTTGGAATGCTCATCAAACCATTCCAACACTGCTGTAACCTTATGACACTTTTTTTATGTATATATATTTTACGTATATCAAAACAGACAAACCAACCTCCAAAACATATTCACATCTAATATCAGAGTGCCAACCACACTGCAAAAACCAACCTTTATTATTATTTATTAGCTATAAATAGCAGTGCAAGAAAGCCTGAGGCTTATGCACCAGCCAAAAAAAAAAAAAAAAAAGTTACCCTGAGAGAGAGAAATCACCAAGAAAGAGAAGAATGGTGATATCCAGCTCAGGACCCTGGGTGTGCATGGTAGTAAAAGATTTGAAAATAGATTCTTTTAGTTGGATAATGTTCTCTGTTCATAGACGTTTTGAATATTACACTATACTTATTTGTACAGGGTTAGTTAGTTATTACATTGAAACCTCTCTAAAGTGAGAAAATTAGATCATAAGAAAGTGTCCACTATAGGGAGGTGTCTGTTTGCAGACATCAATGTAACTAGTAACTAATTCAGAAAAATTAAATTCATTGCAACTGGTTGCTTACAATTTTTTTTATTGATTATCATTGTACATGTGTTTAAATTAAATTTTAATAAATAACACATTTAGTTAACACATAATTAACTTCTAGTAAAAGTGAATAGAAATGGCTTTGTTTAGAGATTTTAATTTGGCAACTACAATTTTTATTATGATAATTAAATCACTTGCTCATTTTAGTCCATATTCATTGTTTTGGTTCACAGAATTATTTTAATAAGAATGTAAACCCCTCCCCCAGTGCATAAAACCTTCCTTTTTAAATTTCTGCATACATTCCTGCCACACACAACAAGAAATTCATTTTTTTTAAAAATTCGCACATAATCAGAGTAATGCCTAGAAAAATTGACTAATATTCCAAGGGAAAATCTGCAAGCAAGAACAAACTTAGCATGTAAGTATTTAAATGACCACCATTTTTCACTGCTGAGTGAAAGTGGTAGGCAACGACACAGAGCCTCAGAAAAAAAAACATGGAGACACTGCCCCGTCGCTAAATCAGTTACAAAAGTAAAATGCTAAGCATCACATTGCATTTTTATCAAATACATATGAATATCAAATGTACAGAATGCCCACAAACTTTCTCCACAAATCTAAAATGTTATTGCATGAATAAGGTACATGATACAAATCTGAAACCACTTATAAGTGATAGAGGATGTTTTCAAGTTTTCATTCACCACTCAAAAAATGTGCACAGTGCAGTATGTGGCAGCATAATTATCAAATTGTGATCATGCTGAATTTACCAACAAAAATTCAATTTTCTTGGGTTTTTTTACTGATCAACAGCTTCTATATGAGCTGTAACTTGTATGGTTTCATCCTCAGACAGCAAACTAACATGTTAAGCTCATGATTGACATGTCATATGGATTTCTCTGGGCTTTGCATAAAGATTCCTTGAACCAGCTCCACTGTGCTCTCGGTGACTTTTGTACGGCCACCACTTCTGCCAAAATGATTTCCCAAACAGGCAGCCTTCATTTATTTCTGTACGCTGCAGAATGGGTCAACTTGGTAGATCATTTTATACTATTTTTTATGAATAACAGCCATGGCAAACTGAAGCTTTTTGAACCACAGTATGCACTGCACCTTCTTGGGGTTGGTAAATTCTGCCATGCTTATATAAACGTTGAGATGATGCTGCCATCTACTGCAGAGCACAATTTTTTTCCTGGTTGGCAAACAAATTTTAAGATATCTTCTCACTTGAAAGTGGTTTGCATCATGTACCCTATTTGCACAAGAGTTTTGTGGATACCCTGAATTTGTGGATGTGGAAATTCCTCATGAGCTACAGGACAAAATGATCTGTATCTCTATTGGTAGAGTCCACTCCACCTGAAAGAAATGCATTATAGTTCTATTCCTGCTTTTTTTTTTTTTTTTTTTTTTAAATCTGGAAAGAACATTTCTCAATTTGCCAAGTTTATTGGCTTGCTAACTGATGCACAACAATGGAACTACATCAGATAGCCCAAATAAGTTTGTAAACATTTCTTATTGGCAGTGGTGGATGTATTGTGCCATCTTCTATGTAAATAATCCATGGTCATCAAAGACCTAACTAATTAGTATCACTGAACTTGAACTTCACTGAAAATGTCCACTGAACAGCAAAAAATGAGCACGAGTCAATTTCCTTGAAAGTGTCATATCTGGAGAGGTTGAAAATATCAGAAGCGCACCTATTAAATTGCCCCCATCTGTATTATTATTCCATTCTGGGAATGGTTATCAAACATGCAATTGCTAATACTTCTGACCAGAACCAAAGCCTGAGTGTCCACAACAAGATGTGTCCCTTTTAGAGAGGTGCCTGTTAAGGAAGGTTTCACTGTATAATGATATTTCTTGTCTAATGTAATCTCAAATTTATCAATGTTTTGAAAGAACTAGCATCAATATGATATGAGCATATAATCTGAACTTAAAAGATATCTTACCTCCATGGCCTTGGCCAATGTAGAACCTCTTAGTTGAAATCTGTCATCAGTATCCAGTATTCTCAGCTTCACAAAACCGATCATAGCAGCTTTCTCCACACAGGAATGAGCCTAAAATGTACATTTAATATTATTTTAAACTTAAAAAATATAGTAATCAAAATGACTGTATAATAATATTTACTATCCTTCACAGTAATGGGTGAAAACCCATTCGGGAAAGGGGAGAAGAACAGTGCAAAATTCAACTTTAAGGTCCCATATTCATAACTATCCATTAGGCCACAAAAGGAACACCCTTTTTTTTTTTTTTTCTTTTTTTTGTGCCCCTATGTGTTTATCTCAATTTTTAAATTTTGTGGTTCAAAGAAAGATAACACCAAATTCTTGAGAATGTGATTGGAAGGAATTAACATGTTGGGAAAATAACTGTAGCAATCCAGCAAATCTCATTTAAGGCACATATATCAACAAAGACAACCTCTCCAAGCACTATGAATAAATCCACACAACACTTGTCTGCTTGTTTGTTTGTTTGTTTATTTATTTAAAGGTTTTATGGAGCATTAGCATCTATGGCTATAATGAGCCAAGTCAAAGAAGTATAAAATATTAAAATACACTGAGTGATCCACTGAATTATGACCACCTACCTAATGCTTTGTAGGTCCTTCATTTGCCCTCAGTAGCAGTAGTAGTAGTGGCATGTGATGCAAGAAAGCAAGTGTATGAGCTTATGCAGCATCAGCCAAAAAAACAAAATATATATATATATATATACACATCACACCCTCCAAATGCCTGTCCAGTTCCTCCTTAAATTTATTTAACCTATCAACTTCCACAACAGATGGAAGTTTGTTCGAGCAATTAACCACCTGCTGGCTAAAGGCAAATTTCTGCACATCTATTCTACATCTGTCTTTTCTTAATTTGAATTTATGCCCCCTTAGGTTCATAATCTGAAAAAGTGGAAGGATCCCATCAGAATTCAACGTGCTCAATCCATTCAAGGCCTTACACTTCAATCAGATCACCGTACAGGTGCCTAGTCTCCAGCCACTGCAATTTGCAGCACTTAAGCCGCTCTTGGTAAGAGGATACCTTCATTCCCCTCACCAATCTTGTTGCCCTTCTCTGTACATGCTCAAGCAAATCTACATCCTTCCTAAAATGAGACCTCCAGACCTGTAACGCAGTACTCAAGGCGTGGCCTGACCATTGCCTTATACAGAGGAACAATCACCTCCTTTTCTCTGCTAGCAAAATTCCTATATATCATTGACAAAACCCCATGACCTGCCCTGGCAGCTTGTCTGCATTGCTCAGAAAACTTCATATCTGACTGCACAATTACTCCCAGGTCACTACAGCAACTATTCGACATGGCATTGATTCAACAAGATGCCAGAAGCGTTTGGGAGGTGTGGCCAACCAAGCTGTGTGTAATGCAGTCAGCAATGCAGATATGGAGATGATTGGTGTATCCAGATGCCTGATATGCCTTTCCATAGTGTACCACAAGTGCTCGTGGGATTGATATCAGAGGAATTCTGAGGCCAATCGATACGCTAGAAGTCAGAACTGTGTTCCTCAAACTATTCCTGCACAAGTGCCCAATGGCTCAGTGCATTGTCATTTGGAAGACACCATCACCATTCAGGAAAAAGTGTAACATAGTGGGGTGTACACAGTCAGCAAGCAGTTGACGTTAGCAGAGACCACTGATATATATATATATACGTTGTTCCACATGCACCAGGGGTCCAAGTTCCTGGTCAAGTGGGGTGAAACATGCCCCATGTCCCCACCGGCCTGCACTTTTGATACTATGCATGATAGATCAAGAGCCTCATGTTGATGCCAAATCCGTACACTGTGTGGAGTAAATAATGTGGCTCATCCGACCAGCACACCTTCTTCCAGTCTTCTAACATCCAACGTGCATGCTCTTTGCACCAGGCGAATCTTTTATGCTGATGAACCTTAGTTAGGAGAGGATGCTGTAGGAGTCATCTGCTGGTATAGCCCATACATGCGACACATGGTCATACCAGATATTGTTCCGGGTTGGCCCATGTTGTATTGGGTAGTCAACTCTTCAACAGTGCTACGCCTGTTCGCCTGTACGAGTCGTCGAGCCTGGCGCTCACCTCTAACATCAACCTTTTGCTGACCTTTTCAATCGGGTTGTTGTTTGACCATTTTGATGCCAGCCTTGGTACACTTTAACTATGGTGGCTCTCGAACACGCCACAAGTTCAGCCATTTGGGAAATCGAGGTACCAGCTTGTCGAGCATCTACAATCTGTCCATTATCAAAGTCCAATAAATCCTTCCTGTTACCCATCACGCTCAGAATTTTACTACCTACTGAACCACTGACACCTTATCTATGCTACGTAGGTCAACTAATTCTGCACTCTTACCTCATATGGTCAACGGGTTGCATTCAGTTTTCATAAGGTGGTCATAATTCAGTGATCACTCAGTGTATAATGCTATTATAAATATATTATTGTTAAAAGAGTATATGTAATAAAACAGTTAAAAAGCATAAAACAATAAAAAATTCTAGATAAAATTATATAAATTAATACATTGTACAAAGTTAAATACAGCTGACATGTTGTCATTGTTCGATAAAATCAGTCTGAGTATACAAGGCTCAGACAGATAGCTAAGACATAAATGACGATCATTATTAAAACACAGACATTCAATTAAAATATGGCAGATTGATAAAATGGTGTCATGATTACTACACATAGGATAATTGTCCGCCCTCAGCAGATAGCAATGTTTCAAGTGACAATGTCCTATGCAGACAAGAGATAGAACAACTTCCTCTTTTTGGTTCTTGCACAGACTAGACTGCCCATGTTCAATTACAAGCTTAATCTCATATAACTTGTTTTCAGCCTGTCCATGCCATAAGTGTTACCATTGGGATACCAGTTTCTTTTGAATTACTTGCCTGTAGCCGTATAGGGAACTAAGAGGCAAGAGTTAAAAAGGGTCACTGATTTGGCTGCAGTGTCTGCCAAATCATTTCCCGCCTGTACGAGTCGTCGATCCAGCAGAAACGAACATCAAATTCAGATGCGAAAGGAAGTGCAGCTTCTGCTGTATCTGGGTGAGGACAGGATGAGGGTTGAACCTCATCGATGAGAAAGCCTGCAATGAACTCAGAGAATCAGTATGTATAATATATTTTTTGTGGTGAGTGGTTTGTATATGATCCAAGGCTAGCTCAACTGCATGCAGCTCTGCAGTGAACACACTGCATTTCTGGGAGATCTGCTCAGGTACTGTGGTGTCTGGAAAAACTGCAGATCTGACAGACACTTCTGACCATGAGTTTAGACGGGTAAGAAATCAAAGTACAGAGCGCTGTGCTAAAAAAAAGCCACAGGTACACAGTGGACAGAGTACTGTCCTTTCCCCAGTTCATAAGAGAGAAGTTTCCATTTGGAACATGAGCATGTCAGGATGGAGAAGGTTACCCTGGTGATGGGGCCCCATTATCTAATGCAGCAGTATCCAAACCTTTTTTGACTTGTGAACCCCATTAAACACAATATTTTTAATGCGAACCACTAAGCCTATATTCTCTGAAATCGTATAATATTTCTAAATTTTTATTATAAAATATTTCCAGTACTACGATTTTATAAGCGAAATTGCATAATAATAAAAATTATTATTAAGTATTATTTATACTTTGTAAAGCAATTATTCATCAGTCCAAATTAGATTTCGAACAGGCTAAGGGTAGAAAACTTATTTCTTGTCCAAATGGTAGCCGGGCATTCTGTCTCTTGCCAAAGCTATTGGCCGCAATTTTTGCTCATCTCTGTCAAAACCAGATGGTTCTGCTGCCAAATCAGCCAAAGATAAAGCTGACCTGCTAGCATCCTATTTTTCTTCCAACTCATGTTTTGGTGATCTTGGTAAATCACCTCAAACCGTTCCAAGTACACTCCATTCAATGCATCCTGTGGTTTTCCATTAAAAGGAGGTCAGAAGGATTTTGATGAATCTGATGCTAAGAAAGCTCCAAATTCTGAGCTATTTCTACACTTGTTCTCAAAACTGTGCACCGGAAATTATTCCTGTTTTGGGTCGTCTTATCTCACTTTATTTCATAGCTGTTTTTCCTTCTGCTTGGAAATTTACTCATATTCAGCGAGTTCCTAAAAACAGGTCACAAATCCCTTTCATTCAATTATCATCCCATTACGATTATTTCTACTCTTTCCAAAGTAATCGTAATCGAGATATCAATTAACTGCCAACTCTTAAACTATCTGTAATCTTTCATCTGATCAACCAGTATGGATTTCATTAGTTTCGTTCCATTGGTGATGCTTTGGCTCATAGTGTCCATCTATGGACAAATTCAATGGAAAAGTTTGGTGAAACTCAAGCCATTGCTCTTGACATTTCAAAGGCTTTTGATTGTGTTTGCCCTAAAGGTCTTCTAAATAAGCTTCAATCCAATGGTTTACCAGCTGTTTTGTGTAATTGGGTATGCAGTTTTCTCTCTGACCTCTCACTGCAGGTGATGGTAGACAGCTGTCTTTAACTTCTCCACTAATGCCGGTGTTCCTCAAAGTTCAGTTCTTTCACCACACTTTTCCTCTTGTATATTAATGCCTTCTTCCATTCACCGGAAATGCTATCCACAGTTTTGCTGATGATAGCACATTGCTTTCCACCTTCCAAGTTTGAGAAACCTTGCCCTGCTCAAACAGCTTCAACTTCTTGAGTATCCACTGTCAAATCTTTAAATGATGATCTCCATGTAATTCTCCAGTGGGGCAAAGATAACTTAATTTCAATCCTTCTAAAACTCAGTCCTGTCTTATACCTTGCAAAAAGGATTCTTCTGCTCCTATGCTTATCTTCCATGATGCTCTGATTTCTAGGCAGGATCTTGGGGATTACACTGACTTCTAATCTTTCTTGGCATAAAGCACATTATAAATATTGCTGCTTCCCATGCATCTAAAAAACTGGGTATCATTTTTCGCACTCGGCGTTACTTTTCTACCAAACAGTTGCTGACTCCGTAGAAATTGCAAATCCAGCCTACCATGGAATATTGTTTCCACATCTGGGGCAGTGCCCCCAAAACCTCTCTCAGTCTTCTAGATTCCATTCAGAAGCGGGCAGTTAGGTTAATTAATGTCTCATCTGTAATAATCTCTCCGCTCTCTGTCTCACTCACGTTTTCCTGTTGCATTCCATTTCTATAGATACTTCCATGGGCACTGTTCTTCTGAATTGGCTTATATAATTCCCACTCTCTCTTTCAAAGCAGTCCGAATATGTGCTGCAACCAGTCAACATCCTTTCACTGTCCAAGTTCAATCCCACAGAACCAACTTTTCTTCTTCCTCATTCATTCAACATCTGTTTTCTGGAACAACCTTCCTTCATGCATATTTCCTGAAAATTACAATATGCAAGAAGTTCAACTCTAATGTCAACAAGTATTTTCTTTCATCTTTTCAAACTTAAACCTGTGCACAGTACTAAGTACTATAGGTTCTAAAAAAAAGAAGTACCTATACATAACAATGATCCTTGAGAATGAAAAAAAATTTAGTGTGGAAAATATTTATTTAAAAAAGGTTTTTTCTACATGGGTTAATGCACTTCCATCATTTCTACTACCCATATAGCATGCATACATCGTTTGATTATATCTCATATTCTGAATACCTTTACAACGAGTTGCCGAGGTATTGCACTGCTTTGAATAAGTAACGCTTCACCAGTGGAGAAGACTAATGTTACTTATTCTCGGCCGATACCACCACTCAGACATCACTGTTTGAAAAATGGCATGGGATAAGATACTCTGTTATGCACATTCTGTCCCTATTAGACTTAGGAAAGCAAAAAAGTGTATGAAAGTGATAGTAGGAGAGGAAAAAGAAAAAAATGGCGTCGAAAGAGAAAAGGAACAGTTACTCCTTATACTCACACTACTCAAAAACTCATTGGATAGGCAATGCTTCTCCAGTAGAGAAGGCTGTTGTTACCTGTTTTCGGAAACTCCGTGATTATCAAGCTCTCCAGATGGCTGTTTATGCATGGGTAATGTACTTCCATCATTTCTACTACCCAGGTAGTACGCATGCATCGTTTGATTATATCTCGTATTGTCCATGCATAAACAACCCTTTTCATACTCTTAGACATTTAGTGAAGAAACAGGTTTAAATTAAACCATGCACACCATCAAGCATCTCTCATATTGTGGAGTCACACTTCATAACTGGGTTGTCACTACTGCAACAACAGGGTACCTGCCCACCCAACGATGAATAAGCCAACAAGCTTCGAAACGGTCCCATCTGGGTGGTTGGTATCTGCCGAGAATAAGCAACATTAGTCTTTTCCACTGGTAAAGCGTTACTTATTCAAAGCAGTGTAATACCTCGGCAACTTGTTGTGAAGGTATTCACAATGAGATATAATCAAACGATGATGTATACTACCTGGGTAGCAGAAATGATGGAAGCGCAGCACCCATGCATAAACAACCTTTTTCATGCTCTTGGACATTTAGTCAAGAAATAGTTTCAGATATTTATTTAATATGAAATACTGTAAAGTAATTATAAGGAATTGTGGGATGTGGTTTCTTTCTTTGGCAATTCTTTACTTTTTATTTAATTTTATTTTACTTTATTGTTTATTATCAGTTATATTTTGTAGTTTACAATAATATACCTATGTAAATCTAAGCAGATAGCATTACAGAATTTTTAGTGCGAACCCCCTGGAACACTTTTGCGAATCCCTGGGGGGTTTTTGCAAACCATTGTTTGGGAACTGCTTGTCTAATGTGATGTCCAAATCTCTGAGTAGCTTTCTGGATATGAATACCGAATGGTTGATTGGCAGTCTGACAAGTGTTGTACAGATTTTCCTAACGTGGCCCAAAAAAGGGTGTCCACATGGGATGGTCTGGCAGGGATTACAGTTTCAAAGCATACTGTAGAGGCAACCATTTCCTACAAAGTGATGAGGATGCGCATTCGCTTCCATAGAGGTTCTGGACAGGAGATGTTCGAAATGCTCCAGTGGCAATACAGATCGCCTGATTGTGGGATCCAGCCATCGGAGTATACCGAGTCTAGCAGATGCATATACCTGGGACCTGTTGCTTTTACTAAAATTTGGAGGATGACCTCCAAAGGCTGATGCTATAAAGGTCTTTTAAAATTCCAAATCTACAAGTTGTGTCATACGCTTTTTCCATATCGAAGTACACTGACACTAGGCATTCTCGTTTTAAAAGGGCATTTCGAATGGATGTTTTGAGCCTGATTAAATGGTCCGGAGTGGACCTATTCCTTCGGATATCACACTGCAATTTGAAGAGGAACCCATTTGCCTCCAAATACCACATAAGGCAGGTGCTGACCATTCTCTACAGGATTTTGCACAGACAGCTAGTCAGAGCAATAGGACAGTAGTTTGTTGGGATTTTGGGATCTTTTTCTGGCTTAGGAAAGGCAAGAACAATTGCCTTATGCCAGGAATCTAGACACTGCTCTTTTAGAAAAATTCTGTTGTATAGACAGAGCACTTGGTCCAAGGACCAAGGATTTTTCCGACAGATGTTTGATCATATCATCATGGATGTAATCTAGTCCCGCAGCACTTGTCTTGGTAAGAGTTAGAGCTGTTTTTAACTCTTCTACAGTGAAGGGCACATTATAAGGATATGAATTTTTTTGACTTGAAATTAATTGGCTGCCTTTCGAGTCTTTCAGGACCATCAATTCCAGGACTTGCCTTTAGGCTCAAGTTTTACTAATAAATAGACATTTTCTGCAATATCATTATTGCTGGTTTTATACTGCTCAGCCTTTCTTGAACAGCCTCTCCCTCACTATGAAGGGTCTTTCAACTGTAAAGGCTGATGTGAAGTACCTATTCAATTCATCAGCAGGGTTTTCTAAGACTTTCCCATATCCATTAAGAGTCCAATCTGATTTTTCAATACATGGAATGAAGACTTTCCATGTAAAAAGACAAACTTACTAGAAAGCAAAACATTTGCATCAAAAGCCAAGGAAGCCTGAGGCTTATGCTGCACCAGACAAAAAAAAAAAAAAATTCCCTAGTTACTCCCTCTGTGTGTGTTTGTGTGTGTGTGTGTGTGTGAGTGAGAGAGAGAGAGAGAGAGAGAGAGAGAGAGAGAGATGATGATATCCAGCTCAGGATCCTGAGTGTGCCAAGCCAAAACTTAAGCCATTATAGAAGAGATTTTCTCAATTTATTCTGCTTTATTCAGAATTTAAATACTTTTTAACTTGATATAATGGCATAAAACTTTCAAGCATTGGATTCAATTTGGATATAATGGCAATTCATTATAATTTTTTTTTTTTTTTTTCAAATTCTCAATTGCCATTATAGCAGACTTTCAAATTAGTATAAAAGATTTGGCGAGGGTTAAGAGAGCTTGCATGAGAAGCATCAAAAGTTCGATGAAATTTACTGGTAAAAGTACTTTGCCGTAACAGCATTTGTATTTTTGCTCTCTCAGTAAAGATACAGTGGGTGTTATCGGTCAGGAGTAGAAATTGAATCCCACAGGACATTGAAACCCTCTTGAAGTGGAGGAGGTAACCTGACCTTTTTTCTTTAGAATCACTGGTGGACTAGTGGATAAACTGTTTATTAAGAGAGAGAAAAAAAAAAAAAAGCAAAGGAAGCCCACACGAGAAGCATGGCAAACTTCGAAAAAGCTTAATGGTGAAACTACATTATGAATATTTTTTACGATGCCAGAACTACCAATATGACTCTGTTCGTGATTCAATTAGTGATTCCAAAGAAAAAAAGGTCAGTTTACTTCCCCCGACACACCTTGGGAGGGTTTCAAGCTCCCATGGGATTCAACTTCTACTCCAGACCAATAACAGCCGCCATCTTTTTACCGAGCAAACAACAATGCAAATGCCGTTATGGCAAAGTGCTTTTACAGGTAAATTTCATCGAACTTTTGCACGCTTTGTTTACCTTAGCCAAAGATTTCAGTAAATTTAACTTCAAAACATTTTGTTTTGAAGTTACAAAGGCTAAGGTAAAGAAAGTAAAAAAAAATCTTTGACTAAGGTAAGGTAAAAAAAAGGTAAGTTTTTCACACAACTCATTTTGTACAGTTATTTATGCATAAACAAATCTGTTTATAAACAACAATAAAGTCACTAAATTATTGACAGAAATAAATTTTTCCATCAATTCGTTTTTGTAAATTATTTATTATCCTATATATTTTATACTAAATTTTTATTATTATTATTAGTCATTAAATATACATAGATTTACCTCTTTGGAACAATAAGCCATAAGCTTAGAGAGAAGGATACCTTCTTCGACAAAAGGATGTTGCTGTTTTAGTAATTTAATTGTAGCATGACGGGCAGCCAAAAGACTTACAAGGACACACTCACTTGCTGAACCCTACAAATGAAATTCTTATTGAATGTATATTATGCTGAAATATCAGAGAGAGAGAGATGAGTTAAATATTATATAAAAATATATATATTAGGCTTATGAAGTTTGGAATATCAGTAGTATTATTTATTAGCATTAGCAGAGGCATTTGATGCAAGAAAGAAAGCTCATACAGCATCAGCAAAAAAAAAAAAAAAAAAACTTCATTTCACCCACACATTTGCTCCAAATGTTGATCTAGTTCTACCTTGAATTTATTTAAGCTGTTCCACTTCTACAATAACAGATGGAAGTTTGTTCCTACAATCAACCAGACACTAGCTAAAGGCACATTTTCGCCCATCTACTCTACAACTGCTTTCCTCAATTTGAATTTAGGTCCACTCAGGTGATTTTTTCCCCCCTTTGGTAGTTATTGGTACATCAGCTTCTGTGGCCATAATGCACCTCCCAAGGTTTTTGCATAACTTTGATCCAAGCCCGAGGCAGGATACTCAGGTGATTAATTTTGGGCAAGAGGAAGAATCCAATCAGCACTGAGCAAGCATGCTCAAACCATTCAAGGCCTTATACACCTCAATCAGGTCACCTCATAGGTGCCTAGACTCCAGCCACTGTAATTTGCAAGCCACTGTAATAAGCCTTTCTTCATAAAAGCAACCCTTTGTTCCATTCACTAATGCTGCTAGCCCTTCTCTGTACTCACTCCAGCAGTGCTACATCCTTCATAAAATGAGGCCTCCAGACCTGTATACAGTACTCAAGATGTGAACTAACCATTGCCTTATACAAGGGATAATCGCCTCCTTATCCTTCTAGAAAAATTCCTGTATATCAATGACAAGAAACCATTTTCTGATCAATGCAGACAGTCTGCACTGCTCAGAAAACTTCATATCAGACTGCACAATTACTCCCAGATCCTTTTCATTCTCTACCACCGTTTGTTTGTTTGTTATTTGGTTTTTAGGAGCATTAGCAACTAAGGCCATATTGCTCCGGGGATATGCGGTGGTCATTCCCTGACCTTTCCGCATCCTCCGTATTTGGTGGTGACGGGCTCGAACCCCAGTCTAATCAAGACTCGTGTGCTATGCTACGCACTGCTGCTCCTTCCCACCTGGCTACTGAGGCGCCACTCTACCACCCTGAGTGTAGTACCACATAATTTATATATTACTCTGGATTTACTGCTACGCATATGCAGTACTTTACATTTGTCAAAGTAAAAACTTCAGTTGCCACATCTCAGCCCACCTGCTCAACTTTCCTAGATCCTGTTGCCATTGGTGTTATTAATAACTCTACCAACCTTTGTATCATCTGCATACTTACGCATTAAGCCTCATATACCTTCAATATCATTATCATTTATCAATACAGAAAACAACAATGGACCCAACGCTGAACCCTGCGGGACTCAACAAATAACATTAGTCCAAGAAGAACAGTGTCCATTGATTACCACTCTGTGTTCTTCCACTCAATCATCCCTTTATCCATAGCAGGAATTTGTCCCCAATGCCACATTGCTCCAATTTGTACAGCAGTCTTCCATGTGCAACAGTATCAAAAGCCTTCCTAAGGTCCAAGTATATGATATCAAAATTATTTTTTGCATCCAGTTCCTTTGTGACTACATCACAATATCTAACCAAATTGGTCAGACAAGAATTTTCCTTAACAAACCCATGCTGTGTCTGAATTATAACTGAAGTCTTGTCTAATTAAAGCTGGAGTGCTTCTCTGATCAATGTCTCCATTAATTTCCCGGGAACAGAAGTTAAACTAACAGGTCTGAAATTAAATGTGTTGCCCTTTGATCCTCCTTTGTGAATTGGGGTCACATTTGCATATCTCCAGTCCATGGGTACCTCCCCTAAGTCCAAGGAAGCTATCATAATTATGGCTATGGGTTTGCTTATTTCCTTTGCTGCCTCCTTTAATATAACTGGATAGATCCCATCCATCAGGATCATCTAGACAAGACTTCAGTTATAGCTCGGACACAGCATGGTTTTGTTAAGGGAAAGTCTTGCCTGACCAATTTGATTGGATACCATGATGCAGTCACAAAAGAACTGGATGCAGGGAATAACTTTGATATTATATATTTGGATCTTAGAAAGGCTTTTGATACTTTTGCATATGGAAGACTGCCGCAGAAATTGGAGCAGTGTGGCATTGGAGGCAAATTGCTGCTATGATAAAGGGATGGTTGAGTGGCAGAAGACAGAGAGTGGTAATCAATGGACACTGCTCATCGTGGACTAATGTTATTAGTGGAGTCCCTCAGGGTTCAGTGTTGGGTCCATTATTGTTTTCTATATTTATAAATGATATTGATGATGGTATATCAAGCTTAATGTCCAAGTTTGCAGATGATATAAAGGTTGGCAGGGTTGTTAAGGACACTACTGATGCTATGCTGCTGCAACAGGATCTGGAGAGGTTGAGCAGATGGGCTGAGAGGTGGCAAATGTAGTTTAACATTGACAAATGTAAAGTACTACATATGGGAAACAGCAACCCCAGAGCAACGTATCAACTCTGTGGTACTACACTGACAGTGGTAGAGAATGAAAATGACCTGGGGGGGGGGTAATTGTGCAGGCAGATATGAATTTCTTTGACCAGTGCAGACAGGCTACAAGAGTAGCTCATGGTGTCTTGTTAATGATATACAGGAATTTTTCTAGCAGGGATAAGGAGGTGATTATTCCCTTGTATAAGGCAATGGTCAGGCCACACCTTGAATACTAAATACAGGTCTGGAGGTCTCATTTCAAGAAGGATGTAGAGCTGCTGGAAGAACACGTACAGAGAAGGGCAACAAGATTATTGAATGGAACAAAGGGTTGCTCTTACGAAGAAAGGCTTAAAACATTGTAAGTTTTGCAAATTACAGTGTCTGGAGACTAGGCACCGGCGAGGTGATCTGATAGAGGTGTATAAAGCCTTGAAGGGTTTGAGCATTCTCAATGCCGATGGGATTTTTCCTCTTGCTATAATCACTTGAGAGGGCATAAATTCAGATTGAGGAAAGACAGATGTGGGATAGATGTGTAGAAATTTGCCTTTAGCCAGCAGTTTAGTTGGTTGGCGGATCAGACTTCCATCCCTTGTTGTGGAAGTTGATAGCCTAAATAAATTAAAGGCTCAGCTGGACAGGTATTTCGAATGAACGGAGGGGTTAAATGGGAGTGGTTTTTTTTTTTTTTTTTTTTTGGCTCATGCTGCATAAGCTTGCTTTCTTGCATCATATGCCTCTATTAATGCTAATCTCAGGTGCCTTTCTTATGTTTATCTTCAACAGTTTCTGCTCCACTTTGCTCTCAGTTATTACAAAATCATTTATTTCACTGCCAGAGTTTGCAATGAAATAAATTTGCAGTTGATGTTAATTTCAATACAGTAGTTAATGATCACCGGCAAGCAGAGCATCTTCAGAGTGCCCTAGATAGACTTCAGGGATAGTCAGAAAAGTGGCAGCTATGCTTTAATTCAGCAAAGTGCAAGGTTTTACACCTGGGGAACAGCAACCCCAAAATAACTTATACACTTGGAGTTGAACTGAAGTCAGTGGCAGAAGAAAGGGAGTTACGATACGATCAGACACAAAGTCCTTTGAGCATTGTAGATAGGTTGCAAGGAAGGCCCATGGTGTCCTATCGATAATCTATTGAACATTTTCTAGTAGAAATAAGGACATCTAATCCTATTATATAAGGCTATTGTTAGACCACACTTGGAATACTGTGTTCAAGTGTGGAGACTGCACCTAAAAAAAGACATTGAGCTTTTTGAAAGGGTCCAAAGACTGGTAACTCACCTAACGAGATTTGCAAAAGGGTGTCCATGTGAGGAAAGACTTCAAATATGTGGAATGCACAGCTTGGAAACTAGGCACCTTAGAGAAGACTTGATTGAGGTGTTTAAGGCTCTGAGAGGCAAAAGTGAAATGAACAAGTACAAAATTTTCATAGTTACAAGTGATTCTGGAACCAGGGGGCCTAATTCAAGTTACAGGGAGAAATATTTAGACTGAATTGCAGGAAGTTTTATTTTAGCCAGTGAGGTATAAATTACTGTAATAAGTTACCTACATGGATGGTGAGGCTGACAATGTGGAGAAATTCAAAGGTCAGCTGGATAGTTACCTATAGGAGGAGGGAAATGCATAGTTGTCTATTTTTTTTTTTTTTTTTTTTTTTTCAGCTAGTGCAGCAGCCTTAAGCTTCCTTGCACCTTATGGCCATTACTAATAACTAATAAGCAATTTAAATACTGCTGGCTGTAAATAAAATGAGGAGAGGACAACCCTAATTCCATATAACTTCAATAAATCCAAACAGCATTAGCTATTTTATTTTACTATTGCTAAATTATTATCGAAACATCTGTAGCTTTAATAAAAGCTATTTAACAAGCTTTCGAAAGTTTGTTTACCGACATTGCGGATTTTGCTTCATATCAACCAAATCATTTCCCCTAATCCCAATATTGCTAGAGATCCAGCAGATGTACATAACAAATTTATATTCATAGACAGATCTTCTGCTGAATCCAAGATGGAATTGGATGAGTAGTGCATCTCATCACTGATGCAGCCTGTAATGCACTCAGTGTGTTCAAAATAGAGCACTGGTATTGGTGAATTCTTATGTGATCCAAGGTGCAGCTCTGCAGTGTATAAAGCCACCTGTATAAACTAGCAAGGTAGACAGACGACTGAGTACCAGACCTCATCCAATTCTAAAGGGAAAACTCACATGACTGAACATAAGCATGCCAGGATAGAATAGGTACTGTTTGGTAATAGGGCAACCTTGTATTTGTAATATGTAATCTTCAAGTAGCAAATTCCAAGTAGACAACTGACAGATGATTTTATAAAAACTTTTTCATCGTAACTCAAAAATATATGTACACATTATATGGCATTACAGGGATTTGAGTTTAAAAGCATACTATAGAGCAGCTTTTCTCAAACTTTTTTAGTCACGAAACACTTTTCATCTCACAATATATTTGTGGAACATATTTACAGAACACTCATGGAACACAAGTTTAGAGGGATCCAAAGAACTGTTTGCTAATATTTTATTACATACAATGCACTGTGCATTAGGAGCATCCTTATTTCCAACACATGTTAAGCCAAAATTCAAATAACTGTCATCATACATCTACAATAAGGCCTCTGAGGTTGGGATTATTCATACTACCAATTTTAAACACACACACCAACCGTTTATGACTGATTGAATAATGAAATAAAATAAAATAAAATGATAGAAAAGACTGTAAAATAATATTTACAAAAAATATTTTTAATTATTTACAAAAAACTGAACTATAACAAAAATAAAATAAGTAAATAAGTTAAAATGCATTAAAATATAAATATAAAAGCGATAAAAAAAAGACTATAAAAACACTATTAGAGCTTTCGGAGGTGTCTGCCTCCTTCCTCAGGAGGAGGAAGGTTTATAGGTAGATTAAGAGTTGGCGGTTAATTGATTTCTCCATTACTTTAGAAGGAGTAGAAGTAATTGCAAATGGGACAATAATTGGATGGGAGGGATTTGTCACAATTTTTAGGAACTGGGAGAGAATGTCTGTGGCATATCTGAGAGAATGTCTGTGACAACCTCAAGGAAATTGCTATAGAAGTCCAATTCCAATAGTGAAATGTTTGTGGTGGATTTTCTTTTGTATATAAAAGATTAGTAACTCTTTTCAAAGCTCAGAAACTACCTTCAAGCATTGTCATTTACAATGATATCTATTCTTTGCAATTAAAATGTCCTGTTAAATTCTCACTATGCTAACCTAAGAATGAAGTTTCTGGAGGGAAAAAAAAATCCAAGAAATCCATTTTAATGATATATTGCAGTTCGACTTCTTACTGGATTGCTAAATTATTTAAGAAAACTACACATTGCATTTAAAGACATTCACACAGCTCTTTCATTTGCAGCTGCATCAAATTGACTCATTTGTAACTCTTTTTTGAGCTTCTATAACTGTCTTCTTTAAGTTTGGGAATTTGGATTCTCAATTTAAAGAGGACAGTTAGAAGCTTAGTTATACACCAATGAGCCAAAACTGGTCAGTGTGAGCTATGCCACACTGACCAGTGAGTCGTTATGCAAATCAAAGTAACTAAGTGAACTACAGCACATGCGTGGGTTGGAAGACGATATAAAAAACTGCCTGCGAGGTGTTGGACGACCACGGCTCATCGATGCATAAGGAGCACGAAGGCTCTCCCAGATGATACGTGGCAACTGTGGTGCAACTCGCTAGTAACTGGAATGCTGGTGACAGGATTAATGTGTCACAACACACAGTACATCGAACCCTGATGAAAATGGGGCTGTGTAGCTGCAGGTCGTACCAAGTGCCCATGATAACCATGGTTCACTGGCGACAGTGCCTACAATGGGCATGTGAGCATCAAAACTGGACCTTGAGTGATTGGAAGAAGGTCATCTGGTCCAATGAATTACATTTCCTGTTGCACCATGTGGACAGCCAGGTACATGTGTGTTGTTTACCTGGGGAAGTGATGGCACCTGGATACATTGCGGGATGAAAACAAGCTGGTGACTGTGGCACCATACTTTGGGCAATGTTCTGCTGGGATACCTTGTGTCCAGTCATCCATGTGCCGGGCACTCTGACGTCTACCACCTACCTAAACATCAGCAATGATGTTTAGGTAGTTTAATGGCAACGGTCTTTCCCTCTGGCGGTGCAGTCTTTCAGCAGGATAATGAGCTATGCCACACTGCCCAGATTGTTCAAGACTGGTTCGCAGAACATGAGGAAGACTTCCAGGTATTGCCCTGGCCTTCAAATTCCCCAGACATCAATCCCATCGAGCATCTGTGGTTTGTGTTGGAACAGCAACTACGATCTGCTGCATCTCAACCACAGACCTCACAGGAGTTAAAAGGATCTACTGGTTATGTGTTGGTACCAGATACCAACAGACACAATTAGAAATCTTGTAGCATCCATGCCAACATCACATTAGGTAAGTGGTCATAATGTTTTGGTTCATTGATGTAGAAGGTCTAACAAAAAACTCTGAAAGTTTTTTGTGAGACCTGGTTTTATATGTAATGGTAGAGACAGGTTTTTTGGTTTACATGTGTAACTTTTCCCCCCCCCCTCCATTTAAACCAACATTTCACTACATAATGGAAATCCTATGACAATTCACAAAAGAAGCAGTAAAATGTTGTCAAGGTTGGCTGCATATTGATCAGAATGGATATAATTTTCAGTCTAGCATAAATACTTATTCTTTATATTTTACACTTAAAAAGGCTTTCCACTATTACATATGATCCTTACTAGAGCACCAAGAGCAATGGGGATGATAATATATTTCCATTACGAAGCTTGTTATTTGGTTTTTATGAGCATTAGCTACTAAGGCCACATTGCTCCGGGAATATGCTGTGGTCATTCCCTGACCTTTCCGCATCCTCCGTATTTGGTGGTGATGGGCTCGAACCCCGGTCTAATCAAGAAGCGTGTGCTACGCACTGCTGCTCATTCCCACCTGGCTACGGAGGCACCTCCATTATGAAGCAAAAGTGCCTTCAGACTCAGATGCATCAGTGAACAGTCTATTCACTGTATACTCATAACTAAGAGCTTTCAATAAAGCTGTTAACAACACTGCAATAAGTGAGATTGCTGTCAACATCAACACTTAATATTCCACTAAATCTTTACTGATTGTAATAAACTGTTATATTTGTGTCCTGCTATCTTGTGTGGGGACAAATAAAGATTCCAACCCAGGGGCAGCTCATTGGTAGGCACTGCAGAACTGCAGCACCCACAGCTTTTTAAATCTAAATTTACAGTCAACGGAGTTATATGAAATTTTGTGAAGAACAATGCAACGCAATGAATATTTTTATTAACAGGTCCCACATATAGTATACTCATGCTCAATTTCCAATAATAAATTAATAAAAACACGAAGCGTTTTCAACTTTTAAGTTGAATTGTAGGCAGAACTGTCCGCTACACAGTTTCACAATTTGGTCCCAGTGGTTCAGTCAATGCCTAGTTGGCAGGTTGCCAATATGCATTTTTCAGAGGTGACAAAACGAGGCAAAGGAACTGGAGCGAGCAGAGCCGATTTGCACAGTGTGCCAAACTTGAATGAAAAAGTTAATCTATTTTCAACAAATCAAAAAAGAAGAATGGATTTTATTTTTAAATAAAATTTCAAGATTACTCAAGTCTGTTAATGGTAAGTATCCAGTTAATGTTTTGTAGTATTTTTTACTTTCTTATTATTACTATTTATGTTTACATGTCTTATAACCAATGCAATTTAATGTAATTTTAAGAAGCAGCACCCCTGTACATCAGAGTCTGAGCTGCCACTGTACCAACCGTGTAAAAGTTTTGGCACACCAGGTCTCAAATATGATCATTCAATTCTGAATTACAGCTCACTTGAAGGTATTCAACATCAAGACCAACTTAAATAGTTTCTAATGGATCATTTATAGCATCAATATTTTCTTGCTCACTTGCATCAACGATATAGAGGAATTTTGCTAGCAGGAACAAAGAGCAGCCCCTTCACTTCATTCAATCCTTGTGCATTATGCTACCATCTATGTCGGCGCCTCCGTAGCCAGGTAGGCAGGAGCAGTAGTGTGTAGCACACGCTTCTTGATTAGACTGGGGTTTGAGCCAGTGACCACCAAATACGGAGGATGTGGAAAGGTCAGAGAATGACCACTGCATATCCCCGGAGCAATATAGCCTTAGTTGCTAATGCTCCTAAAAACCAAATAACAAACAAACAAAAATACTACCATCTATCAGATAGAAAACTTCTACAGCATTGTTGCTGTAGAAGTTTTCTTTCTCATTTAAATTGTTGTCATGATTATACTACATCATATATCTAGATATAACAATCAATTATACATAAGAGGGAGCAAAAAACACACTGCAGTTTCATTTTCAGTGATAAAATCTCAATAAGAAATCACTAATTTTCATTCATTTTGCAAAACCCTTGTTGAGCAATGTTAATAGTATGGCATAAAGCATGTGTAGTATGGCTGACTAGCAAAGGGGGGGAATTAAGGGCAGATAGTTTACTACTGCATTATAGGCTTCTATACTTCGCAGTGTAAAAATCATTTCAGTTCAAAAGTAAAAAAAATAGTAAAATTTAAAAAAAAAAAATACTTAGATATGAAAATATAGAGTTCAAATTATATTTCTGATGAGCAAGGGGGGATAAGAAATACATGACTGCACTTTGAGGGGGGGGTACCATTAGCCAGCATGAACCCTGGGGAAACAGCTCCCTAGATCAGCCCACCTTTCCCCAGAAAGGGCCTAAACTCCAAGTCCAGGTTCCTTTCACAGTGGCCAGTCCTTGGACAGCTCATTAGTCAAAACAATTATAATAAGAGAAAAATAGATTGAAATATCTTATTATCAAAATAGATTGAAATGTCTTATTTCAAAATAATTCAATAAGAATTCATTTCATAAATAAGTTTTAAGTGTGACAAGATAGCAACTATAAGTAACAAGAAGAATAAAAACACCATGTGTAACCTCATTAATGCTTACCTGAATAACACCACCACCCCTACTTTTATCAGAAAGACACAAAAAATCTTCAGGAAGTCCAATCATTTTACCTGAAGAAAAAATTAATTATTACAGAAAGCCTATTCATAAATTTAAAATAAATTTATTTTATTACTACAACCACATCCCTAGAATTGATATGGATTTTGGTAATAAATTAATGATTTTTTTTTTTTTTACAGGTAACCCTCATATAACACAATAGTTAGGTTCCTATAAAAATGTTGCTTGTGCGAAACCATGTTATATGGGAATAAGAAAAAGTACAAAAAGGAGGTTTATGTTCAAAAGATATTAAAAAAAAAAAAACTATTTTTTTAATAAAATGTTAACAAAACAAAAAAAAAAAAAAAAAAATACACCATTCTAGATTTTGTGTATCTTCTGCTCTCTTTAAAAAATCAGTAATCTGCTTTGGTTTGCTTGATTAATCTTTGTAAATTTCATTGTGTTGAACTAAGGATTTTTGAAGCTGCATTTTGAATTTTTGGGCTCCTTCATTAAAGAATTTGCATTCAAAAAATAAGATTCTAATTGCTCAGCTAACTTTATGCCTTCCCGTATGCTTTTTAGTGTGAAATTTCAAAGTTTAGAATTTATCTGCACTATCATCCTCTGAATTGATTTGGCTTTACCTCCGATGCCATTTCTATCAAATCTACTGCACACACACACACACACACACACACTGCTTCACCTGTCTATCTTATTGGTCAATCCTAACTATCCATCTGCATGTAACAACAACTCCCAGTGAACAGAATTTCATTTCATTTTATTATTTTATTTTTTATTTTTTTAAATTTGTCTGGCCATCCCAAATTCCATTAAGATCTAACAAATAGAAATCTTGGAAATTATTTATCCCCCCCCCCAATATAGTTTGTATGGAAAAAAGAAATTCACAGGTCATACATGGTTTTAATGCAGTATTGTTAGCTTTAGGCAGTCTGTACACACTTCACGGGTATCATTATGTAATGGAGAAGAGAAAAAAAAATGAAATATGGTTGCAGTTAAAATGAATGGCTGTTTAGAGGACACAAAAAACTAGTTTTATTAAGTCTTCTATGAAATTATAAACTCAGTAATTAATTGATAAGAAGATAACTATATTTACTTTTCACTTTATTAACCACAGAAAAAGAAAAAAACAATTAATTTAAGAAACCCATAATGGGGATGAAATATAATGCACTCCACGCATTATCTAACTTGTTCTTCTCTGCACTAGTCTCATCAGTTCATCTGACATCAGATTAGTTCTAAATATAGAACAATATCTTAGTTGGTATAAAAAACATTAGCTACTATGATTACTTCTCCGAATGGTTCCCATTTAGAATTTGCAGTTGGTAACATTATCAGTTGGTCCCAATGAAAGGAATTGTCTAAGGTCACTGTAGTTGTCTTTATAAAAGACAAATCATTCCATTTTATAACTACCTTCAACAGTAGTTATATTAAGTTGATCCCATATCAATATTATGATCACTACCACCTAGTAGTTCCTTTACCTGGATATTTTTAATGCAGGAAGAGTCACTGAGGAGTGACTCTTCATGCATTACACTAAGTAAATTTAATTACTATGAAAAGAGATGAAGTAAATGCAACAAGATAACTAGAAGTGAGGACTACATACTTTTTTTGGAATTTGCTGGATATCAGAAAATTTCCATATAAAAAAAAAAAAGGAGACAATTGAATAGACAATAAAAAGTGACAAAATTAACCATGAAGCACAAAGTTCAAGAAAAAGTAGAGAAATGACAACAGGATCCGAGGACTTGGTGACAGCAAGAGTGCTGTTCTAGCTTCATCTGTCTTCTTGCTGGAAGACAAAGGGCAATAAATGTAATATCTTCAAGTGTGGTAGGAGGAGGGTTGGATTTACAAAGAAGATTATTAATGGGAAAATTAGAAGAAATGCAATGTGCTCAAGAGACAGAAGTGGATGTACAAATGAACAGAAGTTGCAGCTCATAAGCTGATAGTTTCAGCAAGAAACCAGAAGGCAGACTACCATTTAGATAAGCAAGTTTACTATTCTTTGCTTTCCCCCCCCCCCCCTCTAAAATTATCAATACATGCTTTTATAAGTTGATAAATACTTCAATACATTTAATCTCAAAGAAAGAAAATATGAATCAAATAGAAATAATGAATAAAAAAAAACTTCCCACCTGGATTAGTGGGAAGGTTTGTCTATATTTTGTTAAAATAAGTGCTTCATGAAAACATCAAGCACCCCCTTCTCCCCCAAAAAAAAACCAAGTGAGGGCACACGCCTACACTTGGGGAAGCTCTGCTATAATGCTTATCCTGAACAGCCTTAGAAGACCCTTGCAGAAGACCATAGTTTATATAAAGGATGAGAGTTTAGATGGAATAGAAACAAACAGCATGGTTTCAAGCTGTCTGTTTTAATTGCAGTCTCCAGGGTTTCTCCTATATGCCACTGAAGCATTTGAAAAGGCATAAAGCAAAGGCCGGCAAGTGTACGTACGTAGGTACATAAGTATGTGTGTTGTTATGTTAACTGTTGAATGCCGGCCCCTGGTGACTTCACAGGCAGGGGGCAAAGGAAACCTGGTCCCCTGACTCCCAACTATGGCCATGAGGAGGTGCACCAGAGGATAGAATCTAGGTGGTGACATGTAGGGGGGAGAAGAGTTCAGAAAATTCTGAAAACTCCAATAAGAATAGAAGCAGGAAAATAGCTTGAGAAGTATGGGAAATAAGAAGGGAAGGAAATTGATAAAAAGAAGGGGATAAAGAAAGAGGCATCCCCTTGAAGATGAACAGAGAAGATCAAAAGTAAACTAAAAGAAGAGACTGAATAAGAAGAACATACTCCAAGATTTAGGAGTAGAACAACCCATAAATTTTCAGTTAAGGCTAGTATTTAACTGCAACAATAACACTAGTTTACAAATTTAAGTTTGTTCACCGGGATTTGAATTTCAATAGGTCCTACTGCCGAAATATGTTGCTGTGATTTCAAATATGACTTAGATTTTTTTTTCTATCACATCCAGATACATCACAATTTAAGATATAAAAAAAGTATTGTTTTTTAAGAAAATATAACTTTATTGTATTTACTAATGACAAATTGATAGGATTACATTTTCATATATCAAAAAATGCATAAATACTAACAAGTATTAATCAAAATTCTGAAACTTTCATTAATCAGACCTTCGTCTCTTTGTTGGAAAAAGAACGTTTAATCATTTTTCTTTTATGTACAGTGTCAGGTTTCTTTCTTTTTAAACACCAGCAGTAGTCAGCCATCATGCTTGTATTCCACCTTCCCTGGTACCTCTGCTCAATTTCCTTTATGTCCTGATGGAATCTCTCCCCTTGTTCTTCTTTCATCTGTGCAAGATTTTCAGGGGGGAAAAAATCAAGATGGGCATGCAAAAAAGCGAATTTTGATGCTCATATTGCAACTAACTTGTGAAGCTTTGAGCATATTTTGAACAATTTTCTCATAATCCTGTGATTTATGATTTCCTAGAAAGTTTTCCATTACACTTTTAAAAGCAATCCAGACTTCCCTTTCAACGTCAGTCATAGTAGTTCCAAACTGACCGTCTAAAACTAATTTTCTAATTTGGGGACAAATGAAGATACCCTCCTTAAGTTTTGCGTCAGATAAAGCAGTTGCCACCCTTATTCAATGCTTTAACAAATTGCTTCATTAGGCCTAACTTGATATGCAGTGGAGGTAAAAATATTTTATCTGGCTTCAAACTTTCGTGCACAATATTTTTTGACTCCAGTATAAGACTGTGCCTCCAAGGCACATTGCTTCTTTGTCCAATACAGTGCTTTAGCTCTGCTATCCCATTCACAAATAAAGCATAGCATTTTAGTGTACCCACCCTGTTGCCCCAACAACATACATAACACTTTTAAGTCTCCACATAGTTGCCATTCATGATCTTGATATTTAATTTTCTCCAGAAGCAACTTTAGATTGTCATAAGTTTCTTTTAAGTAGACTGAAAGTGCAACTGGCACAGATGTGTACTTATAAAATAAATAAATTTTCTGTTTATACTCCAGCACGACAACCAAGTCAGTAGAGTTTACAATAAATCGTCAATACAAATATTTATCGTATTTAGTAGTCACGGGTTTGAACCCCGGTCCACTCAAGGAACGCGTGCTATGCACTCTCACTCCTGACCACTGGGCTACATCAGGCCTTCTCCATTGCACAAGAGAACACCTTTTAAACTAGTTTTAGAAGAGCCTATAAATAGTCTCCATTCACTAGGAACATATGATGGAGCTCCTAAGGCACTTATGAAACCAACGATATCACTGCAATATATGAGAGGACCTTCTTGTGAAAAATACTGTATAAACTTCCTTTCACGATTTCTGTACCAGGAAAATGTACCTGGAGCAAGTAAGTTCTTCGCTTGAAGTCTGAATCCCAAAATTTCAGCAGCATACTTTGGAAGATGTAAGTCCCTTACTAAATCATTCAGTTCGACTTGCATGAATTGCTGTGGCATTAAAATATTTTCTGGTTGATAACATCCCTCTTCACTAACCTCTTTAGCTTCTGCTTCAGTGGAAGAAGATGTGGACTACAAGGTTTCAGATGGAGGTTTTACAGGCAGATCAAGTCCATGTGGAACCAGTCTTATGGCTAATGGTAGATCTGGATATTTGATGTCCTTTTTATTTTTTGAATTGTAACTTTTAATGTCACATACACAAAAGTAACATTCAGCATGGCTTACTGGCTCACGCACACACCATAGGAATAGAAAATGGCAAGCACACCTTTTTTCCTTGACTCCATTTTCTAAGATGTTTGACACATGTATGGCATACTTTATGCAGTGCCCACAATTTATCCTGATCATCTAGTTTTATGTCAAAGTATGCATAATGCGATTTTTTTACAAAATCGGTAATATTTTAGCTCTGCTTTACAGGAACAAAACAACCACATATATAACAAAATATGGCGGGCCTCTTTATACACTTTCTAGTTGCCATACTAAAATAAAACTAACACACAATGAGAGTTCACAACGATTTTTACAGGCATACTGTGACCGCATAAGGGATGTGCCACTTATATAGGCTCTGTGGTTGAGTGGACTGTACAAACAAGTGAATGCACGCTCAGACAAGTTTAACCCATAATTACACACAGGAGTCTCCCAGACTCCACTCGGAAAATAAAATTCTGGGAATCACAGATGGGCTGGAAGAGCGGGGGTGGGGCCATCTATCTTCCTGGGTCAAGGTCTGCTACCTTGCAGTATGTGTAGTTAATTAAACATGCACAATCTGTTGTATTTGAGACAAATATTTAATATTGATTACAAATATAGGGGTATAAAACTTGTAAACCATTGCAGAAACTATAGTTATGTACACATTTGCATATAATACCTAAGTAATATTGTGTTAATGAATTGTGAAAAATCTTTACGTGACAAACAAACAGACTTCAGTTTAGTAATCAGTAAACATGCATAAATAACTGCCACATACTTTTACTCAAACCCCAGATACACTGTAAACATTAATTATAATAAATTAACAATACACCCAGAATTAAAGAACATAAAATCCAAGATAATCATTTACATCAATTTTACAATGTCCCAGAAGTATGCAATTATATATAATTTTTTTACAAAATGCCCCAAACCAGGAACAACTTTGCCTGGAGCAACAACAAGCCGCCTTATCAAACTTGTTACCTTGAAAATAATTCCTTAACCTGCCCCACCAGGCAGGAATACCAAAACTAGAGTCCTAAAACAAATTAGATCATCCTTAAACCTTCAAAACAGCATCCTGCAGGAACCATAGCAGAATGCAGCACTCAAGAGCCCAATCTCAATGAAGTGATCATGAGAAAAAACATCTCTATGAAAATTCAAAACAATGATTCACTAAATTTTACAACTTAATTTAACCAAGCAACTTCACGAAAAAAAACCAGCACTCTAACCAAACAAAAATGGAATAGAAATAACAAATCTTATCAATTTGCATTCTTGTATCTTGTGATTTATTTATTTATTTGAAACAAGATGAGGCTGAGAGTAGCCATGTGACAGATGTAGAGAAGTAGCTACCGAAGAGTGTACATTAGTAAATAAATTTGATGAATTTGAAGTGCTGGTTAAAACTTCCGAGGAAGATATTGTTTGGATATCAGAGACATGGTGCCACTCAGATATGAGATGCAGAATTGAAATTTGGGGAGTACAATGTGTAAAGAAAGGATAGACAGGGAGGAGGGGTTATGCTGTTAATTAAGAAACAAAATCTAAGGAAGCGCATCCAGTTGACATAGATGGACAATGCAATGTTGAGTCAGTTTGGTGTGACATAAGCACTGGGAAATCAAAAGTGAGGTTAGGAGTTTGTTATAGGCCTAATGACTCTGATAAATACAATGAACAATTATACAGAGAAATATAGAGTGGGCCAGCAAATCAGTGTCTTATAATGGAGGATTTTAACTTCACAGATGTAGACTGGAACTTGTGGGTTGTCATGTGAAACCTAGAAAGGTTTTTTGGATTTATTGGATGATTGTTTTCTACAGCAGCAGCATGTTAGAGAGGCAACAAAAGGTTGTAAAACTCTTGATCTGATTATCAGCAGTGATTATTTGTGCATTAAGAATTTACAGATAAAGGAACCACTAGGTGGCAGTGATCACAATGGGATTTACTTAAAGATGTAACTACTACAAGGGGTAAAGGGAAGGGTTTGTGCTTTTGTAAAGGTGACTAACAGTGGTCTCTGATATTTTTTAGGTTCTATACAGGGGGACCAAATGATGATGTTACCAACAGCAAATTCTAAATGGGAAGCATTCAAGGAAGTAACTTTGGAAGCTACTAGACCTTTTGTTCAAACTAAGAAATACTGCGCTAGGTTTAGGCCGAAATGGATGTCAGATGAACTAATGAGACTGGTGGCAGAGAAGAAAAATGCATGGGATGCACATAAATTGTCAGGCGATACAGAAGCCTATGGTAGATACAAGCTAGTCTGTAATCAAGTCACAAAGGAGGTTAAGGCAAGAGAAGGCAGATTATGAAAAATCCTTGGCAAAAGATACAAAGAAAAGAGGCAAAGACTTCTTTACTTATATAAATTCTAAAAGGCAGGGGATGAATCAGATTGGTCCACTTGATATCAATGGTTTGACTGTAGATGATCATTCTCAGATAGCTGCAGAACTAAATGGTAGTGGAGAATGAAAAAGACCTGGGGGTAATTGTGTAGTCAGATATGAAGTTTTTGGAGCAGTGCAGACAGACTACCAGAGTAGTTCATGGGGTATTGTCAATGATATACAGGAACTTTGCAAGCAGGAATAAGGAGGTGATTATCCCCTTGTAAAAGGAAATGATCAGGCCGCACCTTGAGTACTGCGTACAGGTCTGGAAGCCTCATTTTAGGAAGGATGTAGAGTTGCTAGAACAAATACGGAGAAGGGGAAAAAGACTGGTGAAGGGAACAAAAGGGGTTCTGGAGACTAAGCACCTGCGAGACAATCTGATTGGGGGTGTACAATGCCTTGAATGGATTGAGCAGGCTCAATGCTGATGGGATTCTTCCTCTTGCTCAGATTACAAATCTGAGGGAGCATAGATTCAAACTGAGGAAAGACAGTTATAAAATAGATGTGCGGAAGTTTACCTTTAGCCAGTGGGCAGTTGACTGCTGGCACAAATTCCATCTTTAGTTCGATACTTAGGAGATTAGCTCAATGTGGGCAAAGTTTTTATGGCTCCAGCAAATAGACAAGTTTTTCTTAAATTTTTACCATTTTATTGACGAACTTGGCATATTAATTTATTTTCTAGAAATAGCTTATATTCCTAGTTTATTTTAAACTTAGATAGAGATTTTTTGGTTATTACTTAGTATCAGTAAAACTTGTACTGTTCGAAATTTGCCGCCGTTGTGTAGTATCAATACAGAATAGCATGACATACATCTCGAACTTGATAGCATAAGGCATAATGTAAAACTAGAAAAAGCAATATGTAGCACTGTAGTAGGACTCTGTTAGCTTAGTATTGGATTAGCAATTATTCAATTAAATTTATAAATTCTTTTAATTTTTATTATTAACAAAATTGTATTTAAACGGAAATCATGCCCCAGACTAGAGCAGCAAAGCAACTTGCAGAAATTAGCAAAAGCGCTATGGTTCACAGAAGAACCATAGGGGACGATTCTCTGATGCATTACAATCGAAAAAAAAAAAAAAAAAAAAAAATGTGCAAAATGCGGATCTCTCTCAAACAGGACATGATCTAGCATATTTGTTTGTTTGTTTGTTTGTTATTTGGTTTTTAGGAGCATTAGCAAGTAAGCCCATATTGCTCTGGGGATATGCAGTGGTCATTCCCTGACCTTTCCGCATCCTCTGTATTTGGTGGTCACAGGCTCGAACCTCAGTCTAATCAAGAAGCATTTGCTACGCACTGCTGCTCCTGCCCACCTGGCTACGGAGGCACCTTCATGATCTAGCCATGGAGGATGTCTTTGTGTGCGCTAGTGTAGAGAATGTGAAGAAATTAGGTGCCAACTCAGCATTCTGATGGGCATCTCTGAGAGCTTGAAGATATTAAAGGAGGTGGCAAAGGAAGTAAGTAAACTCTTAGCCATAACTATGAGAGCATCCTTGGACTGGGGGGAAGTCCCCACGGACTGGAGATGTGCAAACGTATCTCCAATTCACAAAGGGAGATCGAAGGGTGGCACGAGTAATTGCAGACATGTTAGTTTGACTTCTGTTCCAGGGAAAATAATGGAGTAACTGGTTAAAGAAGCATTGCAGGATCAGCTAGACAAGACAGCAGTAAAAATTCAGACAAAGCATAGGTCTGTCAAGGGGAAGTCTTGTCTGACCAATTTTTGGATACTATGATGTGGTCACAAAGGAACTGGATGCAAAAGATAATTTTGATATCATATACTTAGATTTCAGGAAAGCTTTTGATACTTGTGCACATGGAAGACTACTGTACAAATTGGAACAGTATGGCATTAAGGGCAAGTTACTACAATGGATAAAAGGGTGGTTGAGTGGGAGAAGACAGTGGTAATTAATGGGTTCTGCTCTACGTGGACTAATGTTATTAGTGGTGTCTCTCATGGTTCATTCTTGAGCCCATTGTTGTTTTGTATATTTATCAATGATATTGATAAAGATTGGTTTGATTTGATAGTTGTTGGCGCATCGGCTTCTGTGGCCATATTGCACCTCCCAAGTTTTTTGCAGTACTTTGATCCAAGCCCGAGGCGGGAATTGAACCCGTGACCTTTGGGTTGCCGGGCAGGTACTTTACCCACTCGGCTAGCCCGGTCGGCATTGATGAAGGTATATCAAGCTTAAAGTCAAAGTTTGCAACTGATACAAAGGTTGGCAGGGTTGTTAATAACAGTAATGATAGTATGCTGATGCAACAGGATCTGGAAAAGTTGGGTAGATGGTAAATTGCAGCTTCTGGAGGCTAGGAAGCTGCAAGGTGATCTGATTAAGGTGTATAAGGCCTTGAATGGATTGAGCAGGATCAATGCTGATGGGATTTTTCTTCTTTGCTCAGATTACAAACCTGAAGGGGCATAGATTCAAACTGAGGAAAGACAGTTGTAGAATAGATGTGCAGATGTTTGCCTTTAGCCAGTGGATAGTTGATTGCTGGAACAAACTTCTATATGGTGTTGTGGAAGTTGATAGCTTAAATAAATTGAAGGCAGAGCTAGACAAACATTTGGAATGAATGGATCAGCGAAATGGGAAGTTTTTATTTATTTTTTGGCTGATGCTGTATAAGCTTGCTTACTTGCATCATGTGCAAGTAAGCAAGCTTATACAACTAATGCTAAATGCTAATCTTAGGTACCTAGAGGACAATTAACACTAACTACATACTTTGAATGGTTGTTGATGAAAAAAAGACAAGGTGTGTGTGTGTGTGTATATATATATATATATATATATATATATGATTAGGAATATTTTGTATTAGTTGGTAAAAAGAGAAGTCAACATTAAAATCACAAAAAAAAAAAAAAGTGTTTTTTTTTTTTTTTTTTGAACCAAACCCCACAAATAGGACTCATACTAAGCTGCAACTGCTCTTCTATCAAAATAGCTGTTCTCAAATCATAAAAAACAGTGCTCCCTACATCTATAAAGGAAATCTTTACAACAGAAGCTGTCAGGATTCTTGCATGTTATCAATAAAATAACATTTAAAACTATCAGTCAGAACATTCAACCAACCTAATCTAAAACTGAACAAATATTTTGCATCCCTTACTATGCATAGCGAGGAAATAGTGAAAGAATCCAGAAAACATGCAGTAAGCACCTATTTTAAGGATCATTCTCCCTGAAGCAGAGAATTCAACAACCTGCTAGAAATGCTGATAACCCTACAGATACTCTATTTCCAAGGTAACTTGCAGCTGTGGAAATTTATAATATCAAGGAATCATATTGGCATCTCTTTTAGACTGAAGTAACAGAAAGACACGGTACAGAAGGATGGAAAAGTTGGATGCAGCATTCCATGCTTTTCGATGTGGGGATACATGAAAATTTAGCAACACTTCAGTACAATTCATGGACCAATAAGACAGGAAGAAAGTTAAAGCATTCTACATCAAAGGTGAAACACAAACCAACTCAAAAGAGAAATTAAGAAATCTTGTTCAACCAGCAATATTATAACATTTTCAAGAGTACAGCTGAAGAGGATCTTGGAAAGAAGGGCCAAGTGATCAGGAGCAAGAATACAGTACACGCTCATTAAGTAGACAGAGTACAAGTCCCTGACTGCTAAATATGGTAAATCTGCCAACCTGTACTGGACTAGTGTGGCAGATTATGGTCCACATCCCTCAATGTGAATTTTTGAGGAGGCTTCCATCCTGCAGTGGATTGATAATGGCTGCTGCTTACTTACTCACTTACTTGGAAAGTAGGACAACCTACATACAGCAAGTCTTCAAACCCACAAGAGAACTACCTCAGATTTTGGAAAACTTAAGTATCAGAGAAGTTCCTAACAGCAGCAAATATTTCCTAAGAAGCTCCAGCAACAATTAGAAAGATTAAAATTAAGTTATTGTTGTATAACACTAATATTAATGGTGGAAAAATGATGCCAAGAAGCAAGCTTATACAGCATTCACCATGAAAAAAAAATTAAAAGATTAATTTAAAAATTGACCCACTTTGTTTTCCCATCCATTTTAATAAATTGTCCAATCATTTTTTAAAATTATTCAATCTACCCACTTCTACAATGCCAAGTGGAAGTTTATTCCAATGATCAATTACTCTCTGGCTGAAGGCAAAATTTTGCTCATCTATTTTGCACATCCTGCAACCATCCTTTTCCAACTTAAATTTATATTCTCCAGTCACAATGTTATCAACATTTAGTTGATTCACCACATTCAACTAGTGGGATCACCCTTTAGCATTCCTTACTTTATGACAACCAACTAACGTAATACTATAAAATAATTAGGTTTCATCCCCAATTTAATTTACAGTTTATCATTTAATTTCCACATTGTATGAAAGAATGTGAGATGATTTTTAAGAAACCATACACTTGACTCCATGTCCTTAAATTACACTTTTAAACAGTTTACTGAATTGCTTGAAGTAGAAATCAGATTAGACTTAAACCTGTTTCCTACCAAAAGATCCAATACAAATGATATTGGATTATTGTCAATATCTCGGATTTAACTTCCTGTATCTATTATCAAAAAAAAAAAAAAGTTCAGCAGAAAACAGGTCTCCTCCAAGCAAAAACTTGAAGTTCTTTTTGGTGAAATATTCCCCTGACTTATCTCTCTTTGCCTTGAACAGTACATAAAGGAATCCTAGGCATAACCAGTGTTACTTCACAATAAAAAAAAAAAAATAAAATAATTAGTCCAAATCTGGATGATCCATGCCACCAAATCCAGTTCACTTTCAACATACATACAATTATACAATTCATTTTCAATCTCTAAACACTCATGCACTTGCTCCATGCACAACTTTTTCACTGCTCTATCACATAGGCTAGTGCCACACACTACTCTAATTACTACATCACAATATAAAATACATAATAACAAGTAAAATATAAACAGCGATTTTATTCTGCATACTGTCATATTTCAGTAGTAATAAGAATCACTTTTGAATATGTAACACAATCCAGAAATGTTTCTGGACATAATTGCTGACCACTGCACTGACCACAAAACTGTTCTGGGATATAGTCAAAACAAGTAACAAATCACAGAACTTTTCTGAACGTAACAGTGAAGCAGCTAAGTGAGACAAATGAACTTGCTTATGCCGTTCTCTGTGCAATGACTTCTGGCACAAGGAGAGCACATCCTGTTTCTTCCTCCCTCCATATTCTTCAGAGTTAGCTTCCTATGATTGCTTTTCCTTTTCTAACAAAATATTTATACTGAAAGGAAAGAGATTTAACCATATTTTGGAAATTAACAAAAACTGAAAGAGAAAACGGCGAGATAAAGAAACAACAGTTTCATAAATATTTTCATCAATGGCAGAATTACTGGACAAGTAATATCACCATGCAAGGCACTATTTCAAAAAGAATGCCATGGTATAGATAGTAAAGTAAATTTTTATTATTTCAAATTATACTCACTAAAAATTTCATAACAACAAAACCGGTAGAAGTCAAAAAGGTGCAACTTCTTTTTGACTTCTCACTGGAAATACCACAGCTAAAACTGTACTCGGCACACCTATTTATGAAATAAATGTAGGAAAACAAATTTATTAGTGTATTAGCAGAGTACAAATACATAGAACAAATAAGACTCGCTTCATATTTCTCATTATAAACAAAAAATCTGAGCTCTGCAGGAGGGGAATTCAGATTACTATCTGAATTCCCCTCCTGTAGAGCTCAGAAAATTACTGTAAATTACAGTGTAGTAATTTACAGTAATTTTCAGTATAATGAACGTGCCTTATTTTAACCAAGAATTTTGTCATATGAGCATATTCGACAATTGTGCTTAACAATAAAGAAAAAATAATAAAAAAATAATAAAAAACTTACCTAGCCAATCCAAAACAATGGTCTCTAGTTCTGTACATGCAGGACTTGCAGCCTAAAAAATTAAACAGTGTAAATATTGACTTCAACATAAATTGTTAATTAAATGCCAATTTTATATACAGAGTGGTCATAAAGTTCCCATAGTCTGATGCCTCTTCTGACCTCTGGAATTTAATTTGCATTTCGAAAATATTACATGACAGCATAAAACATCACTGAAGAAGAATAGAAGGAATCTATTTTGTAGAGATGATATTCATTTGACCAAATGTAGTGCAAGGATTTTCCCCAGTATCACTAAGGATAACTTAATGGTTCAGGGAAACTGCAAGTTAGGAGAGAGAAAAGGTAAAAAAAAAAAAAAAAAGTAAAGTGCAGCCATTATCAACCCACTGCAGGATGGAAGCCTCCTCAACAATTCATGCTGAGGGAAATGGACCATAATCTGCCATGCTGGTCCAGTGCAGGTTGGTAGATCGACCGTATTCAGCAGTCAGGGGCTTGAACCCCGGTCTACTCAAAGAGCGTGTGTTACTGCACTCCCGCTCCTGCCCACTCGGCTACGGATCTAAGTAATATAGATAAAGGTAATATAGATCTTCATTTATCTGATGATATATTGTTCAAAGTAAAGTAATGCTTGAAACTCACCTCAAGAATTCCTGTTTGTTGCTGCAACAGCTGACGCTAGCAAGATATTCTTAATATAACAATATATCAATGTTTCAAATGAGTTATGAGATAAAGCTATGGTAACAAGCCTAAATAACTTTAAGGGATGTGTCAGGGTAGTAAACTACAGAAGAATACTTAGTCTGAACTTCATCTACAATAATATCAGGAGTGTTGTCAATAAAATGGCTGAATTTGAACTCCTGATTGATAACCTAATGCTGACATAATAGGACTCTGTTGACTCTGTATTTCACTGCATAAGTTAGGAGAGTAGTAATTTTCTCTTAAGATGAAGAGGTCTAGTTCACTTTTAAGTAAGAGCTTTGAACAGCAGATGCCTGGAACACTCCAAGAGCAGTCTGCAAGGCACAATAATGAAATGGATTAAGCCACTCATGGGCACTCTTTATAGGAGAATCGTATACAGGGTGCATTGTAATCCACTTGAGATTTAATAAGTGTATAGAACAAGCAAAGTAGGGTGTATCTATCAGCATCTCATGTCATAGCTGATATTACTTTAAGGATATTTATCTTTTTCTGGCAGACAGTTCAGATTTTTATTATATGCTTCAGATAAGCTGAGCTTACAGTCTAGAGTTAGACCTAAGAAACAGGATAAGTTCTAAATTGTAATTCAGATTCAAGATGTAACTTGCATTTTTTACAAAAATTTACTGCAATAGTTGTGTCATTTGATACAGTTCATGTTTTTGGACTGGCAAGAAATAGTAAAGTCATCAGCATATAGGTAGATTTCAATTAGTAGCATGAATGACTTTTGTCATTTGGTTTGTTCTGATGGCAAAAAAGTGTAGTACTGAGAACAGAGCCCTTTGAGACTCCTTGGTTGAAAGATTGGGAGAGGAAATTTTGATAATGAACCTGAAAGCTAATGGATGGTAGGAAGCTCTGTATTAAAAGTGGCAAATCCTTGAAGGCCGAGTATGTGCAGATCTCAAAGAACACCAAAACACCAAATGGTGTCAAACGCCATTTGGATAGAGAGACATACCAATACCAGGTGTTCATTTTTAATGAAGGCATTGAGGATGTTTGCCTCAACTTATGGAAACAAGAATTTTTGAGGGGTAGAAGATAAAAGTGATTATCAATGAACATTGCTCTTCATGGATTAATGTTATTAGATAAGACCCTCAGTTTTCAACTCTGGACATATTGTTGTTTTCTATATTTATTAATGAGGTTGATGAAGACATACCAGGTTTAATGTCCAAAGCTGCAGATAATACAAAGGTTCACAAGATAGTTAAAGCCAGTACTGACTGTATGCTACTGAAACAGATCTAGAAAAATTAGATAGATGGGCTGAGAAATGGCAATTGAAGTTTAACATTGACAAATTAAAAATATTGCATGTGGGCAAAACTAACCACAGAGTAGTGTATGAACTGCGTGGTACTACACTCAAGGTAGTAGAGAGAGAAAGACCCAGCGGTAATTGTGCAGTCGGAATTGAAGTTCTCTGAGCAGTCCTGTATGTCATTGACAAAACTCCATGAGCTGCCAGGACAGCTCATGGACTTTTATCAACGACATACAGGGATTTTTCTGGCAAGGATAAGAAGGTGATGTTTCCATTGTATAAGGTAATGGTCAGACCACATCTTTAGTACTGCACAGAAATCTGGACACCTCATTTTAGGAAGGATGAACAGCTGCTAATGGGTACAAAGAAGGGGAACAGAAGAATGCACTTAACAAGAAAGGCTTCAGTTCTGCAAATTGCAACATCTGGAGACTAGGCTTGGCAAGGCAGACTGGCATTAGGACTTTCCAGGAAAACATCAGTGGGCCAGAGACCAGTGCGATTTGGCCATAAACATTAGTAGGAGGCTGCTACAAGTTTTCCCAAGGTAAGAGTTTTGACAGCATCCGCATCTGCTGCAAAGTGTTCTCTCATTAAGATGTTAAGCATTAGGATTAGTAGAAGCATATGATGCAAGAAAGCAAGCTTATTTAGCATCAGCAAAAAAAAAAAAAAAAAAAACTTTGTTTTACCCATCCATTTACTCCAAAAGTTTGTCTAGTCTAGCTTTGAATTTATTTAAGCTGTCAAACTTCCACAATGACAAATGCAAGTTTGCTCCAGCAATCAACCACACACTGACTAAAGGCAAATTTCTGAAGATTATTCTACAACCATCTTTCCTCAATTTCAATCAGCATTAGCATGGGCACATGATACAAGAAAGCAAGCTTATATAGCATCAGCCAAAGGGGGGGGGGACATATCCCTTCTCATTTCACCCATCCACTTGCTCCAAATGTTTGTCTAGTTCTGCCTTGAATTGTTTAAGCTATCAACTTCTACGACAGATGGAAGTTTGTTCCAGCAACCAACCACCCACTACTAAAGGCAAACTTCTGCACATCTATCCTACAACTGTCTTTCCTCAATTTGAATTTATGCCTTCTCAGGCAATTATTCTAAGCAAGAGGAAGAATCCCATCAGCATTGATCATGCTCAAACCATTCAAGTTTTATACACCTCAATCAGATCAACTTGCAGGTGTCTAGTCTCCAAACACTGTAAACTTAAGCCTTTCTTCATAAGAGCAAACCTTTGTTCCATTCACTAATCTTGTTGCCCTTCTCTGTACTTGTTCCAACAGCTCCACATCCTTCTAAAAAAATTAGGCCTCCAGTTTTTGTTTGTTTGAGTGTGGGCTTTACGGCGCAAGAGCAACATGGCCATAATGCGCTTAACTCTGGTAAAGTTTAGTGCTTTTTTTTTTTTTTTTTTTTTAATTGCAGTTAACGTTTACAGTGTGTTATACAGTTCTATCTCTTTAAGGAAAGTGAAGATTTTGTCTACATGTGGCGTATCTGCTAAAAGATGGGCAATGCTCGGAGAATTCATTGCTGAAAAAGAGGCAAATAGGGTTTGACACTCATTTTTATAAATCGAGGCAGTCAATGAGTATGTGTTGGACTGTAAGTTGGGCTTTGCAGTTTGTGCAACGTGGTGGATCAGCGGCTGTAAGTAGATAGAGATGTGTCAGGTGTGTGTGACCTATTCGTAATCGGGCTAATACAACTTCTTCATGACGGTTCTCACAAATACTAGACTTCCGTGGTTTGAGATCTTTTTTAATGCCGAGTAATTTGTTATTGGCCTGACTCTGCCAGATGCGTTGCCATTGTTCCATACATTGTTTCTTTATAATGTACTTGTAGTCAGATGCAGGTGTAGTAAAGGCTTGGGCTATAGGGTCGGTAGCAGTTTTGGCAGCTATGTCGGCCTGTTCATTTCCAGAAATTCCAGCATGACCAGGGATCCAACATAACAGAACTTAGTCAGAGTATTCCAGATTTGTATAAGCAGGGAGTTATCATTCTTTGGGTTTTGTTGTATAGTTTGGATAGCACTAATGGAGTCTGTATATACAACACTGTGCAATATGGTTTTTGAGAATGCATAGTTTAAGGCTATGTGGATAGCACAAAGTTCTGCAGTATAGCTGCTACATTCTGCAGGGAGTTTCTTGGATATAGTTGTGTTGGGAAATACTGCTGCTGCGCCAACATGATTGTTAGTTTTAGACCCGTCTGTGTTAGTTAGTTAGTTAGTTAGTTATTTTGGTTTTTAGGAGCATTAGCAACTAAGGCCATATTGCTCCGTCAATATGCGGTGGTCATTCCCTGACCTTTCCGCATCCTCCGTATTTGGTGGTGACGGGCTCGAACCCCGGTCTAATCAAGAAGCGTGTGATATGCACTGCTGCTCCTTCCCACCTGGCTACGGAGGCGCCTACCCGTCTGTGTAAATTGGTGTGTACTGGCCATGCTGGGTTCTCAGTGCGGCATACATTTGCAGTATGTTCTGTTGGGATAAGGTGTGTTTTCCCCAGGCTGTCAATGAAAAGTCACACGGTGGTATATAGTATGTCCAAGGTGGGACTGTATGAGAGGCAGTGGGCTGTATCTT
Organism: Mastigoproctus giganteus; assembly: GCF_048544385.1. NCBI lineage: Eukaryota > Metazoa > Arthropoda > Arachnida > Uropygi > Thelyphonidae > Mastigoproctus > Mastigoproctus giganteus. The sequence goes on along the minus strand of NC_143584.1, from coordinate 124,509,446 downwards.
ACTAAAGTCGATTTGCCAACCGGCCTGCAATGAGCAAAGACGTATCCCAGTTGGTGGATTTATTGATGGATAGGCTCGGTATAGGTTTATCCATTTAGGGGAGAAAAGTCCGTTCCAAGTGGGATGGTTTGGATGCCCTTTGAGTTTTACTGCATATTGTAATAGAAGCATTTGTCTGCGTAGCTGCAGGGAGGTTTCATGTGCTTCAGCATATAGGCTATGGACAGGTGATGTTCGGTATGCCCCCAGTGCAAGACGTAGAGCACTGTGGTGTACAGGATCAAGCCAGCGTAAAGCACTTTGTCTAGCAGAGCTATAAACTACAGAACCATAGTCTAGACGTGAACGTATTAGCGCATGGTACAACTGTAACAGTGTGTATCGGTCAGCTCCCCATGTTGTGCCTGATAGAACTCTTAAGATATTTAGCTTTTTAAGACAGGTGATCCTGAGTGTTTTTATATGTTCCAGGAAGGTGAGCTTTTGGTCAAGTATCACACCAAGAAAGCGGACACTAGGGACAACTGGTATGATTTGATTTTCTAGTCGAAGTTCTGGGTGTGGGTGTAGGTTACGCTTCCTGCAAAAGTGTATACCGACAGTCTTTTGGTTTGACAGGCGAAAACCATTGTTTTGGGCCCATTTTGCTATTTTGTTGATTGCACATTGCAGCTGTCTCTCTACCATTCGCATATTAGGAGAATGGCAGGCGATACTAAAGTCATCGGCATACAGGGTAGTGGATATTGTTTGTGGCAGGTCCTGTGTTATTGAATTCATTTTTATATTAAAGAGGGTAGCACTTAGCACTGATCCTTGTGGCACTCCTTCCTGTATGAACTTTGAAGATAAGTGGTTGTGAAATCGAACTTGAAATGAGCGGTGTTGTAGGAAGTTTCTTATAAACTGTGGTAGGTGTCCGCGTAATCCCAGATCGTATAGATTTCGCATTATACCGTATCTCCAGGCAGTGTCAAACGCTTTTTCAATGTCAAATAGGACCATCGCAAGATGTTCTTTGCGTACGAAGGCATCACGGATGTTTATTTCTGTCTTAATCAAAAGGTCAAGAGTGGATCTACCTTCACGAAAGCCACACTGCACTGGATTCATAAGGTTATTTCGACCTAGAAACCAGGATAGCCGAGCGTTGATCATTTTTTCCATTACCTTGCATAGACAGCTGGTGAGTGCAATAGGTCGATAATGCTGCGGATTTGAAGAATCTTTTCCAGGTTTTGGAAAAGCCAAAACATAAGCATGCCGCCATTTGTCAGGGAAAGTGTTTTCTTTGAATATTCTATTGAAGAGCAATAATAGTGTCTTGAGTGCAGATTCAGTGAGTTTTGCTATCATTATGTAATGTATTCCATCTGGACCTGCTGCACTAGGTTTAGTGGGGGCTAGAGCATGATGTAATTCTGACATTGTGAAAGGGAGATTGTATGCAGCACTGGATGTTGATTCAAAATTAATTGAGTGTTTTTCAGCTTGTGCTTTGAGTGTCTGGAATTGTGGCGAGTATGATGTCACAGCTGATATTTCCTTGAAAGATCTACCTAGAGCATTTGCAATCTCCTCTGGTTTTGAAATATCAGAGCCATTTACGTTGAGCATGGGACAGTTGACACTTGGATGTTTTACATACATACGCTGTATTTTAGCCCAAATTGTTTGGGTTTTTGTCGTTTTTGTAATTGTGGAAGCGAAACGCCTCCATGCTTCCCTTTTGCTGGTCTGTCTAACTCGTTTTACTTTTGCCCTTGCCCTTTTAAAGCAGATGAGGTTTTCTGTTGTTGGGAACTTTCTGAAGATGTTCCATGCTCTGTTCTTCTCTTTTTTTGCGGCACTACATTCATTATTCCACCACACTTTAGAGCGGGCCGATATTTTAGTGGATCGTTTCGGAATTGCTTTGTCCGCTGCTTGCAGTATTTTGTTAGATATATGTTCTACTGCCAAGTTTATGGGTGTTTGTTGAACTTGTTCTTCTTCTAGTGTAGCTAGCTGCTTGTACATATCCCATTCAGCTTTGGAGAATATCCATTTTGGAATTCGGTAAAAAATGTGGGGAACGCTTGTATCAATGCGGCATATCACAGGGTAATGATCACTGCCCAGTGGGTTGCTGTGAATAGTCCATCCGAACAGAGGGTATATGGTTGCTGAGCATAAAGAGACATCAATAGCAGAGGTAGATCCTGTAGGAAGATGCGTATAAGTGTGAGCTCCATTATTGAGAGTTATCAGATTGTGTTGATCAAGTAATTTTTCGATAGTTTTTCCACGCTTGTCCAGGTTGTGGTTTCCCCATAGCGGATGGTGACTGTTCAGGTCTCCTAGGATACAGTAGGGTTTGGGAAGCTGGATCACTAGTTCTTCTAATTCAGCATAGCTTATGTTTTGGTTGGGTGGTAAGTATAATGAGACTATGGTTAAATCAAAGTTGACATTGATTCGTGCAGCAACTGCTTCAAGATTTGTCTTTAGTGGGATTGCTTTTGAGGGTATCTGGGAGTTGATGATCAGCGCTACTCCTCCATGTGCAACGTTGTTCAGATTGTGGGCAACACGATCTTGCCGATGTATTATGTATTTCTGAAGGGAAACAATTATATTTGGTGTTAGATTGGTTTCTTGTAGACAGAAGGCAATAGGATCATACTGCGAAAGGAGATCTCGGATGTCAGCCAAATTACTGCAATAGCCTCTGCAGTTCCATTGTAAGAAAGTAAGCATTATTTTGGTTTAGTGGAGCCCTCGATTTGTTTTCGAGGTGCAGAAGGTTTAGATCGCTCAAGTTTGCCTTTTCCCTTCTTTGGGAAATAAGGTTTCGCTGTATCCATCTCCTCTTCAGTAAACAGTTCTAAAATCTGTCCATCTTGGTTTGAATTATCTTCTGAATCCATGTAGTCTGTTTGGTTTGAGTCGGGAGTGGTAGACACTGTAGTATTTTGCTGTTGAGTGGCATCTGGTTGTATTGTGATCGGCATATTTATTGCTTTGCTTTGTTTGCTTTTTGTTTGGGGTGTTGGCACTGAGGACAATATTGACTTTGCCCATTCCTAGTGACTTTGTTGGTGGTATGGTTACCTCTGTTTGGGTAGCAATTGATACGTGATTTTTGGTTATTTGGGCATAACTTGGCTTGTTAGTATTTGGAACTGGTAAGGATTTTTTAGCTTCTTGGTAGGTTACATTATGTTCAGTTTTGTATCGCTGTATCTGTTTTTCGCGTTTCCAAAGGGGACACTCCTTCGAATACACCGGATGGGCTTCTTTACAGTTAATGCAGTTTGGAGTTGTGTTAGTGCAGTCATTTGTAGAATGTTCAGTGGATCCACATGTGGCATAGGCAGCTGCTCCTCTGCAGACCGTCTGTGAGTGCCCAAATTTCTGGCACTTATAGCAGCATAATGGATTTGGTATGTATGGTTTAACTCGGCAGTTAAGGTAACCGGCTTTGATCAATGTTGGTGGTTTAGGATTATCAAAAGTAAGAATTATATTCCGGATAGGAACTAGTACATTATCCTTCTTCGTGCGAATTTGCCTTACATTGATGACTCCTCCTTCTCGTAATTCTTGTTTGAGTTCTTCATCTGACAAATTGAGGAGGTCTCACTCAGTGATGACACCTCTTGACGTGTTCAAGGAAACGTGCGGTGAAACGCTGACTGAAATTCCACCAAAGGATTGTAATTTTTGTAGTTGTTCAGATTGTCTGGCAGTGACAACTTCAACCAGTAGGTCTCCAGATCATAACCGACGAACTGTCTTGGGAGTACCTATTATGCTTTCTAGGCTTTTTTGCACTAGGAAAGGGGAGAGTTTTCCAACTGGTTGTTCTTGAGTTGAATGTATAATTAAAAAGGTTGGGGTTCGGATTCTGCCTACGTCAGTCTTTTGACGTTTTGCTGCGACAGAACCAGACTCCTCTTGTTCTTGCCTTGTCAGAGTTTCTTCTGTGTACCCAGTGTTTTTCTGGGTTTTATGGACTTCTTGCTCCATTTCGCCCTGGAAGGGAGATCTTTTCCCCTCCAGGTTACCGGCCCCGCCACGTGGAGGCAGGAGCAGTGCCACCTTTGTGACCAAGCGGTAGTGGGTTAGTAGTAATATGCAAAGAAAAAAGGGGAAAAAAAGAAAGAAGGTTAATTTTCCTCCTGTTCAAGTAAAGTGATTTCTTTACTGAAGCTTATTTAATTGATTGTTAGTGTAACGCTGTAAATAAAGAAGACGATTTTACTTATTCAAGAGAGCGCAATTCACTGGCAAAGACACTTGATCACAAAATCGCTTGGCACCTGTGGCCTAGGCCTCCAGACTTGTATACAGTACTGTAGGTGTGATTATACAAGGTGATTATACAAGGGGATAATCACCTCCTTATTCCTGCTAGAAAAATTCCTGTATATCATTGACAAGGCTGTTGTTGTTATTTGGTTTTTAGGAGCATTAGCAACTAAGGCCATATTGCTCCGGGGATATCTGGTGGTCATTCCTTGACCTTTCTGCATCCTCCGTATTTGGTGGTCACCGGCTCGAACCCTGGTCTAATCAAGAAGCGTGTGCTACGCACTGCTGCTCCTGCCCACGGAGGCGCCTAGTGACAAGGCACCATCAGCTACCCTTGCAAACTGTCTGCACTGCTAAAAAAAAAAAATCTTCATATCTGGCTTCAACAATTATCCCTAGGTCCTTTTCATTCTCTACCAACCTGAGTGTAGTACCACACTAGTTGATATTACTCTGAGGTTACTGCAGTAATTTATGCTAAACAATGTTAAACTTCAATTGTCACATCTCAGCCCATCTGCTCAACTTTTCTAGATCCTCGCAGTAGCGTATGGTCATTAGTGTTATTAACAATCTAGCCAAACTTCATATTGTCTGCAAACTTAGACATTAAGCTTGATATACCTTCATCAATATCATTAATAAATACAGTAAACAACAATGGACCCAACACTGAACCCTGGTGGACTCCACTAATATTAGTGCACGAAGAGCAGTGTCCATTTATTACCACTCTGTCTTCTCCCACTCAACCATCCCTTTAACCATAGCAACATTTTGTCCTTGATGCCACACTGCTCCAATTTGTACAGTAGTCTTCCATGTGCAACAGTATCAAAAGCTTTCCGAAAATCCAAGTATATGATATCAAAATTATTTTTGTATCCAGTTCCTTTGTGACCACATCATAGTATCCAATCAAATGGGTCACACTAGACTTCCCCTTAACAAACCTATGCTGTGTCTGAACTATAACCAAAGTGTTGTCTAGATGAGCCTGCAGTGCCTCCATTAATTTCCCTGAAACAGAAGTTAAACTAACAGGTCTGTAATTACTTGTGTCACCCTTTGATCCTCCTTTGTGAATTGGGGTCACATTTGCATATCTCCAGTCAAAGGAAGCTCTCATAATTATGGCTAAAGGTTTGCTTACTTCCTTTGATCTATCCAGATGGGATCTGGATAGATCCCATCCACCCCAGGTGCCTTTTTTATGTTTAACAATTTCTCCTCCACTTTGCTCTCATTTATTAAAAAATCATTTAACTCACTACCACAGTTTAATACATCTCTGGAAGTCCCCTTCCTGAATAACTCCTCATGTGTAAATGTAGATACAAAATACTGATTCAGTTTGTTAGCTACCTAAGTAGGATCATCAACAGTTGAAACAACGCTATCAAGTGGACCAATCTGATTCATCCCCTTCCTTCTAGAGTTTACATAAGTAAAGAACTCTTTGCTGTTTTTCTTTGCATCCTTTGCCAAAGATCTCTTAATCTGCCTTTGCCTGTCTAACCTTCTTTTTGACTTGATTACAGACCAGCTTATATCTTCCATAGGCTTCTGTGTCACCTGTTAAATTTATATGTATCCCATGCATTTTTCTTCTCTGCCAAGTCTCAGTTTATCTGACATCCATTTAGGCCTAAACCTTGAACAATATTTCTTAGTTGGCATGAAAAGCCTAGTAGCTTCCAAGATGAATTCTTTGAATGCTTCCCATTTAAAATTTGGACTGGTAAGCTCTGGTGTTTAAGGCTGTGAATGGATTGAGCAAGCTCAATGCTGATTGGCTTCTTCCTCAGACTATACATGAGGGGTCACAAATTAAAGCTAAGGAAAGATGTCTGAAAGTTTGCATTTAGCCAGCAGGTTGTTGATTGCTGGAGCAAACTATCATCTGTTGTTATGGAAGTGGACAGCTTAAACAAATTCAAGGGAGAACTAAAACTATTGGAGGGAATGAATAGATGAAATGGGAAGTGGTGTTTTTTTTTCTTTTTCTGATGCTGTGTAAGCTTGCATTCTTGCATCACATCCAGGGTCACGGCCAACCCAGTGTTCAAGTGTGCGATAAACATTGGCAACCAAAATGATGTAGGATCTAAGCATAATTTGAATAAAGAAAATACAAATAAAGAAATTCTTGTCATAATAAACTTTTTAAAAATGATTAGATAGTGAACCTGTAACTTTTTTGATTCTTCATTCATATATTAGTAGTTATTGAGATCCCATTATACAGTATTACCTCATTTAACGATAGGGATGCATTCATTGAGACAAGTGGATCAAATTTAGGGGAATTATTTGTTTGTACCTAGTTGCCACCAACTAAAAACATTTGTCAGTTAGGTCATAGCGAGTATCGTTTATAGAGGTCATGAACTGAAATTTAACATTTAATAGTTTTATTTTAAAGTGCAGTGTATTATATAAGAATATTAAAAAATAAATTTAATAAATATTATCAACATTATGTTTATTATAAATTATCTATGAACTTAAATTAAATATTTAAGTCAAATTACCCTTGCAGCAGGTGAGTTTTCGTAACTGAAAAATGTATGTACTGTATATTATTTATTTATAATTGTAATAGAAAATATTTTTTTTATATTCAGCCATGCTTAAAGACAGCCAGACTTACCAAAAAACAAAAAGATTTTCTGGTGCGCAATATCGTAAAAAAAGATGAAGTAAAAGATGAAGAAAATAAAAAATCAGAAGGTGTTATTTTAAAATACTTTCAAAGTCTTGAAGAACTGTCAACATCTTCAACGTGTCCAGTAACCGTTGCAGAAAGTAGCGAAAGTTGTTTGGGTAGTGACGAAGAAAATTATAAAAAAAAGGATGCGAGAATAAAAATGAATTTGAAGATAAAAATGAAGGTCATTTTTAGTACTAAAAAAGACTGCCGAAATGCAAATAAAGGATATTAAAGTAGATGAAATAAGTGAAGATCCTGGTATGTGGCTGTTAAGGCTGTCTAATAAGTTAGTGCAACTTTAATTCAAAATGAACTCTGTACAAGTAAAAAATATTAATTATCCTGTTGATGACGATGGGGGAAAAAAAAAAAAAAAAAAAATTTTCCAATTCATATTACAAATGTACTTTACCTAATGGGGGAAAACCTCAAGAAATTGGTTGCTCTACTCTATATCTTTGAATAATGCTTTTTGTTTTCCCTGTAAACTTTTCAGTTTTCCCAAGAATTTGTTAGATACAAATGGATTTTCAGACTGGCAACATTTGTCCCAAATTTTATCGAGATATGAAAAGAATGAAACTCATTAAAAATTATACTAAATGGATGGATCTTAGAAAAGCATTAGAAAACAAAACCATGATAGATCACTACGGGCAAGAAATTTTTAATCATGAAAAAATTCATTGGTATGAAGTAATAAAACGGATAATATATATATAATTCAGTTTTTGGCAAGACAAAATTTAGCCCTTAGGGGAACGAGTAATATTTTGTTTGACTCAAATAATGTCAATTTTTTAAAAGCTGTGAAAATGATTTCAAAATCTGATCCAACTATTTCACAACACCTTTGAAGAATACAAAATTCTCAAACCTGTATGCCAATATATCTGGGTGACAAAATTCAGAATGAAATAATTTCATTAATTCTACCAAATTAAAGACAACATATTGTTTATGGCAAAACAATATAAATATTTTTCTATTATAATATTAGATTGTACACCTGCTGTAAGCCATATGGAACAACTTACTATTATAATTAGATTTGTAAATTTAAATGAAGTTAACAAAAAAGTAGATATAAGAGAATCCAAGGACTCACATCTTGTGAGTATGGGTTTGGCACACCCAGAGTCCTGAGATAGATATCATCATTCTTCTCTTTTTTGGTGCTCTCTCTCTCTCTCTCTCTCTCTCTCTCTCTCTCTCTCTCTCTCTCTCTCTCTCTCTCTCTCTCTCTCTCCCCTCAAATTTTTTTCGCTTGTGCAGCATAAGCCTCAGGCTTCCTTGCACCATATGGCTAATAATAATAATAAACACTTTTTAGGTTTTTCTCCTATAACAAATTCAATGGGTTAAGTGCATTTATTTTAAACAAGCTTAATGAATTAGGCCTCGATATTAATGATATGCATGGGCAAGATTATGACAAGAGAGCTAACATGAGGGGCAAACAGTGGTTTGCAAAAGAAAAATTTTAAATATCAACCCCCGTGCTTTTTTTGTACCCTGCACTGCATAGTCTCAACTTGGTGGTTAATGATGCTGCCAACGTTAATTTTGAAACAATGGATTTTTTTAAACTCAGTTCAAGAATTGTTTAATTTTTTTCTTCATCCATGCAACATTGAGACATTTTGAAAAAAAAATCTTTCAAAATTACTTTTAAAATCAATAAGCGATACAAGATGGGAAAGTAGTGTAGATGCAATAAGGCCATTAAGACAAGAAATTGCAAAATTTATGATGCCCTTTTAGAAATAATGGAGGATAAGAATAAAGATGTTAAATCACAACACCAGTCAAAATGTTTAGCCTCAAAATTAAAATCATTTAAATTTATACATTCAATAGTAATTTGGTATGAAATATTAAATAACGTGAATGCAGTAAGTGAAACAATGCAAAATCCAAAATTGAATATAAATTCTTGGCTTGATCAATTAAATAATTGATCTAATTACTTACTTACAAAGTAAAAGATCTGATGGTGGATTTTTAGAGGTTTTAAATGAATCAAAACAGTTAGCTGAAATATTGGAAGCCAAAACTAAAATTTCCTAATGTCTCTCTTAAAAGTTGACGTAAAAAGAAAAATTCAATTTGAATCATTTGATTATGAAAATCCAGATGAAGGCATAAACGATGCACAGTTAAATTTTAAAATTTGTTTTTATTTTTCAATACTAGACAACAATAAATTCTCTTAAAGACAGGTTTGATTTATTAAACCTGTCTTTAAGAGAATTTATTGTTGTGATGATTTCAATTTTTTATATGACATACATAATTTAAAGCATGTAACCGATCAAGAAATTCTAAAATGTTGTAAAGATTTATAAAATAAATTAACAAGGCGATATCAAGAATGAAAAGGATATCAATGCCATTGGCATGACCGATGAATTTAAAGTACTTAAAAATATTTTAAAACCAGATTTTAGAGTAACAGAAGTATTAGAATATATTTCTGAAATATAATTTATGCAAATGGGCTGAGAAGTGGCAACTGAATTTTAACATTGACAAATGCCATCAGTATTGCATATAGGTCTAGAGGCCTCATTTTTGCTCGAGCATGTACAGAGAAGGGAAACAAGATTGATGATGGGAACGAAGGGATTCTCTTAACAAGAAAGGCTTAAGTTCTGTAAATTGCAAAGTACTGCATATAGGGTAGCTATTATTTTGGTTTTTAGGAGCATTAGAAACTAAGGCCATATTGCTCCGGGGATATGCAGTGGCCATTCCCTGACCTTTCTGCATCCTCCATATTTGGTGGCTCACGGGCTCGAACCCCAGTCTAATCAAGAAGTGTGTGCTATGCACTGCTGCTCCTGCCCACGGAGGCACCGCATATGGGTAGCAGTAACCCCATAGTAACATATCAACTGTGCAGGTACTACACTCAGGGTATTGGATAATGAAAAAGACCTAGGGATAATTGTGCAGTCAGATATGAAGTTTTCTAAGTGGTGCAGATAGGATACATGAGTAGCTCATGGGGTCTTGTCAATGATATATAGGAATACTGTTACATATTGCTATCAGTGATAAGGAGGTGATTATATCCTTGTATAAGGCAATGATCAGGCCACACCTTGAGTATTGCATACAGGTATGGAGATCTAATTTCAGGAAAGATGTTGAACTGCTACAAAAAATACAGAGATGGGCAACGAGATTAGTGAGTGGGACAAAGGGTTACTATTACGAATACAAGCTCAGCTTCTGCAAATTGTAGCACCTGGAGAGTAGACACCTGCAAGGTGATATGAATGAAGTGTATAACGCCTTGAATAGTTTGAGGAAGCTCAATGCTGATGGGATTCTTCCTCTTGCCCAGATTCTACACCTGAGGGTGCATAAATTCAAATTGGAGAATGACTATTGTAGAATAGATGTGCAGAAATTTGCCTTTAGCCAGCAGGTGGTTGATTGCTGGAACAAAACTTCCATCTGTCGTTGTGGAAGTTGACAACTTAAAAATAAATTCGACTGAACTAGATAAACTTTTAGAGTCAATGGATGGGTGAAACAGGAAGGTGGTTTTTTTTTTTTTTTTTTTTTGGCTGATGCTACATAAGCCTACATCATATGCCTCTACTAATGCTAATACGACATAATAGGCAACCTGCTTTTACCTCGATCTTAACCAACCTGTTGTTGGTTAAGATCGAGGTATTGAATGCAAGTATAATTTAATTATTAGAATGTAGGTATTGAATGCAAGTTGGAAAAGTTCTTTATTAGTTATTCGTTTTGCATGTATGACTTTTTGTTCTTGCAGTTCTCATACTATTTATTCTTCCAATACATTTAAATCCCAGTCTGCTATGCCTCCCTTTGAAGTGTTTAGAGTGGCATAAGGGGTTACTTTGAAGAGAATTCCATTAAAATATGAAAGTTTAAGCAGAGCTTCAGTATGCTTTTGTGTCACTGTTTTATGAAACAGATCAAATCACTGTCACTGATCATATCTTAATGGCTTTAGGATGGACCAGCAGCATTTTCTAAACATTTCTGAATAACAAATGGAGAAAGTTAACTCTGAGGCTAATTTGTCAATTATGAGAAATGGTTCATGATGTTGTTTATTCATTTTTCTTCTTTATTTTCGGATTTCTGGCATCACGATTGGTTTCAATGTCACAATATGATGAGCCTGATGTTTCCATTGGTGGAAAAGATTGAGAATCCATTTGGCTCCTTTTAGCCCTGGGGGTCGGCTCTTCTGCACAGGTTTCCAGTCACACCATGGCAAGGCACAAACAGTACCTGGTGTGACCAAGTCAAGGTTAGTAAGTATTAGTAATTAAAGAAGAAAATATAAAGAAAGGGAACTTTCCTTTCCAGCTCTCTTCAACTACTTTTTCCAAGAAGAGCTGCTATGAAATAAGGAGTTTTAATAAACTTTGAAACTTAAAAGAACTAGAAGTGGTCCTGGATGAATCGCTCAACGAAAGCACAGATAAATTGCTCCATCATAGCAGATTGCTTGGCACCTGGGGCCAGCGTTAGAAGTATATGAGAAGGAAAATGCAGTGCTGAGTCTATACTAACTACACTTATTGAATGTAAGGGCCAACATCCACAGTAGCTAGTACTTAGGTTGTGGCACATTGTTCAGTGATAACTGTGCAGGAAGTGTTATGATATACTTCATCACCTTCATTTTCACCATTCACAAATATTAAATATAAAAAGACATGCAAGACCCATACAAATTATAACAAAATATTGAGGTTTATTCATAAGATTAAAGAAAGAATAACATAATTACCATTCCAATACTTGCAATCCTAAATGGAACAAATTCACCTACATGACAATAATAAACTCTGTGAGATGTGCACTTTGTTTTTATTATAAAATTATCTTTTTTACTGGATTTTTTTTTTTTTAATACTAGGATAGGTCACCATAATGAGAAATAGCTTGCAGTCACTTTGATTACTGCCATCTGTAGCAATCAAAAATGGACCATTTTTCACAGTCAATACTAACTTTTCCTTCTCTATCAAAGTAATTTCACTAAGAATGCCTCCCCCCCCCCCTTTTTTTAATATTTCTCTATCAGGAGACGTTTCTGATCGGAATGCCTGCATGATCAGCCCACAACTCAGAGAATGATGTTCTATAATATAAATAAAATATTTATATGCAAAAATCTCATTACATCAAGTTCACTACCACTTGAAAGGAAAAATGTCACATGTACATATGGCACACATGACAAATATGTTACCATTTTCAGATTTCATATAAATGGAAAAGCTTGCATATGTCTTCTGAACTTAAGTGATATTTCTTTGCATCTTACTGAAAGACATTGTTATTTAACTTTGCACCATACAAGTCCAATGAAATATCATACATCACAGAGAACAATGCTATTATTGCAAGTTTCTATTTTGCAACAAACTACCACAGCACACCAACAGTTAATTCATTAATAAAAATAAGCAGAAATTCACACAATTTTTTAAAACACATCCATGTTTTTTTTTTATTATTTATGTATTTTTTTTTTGTATAAAGAAAGCCAAAGGGGGAAACACTGGGTTTTTCAAAAATACACAGAAACTTTGTCACCAACTATTATATGGAGAGAGAGAGAGAGAGAGAGAGAGAGAGAGAGAGAGAGAGAGAGAGAGAGAGAGAGAGAGAGAGAGAGAGAGAGATCAAGTCAAGTAAAAACATTGATCAAATCTGTGGAGTTAGCAGCTATGAAACAATGCTACAATACTAAATTGTTACTTTATGCTGATTGACTTTACCATGAAAGGTTTCTTTGTGTTTACATGGCAGGGTGTGACCTATCAGTCGGAACCATCTACAATTTAAAAATAAATATGCTTAGGACATAACTGGATCCTTGATGCCTCATTTAAAATTCATAGTGTCCTAGTGAAACTGAGTAGAACTTTCACTGGATGGAGTTAAAATGAGTTTTACTCAGTTACAGTTTATTATCATTGTTTAAGATACAATCAGAGCAGAAAATTGTTATAACAAGAAAATCATTTGCTCACATTCCACAGTGAAGGGCCATTCTCACTATGAATGCAAAGCACAAGAACCAGAAACCCTCTTGCGCTAACAGAAACAGAAAATGTTCTTCACGTTGTTTGTAATACAAAACTGTCATTATTTAGAAGCTATTCAGTGCCTGAAATTAAAAAAAAAAGAAGGGCAATAAGAACACAGGAACTGAAATTAATGGTTTCTTTCAGGTTCAGGATGTTCTTTATTGCATTCTGTTCACAACAAATTGTCCTTCCTTTTTTAAAGATCAGTCAGTATATTAAATTGAAAACAGAAGAGCAATCATAACTAAGAATTGAAATTAATGAAGTTCAGGAAGATGATATGTTTAGTTAATTAGGGTCCTCTATACAAACACTTTGTATGCATAGTTGATATTTTTCAATTTTATTAGCTTGATTAATAGTTAATCATGGCCTTGATCCATGTGCCAAGGATATAAACTAGATGACTGCATACTCTGATTATCTGGGCAGTCCCTCAACACAAACATAATCCAAACACAACACTACACTGATTGGATGTTGTAGAGTACGATATCTACACATCTTAGACAGTGCAGATGCCATAGGTGGGATGGGTCTGCCTTAAAATACCCTTCCTCTACATCAGAAGTGGCCAACTTAATTTGTGATGTGATCTACTTTTTTTCCTTCAAAATGTGCCACGATCTACCATCTCAAAAATTTCATTGCACAAATCGAGGGATGACTGTATATTTAAAATTCGTCGTGATCAACTGAAATTAAATCCGCGATCGACTCGTTGGCCACCTACATGATTCATTTACCATACTAAAATTCTATATTGCCTATGCCTGAGTGGCACCATGTTTCATTCCCCAAATGTGGATATTATATACCTATAATATCCACATTTGGGGAATTAAACAATACTTCAAATTTATTTATTACATTCTAGCGTTAATATACAAAAGTGTATACTTGGACCTGTTTTTGCTTTTGGCAACCGTAACACAGCCCGTATATTTGCTTGTCTCATGAGGACCCCATCATGCCTTGTGATCCACCACATTTGGGGGGGGTCTATATGTCCCAACAGAAGCAGTGAAAGAATCAGTTGCACCTGTGCTTGCAGTTGCTGTTAAACTATCAGTCTGTGTATCTGCCCATCAACTAGCAGTTTAATGATGCATCTAACACTGCCTTAATAGCATTATCAAATATTCCTGCACCCTTTCTATTTAAGTGTATCCCAGCATAGTAAAAACAGTCTTCTGTTAAGAAGCACAGACCATGATGAAAAAAATTCGACTTTAGGAATATTACACAATCTCTCCATAGCTGAACTAATTGATAAGGCTCTCATCATGTACTCTCTCCCACTACCATGTCTGGGCAAAATTCCAAACATTTTCACATTGAAGGTTAATTCATAGATTTTCTCAGTGTTTCCCTATTCTTAATATCTTTAGAACAAAGCTGTATGGCAATATCACATTTTGTGCTGCCATTAAGAGATGATAGCTGCTCTATAAGATCATTAATTTTGGCCCCAGCACACATACCCTGGTCTTATTCCAGGTATCCTTTTTGCATAATAAAAAAAATTATTCTTTCCCAGAAAATAGAGCCACCAACTAACAACTGCTACACAAGAGGGAGAGAGGGAAAAAAATTAAGAAATACTATTAAGTAGAACCTTGCAATTCACAAGTGTGTGTATGGGGGAGGGGGGGGAATAGTCCTGAAAAGTTCACAAATACATGGCAGCCAATTCCAAACAGCAAGGTTATTATCAAGCAGGGAAGGTCACACAAAGTTGTTTGTTCTACAGCATCATCATATTACTGTACCAGAAAAAAAATTTATCGAGTTGGAATCTTGGAATTTAAGAAGGATGAACCAGGTGCGAATCAACCTGTTCACCACCTCTAGGTCCATAAAAATGGGAGATTTGAAAACTTGACTTCCTGGAGACAAATTACACTGACAAAAATCTACAGCTATTCTCAATAAATTCTTTCAACTTAGACTAAGGGCACACTCAATACTACAGGTGCCCAGCCTTGACAGAAAGGGGTTTATTTATTTATTATTTATTTTTTTTTTTATCAAAAGTTAATTTTCAAAATTTTTCTTCTTATGACTTCATATACCATCTCTCACAATTAGATGAATTACCAGTTGCTCAATACCACAGGTTGCAAACTTATTTCTTCAAGCATTATGAATGGTTTCAAGTTTGAGACTACTGATTGGCCAGCCTGAAAAATTTTTTAAAGCTGCACCCTCAAAATGCAATAATACAGTAGACTTTCGAAATAATGGCACCTTCAGGGAATCAAGGCGCCGTTATTTCAATTTTTCCATTCTCTAGAAAGCTTTATTTTTAACGTATTTAATGCAGAAATAATGAGGCCAAATAAGAAGAAAGAGATTAAGAATGCAATTTTATTAACTGCTCATAAAAAAACAAACAAACATGTAAACAATCCAATGTTATATTCTGCCATTAATACACTTCTGCTTATGTCCCGTTCTATTTTCCTTATTATATCAAGTATAGTCTGGGCGTGTAGCAAAGTGGTATCGTCACTGTTTCCCACACCAGGTGGAAAAGGCCCAGGTTCAAATCCTGTCGATGACGTGAGGAACTTTTATTGGCGTTTTTAACTCTGCAGCTGAGTTAGTGGGCTTAGGTGTAGATAGCAAGGTTGGATGAAGCCCCCCAGTTTCCACTCCAGAAACTGGGGGGTATCATCCAACAAAACAGGAAAAATCAAGCAGCGAACACACACAGTTTTCGCTGGAATTAACATTCCGGATGATCCTAATATAATAGTTTGGATTATATCAAGTTTAAGATCAGCTTTAATGTTGTTTTTTTATTCTCTTTTTAAGTTTTATTAATTTTAACCATAGTGAGGGGTTTTTAATTTAAAATAAATGTAAAACAGCAGTATAATCCTTGATATCAGTACAGAATTCACTTTGAAAATGGTGAACGTAAACAAATACAGTAATCACAACTTGCCGTTTTCTTTTTTCAGCACTGCAAGACATCTGTGCTGTATGTATACATCTGATCTCAATGTGCAGTTATTTCGACAGTCTACTGTACTAAATCTTGCCATGGTGCTCAACAACCCCAAAATACATGATTTGTACTGCATGACAAAAAAAAAAAATCTGGAGACTATTCATTTTCAACGCTAATCTTGCATTAAATAAAGTGATGACAGAAATTCTTTATGCCTGTACACTTACTCCTATGTAAATTTTCTGTAGAAATCTGGTTTTGACTTTGACTCTGCTCCATATAAAATAAACTATGCACTTACCTAGCATTTTTTTTTTTTTTTTTTTTGAAGCCCAAGGAAGTTTAAGAAAAATCCATCATGCCTGAAAGGCTGAAATTAACCAAGGAGTGAGGTATCACACAACTAGACCCATTTTAGCATGGAAGCCTAATAGCTAAAACAAACCACAACCAGGTGCCACCTGGGAAGGCTGGAAAAATGATTATAGTATTATTAGGACATCTGCTTCAGTATGTAGTGGCAAAATGATTATAGTATTATTAGATTTATTATATTTTCACACAGCAAGGAAGTAACATTTTGTTCTTTGTATCCATGCACTAAGTCTCAATGCAACCTGGAAAATAGGTAGCATCAAGACAGTGCATGGATGCACCAAAAATTACTGTAAAACCATATGAATAATACTACAAGTGACAAGATGAAAAAAGGCAGGGTGCTTAAATTCTAACTTTAACAAGAGAATAAAGAAAGTCTTTATTTGTCAGTGTTATTAATTATAATTTTACACAATAATTTAGCATTAAAACTTACTATATCAAGTAAACAATAAGTAATTACCCAAGAGAATCCAACACAGCCTATTGCATCTGATAACATATCAGCTAGAATCGAAGGATAAGAATTACCAGCAGGAAAATAAGCATGGAAACGTGGATGCTGCCAGTGGGTAACCTGGGAGGAAAATTATACATATTATGTTGGTTAAATAACAAAGTAAATTGTTGAATTATATATATATATATATATATATATATATATATGGGAATAGAGAAGACCAAGAAAAAAGTGGTGTGCAATGCAAAATCACTGTACACCACTTTTTCTTAAAGTTTGAAGAATTTAAGATTTAAAGGTTGATTTTGGTTAATTGAGGTTGATCATTTAAGGTTGTGTGTTTTTTTTTTTTTTTTTTTAAATCTGAAAATCACTTATAGATAAGCAAGATCTTAAACAAAACTCACTAATTTGAACTGGTTGAATACTAAATGCAGGAATTTTGGTTAGCTGTGCATTACACAGGGATTAATAACAGGATAGTACTGTTGATCAAATACATAGGATCGGTCCCACCACCTTCTCTACTCTATCCTCCCCATTCTAATTTAAATTTGTTGGAAGAGGCTTAGTGAAATTTTGCTACTGGACCTTCTGCTGCACCATACTTCATTTTTTTGCAATGATATAGAATTTCCAAAAATAAAGGAAAAGCATATGCAAAACTGCACTTATTAAGAGTTAACTTGCCAACCTCATTTTATTTCACTTGTAATACTTTTATTTTAAAATTTCTGAAGTATAGTACAAAATGTATAAAGTATTTTGATAAGATATCGAGTATATTTTCTGAATGCATATTTACCCTTTTTATCCATTGATGTAATGAACTGGGAACAATTGCACTTTCACTCATTTTTGCAATACGAATGAAAAACTTTTCTCAATTAATGCTTTAATAAACTCTACTTATTAAATCTTGAGATAATGCATAAAACTGAACAATCCACAGATAGAGGTGGATATAGGAATTACTCAAATTCTAAATAATTCTAGCAGCAACACAGTCCTTTACACAGTCAACAACACAAAATTCTCATTCCAAAAATTACAGCAAATTCTTCACACCTGAAAATTGCAAAGGCCTTTTCTTTCATCATTAAAAGGCCTATATTTACAAAAAAATCTGTCAACTTTTGTAAGTTACATTAAATTGGCTATTCACCCAATCATTATGTATACCTTTCCAGTCCTGCTGCAATTTTCAGAAAAGCTTTATTCACTGCTTTAGATAACTAGACTGGACCCACAATAAAATGTACCTTCCCTCCAACTTAATGCAATACATCACTAATAAATTATCAGTTTTGGTGGTATATAAGACAGACCACAAATTACGTAGGATATTCTTTTTAAAAATATTAAAGCAGCTCAGCTACTGCATACAGAGGATGGGGGGGGGGATATTGCCTAATGCCCAACTTGGCAATACCATATGGCCTGTATCAATATAATTCTTAAAGATCATATGGGAGGGGGCATTAGCAAATCTAATAAAGGAACCAAAATTTGTATTTATATTATTGCTAGTATAGCCAAAGCTAGAAGGGTTATATAGTACTAGTCTCTCAATGCAAGAACTTCAAACGCAGAATTTTTTTCTCTCCTATTGGGCCATACAGGCTGTTACACTCTCATGCTATCTGCAATGGGAATCCTGCTGAACTACTTTCATGAGATTGAAAATTTACACTACTCGTTGGGATAACTTTCAATTTCCATGGCACTCTTACCAAAACTATTCAAAACAAGTTAGTTAATGCATGAATATGTTAACATTTCAGGCAAATTAGATTTTTATTTTTCAAATTAATTGAATTTTTTTTTTCTGTGATGAATAGAAGCAAAAAAGTAAATAGCTAATTACCTTGTTACCAGTTAATTACTAATTGATTAATTAATAAAGATCATTGTGAATTGTTTTCACTTAACTGTATATACTTCCCAATAATATTCACTCCACATTCAATAATACTTTAAAATTAATTCCATGTGAAATACAATACAAATACAATATCAAGCTCTGTGAATCTAATAAATTAAACAATTTTAGTATACTACCAATGATTTCATAAAATAAATTGATGACAAAAAATGAGAAAAAAAGCAATGACTTATACCTGGAATTGCAAAAACATTTTTCTGTGTATCTGCCAATCAATTCATGGCAACAAATATAATATTCAATATTTCAGCTAAAAGATATGGATAACTTATGTGCAGGGGCAATTCCAAGATTTTCTAAAAGAGGGGATGAAGCAGTGTTCCAGAGAATTAAGCTGTAATCATTATGCAAAAGTAGTAAAAAAAAAAAAATTCACACTATTTTGATCATAAGGAAGGGGGGGGGAGGACTATAGCCCCTACCTGGGATCACCCCTGCTAATGTTATGTATGAAAATAAATAATTGCTGGATTTCCATGGATTAAATTTTAATCAAATTTAGGGTGACTTCACAAATCATTCTGAAGGAGTCAAATAAAAAAATTCTTAAAAGTCCATTTACTGGGAGTCAAGTTATTATGTATATGGATGAACAAACAGATGGTGTTTTACATAAAACAACATACCTAAAAATAGGTGTAATCAAGGATGGACTTATTTCAGTTCTGCTGTCACATAATAGGTAATGGGGAGAGGGAAAACAGACTAATTTTACTACACAAAATGATAATTTGATAGTAGCTATAATGCTCAATATTTATAAAAGAATAAGAAAAGTTTATATGATACGTAGAACCTCAATATGATACGTAGAACACTTCCGTATGATACTCTCCAGGAATTAAAACGAAAACAATTAAAAATCAAATGAACACAATTAAAAATAAATTTAATGCAATTAAAAATTAAGTCAAAAATAAATTTAACGAAAAAATTGCAAAACAATTTTCCTTTAATTTTTGACTTAATTTTTAATTGCGTTAAATTGATTTTTAATTGTGTTCATTTGATTTTTAATTATTGTTATTAGTTCTTACTATAATGCAATTTTCAATTTTTTAATTGTTCATATTGAGTTCTACGTATCATATTGAGGTAAACTTCTCTTATTCTTTTACAAAATCATAATGAAACTATATACATTTAATTACATAAGATATTTACCCTCTCACCTGTGCATATCTCACCATGCAGTAAACTTTTATTATAGCACTCCAAGGAACTGGCCCCAAAGAGCACTAAGCGGGACCCCTCTTTGGAGCAAATTTCATTTTCCTCAATATTTTGGTCAATAAAACATTGATTTTTTTCCCCTTTTAGTTTGCTTTTTTGCACTGTTTATGAAGCAAGGTTTACATTAAGTTTAAAACCTGCATATTTAGAATATTAAGCTTTATTTTTGGCACTTGCAACCTTTTTTTTTGCTTAAAAAAAAAAAGTAAGGAAATTTTATTAAATTAAACAAAAACATCTTTATTACTGTACAAATGTGATAAATGTAGTATTACTGCAATAAAATTGCCAAAAATTAAATGTATCGATTCCAGGTTGAACACAAAACTAATTATTGTACTAGCAAAATAAAGCAGACCATGTTGAATTTAAAAAAGGTGAGGATAACATCTGAACATAATAAATAGCTACACAGCAAGTAAAAAAAAAAAAAAAATTTTTTTTTTAAAAGAAGCCATCTATCCTCAAAGGAAAATTTTAAATAAAATAAATATTATCTTCACCAGAAATTTCGATAAAATAAACAAAATTGCACAATTAATGATTCCAATTGGAATGCAGTCTCTCTCATCCTTTTACCAAATGTCAAAAATCAAGGGGAAGAAATGAAAGTTGCATCCAGGGGTTTTATTCCTTCTTGGAACCTTAAAAAAAAAAAAAAAAAAAAGTGTGGGACAATATTTAGAGAGAAGTATTACAGACTGCAATTTTATCCTACTGAACAAATCATCAGCATGGTATAAACTAAACAGTTCAACCATGGAAAAAACAGATATCCCAGGACATCCAATCAAAATACATCATTAGCCAATGTGACTATTGGTACAGTATCTACTACTGCTCTAGAAGACAGATGAATCACTCATAAAACTTACAGAGTCCATCAAATAAAGCTACGGTTAGGCCACATCTACAGTACTGTAGACAGGTTTGAAAAGCTCACTTTAGAAAAGACAGATCTTTTGCAAATTTTTTTTTTGCTTAAAAAGATTGAAAAATTTTAAAAACCTTTTTAACTGAAACACATCTTTAAAACTGTATAAATGTGATAAAGTATTAATGAAATAATGTTCCCGGTGAAATATACTGATGCCCAATTGAGAAAATGGCAACAGAACTCTCTGAAGCCACAAAAAGGATATTCTTATCAACTCCTACTTTGCCTTCACGCCAGAGAGCCACTGATTGTTAAATAAACGTTTGTTATTGTTATTTAGTTTTTAGGAGCATTAGCAACTAAGGCCATATTGCTCCGGGATATGCGGTGGTCATTCCCTGACCTTTCCGTATTTGGTGGTGACGGGTTCGAACCCCGGTCTAATCAAGAAGCGTGTGCTACGCACTGCTGCTCCTTCCCACCTGGCTATGGAGGCGCCGTTAAATAAACGTCTAACTAGTGTAGTGCAAATGGATAGTTTGAATAAACAGAGTGAATAAAGGCCAGAGCTTGCACATCAGGTAACACAGCAACAACCCACAAGGCAGAATGCACTGGTCCCACAGGAAGTAGTTTTGTTGGTGATTATTGTCAAGGAAATGGAAAATATACTGTGCAAAAAGGGATAGTTGGAGTACTACTAAGGTATGTCTATCAGGGACAACGGTTGATGACTTTGTAGAACAGACATCACCTTTTAAAGGCACAAAAGATGATACTGTTGTACACACTGGCACTAATAACATTAAGAGTAGGGGATCTGAGGAAAATACAGGGCAATGTCAAGAAAGTCTTAAGTTAGGATTAAATTTGAAAGTGTGTGCAATTCTTCCCAGACAATAGAAAGGAGTACCTAACGAAAGATTTGTTAATCAAATAAACCCTGGAGAGATTATGCAAGCCTCATGGGGTAAAATCTTTCTCAGCATGGTCTGTGCATGTTAACAGGAGAGACTGTTTGTTTGTTAGTTGGTTTTTAGGAGCATTAGCAGTTAAGGCCATATTGTTCCAGGGCTATACAGTGGTCATTCCCTGACCTTTCCGCATCCTCTGTATTTGGTGGTCACGGGCCCGAACCCCAGTCTAATCAAGAAGCATGTGACTACACACTGCTGCTCCTGCCCACATGGCTACGGAGGCGCCGAGGAGAGACTGCTTCTACAGGGATGGGAGGAGCATAGTAAATAAATTTTACAAATTTGAAGTGCTGGTCAAAACACCAAATGCAAACATTGTGGGGATATCAGAGACATGGTGTCACTGGTATATAAGGGATGATGAATTTGAATATGGAGAATACAACGTATACAGAAAAGTCAGTATTTACTGTCTTGATGCACTGGAGGTCCCTTGAACTTCGTGTAGTATACTCTGTTGCAGTACCAGATATAATCACAGAAGCTGCAAGGCTTTTCAAACCAACTAAGAAATACTGTTCAAGGCTTATACCTAAATGGATGTCAGATGAACTATTGAGAAATGTGGCAGAGAAGAAAAATGCATGGGATGCATATAAATTATCAGGTGATACAGCACGATTACCCTAGGTGATACCTAGGGTAATTGTGCAGTCTGATATGAAGTTCTCTAAGCAGTGCAGATAAGCGGCCAAGACAGTTCATGGGGTTTTGCCATGATATACAAGAATCTTGCTAGAAGGGATAAGGAGGCGATTATCCCATTGTATAAAGTAATGGTCAGACCACATCTTGAATACTGCCTACGTCCTGGAGTCTTCATTTTAGGAAGGATGTAGAACTGCTGGAACGGGTTCAGGGCAGACTAATGAGAGAAACAAAGGGTGCTCTTACCAAGAACGGCTTCAGTTGTGCAAATTGAAGTGACTGGAGACTAGGCACCTAAAAGGTGATCTGATTGAGATGCATAAGTCCACAGTAGTGAATCTGTCGGTATGGTAATTTTTCTACTGCTATACAGTTAATTACTATCATATCATTATATTATAAGTGATATCTTGGCTAAATTACTGGCTGCTGGATCACCCATAACAACAGTGTGGCTAGCAATTTTTCTGCTCTTTTTTTGCATTTTCTTTCGGTTCAGTGTTTTCTCTATTAACAGATTTTTCTTCCTTTATCCCTAGAAGTGATATCTTATAGTAAGAAATTGGCTGAAATAGGCAGAATAATGTATAAAGAGTAAAAAAAAAACGAAGAAATACTTCTTCTTGGGCAGCAATAGAATAAAAGGTTTTTTACAATGATGAAAACAGTTGCACAATGGGGAAAGTGAAAATAGCAACCACCTGACAAATTCTGAGTTTGTTATTGTTATTTGGTTTTTAGGAGCATTAGCAACTAAGGCCATAATTGCTCCAGGATATGTGGTGATCATTCCTTGACCTTTCCGCATCTTCCGTATTTGGTGGTGACGGGCTCAAACCCAGGTCTAATCAAGAAGCATGTGCTATGCACTGCTGCTCCTTCCCACCTGGCTACGGAGGCGCCTCAGATTCTGAGTAGTTTGCAAGCAGCAGTGAGTGTGAAACGAAAATGAGTCTCAGTGTAAGTCACATAATGGATTTTTTTTTTTATTATTATTATTATTATTGGAGAAAGAGAAACTTGCTCGGAAACCCACCCAACTCATCAAAACATTTGCAGACAAAAGTATAATATACTAATTCATCTGCTGGGAGGTAAAGAATGTGAAAAAAAAATGCCCAAATGCCTTTTGAATGTTGGAAACTATTTTTCCCTAATTCCAAGACTGAACATGTGATAAAGTTCATAAATATTTAAATAACTAAAATTTTCCGAAAACTTTAGCCAATCGAGATTGCTGAGATACTGATTTTTCAGAGATCAGTGCCCTACTTGGCCTCTTATACATGACCAGTGTAAAAAAGCTCACCACAAAGAATTGTGGGAGCAAGATACTCCTGAATTTTTTTTTTTTTTTTTTCATTATAGCTTTGAAACAAAGATTTTCTTCTGCTTCAGGTTCTAAGATTCAAAGATATAAATGATCCTAATGAACAAACGAGAAAGAGAGAGGAAAAAAAAAAAAAAAAAAAAACCATAACTTGGCCCATTCAAAAAAGTTTTTGAACAATGTTTCCTTATGCCAACCCAACTATCAGGTTGGCAAATATCATAATTGATGAGATGTTAGACACATTTAGAGGATGTTTCAAATTCCTCTTCAGTACATGGCAAACAAACCAACTAAATATGTTAATAAGAAAATATGGTATAAAAATTTATACCTTAGTGGATTCTAGAATGTTTTACACATACAATCTCGAGGTATTTGTTGTTGTTATTTGGTTTTTAGGAGTATTAGCAACTAAGGACATATTCCTCCGGGGATATGCGGCAGTCATTCCCTGACCTTTCCACATCCTCCGTATTTGGTGTCACTGGCTCGAACCCGAGTCTAATCAAGAAGTGTGTGCTACACACTGCTGCTCCTGCCCACCTGGCTATGGAGGCGCCTCGAGGTATATGCTGGCCGACAAACAAATGGACAGTATTAATTGGACAATAGTGCAAATGAAATAGTCAAATGAATAGCTCAGTCCATTTTGAATACAGGAAGGAATATAATGATAGATAATTATTTTTAAAGCTGTGCTCCTTGCTTTGGGAGTTGCTTTAAAAACGAATTACTATTGTAGAAACTTTGAAAAACAAAAAGGGATTTCTGAAAAAGTTTCTGAATATAAAATGCCTGCTGATTTTCAGCAGTGGATTCCTTTTCTGGGGGGGAAAAAAGCAAGTGTTGGGGTCCTACAAAACCAAATCTAATAAAACTGTACTTGTCCTTTCCACTTTATATTCTGATGGTGAAATTATCACCATCAGAATATAAAGAAATCAGAAATTATCACCTTTTATAATTGGACAAAAGGTGTTGATGACCAAAATCTTATTTTGCTCAAGAATAAGCAAGAGATGGCTCGTGACAATATTTTATTCATTACTGAGCATAGGAGCAATCAGATTATTTTCAATTGTAATACTGAAATTATCAAGTCTTCAAGAATACCTTAAAATTTTAGCACTTCCGACTTGTTGAAAATGCATTTATTGAACTGCTCATCAATTAAGCAAATATCATTGCACAAAAGAAATATAACAAAAAGAATACCAGGAGAAACAGGCATAGAAATGCAGGGATACACAGCAAAACAGGTTTTGTGCAATCTGTCCAAGAAGAAAAAACTGAAAGACAAAAAAAAGCCAATATGCACCTAGTACATGATCTTCACAAACCCTTCAAGTGTAAATTTAAATATAAATTGATTATTTGCTCAAATAAGACATTATATATACACATTTAAAAAAAAAAAAAAAAACACTAAGTACACAGAGATTGTGTATAAATTGTTCTCTGTTTTTAAATATATACCCCTCCCCCTCATTCATTTTAGAATTTAACCTTTATACAAAACTGAATTTACGATACAGAAAAAACAAGCAAAATAAAAGACCAAAATAGTGCATGAAAACAGAATAAGGAAACACTGAGCAAAAGTTCTCGTGCACGAGCCTTACTCAAATTGGTGCAAGTGCTTGTGGGTTAAAGAGAACTTTAAATCAGATCTACTAGAGCTAAAAAAATAAAGACTTTCTTTTCTAGACTCACTTTAACAGACAACTGCTTTTAACCCATTAATAACAAATTGCTATTATATTTTATAGGTATTCTCTTTGCTTGTGTTTTTAAAGAACCTTGATTTTTTCCTTCTTCACATTCTTTCCACATCTCACAACGTAATACAAGAAATATTTTTGCTCAAATGAGTTACTAAAACTTTGGCACAGGTCGATTCTTCAGTTTCAATACCTAAACAAGGTGGAATATTCTAAAGCCTTACGACAGGAGTCTGCAGCCTTTCAAGAAAGGCACACCAGATCTATACAGGGATAGATGAGATTTACTAGGATTGCATATGCCTATGCTACACTGAAGAGTATTATTAAAATTGATTTCTCAACATTTTTTTAATGCAGTGAAAATGTTACACCTATCATTCTGTACCTAGCAGGCACTAAACTTTTTTTTTTTTTTTTTTTATTATTATTATTATTTTCTGGGGGGGGGGGGGGAATTGTTGTTTCTCAATTCGGCATGCATTATGCCATGTTTGAACTTTTATTAATGGGCTTAAAAAAAATTACATTATAAAAGTACCGTTTTTTAATGAAAAATTTGATTTTAAAAGGGTGTCATTTTACAAATTCTCAATGAAAAACTTTTATTAATTCTGCTGCAAATAAAAGAAACATTATGGACAAAATATAGAGATAAAACTGTTAGTCACTTCCAGTTTTAAAAACTGGAAGTAACTAACAGTTTTTTCATATGAGAAATTAAAATGTGCAGAAATATTTTCCTTATGTAAATAAAAATTACACACAAACCCATTCAGCATGTGAAAATTTGAAATTCTAGGATTTCAAAATTATTTATTCTTTTATATTTATTAGCATTAGTAGAGGCATATAATGCAAACTTATATAACATCATAAAAAAAATAATAATAAAATATATATATATACACACACACCCTCCCGTTTCACCCATCCATTCATTACAAACGTTTCTCTGGATCAGCCATGAATTTATCAAAGCTGTCAACTTCCACAATGACAGATTAAAAATTGGAAGTTTGTTCCAGCAATCAAACACCAGCTGGCTAAAGGCAAAATTTCCACACAATCCATTCTACAATTCTCTTTCCTTAATTTGAATTTATGCCCCCTCATGTGCAGAATCTCAGCAAGAGGAAGAGTCCCATCAGCATTCAGCTTTCTCAAACCATTCAAGACACTAAGCACCTCAATCAGATCACTTCGCATGTGCCTTGCCTCCAGACTCTGCAATTTGGAGAATTTAAGCCTTTCTTGATAACAGCAACCGTTGGTTCCACTCACTAATCTCGTTGCCCTTCTCTGTACTCATTCCAGCAGCTCTACATCTTTCCTAATATGAGGCGTCCAAACCTATATGCAGCGCTCAAGGTGTGGCCTAATCATTGTCTTATACAAGAGGATAATCACACCCTTATCCCTGCTAGCAAAATTCCTATATAGTGGGGACTCTTATGGCAAATGCCCCACATGACAAACTTTTCATACCACGAACCTGGGTTTTAACCTCTTTCCTTACTATTTTTCCCTATTTTCGTGTCAAAAAATAGAATACAAATTTTTTAAATAACGATTTTTATTGCTTTTATGCCGTGTAATACGGTGCTTGATTATGGAACAAATTGAAGTATTCAATGAGATATTCAATGTTGTATATTCCTAGAATTATTATCCCAACCAGAACTGCAATATTCTTCAGTGATTATCCACAATTAATTTTTCATTATTAATTATCCATAATTTTTGAAAATGAAACAGACAACCTCATGCAGCACAGTGCTCAAGAAAAACCATCAGGCGACAACAATATGCAAGGTATCAGCAGGCGTCATCTGATGCTTGTCTCAGATAAAAATATTTCAAGAAATGCACCACCAGCGAATGGCCACAAGAGCCATAATGCGATGAATGCACTACTTTACCACGTGCCGACGGCTTCACTCGGGTAACCTTTCACTGCTTCTGATGGCTTACTGACAGCTTCACTCGAATAAGTATTGAAAGAACACAAATTTGTACACGACCACGAGATATCTTGGGATAATAATTTATGAAATTAAAATGCTAACCCGAGTTAACTCAGGATAATCAGAGAAGTGGTTAATACAAACACAATACACGTTTTTATTCACCACGTCTTTCTTTTGTTTCAGGAAAATTCCAAATTTGTTTTTTGAAAGTTTCTTTTAAAAAGAGTTTTGAAAAAATTTTGGAAGATTCAAAAAATGGGTCCTAAGAAAAGTGTCAGTCAGCCTAAGAAAACACTCAAGAAAATCACCATTGAAACCAAGAAAGACATCATTGCCAAGCAGGAAAAAGGAGCTAGGGTAGTTGATCTAGCAATTGAATAGGGAGTCAACAAATCCACCACTGGAACCATCAAGAATGGTGAGGTTGCAAAGGGAGTGACCAGGTTAAGTACCCTAAGAAACCCCATCATTGAAGAAATGGAGAACTTGCTGCTACTGTGGAATCACCAAAGGCAAATGGCAGAAGATACCATCAGCAAAGAAGTCATTTGTCTGAAAGTGAAGCACATCTATGCTGACCTGAAGGGAAAAAATGCCAGGGCCAAGCTCTGAAGAATCTGAATTTAAGGCAAGCAGGGGGTGGTTTGAGAAGTTTAAGGGGGAGACTGGCATTCACAGTGTCAAGGCATGGGGAGGCAGAAAGTGCTGATAAAGAAGCTGCTGATAAATTTACCAAGAAATTTCAGAAGTTCGTGAAAGATGAAGGATATCTACCACAACAGGTCTTCAACTGTGATGAAACTGGGCTTTTCTGGAAAAAAATGCCCAGTAAAACAAAGGAAGAACAAACTCTGCCAAGCCACAAGCCTACGAAGGACAGGCTGACCCTCCTCTTTGCTGCCAATGCTAGTGGAGACCTGAAGATCAAGCCTCTCTTGGTGTATCATTCTGAAACACTAAGAGCATTTAAAAGCACTCAAATGTAAAAAAGGTAAACTTGGAGTCTACTGGAAATCTAACCCAAAGGTTTGGGTTACTAAGCTTCTTTTCAAGGACTGGGTGCTTGAAGTCTTGGCACGTACAGTGAAGAAATACCTGGGAGGAAAAGAACTTGCCACTGAAGGCTGTCCTCACCATGGATAATGCACCTGGCCACCCATTTGATTTAGAAGATGCCCTGGAATTGGAGTTCAGCTTCCTGAAGATTGTTTTCTTACCTTCCAACACTACATCTCTAATTCAGCCAATGGACCAGAATATCAAAGCAAACTTCAAGAAGCTCTACATCAAAGCACTTTTCACCAGGTGCTTTGAAGTTTGCCATGCTTCCAGCTTCATGACATTGAGGAAATTTTGGAAGGA
This sequence comes from Mastigoproctus giganteus, assembly GCF_048544385.1. Taxonomy (NCBI): domain Eukaryota; kingdom Metazoa; phylum Arthropoda; class Arachnida; order Uropygi; family Thelyphonidae; genus Mastigoproctus; species Mastigoproctus giganteus. The sequence goes on along the minus strand of NC_143584.1, from coordinate 124,480,476 downwards.
AGAATTTAACATTGTGCACACCATTAGACTCATAGAAAAAGCTTAGCATGAAGTGTCAGTTAGGAACCTGAACTCTGCCTGGAGAAACCTGTGGCCAGCCACAGGTTTCAAGGAGAAGAACCAGATAATGGAGCCCAAGTCATGAAGGACATTGTGGCAGCAGCTAAGGACCTGGACTTGGAAGTGGAAAAGGAAAATGTGGAGGAGTTAATAGAGGAGCATGAAGTGCAGCTGACCACAGAAGAACTGAAGGAGCTGCATAAACATCAGGTTGGGAAAACGGAAAAAAATGTTTCCTCAGAGGAGGAGAAAGAGGAAAACATCACCAAAAAGTCCAATACCTTTAGCTACTATTAAGGAGATTCTTCAGGACTGGAAGAAGCTTCACAACAGGGTGTTGGAGTGGTACTCCAACACAGCTGAAGTGAACAGAGTGGGGGACCTCGACAATGACATAGCGCTTCACTACCTCAGGAGCCTCCTTAAAAAGAGAGAAAAGCAATCAACACTGGATAGATTCTTCAATGCTAAAAAGCAGAAATAGGCAGAAGAACTTGAACCTGAAGCTTCTGAACATGAAGAACCTGTAAGCATGAACCAGTAACCATGAAGAAGAATAAATAGTGTGTGTAAATGGTGGCCATTATTTTGTGGAGGGTCCGGTACCAATTAATTTATTTCCCATAGGATACTAGAGGAAATCTTGTTTCATACCCTGATCTGGTTCGTGGAACGAGGCCCCCACTTTATATCATTGACAAAACTCCATGAGCTACTCTTACAGCCTGTTTGCACTGTCAGAAAACTTCATATCTGACTGCACAATTACTCCAGGTCTTTTTCAGAGTGTAGTACTACACAGTTAACATTAGCATACGATGCAAGAAAGCAAGCTTAAGCAGCATCAGCCAAAAAAAAAAAAAAAAAAAACCCTCCCATTTCACTCATTTATTCACTACAAATGCATGTCCAGCTCAGCCTTAAATTTATTTAAGCTATCAACTTCCATAACAAGAGATGGAAGTCTGTTCCAGCAATTAACTACCTGCTGGCTAAAGGCAAATTTTCACACATCTATTCTACAACTGTCTTTCCTCAATTTGAATCTATGCCCACTCAGGTTCTTAATCTGAGCAAGAGGAAGAATCCCATCAGCATTCAGCTTACTCAACCCATTCAAGGCCTTATACACCTGAATCAGATCACCTCGCAGGTGTCTACTCTCCAGGTGCTGCAATTTGCAGCACATAAGCCTAACTTGGTAAGAACACCCCTTTGTTCCCCTCATCAATCTTGTTACCCTTCCTTGTACTCATTCTAGCAAATCTACATCCTTCCTAAAATAAGGCCTCCAAACCTCAAAACAGTATTCAAGGTGTGGCCTGACCATTGCATTGTACAATGGAATAATCACCTCCTTGTCCCTGCTATCAAAATTCCTATATATCATTGACAAGACTTCATGACCTGCTAAGGCAGCATGTCTGCACTGCTCAGCAAACTTCATATCTGACTCCGAAAATACCCACCAGGTCTCTTTCACTCTTCACTTCCCTGAGTGTAGTACTGCACAGTTGGTAAGTTTCTCTTGGGTTACTGCTACCCATATGCAGTACTTTACATTTGTCAATGTTAAACTTCAGTTGCCACTTCCCAGCCCATTTGCCCAACTTATCTATATCCAGTTGTAGTAGCATACTGTCTTTACTGTCATTAACAACCTTGCCAACCTTTGTATCATCTGCAAACTTGAACATTAAGCCTGATATACCCTCATCAATATCATTGATGAACACACAAAACAACAATGGGCACAGCACCGAACCCTAGGGAACTCCACTAATAACATTAGTCCACGAAGAGCAGTGTCCACTGATTACCACTCTGTCATCTCCCACTCAACCACCCCTTTATCCATTGTAGCAACTTGCCCTTAATGCCATACCACTCCAATTTGTACAGCAGTCATCCATGTGCAACACTATCAAAATCTTTCCTGAAATCTAAGTATATGATATCAAAATTATTTTTTGCATCCAGTACCTTTATGACCACATCATAATATCCAATCAAACTGGTCAGACAAGACCTACCTTTAACAAACCCATGCTGTGTCTTAACTACTACTGCTGCTGTCTTGTCTAGATGATCCTGCAATGCTTCTTTAACCAGTGACTCCTCCATTATTTTCCCTGTAATAGAAGTTAAACTAACAGGTCTGTAATTACTTGTGTCACCTTTCGACCCTTCTTGATGAACTGGGAATACATTTGCCATAGGAACCTCCCCTGAGTCCAAGAATACCCTTATAATCATTGCTAAGGGCCTGCTTACTTCCTTTGCTGCCTCTTAATATAACTGGACAGCTCCCATCCACCCCAGGTGCCTTCCTTATGTTTAACTTCAACAATTTCTCCTCCACTTTGCTCTCAGTTATTACAAAATCTTAAATCCCTGTTAGTTTGATAAATGTGTGGCATTGTCCTCCCTTAATAACTCTTTGTGCTAGTATAGATGCAAAATACTCATTCAGTTTGTCAACTACCTCAGCAGGGTCAACAATCGAACCATTGATATCAAGTGGACCAATATGATGCATCCCCTTCCTTCTAGAGTTTACATAAGTAAAGAAGTCCTTACTGTTTTTCTTTACATCCTTTGCCAAAGATTTCTTGTAATCTGCTTTTACTTGCCTAACCTCCTTTCTGACTTGAATATGGACTATCTTATATCTGCTATAGGCACATGTGTCTCCTGATCATTTATATACATTTTTCCTCTCTGTAACAAGTCTCATTAGCTCATCTGACATCTATTTAGGCCTAAATTTTGAACAGTATTTCTTAGTTTGTATGAAAAGCCTAGTAGCTTTCAAGATTAATTCTTTGAATGCAATCATTTGAATTTGTTGTTGGCAACATGATTAGTTGGTCCCACTGTATAGAATTTAAAAATTGTCTTAGACCTTCTTCGCCTTCTTTCCATGTTTATATGGGGTCAACATTGCCATCCTTAATTCTTTTCCTCCATTCCTCCCTATCCTCGGCTTCCTCTCTCCTCCATCCTCTCTTAAATCCTCTGCCAACTTCTATCTCAGTGAGCTTAGGTCTCCCCGTCTTCCCTTCACCTCCAACTTTTCACACCTCTTCCCCACATACTCCTCTATTTGATTTTTTTTTTTTTTTTATTGATTTATTTATTTTTTTAGGAGCATTAGAAACTAAGGCCATATTGCTCCGGGGATATGCAGTGGTCATTTCCTGACCTTTCCGCATCCTCCATATTTGGTGGTCACGGGCTCAAACCCCGGTCTAATTAAGAAGCATGTGCTACGCACTGCTGCTCCTGCCCACCTGGCTACGGAGGCGCCACACATGCTCCTTTCTTCTTCGTTCCACATGTCCAAGCCACCTCAACCGTATCTCTAATGTAGTAATTTCTTATCCTGTCCTTCCTCATCACACCACACATCCATCTTAGCATCCTCATCTCTGCCACTTCCATCTTCTTCTCCTGGGCCCTTGTAATCGCCCATGTCTCAGCTCCATACATTAATGCAGCTCTAACCACAGTTTTATATACTCTTCCCTTCATTCTGTAATTTACTTTATCACACAGCACCGCACTCATCTTTCTCCAGTTCAACCATCCACATTGCACTCTATGCTGTATTTCTGCCCTCAATCTTCCATCCCTCTCAACGTTCGATCCCAGATACTTAAATTTCGAAACTGATGGTGGCTTTTCCTCCTGAAGTTTTATAGAACTCTCATCTTCTCCATTCCAACAATTTCCTCCAATTTCTTCTCTACCTTTCCTCAGGAATGGTTCGCACAGTATGATATCATCCGCAAACAGCATACTTCATGGTCCTCTACTCTTCACATCTCTCACCAACACATCCATTACCACAGATCAAACAGATATGGGCTGAGAGCTGATCCCTGGTGCAGTCTTAGACCACTGTAGTCATATCTTTACAAAAGCAAAATCCCTTCCCTTTACCCTGAAGTGGGATTTACATCTTTCAGTAAATCCCACATCAGTACACTGATCTCTGCCACCTAGTGGTTCCTTTATCTGCAGATTCTTAATGCATGAATAATCACTGCTGATTATCAGATTATTACCCCCTCTGGTTGCCCCTCGAATATGTTGCTGTAGAAAACAATCCTCCAATAAATCCACAAAAGTCTTGCTAGCGTGTGAGTGACCAACCCACAAGTTCCAGTTAATATCTGGGAAGTTGAAATCCCCATTATAAGACAATCTGATTTACTAGCCCAATCTATTTCTCTGTAGAGATGTTTGTTGGACTCAGTCATTAGGCCTATAACACACTCCTAATCTCAATTTTGCTTCTGAAGACGACATATTGCACAAAGCTGGTTAACTATACACTTGATGCCATTGAAGAAAATATCTATACATCATCATCAACAGAAAAAGGAAATCAGTGCCAAGGTGACCATTTTACAAGTGATACAATATATCGCAGATAGCTGGTGCAAGATAGATTGCAAGCCAATTAAAAACTGTTTTGCTCACATTGGCTTTCAGCATTCAGACAGAGCATGCTGAAACAGCACCAGTCAAAACTAAAACTGTCCTTACACTGCAGCAAGTTACAAATGTGGAGGTGTTTGTGTGTCGACAAAAATCTGCAATTTTAAAATGAAAATGATCTTGAGGACATATCAAATTGTTGCAAAACAATACAAGATATCTGAAGAGTCAGCTGGTGAAACACAAAGATGCAATGAAATGTACTGCTGACTTACAATGCTATTTTATGCAGGAAGGAAAGAAACGAAAATAGTCTCATGTCTGCATTAGATCAATGCTTGATCAATGATTTTGTTCACGTGAAGTCAGTTGTGTCTACAATAAGATCAGGAGTGTTGTCGTCACCAATTTCTGGGTGATACTATGTTTCTGTTTATTATTTGCTGATGCTATCGAGGCAGTGTTAGGTGGGTCGGAAAACTGCTAGCTTGGGGGGAGACAAAGACCAATAGATTGACAGTAGCCACTGGCAGAGGTGAAAGAGATTCTTGCACTGCTTCTATTAGAATGAGCAGAAGCCTGGAAAACAAGATGCATGGTATTTCAGAGACTGCTGGGAGCCATTGCGGTACAAGTAAACACATGGGTTGTGTTAGGGTAGCTAAGAATAGAAATAGGTGCAGGTATACTTGCGTGTACACCAATGCTAGGAGTTTAGTAAATAAATTTGATGAATTTGAGGTATTGCTCAAAACATCAAAGGCAGATATTGTTGGGATATCAGAGACGTGGTGTCACACAGATATAAGGGATGCAGAACTGCAATTTTGGGAGTACAACGTCTACAGAAAGGATAGACAGGATAGGAAGGGGGAGGGGTTATGCTATTAGTTAAGAAACACATAAAAACCAAGGAAGTGAAGCCAGTCGACATCGCCGGACAGTGCAGTGTTGAGTCAGTTTGGTGTGACATAAGCATTGGGAGATCAAAATTGAGAGTAGGAGTGTGCTATAGGCCTAATGACTCTGATGAGTATAATAAGGAACTGTACAAGGAAATAGAGTGGGCCAGTAAATCAGAGAGTCTTATAATGGGAGATTTTAATTTCCCAGATATTGACTGGAATTTGGGGGCTGGTTACTCACACACTAGCAGGGCTTTTGTGGATTTATTGGATGATTGTTTTCTACATCAGCATGTTCGGGAGGCAACTAGAGGGAGTAATATTCTTGATTTGATTATCAGCAGTGATTCTTCATGCATTAAGAATCTGCAGATAAACGAACCACTAGGTGGCAGTGATCACAGTGTGCTGAAGTGGGATTTACTCAAAGAGGTAACTACCATTAGGGGTAAAGGGAAGGGTTATTGCTTCCGTAAAGGCAACTACGATGGACTGAGACAGTATTTAAATTCTGTACAGTGGGACCAACTGATGATGTTACCAACAGCAAATTCAAAATGGGAAGCATTCAAAGAACTTATCTTGGAAGCTACTAGGCTTTACATACCAACTAAGAAATATTGTTCAAGGTTTAGGCCAAAATGGATGTCAGATGAACTAATGAGGCATATGGCAGAGAAGAAAAATGCATGGGATACTTACAAATTAACACATGACACAGAAGCCTATGACAGATACAAGTTGATATGCAACCAAGTTACAAAGGAGGTTAGGCAGGCAAAGGCAGATTACGAGAAATCCTTGGAAAGGGATGCAAAGAAAAACAGCAAAGAGTTCTTTACTTATGTTAACTCTAGAAGGAAGGGGATGAATCAGATTGGTCCACTTGATATTGATGGGCCAACTGTTGATGATCCTGCTCAGGTAGCTAACAAACTAAATGAATATTTTGCATCGACATTCACACATGAGGAGTTATTCAGCAAGGGGAATGCCAGAGGTGTATTCAACTCTAGCAGTAAGCTACAGAATCTTGAAATAACTGGGAGTAAAGTGGAGGAGAAACTGTTGAAGATAAACACAAGAAAGGCACCCGGGGTGGATGGGATCTATCCAGTTATATTAAAGGAGGCAGCAAAGGAAGTAAGCAAACCCTTAGCCATAATTATGAGAGCTTCCTTGGACTCAGGGGAGGTACCCATAGACTGGAAATGTGCAAATGTGACCCCAATTCACAAAGGAGGATCAAAGGCTGACACAAGTAATTATAGACCTGTGAGCTTAACTTCTGTTCCAGGAAAATTAATGGAGGCACTGGTTAAAGAAGCACTGCAGGATCATTTAGACAAGACTTCAGTTATAGCTCAGACACAGCATGGTTTTGTTAAGGGGAAGTCTTGCCTGACCAACTTGACTGGATATTATGATGCAGTCACAAAAGAACTGGATGCAGGGAATAACTTTGATATTATATACTTGGATCTTAGAAAGGCTTTTGATACTGTTGCACATGGAAGACTGCTACACAAATTGGAGCAGTGTGACATTGGAGGCAAATTGCTGCTATGGATAAAGGGGTGGTTGAGGGGGAGAAGACAGAGAGTGGTAATCAATGGACACTGCTCATCGTGGACTAATGTTATTAGTGGAGTCCCTCAGGGCTCAGTGTTGGGTCCATTATTGTTTTCTGTATTTATAAATGATATTGATGATGGTATATCAAGCTTAATGTCCAAGTTTGCAGACGATACAAAGGTTGGCAGGGTTGTCAAGGACACTACTGACACTATGCTGCTGCAACAGGATCTGGAAAGGTTGAGCAGATGGGCTGAGAGGGGGCAAATGAAGTTTAACATTGACAAATGTAAAGTACTACACATGGGAAACAGCAACCCCAGAGCAACGTATCAACTCTGTGGTACTACACTGACAGTGGTAGAGAATGAAAGGGACTTGGGGGTGGTTGTACAGGCAGATATGAAGTTCTCTGAGCAGTGCAGATGGGCTGCAAGAGTAGCTCATGGAGTATTGTCAATGATATACAGGAATTTTTCCAGCAGGGATAAGGAGGTGATTATTCCATTGTATAAGGCAATGGTCAGGCCACACCTAGAGTACTGTATACAGGTCTGGAGGCCTCATTTCAAGAAGGATGTAGAGCTGCTGGAACGAGTACAGAGAAGGGCAACAAGATTAGTGAATGGACCAAAGGGGTGCTCTTACGAAGAAAGGCTTAAGTTTTGCAAATTACAGTGTCTGGAGACTAGGCACCAGCGAGGTGATCTGATAGAGGTGTATCAAGCCTTGAATGGTTTAAGCATGCTCAATGCTGATGGGATTCTTCCTCTAGCTCAGAAAAATCACCTGAGAGGGCATAAATTCAAATTGATGAAAGACAGAGGTAGGATAGGCGTGAGGAAATTTGCCTTTAGGCAGCGGGTGGTGGAACAGACTTCCATCCCTTGTCGTGGAAGTTGATAGCCTAATAAGTTTAAAGCTCAGCTGGACAGGTATTTCGAACGAACAGAGCTGTGAAGTGGAAGTGGTTATTTTTTATTTATTTATTTAATTATTTATTTTATTATTTATTTATTTATTTATTTATTTTTTTTTGGCTGATGCTGCATAAGCTTGCTTTCTTGCATCAAATGCCTCTACTAATGCTAATGTCAGCATTAATTGTCCTAACCAGGAGTTCAAAGTCAGCCATTTTACTGACAAAACTCCTGACCTTACTTTAGACACAATTGAGACTAAGTAATATTCTGTCGTTTACTACCCTGATCCACCTCTTGAAATTATTTAGTTTTCTATCCCAACCTATATCTTCATGCTCACTTGAAACACTGCTACCCTCAGAACATCTTGTCAAAATTGGCTGTTGTGGGAAATAATTTATGAGGTAAGCACAAACATTACTTTGACCCATATCATCTGATAAATGTAAAACTAAGTTATCCTTCTCCCCCCCCCCCAACTAGCAGTTTCCTTGAACCCTTAGGGTATCCTCAATGATACTGGCAAATTTTGTTCAAATGAATACCCTCTCAAATCAAATGAATACCACATAAGTTTCACATTATGCTGTATCTCCAAGCCATGTCAAGGTGTTCTTTCCATACAAAGGCATTAAAAATATTTATATCTGTCCTAACCAAAAGGTCAAGAGTGGATCTGTCTTCATGGAAGCCACACTTCACCGAATTTAGGAGGTCATTTCAAGCTATAAATCAGGATAGCCAGGCACTGATAATTTTTTCCATGACCTTGCTTATACAGCTGGTGAGTACAACAGGTTGATAATGTTGCAGATTTGTAGGGTCTTTGCCTGTTTGGAAATGGCAAAACATAAGCATTTATCTTGAAGTGTTTTCTTTGAATATTCTATTGCAGAGGAGTAACAGTGTCTTGAGGGCTGGTTCAGTACATTGTGCTATCATGATATAATATATTCCACCTCGCCCTGCTGCACTGAGTTTGGTGGAGGCTAGAGCATGCTGCAACTTTAATATTGTGAAGGGGAGATTGTACACAGCATTGGAAGCTGATTCAAAATTAAATGTTTTCCGGCTTGTGCTTTGTGTGCCTAAAGATGAGAGTATGATGTCTTAGCTAAGATTTCCATGAACAACCTACCCAGAGTGTTTGTAATCTCCTCTGATTTTGTAATATCATAGCCATTGACAGTGACCATGGGTGTTTTGCATACATTTATTGCATTTTGGCCCTTATCATTTGCCGTTCCCATAATTGTGGCAGCAAAACTCCTCCATACTTCCTTTTTGCCAGTTTGCTCAACATGTTTTGCTTTTGCCCATTTAATGTGAATGAGGTTTGCTGTTGTTGGGAACTTCCTGAAGATGTTCAATGCTCTGTTCTTCTATTTTTTTAGCTGCCATCTGTCATTACACCACACTTTTGAGCAGGCTGATATTTTTATGGATTGTTTTTGGTGCAGCTTACAGTATTTCATTAGATATTTATTCTACTGCCAGGTTTATGGATGTTTGTTGAACCTGCTTTTCTTCTAGTGTTACTAGCTGCTTGTATACATCTCAGTCAACTTTGGAAAGTTACATTTGGCAATTCAGTGAGAAAGGTGGGAATACCTGAATCAATGCAGCATATTACAGGGTAATAATCACTATCCACTGGATTGATGTGAACATCCATCCAAATAGAGAATATATGATTGCTGAGTATAGAGAGACAAATAGCTGAAGTAGATGTAGGAAGACATGTATAAGTGTGTGCTCCATTATCAAGAGTTATCAGATTGTGTTGATCAAGTAATTTTTTGATTGTTTGTCCATGCTTTGTCCAGGTTTCGATTTCCCCATAATGGATGGGGAAATCAAAATTGCTTATATTTCAATTAGGCAGTATTGCTATTAGGGAGCAAGTATAAACTAGACTAGGTTATATCAAAGTTAACACTGATTCATGCAGCAACTGCCTCAAGGTTTGTTTTTAGTGGTATTGGTGTTGAGGATACCTGAAAGCTGATTATCAATGCTACCCCCTGTACAGTAAAATTGTATGAACTGTATGAAACATGATATTGCTGATGTATTATGTGGTTTTGAAGGGGAAACAGTTATATTTGGTGTCAGATTTCCCCTTCTTTGGAAAATAAGGTTTCCCTGTATCTATTTCCTCATTGTGAGAAATCTGTTCATAGTGGTGTAAACTATTTTCCAAGTCCAGAAAATAGTCTGTTTCATGTGAGTCAGCTGTAGTAGGTACAATTCTGCTATGGAATGGTATTGCAATTCCACAGAAGAACATTGGCACTAATGATATTAAGAGTAGGAGACCGGCAGAATTGCTTAACAAGTACAGGTCACTGTTGAAAAAAAGCCTTTAATTAGGGTTGAATTTGAAAGTATCTGTAATTCTGCCCTGAGATAGGAGGGAGTATATGATGAAAGCCTTGTCTATCAATTTGGCCCTGGAAGGATTGTGCAAGGCTCAAGGGGTAGAATTTTTTCAGCCTGGTCTGTACTTGTTAACAGGAGAGACTGCTTCTACAGGAATGGGACACACTTAAATAGAAAGAGTGCAAGAATATTTGCTGATGCTATCAAGGCAGTGTTATGTGGGTCAGAAAACTGCTAGCTTAGGGGGATACAAGGTTAGGACTAAAAGTAGCTACTGGCAGAGGTGAAAGTGATTCTTGCACTGCTTCTATTGGAATGATCAGCAGCCTGGAAAACAAGATGCAGGGTATTTCAGAGACTACTGGGAGTCACTGCAGTACAAGTAAACACATGGGATGTGTTAGGGTAGCTAAGAATAGGAACAAGTGCATGTATACTTGCGTGTACACCAATGCTAGGAGTTTGGTAAATAAATTTGATAAATTTGAGGTATTGCTCAGAACATCAAAGGCAGATATTGTTGAGATATCAGAGACGTGGTGTCACACTGATATAAGGAATGCAGAACTGGAATTTGGGGAGTACAATGTGTACAGGAAGGATAGACAAGATAAGAAGAAGGGAGGAGGGGTTATACTATTAGTTAAGAAACACATAAAATCCAAGGAAGTGAAGCCAGTCGACATCGTTGGACAGTGCAGTGTCAAGTCAGTTTGGTGTGACATAAGCATTGGGAGATCAAAATTGAGAGTAGGACTGTGTTACAGGCCTAATGACTCAGATGAGTATAATAAGGAACTGTACAGGGAAATAGAGTGAGCCAGTAAATCAGAGAGACTTATAATGGGGGATTTTAATTTCACAGATATTGGCTAGAATTTATAGGTTGGTCACGCACACATTAGCAAGGCTTTTCTGGATTTATTGGATGAATGTTTTCTACATCAGCATGTTCGAGAGGCAACTAGAGGGAGTAATACTCTTGATCTGATTATCAGTAGTGATTCTTCATGCATTAAGAATCTGCAGATAAAAAAAATCACTAGGTGGCAGTGATCACAGTGTGCTGAAGTGGGATTTACTCAAAGAGGTAACTACCATCAGGGGTAAAGGGAAGGGTTTTTGCTTTCATAAAAGTGACTACAGTGGTCTGAGACAGTATTAAAATTCTATACGGTGGGACCAACTGATGATGTTACCAACAGCAAATTCAAAATGGGAAGCATTCAAAGAATTTATCTTGGAAGCTACTAGGCTTTACATACCAACTAAGAAATATTGTTCAAGGTTTAGGCCTAAATGGATGTCATATAAACTAATAAGACATGTGGCAGAGAAGAAAAATGCATGGGATACATATAAATTAATGGGTGACATGGAAGCCTATGATAGATATAAGTTGGTCTGTAACCAAGTCACAAAGGAGATTAGGCAGGCAAAGGCAGATTATGAGAAATCCTTGGCAAAGGATGCAAAGAAAAATAACAAAGAGTTCTTTACCTATGTAAACTCTAGAATGAAAGGGATGAAACAGCTTGGTCCACTGGATATTGATGGTTCAACTGTTGATGATCCTGCTCAGGTGGCTAACAAACTAAATTAGTATTTTGCATCTCCATTCACCCATGAGAAGTTATTCAGAGAGGGGAATGTCAGAGTTAAACTCTGGCAGTGAGCTGTATGATTTTTTAATTAACTGAGAGGAAAGTGGAGGAGAAATTGTTGAAGATAAACAAAAAAGGCACCCAGGGTGTATGGGATCTATCCAGTTATATTAAAGGAGGCAGCAAAGGAAGTAAACAAATCCTTAGCCATAATTATGAGGGCTTCCTTGGACTCAGGGGAGGTACCCATGGACTGGAGATGTGCAAGTGTGACCCCAATTCACAAAGGAGGATCAAAGGCAACACAAGTAATTATAGACCTGTTAGTTTAACTTATTTTCCAGGAAAATTAATGGAGTCACTGGTTAAAGAAGCACTGCAGGATCATCTAGACAAAACCAGTTATACCTCAGACACAGCATGGTTTTGTTAAGGGAAAGTCTTGCCTGACTAATTTGATTGGATACTATGATGCAGTCACAAAGGAACTGGATGCAGGGAATAACTTTGATGTCATATATTTAGATCTTAGAAAGGCTTTTGATACTGTTGCACATGGAAGACTGCTGCACAAATTGGGTCCATTGTTGTTTTCTATATTTATAAAATGATATTGATGATGGTATATCAAGCTTAATGTCCAAGTTTGCAGATGATACGAAGGTTGGCAGCAGGGTTGTTAAAGACACAAATGATAGTACGCTGCTGTAACAGGATCTAGAAAAGTTGAGCAGATGGGCTGAGAGGTGGCAAATGAAGTTTAACATTTGACAAATGTAAAGTACTACATATGGGAATCAGCAATCCCAGAGTGACGTGTCAACTCTGTGGTACTACGATGACAGTGGTAGAGAACGAAAAGGACCAGGGGGTTAATTGTGCAGGCAGATATGAAGTTTTCTTAGCAGTGCACATGGTCTGCAAGGGTAGCTCATAGTGTCTTGTCAATGATATACAGGAATAATTTTTCTAGCAGGGATAAGGAGGTGATTATTCCCTTGTATAAGGCAATGGTCAGGCCACACCTTGAGTACTGTATACAGGTCTGGAGGCCTCATTTTAAGAAGGATGTAGAGCTGCTGGAACGAGTACAGAAAAGGACAACAAGATTAGTGAATGGAACAAAGGGTTGCTCTTGCGAAGAAAGGCTTAAATTTTGCAAATTACAGTGTCTGGAGACTAGGCACCGGCGAGGTGATCTGATAGAGGTGTATAAAGCCTTCAATGGTTTGAGCATGCTCAATGCTGATGGGATTCTTCCTCTCGCTCAGAATAATCACCTGAGAGGGCATAAATTCAAATTGAGGAAAGACATGTAGTATAGATATGCAGATGTTGGCCTTTAGCCAGCGGGTGGTTGGTTGGAGCAGACTTCCATCCTTTGTTGTGGAAGTTGATAGCCTAAATAAATTTAAGGCTGAGCTGGACAGGTACTTGTAACGAACAGAGGGGTGAAATGGCAAAGTGTGTTTTTTTTTTTTTTTTTTTTTTTTGGCTGATGCTGCATAAGCTTGCTTTCTTGCACCATATGCTTCTACTAATGCTAATTGGCATATTTGGCTTTGTTTGCTTGTTGTTTGGTGTGTTGGTATCATAGACAATACTGACCTTGCCATTTTGCTAGTTATTTATTGGTGATATAATTACCTCTGTCTGAGTAGCAACTGATTGTGTTTTGTGATTATTTGGGCACAAGTTGGCTTGTTAGTATTAACAACTGGTAAGGATTTTTTTGGCCACTTGACAGGTTACATTGTATTCAGTTTTGTCCCACTGTATCTTTTTTTCATGTTTCCAAAGAGGACACTCCTTGGAATATGCATATTTGCAGTAATGACAGTTTATTATTGCGGCTGTGCAGTCAGTACTAGTGTGTGCAGCAAATCCACAAGTGGCACAGCCAGCTGCTCATCTACAGACTGTCTGAGTGTCCATACTTCTAGCATTTGTAACAGTGTAATGGGTTTGGGATGTAGGGTTTAACTCGGCAGTTAATATTAGCATTAGCAGAGGCATTTGATGCAAGAAAGCAAGCTTATGCAGCATCAGCCAAAAAAAAAAAACCCACTTCACCCCTCTGTTCGTTCCAAATACCTGTCCAGCTGAACCTTAAACTTATTTAGGCTATCAACCTCCACCACAAGGGATGGATGTCTGTTCCACCAACCAACCACCCGCTGGCTAAAGGCAAATTTCCTCACGTCTATCCTACATCTGTCTTTCCTCAATTTGAATTTATGCCCTCTCAGGTGATTTTTCTGAGCTAGAGGAAGAATCCCATCAGCATTGAGCATGCTTAAACCATTCAAGGCTTTATACACCTCTATCAGATCACCTCGCTGGTGCCTAGTCTCCAGACACTGTAATTTGCAAAACTTAAGCCTTTCTTCGTAAGAGCACCCCTTTGTTCCATTCACTAATCTTGTTGCCCTTCTCTGTACTCGTTCCAGCAGCTCTAAATCCTTCTTGAAATGAGGCCTCCAGACCTGTATACAGTACTCTAGGTGTGGCCTGACCATTGCCTTATACAATGGAATAATCACCTCCTTATCCCTGCTGGAAAAAGTCCTGTATATCATTGACAATACTCCATGAGCTACTCTTGCAGCCCGTCTGCACTGCTCAGAGAACTTCATATCTGCCTGCACAACCACCCCCCAAGTCCCTTTCATTCTATACCACTGTCAGTGTAGTACCACAGAGTTGATACGTTGCTCTGGGGTTGCTGTTTCCCCATGTGTAGTACTTTACATTTGTCAATGTTAAACTTCATTTGCCACCTCTCAGCCCATCTGCTCAACCTTTCCAGATCCTGTTGCAGCAGCATAGTGTCAGTAGTGTCCTTGACAACCCTGCCAACCTTTGTATCGTCTGCAAACTTGGACATTAAGCTTGATATACCATCATCAATACAGAAAACAATAATGGACCCAACACTGAGCCCTGAGGGACTCCACTAATAACATTAGTCCACGATGAGCAGTGTCCATTGATTACCACTCTGTCTTCTCCCCCTCAACCACCCCTTTATCCATAGCAGCAATTTGCCTCCAATGTCACACTGCTCCAATTTGTGTAGCAGTCTTCCATGTGCAACAGTATCAAAAGCCTTTCTAAGATCCAAGTATATAATGTCAAAGTTATTCCCTGCATCCAGTTCTTTTGTGACTGCATCATAATATCCAATCAAGTTGGTCAGGCAAGACTTCCCCTTAACAAAACCATGCTGTGTCTGAGCTATAACTGAAGTCTTGTCTAAATGATCCTGCAGTGCTTCTTTAACCAGTGCCTCCATTAATTTTCCTGGAACAGAAGTTAAGCTCACAGGTCTATAATTACTTGTGTCAGCCTTTGATCCTCCTTTGTGAATTGGGGTCACATTTGCACATTTCCAGTCTATGGGTACCTCCCCTGAGTCCAAGGAAGCTCTCATAATTATGGCTAAGGGTTTGCTTACTTCCTTTGCTGCCTCTTTTAATATAACTGGATAGATCCCATCCACCCTGGGTGCCTTTCTTGTGTTTATCTTCAACAGTTTCTCCTCCACTTTACTCCCAGTTTTTTCAAGATTCTGTAGCTTACTGCTAGAGTTGAATACACCTCTGGCATTCCCCTTGCTGAATAACTCCTCATGTGTGAATGTCAATGCAAAATATTCATTTAGTTTGTTAGCTACCTGAGCAGGATCATCAACAGTTGACCCATCAATATCAAGTGGACCAATCTGATTCCTGCTTTATAACCTGCTTTGATCATTGTTGGTGGTTTGGGATTGTGATTGTCAAATGTAAGATTATATTCCGAGCAGGAACTAGCATATCATCCTTTTGTCAGAATTCGCCTTGCATTGATGATTCCATCTCTCAGTTCTTGATCTGACAGATTGAAGAGATCCATTCAGTGATGACATCTCTTCACATGTTCAGAGAAACGTGTGGTGAAACAGTAACAGAAGTTCCATCAAATATTTGATTTTTGTAGTTGCTCAAACTGTCAACCAGTAAGTATCCTAATCTTAAACAATGAACTATGTTGGGAGTACCTATTGTACTTTATAAGCATTTCTTCACTAGGAACAGAGATAGTTTTCCAATGAGGTGAATGAATGATTAGAAAAGCTGGAGTTCAGATTCTGTCTATGTCAGTCTTTTGACATTTTGCTGTGACAGAACCAGGCTCATTTTGTTGTTGTCTTGTCTAGGTTTCACATGTGCCTCCAGTGGCTTTCTGGGTTTGGAAACTGTTTGCTCCATTTCACTCTGGAAGGAAGATCTTACCCCTCCAAGATACCTGCCATGCCACCTTTGTGGCCAAGCAGTAGTGGGTTAGTAATAATATACAAATGAAAGGTAAAAAAGAAAGGTTACTTTTCCTCCTGATCAAGTAAAGTGATTTCTTTACTGATGATTATTTAATTGATTGTTAGTGTAATACTGAAAACAAGGAGGAAGAGGAGACAATTCTATTCCAAGAGAAAGCACAAATTTGCTGGCAAAGACTTGTACAAAAATCGCTTGCCACTTGGGGCCACAGAGCAGCAGAGTAATGGGACTGACGAGAGGAAACAGCTTCAGTTCTGCAAACTGCAGCATCTGGAGGCTAGGCACCTGCAAGAAGATCTGATTAAGGCATTTATGATCTTAAATGGATTGAGTAAGCTCAATACTGATGGAATCCTTCCTCTTGTTCAGACTAAACACATGAGGGACATAAATTCAAATTAAGGATGAATGGTACAGGATAGTGTGTGGAAGTTTACCTTCAGCCAATGGGTAGTTGATTGTCAGAAATAAAATCTGATGTAGTCTGAGTAAATTCAAGAACTAGAAAACCGTTAGAGGGGAAAGTGATATGGGGAGTTTTTTTGCTGATGCTCTTTAATTTTGCTATATTATAATGTCAAAATCTGACAGGGATAACTAATTTAATCTGCACGATTTCTTGTAATACTTGTTTCATTTTGATAATAAGTCTCCATTGAGATATATAAATTAAAAAGTAAGCTGCCAATGGCTCTTACATTTACTGTCACATGAGCAACAAGCAATGCATAAAGAAATAAAGTAACCCCAGGTAACATATCAACTGTGTAGTACTACACTCTGGGTGGTAGAGAATAAAAAGGATCTGGGGGTAATTGTGCAGTCAGATATGAAGTTTTCTGAGCAGTGCAGATGGTCTACAAGAGTAGACCATGATGTCTTGTCAATGATATACAAGATTGTTTCTAGCAGGGCCAAGGAGGTGATTATCTCCTTGTATAAGGTAATGATCAGGCCACACCTTGAGTATACAGGTCTGGAGGCCTCATTTCAAGAAGGATGTAGAGCTGCTGGAATGAGTACAGAGAAGGGCAACAAGATTAGTGAATGGAACAGGGTTGCTCTTATGAAGAAAGGCTTAAGTTTTGCAAATTACAGTGTCTGGAGACTAGTCACCTGCCAGGTGATCTGATTGAGGTGTATAAAGCCTTGAATGGTTTGAGCATGCTCAATGCTGATAGAATTCTTCCTCTTGCTCAGAATAATAATTTGAAAGGGCATAAATTCAAATTGAGGAAAGACAGATGTAGGATAGATGTGTGGAAGTTTGCCTTTAGCCAGCAGGTGGTTGGTTGGTGGAAAAGACTTCCATCTGTCATAGAAGTGGACAGCTTAAATAAATTCAAGACAGAACTAGACAAACATTTGGAGCGAACGGATGGGTGAAATGGAAAAGGTGATTTTTTTTTTTTTTTTTTTGTTGGCTGATGCTGTATAAGCCTGCTATGGTCTATGACTATGAGACCATTATTGCCACTGATTACATGGCACTTGGAGTAACAGTAAATGTGGACTACTATGCAATATTTCATCAGAAATTACACCTAAAAATTTGTCAGAAGAGGCTACAGATAATGGAAGCTGGTGTGCCCCTTACTCCATGAAAATGCATGGAGTCATATCACAGTCTGTGCAGCTTGTTTTGAACAATTACAAGTGGGAAATAGTAAGTTCTCCCCTCTTCTATATAGTCTTGATATGAGTCTTTGCAATTACATTATTATTAGCCATATGGTGCAAGGAAGCCTGAAGCTTATGCTGCACCAGCCAAAAAAAAAAAAAATAAAAAATTCTGAATTACCCACAGAGAGAGAGAGAGAGAGAGAGAGAGAGAGAGAGAGAGAGAGAGAATCATCAAGAAAAAGAAGAATGATGATATCCACTCACACTCAGCAGGACCCTGGGTGTGCCAAGCCCATACTCACTAGACAGCAGACAGTTAAAACAGCATTGAAAAATTACACAAACATTGGAATGCAGCCATAAGGTGTGATGGAGACTACAGTGAAGGTTTTTAATGTAAATTATATTAAAAAATAAATTAATTTTAAATTAACCATTTTAGTGTATTACTTTTGGGATATTCCTCTTAGTTCTTCTGCCTTTTAGGCAGGCATCTACTTTGAAGGAAGGCAAGTATACTTAGTTAGCATATTAGAGGTATCAATTTCCCATTTCTTCATTTGGTTTGATATCTCAATCTAATAATTTTTGACACTAATGTATTAACACAACTATTCCAATTGCTAAATTTAGTTAATAAATCCATTGATAACAATATGAACCTTGGTATTTGGTTTAGTAAAACAAAGTCTGTTATTTTTGTTTGCAATAATTTTAATAATTAAGGGATGTGAGTTTGATAACTTCATTTTCTCATATAAGAGTAATATGCTTGTTATGAAATGCTAGGTCCTACTCATAAAGATTTAATATGAAGTCTTGGCACTTCCAGTAATATAGTCTCTGATACTGAATGTCTTGAATTTAACTCATTGGCAGAAGGATGATTAAGTACTTAAATATTTAATATAATTATATTTAATGTAGTTGGGGTAAGAAAGACATTTATTTTAAATAAGCAATTCTGGTGAGATTTCGGAACTTAAAGTGACTCAGCAGCTAGTTTACAAACTTTTTCTGCAATAGTACTACCATTACCAATAAAGACAAGCCCTACTGGGCACCACCCACTAGGTCTGAGCAACAGTTAAGTCAAATAAATCTTGAATACTACATATGTTTGGAAACCTTGTTTAGACTTGGATCTGTTGCAAAGGGCACAGAGGAAAAAAAAAAAAGGATTCTTCCACTCCTATGCTTATCTTCAATCCTGGCATAAGCCCATTACAAATATTGCTTCCTCTGCATCTAAAAAACTGGGTTTTCTTTCTCTCTCAGCATGTTTGCGATTTGTTCACTCTGTACAAATTGCAAATCTGCCCTACAATGGAATATTGTTCCCACATCTGGGATGGTACCCCCCAACATCTCTCTCATGCTTCTAGCATGAGAAAAAGAGGGCAGTTAGATTAATAATGACTCATCTCTAAAAGTCTCTCCATAGATGTCTCAGACGTTCGTTTCTGATGCATGCCTTTCCTATAGATACTTCCACGGACACTGTTCTACTGAATTCTCACTCTCTCTTAAACGAGTCTAAACCCATGCAGCTTTTCTTCTTCCTCATTTATTCCTTCAACTTCCTTTTTCTGGAAAAACCTCCCTTCACACGTATTTCCTTCACAACTTTCACCCGATGCACAGTACTTTTTTTTTTTTTTCCTCTTTCTCCCCATTAGCAAGTGGCTCCTAGCTAGAAACTGGAAACTCTGCTATATACCTGGTGCTAAGTACTACAGGTTTTAATACTTCATGTTCTTCTTTCTTTACTCTACACACAAGAGAGAAGAGTAAAGAGTTTAGTCGGTGGCACACAAGGGCATTATTACTAAGAATAACTGGTTCTATAAGCAGCATCTGAAAACTTGACATCTGTATGGAGACCTAATTTAAGTGTTCAAGGCAGAGCTTTCTAAAAGTGGATGTTGGGTTCTAAAGGGCATTGCCAAATTCTGGCATCATATCAAAAATTTTTTTCACTCTTATTTTCTTTTGCTGTATATGCAATTGATTAAAATACAATTATTGAGTAATAAATTAAAATTTGATGATATTTCTTCATACCTATAGGTGATAAGCTCTGGATGTGTCCTTTCTCTATTTTTTGAATGCTAATAACTTAATATCTCAGCTTTTTTTTTTAGATTAACCTTGTGCTTAGTAAAAGCACAAGGTTAAAAAACCACCTATCTTGTTTAGATAGGTGGTTTTTTTTTTTTTTTTTTTTTTAACCCCAAACAAAGGAAGTTGCACAAGTTTTCTTTATTTATCATCCACCTAAAGATAAGGAAGAGAA
The DNA here is from genome assembly GCF_048544385.1 of Mastigoproctus giganteus. NCBI lineage: Eukaryota > Metazoa > Arthropoda > Arachnida > Uropygi > Thelyphonidae > Mastigoproctus > Mastigoproctus giganteus. The sequence continues at coordinate 124,460,340 of NC_143584.1, read as the reverse complement.
AAGGATGGAGTGTCAAATTATTTTAGGTATGTACTGTCAGCATCAAAGTTTGGAAAATACGAGTTAAGATTCTTAAAGAGTTCAGTAATCTGAATGCCAGTGGCATCTTTACTCACCTGGGTGATACAGATTTGTTTTTGGCTACAGTGCAATTGTTTGAAATTAACTTCCACAACCTAGTTGTGGAAATAGTAAGCTTCAATAAATATAATCGAGTGTTAGACATTAGAAGGGATAAGCAAATAAAATGAGGTTTTCCTCCCTTTTTTCTGATACTGCATAAGCTTTCTTCCTTATCACTTGAAAGAAGGATGACAAAATTTCAACTTATTTAGTTATGGATATCAGAATCTTGCAAGAGATGCTTCATGCTTGCCATCAATTCATACATTATCTTTCTATCAATTATTCATTACAATTTTTAAAAGTTTGAAATTATCAAGAGAAATTAAGCATAGAAAACAGAGTTTACAACTCACCCCTGGCATAATATACCTCTCCACATCTTTCATAATAGTTTCCCAGGCCTCTCCCTTCATTGGGGCAGTATAAGGAATTAGATGTCGTAAATATCCTGGTTCTATGTTTGGAGTTACACGTCGTTGAGAAATTGTTTCCAGATAGTCTGCAACGTAATCAACCATCTCACGACCCCGTTTCCGGAATTCGTACAAGTCCATAACTCAACGGACTCAGATGGACCAGAATAACTGAAAGGGGACTGGAACCAGGCAACTGGTCCCCCAAGTTATCTTTGTTCCCACTAGACAAACGGGGGGGAAAAAACACACACACATACAGAAGGAAAATAAGACAGGCATACTTTTTTTAAAAGTTTTGAATGTTAAAAATCATATGACAGCTGTTCAAAAAAGTAGTGGCACAATGGCTTGTACAAGAAAAACAGCTTTATTTACAGGTATTAAGAGTTTCATTTTCTACTCTTTGCCTCCTGTGAAACTCCATCCGAACACTATAAGATACCCAATACCATCAGCTCCTTTGTTTTTCTTCAAGGGTGTTGAGGGAACTAAATGTTGCCAGATGTCTTTTGTTCTATGAATACATAAGACTTCTGAGTACCTTGTTTGCTTTGAAAATTTCAACATCAGTCATCAGAGCTCACTTCCACAAAACAGAGGAAGGAGGGGGATAATGTTGAAGGATTTCCCACTGCTAAATACAGTAACACTTTCACAGTGCCAGACTGACTGGCTTGATCTCCAGAATACATCACCATTATCATATTACTGGGAAAAAAAGTGTTTCAAAAGCACAATACAAAATGATACCATCCCAGTCATATAATCACTTATTCCCTGGATTTATAGTTCCCCCCCCCCCTTTATATGGAAAGAATCTGAGTGGGAGGGAATTCATGCCTGCATGCTTCTTCCAAATTAAAAAAGCATTTCTTTGCATTTTGCTCCCATACACTTCAAGGTTTATGCAAGAACACTGATTCTTCTTTTTAAAAATAGGAAAAACCATAACCACATAAAACTTATAATATTATTACTGCAGAACAACTCCTGTCTGTCTCCATTTATACAGAGGCTATGCCATGCAATTCCTGCTCCTGATTGTGTGCACAGCAGTTAGGGATTATCCAAAAGTTCAGGAGGTGCAATATAAATAATGGAGAAAAGTCAGCAAGGAGTTATCTAACATGAATTAAAGGACTTTGTTGGGATCTGGGGTCTTTTTCAGTCAAGGGCATGGGTGCACATCCCTAAGGAATGGCTCTGGTTCCACTATTGCCACCACTTTTCTGGACAAGTCTCATATACTATACACATACCAGATTGTTAAATCTTCTGTTTGAAGACCATATTGAAAAGATTCATGTTTATTTAATTCAACAAATTCAGTCCACATACAAAAAGAATAATATAAGATCAATTTTGTTACTACAAAAAAGCAAAATTCAAAAGCAAAATGCAAGTTAAAGTTTATTAAAAAGCAACTAGTAACTGAATTTTTTTTTTTTTTTTTTAAATAGTAATATTTGATATTATTACAGAACAAGAACGATCCATTAACAACACTAGATCTGCAAAATATGAAATATTTTGCAGATCTAGTGTTGCTCGATGCTCAAAACATCGAAGGCAGATATTGTTGGGATATCAGAGACGTGGTGTCACACAGATATAAGGGATGCGGAACTGCAATTTGGGGAGTACAACGTCTACAGAAAGGATAGACAGGATAGGAAGGGGGGAGGTGTTATGCTATTAGTTAAGAAACACATAAAAACCAAGGAAGTGAAGCCAGTCGACATCGCTGGACTGTGCAGTGTGGAGTCAGTTTGGTGTGACATAAGCATTGGGAGATCAAAATTGAGAGTAGGAGTGTGCTATAGGCCTAATGACTCTGATGAGTATAATAAGGAACTGTACAGGGAAATAGAGTGGGCCAGTAAATCAGAGTGTCTTATAATGGGAGATTTTAATTTCCCAGATATTGACTGGAATTTGGGGGCTGGATACTCACACACTAGCAGGGCTTTTGTGGATTTATTGGATGATTGTTTTCTACATCAGCATGTTCGGGAGGCAACTAGAGGGAGTAATACTCTTGATTTGATTATCAGCAGTGATTCTTCATGCATTAAGAATCTGCAGATAAACGAACCACTAGGTGGCAGTGATCACAGTGTGCTGAAGTGGGATTTACTCAAAGAGGTAACTACCATTAGGGGTAAAGGGAAGGGTTATTGCTTCCGTAAAGGCGACTACGATGGACTGAGACAGTATTTAAATTCTATACAGTGGGACCAACTGATGATGTTACCAACAGCAAATTCAAAATGGGAAGCATTCAAAGAACTTATCTTGGAAGCTACTAGGCTTTACATACCAACTAAGAAATATTGTTCAAGGTTTAGGCCAAAATGGATGTCAGATGAACTAATGAGGCATATGGCAGAGAAGAAAAATGCATGGGATACTTACAAATTAACACATGACACAGAAGCCTATGATAGATACAAGTTGATATGCAACCAAGTTACAAAGGAGGTTAGGCAGGCAAAGGCAGATTACGAGAAATCCTTGGCAAGGGATGCAAAGAAAAACAGCAAAGAGTTCTTTAGTTCTCTACACAAATCTATGTAAACTCTAGAAGGAAAGGGATGAATCAGATTGGTCCACTTGATATTGATGGGTCAAGTGTTGATGATCCTGCTCAGGTGGCTAACAAACTAAATGAATATTTTGCATCGACATTCACACATGAGGAGTTATTCAGCGAGGGGAATGCCAGAGGTGTATTCAACTCTAGCAGTAAGTTACAGAATCTTGAAATAACTGGGAGTAAAGTGGAGGAGAAACTGTTGAAGATAAACACAAGAAAGGCACCCGGGGTGGATGGGATCTATCCAGTTATATTAAAGGAGGCAGCAAAGGAAGTAAGCAAACCCTTAGCCATAATTATGAGAGCTTCCTTGGACTCAGGGGAGGTACCCATAGACTGGAAATGTGCAAATGTGACCCCAATTCACAAAGGAGGATCAAAGGCTGACACAAGTAATTATAGACCTGTGAGCTTGACTTCTGTTCCAGGAAAATTAATGGAGGCACTGGTTAAAGACGCACTGCAGGATCATTTAGACAAGACTTCAGTTATAGCTCAGACACAGCATGGTTTTGTTAAGGGGAAGTCTTGCCTGACCAACTTGATTGGATACTATGATGCAGTCACAAAAGAACTGGATGCAGGGAATAACTTTGATATTATATACTTGGATCTTAGAAAGGCTTTTGATACTGTTGCACATGGAAGACTGCTACACAAATTGGAGCAGTGTGACACTGGAGGCAAATTGCTGCTATGGATAAAGGGGTGGTTGAGGGGGAGAAGACAGAGAGTGGTAATCAATGGACACTGCTCATCGTGGACTGATGTTATTAGTGGAGTCCCTCAGGGCTCAGTGTTGGGTCCATTATTGTTTTCTGTATTTATAAATGATATTGATGATGGTATATCGGGATTAATGTCCAAGTTTGCAGACGATACAAAGGTTGGCAGGGTTGTCAAGGACACTACTGACACTATGCTTCTGCAACAGGATCTGGAAAGGTTGAGCAGATGGGCTGAGAGGTGGCAAATGAAGTTTAACATTGACAAATGTAAAGTACTACACATGGGAAACAGCAACCCCAGAGCAACGTATCAACTCTATGGTACAACACTGACAGTGGTAGAGAATGAAAGGGACTTGGGGGTGGTTGTGCAGGCAGATATGAAGTTCCCTGAGCAGTGCAGACGGGCTGCAAGAGTAGCTCATGGAGTATTGTCAATGATATACAGGAATTTTTCCAGCAGGGATAAGGAGGTGATTATTCCATTGTATAAGGCGATGGTCAGGCCACACCTAGAGTACTGTATACAGGTCTGGAGGCCTCATTTCAAGAAGGATGTAGAGCTGCTGGAACGAGTACAGAGAAGGGCAACAAGATTAGTGAATGGAACAAAGGGGTGCTCTTACGAAGAAAGGCTTAAGTTTTGCAAATTACAGTGTCTGGAGACTAGGCACCAGCGAGGTGATCTGATAGAGGTGTATAAAGCCTTGAATGGTTTAAGCATGCTCAATGCTGATGGGATTCTTCCTCTAGCTCAGAATAATCACCTGAGAGGGCATAAATTCAAATTGAGGAAAGACAGATGTAGGATAGACGTGCGGAAATTTGCCTTTAGCCAGCGAGTGGTTGGTTGGTGGAACAGACTTCCATCCCTTGTGGTGGAGGTTGATAGCCTAAATAAGTTTAAGGCTCAGCTGGACAGGTATTTTGAACGAACAGAGGGGTGAAGTGGAAGTGGTTTTTTTTTTTTTTTTTTTTTTGGCTGATGCTGCATAAGCTTGCTTTCTTGCATCAAATGCCTCTACTAATGCTAATGCTAATGCTAATCCAAAAGTTCAGGAGGTGCAATATAAATAATGGAGAAAAGTCAGCAAGGAGTTATCTAACATGAATTAAAGGACTTTGTTGGGATCTGGGGTCTTTTTCAGTCAAGGGCATGGGTGCACATCCCTAAGGAATGGCTCTGGTTCCACTATTGCCACCACTTTTCTGGACAAGTCTCATATACTATACACATACCAGATTGTTAAATCTTCTGTTTGAAGACCATATTGAAAAGATTCATGTTTATTTAATTCAACAAATTCAGTCCACATACAAAAAGAATAATATAAGATCAATTTTGTCACTACAAAAAAGCAAAATTCAAAAGCAAAATGCAAGTTAAAGTTTATTAAAAAGCAACTAGTAACTGAATTTTTTTTTTTTTAAATAGTAATATTTGATATTATTACAGAACAAGAACGATCCATTAACAACACTAGATCTGCAAAATATGAAATAAAATGCTATTCTGTAAGTATGTACCAAAAAAGGTTAATCCAGAAACAAGATTTTATTATTAAAATTATAATAATAATGAAAGTACTTCATGCTCACATCTAAACTTAAATACGGATTTCAACATCTGTGGGTAATGGCAAGCTACCACTCAATGTCCTTTGAGACTGATCCATAATGGCAAATATGGTGTGTGTATATATACAGGGTGTCTCAAAAATACACGGCATAACTTCAGGAATGAGTTCCTCATATGTAGATAATAAAAATATTTTATATCAACGTAATTCCAGAAATGCTTGGTTATCGAGTTATTAACCGGAATGTCTTATCTCCCGCAGGCGATTTCCTTCATCACAAGGTACTGACAGAATCTGGTGGTTTTCCATTCCGACCATGCACTCAAATCAGGAGCAAGCAGATATGCACTTTGTGTATGGTTTGGCGGATGACAATGCTCTGGAGGCTCGTCGTTTGTACCACGAAAGGTTGCCAAAACGAAGATGTCCAGACAGGAAAACGTTTGAAGGTATCCATTGCCACCTTTGTGAAAATGGGACCTTTACACCTCGTGCTGCTGACAGAGGATGACCAAGAGCTACAACTCCTGAAGTAGAGGGTTGGACCAACTGCCTGGCCTCCATGCTCACCTGATTTAAACCCACTAGATTTCTACTGCAACCATTTAAAAGTCATTGGTGTATTCGATTCCGGTAGCTGATGTGGAAACTTTCCGCAATTGAATTGTGGCAGGTTGTGAGACAATACGAAACATGCCAGGAATTTGGCATCGTCTTCGTGAATCCACGAAACATCGATGTGAGGCCTGTATTCAGGCAGAAGGTGGACATTTTGAACAATTGCTATAATGTGATGTGAACAGTTAAATTTCATAGACAGACCTTCAGAACTGGGAAACTAAGCATTTCCGGAACTATGTTGATATAAAATAGTTTTATTGTCTACATATGAGGAACTCATTCCTGAACTTATGCCATGTATTTTTGAGGCACACTCTCACATGTGTAAATCCAAATATTTATTTTTTGAATCTATAATAATATTAATTTATTTTTAATATACTAATACATCCTGCAGGAATACCTTATAACTGGACATAGCACAATTGGTGCACAAAAGAGAATAAAACTAATAAAATTAAGAAACTGAAAGACCAAATTACTTTCAATCTAAAAAATAATCTAATGAGGTCTAACTCTTCCTTAAATTTATTCAAACTATCTATCTACTTCTCCAACACCAGATGGTATATTTGTTCCAACAATTACTCTCTAGCTAAAAGCAAAATTTCCACACATCTATCCTGCAGCCTTGCTTTTTTAATTTTTGTCTCTTTGTATGCATTATCCGAGAGAGTTAAGATACCATAATTAAGTTTACTCAGTCCACGTAAAGCCTTAACACTTCAATCAGATCTTCTTGCAAGTACCTAGTTTCCAACAGCTGCAATCTGCAGAACCAAAGTATTTTGTCATAGGAGTACCCCTTTGTGTCCATGACTGATCTAGTTACCCTTCATTCTCCTATCTCAAGTGATGAACACCTTCAAATGATGCTTCCACCCCTCTATACAGTGATCAATATGTGGCCTACCATTACATTATACAATGGGATAATCACTTCCCTGCTGGGAAAATTCCTGTGTATCATTGATAGATCTCACCTCCCCATGAGCTAGTCTAGCAGACATTTTGCACTGCAAAGGTCTTCATGTCAGAAGTCAGAACAGTGCAAATACTCCTACGTCTCTTATTGTAACCTGTAACCAAGTTACAAAGGAGGTTAGGCAGGCGAAGGCAGATTAGGAGAAATCTTTGGCAAAGGATGCAAAGAAAAACAGCAAGAGTTCTTTACTTATGTAAACTCTAGAAGGAAGGGGATGAATCAGATTGGTCCACTTGATATCTATGGTTCAACTGTTGATGATCCTGCTCAGGTAGCTAACAAACTAAACAAATATTTTGCATCGACATTCACACATGAGGAGTTATTCAGCGAGGGGAATGCCAGAGGTGTATACAACTCTGGCAGTAAGCTAGAGAATCTTGTAATAACTGAAGGAGAAATTGTTGAAGATAAACACAAGAAAGGCACCTGGGGTGTATGGGATCTATCCAGTTATATTAAAGGAGGCAGCAAAGGAAGTAAACAAACTCTTAGCCATAATTATGAGAACTTCCTTGAACTCGGGGGGAGGTACCCATAGACTGGAGATGTGCAAATGTGACCCCAATTCACAAAGGAGGATCAAAGGGCGACAAGTAATTATAGACCTGTTAGTTTAACTTCCGTTTCCAGAAAATCAATGGAGGCACTAGTTAAAGAAGCACTGCAGGATCATCTAGACAAGACTTCAGTTATAGCTCGGACACAGCATGGTTTAGTTAAGGGGAAGTCTTGCCTGACCAATTTGATTGGATACTATGATGCAGTCACAAAAGAACTGGATGCTGGGAATAACTTTGATATTACACACTTGGATCTTAGAAAGGCTTTTGATACTGTTGCACATGGAAAACTGCTGAACAAATTGGAGCAGTGTGGCATTGGAGGCAAATTGCTGCTATGGATAAAGGGGTGGTTGAGGGGGAGAAGACAGAGTGGTAATCAATGGACACTGCTCATCGTGGACTAATGTTATTAGTGGAGTCCCTCAGCGTTCAGTGTTGGGTCCATTATTGTTTTCTGTATTTATAAATAATATTGATGATGGTATATCAAGTTAATGTCAAAGTTTGCAGATGATACAAAGGTTGGCAGGGTTGTTAAGGACACTACTGACACTATGCTGCTGCAACAGGATCTGGAAAGGTTGAGCAGATGGTCTGAGAGGTGGCAAATTAAGTTTAACATTGATAAATGTAAAGTACTACATATGAGAAACAGCAACCCCAGAGCAACGTATCAACTCTGTAGTACTACACTGACAGTGGTAGAGAATGAAAAGGACCTGGGGGTAATTGTGCAGGCAGATATGAAGTTCTCTGAGCAGTGCAGATGGGCTGCAAGAGTAGCTCATGGTGTCTTGTCAATGATATATAGGAATTTTTCTAGCAGGGATAAAGCGGTGATTATCCCCTTGTATAAGGCAATGGTCAGGCCACACCTTGAGTACTGTATACAGGTCTGGAGGCCTCATTTCAAGAAGGATGTAGAGCTGCTGGAACGAGTACAGAAAGGGCAACAAGATTAGTGAATGGAACAAAGGGTTGCTCTTATGAAGAAAGGCTTAAGTTTTGCAAATTACAGTGTCTGGAGACTAGGCACTGGCGAGGTGATCTGATAGAGGTGTATAAAGCCTTGAATGGTTTGAGCATGCTCAATGCCGATGGGATTCGTCCTCTTGCTCAGAATAATCACCTGAGAGGGCATAAATTCAGATTGAGAAAAGAGATGTAGGATAGATGTGCAGAATTTTGCCTTTAGCCAGCAGGTTGTTGGTTGGTGGAACAGACTTCCATCCCTTGTTGTGGAAGTTGATAGCCTACATAAATTTAAGGCTCAGCTGGACAGGTATATCAAACGAACGGAGGGGTAAGTGGAAGGTTTTTTTTTTTATTTTTGACTGATCAGGAATTACTGCTGCCCATATGCAATACTTCGTATTTACCATTAATCCTCAATTACAACTTCTGGACCAATCTACCTAATTTATCTAGATCATCTGCAAACTTAAGAAAATAAACTTGTTATACTTTCATTAATATTGTAAATACATACTGTAAACAGTAAGGGAAACAGCACTGAACCCCAAGCAACTCCACCAATAGCAATAGTCCAAAGAGCAATGCCCATTTCTAACTATCCTTTATTTTGCCACTCAACCATCTGTTTATCCATTGCAGTAACTTTCCCCTAATGACACATACTGCTCCAATTCGTAAAGCAATCTTTCATGTGTAACAGTGTCAAAAGCTTTGCTGTTATCTAAATATATGATTTAAAAATTATTTGCATTCAGTTCCTTTGTAACTATATCATAGTAAGAAGCAGATGGTTTATACATGGGTACTGCACAAACACCATTTCTACTATTCAGATAGTACTGAATGCATCGTTTAATTATATATCATACTGTGAATCAACCTTCATAATAAGTGACCAAGGTACTAAACTGCTTTGAATAAGTAACGCTTCACCAGTGGAGAAGACTAATGTTACTTAATCTCGGCACATACCATGACCCAGACAGCTGCTAAATAGCTACTTATTCAAAGCAGTGCAGTACCTAGGCCACTCGTTGTGAAGGTTGATTCACAATATGAGATATAATTAAACGATGCATTCATACTACCTGGCTAGTAGAAATTATGTACGCGCAGTACCCATTCATAAACTATCTCCTTCATACTCATAGCATTTAGCCAAGAATATATTTTTAGAGATCATAGTACATCAGATTGCTTAGATCTTCCATTGCTGTTAATCCCACAATACTTCCTTAACTATTTACTCCATTATTTTCTCCTGGAAAAGAACTAACGGTTATAAGTTTATAATTGCTCATGTCACCTTTTATCATCCTTTGTCAAATTTGCACCCTTACAATTTATCAGAAGCTCCCTTGAACCCAAGGATGCTCTCATTCATATCTCCAAGAGTTTGCTTACCTCTTTTGGTGCATCTTTTAATGTAACTGGATCACATCAGCCCCAGATACCTTATTTACATTTAGTTTCAGGAATTTCTCTTTTTCACTTATAACAAAATCTTTTAGCTCAAATTCATAACTTGATTTACTTCTGGTGTTCCCATTTCTAAACTAACTTTTTTTACACATGAATGTAGATGCAAATATTTAACCTGAACAGGATCAACAACAGTTATGTCATTCATACCTTAATGGGCCAATATTTCAATTCCTTTCCATCTATTGTTAACATAAGTAAAGAATTCTTTACTAATTTTCTTTGTTTCATAGCAAAGGATTTCTCATAATCCACCTTAGCTGTATTAATCATCTTAGTGACTTAATTGCAGACTAGTTTTCACTGGCTGCAGGATTCTGTATTTTCTGAGAATTTATAATCAACCTACACATTCTTCTCTACCAGTCTCTCATCAGTTCATCTGACATCCATTTAGGAATAAAGCTTGAACTGCATCCCTTGGTATAAAAAGCCTGGTAGCTGCTATGATTACTTCCCTGAATGACTCCCATTTAGAATTTACAGTTGATAATATCTTTAGTTGATCTCCCCTGAAAAGAATTTTAAACCTGTCTAAGACCACTGTAGTCACATTTACAAAATTCAAAATCCCATCCCCTTGATATAGTTAATACGTTTAAATATATCCCACATCAATATATTATTATCACTGAGACTTAGTGATTGTTTCATCTGCAGATTCTTAATGCATGATGAGTCACTGCTAATAATCAGATTAAGAGTACTGCTTTCTCTTGTTGCCACTGTAACATGCTATTGTAGAAACAAACAGTCATCCAATAAATCAAGGAAGTTTCTGCTACTGTATGGCTGACCAGTCCACAAGTTCCAGTCAATATCTAGAAAGTTGAAGTCCTCCATTATAGGACATTCCAATCTAATGGTCCACTCCATCTGCCTGTGTAGATGTTCATTATACTCATCACTATTATTTGGCCTATGGCTGACTCCTGTTCCCATTAATTTCCCCCAGTACTTATGTCATACCAAACTGATTCAACATTGCAGTGGCTACCCATAATCATCTGGGTGCAGTGCCTTAGATTCTAATAAAAAACCAAGTGCTTCTTAACCAAGAGAATTACTCCTCTCCCCCTCCTATACACATCTCAAAGGCACTGTGTTTCCAATATCCCTATTATATCTTTATCATTAACGTACAAACAAGAATACATGCATCTGTTTTTGCCTTTAGTAACCCTAACATAACTCATGTATATTTGCTTATCACATGATGACCTGCAACAGGTCTTGTAACATCCAACGCTTCATTTTTCAGGCTACTGAATGTTCCCACAGAAGCTGTGCAAGAATCACTTTTACCTCTGACAGCTGATACTATTAGTTTATTAGTCTGTGTATTCCCCAAACTCCAGTTTCCCGTCCCATGTAACACTGCCTCAACGGCATCAGTAAATATTCTTGCAGCCCTTCTATGTAAGGATATCTCATCCCACATATAAGGATATATTCACATATAAGGATATATGTGAAAACAGTCTCCTATTAACAAGTACAGGCCACATTGAAAAAAATTCTACTTCATCAGCATTGCACAGTCTCTCTCTCTCTCGGGTCGGGTCGAATTTATTTGCAAGGCTTTCACGCACTCCCTCCTATTGTGTCTGGGCAGATTTGCAGCCAGTTTCAAGTTTAATCTTAACTTGTGACTTTCTCAACACTGCCTTGTACTTATTAAGTCCTCATATCTCCTACTCTTAATATCATTAATGCCAATGTAGATAACAAAATGCCCTTATCTGTAACTTTGAATAGCATATTTCCCATTTCCCTGACAACTGAGTCGCCAACAATAACTACCTCCAGCAGGACCAGCGCATTTTGCCTTGGGGATTGCCTTGTTCTTTTTCCAATAGTCTTGGAAAAAGACTATTATTGACACCATCAAAGAAAAGCATCTAACATGGTACGGACATGTAAAACGGATGCAAGAAAACAAATATCCAAAGACTATCCTGGAATGGATATCTCCTGGAAGAAGGAGAAGAGGAAGACCTAGGAGGACAGAGATGGATGGAGTACAGGAGTGCATGACAGCCTGAGGCTTAACCAACCAAGACACCCTGAACTGCACTTTATGGTGGGAAAAAATTCCTAACAAGAAATAACTTGTAGGCTGAGGAAACCCATTGTAAATGGAAACACTCCTCTTGAAGAAGAAGACTTAATTCTTCTACTCAAGAAGAAAGAACTGCCAGCTTGGGAAAGAAGACTTCGGTAGAAGTCTTCTTTCCCAAGCTGGCAGTTCCTTGTTTTTTGAGTTCTTCTGTTGCTAGTCTCTTGTTTCTCTTCCATTATTCCTAGTAGCTGCAGCACAATACACGGCTGTGGAGATGCCGTCTGGTACTGCACCACTGTTGTCGAGGAAATATGGGATTATTTGCCGATTGAGAAGAATCCAATAGAATCCTGGGGAGGGTCTGTGACTCTCCCCAGAATTCTATTGGGTATCTGCATCGGTATCACATTGTGTCGTTGTGGGGTAAATCCTTCGAATTCTGTTCGGGCCTTCTTCCATTCATCTTCTATTCTGGATATAATGACCTCGTCTCTTTCTGCTTCAGCTGCTCTGAGTTGTATTTCTTCTTGCTCTTCCTCCTCTGGTTCCATGTTGTCCATATTCTTTGTTGTTGATTGCTCATGTCCTGCTTGATTTTTTTTCCACAATTGCAGGAGCATCAGGTTCTTCATGACAATGGTGCTTCTCTGGTCCACTATTCGCTGTTTGATGACCTGAATATCCAGGAATCATTCCAACCACTTAATATGTAGTCTCGACCTGTACATTGCCTTATCAGTCTCTAGCTTGGTTATTTCGTAGTATGTTCGCATGATGAATGTATTCATTTCAATACTCTACTTCATGTGTTGGCATTTTCTTCCTTCCTGAGTGGACACTAGCACAGTTGCGCAGGAAGCATTTCCAATTGGTTGGGCTGGATAGTCTTGCCTTTCTTTTGTGGTAGCCATATGGGGGGACAGCACCACTTGCTCCACTGTCTTTCTCAGGAGACAGACTTTTCAAACAGATGCCTCTGCCCAAGGCACAAACGAGAGACTTTTTTCCTGCACCACACTGTGCAGTATGATTATTACTTCTCTTCGACATCATCATCCCTCTATGGAGGTGGACCTCTTTAGCTTCAGCTTATGTCCGGTGGTAGAGCTATGGACTTGCACCAATAGCAAACTGTGGGATGCAGGAGGTTTGGAGGCACAATGCAATGCTGAGAGGGTTTGTAGGGGCGCTAGTTTTTAGAGCTGGTGGGGAGCTGTAGACTGTTCTAGATCGAGCCAAGAGGACTATATAAGACAGACCGTCATACGAAAACAGTTCAGTTCAGTTTTGAATAGTGACAAGTTATTTTCTTTGTGTGCTGCATTTTTGTACAAACGAGTTTTTTCTTTGGTTTCCTCTTTCAGTGTGAAACTATGTAAATATTACTAGCTGTTTTTATTGACTATTGTGGATAGTTATCTGTTAGTTTATATATAATCGTGGACATTTAACATCATTAATTTATTATTGCTTATGCAATTATTATTGTATAATATTGTGCATAGAAAAAATTTGTTCACCCAATAAGAAAATGACAGATAAAGAAACTCAGTGGGGCTGAATTTTGCAAGAGAAAAAAAAAGAAAAATATGAACAAACTGCAAAACTTCCAAAAATTAGCAGGTTTTTTGTAAAAAAAAAAAAAAAAAAAAAAAAAAAAGTTGGTGGATCTTCAGAAAGATTAACAACTGCCGTTACTCTTGAAACCAAGACCAATTCACTTGATACCACTGTTTCTACTGTAACAACCACAACTGCATCCTCATTTCATTCTTCTGCCAAAACAACTACCATCACATCAGCAAATTTTTTCAGCAATGGCAACGGTACTAAATGTTCCAGGCTCATCTGCTACACTCTCACAAGTTCAATTTCAAGGGGAATCAGCTGAGGAGGAAGAAGTAAAAGAAAGTTTAGTTTACATGTTGTAGCAAATGAAAAATATTTGAGTGATCGAGAACACTATCATAAAAACCTAGAAAATTCAAGAATAAAAAAAATTCATCATAGAGTGTGGGCCATGTCGACCGAGAGGCCCTTTCCCTGCTGATGAAACTAGTGAGAAATGTTCTTTTAGTGATTACTACTACACAATTAAATTTAAAGTCAGGGTAGGGCTTCAAAGATCCTGGCTCTGTTACTCTCCGAAGCTGAATGGATCTTATTGTGAATCTCACTGGTTGTTCAATGACAGGAGAAAAATTGAGTTCTTATGCTTGGATTGATGGTATAAATGACTAGAAAGGTCTGACCGAGTAAGAAAATAAATATGCATGAATTATCAAGTTGCACCTAGAGTCATGTGCTGTCTAAGATTCTTGGAAGACAGTGATGATGCACTAGAGTCCCAAATAAGAAAAGAGGCAAACTTTTGGAGGCAAGTTCATTGTTTAATAAATGTGTCCCTTTCTCTTACTCATCAAAATTTGGCATTTATAGATAACATGGAACACGTTGGAGGTGGAAAAGTGGAAGGAGGCAACTTTTTGTCTTTGATTGAACTTTTAACAACGTATGACCCAGTACTGAAGGAGCTCATAGAAAAACCTGATGGAGAAATCAAATACTTGAGTCACCATGTGCAGAATGAGCTCATTAATCTAATTTCAGAACGTGTTAAAAAAACATTGTTGGATGAGCTCAAAGACACTTCGTTTTTTTTTTTTTTCCCAATTATACTTGACACCACTCCGGATATTAGCAAAGTTGACCACGTAAGCATTGTTTTCCAGTACATTAAAGTTATGGTTGATTGGAAGGGAAATCCAGTTGACCTGAAAGTAAAAAAGAATTGTTTCTGGGTTTTTTCCCTGTGCATGACCATTCAGCATCTGAACTAAAAGATAATATTATTAATTTTTTTGAAAAACATGATATAGAAACAAGTGCAGGGGACAAGCCTATGATGCCACAGGTGTTATGACAGGTGCTTACAATGGACTACATGCACAAATTTTACAGCTAGAGGAAAATGCAAAATTTGTTCATTGTGAAGCTCACAATATCAATCTCATGAATGATGCTGTAAAAGGGGTTCCTGAAGTCACTGCTCTTTTTTTTTTTTTTTTTTTAAACACCCTGGAGTGTCTACAACTTTTTTCATGCCAGTGTTAACAAATGGGGATTACTTCATGAAAATGATATTCCTTCATGGAATCTCACACGGTTGTGCAGAACAAGATGGACTGCAAGAAACGAAGCTTTGACAATGGTTCAATTTAGGTACAAAGATGTCATAAAATCATTAACAGAAATTATTTTAAAATCAAAAACCATGAAGAAGCAGAAGCTCTAGGTCTCAAAAGCCAACTTGAGAATTTTAATTTTCTTTCTTTAGTTGTAATGTTAAAATACAGTGGATTCCGGTTATTTGGACCACCGGTTAATCGGGGCAGCTGTTTATTTGGGGCAAATCTTAAAAAACAGAAACCAATCAAGAAAATAGCCAGGGCTTACTTTGCTTAATTGGGACAGCATGCCGTTTAATCGGGGCAGGAGACCGCAGCACTGGAGATTACCCTACGATTGTCTCCGATGATACCACGTGATTTGGTCGAAATTCTGGAGGTCAAAACAATAAAAACAATTAGCAGTCACATGTTTATTGGGCTTTTCTGTTAGTGAAATCTATCATAAAAGGACAATAAGCTCGATCTTACTGAATTTGCGATAATACCGACAGCTGGAATTCTGTGGGTTATTATGGTGAAATGTGTTTACACTTCCACGAAATCTTCAATCATATAAAAAAATTAATTTTCAGATCTCTTCATTCCTATTTTTAAAGCTTTGTAACTCTTTACTCCGTTCTCACTTGTGCGTATTGTGTTACTTGCAATTTGTGTGTGTGCCGTTTTCTCTTTTATTGATTGCTTATCTTTTTACTGTTTTAAATTTTAACCCCCACCCACAAATGTCAGTGAAGAGAAATGTCAACTAGTTCGTATGTACTTATTACAGTATGTATTAATTATTCCGATTTTCACATATCATTTAATTTTTTAATTGGTAAGGTAATAAAGGGTAAATTTGTGCTTAATATATCTTTGCTATAAATAGCCTGTGGATAATATTCCTCCTATTTTCACTAATTAGAATCGCTGTTTAATAGAATTAAAATTCAATTCACAAATGTGATCACAATGGCTGGCGCTTACTGCACATCGTATAGGAACGGTACTTTACTATGCTACCTATCAAATCACGTTACGATGGCGACTCCATAGTAATGTGATTTGATTGTACAGTGAACCAATTGTAAAGGGGAGGGGATTACATTGCATTTTTAAATATTTACGTGAAACTTCGGATAATTGGGCAGCCGCTTAATTGGGCCAAAATGCACTAGTCCCGATGTGTCCCAAATAACCGGAATGGACTGCATTTTCCTTCGTAACCCCACTGAGCAAGAACCTTCAGTCAAAGCCTATTGATATAAAAGATGCTGAAACCTAACTCAACAATGTTTATGAGGAGCTAAGACAATTAAGAGATTATTTTCAAGAAATTAAGGACTAAAGTATAGAACTTTCATGGGGAATAGATCCTAAGTTTCAAAAGAAGAGACTCCGTTGAGTAAAAAAGCACTTTGACGAACTCAGTCAAGACAAAAGAATCAAAGATAGTGAAAAGTTCAAAATAGAGGTTTATTTTAAAGTGTTGGACATTCTAATTTCCCAAACGAGAGAACATCAAGTCCTTCAGACAAATAATGAACAAATTTGAGGTTTTGAGTCCCAAAATTTTAGACAGAGTTAGCGAGGATGAGCTTTACCGCTTATCAAAATGTTTAAGTGACCAATATAATAGGGATCTGCTGGATCCTTTTCCTCAACAAATGGTTAGCTTCTGTTCAATTATGAGAAAAGAAATTAAAAATGCTGAAAATATCAGACTACTGGCTAAAGCTATTATTTGTCAAAATTCAACTTTGTCTGCCAGCTTCCCCAAGATTTGCACAGCTTACGTTTTATTCACCACATTGCCTGTAACAACTGCACAGCTGAGAGATCATTTTCAAAACTGAAGCTAATTAAGAGTTATCTTAGAAGTACAATGACACAGGAGCTACTCACTGGACTTTATTTTGAGTATTGAAAATGAGACCGCTCTGGGAAACAGATTTTAATTTGATTATCGATTCATTTGCTGCAACAAGGTTCAGAAGAAAGAAGGTTTAGATTTTTTTTTGTAAAAGGATATGTATTTTTTTAAAGTTTTTTGAAAAAGGCTATGTTATACTATTTTATTGAGGCTATGTAAATATACTGCACAATTATATTTTAATGTACATTTCGATTTTACATATTCCAGACATTTATTCCAATCCTATCCTTTTTGATTCTTTTCTTCAAACTGTTGCCTAATAAGTAGACATATTAGAAAAGAAATTAAAACATTATGTATTTAACCTTTTATATTAAAACAATATTTATGTATACAATAATACCACCCTCTACATTTAAAAAATGTGGAAGTTTCTTAACAATAAAGTTTCTTAACAATAACAATTAAAGTGGATAACATGAGGGCTAAGTGGAGGGGGAACGATAAATGGGTCACAATGTTTTTTAAGCAACAGAGGATGCAACCAAACCAAGCTCCACCACTGGGTAGTGTTAGTTCTTGGGATCTACACCAGATGGCACCACTATACCCGAGCCATCACTATGACCTTGGGGAAAGTAGATCCATTGAAGCAACTTTCGCAATGTTTATTACTATTATTATATAGACCTCCTGGCACGATGAAGATGCATTAGCTTCCACCAAAACAGGAGTCTAACCTGGATCTACGTTCAGGCTGGTAGTCCTGTGTTGCAACCACTGGGCCATCGAACCTATTATTATTATTAGAGAGCTCTTTACAAAGCTACATACATCAATTGTAAAAAATAGTCCCTCCTTCAAAGTTAAGTGCTAGAGCCTCTGATAGAATAAAAATGGGTCTGTGGGCAACATACCTTAAGTTGCACATGGCTACATAACCAGGTTTACTAACAGTACCACCAGCGTGAATGTGTAATCAGGGAATTAATTTTCAATGGACTTGGTCAAAATTCAGTGCACTTGACTGCCAAGTGGGACTCTTATATCAGTTCCACCAGCATGCTTGATTCCCAAGTGGCAGCCTTAGATATCATCATGGAAAGAATGTCTATGCAAAACCCAAAAAACAAACAATAGAGGTTAATTAAAATTTTGAGAAATTACATGTTTTTTGTAGAAAAATTTAATGAGCAGAAGAGCAAAGCTATGAAAGATGACATTAACTGGGCTTTGTACACTTCATAAGGAGTTATTCTTATGAAATGCTCATTATAGGCTGAAAGGTTGTTTATTTATGAGTAAAACAACATGTAAATAAGCAACCTTTCTGCCTAAACAACCTTCAATGAAAGGCTGCTGATAAACAACTCTTTGTTGAAGTCATAAACGAAGATGTTATCAACTAATGTGGGGTTTTGCGCAGTTTTTCTACCACTGATATGGGAAAGTATAGTCTAATAACCCACCACGAATTTAAAAAAAAAAAAAAAAAATTAAGTAAAGAAGGTTTTCAATTACATTACAAATACATGGAAAGACATACAAAGTAACCATAGTATCACATAAGCATAGGGCAAACAGAAGTAAAACTACAAATTCAGATCCCCCTACCAGATTGCCAAACGAGCGCAATACGATCTTTAACAACAATACAAAACCAGCCGTCTTACCGACCCCCCCCCCCCACATTGACAAACCAGCAGTATTGTCGTTCTGCCACTGATGGCAAGTAATGAATGATATTCATCATTTTTTTGTTTTATCAGTTTCTTATCACTAAAGCGAAATTGCCCAGATTAACAAAACAAAGTTGAAGTACAGTATTTTACATGAATCGCTAATAAAAAAAAATAAAATAAACCATAAAACTTGAACAATTCAAGAGTACAGAATAAATAAAACAAAATAAATTTAAGGGTCATTGTTGTGCCAACAACGAATAGTCTTGTGGGCGCAAAAGCTTAAACGAAACTATATCCACACACCGCGCAGAGTACGTATATAAAGGTTCATTTGTCATACGTCAAAATCCCAAGGTGCACAATTACGACATACTAGGGAAGCGAGGAGAGGAGAGGGGGGGGGTTAAATGCCAAAGGGAGAGACGAGAAAATACGGCCTTTAGGCTGCCGCTGGGAACATTTCACGCAGTACTGCGTTCCTAGAGAACCAATACCCCGATCAACACCAGGCTCGTCATCCAGCGTCTTCCTCTGACACCTGTTTCCATGGCAACCGATATAATTAAAACCATTATGAGCGGGGCCTCTCTTTTCAATTAACGGTCGGTCAGGCTTGTCAGAGGATCTAGGCTCTGCGCGTGTTCCTGAGAGCTATTCACTGGGCAGCTCTTTTATAAAATCAAAGAATGCTGTCACCCCGAAATCATCCGATGCTGGAGAGCGGGAGATGTTTATACCGTGCCAAGTCATATACACATATATATCGCCTTTTCATCTCGTCACCCGTGGCCCTGGTATGTCGGATGGTAATGGATTACCTACATACCTGCACAGCCCATACTGCACAAGAGTGAATGCAAATTGTTCAGCAGCTATTATAAAGGATTTTCAAGCAAAGAATTAGGATGTAGTAGATTAGGACAAATTAAGTACTAGTTTAAAAGACCCACGGAGTGGCAGAGGGGGATCTTGGCAAATTGGTCAGAGGGCGATTAAGATTTGTTTCTTAGAATTATTTGAGAATGACTATAAAAAGAAATAATTCGTAAATATGCTTAAGTCAAAGATGAAAAGAAACAGTTGCTTCCTCTGTGATACTTGAATATCGAAGACGTCCACATCTCGGTAACTTTTCATTGTTCAGACCTTATTTCGTTTTGATTATTAAAAATACAGTTTGATATCGACATTGAACTGCTGATATTTAAAAAAATATATAAAAGTTTATTGTTCACACTCTGGGGCAACCACCAGCTCAGTGGAGTTTACAATAAATCAATCAATACAAACGTTAATTAATCAATCAATCAATCAATACAAACGTTAAAACAATAAAAAGTCTAATCAAGAAGCGTAGCACACGCTTCTTGATTAGACTGGGGTTCGAACCCGTGACCACCAAATACGGAGGATGAGGAAAGGTCAGGAAATGACCACTTCATATCTCCGGAACAGTATGGTCTTAGTTGCTAATGCTCCTAAAATCTAAATAACAACAATCTTTTTTCCATTTTTACACACAATGCGGATCAGGTTCGCCTGCGATTTCAGCTAATGCGGTTGCGGGTCTTCTACAGTAGGCACTTGCAGGACTCCAAGCCAAGGAAAATGATCCACTTAGGGTTGATTGATCCTAGAGCTCACTGGTCGGGGTGCTGCAATTAATATTAAAGAAAAGGATAAGGAGTTTTTTTATTTTTTAATACCCCGAACACGAGAGGTATTAGAACCTATAGTACCGTGCTTGGGTTGAAGGTTGAGAAGACGAAAGAAGATATTTTTGTCATTGAACTTTAATTTCTATAGACTGTAATTTTCAGGAAATACGTATGAAGGAAGGTTGTCCCAGAAAACGGCAGTTGGATGAATAAACGAGGAAGATGAAAAGTTGATTCTATGAGTTTGAAGTTGGACAGTAAATGGATGTTGGCTGCACGTGTTCGGGCTGTTTTGAAAGAGACAGCGGGAATAATACAAGCCAATTCAGAAGAACAGTGCCCATGAAAGTATTTGTAGAAGAGGCATGCAGCAGAAACAGTACGTCTATGAGACAACGAGTGGAGAGACTATTAGAGATGAATCATTAATTAACCTAACTGCCCGCTTCTGAATAGAATCAAGCAGCCTGAGAGAGATTTTGGGGGCACCACTCCAGATGTGGGAACAATATTCCATGGTAGGGAGGATTTGTTTGGAAGAAAAGTAACGCCGAGAGCGAAAGAGAAAACCAAGTTTTTTATATGCACAGGAAGCAACATTTGTAATGTGCTTGTGCCAAGAGAGATTAGAAGTCAGGGTAAACCCCAAAAGAGATATATCATTTTGCCTAGAAATCGGAATGTCACCAAAGATAAGCATAGGAGCAGAAGAATCCCTTTTGCGAAATATAAGACAAGACTGAGTTTTAGAAGAGTTGAAATCAACTAAGTTGTCTTTGCCCCACTGAAGATCGGCATTTAAGGAATTGGTAGCAGATTTTCGAGAAGTTGAAGCTGATTCAGCAGAACAAGGTTTCTCAAAATGGAAAGTGGAATGCAATGTGCTATCATCGGCTAAACTATGGATGGGACTTCCAGTCAATGGAAGAAGGTCATTAATATACAAGAGGAAAAGCGTGGGGGAAAGAACTGAACCTTGGGGGACACCGGCATTAGTGGAGAAATTAGAAGACAGAGAGCCATCTACCATCACCCTCAGAGGGAAAACTGGATAACCAATTACAAAAAACAGTTGGCAAACTATAAGATGGAAGCTTATTTAGAAGAACTTTATGCCAAACACGATCGAAAGCCTTTGAGATGTCAAGAGCAACTACTTGTGTTTCACCGATACTTTCTATTGAAAGAGTCCATAAAAGGAAACATAAGCCAGAATATCACCAGTGAATCGACACTGACGGAACCCATACTGGCGATCATTGATCAGACGGAAGGTTTCTGGGTAGTTTAAAGAGTTGCCAGTTAATTGATTTCTCCATTACTTTAGAAAGAGTAGAAGTAATTGCAATGGGACGACAACTGGATGGGAGGGATTTGTCACCCTTTTTAGGAACTGGCTGAATATGAGCAAATTTCCAAGCAGAAGGAAAAACACCTTTGGAATAAAGTGAAAAAAGGCGGCAAAGAATAGGAGTAAGTTCAGGAGCACAGGTTTTGAGAACAAGTGGAGAAATACCATCGGGACCTGGAGCTTTCTTAGCATCAAGATTCATCAAAATGCTTCTGACATCCTTTTGAGAAGACCACAGGAGACATTGAATGGAGCGTGCTGGGAATGGTGGGAGGTGTTTTACCAAGATCATTAATACATGAGTTGGAAGAAAAATGGGATGCTAGCAAGTCAGCTTCATCTTTGGCTGAAGTGACAACAGAACCATCTGGTTTGGACAGAGGTGGGAACAGAGATGGGCAAAAGTTGCTGCCAATAGCTTTGGTAAGAGACCAGAATGCTCGGCTACCGTTAGGGCAGGAAGCAAGTTTTCTATTCTTAGCCTGTTCAAAACTAGTTTGGACTGATTAATAACGGCTTTACAATTGTTGCGAGCTTTGGTGTAGACAGAAAATGAAACTGAAGAATTAGAAACATGCCAATTACGATATGCAACATTCTTCTCTTGAACAGCCTTAGCACATTTATTGGAAAACCAAGGTTTAGATAAAGGACGAGATTTTAAAGTGGAGTGTGGGATAAAGGATTCCATTCCTGCAAGAATGATTTCACTGACACGATCTGAGCAAATGTTGACATCATAAGAATTGAAACAGTAATCCGACCAAGGAAAAGAAGTCTCGCAGGTCATCCCAGTTTGCATTCTTGTAATGCCAAACAACACGGAGGTTCGGAGTAGCCCTGAGATAAAGGTTCCATTGGAGAAGAGACAATCACCAAGTTGTGATCTGAAGTGCCTAATGGACCTCTCACTTCGACGGTGTACTTAGAAGGGTTGTTTGTGAGAAAAAGATCAAGGTATTGGCTGTATGATTAGGATTGTCCGGTATTCTTGTAGGTAAATGAACAATCTGTGCAAGGTCATTAGTAATTGCAAAAACCTCAACATCCCGACCAGCTGGGTCGGTGTGACTAGAAAATGGAAGCCAGCTGGAGTTGTGAACATTAAAATCACCAAGGAAAATTACCTCACTGTTAGGAAAGTTACCTCATTGTTAGGAAAGTCAAGTTGCAAAGATTGGAAGTCAAAGAGCTTCAAGTGATTAGTGGAGTTGGGAGAACGGTAGAGACAACAGATGAATTTGACACAATGAGGTAGAGAGATTTTAGGCCAGAGAAGATCAGAGGAGATTCCAAACTGCCAAGTCTCTGACAGGAAATATCAGAACGGACATATGCACAAGTACCACCTTTGAGGCTAAAGGAATCATACAGCGAATAATTTGGGCATCTGAGATGAGCAGTAGTTGAATCAACCGATAACTGAGATTCTGTCAGAAAAAGTACATGGGGTTTGTCAGACTGCAAGTGGAAATGGACATCGTTGAGATTACAATTGAGACCACGTATATTTGTGAAATGAATTAGGAAGTGCTTGGGAGGTTTCGATCTTTTCGCAGATAAGCTTGCTCTATTAGTTTGACAATTCATGGTGTATACTTCCACAGATATATGGGTAATTATTGTATAGATCTACTATCACCAACCTAGCTGCCACCACATATGGCATTCTTATAACTTTTGAGGATAAGATGAGATGGGATGGGAATCACCTTCAAGTTATGAACAGCCTTCAATGCCAAATTCCAACACTCAACTTAACCTGCTGAAATAATAATTTGAAATCTTATGGAATGTGCCATGGTTCATCAGCGACCTTCTTCATAACAAAACCATAATCCTGAATGCTAGTCAACATACGTTTATTAATATTTATTAAAGAAGGCAGTCACAACCAGCTTTCCTGACAATCCCACCATCTATTGCAAGACACTATACAGGTAATTTCTAACATAACATATACAGGCAACCGTATAACACGGTTTCGCTCTAACACAACAATTGATATATCACGGAAATACTCCAACGACACGGTACTTATATAACACGGTTTCACTCTAACACAGTTTGAGAATTTCGGCAAACCTCGGAAAGCACGGTATTTTTGAACATTTATGCGAAGAAAACCCTACTATTATTACGTTGGATGCAATTTTCCATTTTTTTTTTTTTTTTTTGTGTGCGAATCCCCGCTGTTGATTCACTAGTTGTTATGCAAAAAAAAAAAAAAAAAAAAAGGGAAATCCCCGTATTTTATTTTTCATTCTGTGCTATTAAACTTATGCTTGTCTGAGACCACAAAAACAAAGGAAAAAAAATAAAAAATAATAATAATAATTATGACTTCGAAGCATTACTAAACTTTGTTATTAAGAACTGTATTGGAATAAATTTTTGTTTGAAATTAAATTCCAGCCCTAAATAAATTATGCCTAAGGAATTTAGGCATAATTTGGGTAACTGCCGATTTATTAAAAGAATGATTTCTTTTGATTTTTTTTTAATTTCTTTTAATTCCCCAGCTGGAACAAAACTGTTTTGTTCCAGCTGTGGAAAACTATTTACAGCGAAAAATCTAGTAAAAGTTTTGACTATTAGATAACGATCCAGGCCATCCAAAGGATTTAAGTCATCGAAAATGTTGAAGTACTGTTCCTACCACCCAATACAACCATTAGATCAAGGATCATAACATCAGAAAATTTACAATTGATTTTGGAAAAAATTGATTCCGAATCTATTGAAGTGATAGAGGCATGGAAACATTTCTCAATTGTGGACTGTATCAGAATCATAACTTTATCGCTCAAAAGAAATAAAACAGTCAACATTAAAACTGTGTTGGAAAAATGTATGGCCAGAGTCAGTTCATTCAAGAAATATGGTCGAACAGACAGAAAACGGAATCGGTGCAATAGTAGATATTGTCAAGTTTGATGATGTGACTACTGAAGATGTTCAAGAATTACTGGTAGAAAAGAGGATGGAGAAGCGGGTTTTGTGGAAACAGCATCGGAGGTAAACCAAATCAATTCAGAGGATAACGCAGATGAACATTCTGTATTTCCAAATTTTACAATAAAAAGCATACGGGAAGGCATAAACTAAGCCGAGCAATTAGAATCTTATTTTCTAAATGCAGAGAGCCTTCGACTGAGAGAAACAGAAATTTCAAAAGGGAGCTTCAAAAATACTTAGCTCCA
Source organism: Mastigoproctus giganteus (assembly GCF_048544385.1). Taxonomy (NCBI): domain Eukaryota; kingdom Metazoa; phylum Arthropoda; class Arachnida; order Uropygi; family Thelyphonidae; genus Mastigoproctus; species Mastigoproctus giganteus. Next base: position 124,435,260 of record NC_143584.1, on the reverse strand, counting down.
TACCATGCAATTTACAAAGATTTATCAAGCAAAAAGCAAACAAACCCAGATTACTATTTTTTTATTTATTTTTTTTTTTAAGGAAAACAGAAGATACACGAAACCTAGATGCTGCACAAGAAAGTTCAGAAGGTGGATATTCTTCAATTGAGAAGAACGTTCTCGTTCGATTGTACTTAGCAGCAGCGAAGAGGCAGAAAATTAAATGAACCTACATCATCTGACATATGTATCACAGTTTGTAAGACGTTTGTTCAGTTATTACTACCTATTATAAAAATTAAGTTTCCGATAGTTATAAAATGATGTATTTTTGTTAGCTTTTGGAACGTAATCCCCCCCCCTTTTTGTACTGGTTCTTAGTCCCGTATAACACGGTTTCGCACTATACGAGATTTTACGGGAACCTAACTACCGTGTTATACGGAGGTTACCTGTACTACCAATCCCTTCACATGGAGACGTCGAACGATCGTCTTCCAGTGTAAGGATGATATCGAATACAGCAGCGGTTCCCAAAAGATGGTCCGCGAACCCCTCAGGGGTTCGCACTAAAAATTCTGTAATGGCGTCTGCTTAGATTTACATAGGTATATTATTGTTAACTACAAAATATAACTAATAATAAACAATAAAGTAAAATAAAATTAAATAAAAAGTAAAGAATTGAAAAAAAAAAAAGAAACCACATCCCACAATTACTTATAATTACTTTACTATCTTACAGTATTTCATATTAAATAAATATCTAAAACTATTTCTTGACTAAATGTCCAAGAGTATGAAAAAGGTTGTTTATGCATGGGTACTGCACTTCCATCATTTCTGCTACCCAGGTAGTATACATCATCGTTTGATTATATTTCATATTGTGAATACCTTCACAACAAGTTGCCGAGGTATTGCACTGCTCTGAATAAGTAACGCTTTACCAGTGGAAAAGACTAATGTTGCTTATTCTCAGCGGATAACAACCATCCAAATGGGACCGTTTCGAAGCTTGTTGGCTTATTCATCGTTGGGTGGGTAGGTACCCTGTTGTTGCAACAGTGAAAACCCGGTCATGAAGTATGACTCCACAATATAAGAGATGCTTGATGGTGTGCATGGTTTAATTTAAATCTGTTTCTTCACTAAATGTCTAAGAGTATGAAAAGGGTTGTTTATACAAGGACAATACGAGATATAATCAAACGATGCATGCATACTGCTTGGGTAGTAGAAATGATGGAAGTACATTACCCATGCATAAACAGCGGTCTGGAGAGCTTGATAATCACGGAGTTTCCGAGAATAAGTAACAACAGTCTTCTCTACTGGGATAGCGTTGCCTATCCGATGAGTTTTTGAGTGGTGTGAATATGAGGAGTAACTGTCCTTTTCCGCTTTCGACGCCATTTTTTCTTCTTCCTCTCCTACTATCACTTTCCTACACACTTTTTTTGCTTTCTTAAGTCTAATAGGGACAGAATGTGGATAACAGAGTATCTTATCCCATGCCATTTTTCAAACAGTGCTGTTTGAGTTGTGGTATCGGCAGAGAATAAGTAACATTAGTCTTCTCTACTGGTAAAACGTTACTTATTCAAAGCAGTGCGATACCTCGGAAACTCGTTGTAAAGGTATTCATAAAATGAGATATAATCAACCGATGTATGCATGCTATACGGGTAGTATAAATGATGGAAGTGCATTAACCCAGGTACAAACAACCTTTTTAAATGTTTTCCACACTAATTTTTTTTCATTCTCAAGGATCATTGTTATGTATAAGTACTTTTTTTTTTAAGAACCTATAGTACTTAGTACCGTGCACAGGTTTAAGTTTGAAAAGATAAAAGAAAATACTTGTTGATATTAGAGTTGAACTTCTTGCATATTGTAATTTTCAGGAAATACGCACTAAGGAAGGTTGTTCCAGAAAACAGAAGTTGAATGAATAAATGAGGAAGAAGAAAAGTTGGTTCTGTGGGATTGAACTTGGACAGTAAAAGGATGTTGACTGGTTGCAGCACGTGTTCGGACTGCTTTGAAAGAGAGCGGGAATTATAGAAGCCAATTCAGAAGAACAGTGCCCATGGAAGTATCTATAGAAATGGAATGCAACAGGAAAAGAACTTCTATGAGACAGAGTGGAGAGACTGTTACAGATGAGATATTAATTAACCTAACTGCCCTCTTTTGAATGGAATCTAGAAGCCTGAGAGAGGTTTTGGGGTCACCGCCACAGATGTGGAACAATATTCCATGGTAGGCTGGATTTGCGATTTCTACAGAGTTAAAAACTGTTTGGTAGAAAAGTAACGTTGACAGCGAAGATAATACCCAGTTTTTTAAATGCATCGGAAGCAATATTTGTAACGTGCTTTATGCCAAGAGAGATTAGAAGTCAGGGTAATCCCTAAGATATTGCCTAGAAATCGGAGCGTCATCGAAGATAAGCATAGGAGCAGAAGAATCCTTTTTGCGAGATATAAGACAGGACTGAGTTTTTGAAGGATTGAAATTAAGTTATCTTTGCCCCATTGGAGAATTGCATGGAGAGCAGCATTTAAAGATTTGGCAGTAGATACTTAAGAAGTTGAACCTGTTTGAGCTGGGCAAGGTTTCTCAAACTAGAAGGCGGAAAACAACGTGCTATCATCAGCAAAACTATAGATAGCATTTCTGGTCAATGGAAGAAGGGCATTAATATACAAGAGGAAAAGTGTGGGGAAAGAACTGAACCTTGGGGAACACCAGCATTAGTGGAGAAGTCAGAAGACAGAGAGCCGTCTACCATCACCCGCAGTGAGAGGTCAGAGAGAGAAAACTGGATACCCAATTACGAAGAACAGCTGGTAAACCATAGGATAGAAGCTTATTTAGAAGACCTTTATGCCAAACACAATCGAAAGCCTTTGAGATGTTAAGAGCAATGGCTTGAGTTTCAACAAACTTTTCCTTTGAACTTGTCCATAGATGGACACCATGAGCCAAAGTATCACCAATGGAACGACACTAACGGAATCCATACTGGCGAATGTTGATCAGATGAAAGATTACAGATAGTTTAAGACTTGGCAGTTAATTGATTTCTCCATTACTTTGGAAAGAATAGAAGTAATCGCAATGGGACGATAATTGTATGGAAGGGATTTGTGACTTTTTTTTTTTTTAGGAACTCGCTGGATATGAGCAAATTTCCAAGCAGAAGGAAAAACATCTTTGGAATATGAAAGTGAAACAAGACGACACAAAACAGGAATAATTTCCGGGACACAGGTTTTGAGAACAAGTGTAGAAATACCATCAGAATTTGGAGCTTTCTTAGCATCAGATTCATCAAAATCCTTCTGACATCCTTTTAACGGAAAACCACCGGAGGCATTGAATGGAGTGTACTGGGAACGGTTTGAGGTGATTTACCAAGATCATCAAAACATGAGTTGGAAGAAAAATCGGATGCTAGCAGGTCAGCTTTATCTTTGGCTAATGTGGCAGTAGAACCAACTGGTTTTGACATAGATGGGCAGAAATTGCGCCTAATAGCTTTGGCAAGAGACCAGAATGCTCGGCTACCATTTGAACAAGAAGTAAGTTTTCTACCCTTAGCCAGTTCGAAATCTAGTTTGGACTGATTAATAACTGCTTTACAAAGTATAAATAATACTTAATAATATTTTTTATTATTATGCAATGTCGCTTATAAAAAAACGTAGTACTGGAAATATTTTATAATAAAATTTCAGAAATATACGATTTCAGAGAATATATACGCTTAGTGGTTCGCATTAAAAATATTTTGTTGAAAGGGGTTCGCGATAAAAAAGATATTACATTGAAACGGGTTCGCGAGTCAAAAAAGGTTGGGAACCGCTGAAATACAGCATTAATCGTCTGCCAGCATACTGCTAACATACACAGCATCAATATAATCTCACCCACATCCAAACTGGAGGGTAAACAGTTCACATTTCAATAAAACAGCAAATAGAGAATCAATATAATACCCCCAACTTGGATGGTAGGTTGCGTCAATAGTTCATATATCAATGAGACAGCAATCCTAACCAACTCTGGTAGAATAAGAGGGGTGTGATTTTTGTTTGGTTTTTAGGCGCATCAGCAAACTCACGACATATTGCGCCGTATAATAATGTCTGAAAATTGCATGTTGTGTAGTTGAATTTCGGACTAGGATTTTAAAAAAAAAAAAAAAAAAAAAAAAAAGAGAGTTATTAAAAAAAAAATATCATGCTGCTCTCGCCCAAGATCGACTAATTCAGCCACGCGTTTTGAAAGAGACCCATAAAAATTCTTTGTGTCACTGTCGAAGTCAGGGTCTCATCCACCCGTTGTGAGGACGACGGTGATTACACCAATTGTGCTATACACAAGGGCGGAAGTGGTGGTTACTCTGAGGAATCCTTTTCACAGCTGTCATCATACACTTGGAGAAAAGATTCAACATCATATACTATGCTAACTAATGATATAACGATGCTAATTTCCAATCGACGAGGTCGGCATATCGAAGGTCTCCCCTCGTAAGTTGTTTTACTCTCGATAAACTAAAAAAATCAGTCCTACCCATCTTCCTCAAAAATACCAACCCAGGCTTAGCTCACTGGAGGAACGTAAATACAAAATGCGCCTACATGCGCACACAGAGCATATAGTCTTCGACCCCAAGTTACGATTCCACAATCAATCGAAAGAAACACTAAATTTCTTCGATAAGCTGGTTAGCGAAATGCGACTCCTCCACATCCGTCAGCCTGTCAGGGCCATGCCGAGCCAAGAATGAAAGATTGCACCCTACTGTTAATCATGGCAACGTTGGAAATTAGTTAATCTTTCTTTTGGCGCTTCTTTCAACTTTTAATCTGAGGCAAGAGCCTCGTTCGCCTCACGCTCGGCCCGGCTCTGAGCTTGTGCTAGCTCGCAATTACATTACGACTTTCCTCTGCTGGAATTTGGGCATCAGGTTACCACACTAACGAGAAGCGCATTTATGAAGAGGAATATCAGTGGTTCAATTGGCGAGCCATAAATTACATTTTTCCTCTACACAATGAATAACAGAAATGTCAACAAGCGAGGCAAAGGAGGCTACCCAACCAGGTCGAAATCAGACTTACATTCACTGCAGAAATAGTCATGAGCACTATACCAAAGCCCATGAGTATCTGGGATATGTTCATGGCCCTTTTCCTTCCGTAAATTGAAGAATTAATCCTCAACGCTTGTTTATTGATTCCAATAGGCTCGACTTCTCACACAATTTTCCACCCAATCCCTTTTTCAAAGAAATGCAAATACTGGGCATCCAACTGTCACCAACGCAGCTTATAGACGTCAGGCGCAGGATAGATTTCATTTAGAAAAGCTGGATAATCCAGCTTTTCTAAATGAAATCGAGACGCCAGAGGGGAATTTAACTCTCAAAAGTTAAATTCCCCTCTGGTTGTCGTGAAAAACAGCAAGGATTTCTTTACTTATATAAACTCTAAAAGGAAGGGGCTGAATATGATTGGTCCACTTGACATCGATGGTTCGACTGTTGATGATCCTGCTCAGATAGCAAACAAACTGAATGAGTATTTTGCATCTACATTCACACGTGAGGAATCATTACAGTTTGAAAATGGAAGAAGGTTATCAAATTGTAGCAGTGTGCTTAATGATTTTGTAATAACTGAGAGCAAAGTGGAGGAGAAATTGTTGAAGTTAAACATAAGAAAGGCACCTGGGGCGGATGGGATCTATCCAGTTATATTAAAGGAGGCGGCAAAGCAACTAAGCAAACCCTTAGCCATAATTATGAGAGCATCCTTGGATTCAGGGGAGGTTCCCACGGACTGGAGATGTGCAAATGTATCCCCAATTCACAAAGGAGGTTCGAAGGGTGACACGAATAATTACAGACCAGTTAGTTTAACTTCTGTTCCGGGTAAAATAATGGAGTCACTGGTTAAAGATGCATTGCAGGATCATCTAGACAAGACTGCAGCAATAATTCAGACACAGCATGGGTTTGTTAAGGGAAAGTCTTGTCTGACAAATTTGATTGATTATTATGATGTGGTCACAAAGGAACTGGATGCAAAAAATAATTTTGATATCATATACTTGGATTTCAGGAAAGCTTTTGACACTGTTGCGCATGGAAGACTACTGTACAAATTGGAGCAGAATGGTATTAAGGGTAAGTTGCTACAATGGATAAAAGGATGGTTAAGTGGGAGAAGACAGAGGGTGGTAATCAATGGGTGCTGCTCTTCGTGGACTAATGTTATTAGTGGAGTCCCACAGGGTTCGGTGTTGGGGCCACTGTTGTTTTGTATATTTATCAATGATATTGATGAAGGTATATCAGGCTTAATGTCGAAGTTTGCAGATGACACGAAGGTTGGCAGGGTTGTTAATGACAGTAATGGCAGTGTGCTACTGCAACAGGATCTAGATAATTTGGGCAGATGGGCTAAGAAGTGGCAACTGAAGTTTAACCTTGACAAATGCAAAGTACTGCATATGGGTAGAAGTAACCCCAGAGAAACGTACCAACTGTGTGGTACTACACTTAAGGTGGTAGAAAATGAAAAAGACCTGGGAGTAATTGTGCAGTCAGATATGAAGTTTTCTGAGCAATGTAGACAGGCTGCTAGGGCAGGTCATGGGGTTTTGTCAATGATATATAGGAATTTTGCTAGCAGGGAAAAGGAGGTGATTGTCCCTCTGTATAAGGCAATGGTCAGGCCCCGCCTTGAGTACTGCGTACAGGTCTGGAGGCCTCATTTTAGGAAGGATGTAGATTTGCTTGAGCGTGTACAGAGAAGAGCAACACGATTAGTGAGGGGAATGAAGGGATCCTCTTACCAAGAGAGGCTTAAGTTCTGCAAATTGCAGTGGCTGGAGACTAGGCACCTGCGCGGTGATCTGATTGAGGTCTATAAGGCCTTGAATGGGTTGAGCACGCTGAATTCTGATGGGATCCTCCCACTTGTTCAGAATACGAACCTACGGGGACATAAGTTCAAATTAAGAAAGGATAGATGTAGAATAGATGTGCGGAAATTTGCCTTTAGCCAGCGGGTGGTTAATTGCTGGAACAAACTTCCATCTGTCGTTGTGGAAGTTGATAGGTTAAATAAATTTAAGGAGGAACTGGACAGGCAATTGGAGGGTATGGTGTGATTTTTTTTTTTTTTTTTGGCTGATGCTGCATAAGCTCCTACACTTGCTTTCTTGCATCAAGTGCCACTACTACTACTACTAACTCCACTATCTGTTTTAAAATTTCACCAGGAAATTTTATGAAATATGCGAAAATTCGCCCACCCATCTCATATCAATCGACAGTTCTATATTCCGTTGCAAAATTCTCCTTCGTCGTTTCGTTAATTTGTTGCACTTGTTTATCACGTATTATTATTATTATTCATATGGTGCAAGGAAGCCTGAGCTTATGCTGCACCAGCCAAAAAAATTCCCGAGTTACCGAGCGAGAGAGAGAAAATCACCAAGAAAGAGAAGAATGATGATATCCAGCTCAGGACCCTGGGTGTGCCAAGCCCATACTCACCAGATGTGAGCCCCTGGGGATATATACAAGTGCACACGTATTAGCACATATCAGGTCATCTTGCTGTTAAATTATAGTTCTTCAATCTGTGTACATGTATTTGACAATTCTTCAAATCCTTATAAAAAGGTTATTTTCTATTTATTTAAATAATTTAAACACTAAAAAATTGAAATATTTACGGACGTTTTAATACACTTATTATTAATGCAGCTGCACTAATGAAGTTTTCAAAAGAATGTATAAAGCAAGAATTCGGCTAAAGTGCGTGATGAAACTTTTAATGTTAGTTATGATTTCAATGCATTCTCCTGTTATAAAAAACTTTTAAAAAGAAATAGAAAAGCAAATAATTAGTATCTCTTTTGACAAATTAAGGTGTATAAGGACCTGAGGTGAAAGAGTAAACTAAATAATGGAGGTACATCCTTACTGGTAGACTGTGCTCGAAATGGGAAATTTTACTGACTGAATATTGGTCAAGATAACAGAACAAAAGACAGTTAAAGCCAGACTTTTGTAATGTCGCGTGCACGAGAGATTACCAAAGTGAATGACGAAATAGACATTCCGGTGCACTTTTATCCATTCTGAATCTGTCGGCAGGAGGGACAAAAACCAAGGTGCAAGAATAAAATCTTAGGGCAGCGTTTCTCAAACTGTGTTCCGCCCGCGGAACATTAGTGTTCCGTGAGATGTGAAAAAGTGTTCAGATCTCACGAAAAATCGTAATTAATAATTAAAAAATAATAAATAAATTTTGCATATTTGTAGCAGACACCACTTTTGTATCATAATTTTTAACATTTATTATTTTTTTTTCCCGGTTATTAATATACTGGCATAGAGACTAATAATCAAATATACCGCGAGATTTTGCACAGAGAAGTATGTGTACAGGCAATGACATCTACTAAAAAGTAACAATGTAGTGATCTAATATGCCATTCGTATGCGATTTAGCCTGGAGTACACGGGTTGAAGGAAGCGAACCGATATCATAACTAAACTCACTTCCTTGTTTAATTTTTTTTTGATAATTATCAGTGATTTCGAAATACTACTGCTATTATTAAAATTAATAACCACAGATTTGTTGTTGAAAAAAGGAACTTTAAAGCGAGAAGCAAGTACTTCTAGTATTGCAACTGTGGTCGATGAAAACGAACACAATATTGTCACAATTCAAAGTGAGGATGAACAATCGCAGCCTTTTGTTTCCCGAAAATCGGAAGCGAAAAAAATAGGAACCAACTAATAAAAGACTAAAACGAAAGTATGATGACAGTTATTTGAATTTCGGCTTTACATGTGCTGGAAATAAGGATGCTCCTGATGCACAGCGCGTCGTATGTAACAAAATATTAAAAACATTCTTTGGCTCCCGCTAAACTTGTGTTTCGTAAGTGTTCTGTCAATACATTGTGAGATGCAAAATAAATGACGCAGCGTACACCATCAATAAATTGTGAAAAGAAAAGTGTTCCGTGACTTAAAAAAAAAAAAAAAAAAAAAATTTTTTTGAGAAACGCTGTCTTAGGGTATAACAGAAGATTACATCTCCTTAACTTGACCTTCAGGCATAGTGTCATGGATCACGGAAACAAATATTTTACTTTCCAAGTTCACGGCGGAGAGTTTGATTAAATTGAAGAATGCATTGCATAATCATTTTTCGGTGATGGAAAAATTATGGGTGTTACCCACTCCCCATCCTCAAGCATATGCAGAAAAGCTCGCTTCCTTGTACCATTTAGCCATTCTAATACGAAAACTACATTAAAAATTAACTGTAACTAAAACTTTTAACCTAACACAATTGACTCATTACCTAAGTTTCCATGAGAGTAATGATGAATCCAATTTAATTTAATTTTTTTTTCTGTATCTGTTAAAACTTAAGGTTCTCAAATAATTAACAATAAATGGTGTTAAATTATTGTACGGAGATAATTCATATAAAAACAGGAGATAATTCATTATTCAACTCTGTGGTAAGGAATTTCATTTTTCCAGTCTCTTCCTCTTGAAATACACATCTTCAGTAGCGAAATTAATGCTTAGATACCATTAGAAGTTTTTTTTTTATTTTTTAACCCTTATGAAGAACCTATGACTGGTCGCTAGTTGGACGGCCTCACTGTATGATTCATCTCTCACTGGTTTTTACTAATCATGGCTGACAACTGTTGTCAATCAAGCTGTCATTACTAGCAGCTACCATAAATCAAACGTTCTCATGAACTCAAGTAATTTTGTTAAAACCTATTTAGTAACGAATGGGCCTGGAGTACTGGGGTCCATAGTTTAATATACACTTAAGTTAGTTATAAACCAGTTATACAAATATATTAACAAAAATCAGTAGCTTTCGGGACGCGTGTCCCTTTGTCAACTGGGACACGCGTCCCGAAAGCTACTGATTTTTGTTAATATATTTGTATAACTGGTTTATAACTAACTTAAGTGTATATTAAAACCTATTTCATATAACATAACCTTACTTAACATTAAAGTCTTTTAATATAAGGTTAAGATAAACTTCCATATGATATTCACCTTGGATCGTAGTGATATACATGCTGCATAACGTTCCCTAAATATTTAACTGCTGGTTATTGTATTTTAGGTAACTTAACCTTATTTAATAAGGTTAGATGTAAAAAATATCTAGTTGTTAATTTACAATTAAGCATTTAAAATAAATTAATGTCAGTCAATAACGTTAGGTTACCTATTGAAAAATATCTATGAGAAAAATATCTTGGAAATACATTTCAGTTGTTGTTCAGTATTAACAGCGTGATCAATGAAAAGCAAATGAGAAAAGAATATCATACAATGAAATTACAGAACTATGGAAGGTACGGAAAGTCTGTAGCGTAAAAAGAAAAAAAAAATAATAAAATAAAACAAAACTCTTGCAAACTTTTTTTGGTTTTCTTCCCTAAGTGGTCCAAAATGATGAGCACATGGAGCGTGGTTGCATGTCAAAATGCAGATCCTGAATAGTGCCAATCTCCCCTTCAGTTCTCTAGGAGTCACGCTATAAATGAAAACCCGTTTCTGAAAAACTATATTTGGCCACGATTACAGATTTCAAATAGCTCGGAAGAAACACACTGCAGCACGAAGCACCATCTATATCTGCTCCCTTCATTATGCAACTCGCCAAATTAATCATTTTTATTCTAAAATAAAGTTAGCATCATCTTTCCATCATCACTTGTCGTGGCCACGTCCTTTGTAACATGGCTGGGAATTTCTTTGGCTTTGGAGCAACACCACGTTTTACTGGCTCACTTACTTTAAGGTTTAAAATAATGAAATGACAAACGAAAAGTAAATGAGAGAGAGAGAGAGAGAGAGAGAAAGGGAGAAACAAACAGACTTTGGTATGCGAGCAGGTTCATATTACTTCACTTATGTGCAAAATTCCGATAAAGCAGATTCCCGACTTGAAGATGAAGCACTGATTAGAACACGAACTCGCTCAGTTTTAACAACTGATTTGAAGATGGCTAACAATTAGGCAAAAACACGTCATTTCTGCAAGGATGGCCCTCCTATATTTGCTATCATTCACAAAGCATTTCATATCTACATCCAGGCTTTGTGATGCCTGAAGAATTTGACAAGGCAGGAAACTGTCTGTAATATGGAGGAGGTTCGGTTTGACCTAAGGGATGAAGAGGGATCATCCAGCAAAAAATTCTCCGGTGCTTTTTCGCATCGATCTTGATCTCAAGCGTACTGATATACCCCATGTTCCGTGCCAACTGAATAATTCTGAATTAAGGTGGCACCTGGTGCTCAGAATCTTTCACAACCATTTCAGAAGCCAATACTCCTCCACAAAGAGGTTTCTGGGGCATCAGAAACCCTTATCTGAAGCACATAACACTGGGTGAATAATCCTGTAAGTATATTTAAGTGGCCTCTCCCGATCTCTCATATGCAGATTTTGCTTTATAGCCCATCTCAGCTGACTGAATTTTCGATGACTGAACTACAGTTGGGCATGAAAATTAAGTCTGATCAAATATTATCCCCAGATCCGTGTGTTGAGTAATTTGAGGAATGGCAACTCTGAATGGTTGCACTCTAGAAAATGTTTTCTTCTCTTCGATTCTTGTGTATTCGAAAACTGACCATAAGAGGAAACATACGACAAACAATTTTAGAATGCTTTGCAATTTAAGATTGGAAGATTACTCAGCGCATAGAAGATTTTTATACGGCGATTCACCCTAAAAATTTCTCATGATATTACCAACGAGATGACTGACAGTGTCAATGATCTTGTTGATTAACATTTGCCAATCATGTGTGACTAATGTATATTATGCGGCAAATCATTATAATAAAAAAGTTATCATGCATTATACAGGGTGATTCACTACCAGTGCGACAAACTTGCAGGAGGTGTAGGGGGCACAAAGACGAATCGGAATCACATAGCATTGCAGGGTCCGAAATGCCTTCATCATGCGGTAGAGGACGTTGAACGGGAGGTCGCGTGAACAGCGATCCCGCTGGAAGTCGGCATTTGCGAACCGGTTCCCGAGGCAGTAGGATGGACGAGTATTCAAACGTTGAACTGACCGACATACACCTCGTGTATGGGCAACGTCGGGCCTCAGCAGGGGTCTGGCGGCTAAATGGCCAGAAGAACAACGGTACACGACATCACACACCTCAAGATCCATATACTTTTAAATCTCTGGCCTTTACAGTGAACTGTATCACACCACAATGTAAACTACGCGGAGATGGGGGAAACCCCTGGTGCCGTTTGACCCCAAACACACTTTACACCTCCGGATGGAGCTGCGGACTGTAACAGGCGCGCCGCTCTGCACTTGTGCCAGGAACGTTTCCCGCACAGGTGTGCTCCTCATCATACGATTTTCGCAAGTGTGCACAGAAAGTTACACGAAACTGGTTGTTTCACGAGAGGTACCATGAATCGAGAGCGAACGACGAGGACGCCAGACAATAAGGAGAATGTCCTACGTCTTGCAGAAGGCAATCCGAGTACTCGAGCGATAGGCCAACGATTGAGTATTTCCCAATCCACTGTATGGAGGATACTGTCAACAAACCAAATGAGTTCATACCATCTGCAACGCGTCCAAATCATTGGAGTATGCGGATTATCCACTCCGGAGGACTTTTGCTACTTGGTTTCTTCAACAGAAACGGTTCGCAAATGCTGACTTCCAGCGGGATCGCTGTTCACGCGACCTCCCGTTCAACGTCCTCTACCGCATGACGAAGGCGCCTCGGACCCTGCAATGCTATGTGATTCCGATTTGTCTTTGTGCCCCCTACACCTCCTGCAAGTTTGTCGCACTGGTGGTGAATCACCCTGTATAATTAGGGTCAATGAAAGTGAATAAAAATCTCGAGAATGAATTGTTTACGAACTTTCAGTACTTCTAACACTAGATTAGAAACTTGGTTCTGACTTAATGATAAGATATGCTGGCAAGGTTTCTGAAAATTTCGGACCGTCGAAGTAGTGTTGTTGCAACTATGATAGGAATTATTACTGGTACAAATGCAATTTCTGAGAGTCCAGAAGAGCTTTGTAGATTTCCTTGCCCACCTTGCAAATTTAGCAGTTCAAGTACGATTTAGAAATCCTCGTTATATGGAGAATACAACTAAAACTATTGCATTTGCCAGCGATTTGCGATCTTAAAATAAAAAAAATAATAATAAAAAAATAACAATAATAAAAAACACAACTTGATGAGAATGAGAGCGAAGTAAATCTATATCCATTTAGCATTATAAAGGAGACTATACGTCATCGGTATTTAGAATCAGTGAAACCCAACTATAATTCTCTTCATTCATAGAAGAAATTTCTGAGACAAAAAACTGATGAACAAAAGGCAGATGAATTTTCAGTTTACACTACCTCTATTTCTGCTTAGTCACTCTTCCAGTCATATTTAGGAACAAGTTGTAAATACATGTTGAAAACAACCCTTCAGAGTAGTACTACTCTGAAAGGAAAAAATCGATTTTTAATATAATCTTCGAAATGTTTTCATGAAAGATTAAGACATAACTAAAAGTTACAAACAAGAGTAAGGATTTTTCTTCTAATGCTAAAAAACTATCATAGTTCTCAGGAGAGAACAAAATTATGATCGATAATGGCCCAGTAAAGGCTGAACAGTGTGACCATTATCAACACCGGTACAAGAAAAACAAGATAAAAAGGAAGCTAAAAATCAACCTTTGCTTGTGTTTATTCTTAGATTAATAAGAATGAACACAAGCCAACATTCATCACAGCACTAATGAAGGGGCACGTTACACTGCATTCAGTTCGTACATGCTTATTGGTAATTCTCTAAATATAGATCCAGGCCAGTTATTAGGGAAAAAGCAGGTGGTAACACACCTCAATCGAACGGGCACCAAATAAAAAAGGGGCCTCCTCAATCATTTTCTTGTCACACCGACCCCGCTGGTCGAGATGCTGAGGCTTTTGCAATTACTAATGACCTTGCACAGATTGTTTATTTACCTACAAGAATACCGGACAATCCTAATCATACAGCCAATACCTTGATCTTTTTCTCACAAACAACCCTCTAAGTACACCGTCGAAGTGAAAGGTCCATTAGGCACTTCAGATCACAACTTGGTGATTGTCTCTTCTCCAATGGAACCTTTATCTCGTGGCTATTCTCAACCTCGTGTTGTTTGGCATTACAAGAATGCAAAATGGAATGACCTGCGAGACTTCTTTTCCTTGGTCGGATTACTGTTTCAATACTTATGATGTCAACGTTTGCTCAGATCGTGTGAGTGAAATTATTCTTGCAGGAATGGAATCATTTATCCCACACTCCACTTTAAAATCTCGTCCTTTATCTAAACCTTGGTTTTCCAATAAATGTGCTAAGGCTGTTCAAGTGAAGAACGTTGCATATCGTAATTGGCATGTTTGTAATTCTTCAGTTTCATTTTCTGCCTACACCAAAGCTCGTAACAATTTTAAACAGTTGTTAATCAGTCTAAACTAGAGTTTGAACAGTTTAAGAGTAGAAAACTTGCTTCTTGCCCTAATGGTAGCCCAGCATTCTGGTCTCTTGCCAAAGCTATTGGCCGAAACTTTTGCCCATCTCTGCTCCCAACTCAGTCCAAATCAGATGGTTCTGTTGTCACTTCAGCCAAGGATAAAGCTGACCTGCTAGCATCCCATTTTTCTTCCAACTCATGTATTAATGATCTTGGTAAAACACCTCCCACCATTCCCAACACGTCCATTCAATGCCTCCTATGGTCTTCCGTCAAAAGGATGTCAGAAGGATTTTCACGAATCTTGATAAGAAAGCTCAAGGTCCCGATGGTATTTTTCAACTTGTTCTCAAAACCTGTGCTCCTGAACTTACTCCTATTCTTTGCCGCCTTTTTTCACTTTCTTATTCCAAAGGTGTTTTTCCTTCTGCTTGGAAATTTGCCCATATCCAGCCAGTTCCTAAAAAGGGTGACAAATCCTTCCCATCCAATTATCGTCCCATTTCAATTACTTCTACTCTTTCTAAAGTAATGGAGAAATCAATTAACCGCCAACTCTTTAAACTACCCAGAAACCTTCCGTCTGATCAATGATCGCCGTATGGATTCCGTGAGTGTCGATCCACTGGTAATATTCTGGGTTATGTTACCTATTTATGGACTAATTCAATGGAAAGATTTGGTGAAACACAAGTAGTTGCTCTTGACATCTCAAAGGCTTTCGATCGTGTTTGGCATAAAGTTCTTCTAAACAAGCTTCCATCTTATAGTTTGCCAACTGTTTTTGGTAATTGGTTATCCAGTTTTCTCTCTGGTCGCTCACTGAAAGTGATGGTAGATGGCTCGCTGTCTTCTATCTTCTCCACCAATGCCGGTGTCCCCCAAGGTTCAGTTCTTTCTCCACTCTTTTCCTCTTGTATATTAATGACCTTCTTCCATTGACTGGAAATCCCATCCATAGTTTTGCCGATGATAGCACATTGCATTCCACTTTCCATTTTGAGAAACCTTGTTCTGCTGAATCAGCTTCAACTTCTCGAAAATCTGCTACCAATTCCTTAAATGCCGATCTTCAGTGGGGCAAAGACAACTTAGTTGATTTCAACTCTTCTAAAACTCAGTCTTGTCTTATATTTCGCAAAAGGGATTCTTCTGCTCCTATGCTTATCTTTGGTGACATTCCGATTTCTAGGCAAAATGATATATCTCTTTTGGGGTTTACCCTGACTTCTAATCTCTCTTGGCACAAGCACATTACAAATGTTGCTTCCTGTGCATATAAAAAACTTGGTTTTCTCTTTCGCTCTCGGCGTTACTTTTCTTCCAAACAAATCCTCCCTACCATGGAATATTGTTCCCACATCTGGAGTGGTGCCCCCAAAATCTCTCTCAGGCTGCTTGATTCTATTCAGAAAGCGGGCAGTTGGATGAATAAACGAGGAAGATGAAAAGTTGATTCTATGAGTTTGAAGTTGGACAGTAATGGATGTTGCTGGTGGCTGCACGTGTTCTGGGCTGTTTTTGAAAGAGACAGCGGTGGCTTGTATTATTCCCGCTGTCTCTTTCAAAACAGCCCGAACACGTGCAGCCACCAGCCAACATCCATTTACTGTCCAACTTCAAACTCATAGAATCAACTTTTCATCTTCCTCGTTTATTCATCCAACTGCCGTTTTCTGGGACAACCTTCCTTCATACGTATTTCCTGAAAATTACAGTCTATAGAAATTAAAGTTCAATGACAAAAATATCTTCTTTCGTCTTCTCAACCTTCAACCCAAGCACGGTACTATAGGTTCTAATACCTCTCGTGTTCGGGGTATTAAAAAATAAAAAAACTCCTTATCCTTTTCTTTAATATTAATTGCAGCACCCCGACCAGTGAGCTCTAGGATCAATCAACCCTAAGTGGATCATTTTCCTTGGCTTGGAGTCCTGCAAGTGCCTACTGTAGAAGACCCGCAACCGCATTAGCTGAAATCGCAGGCGAACCTGATCCGCATTGTGTGTAAAAATGGAAAAAAGATTGTTGTTATTTAGATTTTAGGAGCATTAGCAACTAAGACCATACTGTTCCGGAGATATGAAGTGGTCATTTCCTGACCTTTCTTCCTCATCCTCCGTATTTGGTGGTCACGGGTTCGAACCCCAGTCTAATCAAGAAGCGTGTGCTACGCAGTGCTGCTCCTGCCCACCTGGCTACGCAGGCGCCTCAGGAAAAAAGATGCATTAGGAAGATTTGTATTAAGTTTTCTGCACGTCAGTAATAAATGCATAGGTAGCTTAAAATTAATATCAAGCAATAATATTAATGTTTTATTGTATTGCATATTGATGTTTTATTGTATTGGATGAAAATAAATATATATAGTAAATTAAAAAACGAATGAAACGTAATCATCATAATACAATTTGAAAATTTTTGGTAAGTTTCTGTGCGGAAACAGGCTATCAGCAGTTTCTGGGTTCAGCTGCACTCTTCTTCCTTCGATAAGAAATTCAGATGCCGAAAAGTATCGCTTGCTGCACAGGCACCATTGGCAGGGATGGCAAGAATAAATCACTCCTGTACTTCAACTGAGAGGAGAAATGGATAATGACCGAACGAAACTGTATACCTTGAAATGTTATCTGCCATATTGACCCGATTAATACCAATACCCGGATAATTTTACGCATATCACGTAATCGGCCAAAACTGCAATCGCCTTTCATAATAACGATGGGAGAGAAATCTACACATATCCCCCATCCCAATTTCCAGCTCCGATTTCAAACTCTAAATAAACATTTTCTTAATTACATACAATAATTATTCTTTTTTCTTAATTGTGCACTCATATCATCATATACCTCACATTTTCTTTATATCCTTGTACTTGACTTATTAAGTTGCCCAAGCGCCATAAAAATATAAATCAAATAGTTTAAAATTATTTTTACAAACGGGGGGGGGGGGATTTTAATTCAGCCGAATTTTTATGTATGACGTACAAACGCGTCACACACTAATTATACAATTTACACAAAGGATGAATGCAATCCTATATATATATATATATATATATATATATATATATATATCTTTATATAGGACCGCATTCATGTGTTCTTTATATCAAATTTGAGAAATTTTCAATGAAGTTCTTTTTTCAGTTTTGTGATGAACAGATTATTTTTAGTGTCGATTTTATTTATAATTCTGAAATAACTGCGTGAAAATTTCAAAATGGTTATAATATAACATCAACAAGCCTATCTAATAAATTACACCCAACTCTAGACTTTTTCCTCCCTTAAGGAATTCGACTTTATCTGCAGCACTGAAACATGTTGATGCATAAGAGGCAAGTTGAGCTGTTACTTCAAACTGCACCCAATAAGAATTTGGGGAATCCAAGGGTTAATAAGAGAAGTGATGGTGCCTAACTATTTGTGGTTGATCACTGGCATAATAAAAAAAAAAAAGTGACAATAAGTCAGTAAAATGGATTTGAAGCCATCTCTGTGATCATTAAGCACCAAACCATGTAAATTCAACTCTGTTTAAATGTATTTACCTCCGAATCACTCTGATACTACAGGACGGAAATTCCAGAAGTGGTTAGTAAACAAACTTGCAAACTTACTATGGTTGGTGGAAATTTTAATATGCCACACTTTCGGATCTGACCTCAATTTTAAATGCACTTGACCTCAAAAGACCAACGAGAGATAATCAAGCTTTAGATCTGCCGGATCTATCAACTCTTCCGCACTCATTTGCTTACTCCTCTGATCACTCGGTGTCGATCACCTGTTCATTTTCCTTTCCTCCCAAGAGGACTACGCAAATTGAGAATCAGGAAGTTCCCTCGTCATCTCAGCTGATGTTCTCTATTAAGTTCATCAAGCCTGAAACTGTGATCCAGCACTTCAAGTTATAACTGGGTAATCTTTTCTCAATGATGACTGAGGAGGCAACGCAGTCTCTTGACGACCAGCAAAGACATTTCCATAATTGGAGCGTCTACAGAAGTTAGGATTGCCCAGCGTTGGTTCAGCAAGAAAATCAAAAGAAGCCTTCAAGCAGAAACAGGTCATATAGGAACTGGACGAGATCTTAAGATATAAAAGACTTCAAAACATAAAATGCCACTTTTCTCAAGCTTAAAAGAAAAGCACTGCACCAGAATACCGTGGGAACGAAGATGTATTGGAGACCATCTCAACCACTGGAACCACCATCTTCACATGGATAAGAAATTATTCCAACAGTTGGCCAGTATATCCATTAATCGACAAGACAGTCTTCATGTAATACTAGTTCTCCCTAACCGGATCTTAGGAAACATGTCTAGTATGGGTAATAGTGGCATCCCAATGGAGAACTTAAGGAAAATAATTAACCTTCCTAAAAAGGCTACTGTAGGACCTGAAGGCTTCTCCCTATTTGCAGTGAAAATATGTTCCATTTATATAGTTGATGTCCTTTTACATATCTTCCAACATATCCTTGAAACTGATCTCCTTTTTTTTTTTTTTTGTTAGTTGTTGGCGCATCGGCTTCTGTGGCCATAATGCACCTCCCAAAGTTTTTGCATTTTCTACTCTGATCCAAGCCCGAGGCGGGTTGCCAGGCAGGCACTTTTTCCAGCTAGCCTGGTCGGCATATCATCTTATAACTGTGCCAAAGCTATTACGTGAAGCCCATACCCAAAATTAGACACCTTACTCAAGGATTTGTGGACATGTGTGTGTGTGTGTGTGGACACATGTGTTATGTCTTATGTACGGCGGCACCTAAACGTTAGTTCAACTCCGCCATGGTACACTGTGATGAGTAAAGAGCTCTGTGAAATGGCCAGATACAAGTATTTGTCCCACCAAGTTCTATTATGTAGCCACTCCAGAGCTGCCTCTAAATTTTCAATTTCCATCCACAGTAACTTCATCTTCTGCAATGCTCCAACATGTTCTCTACTGCTCCTAGAAGAATTCACTGGGTGATTCTCAACTTCTCCTGACAAAGCTTCCACCAGAGATTCTTGCCGACGCTTTCTCTGCAGGAGATAAACCAAGGGGATTCCTGCCTTCACCTCGAAGTTCCTTTGCTGACGCCACCTCTCCATCGGCGTGGGATTAGATGCTTTCGGGTTCTTTTACTGGCCCGGGACACTCCCCAAGCAGGATTTCAACCACCCTCGATGAGTCCTCATCGAAGGGGTTCTGCTGACAATGTTCAACTGACAGGCGTGCGATCACCTGACCGTTTGGCCCTCTGCTGGGGGTAGCCTTCTACTATGCCTATCCTTGCTTCCTCCCCCTTTTCTTATCTTTCCTATCTAACTCGCTCCGTTTCTCTAACTTGGCCTCTTTCGCTTTGCAAGTGGGGAGAGAACCCGTCAGACGTTCCTTCTATCTTCCTGGCCCAGCTCCTCGTGCTGGATGCTGAAAGGCTCCTTCCATGGTGATCGAGCCTCCCAGTAACTAAGAGGCCAGTCAAACAACACACAACTCGCACATAACCCACACTGACTGGCCTTGCAATGCTGTGCATACAGCACAGAGTACTCAACGTGGATTTGTGGGGAACCACAAGAACCGCTTGACAAAAACACTATGTCCACCTCCATTGGCTGTTCCCTTATGAAGATCTTTGAAAAATTGATACACTCAGCAATAGTCAAAAATTGTTTCGCTCACTGCCTGGCCAATTACATGCAGTTCTGCAACAGATTCATTACTTCGAATCTCCTATATACTTTATTTGGGATAAAAGTCCTGAACAACAAATCCCAATTAGATTGTTTTCTTCGATATCAAATCAGCATTTGACAATATATCAATCACAGCTCATCTTTATCTTAAAAGATTACTTCAAAGTGCCCAATTCCTTAATCCACATACTAGAAAACCTACTTCAACCGAGCCAGCGTCATCAACCATGGAACCTACCAGACAACTATTCAAGTCAGAAAAAGTGTATCTCAAGGTAAGGTATCTTCTACCCTGTTTTCTGCATTGTTGGAACCCTTCCTGGCAACATATCCCAATTTCAGTTAATACGTTGATTTGAAGCTCTTTGCAACTTCAAGGGCCCCTCAGCATACATCAGCAATTAACCAACAAGTAGCAATATAAATCAGGCATCTGACTACCTAGAGATAATAGGATTAGAACTTAATCACTGCAAGGCTGCCCAATAACAAAGCGGCAAACGAGGAATGATATCCAAGTCATCCTGAATGAGAAGAGAAACGAATACATAGTCTCGTCCCACTGTGCCCTGGGATGAAAATATCACCTTCTAGGAACTCTTCTACACATTAAGAATAAAATTTACAATGCCTTCTGGGACATCCGCCAGGAACTAACTGGCTGCCAGAACTTGACCCTAATAAGCCAGTATATGGACAGATGCTTTACACCAATGCCACTGCATACCTCTGTTGGTCTTCAGCACCGATATGCCACGAAAAATTCTTAGCCATGGAATATTGGATCCTACGATGGATGGAGCGCAGAGAGGGTAATCCACTCTCCATTTTCCGATCCATCTTACAGATAAACTGAAATATGACGTCCTGGAAGTACATTATTCTCATTAAGTATATGTCTACCCTGGCGAAACTTCTTTTTGGACGAACTGATTCCCACCCACCCCTCTATGTTGACCGAATTAATTCGGGAAGAACTAGAAAGTGAACAATTAAAATGGAATCTACCTCTCAGAATGACGCTCAAACCCCTCATGTCTAAAGAATATGTTCCCAGGCAAACCTTACAATTCTTCAACAACCTTGGAATAAACTCATAAGTTTATCAACGATAACACTAATCCTTGTGGGTAGCACAATTGGTAGAATCGCCGTCCTTCCCACACCGGGTGGGAAAGACATGAGTTACAGTCCCGTCAATGATGAGAGGAATTTTTATGGGCCTTTTTCACAACGTGGCTGAGTTAGTCTGTGTCAGGCGAGGCAGCATGACTTTTTTCTCCCGGAAACTCGGGTTTTTCGTCCAGCAAACAGAAAATCGACCACAGAACACACGCAATTTACACAGTATACACTGAGCAATACGGTCTTAGTCGCTGATGCTACTAAAACCTTACTACAACAACGACAACACTAACAGGCGATAACTACTTGAAATCTTGGGCTACGTTCATACGACGACGCGAGGTCTCACACAACAAGTGACCCTCGCAACTATCACGTCCTTCAAATTGTTTTTTTTTTTTTGGGAGGGGGGGAATGCCGTCTCCCGCTTTTCCCACGATTCGTTGCCTACGGATAATAGCATCAGTCAGTCCGCCTCAGATTCAATAATCCAAATGAACTTAAAGGATGAAACGGAGTCGTAGACCAAATCTCAAAGAAGCAGAACAAGGATTGAATTTCAAGTGTGTCTTGTGTAAATGTCAGAAATTAAGATCCTTTTCAAGGGAAGTAGGAAAAGTGTTTCGAAAAACAACCTTGAGTATAAAAATCCAGAAGTAAGACAGGTGATGAAGTTAGTAGTCGTCAATAATGAATTTAAGATGGGATGTTTCATGAACTTGAGAGAATAAAATAATTTTTGGAATTGATGGGGAGGTCGAAGAATTTGTTGTACAATTAGAAGGTTCTCATACTGCTATTTGAAAGTTCGTGTACCCAAAAACCCTAGGTTTCACATGGAGTTTTTAGGTACAGGGAAGGCTTTGTGCCGACATGAGCCAAAGGAAGGGAACATCTCTGAAGAGTAACGCTTAGAAGACTGCTGTTTTAAACTGCACTCAGTTTTTCTATTAAGGCGCGTTTACACATAGAAAATGTTTAGGGAGTCCCGTTTACGGTCAAGTAAGCAGAGGCAAACTTCAAGGACAGGAAGATTTACTTTCGGAAAATTGCTTGGTTTGGTTTAATTTTAATGGCGCGTTGGCAGCCATTAAATTATCAGGTGATATACAAGTCTGTGGTAAAGATAAAATAATCATAATCTGAAGTCTATGGCACATTATGAAAAATCTTTGGCAAAAGATGCAAATAACAGCAAAGACTTCTTTTCGTATATAAACACTAGAAGGAAGGAGATGAATCACCTTAGGTCTACTTGGTAACGGAGTTAAACTGTTGATGGTCTTGCTCAGGTTGCTGAAAAGCTGAGTATTTTTCATGTACAATTCACACATGAGGAATTCTTTAACAGAATGGATGCCAGAAATTTATCAACTACCAGGAACCTAAATGATCTTATAATAATGGGGAAAGTGGAAGAGAAATTGCTAAAATTAGATGCAAGAAAGGCACATTAATATATTTTGATGGGATCTATCAAAATATATTAAGAGAGGCAGCAAAGGAGGTAAACAAACCCTTAGCCATAATTATGAGATCATCTTTGGATTCAGGAAATGTGCGAATGTATCCCCAATTCACAAATGGGAACAAAGAGTGAAATGAGTAACTACAGACCAGGTAGCTTAACTTGCTGTTCAAGGGAAAATAATGGAGTCACTGGTGAAAGAAGTAATGCAGAGCTATCTAGACAGAAGTGCAGTTACAGAATGGGTTTGTCAATGGGGCGATCTTATCTGAACAATTTGATGGGATACCATGATACAGTAACCAAGGAAGTGGATGATAAAAAATAATAATTTTGTTATCGTATTCTTGGACTTCAGAGAAGCTTTTGATACTATTGCACACATAACGGAGTGCTGTACAAATCTGAGCAGTGTGGTATTAAAGGAAAGTCAATGCTACGCATAAAGGAATGGCTGAGTGGGAGAACACAGAGTGGTTATTGATAGACATTGCTCTTCATGAAATTGTGTTATTATTGGAATCTCCCAGGGTTCGGTATCGGGTGCATTGTTTTATGTATTTATCAATGATATTGATGTAAGTATATCAGGATTAATGTCTAAGTTTTCAGATTATACGAAGGTTCGCAGGGTGGTTAATGACGCTATGCTACTTAAAAAAAGATCTGGAATAATTAGGCAGTTGGGCTGAGAAGTGGCAATTGAGGATAATGAAAAAGATCTGCGGGTAACTGTTCATTCAGATATGAAGTTCTCTGAGCAGTGCACATAGGCTGCCAAGACAGCACATGGGGTTTTGTCAACGATATACAAGAATTTTACTAGCAGAGATAAGGCAATTATTCCATTGTATAAGGCAATGGTCAGGCCTCATCTTAAATACTGCATACACGTCTGGAGGCCTCATTTTAGGAAGGATTTAAAGTGCTGGAGCAGGTACAGAGAAGGGCAACGAGAAGACTGGTGAGGGAAACAAAAGGATTTCTCTTACAAAAAAAAAAAAAAAAAAAAGGCTTAAGTTCTGCAAATTGCAGCGTCTGGAGACTAGTCACTCGCGAGGTGAACTGATTGAAGTGTACAAAGCCTTGAATGATTTGAGCAAGCTCAATGCTGATGGGATTCTTCTTGTTCAGCTTTCGCAACTGATAGGGTATAAATTCAAATTGAGGAAAGACTGTTGTAGAATAGATATGCGGAAATTTGCCTTTAGTCAAAGGGTAGTTGATTGCTGGAATAAAATTGTGAAGTTGTGGAAATGGATAGCGTGAATAAATTCAAGGAAGAACAAGACAAACTGTTGGAGGAGATAGATAGGTGAAATGGGAAGGGGATTTTTTGTTTGTTTTGGATGATGCTATAGAAGCTTGCTTTCTTGCATCATTTACCCCTACTAATAAGCTGACTTAGGAAATGCCACAAAAGCTGTTCCGACAACACAGCCTTATACACAGTCGACAAATGTAGCATTTTTGTTTAAGTTTTTAAACAGAAAGTACATAAACTGAATATATTTTATTAAGAACACAAACCAAGTTTACAAAGCCTTCAGAACATTAGCGTTCTGCCAAGAGCAGGTCCAAGCACAGAGCTCAACAACCACTTCATATTCCCAGTCCTCTTCTTCATCTCCTCATCCTATCTTAATTCAAATCAGTTTCCTCAGTGTGCATAGTGTTGGGGGAAAGGTGCCTCCGGCGGTTTCCCACATCTGCGCCATATAAACTCTGTGGAGACAGTATCACTGTGAAAGCCAGAAAGTGGAAGAAGAGGGGGCCCTCGAGAGAGTGAGAAGACAGTCACGTACCAAGAGAGACACGGATGAAACATATTCAAGCGGACTGAGTGTCAAGTCCAGTAGCTAGAAGTGGTCACAATCTAGGTGAAAATTGTTCACAGTCAGGTCAAGACAGTCGAATCTGGACGAATCTGAGGTGAAGGTGTTCAGTATATGAGAAGGGTGTCGATCAATGTGCATTAGTTCCAGGACGCTGTACCATTGATCTCCTTCTGGTGAAGAGATCATGGGCGAAGACAGAGAAAGCATGGTACTGGTCTTCCTTATTGATCAGAAAATGTTCATTTCCCTGAAGAAAGGCATGTATTTTTGTTATGAGCAACGCTTGCAGGTCCTCCTAGAGAGGGAAAACATAGAATAGATGATCCCAGCCATCGTTTTCACCACAAAGACAGCAAGGGTCCTCCACGATGTTCATAGAGGCAAGTTTGTGATTTATGGATCCATGGCCTGTAATCAGAAAAGTGGTGTATAAACCTGGGCTGTGCCATGCTGGAGCTTTAGGGTAGATCTGGGCTATTTGAGGTAAGAATTTTTTTAGCGATGGAGCATTTTGGGTTGAATTCCATCTATTTTGCCAGGCGTTAAGAAGGTGGACTGCAAGGCGCTTTTTTTTTTTTTCTTTGATGGTGTTTGCTGGGTTTGTAGTGAAATCCAGGATGGTGGCAGGAGTCCCTTTGCGAGCCGGTAGTGCACGCCTTTGCGAATACCTGCAGGTCCAGAGGGAGAACTCCTGACAAGACTTAGAGCGCTGGATTGCTTACAATGCAGCAGGCACCAGTAATAGTGAGAAGGATATTACGCTGAATGGAGGTGAGCTTGCTTTGGTTACGAACAACGAGTGCACGATGATACCAGACACCTGCACAGTAGGTTATAGAGGGAATAAATAAGAGCTTTGTATAGCATTTGCAGTGAGCGGCGATTTAGACCCTAGTTAGACCTGCTGATCCTCGCTACCATTGCGGTGTAGTTCCCGACTTTGCGATAAAGGTAGCCTAGATGCCGGTAAAACGTGAGCTTGGGGTCGAGAATTACCAAGGTACTTCATCTCAGTTGCCAGTTTGATGGTTCTACCAGCAATTTTAATCTGCGGTGGCCTGCTTATTTGAAGGATTCCTCTTAGTAGAATTGAAGTAGTTTTCTCAGGTTATATATGGAGTTTATAGAGGCTGACCCATTCTTACAGCTTTGTAAGGGCTTCATTGGCTGTTATTTCCAGGGAAACTCTGGAGTTTACAGTGACTGTCAGAATCAGGTTGTCTGCGAAGGCTTGGGTGGAAACATCCCCAAGGTTCAGGAACTCATCCATGACCACATTCAATAGGAACGGCCCAGGGACAGAGCCATGGGGGCAGCCTCTGTAGACATGTCGATAGGCATTTCTGACTAACACTTTTGTTGTGTAGATAGTCCTGTATGCAGCTGTAAAGATATATATTTTTGTTAGTTGTTGGCGCATCGGCTTCTGTGGCCATAATAGACCTCCCAAAGTTTTGCATTTTACTCTGATCCAAGCCCGAGGCGGGATTCGAACACGCGACCTTTGAGTTCGAAATTTTTTTTTTTTTTTAGTTCCTAGCCACTGAAATCTCAGGAAACTACGTGGCAGGACCTGCCAGAGTGAAAATTTAAACTAGTGGTTACCTGGTCTGCCTCCATGGTGCAAAGTGCAAGCAACGTTGGGCTTCAGCTGGGGCGCAGAGGCTAAATGGCCAGAGGAACAACGGTACATAACATAAGACATTCATATGATCCACACACTTAAATATCTGGCCTTCCCAGTGAACTGGTATACTCACAATGAAAGCAACGCGGAGATGGGGGCAACCCCTGGTGCCGTTAGACACTTAACACACCTTTGGGTTCGACACCATGTATGGCCGTCATCCAGTGTGGACGCACGATTTCCGCGATCCAGGGTTTTGTCTCTGAATATGTGGTTGCAGTGTCTGCTAGTTAATGAAATGTGTACTAATTAGAAGTACTACTATAGTGGATCTCAGGGTGAGAAACTTTTGCTCATTTACTGGAACTTTGCAGGTTATTTACGTTTTCTATCTATAATCTTCGTTGCCAGGCCGTACTGGTCACCATGTGGCTGACAGCAGGGCTATAGATTGGTTTGGTTTGTTTGGATTTTTTTGGCGCACTAGCAGCTACGGCTATGATGCGCCAAGACTAGGTAATATTTAAATTTTTTTTTTTTTTAAATTCTCGGTGACCTAATTAGTAAGGCCACCATGTCCATATATATAATAACAATGATATAAAAAATAAATCAATAAAAACGTAACAATAACATAAATTAAATACAATTAAAAACTTTTATTAATTTAAAATAGCTAAAAACAGCCGACACGTTGTCATTGTCAGATAAAATCTGACTGAGTGTATACGGCTCAGTCAGATGATTAAAAGCGGTAAGACGGATATTGCTAAAATCTGGACAGTCAATTCAAAGGTGTCTAATCGTTAAAACTGTGCCACAGGACACACACATAGGAGGGTCACCAGCCCTCAGCAAAAACGAATGAGTTAAATGACTGTGTCCTATGCGGGTCCGGGCAAGAACAACTTCCTCCTTACGATTCCTGCGCAGACTAGACTGCCACGGCTCAATTACAGGCTTTATACGATATAATTTATTTTCAGTCTGTCTATTCCACGATTCCTGCCATTGGGAATGAACCTTTTGATGTACTATTTGCCTGTAGTCTGTATAGGGGACTAGCAGGCAGCGGTCATTATTGGGAATTGCTGATTTGGCTGCGGCGTCAGCCAAATCATTTCCCCTAATCCCAATGTGGCTGGGAATCCAGCAGAAGCGGATGTCATATTCGCGTTCATGGAGAACGTGAATCTTCTGCTGAATACTAGACAGAACTGGATGAGGATTATACCTCACAGATATTAAAGCCTGAAACATGCTAAGAGAGTCGGAATATAAAATGAACCGTTGGTATTGGCAATTACTAATTAGATCCAAGGCTAACTCAATTGCGTGCAGCTCTGCAGTAAATATGCTGCAATCAGAGGGAATTTGCTCTGATATAGTGCTGTCTGTAAAGACAGCAGCAGATCCCACATATGATTCTGACTTCGAACCGTCTGTGTAGACTGGCGCGAAGTCGGAATATTCAGTTCGGTGTGCTGAATGAAGCTGCAGGTAGACCGATGATGGAGTGTCCGACTTTCCCCAGTGTTTAAGCGACAAGTCGCATGCCGGGACACGAGCATGCCAGGGTGGAAGCGGTTGCTTTGATGTTTGAGCAACCTTGTCTACCTTGATATTGAGTTCGTTCAGTAGCTCTTGGACACGAATACCAAAAGGACGATTGGCAGTCTTACGGGTGTTGTACAAGTTTTCCCATCGTGGCTCAAAAACGAAGGGCCACGTAGGATGGTCTGGCAGGGATTTCAGTTTTAAAGCGTACTTTAAAGACAACTGCTTACGTCGAAACGATAACGGTGGTTCGTTTGCTTCGACGTATAAACTCTGGACAGGAGATGTTCGAAATGCTCCAGTAGCAATACGTATAGCCTGATGATGGACAGGACCCAGCCATCGAAGTACACTGTCTCTGGCTGAAGAATATACTTGGGACCCATAATCTAATTTGGATCGCACAAGTGCGCGGTAAAGCCGTAAAAGGGTGCATCGGTCTGCACCCCAGGATAAGGAGGACAGCGAGCGGAGTATATTAAGGGCTCTTGTGCACTTTGTGCGGAGTTGGCGAATGTGATCCAAAAAGGTCAATTTTTTATCGAATATGAGTCCCAAGAATTTTGTGTTCGCTGCTACTGGAATAGCATTTTGTCCGAGCCTTAATTCAGGTTCAGGATGAAGATTACGCTTGCGACAAAAGTGTACGCAAACGGTCTTCTGCGGCGAGAACCTGAAGCCATTAGCAAGTGCCCAGACATTCAGATTATCAATGGCTTTCTGCAGTTGTCTTTCAATAACCCTCATGTTGCACGACTGGCAAAAAATGCTAAAGTCATCAACATAGAGGGCACTGTTTACAGTTGGAGGAAGTTGTTCTGTGATGGAATTTATTTTTATGGCAAAAAGCGTGACACTTAATACTGATCCTTGCGGTACTCCCTCTTCTTGGCTAAAGGAGCGAGAGAGTGAGGATCCCACACGAACTTGGAACGATCGATTGGCTAAAAAGTTTTGAATAAAAATGGGGAGTTGCCCCCTAAGACCAAGGCTATGCAGATCTTTTAAGATGCCAAATCTCCAAGTTGTGTCATACGCTTTCTCCATGTCAAAGAACACCGACACCAAGTGTTCGCGTTTTAGGAAAGCATCCCTTACGGATGCTTCCAATCTAATAAGATGGTCCAAAGTGGACCAGTTCCTTCGGAAGCCGCACTGGATTTTGGAGAGAAGGTCGTTTGATTCTAAGTACCATATTAAACGAGAATTAACCATTCTCTCCAGGATTTTGCACAGACAGCTAGTCAGAGCAATAGGACGATAATTGGTGGTGACTTTTGGATCCTTTCCTGGCTTAAGAAAGGCAAGAATGATAGCCTTTCGCCAGGAGTCCGGAAACTGCCCTTCAGTAAAGATTCTGTTATACAGAAGGAGCAGACAATCCATAGATTTTGATGAAAGATGTTTAATCATTTCATAATGGATGCCAACTGGTCCAACGGCACTTGCTTTAGAAAGAGCGAGGGCCCTTTTCAGTTCCAGTATAGTGAAATCCCCGTTGTAGGGATAAGTGCTCTTAGATTTAAAGCTAAGTGCCTGTTTTACGATTTTATATTTCAGGACCAGAAACTCTGGGGAATACGAAGATGTTGCCGAGATCTTGGAGAATGTTTCCCCAAGAGCATTGGCTATTGCAGTTGGATCTGCAATAGCGCATCCATTATAATCTAGGATTGAAGAAGGGTGGGATGTATATTTTCCCTTCATTTTCCGGATTTTATCACAGACTACCTTAGAGTTGGTAGACTGGTTAATAGATGATGTAAAACGGATCCACGATTCCTTTTGACTCTGACGACGGATGTAGCGTGCTTTGGCTCGTGCACGTTTGAAGGCTATAAGGTTGTTCGTGGTAGGATATCGGCGAAATATCCCCCACGCTTTGTTTTGAGCCTTTTTTGCTGCTGTGCATTGTGAATTCCACCAAGGTTTGGGAAATGGTGGAAACCGGGCAGATGTTTTTGGAACAGCATTCGTAGCTGCTTGGACAATATTTTCTGTGATGTACTTAACTGCATCATTGATAGGCTCTTGACTGACTGTGCTAAGATCAAAAATTGCCTGATGTTGGAAGGCAGTCCAGTCAGCCTGATCAATCTTCCACCGTGGTAACCTGAAGGGAAGACATGGTCTCCCACTGTGTAACAAGGTTATCACAGGGAAGTGATCGCTTCCGTATGGATTCTCCTCCACTTCCCAGGTGAGTGAAGGGAGTAGAGAAGGGGAGCAGATAGAGAGATCAATGGCAGAAAAAGTACGGGTAGGCATGTGGAAGAAGGTGTTTGTTCCGGTATTTAGAAGGGAAAGGTCATTGTCATTGAGCATACGCTCAATGACTCGTCCCCTTCCGTTGATGTTAGCACTACCCCACAGGGTGTTATGTCCATTCATATCCCCGAGAAGTAAGAAAGGGGGAGGCAACTGCGTTAGAAGATCAAGGTCTGCCTGGGAGATGTCGGTCCCAGGTGGCAAATAGATAGAGCACACAGTTAATAAAAATCCCACCGTAAGGCGAATTGCAACAGCCTCTATGCTAGTTGTAATTAGTAAGGGCTGCACTGGGGTCTGGTTACCCACAAGGATAGCCACTCCTCCATGTACAGAGCCATCCGCAATTCTATCCTTACGGAAAATTGTGGTGTTATGCACCGTGGGATCGTCATTTGCCTTTAGGTATGTTTCCTGCAAGCAAAAGCAAACTGGCTCGTGCTTTTGCAGGAGGGCCTTGATGTCATCTATATTTCGCCGAAATCCACGACAATTCCATTGTAGGAATTTAGCCATTATTTTGGCTTGGTGGGTCCATCAGGCGGCTTCCGAGGTGCTGAGGGCTTACTTTTATCAGTCTTGGATTTGTCTTTTTTGGGGAAGAATGGACGCTGTCCCGTGTCCATTTCCTCCTCCGCAAAGAGTTCCAAGACTGACTCTTCGGGTACCTCCTTCTGCTCAACATCCATCTTTTCTTGGGTACTAGGGGGTACTTCCCCTTTTTTATTCTTTTCGTTAATAGTTACCTTTGGAACTTGTGGAGCGTTAGGAGGTAACGGTATAGGAGTGGCAGCTGATTGGTCCTTCTGCGCAGGTTTTTGAGAACTTAAAAGGTAACGCGCGATGGGAGTGAAAGACTCCTTTGGAGGAATGGTCATGTCCGTCTGAGTTCCGACGGAACATCTCCCTGCTACCTTCTGGGCGTAGGTAGATCTGTTGATATTCAGAGGTTTGACCGATTTCCTTGCCTCCTGGTATGATATATTTAGCTTTGCCTTCAGCCGTTGAATTTCTTTTTCTTCTTTCCACCTCTGGCATGCTCGTGAATAGGCCGGGTGTTCGCCTTCACAGTTAATACAGGTGGGTTTTGCGGCTGAACATGCTGTTGTTTCGTGGTCCTTTGCACCGCATCGAGCGCATGCAAGGACTCCACGGCAGGCCATTTGAGAATGTCCATACTTCTGGCATTTGAAACACCGTAAAGGGTTCGGAATGTATGGACGCACTGAACAGTTGATCTATCCAGCTTTAATCTCATCAGGACGTTTAGGAGTGTTAAAAGTCAGGATAACGCTCCTGGTTTTAACAATTTTTCCTTCCCTTCGCGCAGTGATTCTCTTGACGGCAATGACTCCCTGTGGTTTTAATTTGGAGCAGATTTCCTCCTCGTATACGTCGAGAAGGTCCCACTCCGAAATGACACCTCTAGAGGAATTGAGTGTTCTGTGTGGTGTCACTGTTATAGGGATTCCTCCGATTGATGTTGTTCGGAGTAGGTGTTCTGATTGCCTGTCATTTTTAGTTTCAATTAAGAGGTCTCCAGAACGGAGCCTCTTAACCGATTTGGATGAACCTACTAACCCATCTAACCCTTTCTGTATGAAGAAGGGCGACATTTTACCAATCGGTTTTTCGGTGGTAGAGTGTATAATTAAAAATCTTGGGACAGGCCCTGATGATGTTTCAGTTCGCTGCCTCTTTGTAGCAATAATGCTATCTGCTTCACTGTCTAAATTTTCAGATAGGGACCGGGTTGGGGCCCCTGAAGGAGTAAGTTTATCAGGATTCATGAGTTTTTTTAAGTGGTTCAGTGCCCGGGCACCCCATCCACCACGGAGCCCAAAGGGACGCCCACTACCCGGCATGCAATAAATGCGCTCGGGAGTGGGACGCCAGGGCTACCCAGACACCATACCCGCACCGCCGCCAGCCTGAATCCTGTCCCTCGGACCATGAGGGTAGGGGCATGGCTTTGACACGGTTGACCCTCGCAGGCGAGCCTACTAGCCGATTGATCCTAGCCGGGCCTTCCAGGACCACCCGTCTTGTCGAAGCAGGGGCCAAAGTGGTGTATTGAAGCTGGGCCCCTCAACCACCAGGATCCCCCTTTCCGAGTTTCCACGGGTCGCAGCGCACGGCAAACACGCCGGATTCCATTGATGTAAGCCCGGAACCTAGGCTGTGGGCGTTGGATCCCAGTGATGCTAGTCTGGAAGTCCAGCAGCGTCACTGGGAGGTCCCCTCACCAAGTACAGGTGCTCACGTCGAGGGGCAGGGCTATAGAGAGGCACCAATTACACTGTGGTTGCCACACAATCACCTTTCACTTGACTAGGTAGGTTTGTGTGACAATGGAATGTATATCCCCTTGTGTGACAACGGAATGTATAGCATTCCCCTCCGGCGCAGGAATTAGGGAGTAAAGACATCTATTCATTCAGTTGTGACCTTGACTGCCGCATTTCACTAATTGCGAATGTCCATCTGAAGGCACTATACAGAGTATTTGCACTTGACTGGGGAAATGTCCCAATCAGAGTAACATTGAACACTGCTTCTGCCCCAAAATTGAAACGTTATTGTGGACTTAAATGCAAAGAACAATGATTCTAGTGTCTTCCCCCCATCTGCCATAGACTCTCATGGACGGATCAAATCATCGTAACTACACCATTAGTGTACAAACTGTGCTCACCATCATAACCTACGTCATAGAAAACCAACAGAAATTACTCTGATCTCTCAAAGACTAGTTTCACTCTCGTGCGTCAACCCCCCACCAAATTGTAATGGAGAAAGTTAAAAACTTGAACTGAACGTTGCCAAGCAACAAATTTCGCCACGGACTCTAGGTTGGCATCATTTGCTATCATCTCACAGGCTCTTCCCGATGGAGAGGTCTGAACTCGTTAATCCGCAACAGCCTCAAGGATCCGAAGTCAGGCACCAACTGGGACAAAATGAGCAATTCAAATCAGAAAATAACAGAACTATGGACGAAGAAAACCTAACAAGAGGACATCACAAACAAGGTCAAAATGACGAATTGCAAATAACAGAGCAAAGTAGAGACGGCAACGTTGCACTGCCACAGCCAACGCCCAAAAAGAAGTACAAGAAATACGCTGCCCTGAAGTTGGGAAGGGAGACAAGATTTCAAGGCAAACCTAAAGAACAACAAAATAAAGAGGACGTCCGAACAGAAAACGAAGAAGCAAGCAAACAGCCTGAATCCCCAAACATTGACCCCAGGCTGCTGGAAGGCACTGTGCTGGACCAGGTACTGGCCCTTCGGGTAGAGCTCGATAACAAACTAAAAGAGTCAACAAACAGAATCACGGCAGCCATCAGGGGCGAGATTGTGGGAATCTGGACTAAACTAGAAACAGTCCTTCACAAGGTCAACAGCAAGGCAGAAAGAAACGCGACCAAATTAGAGTCCTACCTGGAATGTAGGGGCACACAAATGCAACAGCGCGCCCCTACCTACGCAAATGCACTGAGGAACCTACCAACTGTAATAAATATACCAGCCAAGGAACAACCAGGGAAAAAAAACGCTACTCCCAACGCCTAACCTTGTAATACTAACACCCAAAAACACCGAGGAAATTGGTACAAGTGACGAAATCAAGAACAAACTAATAAGCACTATGAAGGATGACTTTCAACAAACAAGAATAAGAGGAATATGCAAACTGAGGAGCGTAGGACTCGTGATCGAAACCGAGTCAAAGCGAGAGATAATTGAAAAACCCAAGATTGCTGCCTTGGGCCTAACAGTTGAGCCACCAAGAAGGAAAGGTCTGGCTATAATAATTTATGACGTGGACAAAAGGATGTCACACCTAACTAACTAGCGTCTGAGCTGTACCACAAGAACTTACAGAGCAAAATCCCGGAAAAGGACCCACAAGAAACAGTAATACCCAAATACTTCATACAAGCGAGAAACGGAATAAATAAAAATTGGGTAGTTCAGCTTACCCCGGAGGCCTGGAAGGTCCTGAAAGACCAAACAAGGGTTTTCACTGAATGGGGAAGCTACCGCTATCACGAACGAGTAATCATACCGAAAATGTTACCGTTGCTGCAAGTTTGGCCACACGACACACACGTGTGCACAAACCACCCCCAACATGTGGCCACTGCTCTGAAAATGGCCGCGATTTTAACGCCTGCCCCCACAAAGATAAGGAACCCACCTGCGTTAACTGCAAGACTATGAAATTAGACCACAAGGGACCCGAAATGCCCTACATACCAACGAACCAAGACCTTATATACCAAAGCAGGATCAACTATGGGAACGAGAATTAAGAATTATAAAACACAAATATGCTGAAAATAATCCAAATTAACGCACAATGGGCCAGAGCAGTGGCTGACCAAATACGGACCAAAGCCGAAGACGAAAACTTGGATGTCATTATAGTCCAGGAACCGTATACACATCTAAAGCGGGTCGCAGGGTACCCACACAATTACAAGGTGATCCACACGGATGACGACACCCCGTGGGCTGCCGTTCTGGTAAGAAACACCAACATCAGCGCAACTAAAATCACACAGCTGTGTACTCCATGGGCTGCTTGTGCACAACTTGGCACAGCATTAGGATCCCTATATGTCGTGGAACTCTACTGCAGACCGGGACAAGATATAGACTTTGAAATCGACTATCTCCGATGCCTACAGGATACCCTACCAAATCAAAGAGTCATTATTGGAGCTGACGTCAACTGTCGCTCACCGGCATGGCACAGCGTTACCCCAGACAGGCGAGAACTCGAAATGGACAACTCTTAGAAGACTACCTTTCAGGATCCCATCTAACTGTACTAAATCGACCCCATCATCTGCCAACATTTTCGAGCACCCTCTTGGAGGCCACAATTGATGTCTCCCTGAAGTATGGCCGGACATGTGACTGATTGGAGGGTGGAGGAAGCATGGACCACCTCAGACCACTGGGCAATAACCTTTTCAGATGAAAGACAACTAACAAGACAAACTCAAACAAACCAACCACAAAAGAGATATGCAGTCACAAATGCAGACTGGACACTGTATAGAGTGCTGCTCACCACGGCAATTAGATACAATCTGGAAAACAAACCCCGGAGCGACCCGGATGACCTTCAGAGAGAAACTACAAAATTATTACTGAACATCAGTGATCGAGTGATAAAAAGAAAAACCCAAAACCTGGCGCAGTACCCTGGTGGACACCAGAAATTGCAGTACTACAACGGCAAATGCAAAAAACAAGAAAATACTTCCAGAGAGCTCGCAGAACCTGGCCCGAAGGTGAGGTGGAGGTCCTGAGACAACATTACAGAGAAGCTAGGAACCGTTACACAGATAACATAAAAAAAAGGAAGAAGCGTTCCTGGGAGCACCTAGTGTCTGCTTCTGGAAACACCGACCCCTGGGGCTTAGTCTACAAGGTGATAACCAATAAGCTCCCCAGGGGCGAGGTCATTAATACTACCAGGACACCAGAGGTAAACCTAACGACCACCTAGGAGCAGTCAATGGGCAACACACCGGACAAAATCTTTAAGGAACCAACAATATTAACCATGCAAGAACAACACGAAATATATAAGGACAACGTAAACTATAACACCTCGGCAATCGAACCCCCCTTCACACTGGATGAGCTCAGTGAGGCTGCCACCAAGATTAGAAATCTTGAGTGCCCAGGACTGGACATGATTGAACCAGAGATCTTGAAAACTGAAGAATTTGCACCGCACTTACTACTTACTCTATACAACAGATGCCTGGAAACAGGAGTGCCTGCGGAAAAACAGGAGTGCCAGGTGGGAAGGAGTAGCAGTGCGTAGCACACGCTACTTGATTAGACCGGGGTTCGAGCCCGTCACCACCAAATACGGAGGATGCGGAAAGGTCAGGGAATGACCACCGCATATCCCGGAGCAATATGGCCTTAGTTGCTAATGCTCCTAAAAAAAAACCTGCACCTGACTGCTGCACAAGCGAATCAAAAACCACAATGAGAGGACAAACCTGGCGGCTAGGAATCAGTTCGGATTTAAGCTGGGTTCCTCCACAGTGGATGCACTTGGAAACCTGCTTCGGAAGGCACAGGAATGCAGTAAAAAAATACCTGCTAGTCATTTCAATTGATTTTGCCGGGGCTGAACGCCCCGGCAAAATCAATTGTTGAACAAAATCAATAGTGAGTTGAACACTCACTATGGTGGCCAAGCGTCCTAGGCAGACTAAGGGTGGCTGCAGTCCCTATCAACCTATACAAGGTAATAGATGACTACCTATCTTGCAGAAAAGTAGAAATAAATGCCAACTACCAAAAGTCACAAGATCTGTACACAGGGGCTGCCTGCAGGGGTCTGTCTTAGGGTCACTCCTTTGGAACATGGTCCTCGACGAGCTCCTGAACCTGGACCTTTGCGGACGACCTTTGTTACAATTGAGGCTGACTCAAGAGCCCAACTGGAAACCACCGCAAACCAAGCTCCGCAGAAAATAGAAAACTGGGCTACAAGAAACCAGTTAAAAATTTCACCGACGAAAACCACATCTATTCTACTAAAAGGAACCCTGCAAATATGGCGTCCACCCCAAATTAAAATAGGTGTGACCATTAAACTTGCCAACCAAATGAAATATCTAGGAGTTATCCTAGATATTTCATTAAGACGTTACTCGGCACTGGTGGCGAGGGTTACCAGAAAAGACTGGGGATTAAAAAAAACAACACTAATGTTGTATTATAAGGCAACCTTCATCCCTGCGATAACTTATGCTGCTGCTGCAGTGTGGTACAGCAAAACGACGCTTGCAGTCAATAGGAGAACTCTGGATATGATACAAAGGACCATTTTATTAACAACCACACGAGCATGCAGAACAGTAAGAACACCGGCGTTGCAGGTGCTTGCTGGAACGCTCCCCCTCGATTTGGAGACTGTGAAAGCTGGCTTGCTCTTCCTGCCCGCCAGGGGAGTTGCTGCCACCTTCCAGGATTTCATAATTGACCCAGCGAGTAGTACAAAAAGAGAAAAAGTCCTATTACAGGCCTACCTACTTCGGGAGTGGCAACAAAGATGGACCGATACAACAAAAGGAGAAATCACAAGAAAATTCCTCCCCGACCTCAGCAAAATACCCCAAGCAACCGGCCTGGTACTTTCCGGGTCAGCACTTGACTTCGCTCCTTACTGGTCATGGCCCCTTTAAGGAGAAGCTGCTCGGGTTCGGCCTTGTTGAGGACCCCAACTGAACGTGTGGGGAGGTCGAGAAGTGGAATCACTTGGTCTACGACTGCCCAGAATACGAAGATCTCAGAGGCATCCTGATCACAAGGATACACTATCTTCTGAAAGGACTGAAACCCCACTTCATTGACACAGAAGAGGAATACAGAGAACTTTCTCAATATGCAGAGGACCTCTTCGAGAGGAGAAAACTGCTAATTACCATAAATCGTGTCTGACGAAAGACCACCACAAGTTAAACTGTACAAGACCATAAAATACCATCCAATGGAGTTACTATAGAGAAAAACCCTGAGACAATAAAGTGAAAAACACAAGGATGGGGCTTAACCCCATAAGCGACTGGACTGAAATCGACTCGACATTGAAGAAAGGAGACTTAACGCAGCACAGCTGCCAAACACCGTTTGGCGACTTGAAGAGGGTGCCCTAGCCTCCATCTTTAATACATCTATCCCCGGTCGGGGGGGAGGACACTTACTGTCTCCTCCCCTCCTCTCCGTTCCCACTTTCCCTTCTGGTGGAGCATGGGCATGCCCCACTGTGACTTGGGGTTGCCTCCTCTCTCGACTCCATATTTCTGTCTTTTTCCCCAAGACTTCAGTCTCCCCACCCACTCTACCTGCACATGCGCAAGCGAATACCCTACACGTCGGAATTGATTTAATCATTTACAAATTACGTTTTTCGCCCATACACTCGGATTTTCAAAAATTTAGCGTTATTCCTCATCGAATTTACCAAAAAAAAAAAAATATATATATATATATATATATATATATATATATTTTATTATTATTTTTTTTAAGGTCCTAGCCGCCGAAATCTCAGGAAATTAAGCGGCAGGACCTGCCAGAGTAAATCTTAGTCTACTGGCGTTTCCTGGTCTGCCTCCACGGGGCGAAAGTGGGGCAACGTTGGGCCTCAGTAGGGGTCCAGCAGTTAAACGACCAGATGAACAACGGTACACGACACTACACATATACAATATCCATACACTTAAATCTCTAGCATTTCCCAGCGAATTGGTTCACCCACAATGAAAGCAACGCGGAGATGGGGGAAACCCCTGGTGCCGTTTGACCCTAAACACACTTTACCTTTGGGTTGCCAGGCAGGCACATTACCCACCTGGCTAGCCCGGTCGGCCTGTAAAGATATGCTGGAACGCTAGCTTCTGAGTCTTCGTAGTATACAGTACTTGGCCACAAGAGCAAGTTAAAGGCCCCGGCGAAATCCACTGATATTACTAAGTATTTGGTGGCTGAATTTTTGACATAATCCATGAGCTGTCGAAAGGCATCTTCTGCTGAACGGCCTGCCCGAAAGCTGAACTGGTTTAAGGACTGGAGATTTGCATTTTCATAGTGTTTTTCCAATCTGCAAAGGAGAAGACGTTCACATATTTTGCTTAAAATGGGAAGGGGTGCTATGGGTCTGTATGACCTTGGCTGCTCTGGTGGCTTACTTGGGTTCTTCAAAATGAGGCGCAGATTGGCCTCTTTCCAGTCATCCGGGAAAAGTCCAACTTCCAGGCAATGGTTGTACAGGCTGAGGAGATTTGATTCCGTCTCTGCGAGCTTCTTAATTACTTCTGCTTCAATGAAGTCTAACCCTGGGCTTTTTTTTTTTGTTTTGTTTTGTCAATGGCAAGTTTTAATTCATCTATTGAAAGGCTGTTCTATATAAGTGGTGCTGTAGGATGCGTTTTCAGCATACATTTCTCGTTGCTGGCTGGATTGAGAATCTGTGTTTAGGCGGGAACAAGGTGTCCAAGATGTTGTTTACTGACTCTTCCCATATGAGAGCCTGGGGAGCTTGTTCGTAACAATGCGATACACAGCTCCCCGGTTGGTGCTGTTTCCAGTCGTGGAGACCAGGTGCTCCCATGACTGTTTCTTCTTTGCTCTAATTAAGCTAGTGTAATCATTTCTTAGCCTACGGTAGTTATAGCGCAGGGCATCAACTTCATGAGGGGGCCCAAGTACGGCGAGCACGTTGGAATGCTTTCATTCTGCATGAACCTGATGGCGGAGATGTTGCAGTTGGTTGCACCACCATGGGACAGCACACGGGAAAGGGCGTTTCTTCTTGATTTTTTTTTGTCACAGACATTGGTTATGATTGATGTTATTTTCCTCTGATGCTGGTTGTCGTTGGTGAGATTGGTGTTTCCAGGAATTTGAAGGGAAGCTTGGAACGTTGAATTAAAGAGGTTCCAATCTGCAATAACGGATGATATTGTTCCTAGGCGGAGGCGCTGGTTCTATTGAGCGTTGAATGTTAAAAGTAATCACCCTATGGTCGGAAGTTGTCCAAGCCTGGCGGACTTTCCAGTCAGTGATCTTAGTGGCTGCTGAAATGTCTATTGTGGACTCCCATAGGGTGTTACTGAAGGTGGGCATTTTGTTAGGCTTGTTAAGGATTACCAGTGAGGATGTAGCGAGAAAGTCCTCGAGTTGCCGGCCGTTATGGTTGCCTAGCCGGCCTTCCGAGTTGCCGTCCAACATTGCAGAACGACAGTTGACGTCGGGACAGAGAATAATCTTCCCATCTGGGAGGAGGGCTTGGACTGCTTGCAGAGGCTATGTCCACGCCTGGGCGACAGTACAATGAGATGTGGAGCGATCCCATAGGTCCTATAAGCTGGGCACACACCGTGGATTGGTGTGTGCCCAGCTTATAGTGGATTTTGGTGGCAGTTATGTGCGGGTTCTTAACAAGGATAGCAGGCCGACCGGGCTAGCCAGGTGGGCAAAGTGCCTGCCTGCCAACCCAAAGGTCGCGGGTTCGAATCCTGCCTCGGGCTTGAATCAGAGTAAAATGCAAAAACCTTGGGAGGTGCATTATGGCCACAGAAGCCGATGCATCAATAACTAACAAAAAAAAAAAAAAACTAACAAAAAAAAAAAAAAAAAAAAAAAGATAGCTGCTCAGGGAGTGTCTTCTTCTGACTGTACAATTTTGTACGTAAGCTGATATCCCCTGACTTTTCTTGCATTTCTACAGGGCTCTTGGATTAACAGAACGTCTGTATTGTCTTCGTCAGCCTTTATTCTTATTTGGTCCACGACAGCACGCGCTCGCTGAGCATTTAGCTGCATAAAATTTCATGATTGTACAGTCTTACATGGGGCCATAACCTCTGCCCACCCTTCCCATCAATTTTTAATTCAAATCTTAATTTCTCAGCCATCTGATTATTTCAAACATCTCTCCTCGCCATTCCTTCTCAAAAAAAAAAAAAAAAAAAAAAACTTTCTCAAATTTTATCCCTTCCCTCCTCCATATCCACATTTCAATGTTATAATATCAGCTATTCTCAATTTCCACATCTCTACTTCATAATGTACCATGCGCCATACCAGTTATGGTAAAAATCTTTTCCTTCAACCAATTTATAATTTTCCACATTATATTCTTGTTCACTTCTCAAATTATTTTTTTCACCCACTGCTACTCTTATTATTCCACTTCCCTTTGCTGCTATTTGCTTCTTCCACCCTAGACTTCCCAAATACCTATACTAGTTCACTTTTTTTTTCTCACCTACTCACAATTTGTTCCCACTGTCATAACGTTTGTATTTTCAGTATTTATTCTTATTGCAAATTATCACAACTTTCCTTCCTAATTAATCAATTTCTTCAATCCTTCCTTAGAAACTGCCATCCAAGCTATACCATTTGCAAATGTTAAAAATAACCTCCCTTCATGTAGTGGCGCCTCCGTAGCCAGGTGGGCAGGAGCGGCAGAGCGGCACACGCTTCTTGATTAAACCTGGGTTCGAGCCCGTGACCACCAAATACGGAGGATGCGGAAAGGTCAGGGAATGACCACCGCCTATCCCCGAAGCAATATGGCTTTAGTTGCTAATGCTCCTAAAAACCAAAATAACAACAACCTTCCTGTAGTCATCCCAATACAACTATAATATAAATTAGGATTACAATCATCCCCTCATCCATATATCCTTTATAAAAGACCATTATTTAGCACATTTGTTGAAGAAACGGTTAAAGTCGGACCGACAACGCCCATTTCTCATACTTCTATACTAATCCTACCGGAACTATTATTTTCCTTTCCAATATATAATGATTTTTCTGTCCCTTCCAATCGACTCCAATCCTTTCTAATGTATTCGATAATTTAATCCCCTACACACGATCAAAGATTTCTCCAAATCTATAAAACTTATACGAAGATGTTTGTTCACTTCACTTCCATTTTTTTTTTTTTTTTTTTCTTATTTCCGGTTAACATTCTCATCATAATGTGTTCACTTGTTCAGTACAGCTTCACAACAGAAGCCACTTACCAGCTGATGACAAGCCAGTAAGCTTCGACGCAGATGTCCTAGCGAGTCTCAGATTTTGAAATGCTATAGCAGATTCGCCTAAATGGATGATGCAATGCAATTTAACAAGGCCCGACGTTGTCGAGTGGTCAGGAGCATGAGTGCAGTAGCACGTGCTCTTTGAGTGGACCGGGGTTCAAGCCCATGACTGCTTAAATACGATTAACATTTGTATCGATGATTTAATGTAAACTCCACTGACCTGGTGGTCGTGCCGGAGTATAAACAAGATATTAATAACTTAGGATGAATCGTGGATAACGGTTTTTGTCTCTAAGTGGAAGTTAAACCAAGCTTAATAGATCTTTGGAGGGAACAGAACGTTCCCCGTGATCGGACCAACGCAGTAATGCGTTAAAAATCTGTCAGCACACAGATTATTAATCGAACTATTATTCACCATTAAACAAATTAGAGGAGGAATTATCGGGTCTAAAATGAAGAACGAACATTGATATAACGACATCTATCTAAAAGACTGATGAACTGAAAGAAGCGACTAAAGTGTTACCTACACCCCTATTTTTAAAAATAGAAGTTTTA
Organism: Mastigoproctus giganteus; assembly: GCF_048544385.1. NCBI lineage: Eukaryota > Metazoa > Arthropoda > Arachnida > Uropygi > Thelyphonidae > Mastigoproctus > Mastigoproctus giganteus. The sequence goes on along the minus strand of NC_143584.1, from coordinate 124,392,896 downwards.
GATTTGAAAAGGGGATTTTAAGAGTGGTCTGGGAAACTACACCCTTAAAAAAATCTGTAAAAGAAATTATGGAATATACATTAAGATTGCACTGCAAGGTTTCTGATAATAATCAGATTCTAAAAATATATTCATGGCTAAATGCTAAGCGTATGAAGGATATGGTTTATGCATGGGCACTGCACATGCATAAACCTTGGTAGTATATGAATGCATCATTTAATTATATCTCATATTGTTAATCAACCTTCAACAACGAGTAGCCGCGGTACTGCACGGCTTTGAATAAGTAACGCTTCACCAGTGGAGAAGACTAATGTTACTTATTCTCGTCGAATACCACCACCCAGACGGCATCCTTTCGAAGCTTGTTGGCTTACTCATCGGTGGGTGGGCAGGTACCCTGTTGCAATAGTAACAATCCAGTTATGAAGTATAACTCCATAACTGTTTTTTTTTTTCACACACACACACACACACACAACCGTGTACCTGCCCACCCACCGTGAGTAAACCAACAAGCTTCGTAACGATGCCGTCTGGGTGGTGGTATTCGACGAGAATAAGTAACATTAGTCTTCTCCACTGGTGAAGCGTTACTTATTCAAAGCAGTGCGATACCTTGGCCACTCATTGTGGCCGTTGAATCAAAATATGTGATATAATTAAACGAAGCATTCATACTACCTTGGTAGTAGAAATGATGCATGTGTAGTATCCATGCATAAACCATCTCCTTCAACAATCATATTAGTCACAATATGGATTCGTTAGCGGAAAACTATTATCTAACCAAGTGGCAATATATTATTAAGTAGTCACAAAAGGAACAGCACAGTATATATATATATATATATATATACACTAAACAATCACCAAGAAATAGAAGGATGAAGAATCACCAAGAAATAGAAGAAGGATGATATCCAGCTCAGGACCCTGGGTGTGCCAAACCCATACTCACCAAATGTGAGCCCCTGGGGTAATCGAGAGGTAGAGGATTCTAATTACTCTGATTTAAAAAAAAACTTAAATAGTCGCAAATAACTAGCAATTACTCATTATTATAGAATACTATTTCCTTTCCCTACTGAATAAGAAGAATATGATGAATTTAAATCAATGTAAAATTTCTTCTAATCCACTTTTGGATGAATTAATCGTTAATTTTAATGAATGTTGTCTAATCTTTACAAACAGAGTTTAAGAAACATGATAAAACACTAAGCAAAAATATTGGTCTAAAATCTTCGTTTATATCTGTATACCAGTAATGCACAGGCTGTTTTAATGTCAGACGGCACAATTGAGTTATCTACAGTGGCAGACAAAAAACTGCGTCACCTTTAAAAACAGTAAAATTTGTAGTGAAACGTTTAAGATAACGTTTGTTTGTCGCAAAGCAAAGGTATTGCTTCAGATAACGCTTCTATTACATCAGCCGTTTCTATAAACACGGAGTTGGAAGGGTATACACGCGATCATTTCCTGTTTTATGTATATGAAATGGTCCTGGAAAGCAAGGTTTTCTTTCCGGGTGATACCAAGATCTGTATGAGATGAAACTTTGTGATCTTATTGCCATTTATTAGAGCTTGGATATCATTTTTGTTCCGCTTCTTGGTAACAGATATTTGGCAGGATTTTTTCTGATTTAGCTGGAGCCCTGCCATATCTAACTAGCCAACAATTTGGTTAATTTGTTCAGCAGGGGTTTTATTTATTTCCTGAACGCTTTTAATGTCATCAGAGATGACGTACAACTTCGAGTCATCAGCGTAAGAGCTGAAGTTTGTAAACCTTGCTAGAAATGGTTGTAAGATAAGTGCAAAAAGTGTGGTAGATGACACTCCTCTTTTTAACGTTGTCATAGTCTGGTATCAACTATGGGATATCATCAGTATCCTTTCGTTAAGGAGGTTGCGAAGAATGGAGATTAGTGAGGCGGTTGCCTTGTAGTAGTTCTTTAATAAATGAAGCAGTGTTTGAATTGACACATTGTCGAAAGCTGATTTTATGTCAAGAAATGCCTATTTGAGATCTGTTACTGATGGCATGTTGAATCCGAAACAGCGTGTAAAGCAGTTATAGATCGGCGGTGCAGCGAGGTGTGTATATGTGATGGTCTGCCACGGAGGCAATCGTCAATTATTGCAGGGAGTAACAGCTTTTCAAAGATTTTCAGGAGGGATCATCCGTCGCTAACTTTGGATGTTTCTTTTTTGGAACTGGTTTGACATAGTAGGTCCTCCAAAGAGATTGGACACTCCCAGTTTCTCTTATGCAGAGTTTAAGGTTAATGTCAAGTCATGTAGTGCCCAGGCATGCCTTGGAAGTGGCATGTTGAAATCACCACCAAGAATGGTAGGGAGTGCTGGGTTTAGATTAGTCACAAGCCAATATTGAAGCTCAAGCCTAGATGCATCCGTGTGGTTAGGTGGGAGGTAAACTAGATCTATCTGAATGGCACAATCCTGGTGGTTTCAAGGTGGTAACATAAGGTCTCAAAATTCTCAGTTTTGCTCGTAGTAGATTTCCAGTGGTTTACATAGAATATAACCTCTCCTCCACCCCTTTTGTTGGTTCTACAATTGCTAAGGGCATTATAAGGAACAATGTGGAGAAGGTGATCAAGGTTTTTATCATCTGACAGCCAAGATTCAGTTAATCAGATAAACTCGAATTCTCTTATAACACGCTGTTCAGCTTCACTCACAGCTTCTTCTCCGCGAAGGATCTTTCATCTCTAAATATAGGATGCAAAGTATCAATTCAAAATTTCACACGCTGCTGAGTTATTCCCCTCGGGAATAACTCAGCAGCGTATATACAGGATTTGGTTTGGAGATCAGGAAATTAGAAGTAATCCGCAGCACATTACTGTAACAACGGCATGAACATCTCATTTCGGGGCGATTGGGCATTTTGATTCTTCTTGTCCCAACCGGCCAACCTGCTAAATACGCCCTTTGACAATACGTCGAAAATGATCACGATCTGTAATATCTCAAAGAGTGGTCGCAGGGATCTGAAAAACAGATTTGGCCAACAAATTTTTAAAAGACATCCTTTGGTTATTATGTGCAATATGACAGAGCTGAATTCAATAAACTGAAATCAGGAGCCTTTGACAAGTTTCTAAAAATCGAGATAAGCAATTTCTTTTAAAAAACAAAACAAAACTGGGCAATCAAGATAAGGGCACTCAACTTGCTTCGGTTGACTTTTTAAATAAATAAATGATTCGAATGCCTGTTTTCGTACTGTAACCACCGAAACAACCAAGTAATTTATTCCTTCCTTAATAGTTCGACACTAAACAGTAGCATATCATCCTACGGTGGAACCACACCAGAGACCTGAACTTGGGGGGCAAAGGAGCATAAAAGGAAAAGAACAAAGACAAAATAAGTTATTTTGCCCCAGGACCAAAGTTTATGATATCCCATTGAAAGTAGGCGTTAATCGTATACCAAATTATCGTTTAAGAACTAAATTTTACATTGGTAATCATTCTGCAGAAAGTCGTCACAAGTTTACAAATTGCTGAAATTGTAGATTATACTCGTAAAGTCATTCCTTTGATCTAAATCTCACCATACTAAACCTCCAGCTATTAAACCCATTTCTGAGAGTGAAAGTTTTTTTTTTTTGCGAAAACTAGCAAGAAAAACCCTTGGCAAGAAGCCTGTATACGTACCATGCTGCCCAAGCGGCATAAAAAAAAAAATGGTACTTGGACTTGCTTTGCTGTCACCACGAATTACACGCAGCTGGGATAATAAGCTAAACTTGCATAAGTGTTTGAAGACATTTGTTTGATTCAGTTACACTCTGTGCTATTAAAATTAGTATAACTGTTCCAGATAAATTAAAATTCTTACTTCCCACCCAGTAAGTAAATAAGTCTATTTTAATAGGGTGCAAAGTTGTTTAAGTCTACCACTGTAGTTATATCACAAAAGATACTCTTGATCTTCTATTCCACTTGAATACCATCCTTTATCTTCTCTCCTACTCTGACAATATCATTTATTTTTATGGATCTGAATTCGTCAGTTTCTCTCTTGAATTATGCAAAATCATCAATAGCTTTAGCGCCACAGTAAATAGTTTTACGTGATGAGGCTTGGGAACAAACTACAGTACCTTATTTCCTCAGCAATTAAAACCACATCTAAATCTTTCCTGACGATGTTCCACTTCAGAAATCTGATAATACTGAACTCCAAGGAACCTTACTTTATACTAAATCTCAATCTCTCTCTCTCTCTCTCTCGAGAGAGAGAGAGAGAGAGAGAGAGAGATTATAAGGAATTAACACTATCTACCGTAAATACAGACAATCTGGACAGATGATCCATCAATCACAAAATGTCACTTTAGTGTTTAAGAATGCCGTTCCGGAACGGTGTTGAACGCCGTTCCGGTTCCTCACAATTATAGATAGTCATGTACATCATCAGCCGTTTTCAATCCACTGCAGGATGAAGGCCTCTCCAGCAACTTTCCCGTTCTTTCTGTTTTGTGCAATGGCCATCCATTTACTACCCACAAACTCATGAATTTCATCTTTCCATCTCCGCAGTTTTCTTCTAGCTGCTCTTGGGTACCATTCTGTTATTTTCTTAGTCCGTCTGTCATGTCTTCGAGCTATGTGTCCTGCTCAAGACCATTTTAGTTCTTTAGTTTGATAAGAATGTCCAGTTTGTTGCCTAATCCATGTGTTTCTCTTCTTATCAAACAGTCTGATTCCCAATGTAATTTGTTCCATTCTTCGCTGTGTAGTTCTCGGCTTTTCTTCCATTTTTTGGTGAATGCTCAAGTTTCACTTTTGTAAGTCATGGTGGTGAGTATAGATTGGTTCATTATTTTACGTTTCAGACAAATTGGGATATTGCTCTTCAGTATGTGACTATATTTCCTGAATGCTATCCATCCAAAATTTATTCTTCTCTTGCCTTCCAGCCATTTATCATCATTATTACAGCTAATAACTTGTTCCAGATAAGTATATGACTCCACGTTTTCGATTACTGTTCCTTCAATGATTATGTCCCTTTCTGTGGCATACTTGTTCATTATTACTTTTGTTTTAGCCATATTCATCTTTAGTCCAAAATCCTTACTAACTGTGCATAACTGATTAAGATTTTCCTCTAATTATTTGGGATCATGGCTTATAACCACAATTTCAACTGCAAATCGTAAATGGTTTAGGTATTCTCCATTCACATTGACTCCCTTCTGCGACCAGTCTAATATCTTCTGAAAGCTTCCTCAAGGGCAGCAGTAAACAACTTCGGAGATATGTCTCCTTGTCGAACTCCTTTCTCAATTTTAAATTTGCTACTGTCTTTGTCTAGTCTAATAAAGGAGGTAGCGTTCTCATATATTTTCTTCAAAATCATAATACATGGGGTATCTATGTCTTGTCTTTCAGTGCCCGAAATATTGCCTTATGTTGTATGGAGTCAAATTCCTTTTCATAACCCACGAATGCCAGACATAATGGTGTTTTATATTCAGTTGCTTTCTCCATTAACTGTGATATTACGTGAAGGTGATCCATAGTTGAGAATCCTGTCCTAAAGCCAGCTTGCTCTTTCGGTTGATTCTCATCAAGTATTCTTTCTAATCTGTTAGTAATGACCCTTGTGAACAACTTGTGGATCTGGGATAACAAGCAATTTGGTATATAATTTCCAATTTATCTCCTTTCTTATGCAGCAAAACTATGATTGCATTACTCCACTCCTTAGGCAACACACCTTTTCTAATGCATTTTGTGAAGAGTCTTGCCAGTTTGTGTCATTTCTCTTCCTCCCAATTTTAACAACTCTACAGTAACTTCATCTTCCCCCGGGACTTTGATTCTTCATTTTCTTCAACGCATGTTCTACCTCATCAGGAAGAATATCAGGTATGTCATACGTGTTACTAATTTGCGATCCATTTTCCCCACTGCTGGCATCATTCCCTCGCTCCTTGTATAATTCTTTATAGCAGACTTCTGCTATTTGAATTATGCCTTCTCTGCTATTTATAAGTACACCATCGCTATTCTTCAGTTTCAGTATCATTTGTCTTTCTGTATTACTGCTCCTCATGGCTGCTGACTTAAGTCCTTTGTTTTCTCTTAATGCTTGTTCTACTTTTCTTGTGTTAGATCTTATGTCCTCTGAGTCTTTCTAATGGATTTGCATAACTCCATACACTAAATTTTCTCCTTGTCAGTGTTTATCTTGCTCATTTGTCGCCTTCGGTTCGTCATGAGAAGTGTTTCTTGACTAATTTGTTATTCTTTGGATTTATTTTTATCTATAGGTTTCTTGGGCTTTATCACTTTCAGAAAGTTGTAATATTCCTCGTCGATATCTTGGTCCTGAGCAATCTGCAGAAGCTCAAAAACTTGTTCTTAAGTTCCAGTACATACTGTTTTTTTCCTCCTCTTCTGTTATCTCAAAGACCTTCGTATTATTTACTCAAGTCATGTACATAGCTTATTAAAAAAACATTTATTAGCTAACCTTACATTTCGAAAAAAAAATTTTTCCCTTTCCAACCCTTGGTTTAAGACCAACAAAGTCCATTTCAAAACCGCTTCCGGCTTCAGTTCCGAAACAGTCAGGAATTCTACTTCGATTGAGGTTACTTGAGATAAGATTCTCAAATGATGCCAGGCTAACAGTGCTATTTCTAAATAGCACTCAACTACCATGTCAATCTTGATACATTTCAGCTAGTTTAATGTTTTAAATCTCAACTGTGTTTCCTATTAAGGATCCCCCGGTAAAGTTTTAATTAGGACGACGCGTATTCTGGTATAGCAAGTAAAGACCAACATTATTATGTACTCTTATTCCTAATTCCAAATATCATGTTAACATTTCGGATTTATTCCGCGCTTGGCAACTTTCACAGACAACAGTACTTAAACTGTATGACGACATCAATTATACTCTGTTAATACTTTTCGTTTCCGCATTGTCTGGATACTGTTCAGTCCAAATTTTAGATTTGTGGAATTAGAAGCTACCCATTTACGGAATTTCATTATAACCATCCTACATTTAGAAATAAAAGCAGGACACTGAAACGAAACGAACAAAATACTTTTAAACTGCAGGTTGTAACTACCAAAGGATTTTTTCTTTTTTCCTAGCTTAACGAGCATTTAGAGTTATCGTTGTTGTTATTTGGTTTTTAGGAGCATTAGCAACTAAGGCCATATTGCTCCGGGAATATGCGGTGGTTATTTCCTTGACCTTTCCGCATCCTCCATATTTGGTGGTGACGGGCTCGAACCCCGGTCTAATCAAGAAGCGTGTGTGCTACGCACTGCTGCTCCTTCCCACCTGGCTACGGAGGCGCCTCTTTAGAGCTATCAAAATTTGATAAGTCTAAATCACGAGTATTCACAAATATTCATCTTTAGTTTATGAATATTCCCAAATGGAACAACGTTACTAAAATAAAGTAGAGAAACTCGAAAATTATATACAGCAAAAACAAAATACAATAAGGGCATCATTTTGTTACTTCTGAGGTATGAATTGCTAGAAATTCAATTTGGAATTGGCAGTGTCTATTGTCAACTCAAATTCTGCATATAACCATATAAAAATAGACAGGCACAATTAACACCAAGATGCGCTTAATGTTGAGTTTATTCCGTATGCGACGTAAATCTAAGGGCATAATTGGTGACTCGTTACTTCTTGGCTAAGCTGTGGAGGTTCCACTACTAAAAACACTTAAGAGGACCACTTTCCCAAGATGGATTTAAACAAAGAGGAAGCTAAAAGTAAACCATTGCAGGAGGAATTAATCCGTGTGATCCTAAAAATGCACTGGCTAGGAAAAAAGCGGTATACATATGGATGAAAGTGAATGTAGCCTTAGAACACGTCGTGGATCAAGGAGGCCCATTTCTGGCTACGCAGATGTGTGAATGTCCATAATATTCGTGTATGGGGAAAATCACCTGCACATGTAAACTAGTATTCCTCTACAATGTACACGTGTTACTGTATATTCACAAACTTCATAACTGGACCATTCTCCGAAGAAATTCTAGCATGCGGCCCGAAATGTGTACCGTTCTGGATGAAATTATTATCTTCTACACGATGAGTCTTTCAGAGAGACCAAGACAATATTCAGTTTCTGGCTGACCTGAAGGAAAGCATCAACAAAGCCATGTTATAAATATTTCCTGTGAGATGTTTCGAGCAACAGCTGACTAGACAATATTGCAATACAAACGGCTGTCAACACTGGACAATTTTATCCTCACAACATTAGTTTCTTCTCATACTGCACACTTAACTTGATCAAACTGTGTTGTGTATCAGCGCCAAACGAGTACTTTTTGGGGTTTTTTTTAATGTCTTCAGTTTCTGCATATTTAAAACACTATTCCTCATTTCACCTCCAAGAGATTCACAGTTCGTCGCCTGTAGGTGACAAAAGTGACGCACTAGAATTATAAATCACCTTTTATGTATGATACTTTTTTTTTTTTCATCCAAGACTGAAGAAGATATATTCCATCAATATTATATATACAGGAAGCTCTCGCTGTTCGTCATTTCTAGAATCGCGATGAACAACGAAAAGGGACTGACAACCTTCGGTATGCACATGGACTTGTATTGCACGAAAGTTATGTTTTACTTATGTGAATGGCCTTCTCACCCTGCGCTTATAGAACACTGCTTCAACCACAGGCCTCCCTAACTCCACACGGCAATCAAAGGCAGGTCTATTAGTACCAACCTGCTTGACACACAAGGATACAAAGAACCCTCGGCAACCGAGCCCAACTTGACGTTTTCTTCGATATGAAAGCAGCATATGATCGTGTCAGTATTGATGCAGTAATACATATCTTGGAGAATTATTTCAGCGTTACTGGTAATGCTCTACGAATTTTAGAAGCAATTCTAAAACCTAGACAGCTTCTAGTTACTCATCAAGACTTTCAATACAGATGCCTAGTCACTTGGGTACTGCAGAGGAGGTCCTTTCTACCTTACTGTTCGCTGCAGCTCTTGAACCTTTCCTTGCATCACAACAGGACTTTGTCTTATGCAAACAGCATTAAACTGTACGTAACATCATCTAATCCTGATTAAGCATCTACCATTAATCAATTTGCCAATCAAAAAAACGCAACATCTAGATTCAGTCAGTTTACAAGTTAATCCCGCTAAATCAACTCAAATGAACTTTACAAACAGAAGGTTAAGGAAAATGTGGGATGAGGGCCTCACATATCAGCAGCATCAAACGACACCAAAACGAAGATCTATGCAACAATGTGGCTGCTTTGTCAAGAGCTCGCAGGAATACATGATCCTCTGCTTATTATCCGATAAGTCCAACGCCGCCTTTATCTCATTACATTATATTCTTCCATCTGGTCCTCAGCACCCAAAACCCGCTCCAAATTTCTAGGGTTAGATTATTGTAGCCTTACACGGCTTAATAGAATAACAGGGGGGGGGGGGGAGTATACCATTTCTAGATCGGTGCTTTACTCGAATTTAGACAGGGTGCTTTGGGCAGCAATCTGGTGAAACAGCAGATTGCTGCACAAAATTTTTAACTCTTACTAAACTTATAACCGGACGCATCTATGCTCCTAGAATAGACGATATCGTCAGGACTTGCAGGACAGCAGGATGCTACAAGGCTGACCCTCGACTTCCTCTTCAAGCAAGGTTAGACAATCTAGATTGCTTAAGTAATATATGCTTCCCATATATTACTTAAGCTGGAAAAAATCCAGCTGATCAACAGACTAGTGATTGATCTAGATATGTTCTGTGACTCAAAAGTATACAGAGAAACAGCAGGAAACCTTCACGTGGATGGGGCTGTGACATCTACAATCCAGTGGAAAAGCCCAAGAGACCAAGATTGAGAGATGTCTAGGTTAGCCCCTGACTCTTGCTAAAATTTGTAGGCTTCAAATCTGCTACTTAAGCTTGTAAGTAATTCTTATGGCAATCATTTAATTTTACCTTGTGAAATCTACTGTTTATTAAAATTGATGTACATGTATATGATTTATATATAATGTAAATTACTTTATTACTGATCATCCTCCTGGCTGAATGGCCGTGTAAGGGGTGCAGACAATATTTATTGGTTAAATAAAAACTGATTTAATAATAATAAATGCTTTCACCCCCACTTCTCCCTTCGTGTTCTCGAGTGTCAGATTGTTTTTCTCCTCGGTGTAAACTACATGTACTATAAGTTATAAATAAACAAAAAAAAAAAAAAACACCTCTCCATTTTATTTCTTCCAGGACTCATACTGCGACTTCATTATTCAGAGAGATCAAACTATCATGATCAGCATTAAAAGTTTCATTAGCAGTTTCGCCAAATTCTTGCTTTACACGCACGTGAAAATTACATTAAATTTCATTAATAACGGTAAGAAGTATTAAAATGGATGAAGATGTTTTTAGTTTAAGCTATTCTTGAAAATATTTAAATAAATGAAAGTAATATCAAGGTTGCAATGAAACTTAAAAAAATTCTCAGTAAATATAAAGCTGTAAAAATTATGGAAATCCTACAGAGTCTCGAAACTTTATTAGACATTTTGGACAGACAACTTGTGTAGTCGAGACCCGCTTGTAAGAGTGGATCTTCCATGATCTGGTGTATTTGGGTGGCGAGTGAAAGAAGGTTTAATTTAGCATCAACTAAGATTTAGTATAAATTTAAGTGTTCTAAGTGATAATGTCACTTAGAACAACTCGAAGTTTGACAAAGGGGGCGATTAAGAGCTCAGGCATAGATAATGGTGGCTAAAAGGTTCACTTAAAATCGACAAAGGGACACCACACCAGAAATAAGGGCAAGTAAGTAGCCTGGCATAAACCAAGCAACAGGAAAGAATTAGTGGTCACGCCGAATCAGTGAAGGCCCGTGACAAATTGTGGAAGAGGGCTGCTGTAAGGAAGAAGTTTTAAAGACAATAAGAAATAGCAATAAAGAATACGCTATTCTTAATAAGAAAATTGGCGGGAAATAAAAGTTAAGAGAAAGGAATTTGACGCGATTGGTGGAAGAGATCAGGCGATGAAGGACGAACGAATAGATGAGAGAGAGAAATTAACATGTGATTTTGGGGGAAAAAGATAAGGGATGAGACATGGAGAAGTCGGAGCACAATCGAAGTGGTAGTCTGAGTGTAGGCCGGAACAAGATCGGTGATGCGAGAGAAGTAAAAGAAATTAACGATAGTGAATGGAAAGTTAAGATAATTATGTGCCTTACAGTGAGAAAGACTCCCCAAGTAAAGTGATGTCCTTACCTGTCCTTAAAGAGATGGAAACCATAAGAGAAGTGAGAAGCTGGTCCTTATTCGTCTACCACAATCCGCCAGCAGTACAGCCTACTAAATTGGAATGAAGGCCATCTCTTAGATGTAAGAATCGCCGATCACCAGAGGACCTTCAGAAAAGTGGAAGCAGCAGCAGTAAATACCCAGAGGAAACACCAACTTAGAACAAGGCAAGAGCAAAATGGAAATAAAGTAAGTGGACTGTTACTTTCATGCTATATAAGCCACAAAGTAAATTCCAAGGTACACACACACACACACACACACACACACGTGTGGGCTTGAAAATGGGCAGTACAGAAAAAAGGAGTGTGGCAGCGAAAATGGAAATTAAGACAGCATAAATGAATGTGCTAGGACTAAAGTACTTGTATGTATTAAGGCTTTTGTATCTCTGATTAATAGATTGAGTGCTTTAGGTAAATGAAACGTTAAGAGAAACGATTAAGGCCAGAATTACACAAAAAGAGATGGTTATGTCAGGCATCTGAGTATAACCCGATGAATTTATGTTAATTTAAAGGATAAGGTAAAGTCGCGACAAACTTTAGGGAGTCAGTTAATGCTATATAGAAGGGAAAGTTTTCGTAAATTAAGAAACCTGACACTTATAGGATGTTTTTTGTACCGAAGGTAGAATTTAAAATAGATCACAGCTTGTTACACACATCTAGCCAATATCTTAAGGGTATTCAGAAATAGGATAAGTGGAATTTGTGTTAAAACTGGATTGGAATGGCTTCAAGAGTAGAAGATTCCAATTAATGTTAGAAGGAATTTATATATATATATATATATACACACACATATATATATAAAGTAAGATAGCCTAACCTGTTACAGGGCAAGAATAACTAGTAGAATTGTTATAGTATGCCTCTTCACCAAGAGAAAGTAAACCCAATGACATAACCAGATTAGAATCTGCTGGTATAATGTTTAATCTGACTTCACTTTGAGAAGTATTTGTAGATATTGCAATTATGAAATTTATAATATGTATTATATATTACTTATATATATTATGACATGCATTAAAACTGTTTCAAAAGGTATTATAGTTGTTTGTAATTATTCACAGACTCAGACACTGGCTTGCCGACATAATTAGGTTCTATCAAGACCGAGGAAAATCACAACGCCCTCTGGACCGGGAAAATTGATTTAGTTATTGCAGTCAGGTAGCGTAAGTGGGTATCAGAAGTTTGAGAGCACTTCACTTTATTACTGTTTATCTCATGTAATTGAGTAAGCAAACCAATAGAGAATATAATATAAAGAAAAAAAATTAGGACTTTTCCACCCACACACTAATTAGCAGGTTTCGACTACACACGAAGCATATAAAGAATGCATGCAAGGTATTTGTTGACATTGAAGCAATATGGAGAGTTAAGTATAAAGGATTAACATATGTTTAATACAAAATGCAAAAGGGACGTAAAAAAAAAAAAAAAAAAAAAACTGAACAATGAACTCACGCCGAGTCCGTCCATATGTGTGGGAAAAAAAAAATGTCCAAAGCGTTTATGAATACTTGTTGAGGTGACAGTTTCTGCTCCATCGTTTTCTGACATAAGAAACGGTCAAGTTATATTGAAAAAAAAAAAAAAAAGACTGTCATAAATCAGAAAACTGCTGTGGTAACACAACAATAAGACGAAATTGGTGGCCAAATGTCACCCGCCCTGCGTTTAAAGTTATATTTGTTAGGAGTTATATTCGTAAGCGGCTTAACTGAATAAAGTTGTAACTGCTGACACTGAATTTCGCCTAGTTACCAGGTATACTGAAAAGGAGATAACTCCATCCGTCAAGTACCAAACAAATTAACGTGCAAAACAGGTTTTACTATTCCTATAAACTTATTCGATTAATCAATATGAAGCTTCACATACGACTATTACTGACATCAATGGGGGGGGGAGAAAGAGAAGTAAAATAAATAGTCTCATTCACTGCTTTAATTTGCATGCGACTACAACTACACTTTTGAATCTTGTATATCACTTAAGCGCTAAAATTCCTTTCTTGACTTCCCTTTGCAAATCCAGTTTCACGTAGCCATAATATCTTCAAAAACAGTAATATATATGCATAATTTTTTTAAAAAAATCAGTAATAAAAAGTATAGAACCCCAGGTTCCCGCGAAACACTGAATCAGCAACTTAATTCTTTCTAACAAATCTTTTCTTTCCAAACCTATCCTTTTAACAAGATTTATGAATTAGTGGATTCTTTCCATCTTCCTTTAAAAAAGAAGGTACGAAACACTTAAATTCACAATTATACCTGAAAGCTAGTTAAATCGAAGCATCATCTGACTAGAATTTATTAAACAGCGAGATGACACGGGATAAAATAGATATATATAGCAAAATGGAATCTTACCACGTAAAATACGTGACACCTAGTGGCAAAAGCAGCAATTCACTATATTATTCTGTTGCATCACTAAGCAACAGAATAATTTACTGAAGATTATATTTAGAAGAACGCATACCATTTCAGAAAACAAACGGGAGGGAAAAAAAAAAAAAAAAAAATATATATATATATATATATGTCCAAATTAGATAAGTTATAGTGTAATGTAAGTACCTCCATAGTTTGAAAATCGATGTAACCACTGGCCACTAAATCAGAAAACTGCTGTGGTAACACAACAATAAGACGAAATTGGTGGCCAAATGTCACCCGTCAAAAACAGTCGAAACTTTACATTACACTATCTTATCTAATTTGGACATACCTAACGTCCGATGTAATGTTCTATCGTTTGATGGCATTAATCGGTTAGTTCTATATGTAATACTTAATAATTTTATATTTTTACAATTTAAACTTTGTAATATTTGGATTCTATATATATATTTATACACACACACACACACACACACACACACACACAGGGTGTCTCAAAAATACACGGCATAACTTCAGGAATGAGTTTCTCATATGTAGATAAAAATATTTTATATCAACATAATTACGGAAATGCTTGGTTCCCGAGTTATTAACCGGAATGTCTTATCTACCCATGTGATTTCCTTCAACACAAGGTACTGACAGAATCTGGTGGTTTTCCTTTCCGATCACGTACTCAAATCAGGAGCAAGCGGATATGCACTTTATGTACGGCAATGCTCTGGAGGCTCGTCGTTTGTACCACGAAAGGTTCCCAGAACGAAGACGCCCAGACAGGAAAACATTTGAAGGTATCCATCGCCGCCTCTGTGAACATTGGACCTTTACACCTCGTGCTGCCGACAGAGGACGACTAAGATCTACGACTCCTGAAGTATAGAGGAGGAGGAGATTTTGGATGTTGTGCATACCACTCCTGGAATCAGCAAACGCAGAATAGCAATGCAACTGGCTGTTCAACGTTCGACTATTTGGAGAGTGTTGCAAGAACACCAACTGTATCCTTGCCATCTGCAACGGGTACAGGCCTTGTCACCAGCAGATTACCCTGCGCGAGTAATGTTCTGCCAGTGGTTCTTGCAGCAATGTGGTACAACTCCTCACTTTCCTGCCTTAGTGATATTAACAGATGAAGCACAGTTCACACGAGATGGAATCAAAAACTTTCACAATCAGCATGTATGGGCTGAGGAAAACTCACATGCAATTCTTCCATCACATCATCAACAGCGGTTCAGCCTCAACGGGTGGGTGTTTTTGGTGATAGGTATTTTTGGGCCCCCATGTACTTCCAAGCAAACTCACAGGGCAGGCGTACAGAAACTTTCTGGAAAACAACAGGCCTGACTTCTTGGACGACACGCCACTGATCATTCGTCAACAAGCACACTTCATGCACGGTGGCACTCCCGCACATTTCAGCCACCTAGCCCACAATTACCCGAATCGAAGGTTTCCTGGTCGTTGGATAGGTAGAGATGGACCAACTGCCTGGCTTCCACGCTCACTGATTTAAACCCACTACATTTCTTCTTGTGGGGCCATTTAAAGTCGTTGGTGTATTCGACTCCGGTAGTTGATGTGGAAACTCTCCGCAATCGAGTTGTGGCAGGTTGTGAGACAATACGAAACATGCCAGGAATTTTGCATCGTCTTCGCGAGTCCATGAGACGTCGATGTGAGGCCTGTATTCAGGCAGACATTTTGAACAATTACTATAATTTGATGTGAACAGTTAGGTGTCATAGACAGACCTTCAAAACTCGGAAACCAAGGATTTCCGGAACTATGTTGATATAAAATATTTTTATTGTCTACATATGAGGAATTCATTCCTGAAGTTATGCCGTGTATTTTTGAGACACCCCGTATATATAAAACCAAGTTAGACTGCCAAGTTTACTTGGGGAACTGATTAACACAAATTTTAAATGAAAATTACATCGAGATGCCCATATGTTACAGAAAAGTTTTGAGATGTCTGCCTACAGATTCAATTTTAAATAAATAAATGCGGTTATTAATAGTTAGAGATATTTTATTACTATTTTATTGTCGTAAATGAAATTACTGAATTGTTATAGGATTTTCAGGCGCATCATTAACTTAGGCTATATTTCGCCGTATATAAGGTCTATAAATTGCCTGTGCTCTGTAGCCAATTTGCTGTATTCCGGGAAAAAAAAAACACCATCCTACCCTCGCCTGTGACCGACTAATTCATCCAAGTTGTGAAAAAGGACCATAAAAATTCCTCGCATCATTAAACGAATTCGAACTGTGATCCTTTCCACCCAGTGTGGGGAGGATTGCGATTATACCAACTGCGTTATACCACACTCAGGACAGCAAAGCATGGAAGACCTGTGGTGGCAATTGCGCAGTCAGATATGAAGTCCTCTGGGCAGTGCAGATAAACTGCCAGGACAACTCATGTGGGTTTGTCAATGATATACAGGAATTTTTCCAGTAAGGATATGGAGGTCATTATTCCGTTGTATAAGGAATATGTTTAGACCACACCTCGAGTACTGCATACAAGTCTGGAAGTCTCATTTTAAGGATGTGGATCTGCTGGAAAGGGTGCCACGATGAGCCACGAGATTCGTAAGAGGGAAAAAGGGTGCTCTTACCAGGAAAGCGCTTCAGTTAAGCAAACTGAAATGCCTGAAGACTAGGCATCTGCGAGATCTCACTGAGGTGTTTAAGGCTTTGGGCGGATTGAATAAGCACAATGCTGATGTATCCTTCCTCTTGCTCACACTACACACGTGAAGGGGAATAAATTCAAACAGGAAGGAAGGTTGCAGGATAGATATCCCGATGTTTACCTTCAGCTAGCGGATTGTTCGAACAAAATCTAGTGTTGTAGAAGTAGGTAATTTGTCTAGTTCTTCCTTGAATTTAATCAAACTATTAGTGGGAATGACAGGTGATACGAAGAGTGGTTTTCCTGGTTGATGCTGTATTAGCTTGCTTTCTTGCATTGTTTGCCATTTCTAATACTAAACGTCAAATTAGTCGGCACTCCCTTTTTAATATATAAAAAAGCTCAATTATCCCATGTGCTAGTCGGTGCAGAAATGAAGGAGGAAATCTAGAACAGCAAGAGCACGAAAGATCTAGATGGGCAATACTTTCTTTCTGGATGTCCAAGGAAGAGCAGCAAATTCGGTAAAATGCAAAATATAAACGCTAAACAGTATGAATTTCATATTAGGATTAAATTCGAGGGTTTGATTTAGAAGGTTTTCCACATCATACCAAATTTCAGTGCACTCTTAAGATTTAAAATGTTAAGATCTGCAGCGAATTCTGTTTACTCCAAGCTTTCAAATGCTCGTTCAGATACCCATACTGAATTTATAATATACAGTATATTACGCTGTATAACCTAAACTACCATTCACGTGAGGTAGGGTATACAGTATATACCGCATTTTTGGCACAAAAACAGATCTGAATTCAACCTTTTGGATGATTGGAACAAAAATCAAAACCAGAACAAAGTGCAGCTTTCTAGGAAGACTGGAGCAGGATTCCACCCCCGAATATTTATAGAAAGTTCAATATCATCAATAACCCTAGAGTTAGAACTTTTTTTTTTTTTTTTTTCTAACCAGTTTTTCAATTTAATATTCCAATAGATGTTCTAGGATATGGATTATAAAATATTCAACCACTAAGGAGTAAGTGAATTTTAAGAATGTTGGTAACGCAAATATTGAAAAACTTTACTATGGCAATGAAGAGATACAAGTTGCAGAAGTGGATTTTTTTGGTTTATTTTTGTATCAAAGAACTAGTCCAAGAGGAATCAATGTATTGTGTCTGCGTGTATTTTATGGTGTTTATTGGATGAAAAACCAAATTTTTGAAATAAATAAAAACATCTGCACCAAGCCCGACTAACTCTGCCACTGTGAATAAAGTCGATAAACACTCCTCCCGCCTAGATAGAACAATTCGAACCCAAGTATTTACATACTGTGTAGAAGGACAGTTATTTCTGTGATTCAGTGGCGTATCCAGGTATCATCGTAAGCAGGGGCATGGCAACCAGGCTGTGAGTTTAAATACACACACACAGGGTGATTCACTACCAGTGCGACAAACTTGCAGGAGGTGTAGTGGGCACAAAGACGAATCGGAATCACATAGCATTGCAGGGTCTGAAATGCCTCCGTCATGCGGTAGTGGACGTTGAACGGGAGGTCGCGTGAACAGTGATCCCGCTGGAAGTCAACATTTGCGAAGCGGTTCCCGAGGCAGTAGAATGGACGAGTATTCAAACGTTGAACTGGCCGACATGCACCTCGCGTATGGAGCTGCGGACTGTAACAGGCGCGCCGCTCTGCACTTGTACCAGGAACGTTTCCCGCACAGGCGTGCTCCTCATCATACGATTTTCGCACGTGTGCACAGAAGGTTACGCGAGACTGGTTGTTTCACGAGAGGTACCATGAATCGAGAGCGAACGACGAGGACGCCAGACAATAAGGAGAATGTCCTACGTCTTGCAGAAGGCAATCCGAGTACTCGAGCGATAGGCCAACGATTGAGTATTTCCCAATCCACTGTATGGAGGATACTGTCAACAAACCAAATGAGTTCATACCATCTGCAACGCGTCCAAATCATTGGAGCCTGCGGATTATCCACTCCGGAGGACTTTTGCTACTTGGTTTCTTCAACAGAAACGGTTCGCAAATGCTGACTTCCAGCGGGATCGCTGTTCACGCGACCTCCCGTTCAACGTCCTCTACCGCATGACGAAGGCGTTTCGGACCCTGCAATGCTATGTGATTCTGATTCGTCTTTGTGCCTCCTACACCTCCTGCAAGTTTGTCGCACTGGTAGTGAATCACCCTGTATATATATATATAAAAAATGCCTCCTGCGTTTCTTTTTCTTTAATTTCAAATTTTTGGTTAGGGGGGCATATTGCCCCTCTGCCCACCCCTGAATACGCCGCATGTGTAACTCATCAGTTCGCAGTTAGAGGCACATTTAAAGTCAGCTTGTGTTGAAACAGCCAAGGTTTTGAACATGTAAAGCGAAAATCGCTCATCATAAAGAGTAAGAACTGTTGGAGCTCATCAACGTTCTATTCGGATCTCCGTCCGGCTAATCATATACAAATGGAAGAAAGCCATACTAAAATGGAAAATCGATGGTGTTCTGTGTTACCGCAATTTTCACCAATATATGAACTTTGGTGCAGCAACGACAGACGAATCTTTTTCAATAGACTGTACTTTCAACTGGTTAGGCACAGTGGTGGCAGTCTCGTGGATTTTTGCTGCTTTTCATGGTATGAGAGTACTAGCAAGCAGCTTAGTATGTAGCTGCTACTGTTTTCAGGGCTGTTTCGGGTGTTCAAAAAACATCAGTAATGTTATATATAAATGCTTAATTAATAAAAATAAAGCAGTTTATTAACCAGCGTTCCAGGGCAAAACTACAAATTTTGGGCCCCTGTCGGATTGCAGAACGGCTCCTACGTGATCTTTAACAAACGTACCAAATTAGTCTTCGGATTCCGCCTTGATCCTCTGCGCCCGGCCACGGTGGATCTTGCGGTGTGATCAGGGGCATCCCGTCCCGGGAAGCATGGAGCGCACTGCACCCGTACGCCGAGTTCAAGGGGTGCCTGAAAACCTGAAATTTACACACCTGAAAATTTTAAGGGGAGGGAGGGCGCCAAATTTCAATTGGCACCCCCAACTGAAAAAGACGCTTGGACTTTATTTAAAAATGTAGGATCTAATTTTTTGGTTGGAAGCAAAGAAAACAGAAGAGTATATCACAGACAGTCTACCATGAAAAGCGTTCTGCCTAGGAAACGCTTGTTGGGGGCAAACGTAACACATACCCATAGTGACTAACCTATAGGATCATCACTGGAAAGTTGCACCCAAGTGAGATCTACTCGTCCATCCGAGAGAGAAACAATGCTGAGATCCCTCTCATGGGAACAATCAGCTTCCAAGATTCTGGACTCCATCATTCACCAGGATGAGAGTAGAAAAGAATAAAACATCCAGAATGATATGCGTATTGACGACCTTGCCTATCAAGGAAGCCCACTATGAAAGAAACTTTGACAGAAAGGAAATTGAAAGTGTAATAGCTACCACTAAATTCTGGCAAATGCCAAGGTCCACACCAAATTAAAGAATACGTCATCAAAAAGCTTTCACAGCTCTCTCCAGCTATACTGCAAAACCTTTTCAACTCTTGTCTGCATGATGGAGTCTTCCCCACTATCTGGAAGTGTGCTTATCTTGAAATTCTGCTTAAGAAAGACACACCAAAGGATTAACCAGAGTCGCCCTGCTTTCTCTCCGCATTATACTAGAAAAGTTATTGGCTCAGAGATTCTCCGCAACCTACCAAGCAACGAGAGACTTGAAGGATTTGCCGTACTCCTAGCAGTTTGGCTTCAAAAAAGGGTCGCTGTGGAGGATGCAATTCATATTACTACAAGAAACACATGAAATATGCCCTCAGCCTCTTTGTGGACTTCAAAGGGCCCTTTGCTACCCTTTGGTGGCAAAGTGTCCTGGAGAGGTTCAGGGAGGCTGAGGTGTCCAAACCCATATACCTACTCATGTTCAGTTATTTTGATAACAGAAGCCTCGTTGTAAGAACCACCCACCCACTACCAGCTAAACAGATGCATTACTAGAGGATGCCCTCAGGGCTCTGTTTTAGGGCCTCTCTCCTGGAATGCCATTTTTGATAAATAGCTGAAAAGAACCCACAACAACATTGTCAAGCTGGCTTACGCCGATGATCTTGCCATTATAGTGCATGGAAACCCCAGATATCAACTTGAGACTGCTGCCAACGGCACCTTGGATGATCTTGCAGGGTGGTGTGAAGTAAACAAACTTATAGCCTGCACCATCAAGACCCGACAAATGCTCATCAAGGGTACAATGAACACCCGGAGACCACGAGCAGTAAAGTACATATATGCCCAGATAAAATACACAAGAACATAAAAATACTTAGGAGTAGTACTGGATGACAACAACACATTCATACCGCATTGAGACTACCTCAAAGAAGGGAAAAAAAAACCAAATATATAACTGGGAAGATGGCTAGTCACACGGAGAGTATGGAGTCTTAAACCCCCGCACTCTCAGGATCTACTACGTGTCTCTGTTCCTGCCTATTCTGACATTTGGTGCTGTAGCGTGGGACACCGCGTAGAGAATACGTGTCTAGAAGAGACTAACTCAAGCACAGACGATAATCCTTCTAATCGTGTCCAGAGCCTGCAGAACTGTTTCCACTCCAGCACTGCAGGCTATCTGTAGAAAATTGCCCATCCACCTTGAGATCATGCATTTCTATCTCAAATATCACCTAAAAATTGGAAATCCGGCAGAAATAAAGTCTCTTTGGACCTGACTGTCGCCCCGGCAATTGAAATGAGGAAGATCCATGCCCAGTTTGTCCAAATTTGGCAGCAGAACTGGAACAACAGCCTACTTGGTAGAAACACATTCCATTCCATCCCTATAGTCAAGGAGCTTAATAAACAGTTCCACTCCTGATTCAACCCAGGATTTTTACGACATATCCTCACTAGACACGGTAGCCTGAATGCCAAGCTGCACAGTTGCCACCTCTCAAATCCCCTATTGCACCTGTGGCTCCCAGGAAACGGCAGAGCACATACTACTAGAACGTCCACACTATGCCGATCCTTGGCAGCCACTTCAGTTGCAAATTAAACTTTATTCACTTCACGAGGCACCCTCTTGTTAGACTCCAGGGGAAACTACAATGCTTTCTCACATAGGCGCACAATAGCCCCAGCAGCTTATGAGCTCTTCAACTTCCATAACACACACACGCACACGCTTTCTCACACTATGCCAATAAAGTTTTCAAAAGAAGTAATCTGATGCTGAACAACACCACATAATCCTGAACGAATTCTCCTGGACATTGTGTCTTGACAGAGGATATACCTGCCTTCTCCACTCGGACGTGACAAACACTTTCCAAAGAGACCCACCTGTACTGGATTACATCTGACAATTTTTGATACCCATATATACAAACTTGGCTGCCCATATTATTTGTGCTGTACGTTCATACCAACCGGCAGACTACTACAAACATTGATCCACAAGGATACTGACCTGACTCTTCACCACCTACAATGACACACCCGGACTGATTGCTCGCTGGAATGGACTATTGATTCACTACATCTCACCCGGACTTGTCAACTGCTGACCCCTACCTCCAGGGGTTGGAAAACTGCAAGAACTGTCGCCCCTGCTTACTCAGCAAACTAGCTGGGTTGGGATCTTCGCTGGCTCTGATGCTTTGCTCAGAGCGGGATGATAAACAACCCTCTTAGGGACCTGCTGACCTTGGTAGCCCTAGGTGAGACCCTACTGCTGACCATTTGGGGGGGGGGGAGTGCGATTAACGGACGTCACTGTCCAGACTTTGGTTGCTTTTACTTTCCTTCATTGATCTTGTAACTTCTAATTTTCTTGGGGATGTCTCCTTTCTTCTCCTACGTTTCTGTCTACTCTCCTCCATTTTACACCACTCTCCGATTATTTCCTCTTCTGTTCAATGTTTCTTTTGGCAGAATTTTCTGTAAAGTCCGGTGCGAGACCAACAACATATGGAACCAACTTCCATATCTTGTTGCGCAAGTGAATTGTTTGAATAAAATCAAGGAAGAACTGGAAAAATTATTGCAGGGGATCGACCGGTGATGAAGTTTTTTCTTTTCTGATAGATGCTTTTAAGCTTGCTTTCTTACATGATATGGCATTATTAGTACATCAAGTAACTTTCATCGAAGTTTGCACAAAATGTCTTTTAATTAAAACCCAGCCTTGCACCTGGGTCTCTTGTTTAGCGGAACCAGAGTACCAAATAGACATCTGACACAGACCTTGTTGTTCTTTGATGCCAAAATATTATTTGTAAGGAATATTGAAATGTAAATTGAAATATTGAATATAAGGAATATTGAAATTGAAAATGATAACCAGTAACGCAGGGGCCATATGGAAAATGCTAGAAAGGCCGGTGTCCTAAAGAGACTATAGCTCTAGGGAAAAACTCTAATTTTAAACTTAGAAAGTACTTTTTTACAGAAATTCTTAATTATTAGCACTTCAATATAAAATAAAAAAAACACACCATAAATTAACCATACCAGAGGTTGAGCTATCCGTCACTGATGGTAATTATATGGCTTTATCGGCTCACGTGGGCTACAAATCAACAACCGTTTCATGTTCTGAATTCCTTCAATCTCATTAGATCCACTGTGACCACTATTTATACAAAAATTTGTACTAGAACTCTGTACGACTCCTAAATTCCGTCCTCGGTAGCTCTCGAACGGAAGAGAATCTGTTGGAGGATACTGGCTATTACAGTGAGTTAATACCAAACGACCCCAATCGAGAGATCACTACCACTGAAATCGTAGCTGCCTTGTGAAAGGAAGGGTATCTTCCTCCTTGATTAATGAAAGGAGAATAACGCCCATAAATGTTAGTAGGATGCATCTTGCAAAACAGCATCTGGTACTAGCTCTTGGAGCTTCCCATAACGTCGCCTCCAGTGCTAATAACTAACACCAACAGATTATAGCTGACATATTTGGAAGCAGAAGAAGAAAGCAGATGGTCGAAGAAACGAAAAACAGAGGAGACTTGCCCAAATCTGTGCAAGAAATAATAATAATAACAGAGGTAACCTACTTCGTGTCAAAGAAGCCTTTATTCTGTAATGAAATTTAGGATGCTCACTACACCAACCCTGGGATTGCCTGCGTAATTAATTTTATTATTAATGCATTTCAAGATCCATCATAATGTGGGCTCCGACATTGTGTAACGTATCTCTGCTATTCTCTTCTGATGCTACCTCGTGTTGACCCTGTAATGAGCTACGTGCAAGGGGTTGTCGATAGTGGCCCACATGTCCAGTTTTTTGTTTAATTAAGCTTAATGCAAGTTCTTACATCTTTTATTATCCTATTAACTTAGTTGTTATTCATGCCATCTTAAAATTATAAACCCCAGATGGTCCTTCGCCGTGAGAAGGTGTACACCGGGGCAGTTCTAGGATTTTCTGAGAGGGTTCCGCTAAAGCTGCGTTCGGAGGAATTAAGCTTTGATCACGCAAGCAGTTAAAAAAAAAAAAAAAAAAAAAATTTTTTTTGATCATAAGGTGAGAGGGCTTTAGATCCTGCACGGGACCGTGCCTCGGTGTATGTACATATAAAAGCAAAAAGATTAATTCCATATACAATGGCTCCTATATTTATTTAGTCCGTACGCAAGCACTAGTGCTTTGACTCAACTGGCGCAGCTAGCAGTCTGCTTGCTTTTGCAGTCGGCCCTGGAATTTTGGGAGTTTTACCAATACAGTTTATCAATTGTGTTTTACTAAGGTAGCGGGTACAGAACTTAGGGAGTAGATGGGTCCTTTAACTAAAAGTAGCCAGATTCGCTGTCTTAGGTAGCAATATAAGACTGATCTCATGAATTTTACCTTCAGTCAGCACGTTATAGAATAAATCATTTCCCAACATGGCCGAAGAAGCAACTGGATGGTCATTTTTCGGTTTAATGGGAAACCTATACGGATTAGAAAAGATCCCCATCCCCGCAAGATGAAGTAAATATCCTCTTCCTTGCATCATTTGGCCACTAATACTAACGCAGGCCATTTGCACAAAAGGATCAATTAAACAAAAATCTCTGTTTCAAACACAGCCCGTTTTCCAAATGCCGTGGTAGAATAGCAGTTACAACTACTGCAATCTGTTCATGAAAAAAAAAAAAAAAACCCAAACTATTATATTAGGATAACCGGCAATTTCTTAACTATACCCGTATTTGTGTCGGTAAATTGCGTGTGTTCTCTGGTCGATTTGCCTGTTTTGCTGGACGAAAAACCCCAGTTTTCTGGAGAGAGGGAAAAAAAAAACTTGCTATCTATGCCTGAGACCGACTAACTCAGCCACAGAGGGGGGGGGGAACCCATTAAAGTTCCTTGAGTCATCGACGGGATTCGCACCCAGGCCTTTTCCACTCTGTGTGGAGAGGACGGCGACAATACCACTGTGCTACGGCCCAAGCTGTTAAATTCAGTTTAACTAAGGATATGTAGCAGTCTGAAGAGAACTTGATCGAAGGATGTTCATACTCCATGCCTTCCTGGAGTGGGTGTGTGTTTCCTCCTTTCCTCCTCCCCCCACTTCTTACGATTACTAATACTGCAACACTTGCCAAACATAACATTTAAAAATATATACACACTAAAATATGCCTGAAGTTTGTTCACGACTTCTTGATAAGTGGATTTCCAACTCATTATAGAACTCTATGAAATTGAATTTACATGGATGTTTTTCCAAGTCAAACTACATTAGTTAAAAGGCAAGTGAGTTTTATTATACAGTATTCACCCGCCACAAAGATTCCTGCCGTCCATCTGGCGACGGACTGTCGGTAAAGCAAGCTAATCATCGATATTATCCACATATCTTAGGCTACCACACATTCCTTATGGGAGTGGAAGTAAAGACGATGATCAAAAGGTAGGTAATGGAATGCATTTTAAATTTCAAAGATTATGACTGCAGGGAGAGCACGTTGATAATTAATCGAAATTCATACACGTTAAATACGAATAACATTATAGCAATACTGCGTGTAGTTTTACACGTGATTTTGGCAGGAAAAAAAAATTGTAAATATCGTGAGACAACGTTAGACGCTCAAATAATTATATGCAAATTTATATAACAGACTATTTGGGAGTAGATGGGTAGACGCTTCTCCATGTAAAGATAATCAAGTCTGCAATGGCTTGCAAAGTTAGAAAGGAAAAAGAGGGAGGAAAAAAAAAAAAAAACATGCACAAAACAATTTACACACACACACACACACACACACACCAAAACAGTCAACCTAATGAATGACTTGCAACAAATTTTGTGTTCAGAAGGAATCAATCGAATAAAAATTCAAAGATAAACAGGAAAAAAAGTAAACACAGATTAACCATTCCCAAAAACTTGCTTGTAGGTACTGCGAATTGTATTAGTCTCCGCCAGATCGTTGGCATCAGTAATTAACAGCTAGTATTTTGATGCTGACCATAATTCTACATCGTGATCTCCCGAAACACCGCTACATTCTGATTTATGCTAAGACCAACGACATTAAATCTTTATCCGTGACATTTGACTGTCACAGCAAAAGCCAAATCGCAGGGAATTAATTTATTTATAATATACACGTAAGTTAGTTATAATCCAGTTTAATACAAATACTGTATATACTAACAAAATCAGTAGCTTTCGAGACGCGTGTCTCTTTGTCAACTGACCAATTAAATACAAAAATACAACGAGCTGAGTGAGGCACGTTAATCATGCGTCATTATTGTTGCACTGACGTGCGCTGCTTTCTACACCACTGATCATCCAGCAATAAAACGGTTGTCTCTCGGATGGGATGTAGACGTATGCTTTTCTGGCGATTTAATGCCTTTGGATTGTTTACTATGTTGAGTGACTCTAGCCATAGGCGGTGGCGAAAGTGTCGTGAGTGGTCTACTATTTCAAAGTCGCGTTTGGGGTCAAGATCGTGGTTGGTGGCCCAAAAATGTTCCGCGACAGCGGACTGGTCAGTTTCGGCAAGCGGGATTGCTCTGTCGTGTTCCGTGTGGCGATCCTGGAGACGCCTTGATGTTTCTCCTATGTAGCAACTGTTACAGTCTCTACAGGTGATGCGATATACCACATTGCTGCGTAAGACAGGTGTGACAGGGGTCTTCACGCTGGAGACAAGTGAACGTAGGTTCCTGCAGGGTAACTGCACACATTTGATGTTGTAACTTCTAAGGACCTTCGAGATCCGTCCTGACACGCCTGGATAATAGGGAATGTAGGCGGACGATATACAGACTTGGTTCGGTGGTCTTGGGTTGGATATGAGTTCTTCTGCCTGTAATAGGCATCTGCTTAGTACATGGGATGGATAACCACATTTGGTTAGGTCCGCCTTCACACGGGAGATCTCGTTACGCCTAATTGTGTCGGTGCTGGAATGGCTCCAAGCCCTGGAGAATAGGGTGCGGGCAGTGCTACTGAGTTGGCTTGGTGCGTGGCCGGATCTGTAGTTAGTGAATTGACCGCACCACACAGGTTTGCGGTATATTGAGGTCTCTAGATGTGGGCCTACGCGATGCACTAGGACGTCCAGGAACGGGAGCGTACCGTTCGCCTGATTCTATGGTAAACTTGATGAAATTAGATAGGGAGTTAATATTCCAGCAGTGCAGTTTCAGAACCACGTTCTGGTGGGTTTGGTGGGTTCTGGTGTATCTGCTCCTCCAGATCTTCCATGGCGATGTTGGCTGCTACGGAACTGACAGGGGCACCCATAGCAGTGCCATGTACCTGCTGGTAGAGTGAATCCTCAAAAGTGAAGATGCTGCTTGATAAGCATAGGTTGAGGGCGGTAAAGATGTCATCAGTGGATAGTGATGTCCTGGACTGGAGGCTTAAGTCGTTCTCGAGGAGCCTTCTGGCGCAGTGCACGGCCTGTTGGACGGGAATTGAAGTGAATAAAGAAACCACATCAAATGATGCCATGACAGTGTTGTCAGGGATTGAAAGGTCCTTAATGAGGTGGATTAATTCACTGCTATTTTTAACGGTGTGCGAGGTATTACCTATCAGAGGTGAGAGAAGGCGCGCGATATGTTTGGACAGTTCATACGTTGGGGAACTGCAGCACGACACTATTGGTCTGAGGGGAATACCCGGTTTGTGGATCTTTGGTAATCCATAGAATTGCGGTAGTTGGCAGCCAGTAGCACGTAGAAGACGCTGAGTTGTGGTCGAGATCTTATCTTTAAACAATGTGTGGACGAGTTTATTGACATGTGTCTCTAGACGTTTCAAGACCTTAATGGGTGGATCAGATAGAGGTTCATATACGTTTGGGTCTAGTAGTAGGGTCAAGGCTTTCTCTCGGTAGGTTGATCGGTCAAACATAACTGTCCGGCGCCCTTTATCCGCAGGAAGTACGACGATGGAGTTGTCTTTTCTTATAGACACGACAGAGCAATCCGGCTTGCCGAAACTGACCAGTCCGCTGTCGCGGAACATTTTTGGGCCACCAACCACGATCTTGACCCCAAACGCGACTTTGAGATAGTAGACCACTCACGACACTTTCGCCACCGCCTATGGCTAGAGTCACTCAACATAGTAAACAATCCAAAGGCATTAAATCGCCAGAAAAGCATACGTCTACATCCCATCCTAGAGACAACCGTTTTATTGCTGGATGATCAGTGGTGTAGAAAGCAGCGCACGTCCGTGCAACAATGACGCATGATTAACGTGCCTCACTCAGCTCGTTGTATTTTTGTATTTAATTTGTCAGTTGACAAAGAGACACGCGTCTCGAAAGCTACTGATTTTGTTAGTATATATTTGTATTAAACTGGATTATAACTAACTTACGTGTATATTATAAACTATGGACCCCAGTACTCCAGGCCCATTCGTTACTAATTAATTTATTCATATATTGTAAACGGTTCCAGCTTATTCGACAAACTCCCTCCCATGTAGTCTGGAGATACCGTTCATGATAAAGGCCAGTAAATGTAGTATAATGTAATATAGTATCGTTATGATTAGTCTTTTTTCCAGAGGCCAGGGTACTGTAAACCTTTGGTTTCCGTCCGTGGCATATGAAGCCAAACCATTTCACGGAATATCAAGGATAGAGCAAGCATTCTTAGCAGTTCAACTTGAATTGAATGCCCGCACCCAAACCAACTGTAAAGCGAGGCACAGAGAGGCAGCAGGGGGAACCTAAGAACTAAGCTACCAAAATAAAAGAAAAAAAGTCCAGCCTTCCATGACCACAGGAAGGCGAAACTAAAAAAAATTCCATGACAAGAAGCAAGTCAGCACAACATTAACCATCATTCCATGGATGGTTGAGTACTGCAGAGCAATACTATGATGCAACAAATCGACAATTCCAGAAACGGGTCGTTCACCTTAAACACTGAAGACAAGGATTTGAGAAAGTCCACAATTTTCTCTCGGGGGTGGGGACGCCCGTCATATTCAGAAAAATGGGGGGGGGGTATAGATATTATCCTATTTCTTGAATGTTAAATAGAACAGTAAAAAATCGAGTTCAACTTTCCGAACAGTCAATTGGGTTTCATTACAGAAGCTGTCGTTCGTATCAACATCATAACAGCAATTTAAATCTAAGTCTATGGAAGCGAAAGAGGCTAGGTATCGAGTTAATCGCGCAAGTGCATTGGCTTACTGTCTGTCCCATCCCCTATTTGATATGTTGTTAGCAACAAATAAGCTTCCTGAGCTATTATTAGCTCGCGTCGCTAATATTGCATATCAGACTGCAGTCCATATTCCACTGTCAAACATGGAGAAAATTAAGCAGGTAGTAGTAGTAGTAGTAGTAGTAGTAGTAGTGGCACTTGATGCAAGAAAGCAGTGTAGGAGCTTATGCAGCATCAGCCAAAAAAAAAAAAAAAAAAAAAAAAAATATCACACCATACCCTCCAATTGCCTGTCCAGTTCCTCCTTAAATTTATTTAACCTATCAACTTCCACAACGACAGATGGAAGTTTGTTCCAGCAATTAACAACCCGCTGGCTAAAGGCAAATTTCCGCACATCTATTCTACATCTATCCTTTCTTAATTTGAACTTATGTCCCCGTAGGTTCGTATTCTGAACAAGTGGGAGGATCCCATCAGAATTCAGCGTGCTCAACCCATTCAAGGCCTTATAGACCTCAATCAGATCACCGCGCAGGTGCCTAGTCTCCAGCCACTGCAATTTGCAGAACTTAAGCCTCTCTTGGTAAGAGGATCCCTTCATTCCCCTCACCAATCGTGTTGCTCTTCTCTGTACACGCTCAAGCAAATCTACATCCTTCCTAAAATGAGGCCTCCAGACCTGTACGCAGTACTCAAGACGTGGCCTGACCATTGCCTTATACAGAGGGACAATCACCTCCTTTTCCCTGCTAGCAAAATTCCTATATATCATTGACAAAACCCCATGACCTGCCCTAGCAGCCTGTCTACATTGCTCAGAAAACTTCATATCTGACTGCACAATTAACTCCCAGGTCTTTTTCATTTTCTACCACCTTAAGTGTAGTACCACACAGTTGGTACGTTTCTCTGGGGTTAACTTCTACCCATATGCAGTACTTTGCATTTGTCAAGGTTAAACTTCAGTTGCCACTTCTTAGCCCATCTGCCCAAATTATCTAGATCCTGTTGCAGTAGCACACTGCCATTACTGTCATTAACAACCCTGCCAACCTTCGTGTCATCTGCAAACTTCGACATTAAGCCTGATATACCTTCATCAATATCATTGATAAATATACAAAACAACAGTGGCCCCAACGCCGAACCCTGTGGGACTCCACTAATAACATTAGTCCACGAAGAGCAGCACCCATTGATTACCACCCTCTGTCTTCTCCCACTTAACCATCCTTTTATCCATTGCAGCAACTTACCCTTAATATCATTCTGCTCCAATTTGTACAGTAGTCTTCCATGCGCAACAGTGTCAAAAGCTTTCCTGAAATCCAAGTATATGATATCAAAATTATTTTTTGCATCCAGTTCCTTTGTGACCACATCATAATAACCAATCAAATTTGTCAGACAAGACTTTCCCTTAACAAACCCATGCTGTGTCTGAATTATTGCTGCAGTCTTGTCTAGATGATCCTGCAATGCATCTTTAACCAGTGATTCCATTATTTTACCCGGAACAGAAGTTAAACTAACTGGTCTGTAATTATTCGTGTCACCCTTCGAACCTCCTTACAGGTAGTTAGTGTGGAACTTTTAAACCTGAACCCCATTAATTTGGATTTGAGGGATAAGAGGATAAGTTTAGGTTATTTTGGCAAGGACGTTGATAACTGTTATGGGCTTATTGTTGGCGAAATTATCTGTTCCTATCTTTAAATAAATCTTTAAATATCGGAACAAATGTGGGCTTGCTCGAGAGAAGACCAATATTGTCCCTGTAGCTGAGAATGGTGACAACCTGTGTTAATGGACTGACATTTTCTTTTAAAATGCGGCAGATAACAAATATGGTCCTGAAGAAGCAACAGTCTTAATTGGCAATTAAGTTTTCTTGGTTGGAGTGCGGAAGACATCTATTCCAATCGGTGCAAGGTGTAAGAAAAAGAGGCGGAAAAAAAACATGCACATGATCGGAGGTAGTTCGGATATTGTACTGAGAGTAGATCGGAGGTAGTTCGGATCTTGTACTGAGCAAATTACCTTTTTCAGTGGGACTGATGCAACGTGCTTTCCCATCCGAAATTAGCACCAGAACCAAGACTAAGCATTTCTGGGCGCGAGGTGGCAATTCAGAAGAGATGAAATTAATCGGATTCAGAAGAAGGTGTTCAGAGAAAGGCTACGGTTTAGCTGTAGAATCGAGAATAAATACTGATTACGAATCGGGAAGGTGGCAATTTGAGAAAGATCGCTGGAGAATCATATTTTGGAAATTTACCCAAAAGGTCAAAGAAACATGGACAGGATCCAAGGTGTTCTAGCAATTCAAATCAACTAATACCAATTCTGACCTTACAATGACGGTTAAGCATTAGCTGTAGCAAATGATGCAAACTTATACAGCATCAGCAAAAGAAAAAAAATAATAATAAAAAATACACACACTTTTCCATTTCATCTGCCCATTTCCCTCCCTCAATAGTTTGTCTAGTACTATTGGAGCAAATGGTTCTTTCCTTACAAACTAATGTTTGTAAAGAAAACTATCAAATAAGCTTTTGAATTAAGTGCTACCATGGACACAGAAGGAACTAGGTGAAATTGTGATGTGGTAAACATTTGACTGACATAGTTATTAATTAATCTCTTATAATCGTTACGATAAGTTACAAAATATCAAACCGGTGACGAGTACTCAATATGAAAAGAAAATCAAATGTTACCAATAATTTGAGTGCCTTTAATAACTAATAATTGTTTCATGGATTGATATCATGCCATCGCCACCTATCTCATTCCTCATGGTTTAGACTTCGGTTTCTTAATTTGTGGTCCGTAAACTAACAGGGATCCCTGTTAGGATCAACGATCAATAAATTAAATTCCAATTTTTTTGGGGAAAAAAAATTACAATAGTAATTCCATTTAATAATACTCATGCATAAAAATTTTTTCGCACTACAAATTTTGTAGTGGTTAAAACTGAAACTGGTAATATAAAAAAATATTAAAAAGAAATGAAAAGCTGTCCACAATGTCAAAGATTAAAAATCACTTAAAACAACCGAAACTAAGCGATAATCAGTCAACATCATAACTGTAGTTGCTGTTGTATTACTTAGATGGCAGCACGTAACAAAGACAGGCAGGCCTGAAAACCTCAAGAGTGACTGTCGCTGTGTACTGCGATAGTGAAATCTCGCAGAAACTTCAAGGTTATTTTAATTAAGTGCGCCGGAATTTATTATTTATTATTAATTTTTTTGTTTCAGAATTTAGTATTGCTCATGATACTATCAAGTAATATCACCCATGAACCAGATGACATAATAGGGCTGATAGTCGGGGTCGGATTTAAACTTGCTGTAGCCCTAAGCTACAACATCTATGAGGCCCTTCTCTCTTACAGTTCACCTGTGACAACATTAAAAAAATGATTTTTAAGATGGAGCGAGGCCCCTTGTAATGTGAGGCCTTAAGCTGTAGTTTGTTTAGCTTATACAGGGTGTCTCAAAAATATTGGTACAAACGTTTAGGGGAGGTAGGTAATATCTAAAGGAATGTGAATCGCATAGGAACCCATAACCGGAAACGTCACCGTAAGTCGGTAGACGGCGCTGTTCATCAGTTCGCGAGAAGGAAAATTTCTGGTTTACTCATTCAAGCAGTAGTCGCCGCACGAAGAGCATGCATCGATATACGAACTGTGAGCTGGCAGATATGCACCTAGTGTATGGATTAGCGGAGGGCAATGGACGAGCCGCTCAACGAATTTATGGAGAACGCTTCCCAGACAGACATGTACTGGACCACCGTTTGTTTGCGCGTGTGCATCAAAATTTGTGCGATTATGGGTCATTTAGAGGTAACAGGAGTAGTGCGGGGAGACCACGTTCGACGCGAACTCCCGCCATGGAAGAAAATGTGTTGAATGTCGTCCAGAATAATCCTACTACCAGCACACGTGCCGTTGCCTCAGGAGTGTCTCGTTGCAGTGTACAGCGTGTCTGGCACGACGATTCCTTACACCCCTTTCATCTCCAAACGTTTCAGTTACTGTTCCCCCAAGATCATCCTGCACGTGTGGCTTTTGCGCAGTGGTTTCTCCAAGAAAGTGTTCAAGACGTGAATTTTCCAGTATATCTTTTGGTCACGGATGAGGCTTATTTCACTCGGGAAGGCTTATTCAATCAGCACAATGCTCATGTGTGGGCTCACGACAACCCACACGATGTGCGCCCCCATCCGGCACAACATCGCTTCGCAATAAATGTGTGGGCAGGTATGGTCGGTAACTGCTTAGTCGGCCCATACCTGTTACCATCCCGCATTAACTCTGCAAAATATCGGATTTTTCTTGAACAAGTTCTACCAGGGTTACCTAACGATGTTCAAGCAAATATGAGATGCAACATTTGGTTTCAACATGAAGGGGCGCATGCCCATTATGGAAGGTGTGTTCGTGACCATTTGAACAGGCGTTTTGGGCGTCGATGGATTGGCCGTGGTGGAACCGTTGCCTGGTCCCCACACTCACCTGATTTATCGAGCCTTGATTTCTTTCTGTGGGGCCCTCAAATCTATCGTGTATGAATCGCCTGTGGAGACGGAAATGGATCACGTGGCCAGACTCGTCTGCGCTGCTGCTACTGCCAAAGAAACTCCACGTGTGTTCGACCGTGTCCGCCAATCCATGCTGCGTCGGTGTCACGCATGCGTCGCGTCTCTTGGTGGAACCTTCGAGCATCTGTTGTAACATCATGAAATGCATCCATCTCTTACTCCATTGTTAATATTATGTCAAATAAATGTTAAACAGTAGCAAACATTTATAGACTACTGTCTATAAATGTTTGCTACTGTCTTGTGTCATTTCTGCTTCTTGTGCCTCTGCTACTACTTTCCCGTGACGTTTCCGGTTATGGGTTCCTATGCGATTCACATTCCTTTAGATGTTACCTACCTCCCCTAAACGTTTGTATCAATATTTTTGAGACACCCTGTATGTAAATCCGGCCCTGCTAGCAGTACAAGAACCAGTAGCAGGAAGCGATCACAGAGTTCTACGGTGGACGATGAAGAGAGTTAGCAGAAGTTAAAAGCAAAAGAAAGTGTTACAATTTCAGGAAAGGAAATTACGACGGCTTAAGGTGCTACATGGTCTCTATTACTGGGTAGATATCTCACAGAGATACATACAGTATACCATTAAAAAAAAAAAAAACTCCAAGAGGATGGTTCCAAGTTGGATGAATAATAAAGTTGCCAGATTACTTGTGCAGAAAAAGAGGGCCTAGAAAAGTTAGAGCAATAAAAAATACTGAAGCCTATAACACTGCAAATTGATCTGTAATAGAGTCATCGAAAATATTAGGCTGGGAAGGCAAATAAATCAATTTTCTGTTTATACTCCGGCACGACAACCAAGTCAGTAGAGCTTACAATAAATCGTCAATACAAATATTTATCGTATTTAGTAGTCATGGGCTTGAACCCCGGTTCACTCAAGGAACACGTGCTATGCACTCTCGCTCTTGACCACTCGGCTACGTCAGTCCTAAGGCAGATTATGAGAAATCGCTAGCAAACAGCGATGATAAGTAACTCTTTGTACATATGAATGCAAAGAAAAGGACAAACCAGATGGAACCCTTATGCAATGAACGTAGGATAGTATTGCATACCCCAGCTGATTCTGCAGATGAACTCAGTTACTTTGCATCTATATTTAGAGAAGAAAAATCCTTTATGTCAAAGAGAAATTACAGGAGTGAAGTTGAAAAATATGTAATTAATGATATTGAAATTTCACATGATTATTTAATGAAAAAAAATAACTTTCGAGCCTACAGGCAAATAAAGCTCCTGGGGTTGATGGCATATACCCTATAATTTTAAGGGCGGCGGCAAGTGAGTGCATTGAACCATTGAAGCTAATTATGAGAGCATCACTGGACTCAGGAGATCTTCCGTTGGATTGGAAAAGTGCCAATGTATCTCCAATACATAAGGGCAGTTCAAGAGTAGTGGAAAATTACAGACCGGTCAGTCTAACTTCAGTAGTACGGAAAATCATGGAAGCAATGATCAAGGGTGGAATTCAGGATCATTTAATAGAAATGGAATGCTGAAGGATACGCAGCGTGCTTTTGTAAAGGGGAAATCATGTTTAAGAAATCTGGTTAACTGTTTTGACAGGGTCATCCATGAGCCGGATTTACAGAATAATTTCGACATTATTTCAGCAAAATAATGTCGAAATAATGTCGAAATTACAGAATAATTTCGAAATTATTTCGACGATTTCAGCAAAGCATTTGACTCAGTCCCACATGAACGCTTTAAGATGGAACAGGTTGGAATCACAGGGGAAAATCCTTAGATGGACAGCAGGATGGTTTCAGGGTAGGAAGCAGAGGATTGTGATCAATGGTTATTCCTCAGATTGGGTTAATGTAAGAAGTGAGTTTTCCCCAAGGATCACTATTGGAACCACTGTTGTTTTTGATTTTCTTAAATGACATCGATGAAGGGATAGAGGGTGTGATGTCTAAATTTGCAGATAATGTAAAGATTGGTAGAATAGATAATGATCACCGCCAAGCAAAGCTTCTTCAGTGACCTAACAGACTTCAGGGATGGTCAGAAAAGTGGCAGCTATGCTTTCATCCCGCAAAGTATTACACCTGGGGATAAGTAACCCCAAAATAACTTACATACATTTGGTCGAGTTGAACTAAAGTCAGTACTGGAAGAAAGTATGGGAGTTGCGATACAGTAAGACATGAAGTTCTTCGAGCATTGTAGACAGGTTGCAAGGAAGGAAGACCAAATGTTCGATATATCAATGATATATCGAACATTTGGCCGTCATTATTCCTTTTATATAAGGCTATTGTTAGACCACACTTGGAATACTGTGTTCAAGTATGGAGACTTCGAGCTCCTTGAAAGGGTCCAGAGACGGGTAACTCACCTGGTGAAATTGGCAAAAGGCCGTCCATATAAGAAAAGAATTCGAATATGTGGGTTGCACAACTTGGAAACTAGGCACTTTGGAGAAGGCTTGGTGTTTAAGGCTCTGATATGCAAAAGTAAAATGAATGAAGACGACATTTTCAGGGTTATAAATGATTCTAGAACTAAGGGGCCATAAAGTTAAGGTGGGGAGTAGTTTGACTGGATTGCAGGAAGTTTTGTTTTAGCCAGCGAGTTATAAATTACTGGAATAAGTTAAACAGGTGGTAGAGGATGACAGTTTGGATAAATTCAAAAGTCAGCTGGATGTTACCTACTTGTGGCGGGAAACGCAAAGGGTGTCTATATCTTTTTCTTTTATTATTATTTTACTTTTTTTAAAAAATAAAGTTGTTTTGCTGGTGCAGCAAAACAAATAAAAAAGCTTCCTTGCACCAAATGGCCATTACGATAATCAAAAAGTCTGCAAATTCAATCGACTGTGCACACAAAAATATCCTTCAGAGTGAACTTTCGTAGAAAGTTTTTGGTTAACACGAAATACCATCCTCGATGTTTACTGGTACTTGATCTAGATGTAATTTCTACACACAAGTGCACAGAGCTTTTAAGATTGCACTCATTCTAGAATTGATAAATCTCTTGATTTTAGATGTATGTTGTCCCTAAGCGAAACCCACTAAACCCTTTTCATCCAGTCTCCCCCGATTCAGTAAGCTGATGCATATGCAAAAAATGCGTTTGCAGTAGTATGCCTTTACTGAAAAATATATTAAATAATGTTTGTCAAGGAGGACTTTTCATTATTCTTAATGAATTTTAAATCATAATACAATATCCATTCAATTATATTATTAGTATACTGGTACTTAATTTTATAGGTTTCTTAATTACTGCCTTAAGTACAGATTTCATTTCCTAAAAAGTGAAAACATATGGCTTCCAGAATTTGATAAACAAACTGATCTCTCTCGTTAACAGACCTCATTTTTCGCATTGCCTCACTGCCAGATAAAGTAGTCAAGTCTCTATATTCAGCCAAGTTGCTAAATGATTGTTCCAAGCAGTATTAGTATTATTAGTAACGGCCGTATGGTGCAAGAAAGCCTATGGCTTATGCTGCACCAGCCAAAAAAAAAAAAAAAAAATCCGAACAAAACAATGATAAAAAACAAAAATTAAATAAATAAATAATAATAATTAATAAATAAATAAAAATAATAAAATGAAATTAAAAAATTAAATAAAAAGGAAATTAATCCTATCATCCTATGCGCTTCCCTTACCCGAAAGTACTATCCAGATGACCTTTGAATTTCCCCAAACTGTCGGCCTCTACCACCCATGAAGGCAACTTATTCCAGTAATTTATAACTCGCTGGCTAAAATAAAACTTCCTGCAGTCCAATCTAAACATTTCCCCGCGTAACTTGAATTTATGTCCCCTAGTTCTAGCATCATTTATAATCTTGAAAATTTTGTCCTCATTCATTTTACTGATGCCTCTCAGAGCCTTAAACACCTCAATCAGTGCAAGAATCGAATTTTGCAACTCTTTTTAAGCCGTGATATCTTTTCATACTTTTGTATGGTGTAAGCTTATTAATAAGTGCCTACTAGTTATATAAAAAAAAAGCATTTAAAGTAAAAGAAAAATCTTTATTAAAGAAAAATCAGTATTTATTTCTTTAAATATTGATCCGGATGCGAAAACTATATAATGATTTGTTTATATCCCTCTGCCAGGAACGGCCTTTGAACTTGATCAACTCAAAGACTAAACAAGATTTTGACCTAAATTTCTTTTGCAATAGGTTTTATTTAGCAGTAAAATTGACAAAAAAAAAAAAATCCAACTTTAGCTTTTATCATCACAATCAACAAATCAAGGTTAGACTTTCAACAAAGTTGGCATTTTTGCTCAGGGACTACTCTACGTAGGAGTTTTCAGGCCCAGATAATTTGCAAAATGCGATAATTGTAATAATTTTTAAAGGATGATATAGTCATTAAAAAATATATATACATATATATCAAATTCCATTTTTACCCGAGCCCGTCCCACTTGACACCTTAGCTAGAAGCGGAGGGAGTGGTTTGTAATTACTTTGATATAAATCTTTACTTTTCTGAAACAGTTTTGGCAAAATATTCACCACGGGTATTCTAGTACTTTTATAGCAGCCTTCGCATCCCTACAAGAAATTTCTACATTAAATTCTTGTTCACAGCAATATCTATTTCCTGAATTTTGTTCCCTCGCTTATTTTTGATAACAAAAAATATTTTCAAATCCTACATTATTATAAAGAACATGAACAAAAAATAATAATAATAAATAAATATTAAATATTCTATCATACATTCCACGAATACCAGTCCAATTTTTCAATCTACACCACTAGTCGCCTTTGTAGCTGTAATATCGTCCTTATGACATTTTTCACGCATTTGTTTGTTAAAGCACAGTTTCACAGTTGTCAACTTTTGACTTTCAAAAACCTGTAGATAGATAATTGTAGTCCGGAGAAAAATATAGATTTTTTTTTTTGCAAAAAGCAAGAGATCTTCACAAAAAAAAAACAACACCACAGGAATTTTTATTTATTATTTTTTTTTAAAACCCACACTTCAGCAGAAGTCAAATTTCACATTAAAGTGTAGACATAGTATTATTTACTAGCAAGCACAGTATGCTTTCAAGCTTTAGCTTATGTAGCATTTTTCTGTCTGTGGATTTCTGTTGCCATCAACTGATTTCCATTGCTTCAAAGAAAGGTATTATGTAGCCTACCATTTTCAGAGTCAAAATTTCTGCTCGTAGCAGTAGCCCCGCTATCACGAGAATTTCCAAAGCTTCACCAAAAAAGAGAAGATAGAACAGAGTTTTTGATTTTCTAACCTGGCGGAATACTCTCACGCTCAGCACTGCTATAATCAATTGTTAAACTTCCAAGCATGATTTGGGATAATTTGTTACACTCCTATTTCAAGCTTCCTTATGCAAGTGTCAGTTCCTCAACCAAAGAACCACTAATTCCTTCATTACAGACCTGGCAGGTTCTGACACTGAAAATGTCAGATCTGATTATACAAAACATTGCTTCATTTATTCCTTTATCTTTAATGACACTAAGAAACTGTAAACTTGTCAACAGGAAGTTTGAATAATGCATTGCCCGTTGATGAAAATTTTGCTACCTCAGCGTTTATAAAAACTCGTTTTCCAATGAAAACTTATGCACCATGTAGTTACATATGCCCATAAAGTACTTCATCACTGAAAAAAGCCTCCCTTATTTTACACTATCCAAGACCTTGACAGAAGAAATGCTCAGGTCAGAATCATCCTTCGGACTTACTGTGCTAAAATAAGTAACTTCCAAAATGGAAGTGGATGATTTAAAAAGAATTGGTATAACAAATTTGCGCATAGTATTTCTAGAAGTAATCACCACTTTACACAGATGCGAGGACTATCAGCATGTGTGGGGAAAACAAAGTTATCAACTTGCTTTGCTTGGCCTGTTTAGGAATTCTTTCAGCAATTATGTTCATCAGTTTATTTTTTTACTTTTGGACCATGGACTGGATCTGAGCACACAAGTCAGTGCTAATGATCACTTGCGATTATTAATTTGTAAACTGAAAAGTGCTTATATGGTTTCTTCACCACTAACCTCTTTCTTAAAAGGTTGTCAAAGGTCGAAACTATTCTACCAATACAGTTACACATTTACCGAATACAGACAACGTGTACATACGTTTCAAGAATATTGTTTACTTCAGTGACTTGCCGCAATTGGAATTGTTTAAATTACTTTTCTTTTAACATTTCTTCTTAGACTACAGTAAATTTCTATCAAAATTTTTCATCCACTTTCACAGGAAGGCCAGCCTCCTTTTCAGCAAAAGAATCAGTAAGGTTACATCATCATCAGCCATTTTCAATCCACTGCAGGATGAAGGCCTCTCGAGCAATTTCTGCAATGGCCATTTACACCCACAAACTTGGACAGATGAATTTCATCTGTCCATCTCCGTTGTTGTCTTCCAGGTTTTCTCTTAGCTCCTCTTGGATAACATTCTGTTATTTTCTTAGTCCATCTCTCATCATGTCTTCGAGTTGTGTCCTGCCCAAGACCATTTTAGTTCTTTAGTTTTGATAAGAATAGCCTTTTCTTCAGTTTGCTGCCTAATCCATGTGTTTCTCTTCTTATCTAACAGTCTGATTCCCAATATAATTCGTTCCATTCTTCGCTGTGTAGTTCTCAGCTTCTCTTCCTTTCTTTTGGTGAGTGCCCAAGTTTCACTTCCATAAGTCATGGTGGAGAGTATACATTGGTTCATTATTTTACGTTTCAGACAAATTGGGATATTGCTCCTCAGTATGCGACTATATTTCCTGAATGCTATCAATCCAAAATTTATTCTTCTCTTGACTTCCATCCATTTATCATTATTACAGCTAATTACTTGTCCCAGATAAGTATATGACTCCACCTTTTCAATTACTGCTCCTTCAATCATTATATCCCTTTCTGTGGCATACTTGTTCATCATTACTTTTGTTTTAGCCATATTCATCTTTAGTCCAAAATCATTACTAACTCTGCATAACTGATTAAGATTTTCCTCTAATTCTTTGGGCTCATGGCCAATGACCACAATGTCATCTGCAAATCGTAAATGGTTTGGGTACTCTCCATTCACACTGACTCCTTTCTGCGACCAGTCTAATCTTCTGAAAGCTTCCTCAAGGACAGCAGTAAACAATTTCGGAGATGTCTCCATGTCGAACTCTTTTCTCAATTTATTACTGTCTTTGTCTAGTCTAATAAAGGAGGTAGCATTCTCATATATTTTCTTCAAAATCATAATATATGGGGTATCTATGCCTTGTCTTTCCAGTGCCAGAAACATTGCCTTATGCTGTATGGAGTCAAATGCCTTTTCATAATCCACAAATACCAGGCATAATGGTGTTTTATATTCATTTGCCTTCTCCATTAACTGTGAAGGTTACAATAAGTAAGGTTATAATAACTGCTTATTATAGTAAGACATCCTCACTATTATAGTAAGGATATAATAACTTAATATGTAAGGTTACAATAACTGCCTATTATCACCAGTGTTCTTTAACTCCTCTTTTATATCCATGCTACTCCAGTTATTAGACATACAACCCCACCTGATTAACTCAGCCAAGTTACGAAAAAAGCTCCCGATTCATCGCGTCATTGACGGGATTCGAACTCTGACATGCTTCACCCGGTGTGGAGAGAACAGCGATTACAAAGTGTTCAGCCCTCGCGGTAGTATAGAGTGCTAGACAGTTTTTTGAAATAATCCCACAAGTTGGTCAGAAGACGCCAAATGTACTGTAAAGTCGCCTTCTAATGCATTAAGAACAAGCTGTTTTCGATTTGACCTTAATTACTAAAAGTTACCACAGTGGTATGCAGTTTGGATCACCACATCTAACAATCAAAAATGGTCTTTTTTTTCCCCCCTATCCGTGAAATTTTACTAACAACTTCCTGTCGATTTTATTGTTCC
Source organism: Mastigoproctus giganteus (assembly GCF_048544385.1). Lineage (NCBI taxonomy): Eukaryota > Metazoa > Arthropoda > Arachnida > Uropygi > Thelyphonidae > Mastigoproctus > Mastigoproctus giganteus. The sequence continues at coordinate 124,351,200 of NC_143584.1, read as the reverse complement.
GCAAATATTCCCCTCCGTTTCACTATTGGCAAACACTTCTGAATAATGTGCCTGCATGAGTAGTACAAGCTCAAAGGAAGATATGTTCAATGACAAGAGATGCAAATAAACATTCAGTACTTATAACATAGCCACTATTAAATCCTACATTTTTTAACTTCCTTTCTATACAATGCAGGCTGTCCTTATGTTTATTTGCTCGCAAATGACCAATTACATTTTTGCCTGTTGAAATCAAAAAAGTCAAATTAATGCGTTAACCTTTAAGATTTTACAGTACATGGAAAGTCGTGCATATGTCTTCTGAAATTTTACGTCCTATCTTGGGAATCTTACTGAAATGCATGGTTAATTAGCTTCCCACAATACAAGTAATGTACGATGAAATGGTCGCACATTGCAGAGCACAACGCCATTATCCTGCGTTTCTAATTACACTGTAGAAGAGCACACGTGACGGTCATTAACAGCAGAAATTCTTTTTTTAAATTGTTTGTTTTTTTTTTTAGTAAAAAGAAGAGCCGGATAAAAACTTCAGGCAAAGAACGGAAACATGCAACAGACTACTATACAGTGACGAGACGGAAGGAGGGGGGGGGGGGGTCAATAGACTAAAAGAGGCGGATTCTCGATCGTAAATCCGGATTTGGAAACTATGCACTTTGTAAGCCAATTCCATGTACATTAACGATGCAAATCTATACTCAAAAGTACTTTTTAGTACTCAAAAGTATAACTTTTTTTTAAGAAAAACTTAAGCATTAGAGTGTTAATCTGTTCAGAAAAACCTCTGCATGATTTACAATGGATCTATTATTTTTGGTCCAACAAATTTAATAATATTATAGGACGGATTATGTTTTGCCATAATTAACATTAAGCAAGTTAATGTGCGAACTGTTTTTCAGCCGCGTAAGATTATCAAATAACCGTACCTCAGGGAGAAAACTTATTACTGCACTCAGGTGTTGACTAAACTACTCAGGCGTTTACTGAAACATTATTGATGGGCAATGAGGCACACAGTTCATACTGTGCTACCTAAACCTCACTGGAGGTAAGATTTATGTAGCATAGTGTGAATTTTTCATTCATCACCCAATTTTACTATAATTTTTTCATTTGAAACAAGTTCCTCACTTTCATATCAACAATAAAATTTGTTAAATGCTTGAAAAGATATCAAAATTTAACCATGTTTCTTAAACCCAAAAAGTACTACTAAAACATTGACAGACCGGTGCCGCCCAAAATCCAGACATATCGATTGTATTTTAAAAAACAGATCCATATCTCAGAAACTGTTTGCGATAAAAACATGTTTTCCTTGTAATCAAAACGGCCGCTAAAAACATTAAAAAATCTTATTTGAACACATGTACATTGCAGTTATGCAAACTGCATATGATAACGTTAATATTTTATGTCATATTAATGAATAAACAACACACACACACAAAATGAAATAATATTTATAAAATTACACTTTGCGCAATACCGCGAAGGTAATCAATCCATCACACAGATTTATTTTTATGATCGTTCACAACCGTCATTATTCTCGTTTATCTCTCTCGACTATCCCCTTCTTGCGTTTTGGATATGATTCACCACGAAGTATGCATTCAGCCTGGTTATCAACCTGTTACTGTTCTTTCTGAAATTCCTCGATGATCCTATACACGCCAATATGTGCTCGCCCATCTATACACTCCCATCTTCTATGCCAAGCCTCAACACTGTTTTGGATGCGTGGAATTTCCAGTTGAATGGAATCGTATAGGGACCATAATGTTGGTGGAAATAATGGTGAAGTGCGAATTACCATTACGCATATGCCGTCCAATTCTTCCATACATATAATTGTCTTCAAACCACTCTATCACATCACTAGCTTCCCTCGGTAAATGTGGCTTCAGAACATTAAATGCTTGCGGTATCTCGTCAGAAGGAATAAATGGCAAGGCACAAAGGTCGAAGCATCAAACTAAATTCTTCATCGGTGCTGTACTGAGATGCCAGTCCAATGGCTGAAATTTTTCTCTAAACACATTGTCCCAGGTGTTAAAAAACAGACCTTATTAGACAATAGGGAACTCATCTTTGGAGGCATTTATTGCAGCTAATTCCAGGTCAGTTAAATCTCACTTAAAAATTAAAATTCAATTTACCGGTAATTTTCTTCGGCAAAGTCAATCATATCTTGAAACAAACGTTTATAATAATTTTCTTCACTCTTATTCGTCATCAATACGTAAACTAAGGGAAGAATTAGATAGTTTTCATTACCGACGAACGCATCTACAGTATATAATTAACAAAAAATTTTAGGCACGGTTTTAAATGTACCATCCATAATCCAGTATTCAGCACATGATAGGCATAGGCGTTGAATATTTACTTTTATTATTAATAGAAGAATTCTTTCCTCTCCCACTGAAGAGTAACACGAAATCCAATTATCTTATAATAATAATAATAATAATAATACGAAAATGGGATAATTTTTTCGGTGATATTTTTACCTGTTAACGCTTTCAAAATATCTTGCCGGAGCCCATGCACTTGTCAAAGAAATTCGTGAAAGTACAACTAATAACAAATATCTGTATAATTACAGTTTTAGTTATGCTAATGATATTTATTAGCAAATGTTACGCAGCTGCCAAAATACATTACTTTAAATTTTCATATTCTGAAAGTACAGTATTCTTATTTCAAGTTTTTTTTTTTTTTATCTTTAGCATTTCAATGATATACCTATAATTACTGCTCAAACGCCCTATACAAATACCAAAATTCGACTTGCAAAATTACCAATTAAATGCGATATAATAAAGCAAAATTAAGTCGTTATTTGTTTGACCGTATTTTAAAACGGTTTCTGTTACAGAAAACATGATCTTCAAATTGAGGTATTTGTCGTTAACATTGTTATTTTTGATATTCTTTCTACCATATTTATCTAATAAAGTAAATTTTTACTTACTAAAAACTAATAAATATATAAAATTATATTAGGTGGCCCTGCCACCTAATATGTGTGACAAAAGGGGGGGGGGATTACACTAAAAGTTTGCTAAACCGAAAGGGTCGTGAGCAATTTGAATATTTAATATTCACTGTGTGGGACATACGCTTGTGTGAAGGTAGAGTGGGGGACAGAGACTAAAGGCTGGGAGAAAAGTCAGAAATATGAGGATAATAGAGAAGACATCCACAGGAGTTGCCTGTGGGGCAGCCCATACCTCCTGTTCGCGCATGATTGGGATTTTCCTTTGCAATATATATTTGGCTCTAAAACATACATACATGTAATGTATGTATGTTTTAGAGCTTTTTGGTTGTCTTATTTTAATTGTACATGATTCAGTTTAAATCTTATTTTACGCAATCAGTAATTAAATTATTGTATATAAAATAAATAAATTTTCTGTTTATACTCCGGGACGACCAAACGGTCAGAGGAGTTCATACGACAGACAAAATACAAGAAACAGCACCGTATTCAGTAGTCACGGGCTTGAACCCCGGTCACTCAAGGCACGTGTACTTATGCACCCGCGCGCCTGACCACTAGGCTACGGCGGCCTATATATTTATAATTTTCTATCATTGTTTATTTACCAATGAGGCAAAAGTCATCATTTCCACCTTCAAACCCAACTTCTCGCAATGCCTGTCCTGTCATACCTCACTCGCACTTATCATCTTCACAAGGCCTGGGACTCAGTGTCGGAACGAATACACTATTCGAGCCAGCGGATTCTTCCACACTACAATTTCCACTCCCAGTTCACCCCACTGCAAATCCATCCTATCCTATGTCGTTCAATCAGAGGAAAGTACAAGTATGAACTTCAGAGTGAGCCAACGAACAAGTACAGCTTCACGTGAATGGCTTCGAATTGGCACATCGACCAACTCCAAACTGCAGCCTTCCCACACACCTCCCAGATGGCAGAAGTCCAGACCCTCTAGTGGACTTTTCATATCTCGCTTAGCCCTAAATACCACAGATGCTGCCGAGGTTCTGCGTGATTAACTAAACCTTCGACTAAAGGTGGAGAAACTTCACATCAGGAACCCCGCTGCGCATCGTTCAGGGTTGAATGAGTACAAGAACTGTTCAATTTAATTGGAACCGAATCGATCTGGCCTATTGGCACCATTATTCGACCCTTCTATAATAGGAGCACCAGTCACATTCCAACCTCCACCTCTGCACCAAAACCAAGTCTGCAACATCACCACCCACAGCTGACTGGACTCATTCCCGGACAACTTCCAAAGATCTCAGCAGTCCTCCTTTCATCCACTGCTCTGCCAAGCCCCACAGTTAAAGCACCACCCCAACACGATAAGAGTATCCTGAGTCCCCTATGTGATGGTCCCCATAAAATACCAGTACATATGTCGTTAGGAAGTCTTGCCGTTCGCTCGCGAACATGCCAACTCAGGACACCTCCAATCAGGACGGAAGTTCGAACACCTGTCATCAGGGTGTACTTCCAAAATATCAGGTCCATTAGGAACAAACTAGACTCAGTAGAACAGATCTTCCTCTCCCAGGTCGCTAACGTGGTCTGCCTCTCAGAAACGTGGCTTCGGCCTAATCAAGACATTCTTCTGCTCAGCTATTGCTGGTTACCACATGCTGGCTGCCTCCAGGGAGCAATCTAGAGGCGGTGGAGTAGCCATACTGTACAACACCTCGCTATTCTCATATGAGAATTCGTCCTTAACTACAACTCAAGCTTTCGAAGCGATTATAGTCTCGCTACGCTTCCACTCCAGCCACGTTCATATCGCATCTGTGTATATTCCCCCAGGGCCTACAATTAAAATTATTCAAGATCTAGGGAACTGGCTCTTATACCATCTTCGCCCGTCTGCACAACGCCTTGTTTGTGGTGATTTTAACCTACCTCCAAAAACCACTATCACCTCTTTATCAGGCTCTGTGAGTTCTTCAAATAAATCGACATGACACAGGTCAATGAGAATCCCACCAGGGGATTGAACCTACTGGATCTCGCTTTTGCTTCAACACCATGCACAGCTGAGGATGATCCCATCGCATTCTTCCTGTCCGATCACCAGCCTATAGTTTTGATATGGGCATTGCAGGTGCAAACTTCAACATCCCTGACAACAAAATAGCCAAATACATTTCAGCACCTAAATACCTTAATTCTCAACTCTGTGTAGAAGCAGCATCCTGCATTCCTTGATATGTCCTCATTGACTGCGACCTCAGCCTCGCAGTGATTGGATTGCAGCAGCTTACAAATGGCAGTCAAGACAGAATCGCCTTTTCCCGCACCAGGGCCCACTTTAATCGAAAGAAAGCTGCTGCAATCCAAGTAAATTTAACCGCACTCTGAGGAAAGGAAAGCCATTCTATACTACCCCACATGGATTCAATCATATGCTTGATCCTCAAGAATGGCTCAAATACATCGCCAGGTTTTCAAATACAACCACAGTCACATCTACAGCTGTCCAGCCTGACTATGAAAACCCTTCAGATGTCCTAGGGACTATCCAGATCACGAAACAGGACCTCATACGTGCCATCAATTCCCTTCCCACAATAACAACCACTCTTGGAGAGGATGGAATTCCGCAATTTATGATCAAATGCTTGAGCACATTCATCATAGACCCTCTTCTCTCGATCTACAACAGATGCCTCACTGAGCATTATTTCCCACTCCAGTGGAAAAAAGTACAGAGTGTACCCCATCCCTAAAAACCAATTTGCCACAAATGTCAGCCAGTTCAGACCCATATCAGTTGCCTCTTGTCTGTTAAAAAAACTCTTGAAAAGGCTTTGCTACCCACAATCACTCAGTCAAATACGTTTCAACAAATCCTCCAGACGAAACCACCTGAAATCCACTATGCCATCGCAGGAAAATCATCAATCACTAACTTGGCAGCCACCACAGAACGCATCCTCTCAGCATTAGAACAAAGAGCTGAGCTAGCAACCATATATTTCGACATAAGCGCAGCCTTTGATGCCGAGTCGATTCCGGCCTTGCTCCTCCTATTTAAGGAGAAATTTCACATTCGAGGTGATATGCTGTGCTTTTTGGAATCTCTTCTCTGTCACAGAATACTTATTCTCCATCGGCAACAACACACCCTATCCTGCGACATTACTGCCGGAGTACCGCAGGGGGCGTCCTATCTGGTGTCCTGTTCACAGCTATCATCGTGCCCATTATTGCCTCAACGAATGGTCTCCTATGCTATGCCGATGACCTCAAACTGCTGACTCAAATTAACCCTGGCGACAACCCCGTTCAGCTCAGCAACAGGATCAATTCCCAACTTAAGGATCTAGAATTGTACTTGGCAAACTTCAATCTAAAAATCAACCCACTGAAGTCTGCTCAGGTTATATTCTCCCTTAAATCCATGCGGACAGTACTCAACGTTTCACTCGCAGGGGTACGAATACCAAACGTACCCTCGCACACAGAGCTTGGCGTTCTGTTTGACCAAAACATGTCCTTTGTCAACCAGATCAACAAAATCAGTACCAAATTCTCTCGTCTTCGGTGGATCTCAAAGCAGCAGCTGCAACACGTCCGACATCCTGTCACTGTTAAAAAGGTTTATCACTTCCACCGTCTACCCCGCCATTCTCTATGGTGCAGAAATATGGGCCTCTGGTGCACACACAAACTTCAGGCGGGTGTACATCGCTGAATACTGGTTACTGAAATGGGCCAATAACAAGTTTCGGCTACCTCCCGCTACCACTCGACATCCCGAAGATGAAGTTCCTGATCGTGGAAAAGAGGCTGGTCTTCACAGGCCAGATATCATCTCCAAATATATGAAACGCTTGCTCTTGGAGATTCCACAGCCAAGCCTAAGGTCGGTACCAGCACTCGTCGCTCACCACAACAGGCTTGTACTCACTGAGAGATTTCTTCCTAAGCAGATGCTCGCTGCCCTCAACCGTGTGGACGCCGACAGCATAATAAGTAACAAGGACAGACAACTTTATTAAAGCCTTTGAACCCTGATATATTGCCAAATTGTATTTATTTCTGTATTTGTGTCTAGCTCTGTGTTTTTATGCTTTATTTCTTTTGTATTTGTGATCGGTATTTTGTAGGTTATGTTTGACCCAGCAGTTGAAGTTGAAAACAGTTTTATTTTTCAAGGAAGTAAACAATACTAACGATGTACAATACCGTTTTTTGTATTTGTACGCCGTACTTATCTTTTCCCTAACTGCTATATGTGAACCCCTGGCGTTCGTCGCCGTGATGAGATATTGTGCTGTAACTCTACTTCACAATAAAGATTTATTTATTTTAATAAACCGTTCGAAGTCAAAAGAAGCAATATTTCATTATCACATGAAATCATATCAATTCTAAGGGTAATAAAGGTGATCTGCAAAGTCTTCAGCTGCGGTGCAGCACAGTATCAGAATTTCGGGGGATGGGGGGGGGGAAGAGAGAGAGAGAACACCCAATTCCAAAATTTTCTGATTTGTTTGAATAAATCCAGTCAATCAATGAATCTTAAAAAATATATAATTTTGCAATCAGTGTCGCTTGCTTAAAAGTCGTAACTTCGAATTCCTTAAAAAATAAAAATTCCGAGTATAAAGCATCTTTTCCCGTTTCAAGAGTCAAAACTTATGCAGCAAGAGACTAACTATTATCTGGGTACAGCTAGTTAAAATTTTTGATCATCCTTGGAATCTGGTTTAGTTGTACAGTCAAAGCTCCATATAATGAACCCCAGGTGAATGAGAAAAAGGTCGTTATATAGATTTCTCATTAACCTAATGCTACTTTATGAACAATGGCCGGAACCAACCACACATCGTCATAAAAAAAAAACAAAAAAAAAACGTGTGGGAAGTTAAAAAGAGGGTCGCTATAAAGAGCTTAAACTGTATTTACAAGTGTAGCATGTCAACTTGGGTTTCAGCTTTCGGCAGTGGCATGTTGTCGGTGAATTATACAATAAATGCTAGTCAATGTTGAATTAATGCTTCCCACAGTTGCTGCAAATAGGATGGCCGCAGATCTCTACTCCGAAGAATTTCTTCCACCTCATTTCACAGGTGCTCAACTGGATCAGCATCTAGTAACTGGAGAGGTAACCGCAACAAGCTCAATTCACTCATATCCTGGAACCAGCTTCCTACAATTCTGGCCTTGACGCGACTTATTATCCTGTTGGAATAATCCATTTGCAGATTGGGTACACTGCGATCATGAAAGGATGCGTCTGGTCGGAATTAATTTCTAGATAACCTTTAGTATCAAGGAGATACCACAATTTGCACCACAAAAACACACCCAACGCTAACACCATTAAACTACACTGAGTGGTCACTCAATACCTGCGGCATATTCTGGTCCACCTAAGACTGATTGGTTGGACCAGAATATAGTCCTCCCATAAAGGTGAAGCATCAGTAGCTGGGATTCATCAGAAAAGTTCGCCAGAATACGTGGCATGCACTGGTTGTCCTCTCCTAGACATACTTTAGAGGAAGCCGAAACGTTGGGTGAAAAATTGTTGGCATTATCAATGCAATTACAAGCCAAACATGAGAAGCACTAATGTCACTTTAGCCCTCTCTTGCTCTCTGGTACTTGTTATTTGGATTTTAGGAGCATTAGCAACTAAGGCCATATTGCTAAGGGGATATGCGGTGGTCGTTCCCTCACCTTTCCGCATCCTCCGTATTTGGTGGTCACGGGCTCCAATCCCGGTCTAATCAAAAAGCGAGTGCTATGCACTGCCGATCCTGGCTACGGAGGCGCCTCTGGTACTTGTACGGAAAACAAGCGATAGACCAATACGCGTTAGCTGCTATCCATTTCAGAATTGACCCAGCAGTTGAAGTTGAAAACAGTTTTATTTTTCAAGGAAGTAAACAATACTAACGATGCACAATACCGTTTACTAAGTAAATGTTAAAATATCTTATACAATATTTTGTTTAGATGTGAGTTTTTGTATCGAGCATAAAAATTTCATATTGCTTTGGGCGAAAAATTTATATTGAAGAGTTCATTACTTTCATTTCAATTGCTTTCAAAGAACGATGGGCATCTATATGTTTGGAGAGGAAGGATTTTCCTATGAGTTACGCAGGGATTTCTTTAAAATGCTCAAAATCTGTCTTTGGGAATTGATCCGAACGATTTACAGCCAGTCAATTTCTCTCCGGAAAATTAGGTCTCTTTGACAAGTCAAGAATATGACATTCTCTTTAGGCTGCTACTCACTATTTGCCGATATAGCGTACTGTTTTCATGGTTGTTTCGAATAACGCAGAGAGAAAAAGTCAAAAATTTCAGAATTATACAAGTGACCACCCGTATACAATCACACTTTCCTAATCCCACAAGGTATATACAGGTATAACCCACTCTTGAAAGTAATTCATCAAGTAATTCCTTTCCTGTAAGAACTGAGGAGTAAACCGTACTTAAGAATGGGATTGCAATTTGACAAACACGCGCACAAAAAAAAAAAAATAGGTTAATTAGAAGAATATTTTAAGTAGCTGCTCGACGCAGCCAGGTTGTCAAGCGAGAAAATGCAACAGCATACGCGTTTGAGTGGCCTGGGGTTAAACTCCGCATGACATGTAGAAATGATTAATTGTAAACTCCTCTGACCTAGTGTTCGTGACAGAGTACAGAATTTTTAAATTAGAACAATTAACCTAAAATATTTTAGAAAAAAATGACTAAAGCGATATCGGGCAAAGTTACCCATGTGGTCAGTTTCAAGATAACAATATAACCATCCACAGCGCCAAATGCGTTTTTAAAAGAGTGATTTGAGAAAAGGGGAAAAGACAATTACAAGCATCTGCCCTGACCTACTGCACGGATCTCAATCCCACTGAGCATCTGTTCGATGAAGCGGAAAGGAGTGTTTGTGATGGCAATATACTCTGTCCACGTCACTCCGGGAGGCGAGGACAGTTTTTTTTTTTTTTTTTTTTTTTTTACATGAATAGGCCCATATCCATGCGACGCAGTATCGGAGAAGTGATTTCATTAATGGTAGTCCAATGTGCTATTAGCTTATTGTTCTAATAAATTATACAAGGACAATGACGGCATTTTGATTACGAATCGCTACTGAAGGGCATTTTGCTGGACAGATGGCGAGATCGTCAGATCATTGCATTTGCAGACGATCTCACCGTCATCTTCTCGGGCCAATCTCGGCGAGCCCTTGAGACTACTGCAAACCACGTTCTTGACGACCTTGCTGACTGGACTCAAACCAATAAACTCCGAATCAATCCAACCAAAACCAATATGACAATCTTTGGAGCCAAATTCGACCTTCGAAGGCCTCCAAGTTAAAATCCAAGGCACGCAGTTACCTCTTGTGAACCAAACCCGAGTCCTAGGGATCATCATTGACCATAGACTTATTTTCCTCCCTCACCTTCAGAATCTCAACATAAAAGTAAGAAACTTCTCAGCCTCAATAGTAGGATCTCCAGGAGTGACTGGGGCTCTCCAATCGCACAATACTCCACTACAAGGCGGTGTTCCTTCCCACAGTCACGTTCGCTGCAGGGACGTGGTTTCACCGAGCAATTAAGTGTAAAATTAAAGAGAAGCTGAATATCCAACGGGGACTTCTCCTGGCCACCCATCGGATCTGCAGAACAGTCTCCACAGCGGCAACACAAGTCATTGCAGGGGTCCTTCCACTGGACCTCTTTGTAGTTTATAGGGGACTATGCTACAGAATACGGAGGAGGATTCCTGCAGCAGTCCTAGGCATCCACCTTAACTTAGACACGGACGTGAAAGGAGAGAGGCTGTGCTGGTATAATGAGCTAGTTATATATGGCAGACGCGATGGGACACAACCAACAAGGGACTAGTCACGAAAAACTTCATACCGGATGTTCCTTTGCAATGGCAAAATCTGTTACGAAATGGTTTACTCTCACGATGGAAACCTATCTTATCACAGGACATGGGGCCCTCAATGAGAGAAATTGTTTCAATTTAGACTTTCAGAATCAGAGCTTTGTTTCTGTGGAGCAAAGGAGAACTGGTCCCACAAACTCTTCGACTGTGCAATATATAATGAATCGAGAGAAAAGCTGAGGAATAATGTCCAGGGATTCTCCTCAACTGCAATGGAACAGCTAATTCATACAGCAAATAATCTTGCAGCACTCCAGGCCTTTGCAAAAGAAGTTTTTGCTCGAAGGAAGAGGCTTATTCTGGGAGCGAACCCGGTTCTGCCCCAAATAAATCAAGTCTGATGATAAAATTGGACAATAAGATTCGTTTTACCAAGACTTGGACAATAATTAGTTTAAAAGTGATTTTGATGTTAGTTCTTGATAGCCACAATTGTTTAAGATATGGATGGGTTGCTAGTGTAAATTGTGTTTTTTTAATTAATTTATCTATATATTTTATGTTTTTACAATGTTTTATTTATTTTATGAAAGATGTAAGATACTCAGTTGAGTTGTTAAGCAGATTTGAACTTATGTTCTGGTGCCGCCTTTATTTTTAATAAAAATAATAATAAAATTTTGCTGAACAGTATCTGTATTGGGTTTTGAGGTTCCAGTGCTTGTAGAACAACAAATGAGGAGATATTCAATTGAACTGTGATTTTTGAAGTTGTGCCATCCAGAATATTGATTATTAGTTTTTTTTTTTTTTTTTTTCCTGCTGGCTCCCTGGTATGGGCAACCGGGAAGTGGGATTGCTGGCACCCACTGATATTGCACTACCTCCGGTGGGTGCGGGATTTCATGCTCGAACTGCGCTACAATAAAACCAGACCCAGGTAATTCAACATACTTTTCCAGGCCTGCTTTGTAAAAACTACACATTCACATGTTTCAAGGTGTAGTTGGGCTTATGCCTGGGAGCTACCCTAATTAAAGAACACCCTCACACGTGTGTTTAAAATGGTATAGAGCATCTAATTATATGTAAATATATCTTGTATATAAATCATGTATATACTTTGATGTACACAATATTGAGACTGTATATTGTGTGTAATTAATAAATGAAATGAATTTTCGAAATAGCGACTTCGTATTCTGTTGAGTCCGGAAATATGCTTTTTTCAATAGTTTTCAGGAAGCAAGATTCTGCTAAATTCAAGGAGGGAAATGCGAAGCTCATATAGTTCAGCACCGATGGACATAGCGGAGGACACCCTCAAATTTGCTTGACATCATTTAGAGAGAAAACTACACACAAAAAAAACTACTTAATTTGCAGAAGATTATATGAACTCTTGGAGCTAGCAATAGAGGTGGTTTTTTTTTAAGGTAAACTATCCTGCGGAGTTTGATGTTGTCGAATTATTACGTATTGTATAAAATTAGATCTGGTTCGAAAACAATTTCACTTTATTGCACATGAATAAAATGGACTTCAAAGCACATGTTTTTTTTTTTGTTTTTTTTTTTGTCTATACATTTACACCTGGTTTCAGGCTACTACAGCTGCCAAGTTCAGGGTTTAATTTTTCGAAGTCTTTTTTCGTAAGGGAGAGAGAGATCTTTGTATTTATATAATGCAGCACTCAGACTGTGAAATTCATGGTACAGTCGGAAGGTAGCAGTTTCGACACTCGAGAAAAATGTGCCACTAAAGACAATGTGGGGGAATGACAACGTAATTTAAATTTCAGGAGACCAGTAGATGTGTAATCTAAGGAATCAAAGCCTTTATATATATATATATATATAAAAAAAAAAAAAAATTCTTTGAGCAATTTGGTATTCCAGTGATTTTGTTAATTAATCAACCCTTAAACTGACTGTTACGAAAATAAAACAACAGCTCTAAGTGATTCAAAACCATCAAGTCGTTAAATGAGAATAGAAAGTATAAATTTAATTTATAAGATGACCCGAGTAAAATATTATAAGTTATACAAAAAAAATAATTTCCGTATAAATTAAAAAAAAAAAAAACTTATGAAAATACACACGCGCACTTTGCCAACTTGTTTTGTAGCATTCGCTTTTTCTCGGGAAGATTCTGGTGAAGGGAGAGCTAACTAAAAATTCTCCACAAAGTTAAGCGGCCACCCTAGTAGCAGTTTCTATAAATTCACTCCCTAATGATCCGAAAAACTAACTACGAATCAATTTTTGAAATGAACCAGTCTTATACCACATGAATAATGCAAATTTAGTTTATTAATTACATTGACAGGATCCGGCAAGGGTCTTGAAAATTCGCTTTCGTAATAAGTTTAGATATCAAGTAAAAGTACTAAATTAAAACTAATTCTGCATTACCCACCTGCTAAAAAGGTATTTAAAAAAAAGGGCATTTATTATCCATTGAAAAAATGCCCGGAAGTAAGAAAAAAAAAACGGAAGGGTGAAGTCTATGTATCAGGAAAAAAAAATAAGATTCCTATATACCAATGAAAATCCTACGCATTACTTGTTCGTATTAAGATAAATAATTTTTGGACTAATAAAACTTGCTCATTTATGAAATTAAATGATCCTTAGAATCAAATAGTTGTTATTTAACGTTTTTAGAGAAAGTTAAAGAACCTAACCTGCATCCACATTAAATCTAATGCTGAAGACCCCCACAGTAATATGGATAATAACCGGACTGCACATCAGTAAAAGACAAACAATGTTGTGCATAAAGAAAGTGGGTGCATTCAACAGTTGCTCCCCATGACTTCGCAAATAACATTCTATCTAGGCGGAAGATTTATCTATGACTGCCATTAAGTAATAGATAAAGAAACCTAATCGATTAAGTAATAATTAAAGTGTTAATACTAACTTTAAAAAATGTCATTTGAAAGTCTTCATACTTTCTTGAAGATGCCTGGTAGACTTGCTATCAGCAGTTATTAAAACTTCCGGGAAAGACGCGTCGCCAACCCAAAACGAATTCCTAAGAAATGCTAAAAACTTGATGATGCCATTCCAGTCAGCTCGCAACCGAGACATAAATGGAGGCACCGGGAAATGGTAGTGGAGTGGGTCACTGCATTTGAAGAGAATAAGTAATAATAATTATGTTAACCGCTGCCAAACGTAACTTATATCCTTATAAGCGTATTATGTCTGTAGAAGTGTTCACAAATGGATCTGCATGTTGTGACAGCTCAAAAAATCCAAAATAACTCACAGGGAACCCTACTCCCTCAGCATGAGATTCGCTGACAATCTCAGAGTGAAAAGGACTTCTCCAGTAGTCGTAGGGAATGGAACCCAGACGTCTCCAAACAAGAAGAGGCGAAACCACTATATTGCAACGGAGAATAGAGCAAAAATAAGAAAAAGGGTAAAAAAAACATTTTACTGTTGAACTTCCACTAATGCTAATATGACTTTGTATGGTCGGGCTATTAATATTCTATTGCAACTTCGTTTTGTACCGTACGCCTCGTTTTATGTTTTGTTCGCGAAACACGAAACTTGGTGTAATACATTCCTAAAACATATGTCACTTCATTAGAACTACCCAAAAGAACGGTAACTTGTCCTCCTTCACATAAGGGAGCACTGCACAGTTGCAGTAAGGACTTAACATAACCTAACCTTTTAAGGCCGCCCTACACGCACAAACTAAGTTCATGTTTGCCGTCATAATTACTCGGTGTAAGCTGTCGGCAGGCAGAAACATTAGTGGAAATTGCCTCAAAACAAATATATGTAGCCATTTTCATAGTACCTGTACAAGTATGAACATTATGTAATTGTCCATCTGTGTAAGAGAATGATTATACTGCATCAAATATTGTATTCAAGTCTGGAGCCAAACCTTAAATTAAAAACTTCTGGAGGGTTCAAAGTAAGAGTGTCTAATCAGTGGGAGAGTGCTAATCGACGTCCAAATGAAGAATGGGTTAGAACTACAAAAAACTTATACGGGATTTAAATTTCTGACCACCTTACAAATTATGAAAGAAGTATAAGGAAGGTGACACGGCAAAGTTGAAAGGTTACTGGATTGCGCAAGAAGGTTGCAAACCCCTGTATTCAGATAAAGAATAAACTGAACATATATAGCGTATTCCCCAGATACATTTATAGCAGCGTATTAGCTGTCCACGTCTCACCATTTGTTTCCTCGTATAAAGCTCCTACTGAGTTGTGGAAAGAAATAAAACTGGCCTACTTTTAAATTTCGAAAAATGAGTAATGTGGTACTGAAATTTTATTGAACCCACCCTTCGATTAGGGCTGATACAAGTTAACATCAAATTTTTTTTCCAGCCCCATCAGATCAAACACTAGTAATAACCTACAAATTTCTAATAACTGTAATACAAGTTAAGATTGTTACATTCCGAGTTATGCAAAACGTAGAAAAAGAAATAACTTTTCTGATACAGACTCGCATTCCAAAATACATATCAAGAGGATAAATAAAATCAAACGATGTCCATTGAAGAAATACTGAATTTGACTCTTTACATATACACACACGTTAAATATATTTACAGAGAGCATATAAATATATGTAAATAACCGTTATATATAAATCTTGTATATTAATTGATGAAAAAAAAATGAAATGTTCCTCGACTTTTCACCTTTTCAGGAAAGGTAGGTCACTTTGCGTGAAAAGTGCAAATTCTTATGTCCACTTTTGAACGGTTTCAGAATTTATTTTTTTTAAAGAGGAAAAAAAAAATTAAAGAAACAAGCACAAGAGGTATTATAACTTATAGTTCTTAGTACCGTACATGGATTGCAGGTTAAGAAGATACTTGTTGATATTAGACTTGAATTTTTGCAGATTGTAATTTTCAGAAAATAGGTGTAAAGGGAGGTTTGTTTTAGAAAAGGAAGTTGAAAGAATAAATGAGGAAGAACATGTATAGTATCTTATGTAGGCCGGCACCTGAACGAAAGTGCAACTCTGCCTTTGTACACTCTGATGAATATAAAGTACTGTACAAGACCAGAAATGTGTGTAATGTTATGTTTGTGTAGCGTGCGTTGTTTGGTGGTTTCTGGGAGTTTTGTCACCAGGCAGGCGATCACCTGGAAAGTCCCAGTGTCTGTCTACACCGCGGTGAGGCAGGCCACAACTACACATGTACCATGACCGAACTCAACAGTCACGCACTGAATGTCCAAAGCGAGTTTGAAGCCATTCAAAAGAACCCAGTGCCACTAAATAAGGAAGAAGAGAAGAAAAATTGGTTCTCTGAGTTTGAAGTTAGACAGTAAAAGAATGCTGAATGGTTGCCGCACGTGTTCGGAAGAGAGAGCGAATTACAGAAACTAATTCAAAAGAACAGTGTCCATGGATGTATCTATAGAAAAGGTACTCAGCAGAAACAGAACGTCTATGAGATAAAGTGAAAAAAAACTATTATATTTAGGCTACCCGAATAATTAAATTCATCTGCCGTGCTGTGTCTTATGTCTGTTAATTGCGCGTGTTCTGTGGTCGATTTGTCTGTTTGCTGGACGAAAAACCCTAGTTCCTGGGGGGGGGGGGACAATGCTATCTACGCCTGAGACCGACTAACTCAATAACTCAGCCACGGAGTGAAAAAAAAGATAGAAAGTGAAGAGGCTTTGTTAGAGATGGGTCATTAATTAACTTAACTGTCCTTTGAATAGAATCCAGAATATCAGCAAAAACGTTTTGATCTGTAGGCCTTCACTTGGACTAATGAAGGACTTGTTTGCTGGGAAGATATGACTGAGCGAGCTAATTTGGTTGAGGCCAGGTCAGATCGTAGATGTCTGCCGGTTACTCATTCTTGGGCAGGATGATGAGGCTATCGATGCTGGGAGCATCTAGTCTACTCGAAATGAGCTTAGAGAGGGTAATCATGTTGCGAGTGGCGAGGGCTATGCTACAGCGAATGTAGCATAGCGCTAGAGATAGTAAGGGAATGTACGCAAGTCCAATTGAGAGATCGAAGAAGCCAATACTCAAGCGCGAAAAAGTGCAGCAAATTGGAGAGATGGAGGACCAGATTTCCGATGCGTGAAGTGCCACCGGTACCACACAAGTTCGGACAAACTGAGTTATCAGCTTGCTATTGCCGAAACCCACGAGTTCCTGTTGAGCTGACCAAAGGGCCGCGTTTTGTTTCTAGTTTAAGATAGGTCCTTCTGAGAGTAGACAAGTTTAATTTAATGTCAATTTAGAGACGTGCATTGGTTTATTCTTCTCCTCTTTGTAAACGTCACCGGGCAGATTTTTCGGCATTTAGCTCGGGTATTGAAGAAATGTGCTTATCTCAGAGATTTGTTTCGTTGCAGCTTTTTGGACTGAGAGCGCTTGCTCCGGCTGATCCAAATGAATGAAGAGCTTCAGATCATCGACATACCATTTCCAAAACATATGTTTTGGAAATTTGTTAGTTTAACCATTGCCGATATGTCTTCTGAATTCAGGTGTGTATCTACTAATATATCTTACAAGTCGACTTAACACGGCGTGCCACCGGATAAGATTTAGAACACTCCGTTGCATACAATTTATAATTATAGTACTAACTTCTAACATTCAAATAAGCCTCAAATATTATTTCATTACCAAATTAACGATGCAAGAAATTGTTAATCAATAAAATAAAAATTAGCAATACCTTCATGCATTTTGCTTGAATTTTACTTCGGTTATAAGTAGCATCGGCCTTGTTAATTAAATAACTATATTCTTTAATGATCAATATTTACTCATATCTTTAATTTGCTAAGAGAAGCTTATTTCTGAGGTATGGAATTTCAGCCTTACAGTGAATGATGATTTTATTTAGTAATGGATGTTTATAAGTGTACTGAGTTAAAAAAAAAAAAATAAAATAATATATATATATATATATATATATATTTAAGAATTCTAGTATTAGTTAGTATCAAATCTAATTACTAGAATGGATGTCATAAATGTTAAGATTTAGTACAATGATTACATTTAATATAACTCTACAACACGCATGCAAATTATGTCTTTTACTTTACCCGGGGTATACCAAATTCTGTGACCGCCTTGGCTTGTGATCCCAATGGATCGCAGAATTCCGCGAGGGTTGATTAAGGATAAAAAATAAGGTTCCAGTTTAAACTTTCAGTGCTCTCTCTCATAACTTCATTTTATTAATTATTATTTTTTTTTTTTTTTGTAAAAAGCGAAAATACAGTTAAGAGAAAAACCGTAACTCTGGATTTTGTCGTGCATACCTGAAGTAATAAAAATACATGTGCCCATTAATTGATTCAGCTGTTACCATTGTACTTATATCTTGATGTAAATCAAGATATAAGTACAATGTAAATTATATCTTGATGTAAATCAAGATATGTCAGTCATTTGTGCAAATTCATCGATTACTTCATTTCATATCTAAAAACATGAATCATTAAATTCTAGTTAATATCAAACTAAGTTCCTGGGTGAGACTTGTCGGATATGATTTCTCCGTTGGTGCAAAACGAAGCCAATATTTCTTTAACTGTTGGTATACAGTTAAAAGTACAGCGGACTTCACACAAAATGAAGTAAATCTACCTTCAAATATGGTGAGCATTATCCGCGTCCAGTGGGGTCTCGCACTTTTTTTTTTAAATTATACTAGATGGTCCCAGCCAATTTTTTTGGCAACCACGCCACTTATTTACAATATTGTACAGGGGATATTCATGTGCTCTTGAGGCTGATCCCAGGGTTTTCCCCATCATTATTATTTGTACAATATTGTACAAATAATATCACTCAGAGAGATTAATAGTATCATTAGTTATTGTTACTGGACACATTTCCCTCTCTTTCTAGATTAGGGTTACGGAGCCGATCATTTTCTTTTGGCAGAACTGAGTAGTCAAAGTTGATCGGAAGTACAGCTTCCTAATTTAGCTATCTATGATGGTAGTGGGACTTACACTCAAGCAATTTCTTCTCCTCATAACTTATTTTACGGAGGTAAGCATCTTAATTTTCAGAAGTAATTACAATAAAATAAATACACGCCAATTAAAATAACTAGGGAATACTTCTGCCTAGAAATTTAATACGGGTAGAGGTAGTAATATAGCAGTCGGTAAGCCTGACTCTGCATCAAACTCAATGGTATATTTTGGAGGTAAGAAGTAAATTGAAAATACTTTCGTGCACAACCGTGTGGGTAAAAAGGAATAAGCCATTTAAGCGCTTTTTCGAACAAAAGTGGATATCCTTAAGAGTACAGTATTAACAAAAAAAAAAAAAAAAAAACCTCGTTAGACTTAGTTGTGAACAGTTTAGCAGATAATCAGCACAAATAAAGTTTTCAATCAATTAAAAAACTAAAATAATGGTAAGAATTATTTTAAAAAACCTGAATAAATTTTTTTCTTACCCCTAAATCTATATCAACAATTAAAAAAAGCGATTGGTATTGGCGATTTTACTACTCCCAAAGTTCTATACCTGTTGCATGTGTACACGCGATGAGCAGAGAAACTGGCACTGGGGAAAGAACTAGCAATGCTTCATCGATCCGGTAATAGACAATGAAGAAGTGGCAAAGCAAATAGGAATAAAAAGTATCACTGTAGAGTTGTAATAAAGTAAATGGGATTTTTTATTTGTAGAGTTATCATCAAGACAAGTCGGGCCCCGAAGCATCAGTACAGGGCAAGCTTAAAGCGCATGTTGAGCGTACAATGCACGCAGCACCACAAGTAGGGGAATCTAAGGCGATAACTGGCTGAAATTTGGTATTTTTTAACCTGGTATGGCAGACGCTATAAACTCCCTCTCGCACATGTCAAAATGATATTTCAAACTAAGATTGTCATTATGTCGCGTGAACATCAAGGCAGTTCACTTTCTTGTCGAATGAAAGAGAAAAAATAAATAATATATGTATATATATATCTTCGCGAAACTCTCCGCTCGTAACCATTAGAAACGGGCGTTGCTTATCGAACTCTTCCAATGGAAAGTGATGACTATTTTGCAAAGGAGCAATTGCGGTAAATAGAATATCTTGAGAAACTAGTCAAGAAAGTCATGGAGGGGGGGGGGGAAGTCTGATGTTATATTCCCAGAAAAAAAATACTGCTTTCTCACCAAAACCAATCATCTGCATATAGTCCACTGATTTTCGGAAAAAAGTTACAGCGCGGTGCATTATGACGAATGGAAAACAATGACTTATCTTCATTTGCATGTAATGGGATAGGAATTCCGTGCCATAAACAAATAAAAAATTAGAAATTTCCCTCGATATGCGTGCGGCCATGACGAAAAAATCTAAGATATTTCACCTACTGAAAGAAAGCCTTGCTAAAATTTCGAGAAACTTGGTGAAAACGAGATCAAGTATTCTTGAAGAAGTTTCGTAGATTGTACTGTCAGTCAAAACCTTGTGCAGTGGAGAAATCGCAGATCTAAAATTAACCATCTGCGTAGATAGTAGCTTCAAGGTATGTTCTTTTGCAGATAAGATTTACGTCACTATCTGTTACCCCCACCTTACTAATCGAAGAATTTCAAAAAGGCAGTAATTTGCTGCATGACGGTTTATTATTTAAGGAGTGGTCAACAAGCGATTTACTGTCGTCAGTATTATGTCCAGGAAACAAACGCACGCAGGCAAACAAAATTGTACAAAAGTGACTATTACGAGTATAACAAAGATAAGTTTTATTAAAACTGTGTTCACTGAATTATTGTACAATAATTCAGTGAACACATGAGGAAATAAGATGTGAAATGCCTTTTAGTAGCATATATATATATACCAAATCCAACTGTTATTTAAGACGTTTCTAATATTCTGATCCTTCATTAAATAAAAACTTCATGGGGACCATTTGATATTTCCACATCTAAAATGAAATGCATATTAGAACTTGATTAAGACTGGCAATCAATTACATGGCTTTGTTTCCACCTTTCATTCACACAGGCGAACAACTCCATTACACACTACCAGACGATTGTACGTAAATGAATGAGCACAATTAACTGGTCAATACTCTAAAATTTTACTGGTTAATGATTCATGACATTTAGCCGCGAAAGAATCATAGTAATTGAAATTTACTTGAGTCCTTCGTTTAATTACAGCTGTAAGACTAAGGTTATTAATAATTCAGACTTACACCAATTTGGAAGTTCAATTTCAACAAACTGGGAGTAGTACAAAATTTAAGGGTATAATGTGCAAAAGCGATATAGTAAAAATAATAATTAACGTTCTTTGTGTAAAAGATCATGCGCTAATAGGATAACTGTCATCAATTATGCACTGATAGGATAACGGGTTTTTTTTTCCCTTCGAAACCCTTCTCTCCCATTTTATAACAGGAGACTTTAATTGCATTTACAGAATCGCATTAATAATAACCTAATTAAGATAAAAACCATTTTCTCTGATATACCACAGCTGGAAATAGGAGTTTAACGAGTGAAAAGGGCAAGTGGCAAACTCACCTCTTCCAAAATATACGTGATGAAGAGCTGGTAAAACGATGACAGCTGACTGCGTGTTCTACAAGAAGGGTAGTCAGATGCACGTTCTTCGGGCCGCCACCTTTTTATTTGGAATGGAGAGCGATAGCAAAGACGGAAAATTATTGCAGGCCTCTTTCTGATTGGTCCTGTCGTTCAGCGATATGAGGGAATGTGTTGCGCACAACTTGTGGACGTAGGCGGGAATCACAAAGACAAGTGGCTCGAAAGATGAACGACTTCCTACCATCTCCTGTAAAACCAGCACAAGAGTATCGCGCCATAATAAAATCGGAGGAAGCAGAAGAGAGATGGGAGGGGGAGGGGAAAAAAGCAGCGTTGAGAGGCGATGTTGTAAACGCAATGTGAGGTAACCTAGCAAACAATACATCTGTCTAATAGGTTGAACTGGGACAGACAATGTCATGTAATAATTACACTGAAAACTATATTAAATACGAAGTATTCCATAACCGGAATATTAAATATTAGGACGGATGGATTACACACTGTCTTCTCATAATATTGCGAAACTGACATTTTGTATTCGCTTCATTATAAACGAAATTATTTGATTAAGCAATGAAATAAGGGCCTCTGATAACAATCGACTGTGATATAAGAAAGTAATAAATAAAAATTGAAGTGACCTTTGCAACCTACAGCTTCTAATATTCGATAAAATCCACAGGGTCGTGTGTTTTACTTGCTTACTTCCTACAAACAGACATCCACGGCACGACGGCGTAGTTCATTATAGTTCCGAGCTCCCGCCTTATTAGCTTATGAATAATGTCGCCCAAAGCATATAGATGACTAAGGGTTGGTTTCCACTCCTCCCCTGAAAATCGTTAAGCTTTCGTTCTCTCCCTTTGCCAACACGAAAATATAGCACAAAATAAGGAAATAGCATATACGCACGCAACAGCTACGTTTTAAACAAGGCCTAAATAAACGTTCGCTGCCATTTAAACAGCGACTGAATTAGGAACAACGCAGCCATATTATCGACTCATCTTTGAATAAGTCCACTTTAAATATTACTTTTAATTGACTTATTAACCATTTTTGTAAATGAATTGCGGTATTAATTGAAGTGTCACGTACAACTTCATATAATGCTCAGGATGAAATAAATTTATTGAAACAAGTACTAACTAGAGTAGCCAAAAGTGACACTTGGGTAGCAAAAATAGAAAAGAAAAGGCTTACCAGTCTGAAACAGTCTATTTATCGCCTCCTGGCAATGTAAGCCATTTCTGGGGTGGTGTATACCTCGAACTGATTTGAAAATAAGTAAATAAAAGTGTAAAGGGAATACGGTATCTGTAAGGCAGCCAAAATCGCGCCAAACTTTAGCAATAATGAATCCCTCTCTGTTATAAATTCGTTTGTCTATACTGCAACGAACAGAGTAATTGTACTCACCCCAACATGTTCTTATAATAGAGGGCAGAGCATACACCGCATTTGCTGTGAATTACGGTAGTTATTGGCAAGCATCGTACTGAATTTTTAAACCCATACTACGAAGTACCGTTAATCAAAGCATTTCGTTCGTAAAGATTCCCTCAACCAATTGAAAAACAATTCTCATCGATGGGTAAAACTCAGTGTGTCTCAGAGACAAAATAATGACAAATAAATTTTTTGGTTAATAAAAAGGCGTATGGCTCGCACACTTCTGGAAGACAAGAAACGAGTGGCATTACGTTACCGACACTGGTCTGACACATCTGTTATATGAACAAAATGGTGATCTCATCGATGTCCTCTTTAATGGATTCGATTACGATGAATTAGTAAAAGTGATCACATCAGGTTAAATAAAGATATATCTTTTTAAAATATCTTAAGCAAACCCTTAGCCATAATTATGAAAGCTTTCTTGGACTCAGGGGTGGTCGCCATGGACTGGAGATGTGCAAATGTGTCCCCAATTCACAAAGGGGATCAAAGGGTGACACGGGTAATTACAGACCTGTTAGTCTAACTTCTGTTCCAGAAAAAAATAATGGAGTCACTGGTTAAGGAAGCGATGCAGGATAATCTAGACAAGACAGCAGTTATAGTTCAGACACAGCATAGGTTTGTTAAGGGGAAGTCTTGTCTGACAAATGTGATTGGATACTGTGATGTGGTTACAAAGGAACTGGATGCAAAAAATAATTTTGATATCATATACTTGAATTTTAGGAAGCTTTTGATACTCTAGCACACGGAAGGCAACTGTACAAATTATAGCAGTATGGCATTAAGTGTAAGTTACTACAACGGACAAAAGGATGGTTTAGTGTAAGAAGACAGAGAGCGGTTATCAATGGACACTGCTCTTCGTGGACTAATGTTATTAGTGGAGTTCCCCAGGGTTCGGTGTTGGGCCCATTGCTGTTTTGTATATTTATCAATGATATTTATGAAGGTATATCAGGCTTAATGTCGAAGTTGACAGGGTTGTTAATGACAGCGATGACAGTATGCTACTGCAACAGGGTCTGAAAAAGTTTGGCAGATAGGCTGAGAGGTGGCAACTGAAGTTTAACATTGACAAATGTAAAGTACTGCATATGGGTAGCGGTAATCCCAGAGTAACGTATCAACTGGGTAGTACTAAACTCAGGGTAGTGGAGAATGAAAAGGACCTGAGGGTAGTTGTGCAGTCAGATGTGAAGTTTTCTGAGTGTGCAGACAGGCTGCAAGAGTAGGTCATGGTGTCTTGTCAAAGATATACAGGAATTTTTCTAGAAGGAATAAGGGGGTTATTGTTCCCTTGTATAAGGCAGTGGTAAGGCCGCATCTTGAGTACTGTATACAGGTCTGGAGGCCTCATTTTAGGAAAGATGTAGAGCTGCTGGAACGAGTACAGAGAAGTGCAAAGAGATTGGTGAGTGGAACAAAGGGTTGGTGTTACCAAGAAAGGCTTAAGTTCTGTAAATTGCAGCTTCTGTAGACTAGGCACCTGAGAAGTGATCTAATTGAAGTGTATAAAGTCTCGAATGATTTGAGCAAGCTCAAGGCTAATGAGATTGCTCAGATTAGTCACATGAATGGACATAAATTCAAATTGAGGAAAGAAAATTGTAGAATAGATGTGAGGAACTTCGCCTTTTGCCAGCGGATGGTTGATAGTTGGAACGAACGAGCATCTGTTGTAGTGGAGATCAACAACTTAAATAAGTTCAAGGCAGAACTAGACAAACACTTGGAGTGAATGGATGGGTGAAATGGGAGGGGTGTTTTTTTTTTTTTTTGCTTGGCTGATGCTATATATGTTTGTTTGTTTGTTTGTTATTTGGTTTTTAGGAGCATTAGCAACTAAGGCCATATTGCTCCGTGATATGCGGTGGTCATTCCCTGACCTTTCCGCATCCTCCGTTTTTGGTAGTGACGGGCTCGAACTCCGGTCTAATCAAGAAGCGTGTGCTACGCACTGCTGCTTCTTCCCACCTGGCTACGGAGGCGCCTGATGCTATATAAGCTTGCTTTCTTGCATCATATGCCTCTACTAATGCTAACATTAGTAGAGGCATATGGAGATAGGCAAAGACGGAGATGAACTTTCGTTCAGGTGCCGTCCTACATAAGATACTATACATGTCTACATGTCTACATGTCTACTAATGCTAACATTCTTTAACCGGTACTTTTTGATCCTGACGTTCTTGGAACGAAAAAGTAAATTTCTTGACATCCGACGGGACGAAAAAGTAAATTTCTTGACATTCGACTCTGAAACACGAATTGCAAACGGTTTTGATAATCTAGTTTTCCCTCCCTCTTCGTGTCAATAGACTGATGTTAGATAATTATTTTGCTTACAAGAGATTAGCCCAATCATCACAATCTGTTAAAAATAAATCGAAATAACTCAACAGATAGTAAAATTAAGAGCGTTGAAGCGCCATGCTTTGTCAATACTGTAAGCCCTCGCTTTAGTAATTTTACTTAAATTACTGCTTCCTTTAACATGCATTTCAATACATTTAAAGTATTTAAAAGAATTGAACGAGAATATAGAAGTAGTTAAACTTATTTACGATAATGAATGCAATGTTGTAGACGGTGATACCAATGGAGTAAAATTTTCAATAAAAATTTAAATAGCTTCAATGAAAGAAGCATAAGTTTCACGTAAATAGAATTCTGAGTATCATGTTCCTATGCCATAATAAAATTTCTGTATAAGAGCTATCATGTTCCTATGCCATAATAAAATATCTGTACAAGAGCTATCATGGTTCTATGCCATAATAAAATTTCTGTACAAGAGCTATCATGTTCCTATGGCATAATAAAATTTCTGTACAAGAGCTATCATGTTCCTATGGCATAATAAAATTTCTGTACAAGAGCTATCATGTTCCTATGGCATAATAAAATTTCTGTACAAGAGCTATCATGTTCCTATGGCATAATAAAATTTCTGTACAAGAGCTATCATGTTCCTATGCCATAATAAAATTTCTGTATAAGAGCATCAGATATGAGAGTCATGCGAATGGCCGTATGTCTCTCATAGGGGCACTTTACTTCTGTCTGAACTTTTTTTTTTCTTTTAATTCAAATAAATTTGAAGTAAAGTTTTCTCCAGAAATTGCACTATGGACATATATATTATATGTAAGGTTGCTCCTGGATGCTAGTTCCACTGTGCCGTGGCCTTGCATGTCGCACAGTGTGTATAAGCACCGTCATCCCCACACCAGGTTGAAAAGGTCCGGTTTCGAATCCCGTCAGTGACGCGAGGCATTTTTAAGGACTTTTTTGACTGGCTGAATTAATCGGTTTCAGGCGAGGGCTGTATATATATATATATTTTTAACTCTCGGAAACTCAGGTTTTTCGTTCAGAAACAGCAAATCAAATTTCGTTCAGAAACAGCAAATCAAAATCGTAATAAAACATGCACAACCCTATATCAAAATCGGAATAAAACATGCATGTCATTACGTAAGGCACCCGGATCCGTTACATTTTCGAGCATTTCGAAATTAATTTTAATTCTATAATATACTAAACATTATTATTAATTCTAAGTATAAACCATCCCACTGCCTTGCTAGCAATTGTTTTCAGAGGGCATGTATGAAACTGAATGAATAAATAAAATAGGAGTGAATTAATTGTTATCAATCCTTTGGTTAGAACACAACGAGCCGCAACGTCAGATGTCGGTAAGGGCTTAATTATGGAAAAGAACACTATCTGTCAGTTGCTTGAAAAGGTAAAAATACATTCTATCATGGGTGTACAGAAAATTGAGATCAAAAATAAAGAAAAGGAATAAACTTTTCATATGTGAAGACTGAATGTAAATATTTTCTACAGTTCATCACTTGTTGACAGTTGTCCCGACAATGACTTTGAATTTTGAGACGCCCTTGTATTTTTTTCTGCGAGGTGAAATCTCTTGCATCTGCTGGGAAAATTAACTTCTATGAGTACTTTAATGAGTACTTTTTCGAGCACTTCTGGACAGAGCTTTCGTTAGGCACGTGCAGTACGGGCA
The DNA here is from genome assembly GCF_048544385.1 of Mastigoproctus giganteus. Lineage (NCBI taxonomy): Eukaryota > Metazoa > Arthropoda > Arachnida > Uropygi > Thelyphonidae > Mastigoproctus > Mastigoproctus giganteus. The sequence goes on along the minus strand of NC_143584.1, from coordinate 124,324,227 downwards.
GACACACCGGGCCTCGCGCAATCAATTTTCTCTTTGTTATGTGATGGAAATACAAGCAAGCAAGCGAGGAAGGTCAAGAGAGGTGGGGGCCTCTGAAAAATAGTTGCAATAACGTCTCAGAGCCTCTCTCCGAATCTGTTTCGGGAAGCACCCTTTCTCCCCTAACATCTACTGTAACGGTAAAGGAAATTTTTACAATGTTAAAAGCACACCTCTTTATAATGTAAGATTAGAGGTTTTAAATTAATTCCACTGTATCCACAAAATTTCGCCTGAAAGACAAAGCTCTACACCTTTTCCTGACTTCTCGCCTTTTTTTTTGCAAAAGTGAAATTTCTCTTTCAGTTCATTTTTTTCTTATATTATTTAATCCACAAGTTGTACTGTTACTTCTTTATTTATTAAAACAAACAAAAAAAAGTCATTTTTATTTATCTATCATTATTTTTATTTTATTGATGGTTCATCGCAATTCATGGTTTAATGAAACACTTCCCTAAAATTGCTGAAAAAGCTAAGTTAAATATTTCTTCAGTGTGTCAATACCTACAAACACACCACATCTGAAAAAATTTTCACACATTGAAAAAAAAAAAAAAAAAAAAAAACTCCAATTAAGACATTTCTTTTGTTTAAAAAAATTCTACTTCATTATAAAAATTATACTACATTTTATTGCTGGGAGGTTTATTAAATTCATATTATTTTCAATAATCAATCGTATTAATAATTAGAGTGGGAAATTCTGTTAAAACATTCAAGCGATTATTTTAACTGCTCAGAAGTTTCTGAACCAATTATAAATATCCAAATAATGATGCTGCATCTAAGACAACATGCCGTTGTAGAAAGTGAACGTATATTTGCTGTACTAACCACTTTAATAAATAAATAAATGAATAATAACACAATAATAATTAATTCACTTTTAAATAATTAATAACAAGTGAATTTCTAAACCAGAGGTTAATTAAAGGCAATTCTGAATAATAAATGTTAGAAGCTACCGGTGCAGATTCTTTTTTTTCCACATATCTTTTCACAAGGCTTCGAAATAAATTAACATTTTGGAAGTGTTATCACCCAAAGTACAATCATCGACAAAATTAAAACAAAACGTGATGTAACTCGTTCAGCTTGCGATGAAGCGGAACAAAATTTGATATGGTGATGTACCATAGAATAATGATGAAATGAGGGGACAGCGAGAAACTTCGGACGGGTATAAGGGACATTTAAAGGGATTGTATAGCAATTATCAAAAACGTTACATTAGAGAAGTCGATACAAGATGCTCGAAAATACGGTCACATAACATCAGTACGGCGCATGATATCCTCCAACGGCTAAACAGACCTGACAGCGGTGAATCATGCTCGATATAAGGTCTCTATAAGATCCTGTGGCAACAAATCCCATTCTTCCACTAGCTTAGATCTTAGCTCACAAGTGACCGAGGAGTTAGCTGTCAGCACATAATGCGACGCCCAAGGGTGTCCCACACAATTTCGATTGGATTTAAAGTGGTGATCGTGCTAGCCACGGAAATTGTTGGCTATCTTCAGTTTCAAGATATCCTCCACCACTTGAGTTCTTTGTGCAGTGGATCGCATGAAAAGAAAATCTGGCCCAACCGTACCCTAAAAAGTTGTACATAGGGTACGAGGATCTGTTCTGGGTACCTCTGCACAATTACGGTCCCCCTATCAAAAAACGAAGAGAAGTGCTGCCTTTGATCATTATTCAGCAACAGGAGGGATGGTACCGCATTCCTCGTCTTCAGATGAAATAACGTCTATAAGCTGTTTGCAGGCTAAAACAGGGCTCATAGGAAAATAGTGTACCTATATACACTATATACCCTGACAAAATGGGGTATGAACTGTACCCCATTTTGTCAGGGCTCCAAGTCACATTTTCATGGCGCCAGTTTCGACGATCTCTGCGATGGTTTGGGTTTAATAGGACACAAAACAATGGCTTCCTTGCGTAGAGTACACTTGAATTGGGCTTTCTTAATACAGTCCGGTTGGAAATGTTTCCCCCTGTGGCCGCAGCAATCTCAAGAGATGAGACGACATCGTAGGTTTCCGTCTTGCTGTTAGAGCCAGATTCTGTTTGACGTAGCCCTCGGGCGACGTTGGCCAGCTCTTCTTGTTGTTCCTCTCTCCTCAAAACAGCTTCCATAGTCCCAGGAAGACACTGCGTGACACATTAAGCTGACGCCGGCTCAAAGTTAGCCGGTTGCAAAGTTAACCTGGGTTACAATTAATTCTGGTGCTTGGACTTGGGTACAGCAGCCAGTTTTAATTTCAAGTTGTGCCCTGATGTCCATGTTTAGATGACAGTTGTGCACTGAAAGAGCAGAATTCATGGCATACCTGGTTCCTGAGCAAAGCGACGCTGTCACCCTTCTCGCTAGTGGACGAACCCACCGCTTGTCAGGTATATAGGTACACTGTATGACTGCATTCACGTAGACGGTAATTCGATGTCAATATGGAAAAACGTCATGAGTTAACAGACTTTGAAAGAGAGATGACAGTGGGTGCCCGACCAAGGCCATCAGGCGATCATTAGCCGCAATAGATTATGGCAGCTGCCGACCCACCAGAATCCCATTGTTAACACCACGACACAGGACTTTACGGCTCAACTGGGCAAAAGAACATCGGTACTGGACCTTGGATGATTGGAAACGATTTCCTGGTCCGATGAGTCCGATGATGGGGACGAGAGGGTGCGTATTTGGCAGAAACCGTACGAAGCTACGCATCAGTCATATCAACAAGGAACTGTTCAGGCAGGGGAACTGTCGGTAATGGGATGGGGCGTGTTCAACTGGCACACGTTGGAGGGGGGGGGGGCTCTGGTATGTTTAAAGGCATCTCTGAAAGGTCCAAGTTACGTGTGTCCATCCTTGCAGACCATCTGCATCCCTTCATGATCATCGTGTACCCAGAGGGCAATGGACTCTTCCAGCAGGACAATGCGCCACCCCACCGAGCCGTGGTGACAAGAACATGGTTCGAAGAGCATTCCGCAGAATGCTCTTCTAACCACCATGGAATGGCCTCCCCGTTCACCGGACACGAACCTAGTGGACCAATCTTTGTTGGGATGCTGTTGAAAATCCCGTTCGAGCTTTGGATCCTCCACCCAGTTATGCGATGGAATTATGGACCAGCGGTGCAGCAAGCATGGATGGAAATACCTCTGGAACGTTCTCGTGAAATAGTGGACTCAATGCTGCACCGTGACTGCCCTTATCGGGGCGAAAGGCTATTAGGTAGGTATCCCATGATTTCTGTCCCCTCAGCGTATTTATATGTACTAATTTTTCCCGTCATTACATACAATAGTTTGCCACGTTTAGGAACACTCCTTCCATTATTTATGGGCTCTGTTTTTTTTTTTTTTTTGTTCCGACAGCTTGGCCGAGTTAGGCGGTCTTCGATGAGCATTGTGTGATTTCATGACCTGGTTTAGGGCTCAAGTATGAAGTATTCTTGATTTTTCATCCTGCTAGCCGTTAAATGAGTTTTCATAGCAATCACATCGAGATAATTTGTACAGGCAAACTGACCAAAAGATCCATACATTCTTTTTTTTTTTTTATGGAAACCCCAAACACGAGAAGTATTAGAACCTATAGTATTTAGTCCCGTGCTTGGGTTGGAAGTTGAGAAGACAAAAGTAGATATTTGTTGACATTGGACTTGAACTTCTGTAGACTGTAATTTTCAGGAAATACGTATGAAGGAAGGTTGTTCCAGAAAACGGCAGTTGAATGAACAAATGAGGAAGATGAAAAGTTGGTTCTGTGAGTTTGAAGTTGGACAGTAAATGGATGTTGGCTGGTGGCGGCACCTGTTCGGACTGTTTTGAAAGAGAGAGCGGGAATTACGCAAGCCAATTCAGAAGAACAGTGCCCATGGAAGTATCTGTTCAAGAGACATGCAGCACAAACAGTACGTCTATGAGTCAGCAAGTGGAGAGACTATGTTAGAGATGAATCATTAATTAACTTAACTGCCCTCTTCTGAATGGAATCAAGAAACCTGGGAGAGGTTTTGGGGGGCGCCTCCGTAGCCAGGTGGGCAGGAGCAGCAGTGCATAGCACACGCTTCTTGATTAGACCGGGGTTCGAGCCCGTGACCACCAAATACGTAGGATGCAGAAAGGTCAGGGAATGACCACCGCATATCCCCGAGCAATATGGCCTTAGTTGCTAATGATCCTAAAAACCAAATAACAAACAAACAACAGAGGTTTTGGGGGAACCACCCCAGATGTGGGAACAATATTTCATGGCAGAGCGTATTAGCGATTTATACAGAGTGAGCAGCGGTTTAGCAAAAAGTAATGCCGAGAGCGAAAGAGAAAACCAAGTTTTTTAGATGCAAAGGAAGCAATATTTGTAATGTGCTTGTGCCAAGAGAGATTAGAAGTCAGGGAAATCCCCAAAAGAGATTAGAAGTCAGGGAAATCCCCAAAAGAGATATATCATTTTGCCTAGAAATCGGAGTGTCACTAAAGATAAGCATAGGAACAGAAGAATCCTTTTTGCGAGAAAAAAGACAAGACTGAGTTTTAGAAGGGTTGAAAACAACTAAAATGTCTTTGCTCCACTGGAGAATTACCCGAAGATCGGCATTTAAGGAATTGGTAGCAGATTTTCGAGAAGTTGAAGCTGATTGAGAAGGACAAGGTTTCTCAAAATGGAAAGTGGAATGCAATGCCCTATCATCGGCAAAACTATGGATAGCATTTCCAGTCAATGGAAGAAGGTCATTAATATACAAGAGTAAAAGAGTGGGGGAAAGAATTGAACCTCGGGGGACACCGACATTAGTGGAGAAGTTAGAAGACAGAGAGCCGTCTACCATCACTCTCAGTGAGCGATCAGAGAGAAAACTGGATAACCAATTACTAAAAAAGTTGGCAAACCATAAGATGGAAGCTTGTTTAGAAGACCTTTAGGGCAAACACGATCTAGCCTTTGAGATGTCAAGGAATTTATTTATTTGTGTTTCACCGAACCTTTCCACTGAATTAGTCCATAAAAGGGTAACATAAGCCAGAATATCACCAGTGGATCGACATTGACGATCCATACTGATCCATACTGGCGATCGTTGATCATGATGACAATCCATACTGGCGATCGTTGATCAAATGAAAGGTTTCTAGGTAGTTTAAGAGTTGGAGGTTAATTGATTTCTCTATTACTTTAGAAAGAGTAGAAGTAATTGCAATGGGACGATTTATTTATTTATTTCGCATGATGTGAGCAATACACGAAGGAACCAGTTTTTTTTTCTGCTTCCTTCGTGTATCGTGGCCGCGAAATCCAACCGTAACCGGAGGTGCGGCATCATCGTGATATCCAAGCCCAAGGCGGGATTCGAACCCGCGACCTTTGGGTTGCCAGGCAGGCATTTCACCCACCTGGCTAGCCCAGGCGGCAATGGGACGATAATTGGATGGGAGGGATTTGTCACCCTTTTTAGGAACTGGCTGAATATGAGCAAATTTCCAAGCAGAAAGAAAAACACCTTTGGAATAAGAAAGTGAAAAAAGGCGGCAAAGAATAGGAGTAAGTTCAGGAGCACAGGTTTTGAGAACAAGTGGAGAAATACCATCGGGACTTGCAGCTTTCTTAGCACATCAAGATTCGTCAAAATCCTTTTGACATCCTTTTGATGGAAGATCACAGGAGGCATTGAATGGAGCATGTTGGGAATGGTGGAAGGTGTTTTACCAAGATCGTTAATATATGAGTTCGAAGAAAAATGGAATGCTAGCAGGTCAGCTTTATCCTTGGCTGAAGTGACAACAGAACCATCTGGTTTGGACTGAGTTGGGAGCAGAGGTGGGCAAAAGTAGCGGCCAATAGCTTTGGCAAGAGACCAGAATGCTCGGCTACCATTAGGGCAAGAAGCAAGTTTTCTATTCTTAGCCTGTTCAAACTCTAGTTTGGACTGATTAATAACTGCTGTACAATTGTTGCGAGCCTTGGTGTAGGCAGAAAATGAAACTGAAGAATTAAAAACAAGCCAATTACGTTATGCAACATTCTTCTTTTGAACAGCCTTAGCAAATTTATTGGAAAACCAAGGTTTAGATACAGGACGAGATTTTAAAGTGGAGTGTGGGATAAAGGATTCCATTCCTGCAAGAATAATTTCACTGACATGATCTTAGCAAACGTTGACATCGAAATTTTGAAACAGTAATCTGACCAAGGAAAAGAAGAAAAGAAGTCTCGCAGGCCATCCCATTTTGCATTCCAGTAATGCCAAACAACAGGAGGTTGGGAATAGCCATGAGATAAAGGTTCCATTGGAGAAGAGACAATCACAAAGTTGTGATCTGAAGGGCCTGAAGGACCTCTCGCTTCGACCGTATACTTAGAAGGGTTGTTTGTGAGAAAAAGATCAAGCGTATTGGCTGTATGATTAGGATTCTCCGGTATTCTTGTAGGTAAATGAACAATCTGTGCAAGGTCATTAGTAATTGCAAAAGCCTCAGCATCTCGACCAGCTGGGTCGGTGTGACTAGAAAACGGAAGCCAGCTGGAGTTGTGAACTTTAAAATCACCAAGGAAAATTACCTCACTGTTAGAAAAGTTGGACTGGAGAAAGTCAAGTTCCAAAGAGAGGAAGTCAAAGAGCTCCAAGTGATTAGTGGAGTTGGGAGAACAGCAGATACAACAGATGAATTTGACTCAATGAGGTAGAGAGATTTTAAGTAAGAGAAGATCAAAGAGAGGAGATTCCAAATTGCGAAGTCTCTGACAGGGAATATCAGAACGGACATATGCACAAGTACTACCTTTGAGGCTAAAGGAATCATACAGCGAATAATTTGGGTATCTGAGATGAGCAGTAGTTGAATCAAACGATAACTGAGATTCTGTTAGAAAACGTACATGGGGTTTGGCAGACTGCAAGTGGAAATGGACATCGTTTTGATTACAATTGAGACCACGTATATTTGTGAAATGAATTAGGAAGTGCTTGGGAGGTTTAGATCTTTTCTCAGATAAGCTTGCTCTATTAGTTTGACAATTCATGGTGTATTCAATAGTAAGAAAAAGTGGGTGGGACATTCTGTATGAAGTAATGAAATTTTTGGATATGGCGTAGTACATGGTAAGAATATACTGAGATCCTTGACATAACGTGGCCTGGACAATGCTCCCCGCATACACACTACTCGGACTCCTTCCAGTCACTATCTGGCAGAGTAGAGGTAGCAGGATTATCCACTAGCTAAACCGGAAGACTCCTACAGAGTTACCAATAGGTTCGGTCCGGTGTACTAACTAGCGGACGGCCTGCGAACACCGTTTTAGAGCTGTACCCTCGAAATGTAAGGAATATTGGATCTCGCCACGATGTTCATCATAACCTCAAAAGTCATCAATCATACTGCATGATAGAAGAGATAGGGAAGGGTTGACCGGAATTTAGCTGTAGAGACTAAACGTGGGTTCCACCACTTCAAGCCTCCATTATGCAAAGTGGTGGTATTGCACCGGTTGATAAGAGTCATCTACCACCTAGAATTAGACACAATATACCGATGCCTCATAGCCTTAGTTACTTTGGAGCTTAACACCATCGCACGGCATAGTTGAAAAAAAAAATAAACAAATAAACCCTAGTTTACACATGTGTATATGTATGTATTTTGAAGCTATTTTTTCGAAAAGAAATATTTCATATATATTAAGGGAGTGAATGGCATTTATCAATTTAAGTGCAGATAACTCTAATCAATACGTTCAAAAACAAAGCTTTATTTTATGCTATATAGGACTTTCGCATTAAATAGTACGAAATAAAACTTATTTTTGGTACATTGTGATTAATATAATAAACCCTTGAGGTTGTCACAAACATTCCCTCATATAGGCCAGGCAAGCTGTACTTGCTATCTGGGAGTCTAAAAGGCTGAGGGAACTGATATTCGAGTGACACTCAAGTCAAGTGGACCCAATTTTGGCAAAGTCCGGACGGCCTGTGACAGCCAAATCCTCTGCTTGTACCTTCATGATGGTGGGACTGTTAGTAATCCTTGGTATAACCTCCATGCACAAGCACACGGTGGGTGACCACCCAGGTGTGAACCAACGTAAGCAGGGGTAGAGGTGTGGCGGCCACACCACATGGTGGAATGCCGCCTCTCTGTGTTACCAGGCAGTACTAGGTGGTAGATGACTCTCATCAACCTCTGAAATACCACCCCTTTGCTTACTTTTCATCTTCCTCGTTCATAAATTGAACTGCCGTTTTCTGGAACAACCTTCCTTCATACGTATTTCCTAAAAATTACAGTCTACAGAAGTTCAAGTGTAATGTCAACAAATATATTCTTTCGTCTTCTCAACCTCCAACCCAATCACGGTACTAAGTACTATAGATTCTAATACCTCTAGTGTTTGGGGTTTTCATAAAAAAAAAAAAGACAAGGGTCGTTAAATGTTACTGTTTGCACCATTAGAACTAATGAAGAAACATGACTAAATGTTTCTTGAAACATGACTAAACTGCAGCATTAATAAAATCATATCTTTTAAAAAATATATTTATGAATATTCAATGAAAGCGAAAAAAAAAAAAAAAAAAAAACGCTTACTACTTAAACTTCTAGAAAGTATCTCAAAGCGGTTGCACTTGTGACACGTTTTGCCTTTATATATAACCAGCGCATGAAATCACAGTTTTGGGTGTTTATAATACAAGGTTATCTCAATGTAATTTAGCAACTTGCAGTTTACTCAACTGTCATTAAAACGGTTGTTATACGCAAAATCCCTTTTTATACTAAATAAAAAAGAAAAAAAAAAAAAGTGTGTTCCGAGCACGCATAGCCGAAGTTAAGCGAAACTTCTTTAGGTGAACGTTTATCACTTTACCGAGAATCCCGTATTGACCGTATGAATGCCGCAGGCAACGAATCTGCATCAATGGGAGCTTCGGAGATATGAGAAATTCCGTTCTCAAATCTAGATTTGGCAAGTGATGTGGCTTCGGATGATATACTAGATTACATGGATGATATACTACCCTTACTAGATCCGTCATCGCAGGAGTCCCACAAGGAGGGGTCCTTTCCGGCCTTCTGTTCTCATCTATTATCTTCCCACTGGTTGCACATTCTCGATGTCTACTGAGCTATGCAGATGATATCAAGATACTCACTCCCATCATCCCTGGTCAAGACCTTAATCTGGTAAAAACGGAAATTAAACAACACTCTCACTGCAGTCACATCTTACCTCTGCCAGTTTGGGCTCAAGATCAATCCTGCTAAGTCCGAATTCATGGTGTATTCATTGAAGCAAACTCCTTCTCTCCAGCCTTCGGTCGGCAACATCCTCATCCCAGTTGTGTGCAGCCATCGTGATCTGGGCGTTGTATTCGACTCCAAACTTCGATTCAACGCCCACATAGACATGCTCCTCACACGTGCTTCAAGACTCCGGTGGATAGCAAAACAGCATCTTCTTCATATCAGAGATAAAAAGACAACCGTGAGGTACATAAGAAATTATCTTTCCACCTTTACTCTATGCTGCTGAAATTTGGGCATCAGCGGCACCGTCAATAAAGAAACCACTCTTTGCCACAGAATTCTGGCTCCTAAAGTGGGCCAACAGGAAGCACAACCTTCCAGCTCTGATTCGTACCACGCAGCTTGCCAACTCTCTCGGGATTCCACGGCTTCCCACCTTAGTCGACGACCAACGCCTCCTAGCAACAGTCAAGATGATAACAGGCATAATCGCAACACCTTCATTCTGGGATACCTGTGGCTGGAGGATCCCCCCCTGCTGCCCTTAGGGCCAATCCCAAGCTCTACTCGCATTCAACACGACTCCATCTCTCGGACAGGTTCCTCCCTCAGCAGATTCAAGCAAACCCAGGCACTTGACGCCGACCTGAACAAATTCGCTGTTGACCGGACTTACCGAAAAAAAATTATGACTAGCAGGACTAATCAGCAATGACTGATGTGTACCTTGCAACTGTTCCTGTCTGATTGAGCTGGTGCTCTTATCTCGATGTTAAGCCAGCTCAATCAGACTTAACTTTCGTAAGGAGTTCTCTCTTTTGTATCAAAATATGTTTTCATTTGTAAAATTACCTGTTTTTGTAAATTAATTGTTCGATTTTCCCGGAAGTTTCGGGAGGCTGTAAAAATGTAAACCCCTGGCTTTTTGGCAGTGTAGGGCATTAAAGATTATCTCTCTATATTTAAAACAATTGATTTCGATAGAGCCAGAACCGCTTTGGTCTTGAGAGAGCCACGACAACTGTTACGGACAGACATTTGACTTACATCCTCATTTGGAAATGCTGTTTTAAGAAGAGCGTGATCTCGAGCTGCTACAATCTTCACCTCCTTCTTGAACCAAAGCAGATCACACCCGGAACAGACTGAACCGAAATCGTTATCCAGGAATGTACGTTTAAACTGTGCATAGATTCTTCGGTGTTTCTTAAAATTTTGTTGCTGCTCTGGCTGTGTATTACGTGTTGACCGATTTGATGGAATACTTCTGGCAGTCGGTTTTGGCTCCTTCGTTTTTCGTTTACGACTGGGCTTCGAGATCTTTCCATCATTTTCATTTGTAGTATCAACTTCCATGATTCCTTCGAAATTCATTTCTAACATTTCTGGGGAGATGTAAGCCTCTGAAGATGTGGATGGACCTTCTCAGGCTTCTTTGTCCAACTCCATCGCACGCTGTAATATCTTCCACTGTCGAAATACTTAGATCTCTCCTTTGTACTCAATGGGGGTGGTTTCGGTGGTCGCATTGCACGTATACGTGCTATTTTCGCTCACTATTAGTCTTCGACATGTTCAATTATAATTTTTTTTTTTCCGTCGAAATTTTTTCTTAAATATGGTGGTGAATGACGAAAAAAATAGCATGACGCAATCAGTAGAGATACTGATTGGTCATGCGTCGCTCGTGCCTGGTACGGAGTGGTACAATAGTGGGGGAGTTGAATCATTTCGTGTCGCATTTTCTTGACGATATTTGTCAATCCACGGACGCATTGCATGTGCTCTATACGCCGTACAACGCTCACTACAGTGGACCCCCGCTTTACGATTAGTTCCCTGTACGATCAAATTACTTTACGTACACACTCAATAACAAAATACCGTTCACTATGCGATATGCAGTAAGCGCCGGTCATTGTGATCGCGTTTACGAATTGAATTTTAATTCTATTAACGGCAATTCTAATAAGTGAAAATAGGAGGAATATTATCCACAGGCTATCTTTACTTTTATAGATTTACACTTTATTACATTACCAATTAACAAAATTAAATATTTCGTGAAAATCGGAAGAATATTTTTCCACAGGTTAACAAAATAAAAAAAGGTCGCTGGATATTCCCAGGTGATTACCCTCCCAATTACTAACCCAGCCTAACTTCAGTGAGCGCACGAAAACCAGAGCATTTAACCTAGTACAGTAGTTGGATGTTCTGAGCGCCTGTAACGTGTTTACTTATGGCAACGGTCGCATTTTTTTGTCAATCCACGAACGCAAGTTACTTCCATCTGAAAACTGCCTAGAGCGCGCCCAAAGAAGTTTCACTTATTACCCTGCCACTTTATTAGAGAATCCATCCGAAATCAGTATGCCTCCGGTTGTAGGTTTGTGTTTTCAAACCGAAAATGAAATTTCCGATTAGTGGCTTTTCGTTTAATTGCTTAGTCCTCGATTCCATTTACAGCGATATGGAATCGACTGTAATCGAAAATCGTTCATTCAGCTGAAAGAAATGAAGCCATTAGATATTTTAATAGCTGTTTTATGTATGATTCCCGGTTCTATTACGATGTGCAAAAATACAATGGTCTTATTATATTAAGTTCAGTCCTGACTCACCTCTTATGTTTGTTGCGTATTTTCCTAAATGAACTGCGAGATACCAAAACGTTCCTTCTCTGCTGCAGGGAATGATCAATAAATGCTGATGTCATCAGGCATGTGGCGCACAAACATACCGAATTATGAAAATATGGCATAGTATTTGTAGATTACCTTCGTAGATTATAGACATATTTCACATTCCAACGAAAATAAACATTAAATAAATATTTTTATTAAAGTTTATAAACATACGAGTATATATATATATATATATATATATTTTTTTTTTTTTTTTTTTTTTCAGTCACTCAGTCTATATTCCGCGTGTGGCCCATAAAATAAAATAGTCAAAATACATTAGAATGTTCATGTAGTTTGATCATTAATATATAGTACACTACATCTGTAAATTTATACAGATGTAGTGTACAACCCTTATAATACATTGTTTGTGTTAGTGGTCCTCTAGGCACTTCAAATCACAACTTGGTGATAGTCTCTTCTCCAATAGGACCTCTTTCTCATGGACAATCTCAGCCTCGTATCATTCGGATTTACAAGAATGCGAAATGGAATGATCTGCGATTCTTATTAATATTCCTCTTTTTTTGTTTGGTGGATTACTGTTTTAAATCTTCTGATTCTATTTTCTCAGATCGTGTTCACGAAATTATTCTTGTAGGTATACAACTTAAAATTCGTCCTTTATCTAAACATTGGGTTTCCAGTAAGTGTGATAATGCTGTTCAAGATAAGAGTAGAGCATATTGCAATTGGCTTGTATCCAAATCTCTAGTTTCATTTTCTGCCTACACTAAAGCGGGCAACAATTGTAAATCAGTTTTTAATCGATCCAAATTTGATTTTTAACAGACTAAGAGTAGAACACCTGCTTCTTGTCCAAATGCTATTCGTGCGTTCTGATCTCTTGCAAAAGCTATTGGCCACAATTTCTGTCCATATATACTCTCACCTCTCTTACAACCTGATGGTTCTATTGCAATCTCAGCTAAAGATAAACCCTACTTATTAGCATCCTGCCTTTCTTCTAACACTTCAACGATTTTTACGATCTAACTTTTGATGATTTTGATAAATCACCCTTTGAGTGGAATGTACCAAATACATTCCACTCAAAGCCTCTTGTGACCCTCCGACAGAAGAATGTTAGAATTCTGAACAATCTTGATGCCAAGAAAGCTCGTTGTCTTGATAGCATTTCTCCACTTGTCCTCAAAACTTGTGGCTCTGAGTTTGCTCCTGTTCTGTGTTGCCTTTATTTGAAGTTTCGTACTACACTCGTGTTTTTACTTCAGCATAGAAATTTGTTCATATCCAGCCAGTTCGGTTTTTTAAAAAAGAACGATAAATCCCGCCCTTCCGATTATCGTTCATTGCAGCTACTTCTATGCTTTTCAAAATAATGAAGAAATTCATCAACAGCCAACTCCTAAATTATCTCGAAACCTTCCATATAATTAATGATCTCCAATATGGATTCCGTCAGTGTCGATCCACTGATGATATATTGGCGTTATTACTCATATTTGTACATGAAACCAGTACCGGCCACAAGCATGTTCAACCGGTTCTGTCGAACATGGCCCGCACTCAAACGGTCAAAACAATACTGTTGATTAATGTATTAAATATTATTCGTATTTAAATTTTTGTTCAGTATAATATAAAATTATTTAATTATGTCTTAATTACTATAAAATTTGAAAATTAAAAAAACATCACTATTACAAAAACATCCCGCATAAGTTTTGTACAGGACCATAGGGCCCGCAAGTAATTCTTGAACAGGGCCCCCGAAAAATTTTGGGGGGCGGCTGTGCATGAAACTCAAGCTTGCTCTTCACATTTCAAAAGCTTTTGATCGTGTTTGGCATAAAGGTCTTCGAAACAAATGCCATCTTATGAATTACCAACTTTTCGCAAATCGGTAGCCAGTGTTCTCTCCAAATGCTCATTTCAGATGATAGCAGTTAGCTCTACGTCTTCTAACTTCTCAATTAATGGTGTGCCCAAGGGGTTTATCCCTTTCTCTTATACATTTCTCTGGTATATTAATGACCTTCTTCTACTAACTGGAAATCCTATCCTAATTTTGCTTCTAGAACATCCAACACAAATTCCTTAATTAACGATCTCCAGGTAATCTTTCAGAGGGTTAAGAAAACGAATTTAATTTCAATTCTTCTAAAACGCAGTCCTCTGTCTATATATTGTTGAGGAAAAAAGGTTTCTCTTTCACCTTCTTTTCTTTTAAACGACTATGGACTCTACATATCTCAAATCCACTCTACTACCGAACACTATTCCCACATCTGAGGTGGTGACTCCAAACTTAGCTAAAGCCATAGACTCTATTCAAAAGAGGGAAGTCATAATTAACGACTCATCTCTTACGAAATATCACCACTGTCCTCACAGACGTTCAGTTTCTGTTGCATGCCCTTTTACAGATACTTCCGTGGCATTGTTCTCCTGAGTTGAAATATGTAATTGCCCCACTCTATTCCAAACCATACCCGCACGCATGCTGTAAACGGTCAGCATCCATTCACTGTCAAAATACAAACGCACAAAAGCGAATTTTCCTATACTCATTTATCCTTTCTACTTCTATTCTCTAGAACAACCTTCCTTCTCATCTATTTTTCCGAAAATTACAATCTACAGAAATTCACGTCTGGTGTCAACAATATCTTCTGTCATTTGGGCTTTTAACCCATGCATAGTACACAGTACTACTGGTTCTAAAACCTTTTAGTGTTTAAAAAAGCTAAAACATTTATTTACGTATGCAACTATATCACATTTCCGTTAGTGTTAGCAACACTAACAGAAATGTTTATCTCTAGCCAACAGCCTGAAAGTGATTTAACATGTTTCAAGGTCATACTGTGATTTTATATATATATATAAAAGATTGTATTAAAGAGGAAAAACAGAAAACATCAGACAGTTAAATAAACTGGATATGGCAAATGCACCGAAGCGCGCAAAGCAGCAGCAACGGATGCAAATGTAAATATATGTATATTATAATTAATATGATAACTATGGGCAAGTATGGAAACGCAGTCCGTTGATGCTATGTCAGGTGTAGTCCCCCGATGAAATACCTGATTTAGCATCAATATTTACTTTGCTGACATCAGATTTTATTATATTTATTAATTTCATATTTTCTTTTCTTCCCCGTTTCGGAGTACTGTATTTAGCAAACTTTTCCCGCCTTTATCTGATGTAGGCTATCGTAACTTTCTTTTGACATTTTGATGTAATTTTTTTAAGCTTTCCGGGTGTTTCGAACTGCCATCTTTACTTTTATTTATCATATTAATTATAATATATATATATATAGTGTAACATTGAGTAAGCAACACCTTGAGTTGCTTTTGCATTTTCAACACTCCCTTGTGTAGGAACAGACTGGTCTATGACGCTGGTGAGGGCACAGAGTCAGAAATAGCTGATATAAGAGGCACACGTGCAGATCAGTTTTTGAATGCTTACGAGGAAAAATGGATCGACGCCGAGACCTATCCGACTTCCAACGTGGAATGATCGTGAGGAAACAAACTGAGTGATCACTGAATTATGACCACCTACCTAATACTTCGAAGGTCCTCCTATTGCCCTCAGTACAGCAGCTATCCGACGTGGCATTCAACAAGATGTTGGAAGCGTTAGGGAGGTATGGCTAACAAAGCTGTGTAATGCGGCTAGCAATGCAGGTGATTGGTGTATCCAGACGCCTGATATGCCTTCCCATAGTGTCCCACAAGTGCTCGATGGGACTGAGATGTCGGTGGAGTACAGAGGCGAATGGATATGCTAGAAGTCAGAACTACGTTCCTCAAACCATCCCTGCACATCAAGTGCCCGATGGCTCGGCGCATTGTCATCTTGGAAGACACCATCGACATTCGAGAAAACGCGGGGTGTACAGTCAACAAGCGGATGATGATAGCGGAGACCAGTGATACGTTGTTCCACATGCACCAGGGGTCAAAGTTCCTTCCAGTGAAACATGAACCGCCCAGCATACAACCGCCTCCACCGGCCTGCACTTTTGATACCATGCATGATGGATGAAGAGCCTAAGGTTGTTGACAAATCCGTACACGACCATCCACGGTGTGGAGTAAATAACGTGACTCATCCGACCAGCACACCTTCCAGTCTTCTAACGTTCAACTTGCATGCTCTTTGCCCTAGGCGAGTCTTTTACGCCGATGAACTTTGGTAAGGAGAGGATGTCGTAGGGGTCGTCTTCTGGTATAGCGCATATGTGCTAGCGTGCAACGCGTGGTCATGCCAGATATTGTTCTGGGTTGGCCCATGTTGTATTAGGTAGTGAACTCTTCAACAGTGCTGCGCCTGTTCGCCTGTACGGGTCGTCGGACCCGGCACTCACCTCTAACATCAACCTTTCGCTGACCTTTGCAGTTTTGCCGTCGGGTCGTTGTTTGACCATTTTGACGCCAGTCCTGGTACACTTTAACAACCGCGGCTCTCGAATACCCCACCAGTTCAGCCGTTTAGGAAATCGAGTCACCAGGTCGTCGAGTACCCACAATCTGTCCTTTATCAAAATCCGATAAAGACTTCTTTTTACCCGTGACGCTCGGAATTTTACTAACTACTGAACCACTGACACCTTATGTATGCTACTTTCGTCGACTAACTGCGCACTCTCGTACCTCACGTGGTCAACGGGTCGCAGTCAATTTTCAAAAGGGTGGTCTTAATTCAGTGATCACTCAGTATATGCAGGTGCCAGTATCTCGGCAATAGCCAAAGTGATTACGTGCTCGCGTTCTGGGTATCACAGGTCTAACCTCACTGGCTCAAAGCAGTCGAACAACCAGCCAAAGGTCACAAAGTGCGGCAATTACGTGTAGTCGATGCCTGTGGTGAGCATCATGTACAGTATTCCATTTCAGAACACAGCAGCTACGCAGGAGAGTGGCTCAACTAACCACCCACACAATACAACGAAGGAACAGGGAGACCAACATAGACATGGACTGTGCGTCAGACAATATGTAAGTGCTATAGCAATCGACAGCCATCACTGGTACCCACGCTGACTGTGAGACACAAGAAACTGTGCCTTGCATGGGCACGTAGAAATGTTGGAATATGTCGTCTGGTCTGATGAATCCCGTTCCCAACTCTATTGTGATACAATTGGGCGTATCCACAATTCGAAAAATCAAAATGAGGCCATTGCAACTGAATGTACAGAAATTATGGGATACCTACCTAGTAATGGGTAGACCCACTTTTCGCCCGGATAAGAGCAATCGACATCCATCTATTTCCGCCCATGTTTGTTGCGCTTCTATCCATAATTACGTCGCATTCATGAGTGGAGGATACAAAGCTCGAACGAACCTTCCCACAGCATCCCTAAGATGCTCCAGAGGTTTCATGTCCGGTGAACAGGGAGGCCATTCCATGGTGGTAAAATCTGCGGAATGCTCTTCGAACGATGTTCTAGACGCCACGGCTCTGTGGGAAGACGTATTGTCCTGCTCGAAGAGTCCATTGTCCTGTGAGTGCACGATGACCATGAAGGGATGCAGATGGTCTGCAAAGATGTACACGTAACCTGGACCATTCAGAAATGTGTCTAGACGTACCAGAGGTCCAACGTGTGCCAAATGAACACGTAACCTGGGCCATTTAAAAATGTGTCTGGATGTACCAGAGGTCTGTGGCAAATGAACACGCCCCAGACCATTACCGACCGTCCATCTGCCTGAACAGTTCCTTGTTGACATGACAGGTCTGCGCGGTAGTACAGTGGTATTGTCACCGTCCTCCCCACGCCGGGTAGAAAAGGCCCGGGTTCGAATCCCATCGATGACGCGAGGAACTTTAATGGACTTTTTTCACTCCGTGGCTGAGTTAGCCGGTCTCAGGCATAGATAGCAAAGTTTTTCCTCCAGAAACTCAGACTTTTCGTCCAGCAAAAGAGACAAATCGGCCATAGAACACATGCAATTAACAGACATAAGACACACAGCAGGGACGATGAATTTAATTTTTCGGGTGGCCTAAAAATAACAGTTTGATTTTTTGTTGATATGACGGGTGCATAGTTTTATGCGGTTTCCGCCAGGTACTCACTCTCCCGTCCACTCGAAATAACTGGAAACGGGACTCATTGGACAAGGAGACCCGTTTCTAATCATCCAACGTCCAGGGTCGATGGTCTTTCACTCAGTTGAGGCGTAGAGTCTTCTGTCGTGGTGTTAACAATGGGACTCTGGTGGGTCGGCGTCTCCCATAACCTATTGCGGCTAATGATCGCCTGATGGTCTTGGTGGAGACATTTCTGGTAATTCCATCGTTTAAGTGGGCGGTGATTTGTGCCACTGTCGGTCTCCATTTGGATGAAACATTGCGAGACAGACGTGGACGGCCCCGTTCATCCACCACCTTTCTCCGCCCACACCGCTGTCCACGATGACATGTTATTCCGGAAATGGGGTATTCCCGCTACACTCTTGATACTGTCGAACGGGGATAGTACAATTTCTGTATCACCTCAGCGATAGAGTGACCCATGTGTCGGGCACCCACTATCATCCCTCTTTCAAAGTCTGTTAACTCACCACCTTTATCCATACTGACATCGAATTACCGTCTACGTGAATGCAGTGATGTAGCGTACCTATATACCTGCGAAGCGGTGGGTTCGTCCACTAGCGAGAGGGGGGTGACAGCGTCCATTGCTCAGGAACCAGGTATGCCAAGAGACGCGCGCTTCAAATTGATCAAGACTAACTAACTACTACTATTATATTTAGGCCACCAGAATAATTAAATTCATCTGCCGTGCTGTGTCTTATGTCTGTTAATTGCGTGTGTTCTATGGTCGATTTGTCTGTTTGCTGGACGAAAAACACCAGTTTCTTGGGGGGAAAACCTTGCTATCTATGCCTGAGGCCAACTAACCAGCCACGGAGTGAAAAAAGCCCATTAAAGTTCCTCGCGTCATCGACGGGATTCGATCCCGGGCCTTTTCCACCCGGTGTAGGGAGGACGGTGACGATACCACTGTGCTACACGCGCAGGCATCAACACTAACTACACTTTGATCTTAGCCAAAAGGCCGAGAAGCACTAACTCCAGTAATTCACCAAATTTCGAAGCCGTAGCCATCACACTGCTCAGAAACGCATCCACAATAGATATCTGCGTAATGTATATCCCACCGGTACCCACAATGGATATCATTACTGAAGCAGCCAACTGGGAAATAACCCCCCTCAGCTCACCATATCGTCATCGGTGATTTCAACTTCACTCCACAGCTCACAGCCCACAAGAAGATCCCTGTTGACCTGGTCAGCAAATATACACCTAATCGATCACTGCCCTACTAGAGGAGAAAACAACCTTGACTTGCTTTTTCCTCCTTAGCATGTATGACTGAAGAATCTTCTGAGACGCACTACATTCGGATCACCAATCTATCTACGTAAAATTAATTATTCCTACTCGGGGACCACCTGCCCGAAAAAACGTTCAGACCGCCGTCATCGTCAGCCCAAGCTCCTTAAAGTCCAAAAATGTCTGCAAGCTGCCACCCTTATACCTTAGCATGTCCTTGAAACTTGTGACGTCTGGCTTGCTGTAACACTATTAACAAACTGGGTAAACACCATTGCACAATATTCCGCATCAAAGAATATAAGATTTCATCTCACTCCAAAGCCTGGTGGAATCCAAATGTACACATGGCCTTCATATTAAAACAGCAGCTACACCAGATCTGGAAAAAAACTCAATAGGTTTCTGACCGGATATCTTATTCTAGAGCACGAGCGCAATTTAATAGGGAGAAATCAAAAGCAATAACAGCACACCTGGGCGCCCAACTTCAAAAAGGAAAAATCCCATACCGCTTCAGAACACCTAGCTTTCCTAGTCAGCTGTACCCAGCTCAATGGCTAGATCATATTACCAGGTTCAATACGCCCACAGGTTAACTAAACTCTCTTTTATGTCCCGACAATGAATTACAAGACATCTTGTATTCCATAACCATCTCTACACACCAGCTGATAGCAGCGATAAACTCCCTTCCAGCGATAGCAACCGCGGGGGCCGACAAAGTGCCACAATTCATGGTAAAATGCCTCAGTCCGTTCATCCTTCAACCGCTCAGGTCCATTTTCAACGGAATTCTAATCACGAGAATCTTTCCTAAAGTCTGGAACAGCTACCTTCTCAGACCACATCCAAAACTTCGAAACCCCACTCTACGTAAGCACTTTCGGCCGATATCTAACCCCTCAACGCTCCTGAAAATCCTGGAAAAAATTATGCTGCCCACCTTAATGAATCAGATCCTTGGAGATAAGCCACCACAGGTCCACTACGCCATCCAAAACCGATCCACAGTGACGAACCTCCTTGCAACCACGTAATATATTGTCCTCCTTTGAACAGCAAGAGGAACTCGCAATCACGTACCTGGATATTGAAGCTGCCTTTGACGGCATTAACGTGTCGGCGCTCCTCCGCTTACTGGAAGACCACTATCTAATCCAAAGTAAAATTCTCTAGTTCAGAGCATCACTCCTCTATGATAGGGGACTACAAGTCGATGCCTACGGACAATCGCACAAGAAGGCAATCTATGCTGGTGTCCTGCAGGGAGAAGTCCTATCTGGCTTATTATTTACAGCCAGCATTGCGCCTCTTGTCCGTAGCAATGAGAAAATCATCACGTATGCAGATGATATAAAAATTCTAACGCCTATTACTTCCAACAATCACCTTGAGGCTATAGCATGTATCAATAATAGTTTCATCAACGTCGCTTCTTACCTCAAACAGTATGGACTCTCAATCGACCCACAAAAAACAAAACTAAAGTGTTCCCTCTCAGACCAACCCCCCTACAATAACAGCCCCAAAACTTGATGGATTGTAATATCTGCCATTCCTACCCATGCGGATTTGGGAATAGTATTTGACCCAAAACTTCGGTTTTACGCTCATGTAGCCAAGCTCACGTCCAGAGCAGCCTCTCTCTGATGGGTAGCTAAACAACAACTAATTTATGTTCAGGAGCCTCATATAATTAAGAAATTCATCAGAATAGTAATCTATTCTCCACTCCTCTATGCTGTGGGCATCAGCAGCTACTACAACGAAAAAGCCAATACTCGCTGCAGAATTCTGGCTACTTAAATGGGCTAATCGGAAAGCTTGTCTCCCACCACAGGACAGAACTACAGCCTTAGCTACCTCACTGGGGATGCATCGACTGCCTGATATTGAAATACGACTGATAGCTACATTTAAAATTATCACGGGTCAGATCTCAATACCTTGCATTTGGGATTCGTGTTACTGGCGAATACCCAAGCCAGAACTTCTGTCAACCCCGATGCTCTGCTCAAGGAATCGGAGGCTTCATATCTCAGACCGCTTCCTCCCAAACAAAATGTTACCGGAAGTACGTCTCATCGACGCTGACTTGCACAGGTTTTGCAGCAATAAAACCTACAGGTAAGAAATGCTAGCAGCTCGTTCCAATCCCAGAATCGAATAAGAACAAGTTCGTGCGCCCTCCACACCACTTGCCAAGCTCTCCTGTGCCATGACAAAATTCGTTTGACAGAGAAATGCCATTCATGTATACTGTATTATATATTTTGATTGTAAATATGATGTAGATCTGTATGATGTAGCTTGTAAATATGGTTAATGCGTAATGTGAGGAAGTGTAATAACATGTTTACATTTTTAATTTTAGTGTACACATAATTAATTATCTATTCTGATATGTCATCTGATATGTTATCTATTCTGATATGTCTGCAACTGTCCCGTCACGGTCTTTGGCCGTGACGGGACAGTTGCAACTTCACTTACATCGATGTACATTGTATTGATTTAGTTGCAATAAAGATTCTCTCTCTCTCTCTCTCTCTCTCTCTCTCTCTCTCTCTCTCTCTCTCTCTCTTATCTGATGCAATCTGTAAGAAATACTGCATATACTTACGTTATTCGGACGACAATTACAATTTAGGGCTGATATACTTTCTTTGAACACCAGTGTATATATACACTTTTTTTTTTCTTCTTTCTTTTTTTTTTTTTAAACGTACCACATCGATCCCTCAAACGGTTTCTGGGTATGCCAATGCTCGGTAGCGTTAACGAAACGGGTTGCTACTGATATGCGAAAACCTTCGGATATTTTCGATTGAGTTGCAGAAGAAGGCAGAGATTGCTTGGAGGAAATACATAACCTTAAAATAGTTATAAATAAAGCACGCTATTTGGTAACAACTTCGCTGCCACACTTTTAAAAACTATTAGCATTGTCACGATGAACAGAAATGTGGATTTTCAGGCAGTTCCGTTAACTCTTTAGGTATGGCGAAATTTTTCCGACAGTGAGTATATATATTTACTACCTAGATATTTTTGTAAATAATGATAACTAAATGACTCTTGTCCTATATTATATGGATGTTAAGCATACTTATAATATACAGTACAGGAATTGCCCGACTTACGTAATACTCGACTTACGGAAATCGACTTTACGTAAGTTTTTCCCGGCCCATGCAAACTTAAAATCGTGGAAGCGTATTTTGCATTCCATCGGAATAAACGGAGGTATCGTGAAAATATCGTAATGTAAACCCAATAACACATTGTGGGGTTTTTTTTTTTTTTTTTTTTGCAATTCGTTCCAAGTCCTTCGAAGTTGAAAATTTCGCTATATTATTAAGCTATTTACCTCTCTAAAAGGTCATATTTATAATGGAAATTGCACTACCCTTTCATCGTTATCATATGTTCCCGTTATAAGAATCAATTTTGAACGCCTTTGTGATATTTTTCTAAAGCACGTTTCTGGAGGTCACGACCATAAAACAATTTGTACTTTCCGGTTTATTGGGTTTTTCGGTTCGTGCATCTCATTATAAACTGGTAATAAACTCGATCTTATTGCATTTGTGATAATACCGATAATTGCAATTGTGTCGGTTTTTACGCTATTATGGTGAAATGTGTTCCCCTTCACTGAAATCTTCAATCATATAAAAAAACAAAATTTCAGAAACTTCTCTTCATTCCTATTTACGTATTACAATGATAAAGGAAAAGCGACCAACGGAAACTGCAAGTGGTGATAGTGCAGGAAACGAAACAAATTGATTTAGAAATGAAGATGAAAATTATTTAGAAGTACGAAGTAGGACAAAGTTTGTCATCTATTGCAAGGGAATTAGGTCTCGCTGCTTCAACATTGAATACTATATAGTAGTATGTAGTAGTAGTAGTGATGCAAGAAAGCAAGTGTATGAGCTTATGCAGCATCAGCCAAAAAAAAAAAAAAAAAAATCACACACCATTCCCTCCAAATGCCTGTCCAGTTCCTCCTTAAATTTATTCAACCTATCAACTTCCACAACAGATGGAAGTTTGTTCCAGCAATTAACCACCCGCTGGCTAAAGGCAAATTTCCGCACATCTATTCTACATCTGTCTTTTCTTAATTTGAATTTATGCCCCCTTAGGTTCGTAATCTGAACAAGTG
Organism: Mastigoproctus giganteus; assembly: GCF_048544385.1. Classification (NCBI taxonomy): domain Eukaryota; kingdom Metazoa; phylum Arthropoda; class Arachnida; order Uropygi; family Thelyphonidae; genus Mastigoproctus; species Mastigoproctus giganteus. The sequence continues at coordinate 124,300,713 of NC_143584.1, read as the reverse complement.
GAAGGATCCCATCAAAATTCAGGGTGCTCAACCCATTCAAGGCCTTATACACCTCAATCAGATCACCGCGCAGGTGCCTAGTCTCCAGCCAGTGCAATTTGCAGAACTTAAGCCTCTCTTGGTAAGAGGATCCCTTCATTCCCCTCACCAATCTTGTTGAGGAACAGTGCGCGTATAAAAGAACATGTTAAAAGACCAACGCATTTAAGACCAACAGTGATCACAAAACAGCGTTCAGGTGCTATATATCGAAGATAGAACAGCTGTTAATAATATGGATCGAAAATCAAATTCAGAATCAGATTCCCCCTTAGGCTAATGATCATTCAAGCAGAAGCAACAAGTATTTATAAAGATATTAAGGATAAGTACGGCGAACCCCAATCTAAGTTCGTGGCAAACAATGGGTGGGTTAATAGGTTCAAGCATCGCGCTGGTTTCCACAACGTTAACGTATGCGGTGAAGTCGCCAGTGCCGATCCTGCAGCTGCAGAGAAATTTTGTGATGTGTTGGAAAAAAATTATTGATGAAGGCGGCTATTCAACGCAGCAAATTTTTAACGTTGGCGAAACTGCTCTGTATTGGAAAAAAATGCCAGATCGAACATACATTGCCAAAGAGGAAAATACAATGCCAGGTTTCAAGGCGTCAAAAGATAGGGCCACGCTCTTGCTTGGGACTAATGCAGCGGGAGATTACACATTCAAACCACTGCTTGTGGTTTGAATTTTGAGTGTGTCATTCTGGAATTCCTCATGCATTTACTGGTATCAATAAAGCCACCCTACCCGTGCATTTCCGATCGAAACAGAGAGCAGGGATAACAATATCTCTCTTTGTGGATTGGTTTAAATGCTGTTTCATTCCAGAGGTTGAAATATATTGTAAAACAACGACGTTCCTTTCAAGATTTTGCTTCTTAGTATTAGTATTAGTAACGGCCGCATGGTGCAAGAAAGCCTATGGCTTATGCTGCACCAGCCAAAAAAAAAAAAAAAATCCGAACAAAACAATGATAAAAACAAAAAAAAAAAAATAATAAATAAATAACTAAATAATAATAATTAATAAATAAAAAAAAAATAAAATAAAAAATAAATAAAAAGGAAATTAAACCTATCATCCTATGTGCTTCCCTTACCCGAAAGTACTATCCAGATGCCCTTTGAATTTCCCCAAACTGTCGGCCTCTACCACCCATGAAGGCAACTTATTCCAGTAATTTATAACTCGCTGGCTAAAATAGAACTTCCTGCAATCCAATCTAAACATTTCCCCCCGTAACTTGAATTTATGTCCCCTAGTTCTAGCATCATTTATAATCTTGAAAATTTTGTCCTCATTCATTTTACTGATGCCTCTCAGAGCCTTAAACACCTCAATCAAATCTCCTCTAAGGTGTCTAGTTTCCAAACTCTGCAACCCACATATTCGAAGTCTTTCTTCATAAGGACGCCCTTTTGCCGATCTCACCAGGCGAGTTACCCTTCTTTGCACCCTTTCAAGAAGCTCGATGTCTTTCTTTAGGTGCGGTCTCCATACTTGAACACAGTATTCCAAGTGTGGTCTAACATAAGCCTTATATAATGGGATTATCACGTCCCTATCTCTACTTGCAAAAGTTCGATAGATCATCGATAGGACACCATGGGCCTTCCTTGCAACCTGTTTACAATGCTCAGAGAATTTCATGTCTGACCGTATCGTAACACCCAAGTCCCTTTCCTCCAGTACTGGCTTTAGTTGAACTCCACCAAGTGAATAAGTTTTTTTGGGATTACTGTTTCCCAGGTGTAATACCTTACACTTTGTTGGATTAAAGCACAGCTGCCATTTTTCTGACCATTCCTGAAGTCTATCTAGGTCTCTCTGAAGAAGCTCAGCTTGACAGTGATCATTCTATTAGATAATGCTCCTGGACATCCTACGCATCTAGATGATTTCAATTCGAACGTGAGAGTCATATTTCTTCCGCCAAACACGACTTCACTCATCCAACCTATGGATCATGGTGTTATTTCGAATTTAAAAGCATACTATTTACGCACAACATTTGCTCAGGCACTGTCTGTAGTAGCCGGTGAGAAAAATTTTACGTTAAGAGACTTTTTGAAATCTTACAATATTTACCACGCCATCTTAAACATTAATAAGGCCGGGGCGAAAATTACTAAAAGTTGTTTAAATGGCGCATGAAAGAAAATATGCCCACGGCACGTAAAAGGCTTCGAAGGATTTGAAAAAGAGGAATCATATGAAGAGAAGAAATTATTTAATGAAGAACTTACTGACTTGCAGGCAGCGATAGTGAAATAAGAAAATGCTGACGAAACTCAAGATGAACCAAATGAGGAGCCGAGACGCTTCATCACCAGAGAGATGGCAATGGCATTTCGTGAAATTACATCGGCAATGGCGAGGTTTGAGAAGATGGATCCTGACAGCGAACGATTCTTAAAAGTTAACAGAGGGGTGAATGATATGTTTGCTTGCTACAAAGAAATGTACGATAAAAAAAGAAATCACCGTCCAGTCATGCATTAATATGTTCTTTCATAAAGTTGAGCGGCTTCTAAATCTCCACAGCCCTCAACCTCCGCAGCGGCGTACTTATCAGCTGAAGACGTCGATTCTGGCAACGAAGACGGCCGCTGTAGCCGAGTGGTCAATCGCGCGGGTGCCTAAGTACACGTGCCTTGAGTGACTGGGGTTAAACCCTGTGACTGTTAAATACGGTGCTGTTTCTTGTATTGGGTCTATCTTGTGAACTCCTCTGACCGTTTGGTCGTCCCGGAGTATAAACAGAAAATATTTATATTATATTATGCTCGAGAGGAAAAGCTTACTGACGTTATGCCTGTCTCCTCTTTTTTGTAATTTTATAATTTTGAATTTTTTTAAATTGAACGCATTTGTAATTTTTCCTGAGCATGAGATAAAAAAATTTTGAATAAATACAATAAATAATTCTATTTACATGTTCGTCCAACATTTTCTTTTTTGATTCAATCAATTCAGCGAGCACAGTTGCGAGTGTTACAGAAGCATGGGGAAATTCCCCGACTTATGTAGCGCTCCACGGAAGGCAACTCTTACGTAAGTCGGGCAGTTCCTGTACTCTACACTGGTTTACAGTGTGCTCGTCACTACATTAGTACTACGAAATACAAATAAGACCCGTACAGTATTCTCTATTAAATAATTAAATTTTTGTTCATTCCAGCCCTAACTACAAGGTGATGAATGATGAGTTTATGTATATCGGCAATAAATGATTATTCGTTTATTTACATGATATCCTTCATTATTAATTCAAGCATCGTTAACAGATGACAAAATTATTAAAAGAGCCACCTTGTGGAAAGCTGTTGACACATTAATAGTTCAATTAATAGTTCAATAGAATTCTCGCATAACTAACGTTGTGTTTCCTATAACCTAAAATTCGCAATCGAAATTTCTTTCCCCCACCTCACAAGAAATATTTTTACTGTACTCATTTAAGTTATAAGTATGAAGATATAATAAAATTGTAAAATCTTTTTGTTCAAATAAAACAGTGCGTAAAAAGCCTGATAGTAAAATTAATGCCATTTTAGCCAGATAAAATCTTTGCTGTATTTCCAAATTTCCGACAGTTCACACTACGGAAGAAGTTACAACCCTTGAAATCGGAAAAATTAGTCAAATATTGCTTACAATTATACCCAGAAAGTTTCTCTTTTTCCCAGAAAACACACACACACCAAATTGGCCGCCGTACCAGAGTCGTAGTAAGGGTACTTAAGTACATGTGCTTAATTACCATGGTACAAACATGCATTACTACTAAATAGGCTGCTGTTTCTTGTATTCATTTTATCTTGTAAACTCATCCGACGACCACACAGTCAGAGCATAAACAGAAAATTTATGTTAAAACAAAATTTAATATTTTGTTTTATTTTTAACGAACATCAGTTAACCTATTAACCTGTATACTTCAAACTTTCTGAATCCGGATGTTTCGATGAGGAAGTTTCGACGAGACCAGCCTTCGATTACTGTTGGGAAGCCCAATGTTTCTTTTGAAATCGGGTTATTGTACGTTTCATGAATGAAGTATACGGCTCACAGATACTATAAAAAATATACTTATGTAATGATATCCAGGATATTCTACATCCTTTAATTCAGCTGTAAGGGCTAGATTAGTATTACTGATGGCGCGGTAAAAAATAATTCTTTTAGAGGGAAGATTAGCTGTTTGCGATAATCCCAACAGACATTTTTCAATGACCAAAAGAAACTAAAAAAATTACCAAAATCATTTAATTAAAAAGTCTTTGAATAATAATAATAATGAAGAGCACAAATAAAGTGTTAATGAAAGTGAAACCAAGTGCAAAAATCTGTCTTACAAAAAAAAAAAAAAATATATATATATATATATCGAAAATAGTAATAATACGTGTTAGTTAATATTATTAAACTTTCGGGATCTGTTCCATAACCAGAGAACAAAACAAAAATTAACAACTCTATTACCGGCACCAGTCCAAATCGAAATGTAATTAAAAGACTGGTTTCATAATGTACAGAGTCGTTAAAAATTTTCATGATACTGGTATAGACCATGTTGGATGTCAAAAGAAGGGATGACTTCAGTGGTAGAAAAGAAAGATACATGGGATGTATCTTTCTTTTCTACCACTTTTCTACTTTAAATTATCATAGAATCCTGAATCCCTCAATAAGTGTAAATTAGTCTGTAATATATTTACTTAGAGAAGGGAAAGGCTTAGGCAGGCTAAAGTAAATTATGGGAAGTCATTAGCTCAGAGTGCAAGGAGCAGTAGCAAAAAATTCTTTGCTTATGTGAAAACAATAAGGAAATGAATCAACGATATTGGCTCACTTGATATAAACGGTAAAGGCATTAATGATCCTGAACAGGTTGCTGATAAGTTGAATTAATACTTTGCACATACAACTATATTAGCATACGATGTCTTTAGAGTTGAGAATACCAACAGCCTAGCTAATACAACCAGGAAATTTAATGATCTTATCATAACTGAAATAACTAGAAAGGGGTAATTTCCCTTCTAATAATTTCTGGAAAAGAAAATATCACAGTTAAAAGTGGACTGGTGGAATTTAGCCAATTACAACACTGAGAACATAAGTGGATTCCGGCAACATCCTTATAGATGAGAGATATATAAACGTCTCTCCTATATCCTCGAAAGGTAAAATGAGTAACCATATGCTTGGAAGTTTGATATCTGTGCCTGGGAAAATTATGGATACATAATTAAAAGAAGTAATACAGGTTCATCTGAACAAGGATGGAAATGAATTACTATTACAATTATTAGTGGAAGCAACTTATTCCAGTGATTAACAACCCGCTGATCCTCCGTAACAGTATAATGGTTTTGCCAGGTTTTTGATTATACTGTTAGTATAATCAATATCCCCCCCCCCAATGCCAGCTGCAAAAGACCCGAGTTCGAATCACGTCAATGACGCGAGGAATTTTTAGGCTTTTTTACAACGTGGCTGAGTTAGCTGATCTCAGGAGAGGGTAGTGTCTTGTTTGTTCACGGAAACTCCGGTTTTTCGTCACACGCCATAAACAGCAAATCTACAGATATATTATATAGGGAGCAATATGGCCTAGATTGCTGATGAGCCTAAAACCCTATAACGACAAACGCAGGTAACTATTCAATTAACTTTTGAATTTCTCTAAGCTATCAGCTAATCCTCTTTCCTGTAATTTGAATTTATGGCCCCTAGTTCTGGAATAATTTATAGCACCGAAGATTTCGCCTTCATTCATTTTATTGTCCCCCTCTGAGAGACGCAGAGACCTCGATCATGTCTCCTTTGAGGCTACTGGTTGCCAAGCCCCGTATCCTACACAATCGAAGTCTTTCCTCGTACAGTTACCCTTTTGTAGAACTGACCATGCTGGTTGCCCGTCTTTGGACTCAAGAAGCTGACGTAGCCCAGTGGTCAGGAGCGAGAGTACATAGCACGCGTTCCTTGAGTGGACTGGGGTTCAAGCCCGTGACTACTAAATACGATAAATATTCGTATTGACGATTTATTGTAAACTCTACTGACTTGGTTGTCGTGCCGGAGTATAAACAGAAAATTTATTTATTTAAGTCAATGTCTGTATTTTTAGGTGAGGTCACCATTACCTGGACACAAATTCTTAAAGTACGGTCTTGAAATTGCCTTACAGAGAGGAATTATGACCTCTGTCTCTACAGGCTATTCGTAAATAAATTATATGGGCGTTCCTGGCCGCCTGCCTCCAATGCCCAAAGAGCTTCATATCCGTCCTTATCATAATTCCTAAATTTCTTTCTTCCTCTGTTTTTAATTCAACCCCACAAAGTGTATAAGTTATTTTGAAGTTGCCATTTCCCCAAGTGTAAGAACTTGCATTTTTCCGCAATAAAATATAGATGCCACTTTTCTGACCATCCTTGAAGCCTGTTCAAGTCATTTTGAAGGTGCACTGCTTGGTACTGATTATTAACCACCTCGCATTCTTTACATCGCCCTGAAAATTTTATATTACGCCCTCTATCCTCTCGTCGATATCGTTTATGAAAATAAGAAACAACAGTAGTCCAAGAGCCAATCCTTGGAGCATCCCCACTTCACGTTACACCAATCTGAAGAATAACCATTAATTCACAATCCTCTGTCTTCTGCCCTGCAGCCATTCAGCGATCTATCTAAGGATTTTCCCAGTCAACCGATGAGAAATACCTATCCCATCCATCTGAAACATCAGCTGGTTATCTAAAATTTTCCCCATCTAATACACAAGGATATCTGATTCGTTTTCTTCTTTGTATTCACATACATTTAAAACTCCTTGTCCTTTTATATAAAACAGCCTTTGCTGCCTTAGCCTTTTCTATGTTACTATTACAGATCAACTTGTAGCTGTTATAGGTATCAGTACTTTTTATCGCTCTGTTAACTTTCCCAAACCATCTTTTTCTGTTCTATTAGACTGACCAACTCTGTATTCACCCATCCCGGTATCCTACTCGTGCTGTATTTTCTTACTGGTATATATGAGTTTAAAGGTATTTCATAAAAATATTCCTTTAAAGCTATTCCATAAATCTAATGTATTCACCGGCCCTCTGCAATCTGCCCAGTTGATTGATGCCATGTAGCGTCTTAAACTGTCATAATTCCCTTTTCTGAAATTAAAACCCATGCCTTTAACTTCATATAGCTACTGCGTGATCACTTTCTGCTAATGATTTTTGTACTGTGAGCCCTATAATGTAATCTGAATCGCGAGTAATGGTGAGGTCTAGAATATCCTTACCCCTCGAATTTTCTTTTACATTCAGGTACAAACAGTAATCATTTAATTTATTTCAAAATTTTGTTTCCCAAGGTGAGTTTCCCACTATACTCTAGTCAATTAGAGGCAAATTGAAATCACCCATAATCAGACATTCACACTTGCTCGCTTATTACGTCTGCATGTAGAAAGTCCAAACAGAATCTTTTGGTCTCTAGATTACACCCACTCTCTTATACCTTTGCTTCTAAATAACTCACCCACACAGATTCAATGCTGACATGCATAACTTCTGAATCTGTGAAACTCTTTACGTGCTTGAACGGCTTTTAATAAGAAACAGGACATACCCCACCCTATTATGGCAGCGTTAATTGTTCTAAACAGGAGTTCGGTTCACTCATTTTATTGCTATTGTGGCGGTCTGCTGCGAGTGTAGCACAGTGGTATCGTCACCGTCCTCCCCACACCGGGGGGAAAAGACCATGGGTTCGAATCCCGTCGACGACGTGAGGAACTTTAATGGGATTTTTTCACTCCACGGCTGAGTTAGTCGGTCTCAGGCGTAGACAGCAAGGTTTATCACCTAGAAAATGGGGTTTTTCGTCCATCAAAACAGACAAATCGACCATACAACACAAGCAGTTAACAGACATAAGACACACAGCACGGCAGATGAATTTAATTATTTGAGTGGCTTAAAAATAATAGTTTGTTTTTGTTTAGCTATTGTGGTGGTGGTTGTTGCTGTTGTTCTTGTAAGGTTTTAGGAGCATCAGCGACTTCGAACATATTGCGCCGCATATATGTCTGCTAATTTTGTGTGTTCTGTAGTCGATTTGCCTGTTTGTTGGACGAAGTTTCGGGATAAAGAACCAGGCAACCCTCGCCTGTTGAGGTTGTGAAAAATGCTCATAAAAATTCCTCGCGTCATTGACGGGATGAGAATCCAGGTTTTTCCCATGTGGCGTGGACCGTGCTTATATGCTCTGTGCTACATGACAGGGCACTCATTCACAATACTCCTGACATTATTGAAGATCCTCTATAGTTTGCTACCTTGACACCCCTTGAAGTTATTGAAACTTCTTTTCCTAGCATGAGCTTACCGTTCATCTGAAAAATGGCTACGCTTGGGATATCTTGCCAATATTGGCTGTTGCGGCAACGAAGAAGAATTCTTGAGATGTGTGCAAATTACTCTGACCTATATATTAGCATTAGTAGAGGCACAGGATGCAAGAAAGCAAGCTTATGCAACATCAGCCAAAAAAAAAAACCGCTCCCATTTCACCGTTCGTTCCAAATACCTGTCCAGCTGAGCCTTAAATTTATTTAGGCTATCAACTTCCGCAACAAAAGATGGAAGTCTGTTCCACCAATCAACTACCCGCTGGCTAAAGGCAAACTTCCGCGCATCTATCCTACAACTGTCTTTCCTCAATTTGAATTTATGCCCTCTCAGGCGATTATTCTGAGCAAGAGGAAGAATCCCATCAGCATTGAGCATGCTCAAACCATTCAAGGCTTATACACTCAAGAACTCAAACCATTCAAGGCTTTATCAATCAGATCACCTCGCAGGATGTGCCTAGTCTCGAGACACTGTAATCTGCAAAACTTAAACCTTTCTTCGTAAGAGCAACCTTTCGTTCCATTCACTAATATTGTTACCCTTCTCTGTACTCGTTCCAACAGCTCTACATCCTTCTTAAAATGAGGCCTCCAGACCTGTATACAGTACTCAAGGTTTGACCTGACCACCTCCTTATCCCTGCTAGAAAAATTCCTGTATATCATTGATATACAGATTTCGTCTATCTACAAGTGTGATTTCGTCTATCTACAAATGTGGGTCACGCTGATAAAATATGTATATAACTTCATTATATTCAAGTGATGTTGAGAAAAGCCACGGGGGTAGAACTCAGTGTGAAAATATTTGCAATATTAACGGCAGCCACAAGCAGAAGCGACATCGATTCTTGCACTGCTGCCATTGGAGAATGCAACACACTGGAAAGGAAGGTTTGGTGAATAACAAGGCCTGCTGGGATCCTCATGGGACAACAAAATATGTCTGTGTTAGAGTTACTATGAGGAAAAACAGGCACACATATTTGATTGTAGACTAACTGCTAGCAGCATAGTAAATAACTCGGTCGAAATTGAAATACTAGTTAAGTCATCAACCACAGACATTATAGAAATATTAGAAACATGGTGCAATTCACAACAGCAGATGCAGAATGTACGCATTGTACTCCCCAAAGGGGAGTACACTGCGTACAAGTAGGGCAAGATTGGAGGGAAGGAGGAGTTATGCTCTTAGTTAAGAAGCACAATGGATCGAAGGCAGTGTAACCAGTTGGTGTAGGTTGCCACGTCAATTGGGTGAAGTGATGTAGAGTTTGGTGTGACATAAGAACTGGGAAAACAAATTTGAGAGGAGTATGTTGTAGACCAAATGACTGCGATGGGTATAAGGAACAATTAGACAACTAGAAGATAACTATAAGGAACAATTAGACAACTATAAGATAACCATAAGGCATAATTAGACAACTAGAAGATAACTATAAGGAACAACTAGAACAACAAGTGAGCCAGTAAATCAGAATATCTTGTAAAATGAATTTTAACTTTCCAGATATTGACTGAAAATTGTGGATTAGTTGCACACAGCAGCAGAGCATTTCTGGTTATACTGAATGGCTATTTTCAATGCGAGCATGCTAGAGAAGTAACAAGAGAAAGCTGATCTGATTATCAGCAGTGAATCTTCATGCATTAAGGATCTCCAGATAATGGAACCACTAGATGTCAGTGAGCGATCATAGTGCACTGATGTGAAATTTACTTAAAGATATAATTACTGAAATGGCTAAAGGGAAGTGGTTTTGCTTTTGTAAAGATATAAAAGAAATAATGAATGAAGAAACAATTAAAGAATGGACTGAACTTACTTTTAAATAGGCCTGACCAAATGCAAAAATGATTCTGTGCTCCAACTTTCAGTCCTCCGTGCAAATCCCAATTCTAATCACAAGCATTATCGCAGAAATCTGATCGAATTCATCAAAAAATTAACACCCAAACCAGTTGTGGGACCAGACAAGTTTCCTTTGTTTATAATCAAAATAAATAAAACATATACAGTAATGGGGATAAATTATGCTGAATTGGTTAAGAAATACGTCCTCCGATGTTCTCTATCCCACACCTCCATACCGCAAATACATTATCTTCTGCCCTTAAAACATATTTCAACAAATTCCTAAGCCTTTAATACTGAATCCTGAAATGAATGAACCAGCAAACTGGCAACCGATACACCATGTCTAGAGCCCAAATCTATATCAATCATGAAGTCACCCCATGGAAATAACAGGTTTCAACTAACTTACTTGCACTGGCCAGACTCAACACAGGACGCTTCAACGTCCCTGATAACACAGCCCTAATTAAAACACCAAGAGTTGCTGAGAGAAGCCAAATTGATCCCAAGCTTCCACTTTGAAAGTGTTTTAATAACCTTATAGGCGTGAAATGCATGTTTACTGGAAACACGATAGATTTGATCTAGCTTGATAAATTCTGTAAACAAAATACATACAGAAACCAGAAACTAATGAAAACATACATAAGCTTATCGTTATGATTTCAAAGATACTAGTAGAATGAAAAGATACCAATAGTTTCTTAAAAATACAAATCCTTTATTGCGTGTTTCCATCTGACTGTGCAGCAGTGAGCATAGCAATATTACCCATCATAGCCAGAACAATCGTTTCCAAGAGCTAAATTTTTCAACTGCAATTGGAAACAATTCAGGTAAACAAACAATTATATTTGTAAATAATTTTGGTTAAATAAATAATTGTAAATATTATACATATTAGACAAAATTAGATATGAAACTGCATTTTTTAGTTTGTTAACTTCTGAAAATCAGAACTATGTTAATATAAAAACATTTAACACATGCTGCTTCATGTAACCTAGGACACATGACCCTACTTTATACCTTAGTATGGAAATATTACCCGCCCCAGCTATCACCGCTATCCAAGTGTGGTTCATGAAAAGGGCAATAAACAAAAAGTACTACTAATAATTATTATTATCAAAATCATCTTCCTGCCGCTCGTTGGACCCATATAACTCCTTATATTTATATTTCACCCATCTCTCCCTTATTTCCTGTATCATCTTAGTACCTTTCTATTCCTTCCCTCTACAACACCCTGACTTTTCCTTTTTCTGCATGGTTGCATTCCTTATTCTCTCATATATTAATCGCATACCTTTCTAGTTCCCTACAAAAATCCATCGCATTATTTCTTTCTCGCTCTATCTGTTACTCGTCCAAGCCCATCCATTATCAGTATTAGTATTTTCCATATTCTTCTTTCTCCATTTTTTATCATATCCTCTGTCACTCATAGTTTCTTGGGTCTTACCCCCTGACTATATCCTATTTCAGCTTCAGCTATTTTCTTTATATTGTTTCTTAAACTTATCCATTTATACTTTGATTATCCATCCGATCATCCCTTTCCAATATTAGTGTTTCTCTTATTTCTCTGAAACATCCTTCCTTGTTCTTATTCTCTCTGTGGTTCCATCTTCAATCTTTCGTTGTTCCTCTAATAATTTTCAATTTTAACTCCGCATCCATTATCACAATATTATCACAATCCGCATCCATTATCACAATATCCGAGATATGGGAAGCAAAATCTCTTGAATATATGTGGATTTTATATTATAAAAAAGAAGTATCAAAAATTCGTAGCCAACAAATATTTGTGCATAGCCAAAGTTGACAGTTTTAATAGTGCTGTGAATGAGGGGCATGTTCAGCATTTATTATAATTATAATATATGTATTAAAAATCTTTGTGTATAATAAAACGCTCTTTATATTAGCGTACCATGCATTTTATTTTGTATTATAAAATATATTTCAAAAAGTAGGAAATTTCAACTGGGATACCTTGTTTATCAGATCGATTCTTTATATGAAACCAGTTCCGATAGATGGCACCAGCTACCAACCCAACGAAATTTCTTTAATGCATAAAGCCTGTTTCGAAAATTCTTTGTCTATGCAAAATATTACTGTTTGCACTTATAAAACAGCGGTTATTCGATAGTAACAGACATTTCCTCCATCCCACCCGGGAAATGTTTTTGATGAATATACAATGAATTTATTGTATGGTATTAGTATTAGCAAGGCGAAATGATTCGAACTTTTTACTCATCATCCAGATAATAATAATAAAACAAAACAAATAGAAATGAATATATTATTAATCATAATAATAAAACGAAAACAAGGAAGCAGACACTTTTTTACATTACCCAAATAATAATAATACAATAAAACAAAATATTCATAACTATTTGCAGTACGCCATTCTAAGCAGTTCTTCATAAGTGCATCGATTTGCACTCATTACTAATTTGTTCGTCCTTCTTTGATCCCTCTACAGGGTTTTTTTTTTTTTTTTTTAATCATCCACTTTTGAGCCACTTTTAACTCCTCTCCCCATAACTCATACATGATTCCAGTATTTCTGTTCCCCAAATGTCATCATCAGCCATTTTCAATCCACTGCAGGATGAAGGCCTCTCCAGGAACTTTCCAGTTCCTTCTGTTTTGTGCAATGGCCATCCATTTACTACCCAAAAACTCATGAATTTCATCTATCCATCTCCGCCTTTGTCTTCCAGGTTTTCGTTTAGCTCCTCTTGGGTATTATTTTCTTAGTCCATCTGTCATCATGTCTTCGAGCTATGTGTCCTGCCCAAGACCATTTTAGTTCTTTAGTTTTGATAAGAATGTCCTTTACTTGAGTTTGCTGCCTAATCCATGTGTTTCTCTTCTTATCTAACAGTCTGATTCCCAATATAATTCGTTCCATTCTTCGCTGTGTAGTTCTCAGCTTCTCTTCCATTCTTTTGGTGAGTGCCCAAGTTTCACTTCCATAAGTCATGGTGGGGAGTATACATTGGTTCATTATTTTACGTTTCAGACAAACTGGGATATTGCTCTTCAGTATGTGACTATATTTCCTGAATGCTATCCATCCAAAATTTATTCTTCTCTTGACTTCAGCCATTTATCATTATTACAGCTAATAACTTGTCCCAGATAAGTATATGACTCCACCTTTTCAATTACTGCTCCTTCAATCATTATTTCCCTTTCCGTGGCACACTTGTTCATCATTACTTTTGTTTTAGCCCAAATGTATAATTGTTTTCCCCAAATGTATAACCGTACAAATATTCAGAAGCATTAAACTTTAGTTGCCATTATTCGGACCATAAATAAAAACGAGGAAGTTATAACTATGAGGCTTTCTTCCTACGAATCTCTCAAAGTTTTAGACACATCTCGTTTTTTAGTACATATAATCATTTTCGATTTAAGTTCAAATGACCTAAAAGCGAGAATCTCCATCGAGATCAAACATCTGTATGTGACACGAAAGAATTCACGGAAACTGGCAGCGTTTTTTTCTGAAGAAGCAAGCAGTTCAAGCAAGCACAAATGCTTCTGTAATGCTGAACGTGTGCTTCGTGTACGATGCGTTAGTTGGTTTAGATAAGCGCCGTACAACAATAGCAGAAATAAAAAAAAAAAAAAAAAAAGTAGCTCAAGATCACTTCATTAAGCTATGTTCAGTAACTTTGGATAGGAGTGTAAATCCAAACGAATGACCTTGAACTGCCTGTTGTTTTTCTTCCTAATTCAACACCGCAAGGTGAGTGTATATCGTGTCTATTGACCATTGGTCAATCTATTGACCAATAATTAATTATTGTGTGTTCTAAAGTCTGTTATTCCTAAGCGCAGCTTTACAGGAAAACGTGACCAATTATTCGAATATCGCGGTCTCCATGGTCGATGTTCAAGTTTGGCACGGCCAACTACCTTTTAACTGCGTACGACTGTTTCACACAGAGATCTTGTGTGAGAAACTCCAAAATTTTTGGTGCACTAATTGTATCCTACTGCATGTCCTTGTTCAAATTTGATTAGCTCATTTTCGCGAGATATTGCAATTGTGAATGACATCTCTTCTGCAGCTTCATTAAGACCTCTGTGCTACCGAAATACGCTCTGCAGTGTTTCCTGAATAAAAATATTTATGTTAGTGTTGTAATACTCTTGGTGGCTTATATGCCACAGTCTTATAATACTGTATGGCATTACTCAAAACAATGTTTATCAACTTGTAGATTAGGCACAAGTATCTAGTGTAATAGATACCTGAATATGCTTTTAAGTAGTAAATCTCTCTCTCTCTCTCTCTCTGTCTGTCTCTGTCTCTCTCTCTCTCTCGCAAAGGGACATTTTAGTCATATGTGTTAAACATTAATTCGGTGGAGACGATGGTAACATACTGAACGTTTTATTTATTCATTTATTCTATTATTATCTCAAGCTTGCCTAATCCTCTTCTCCGTAAGTTGTGATGTTCACATTCTGAATGCAAAGTTTATGTGAAAGTTTGATCGCTCTGGAGAAAGCAAACTTTGATTCTAGTCACCTGTACAAACACATTAATACATTACATTACCATTCTTTTTCCAGAACAATGAATTACCTGAATGAACAAAACACCTTGCCAGACTAAATATAGCACTTAATAAGAGACCAAGGCATACAACACATCGAACTAAAAGTAAGTAAAGAACTAGTATATAAACCTGACCTATATTTAGTAAAGCAATCTTCAAGCATATATAAATCAAATACGTATCCTTTTCGAAAACCTTTTAAGGATAATAAATATTAAAAAGAAAAAACTGAAGAATCTTTCTGCACTATAGAAAAGAGTAGTTAATACAAATGCGGATTCAATGTAAATATTATCTTTATCAGAAAGCTCAATCTGCAACCACTATAATAGAAACATATGCTGAACGTAAAATATATTATTATAAGGAGTAAAATTATAGTGAATAAACACCACTAGCAATTATCATACTACTTAATAATACAACGTAATTTTGCTCGACGAGTTTCTAAGTTACTTTATTACAGACATTCGTAATGTATTTTACGTCTGAAGATTGCTTCAGATAGCTTATAATTTAGTGACAAAATTTTTATGTATATTGCATTTAATCTCAGTATAATAAACATTCAAAAGACTGGCTATTTGAATACTGCAGCAAGAAAATTCTACAATCAGCGTAAACTACCTCGTAATTGAACAAAACAAATAAGTTATTACGCACAGTAAGGAGACAACAACAAATTAAACATAATAATATCAATACGAAACCAGTTGATCAGCCTGTTTCGCATTATCCGTGTAGATTCGAAATTTGGGAAACAATTTTCTAAAGAGTCCGATTAAAATCACCATGGGGGCATTTGCCACATTTAAAGGGTGTAGGAAAATAAAGTAAAATGCATGTGCACTAATGTCTTTACACATTATATGCTAATTTCACGCACCTTCTAGAAATTATTGAAATGGTATTTTTAACTTTTATTCCTTCCAAGCTTAAGAACGTTATCTGATAGATTTTCTTTTACATGGCTATGCAACATACAAGAAGATACCACTGGATAAATGTCAGCAATGGAGAGCAGATGGAAGGATTGAGGTGGTCAATCAATCTCATAGGGAGTTGCAGAGTTCTTCAATATATCCGTAAATCCCATCTCAAGGCTGTGAGAAACAATCCCAAGAGACAGGAGCATGTAACTGCAAAGGCAACAACATGAAGGGCCGACCAATATCTAGCATTTACAGCCAAAAATTTCGGCACTTCAGTTTGCATCGGAGTTCTCATGGGCTGCGGTTATACTGTATCAAGGTATGTCTTAACAGGTTATACTGTATCAAGGATGTCTTAACAGGCTTAAAAAAAGAGCTTCTCTAATCTAGGAAAATCGCGATTTGCGTAACTCTACCCAATCTCAGAAGAAAGTGCGTTTATTATGGAGTATAGACAATTTGGAAACTGAACAACGGAATCCAATTCTGTTCTCTAGACAATGATTTTTAGCTATTTTACAACTGTAAAAAACTTGGTGCACAACATCATGCCTCCAAAATATAGGAAAAGAACAGGTAATAATGATGTGGACAGACATCACCATTAATGGCTACACGTCCCCTATGACTTCGAGGACGGAATCTTGACTGCATGACGAAAATAAAGATGTCCGAGCCCTATTTAGGGCTGTTCCAGAGTGCCGTTCATCTTCAGTTCCTTTCTGTGAATGATAATGCACTTCCTCATAAGGCTCAACTAGTTCGTTAATGTTATTATTGCGTTCTCTCTATCTTGTGAACTTTTCTAACCATATGTGGTCGTCCCAAACAACAGAAATTTTATTTTTGTTTATTTTATGAAAAGTGAAGGTATCCGAAGTTCTAAAGAAGCAACCCATCAGTTCCCCAGACCTGAACCTTTAGAAAAACAAGAATGGGATGCTTCGTTGGGGAGCAGGAATGAAATATCCCTTCTTTGCCATCCCCTTTACAACAAGAACACTGCATAAGCTAAGTTCTGCCCTTAAAGGCTAACTGACAAAATTAGGCTCAGTGTGAGAGTTACGCAGCAGTGAAGAGTACCCACATCCCACAGAACCACCGAATATTAATTCTTATGCAACCCTTTATTCTTAATATGAAATTTGTATGATTTTAACCATACAAATTTCATACACGAATAAAGGGTTGCATAAGAATTAACAACGTTCGTTGTTTTTGTTTTTTTTTTTATTTTTGGCGGATTTTATGAGTTATTCATTTATATTATAAAGATTAATGGGAGAAGAAGTGTGAAAAAGGAAACTGATTTTTTTTTTCTCCCCATTCTAACATAAAGTTTCTGACTTTATGTTAGAACCAGAGGCCACTATATTGTCGTCTTGTGGGCCAATTCTTGCGGTTGACACTTGAAAACGACACCAGGATTGTGTGATATACGACAATATAATCATATATAGTATACACTGAGTGATCACTGAATTATGACCATCTACCTAATACTTCGTAGGTCCTCCTTTTTCCCTCAGTACAGCAGCAATCCGACGTGGCATTGATTCAACAAGATGTCGGAAGCGTTCAGGGGGGTATGACCAACCAAGCTGTGTGTAATACGGTCAGCAATGCAGGTATGTAGGTGATTGGTGTATCCAGACGCCTGATATGCCTTTCCATAGTGAACTTGTGGAAGTCATATGCTGGAAGTCATAACTGTGTTCCTCAAACCATTCCTGCACAAGTGCCCGATGGCGCCTCCGTAGCCAGGTGGGCAGGAGCAGCAGTGCGTAGCACACGCTTCTTGATTAGACCGGGGTTCGAGCCCGTGATCACCAAATACGGAGGATGCGGAAAGGTCAGGGAATGACCACCTCATATCCCCGGAGCAATATGGCCTCAGTTGCGAATGCTCCTAAAAACCAAATAACAAACAAGTGCCTGATGGCTCGGCGCATTGTCATCTTGGAAGACACCATTGCCATTCGAGAAAAAGCGTATCATAGCGGGATGTACAGTCAACAAGCAGATTATGATAGCGGAGACCAGTGATATGTTGTTCCACATGCACCAAGGGTCCAAGTTCCTGCCAGTGAAACATGAACCCCCAGCATACAAACGCCTCCACCGGCCTGCACTTTTGATACCATGCACGATGATCATCCACGGTGTGGAGTAAATAACGTGACTCATCCGACCAGCACACCTTCTTCCAGTCTTCTAACGTCCAACTTGCATACTCTTTGCACCAGGCGAGTCTTTTACACCGATGAACCTTGGGTAGGAGAGGATGCCGCAGGGGTCGTCTGCTGGTATAGCCCATACGTGCGAGCGTGCGACGCATGGTCATGCCAGATATTGTTCCGGGTTAGCACATGTTGTATTGGGTAGTCAACTCTTCAACAGTGCTGCGCCTGTTCGCCTGTACGAGTCGTCGGACCCGGCGCTCACCTCTAACATCAACCTTTCGCTGGCCTTTGCAGTTTTGCCGTCGTGTCGTTATTTGATCATTTTGACGCCAGTCCTGGTACACTTTAACTACGGCGGCCCTCGAACACCCCACCAGTTCAGCCGTTTGGGAAATCGAGGCACCAGCTCGTCGAGCACCCACAATCTATCCTTTATCAAAGTCCGATAAATCCTTCCTTTTACCCATCACGCTTGGAATTTTGCTACCTACTGAACCACTGACACCTTATCTATGCTACGTAGGTGGACTAACTGCGCATTCTCATACCTCACGTGGTCAACGGGTCGCATTCAGTATTCATAGGGGGTGGTCATAATTCAGTGATCACTCAGTGTATATCGTGTATAATAATATTGACTAATTAAGATCGTAAGAGCATTCAAGCTCAGTATGTCCTATTAAAGTTATTACTAAAAACTATAAGAGGAAACCTCATACCTACCTTTATGTAGGACCGGAATTTTACCACTTTACTTCTAGTGAGCACGGAAGCTACCCAAATAAGTTTGGTCCCTTATAAGAAGTTTATACAATTTTAGGTTTTTAGATATTTTAATTTCGGTGTACATTTATCTTATGTTTCTTAAGGATTAATTTGACAATTGTTTTCAGTTCTCATGTTGGCATACGTCATTGGTTGGGTTTTTGGGGGGGTGTTGATGGCTGTCGGCTTCCCCTGGCTTTTCTTGGTTGCATTACGTTGAGGATGAGAATTGAATACATGACAATCTTTTAACACGTATCTATTTATATAATTTTAATGCAGTCTTTGTAATTGAGTTTATTTAATATTAAATATATATGGGATATTCATTCATTTAATGTATATATAATCAGATAATACTTCAACTGTGAGGGTTGGGAGAATTCCGGTCCTACATAAAGGTAGGAGATTTCATCTTATAGTTTTTAATAATAAACTTTAATAAGACATATTGAGCTTGAATGCTCTTACGATCTTAATCAGTAATACAATGTATATATATATATATATATATATATTATTTTTTTATATATATATATATATATATATATATATATTTTTTTTTTTTTTTACAGCGCATCAGCATCTTAAGCCACATTGAGCCAGTTATTATACTGTGGTTCACTGGCCGATGTGCGTTGTTCGAGCTGAAAAACCCGGAATAACTCAAGGGTAAATCTATTCCCTCTGCATTAAATCCGCTAACTATGACCCTGATCCTTCAATCAGAGCCGTAGATTTCCACAAGTCTTCCACAGAAACTTCGGCAAACGAGGGTAAAGTGGCAAAACAACTATACCGTCAAGGAGTACGGATATTATCACATGCGTATTATGCCATACATATGACAAACTTTTTTCCTTACTCAACTTCTGTTGAAAACTTAAAAATCATTTTCCATGACCATGAAAGAGAATAAATGTTAATAAATGTAGCAGTTCTTGGGGCTTGAGTATTGGCTGCTGCGATCCCTCAATAGGCCTTCAGGACATCCCCTTACTGTCTGTAGGGCTATACTCCCCTCACTGCATGGAATGAGCCCTTGGAAACAAATAATCACTACTCGCAATATAATGACCCTCTCCAAGCTTATTTCGGATAGCCTAGATGCTCCCATCATCAACAGGCTCATCATTCTATCCAAAGATAACAGAAGAGTAACTAATCACGAAACATCTAAGATTCGACCTGCCCTCAACCAAATCAGCTCGCTCAGTCATATGTTTCCAGCAAACACGATTGGTCTGCTGAACGACCTAAATGTTAACCCCTGGGTGGACTAGACCTACAGATCCAAAGTCTTTGCGGATACCTACGCAATACTGCAATTTTAGATGTTTCAAATCTCCTCCGCTCTCCGTAGGCTTCTGTGTTTGAGACAAACTGCACTCCCCTCCTGTTCCGGACAGCCTTCTACAACTTCCCTGGTCTCCGGAACCGTGCTTTGAGGGATGCTGAATTTATTTAGGACATTTATCCTGAATATTGTCTTAGCCTGCAATAATAAATTTGATCTGTATCCTTTATTTTAATGTATATATTGTTAATCTGTTATAGTTACGTTTACCCTCCTAGCAAATGTTTGCTGTCTAGGGATAGATGTAACCTCTCATTTTCCTTTACTTGAATAAATAATAATAATAAAGAGGCTGGCAATCTCCAAATTTCCAGAAAGAGAATACACACAGGTTAGATAAACAGATATTTTCATATTAGGGAAATAGTCATCTCACAATAACTTGGATATTTACGTACATACAGGATGAAGAAAAAGTCACTGTACTTTTCTTAAAGTCTCTCGAAAAGTATAAAAACATTATAATACAAATATAACTTGATTATTTAAAAAACACAAAAATTCTATGGCCGTATATAGAAAAATATGTTGAGCTTCAATATTCCTTTACCCTCAATGCATGACGGCAGTCTTTTTAGCTCATTTCTGTAAACTTCCGAACAAGACATATAATCAGTTTTAGAATTCGTCAGTTTTTCACTGTACTGTATTCAGAAAATAGCCATTTTAATAGCCATTCAGAAAAACATTGTGTGGTTTAAACCTGGTGCAACTAGGCAAACACGCTGACCAATCTCTTAGTATATAAAGAACACCTAATAAAACTCTACGTTTACGTCTTCTAAACTTATCCATTTAGTTTAATTACAACTGTATAATATTTATTACTCTACTCCCGTATTACTCCTGTTTTTTTTTTTTTTTTTTTTTCTTTTGTCTCTTTGCCCTCAGTATATATGTATCGCTCACGTTCACGAGTCTTGCTTACTAATACTACACGCAAAACGTGCATTGCTAACAATAAGGAACTGAACCTTAATCTATGAATTTCTTTTTTCCGTACAAATTGTACGAAAAAAGAAACAGACTGACTGCTGTTGGGTTTTTAGGCGCATCAGCAACTTAGGCCATATTGCGCTGTATATAATACGTCTATAAATTGCGTGTGTTCTGTATTTTTTGTCGATTTGCTGTTTGCTGGACAAAAACCCAAGTTTCCGGGAGAAAAACCATGCTACCTTCGCCTGAGACCCACTAACTCAGCTACGCTGTGAACAGGCCCACAAAAATTCTTCACGTCATCGACGGGATTCGAACTCGGGTCTTTTCCATACGGTGTGGGAAGGATGGCGTTTCTAAAAACTGCTACCCACGAGGGGAGGCGGGAAAAGAAAGAAAGAAAAGAAGTAATAACTGTCAGATTTCTATTTATCCAATTTTAATGATACTGTATTTGATTTGGCTAGACAAATATTTTTAACAAGCCCAAATACAATACTTTATGAAAATCCGTCCATGGGAATCCCCCTCTGTTACATGCAGACGGACTAAGTGAAGACAACAGGCGCTAAGCATATACAGTAGGACGTCGATTGTCCGAACTAATTGGGATTAAGGTGGTTCGGTTAATCATATAGTTCGGATAATTAAACACACATCAGAATACCCAATTTATAAGAAACAAGTGTAATTAGGCCTACAATTAAATTATTGTACGCATGATTATTACTACTGTATTTTGAAATATGAAGTATTATAAAAAATAATTGATTTAGGAAATGGTTTGTAAATAATAACCAAAACGTTTTGAACGAACAATGTATATTATATTTATTTTGAACTTACCTAATTGTTTTTCATGGTTTCAACTATAAATCACACTTTTCTACATTAACAGAAATTAACAAACTCAAGTAACTGCACACAAATAAGAGTATAATGAATCTTGGGAAGGTTTATTTTTTAAAATATGTAATCTTGAATTTTTCTCTGAACCATGCGAGATTGTCTTTATTTCGCGGCGAGGTCTGTCATCCTCTCTAATAGCAATGCCTCCGTAGAACTGCATTCAGACCGTTGCTCACACCATGCCATTGCAGTTTCTAGCACAGCGAAGGCCTCGGCGTGAGTAGGCCCGCTCCCTCTTTGTCATGAAAATCACCTTGGTTAAAGTGAGAAAGTTCTTCATCCTGGACTAATGCAACAATTTCTTCTTTCGTTAATTAAAATATGATAATCAGGATATCAGCATCGTTGTTTAACCATGCCTCTGCTCATCTTTCCCGCATTCGGAAAACCCGAGAATCCTTTGAAATAAAGTTACAATATCACCTACGTCTTCATTCAAATCTTGCACATGTGCGACCTCTTCGGCAGCACCCCAAAATTTATGCCATGCCTTTTTCAAATTTCCCTCCGACAACATGTTCCAGGCATCTGCTAACATGTAGCAACAATCCTTAAATATTGAGCTTCTTTGAAAACTCAACCACGGTTTCTTCATCTCCCTCTGGTAGCAGCCAGCGATGCAAGACTTTTGTTTTGTACATATTTTTCCGTTTTTCTATATCTATTGTCTGTAACATTTGGCGGTAAAAACTTGACAATGAAGTTCTCGTCAATTGAATTCAGTTTTTCAAGAGGAGTGTGGGATGGTGCATTATCGATAATAAGCAAAACTTTACTAGCTTTACCCTCATTTTATTGATACCTTCTTCACACTTGGAATAAAATCTTGGCTAAACCAATCCAAAAAAAATGTTGGAATTCATCCAAGCATTTTTCTCTGTTTTATATCGTACTGGTAGGCAAGTTACACCTTTAAAGCATCTTGGATTCTTGCATTTTCCAATCACGTAAAACAGCTGTCCACTTGCATTACCACACACCATATCTGTAACACGCCGTTAGTTAGCTTTGAAACCAGGAGTTGCCATTTCGCGTCGCGATGCAAGTGATTTAAGAGGGAGTGACTTCCAATTAGGACCAGTTTCATCTGCATTGTAAACATCATCCTTGAAAAAAACTTTCTTCCTGCCATTTTCAGAAAATACTTTAAAAGTGTTTTAACTCCTGTATGTATAAGATTTTTAAATCCTGTAATGACAAATTAAGACTATTTCTATGCTATACTGCATATATCTTCGAATAAATAATCAGAAACGAATGCATTAAGCGGCAGGAGTAATATTTCAGCATAACAACCAGCGCACTAAACGGTGTTTTATTTTTTTTCTTTGGAAGGGGGGGGGGGCAGTGGTTCGGATAATCGACAGTTCTGATAATTGACTTTCCGATAATCGACGTTCTACTGTATATATGCGAACGCGCCTAAAATGAAATAATCAACACAATAAACCACTATTAATCAAAAGTATTGTTTTCTGGGACTCATGCCAAATATGGCATATAATGATAAATCGGATAATTATATATTAAGTATATAGTTACCAGTGTTTTTTTTTTTTGTTGTTGTTGTTTTTTCTCTCTGTGAAATCCATAACAGATTGTCTTTTAAATTCTGAAACTAACACCTTCGGATGACAACAGAGGGAGCAAGCGACTTGTGTGTTGCTAAAATTGACGCAAGAGTACCAGGGACACCTTGTACTTATTTTGCACAATGATTGAAACTTGGATGAGCAGAATCAGGGTAAGATTATGTGCAATAAGTGCGACCGGATATCCAAAGTATTTGGAGAAGGCGCGTGTCAATAGGTCAAATATTTCACTTCATGAGAATTCTAGTTCCATTCTTCATGGAAACAAAACTTTACTGAAAACACATCAAATGAATGCATAATATTGGCGTGTATTTCATAGAGCTTCCTGTTAATGCGCCAAAGAAAATTTTAATGAACAATACTTTAAAAGTTATTTTTTAACGTTTATCTGAAAATTCTAATATTATGCAGTATTTGATGATATAGTAAATATTTCAAAACTAGTCATATTTCGATATGTGCACTAATCTGCTCTGTAGACAGACTCTGCACAGTTACCATAACGTGCACATTTCTAATAACTATAAATTAATACAGTGAAAGTTCATTATTTTGAGTAAAGAGAAGCCGTCACAACGAATATTATTATACTGTCAACTTGATAACATCAAATACCGTATAGGGAAAACATACCAGCCGTCATAACAGAAATAGCGCCTCTGTAGCCAGGTGGGAAGGAGCAGCAGTGCGTAGCACACGCTTCTTGATTAGACCGAGGTTCGAACCCGTCACCACCAAATATGGAGGATGCGGAAAGGTCAGGGAATGACCACCGCATATCCAGGAGCAATATGGCCTTAGTTGCTAATGCTCCAAATAAACAAACAAAACAATAACAGAAATACGATTAATTATGTAACTTAACTTAAAATCATAATTAATAGCAAACATTTTAACCTAAAACAATAATATAATTTTTAATGAAAGGAAACCCCTTTTTCCGTCGTCCGTTTCAGTATAATGTTGTGGTTTCAGCAGCTGGTCACTCTGGAAAAGTCTGGGTTTAAATCAGATCGGGGATTGGAGGAATTCTTAAAGGCCTGTTTAATCTGTGATGGCCATAATCGAGAATTAAAACTAAAGATTACGATTCTCGATTATTCCCAAAGCGAGAGAGATTAGTGATTCCATTCTCCCTAATAGTGCTCCAGGGAAGAGAAAGAAACTGCAAAGTGCTAAATCCGTTCTTGGGCAGCCGTTCATTGTGTAACATTCGTATATAATCTATGACAATGGTTCCCAAACTACTGAGGTACGGACCCTTTCAAAAATCAGAAAACGTCTGCGGACCCTTATATATAATATATGCGTATGTTATATGCATGCACATATATATATATATGGTCGACCACCGTTTCGCGGACCCCCTGGAACTGGTATACGGATCCACCCAGGGGTACGCGGACCCCAGTTTGGGAAACGCTGATCTAAGACATCAACTGCATTCCTGTTCCAGCCATCTCTATAAACTTTTCCTGGGCTACTTTTCAGATAGAACAGTAATTCTAAAGTCAAAATATTACATGTCTCCAGGCCAATCACCCGAAGGTGCCCTCAGTGCTGTCCTGGGACCTCTCGTGTGGAACGTAATCCTACAAGACTGGCTTTCCCACTCCTTTGCCAATAGGAAGTTTGTTGCTTTTGCGGACGATCTCACGATCGTGGTGTCCGGCAGCTCTCGCCATAGAAGACAACACTAATCGGGTCCTTGACAACCTCTCTTCCTGGGTCGCACTAAATAAACTACGGATAAATCCAAGCAAGACTAAAATGATGCTCTCTGAAAAGAAGCTGGACCTCAGGCGGCCTCCGCAAGTTAAAGTCTCTGGGGTACAACTCCCCATTGTCACACAGACCACTGTGCTATGGGTGGTTCTTGTTCATAAATTAAGCTTTCACCCCCACCTCATCCATCTTAGCTCCAAGGTGAAAAAATTTTCAGGCTCAATCATCAGAATCACCAGGAACGAATGGGGCCGGTCCAAGCGGTCGCTCAGTTGTACTATAAAGCCGTCTTCCTTCCGATCGTGTCGTATGCAGGTGCTTGGTTCCACCGAGCTAGATTAGTAAAAATGATAGGCAAATTAGGCTCTATACAACGGACGTTTCTGGCTACCCATAGGGTATGCAGGACAG
Source organism: Mastigoproctus giganteus (assembly GCF_048544385.1). Lineage (NCBI taxonomy): Eukaryota > Metazoa > Arthropoda > Arachnida > Uropygi > Thelyphonidae > Mastigoproctus > Mastigoproctus giganteus. Next base: position 124,274,967 of record NC_143584.1, on the reverse strand, counting down.
TACACACTGCTGCTATCCAGGTCTTAGCTCGGACCCTTCCACTGGACCTCTATGTAACCTTCCGTGGCCTAACCTTTAGAATCAACACGAAAATTCCGACCAAGATCTTGGACATTGAGCTAAACCTGAACACTGACCCTAAGGCAGAGAGAACACACTGTTATAATGAAATGATATACATCTGGCAGACAAAATGGGACACTTCCACCAAGGGAACAGTTACAAGGAGATTCCTGCCGGATGTGACTTTCCCCTTCTCTAAGTCAGCGCAGAAGTGGCTCTCTCTCTAACTCTTGAGACATCACTCCTAGTCACTGGGGATGGCTCTTTGATAAGAAGCTCTTCCAACTAGGCCTAATATTCATAGACGTTTGCTACTGCGGGTCCAAGGAGAATTGGTTCCACCTTCTCTTCGAGTGCGCTCTCTACGAGGACCTGAGGCAAGACCTAGCACAGAGGTTCCCAAACTTTCTCGGTTCACGGCGCCCTGAATGTCCCAGTAATATTTCCACGGCACCCCTAGGCCAAAAGAAATACCTAACACAGTGGTTTTCGACCTTTTAATAATATACCTATATAATAATTTTATTCTTTATATAGAGGTACTAAATAAAGATCAATTATAGATCACCACAAAATTAAAAAGGTACGGTACAATGGATACCGTACACCTTTTTATAACGAAATTAATGTATAAATTTCAAAAAAATAAAAAAATAAAAAAAAAAAATAATAGTAATAATAACTTTAAGTAACTTATATCGAAATTACACGGCACTCCAAGAATGTTGTTGTGGCACCCCGGTTGAAAACCACTGACCTAACAAATACGATCCCTATCACCGAAAATCAACTGGACATTCTGCTACAGACACCAGAGAACCTGGCTACATTCCAGAACTTCTCGACGCAAGTATTCACGTGCAGGAAAGCCTCCTACAGAATAACACAAGCTACGAATGGGGATCCCCAGAGAGCAGCTTAAAAATTTTATTTTACTAATTTAATATTTTTAATTATCTATATTTGTTTTTATTTTATTAATCATTTTTATTTTATTTATTTATTTATTGTATTTTTATTTTTTAATTTTTTTCATTTTCTCTTCGCGCTCTACTCTAGCGTACTTCCCCCCCCCCCCCCCCGAGGAACCTGGCCCACCTTTTGACAACATCAGGTGGCTCAGAGTCTCTTTTGAGACGGTACATGTTTTACTGGGACTGGTCCACCTTCCCGTCGTGTGGACGAGTACCCAGAATCATCTGTTCAGGTGAGTGAAGGGCGCCTCCGTAGCCAGGTGGGAAGGAGCAGCAGTGCGTAGCACACGCTTCTTGATTAGACCAGGGTTCGAGCCCGTCACCACCAAATACGGAGGATGCGGAAGGGTCAGGGAATTACCACCGCATATTCCCGGAGCAATATGGCCTTAGTTGCTAATGCGCCTAAAAACCAAATAACAAAACAACAAACAAACAGGTGACTGTGCTTCTGGGTAGCCAAGCGGCCAGACACAGCAACAGAACACACACACATAATACACATAAACCTACGTCACACACATATCTGGCCCATTTGTAGTGATACTGTTCTTCACAGAAATACGAGGTGGAGTTGAACAGCCGTTCTAGGAGCCGCCCTCTACAAAAACACATGTCCACATTTCATTAGCTGAAATTTTCCAACCGGCAGTTCGACAAGTTCTTGAGGAGCGAGAGAAAATTATGAGGAGCATCAGAGTGCGGCCCCCGTGCAACCCGTACAGCGCGGCCACGGTGTAACTCGCACGCGTGTCGCATTTACGTTACAAGCTTAGAATTCGGTCCACAGGTATCCTGGAAGCAACCTCATCCTGAGGAAAATATAAACTCCCCGAAAAGAGTGAAATTACCATAAAAGTTGAGACTTTGTAAATATTTTGTCAGCGAGTAATAAATTGTTCTAAAACCGAATAAAAAACAACACATCTCATGAAAAGTGCAGTTACAAGTGATTTCAGAAATAGGCAAATTATGAAGGAAAGTGGTCGTTTGTTCTTAAATAATTTTGAAAGGAATTTAAATTTTATTTTGAAGCGGAAAAGAAAAGTGCAGATGCTGTATTGAAAAGAGTTTGGTTTTTTTAAAAAAAGCACAGGGCTTAAAATGCAGTTCGTTATCAGCAATGAAATGCATAATTAAGAACCTTGCACAGAGCGACTTTTGGAGCGGCACAAAATGTCTGCAATGGAAAAACAAAAAAGACAATACAAATAAGAACCATAGAATGAGAATGAAAATACAAATGAAAACCAAATATGCACGTAGAATTTTACCTAGTGAAATTCTACGTACATGGTGAATAGCCATGCAGTGACTTGGAACGTGTGGGCTTCAAGCACGTGAAAAGAAATGCATTTAACGCGCGTCGTAAAATTATGCTACCGCTACCTAAGAATTTAGACAGTGGTCACGTGGTATAACAAATGGAAATAAAAACATATCGAAACGAAGACTTTCCAACGATTAATGAGTTGATTACAGACTAGTATTTCCCCCCCCCCTTTTTTGTGCAAAACCAACTTAAATGCTTCATGCAAAGCCGACATTAAATATACGAATGAGACGTTCGATTACTAAGCACATTTTTAACCAGTTATTTACAGTACACAGTTACTACATTCAGGAGTGTTCTTTAAGGGAGGAGGGGGGAAAACAAGGCACACGGGCCCAGGACTAAAAAGGACCTCAAATCTAAATGGGAGGGGCCACAATTCAGACAAACAACTCTATTCCTCGATGTCTTTTGCCCAACATTCTTGCACCCATGAGAATTTAAAAATACTAAAACAGTATTACCTGAATATCAATCAAAGTGGCCTAGTTCTGCCACTACACCATCGATACTTTTATACGAAGACAAAACAAACTCCTGAAAAATGGACTACAGCTGCCTCTGATCTTACTAAACACGTGGACATTTCATTCTCATTTAATTGCGAATTATAACCAAAACAATCCAATGTATACGCTTTCACATATATTTTTGAAAAGACGCAAAGAGAAATTTATATAAAATTAGCCAGTATTCAAGAACGGGAAAAAACTTCAAAATCTCAAAGCCAAAAAGCAAGATGAATTTATTAAAGCTGTTAGTAGAATTTTACGACGCGCGTTAAATGCATTTCTTTTAAATCCACACGTTCCAAGTTACTGCATAGCTATTCACCATGCATGTACAATTTCACTAGGTAAAATTCCACGTGCATATTTGGTTCTCAAAGCCTCTGGATGATATTTGGCCATATACAAATATGGCCAAATGTCATCCACCGTCGCTTTCTTCCAATGGAAAGTAATAAAGACTTGAAATAAAGAAAAATGAAAGGGAAAAAAGTACAAAACAAAATAAAAAGTAAATGAAAAATGTAATATATAATAAAAAATATATATAAATTAAGTAACATTAATTAAAAGACAAATAAAAATAAATAAAAATTTCTGTGTGCTGAGCACGCATAGCGGAAGTTAAACGAAACTTCTTTAGAATCTTTTGAAACGTTTATTTCAATATAACAGTGGTTTAATATTTTACAATTGTTTTACAAGTTTATTACAGTTTTTACAGATCTCTCCTTTAAACTCAATGGAGGTGATTTCGGTGGTCGCATTGCACGTATACGCCTTACAACGCTCACTATTAGTCTTCGGCATGTGCTTTATAATTTTTTTTTTTCCGTCAAATTTTTTTATGAAATACGGTAGAGAATGACGAAAGAAATTATTTTGGTTTTTAAATTTTTAAAATCGGACCGCCAGAAGCTGACATATACCGCTTTAAAACGTAAACGCGACACGCGTGCGAGTTACACGGGAGCCGCTCTGTGATTGCGTCGTTCGTCGATGCTACGTACCCGCTCGTGCCTGGTACAGATGGTACAATGGTGAGGAGGATGAATCATTTCGTGTCGCATCTTCATGGCGATTTTTGTAAATCCACGGACGCAAGTTACTCCCATGTAAAAACTTCTGGGACGCACCTAAAGAAATTTCACTTCAAAAATTAGGAGGATAGCGAGAACCGTGTTTTCGTGCTCTCCTCTAAGCAACGGGAAGATGTTCTGAAATTTAAAATTAGAGGAATTCACAACGTAGTACAGTATGCATTTAAGGATTACATGAATTCACTACTAGGGGAACTTCTCCGCATCCTGTTAGAAGAATTTACAATTGTCGATTCAGGCGACAGCACTTCGTGGCGGTGGAGAATTGGTACCATAGTATACTGGGATCTTTTCACATAGTGAGGGGCAGCATTTTCCTGTTAGCATTTCGGAGCTTAAAAGGCTTGTGAATATTACAAATATGTCAAACGATTATCATAATCGAACATGTGAACTGCAATAACCCATTCTTAACTCACATAAGGTGCTATACGATCAAGAAAGCGCTAGACTTCAAAAACAAATACATTATCAAGAAAAGAAAATATAATGATGATTATACAACGGTATCAAGTTCGATTTGAATTTACTGGAGATAAAGCAGAATAAAACCTTCTCTGCTCTTTTATCATTTCGGAACTGTAACTCCTCTGATCCTATGTATCATCCCAGAGTACAAACATAACACTTATTTTAATTTTATTTCAACTGATTTTGGAATGAAAACTTCGTTCAAACCTACATTTCTAATAAGCCCTTGGATGGGTTTGAAGTAAGAATATATAACAATAAGCAGATAAATTGTATTCATGATTTATTGTAAACTTCTCTGATCTAGTGGTTGTGCTAAGTATAAACAAGAACATTTCAGGTGTCTGACGTAACCGCTTGGTCTGGAACAAGAGGGCAGTAGCACACGCTATTTGAGTGGACCGTGATTCAATTTCGCGTGACTGCTAAATACAATTAACTCCTCTGAGTATAATTGGTAGTGCCTGAGTATAAACAAGAACTTTTTTTTTCTTAAAGTCATCCTGAACTACTTATCTACATGAGAGTTTGTTTGTTTGTTTGGTTTTTTTTTAAGGAGCATTAGCAACTAAGGCCATATTGCTCCGGGTCATGCGGTGGTCATTCCCTGATCTTTCCGCATCCTCCGTATTTTGCGGTGACGGGATCGAACCCCGGTTTAATCAAGAAGCGTGTGCTACGCACCGCTGCTCCTTCCCACCTGGGTACGGAGGCGCCCTGCATGAAAGAGAAGTTTTGAACTGGCGCCTCGATAAAATCAATATACCCGAACAAGCTCGATGCACAGCCAGATTTAAGACTACTGTCTTCTGATGAATCGAAATTTTAATTAAATGGTTTTATTTATTTTCAATTATTTATTATGCTTCAATAATTTACTTTTAACATTTTATACCTAACGATAAACTGATAGCAATATCATAATAATTCAGATTTCAGTGTAAACTCGTTACACAGCCTATCTTTAAACAGGTAACTTTCAAACTCTAACTTTCAATAAATTTAATAATTTAAAATATCATTTTATTTTAAAAATTTATTATCTATTACAAGGGGCTCGCTGCGAAAACTGTAATCACTCAAGGGAGTTCGTTAGCTTCAAAAAAACTTATTATTATTATTATAAAATAAATATTTTTAAATAATAATAATCATTTCCCCCCCCACCATCAATGAGAAATAATATAACAACAACAATATCATTATTATTATTATTATTATTATTATTATTATTATTTAAGATATTTTCGAAGAGAAAGCGGTTGGAGGAACTACTGTATTAGCATATTGTTTAATTGCAGCAAAAATATCACATACAATGCAATGGATGGAGATTAGAAGTGACTAAATTTTTCCAGTTCGTCGTGTTTATCTCAGCACTGATGGCATTTTAACTTATGATTAAATTCTCAGCTCTCGCGTTTAGCAGACTTTCGCTACACGCGAAATAAATTTTTGCATATACTCACACACATGAATTACAGAAATATGCAATCACAAATATCGCGTCATTACTTCAGCTAAATATTACTTTACAATAATAAATCAGCAATCTTTTAGGTCTTATAATATGTTGCCGACTACTCTTCAGATTCTCTGCCCAGTCTCTCGCTACTAAACTCCCTGCCCGGATAGGACACCCTGTCGTTAAGCTGAAGCAATGTGGTAGTCATGCTTGTTACCTTCCATCTATGCCAACAAGACATTAACTAGACATTAAATTCACTCCCTTTTTCTCGAAGTTGCTTATAAGACAAAGTTGGGGGATACCACAGTATGCTGTAGGCAACGGCTCAGCGATCTCCTCCCCTCTCTACACACTTTGTGCCGACTGTGTAGACAATTTCAATTCCGTTAAACAAATAACCATTTGACTATGACCAACAAAGCTGCTGGAGAAGATTGATTTTTGACGGACTCCTGACGAAAGAAACTCCGTAATTATCCGCAGTTGAATCTTTAAGGCTTTCGTTGACCTGAATAGCACCAGTTGGCCATGTAATCAGTCACGATTTTTCCAACCCTAAAAGATTCTAAACCAGAAAGGGCTGATCATGCTAAAACAAAAAGGCCAGTGTACGCAGAATACTCACTTCACACAGAATGCACGAGTACAACCTAAATGAAACGTCAGTGAGATGGCTAGAGTAGATTTTGCATGGCTGGTCTCAGGGTAAACCTTCCACCGGAATGCTTGCAGAATATCAATAAAGCTGGTAGTCGTCACAGCGCGTGGTAATGAAAGGATAATATAGTGGAGAGAAAAGAGCGTGAAGGAGGAATAACGATTTAAATGCACATGACATGAAATATACTTTTAAATGGAGAGTATTTCTGTTCTGTTCATTCATTCATTACGGAAAAATAAAAGTGGAAAGTGTAAAACAGAAGTCAAAAAGCTAAATTTAAATATATTAAATAGCCGTGCAGCAAAGCATACATAAAGTATAGAAGTTGTCCAATTATCCTTCATGCTAATCCCAGTAACATTTCCAAGCTGTCTTTATAAACTGGTAAGATTTGTTTAAAATTTGCGCAGAGTCAACTAAAGCCACGAGGACAGAATACTGTGCCTAAAAATTGCAAATTCTATGAGAGTATGGATTGTACTTTTCACTTCTTTTGAGAGGTATGGATTCGAATCCCAGTGGAGACTGGAGAAGTTTTTCAATCGACTGTAATTAGCCGATTTCACGCGAGGAGTGGGGTTCCCACAAGAATTATCCTGGTTTCCCCCCCCCCAACTCGCAGAACATTCAGCCGGTTGTTGTTTGTTGTTTGGTTTTTTTAGGAGCATTAGCAACTAAGGCCATATTGCTCCAGGGATATGCGGTGGTCATTCCCTGACCTTTCCGCATCCTCCGTATTTGGTGGTTACGGGCTCGAACCCCGGTCAAATCAAGAAGCATGGGCTACGCACTGCTGCTCCTGCCCACCTGGCTACGGAGGCGCGATCAGCCGGTGAATACTTGTACAAATTCCTATGACAATATACGATTCATGGAATTTAAAAAGTAAGTATACCATCCGTGTGGCTGACAGTAAGTATACCATAAGAATACCATCCGTGTGGAAGACAACAATAAGTTTTTGTTAAAGTAATAAAAATACCACGAATGTCATTTATAATGGGGATAACGCAACCGCCTCTCAGGCTGTGTGAAAATTGTCCTGGTTTCTCGTCAACAAATTGATAACTCGGTCTAAGTTGCTTTGGGAGTAACACCAGAACAACCTTGTGATGGTATTAAACTACAATATGAGATAGAGAGAGAGAGAGAGAGTTGTAAAATAGTTTCGAAATGTCAGTAAAATTAAATAAAAATAAGATAAGATGAATTTTTCTCTTTCTAGTCCAGGACAGCTACTTTTGTTCAGAAGAATTTACAAAATAGAAAACAAGAATATTAATCGTATTTTTCATAATAAAAAAAATTCAATATTAAAAATTGTTACTACACAGCCAAGTGGTCAGGATGAAATACCAGTTACTCATACCACTTGATAGAACTCAACAAGAGGTGTGTGAATAAATCCGTACTTGTACTTCACTACTCAGCTACGTCGTCATAATCATTAATATTGTTTATTATTATAAGTTTTATAAGCAGCAAGTCTGTATATTATAACATATTAAAAGTAACACTTTCATCCGTATATCCTGTCCTTTTCTAGATCCTGTTCTGCAACAGGATCTAGAAAATTTGGGCAGATGGGCTAAGAAGTGGCAACTGAAGTTCAACCTTGACAAATGCAAAGTACTGCATATGGGTAGAAGTAACCCCAGAGAAACGTACCAACTGTGTGGTACTACACTTAAGGTGGTAGAAAAATGAAAAGATCACAGGGATTTTCAAAATTGCACGGAACAAACGTAGGAGCATATTCTACAGCTAAAAAAAAGAAAATAATAATAATAATAATTCCTAAAAACATGTCTCAAAGATATTAAACTTTAATATCAACGATATATTAAACATTAATCATAATTATGAGAAAGAATTAAATTAGCAACACTAACCTATCACATAAAAGATTAAGCTTTTTATTGAAAATGCTGCAATTATACTGAATACGCACTTCTGATTAAAAATCTGTACAAAACATAAAAAGGAACTGAAACGAACCTCTTTTGGGAAAAAAAAAGAAAAGAAAACAAAACAACTAAAGCAACGGTTCAAAATGAGCTCTATTTTGTTCTATGCAACATTCAAAGAATGAGCCCCCAGCCTGTCTTATCGTTTCAGGACTATTCATAATGGTTTCAGCAGCTTCCAAAATGCGATTTCTCAGTTTGTCTTGCTTGGTAACACTGGGTAGAATAAACATGTGACTCCACGCAAAGTAATCTAAGGGTGTAAGGCCGGATGATGGTGGTGGCCATTGTACAGGGATCGTTCCGACCAATTCATCGGTTGTTGTACTCCGCGTTTAAAGTCACAAACATGGCGGAAAAAGTGGGCTAGTACACCATTGTGCATAAACCACTTCCTCTACTGATTTTCAAGGGATATGCTTTCAATTGGTTCTCACAAATGTTCCGCAGAAAATGCAGGTATGACATTTCTGAAAGCCTTGCTGAATAAGAAGGAAAAAAAAAAAAAGACTAATAAAATTACCTTCAAGAATGCTAAGCCAAATATCAAATGAAAAGTGTGATGGTAATGACAACTAATGATAGTTAGTGAATTTTTTTGGACACGTGTGCATATTTCAAGAGTGATGATTCTATTTCTTCAAAAACAAGATTCATCTGGTTTTTTTTTTTTTTTTTTGGTTTTTTTTAAGAAATGGTTGAATAAATGAAAACAGAACATGGTTGAGGAATGCGAATCAAGTGTGCATTGCAAAATTAGCCACTAACAAAAGTTTCTGCGTTTATTCATATCTCATGCCAACAATATAGGAACACTTGTGAAATGGTTACAACTGCTGTTCACATGTCTTCCATATCTCGAAATGGGGCTTTATACGAGACAATGTTTATAAGAACTTTTTCTTATTTTTAATAACATAATTCCGTTAAATTTTCAAACACCCTGTATAAACGTAACATGAGTTCCAGAAATAGCACCTTAGCAATGATTACTTTGGTCAATATGCTACTATTACGGAAGCCGCACTAAACTTTGTGAACAGTTAAGCTATTAATGCGAAATTACTTTCTCAAAATTATTCCAGGCAGGGTAATTTATAACAGGTAGTCTCCACAATTCACGGAGGAATTTCTTGAAAAACTTGTCATAAGTTGGATGCAATATTATAAATTGGAATTACTTCCCGACAGACATCCAAAATGCATATATAACTATGAGTGTGAGAACGCGAGCGACCAGGAACATTCCGAGTGATCTTCAGTCCAACAATATATACCAGTCACTTAGTATTCCAGAATGGAAACAACCATGTATAATTCTTTCTTTTTAAGTTTAGAAGAAGAGAATACAGCAAAGCCAGTGGAAGCAGTAACTAAAATAAATTTAATAAGTTTTAATACGAACAAGTAGCTTTCGGGGTAACGAACCCCTGCCTCAGTAACAAAGGCAGGTAACAAAGGCGCGCGTTCTCACACTCATAGTTATATATGCATTTTGGATGTCTGTAGGGAAGTAATTCCAATTTATAATATTGCATCCAACTTATGACATGTTTTTCACGAAATTCCTCCGTGAATTGGGGAGACTACCTGTGATAAACTACCTGTAGCATATCTACTGGAAATAGGTCTGGAAATAAATGCATTAAATCAGCTCAACTTACCTTTACAAAAAAGAGAATAAAAGATGACATCACAGCCTATCACAACGGAGTGCAGATAAGGAAAGTGAAGTCTCACACCGACCTCGGCTTGACTTGGGACGAGGGCCTCACTTTTCAAAACCATTTCTCGACCATGAAAACTAAGACTTTTTCGACGATGTGGGCAATTCGACAAGAGCTGACGGGGTTACTCCACGTCGATGTAGTCGGAGGATACGTCCAGCGGTGCCTACAACCAATCGTACTATATGCATCACCAATCTGGTCTTCTGCCCCGACGTCGTATATAAATAGATTCCTCGCAGTCGAGTACTGGGTAATGCAATGGATGAACAGGGTCACGGGCAATGCTTTCACCATCTCCAGGGCTGTTTTATATACCAACTTAAATATTACTCCCTGGAGAATTCACATTGCATCCAGGAATATTCTTCTTCTTCTCAGATGCTTACCGGTGTGATTGACGCCCCAAGTCTTCGAGGACTTATCTCTACTCCACGTGCTGGACGCAGTAATGACAGTCCCTACCTACCGTTGCATTCTATACTGTGCAACCTGTGCTGTCTGAAGAATTTCTTCCCAAATAACACAGTGAACCTTTTCAATTCATTGACAATAGACCCTGTGAAATACTCCGAAAGCAAGCAATACAGAGTGAAGAGCATCTCAGAAGCGCACAGCTTGCTTCAACTATATCTTGACAATGAGTGAATTTCTAAACAATATTGTAAATATACGCACTTGTGTAAATATTGTAAATAATTGTATTCGTGCATTTTTGTACACTCTTCTTATACTGTAAATAATTGTAATTTTTGCTTTTGTACACCCTTCATATTGTATATAATTGCAATTCTTGCATTTTGTACACCCTTCTAGCCGGTTGGCTGTGTATCAGCAAACACTTGCTATTTTTAATAAACGGATTTAATAATAATAATAAAAAGGTATATACACACAGAAATGCAAACATAACATAAAACGTTAGGAATGGAATAAATTATACTAAATATGCTCTACATGGTCAGATGACTAAGAGTGCCCGTATATGAGCGCGAGAATGTTCATTCATTCACTAGGCCAGATCAGGCGATTGTTGGTGCGCGGCGCGCATATAAATAGTAAATAAATTTTCCGTTTATACTCCGGGACGACCAAACGGTCAGAGGAGTTCACAAGATAGACAGAATACAAGAAACAGCACCGTATTGAGCAGTCACGGGTTTGAACCCCGGTCACTCAAGGCACGTGTACTTATGCACCCGCGCGCCTGATCACTAGGCTACGGCGGCCTTCATATGGGATTGCTGCCAGCGTTTGTCGTGTTTCAAAACTACTGATTCTAAAATTGGGTGTAGCCTTGTACTTCTACTGCGATTTAAAACTTTGTGACAGCTGGATATATTTAGGGACTCTAACCATACGCGGTGATAGTGGTGTCGAGATTGGTCGATCACCTCACTATCGCGACTGGCTACACGAATGGAAACATGCGAATGCGTCTTAAAAAATAATAATAATAATAATAAAAGTTAGTTTAAGTACACTCAAGTGTGTTAGCAAAGAGTAATAATTCATGATTTATAACAAAATAAGTCAACCAGACGACATGAAAATTTTTCAGAATCCTAAAATATTTTAAGTAAGCACTGAAATTTTGAAATGGATCAGAGTTCCTGTTCCAAATTTATAGTAATATTGCTGTAGGGGAACCTGCGGAGGGAATGCTATGAAATCGGAATTGAACTTAGAACCATCCGCTTATTGTTATACTGTATTTATGTATCTACGATTTATGTGATATTTATGTAATCAGATGCTGTTTTAGGCCATGTATTGTATCAATTCTTCAGTTTTGCAATGCACACTTGATTCGCATTTCTCAATCATGTTCTGTTCTCATTTACTCAACCATTTATTAAAATAAAAATAAAAAATAAAAAAAAACAGATGAATCTTGTTTTTGAAGATACAAAAACAAGATTCATCTGGGTTTTTTTTTTTTTTTTTTTTAAATAAATGGTTGAGTAAATGAGAACAGAACATGATTGAGAAATGCGAATCAAGTGTGCACTGCAAAATTAGCCACTAACAAAAGTTTCTGCGTTTATTCATATCTGACGTATTACTCAACCAACGAAAAGTCGGATCAATTTGGCATTGATCCGACTTTTCGTTCTAGAGTAATACGTGAAATATACTTTCATTTATATGAACAGATTTATTTGGTCGGGGGAAGGTAATCATTGATCTTAAAAGCTTTCCAGGGATCAACGAAGCATACGCTAAAAATGTGATATCAATTGGCCTTTTTCTTAGTAATTGATGTGTAAACATCCGATGACATATTTCCATTACAAGTTAGGCAATGTACGCCGTACGTTGCATTTCAGGGACATTATACATTTTTTCTTAAAATTAATTGATTTTTTTTTTCTTTTTCTGCGATTAACTGAAGTGAAAAGTAAATGTAGTTATCTTCTTATCAATTAATTACTAAGATTAATTACTAATTACTTTATAGAACACTTAATAAAACTCTATTGTTAGCTTTGGATAGTCTGTAAACGCGAAGCGTGCACGGACTGTCTAAAGCTAACGATACTGCATTAAAAATATACAGGTAGCCCTCGATTTACGTCGGGGTTAGGTTCCTGGGGGGGACTGGCGAAAATGGAATCGGCGCAAATGGAACCCTTTATATAATGGAGTCAATCGGAAATCACAGGGTTAGGTTCCGGGAACCAAAAATTTTACCTACCACTTTGCATCGGTTGTTTCATTTTATTAGCATTCTTCATAGTTGTAGTAATAGACGATGGAGGCATATTCATAGCCCTACACACATTACGGCGACTTTCACCAGATTCCATCCTCCGAATATTGCACTATGATTCAATGAACTACTTTAACCAGACATGGCGTCTCTCTATATTCTATTAAATTAAAAACTTTATAACACGATAGCAAAAACTGCACACGACTATCACTATTATTATTTAATTTATTAATATCTCAATTATAAAAAAATGTTAGCGTAATAAATTTCCAACACGTGTAAATAGCGTAAACAACAACCAACTGAATGCTTCACCCGCATCCAAGAGTGGTGGTTACTTTGAGGGCGAGAATCTTTATCGTCTTTGATACGGATGCGCTAATTGCTGATTGACTCAGATTGTCCTAAATCACATGAACAGTGCATGATACATAGCACAGTATGATGCCAATAAATTTTGTCTGACGATTTTAAACTTTCAATTTATAAAAAAATTGCAAAAAATAAAAAAATAAATAAAAATAAAAATGTCGTTGTGGTCAGTGATCGGCGCTATTGCGAATCAACGCAAATCGGACCAGCGCAAAACGAGGGCTCTATTTAATCTATATATTTTTTTATATATACAAATTTTATGGAAAAATTAATAGTAATAGTTGTATTTCCATTTGTGCGATTTCAATGATATTTGAGTTGGTAGACAAATCTTTCTATATGAACCAAATATAAAATTTCATGAAATCCGTTCATTAGGAGTCGTATTGTTACATGTGAACGAACGGACAGACAGACAGACGGGTGGATATGGTGAAAACAAAAGGTGCTTATACATAGATTCTAATATATGCATAAGCAGATATTAGCCTAAAAAGATAAATAAATAATTTATTACTTATTTTATTATCGAAAGTCGTTACCCTGAAAGTCTTCAAATTATCCAAATACTAATAAGAAATATGTTTAGAAACTTCTTTTTAAAGATAACTCCCTCTATAAAATCTGCATATTTAAATTTTCATAGGGAAGATTAAAAAAAAAAATATATATATATATATATATATATATATATATATAATACGTAATAAGTAAATAAAAATACGTAAATAAAAAGGAAAAGAAAACTAGGGAAGTTGGATAAACATTATAGATTTCTACCTCTTCTGAAGTGCACCTCAGGCGAGCGTTTCAAATTTAAACTGCCAAATCAGGCATAAAAATTAACTGAAGATAAAAGAAACAAAAGTAATAAGAAACTCAATGGCAAGAAGAACACTAATATTTCTTTGATGTCATTATCGATTATTTTAAATTTATTTATTATGTTTAATAATAACGTGCTGGAAAAAGAAAGAAACGGAATACAGAAATAATTCTCGACGAAAATCTAACCAAAACAAAAAAAAGTTTATCAACAGGCTTCTCTACCCATTGAGAAAAGGTATAATAGGCTAATTTCGAAATTATCTGGAAGAGTGATACAAATGCGATTTTCCGAATGACAGCTATACTTTTGTTACTTGTATTCAGATGCACACATAATGATCGCTATCTACGGAATTCTGCTGGTACAACCAGTGCGGTCAACTCTGTTATTGTGTATAGAAAGTATCCCGGAGCTAAACATGGACCCCTACCTTGAGAGACTTGTATCTGTAATAATGAGATTTGAAAAGACGTAAAGACACCGCCTCAACGTGCTCTCGCGACCACCACAGTGACCAGCACACAGGACTTGACTTTTGAACACTTGTTTAGCCTTAAGCTCGAACTCGCAGTGAAAGTAGGTCTATTGTACTCTCCTCTGTGTAGCAGCAGTGCCGACAACCATGGTGTAGTGGCAAAGGGTGATTTAAACCAGTGGGGAAACTGACAGTCAAAGTTTTAAGCGACAGCAAAATGTGGTACAGAAGTACTCAGCTGCCGAGTTATTCTTAGATTTTTTACTCCAAACAATGAAAATGGCTTTCGGACCAGCTACAAAAAAAAAAAAAAAAACCTGCTGCAGTACAACCTCACACAAAGCGAAAACAGATTGTGTGCCTATTAATAGTAAATAATAATCACTTCAATCTTCAAATCATTCTGTTCATTGGAGTAAGACTATTAATAGTGCCTTTCTATCTGTCCAATTGCCAATAACACACTGAAAACAGATGCAAAAGAACTAATGAGAATATATTTCATTGCCGCTATTAGCTAATCATAAAATTGCATACTACTCTAATAGTACATTTCAGACGGATATTTTCATATTTATTCAGTGTGGAAATATCCGTCTGAAATGTGGACAAAGCGTGAACAAGCACAAAGCTTGACCGACTGTGGAGAGCGAAATGGGTGGTTTACCTCTACAAAATGAACAGTACTGATACAGGCTGTAGTTAGCCGACATGGGTAGAGGGAGTAGAGCGTTTCCCCGGTTATCCCAAGTTTTTCAAATCGAGTGACATGCAAATCGTCCAATGAACACATTTAAACTAACATCACAGACTGAAAATAATAGTTTAAGATGCTAATGAGCTGTAAAACACCAATAATAACCAATATATTTTCTTTGTAGTGAAATACAGCACGTAGTTTATTCCTTACGAAGCTAATTTTCAACATGATCTCCTAGAAGGAACACACCCTTTCTTCCAAGCTGTGATGGCAGCTACAAAAGTTTATTTGGAGGTCTTTAGCCCACTAGTGAATAGCCGAAGCTGCTACTTGTCAGCTAAGAAAAGTTCTTCTACGAAGAGCATCCTTCATCGTTGTAAACAACCAAAAGTCGCTAGGTGCAAGGCCAGTATTGGATAACCTCAATTTTGTGTTATATAAAAACACTGCCCGGATCGAATGTAATGTGATTCAATCCGCGTGGACGTTTTTCCTGAAATTCTAGGAGAAACTTTTTCTTCAGAATCGCCTCAGAACGAGTTTCCTGTCACTGTAATGTCCTTTGGAACATAATATGTAAGGATTTTTATGTAAGGGTTATTTCATCAATAATTCGGAAAACAGGAACCATCATTTTCTTTGTAGTTCATAGCAACTTTTTGGGCGGCGGAGACTTAGCGTGCTTCCATTGATGGGCTGACGCTTGGTTTCTGGAATCCATGTTTCGCCCCTCAAGGAGAAGAAGAATACCCATTGTAGTAGAACTTTTCCTAGACGACGAGCAGCCGCTTCGAACATTCACTGGGCTAAAAACAAATTCAAAGAAACTATGTATTCAGAACACATAAAAGCATTCATTTTGAGAGACATTTAATACTAGTTCACAGAATAAGCGTCTGTGCTGGAGGGGAGGTAGGGGCTGGAGGAGCCTCGCAGGCCCTTGTTAAATTTTTGGGTATTATCCGAGCTCATTGTTAAAAAATTAGCATTAGAAAAATTAAACACATTATTTTAATCGAGGATTATTAGCTGAAATTCATCTCAAGTAAGCACTTTGTTAACAAATTAGCAGTACTCCCTTCTTGGTTCACAGTAGTACTAAATAATCTGTAAAATATTCATATTAGGGTTTAGTAAATATTCATTTTACCCGAAAGATAAACTCTTCCACGCATGTATATTATTAAGTAAATCGCGTGCACTCTCTAGTCTGTTTGCCTGTTTTGTTGGACGAAAAAAACTTTGCTATCCTTACCTGAGACCAACTAACTCAGGCACGGTGTGAAAAATAGTCATAAAAGTTCCTCAAGTCATTGACGTAATTCGAACCCAGACTTCGAATCTTTTCTACACAGTGTGGGAAGGACGGCGATTATGACCACTATGTTAAACGCGAGGACTTATAGTAGTATGTATTTAGTTTTCGGGGTAGAGAGAGAGAGAGAGAACTGCATAACTGCAAAGCAGTCACAACATAAAATATATCACGTACATTGTCGGATTAAAGTGCATTACGAGCCTAGGAGCGATGTAATTTTGTGCTCCATTTTCAAAAATATACATGGTATATTTTTGAAACTGGAGTGTTACGCGCTAGAGTAACTAAGGATATGAGGTGTCAACATACTGCATCTGTAATTGCGTGTGTATTCTATGATAGATTTGCTTGTCGAAAAATCCCGAGTTTCCGGAAGATAAAACAAAGCAACACTTTCCGGGACCGATTAATTCCGTCACGGAGTGGAAAGACGTTGATCGTAACTATTGTACTAAACGCGAAGAACCTGTAAGTGCCCATTTTGTTATCTCAATAATACGATTGGCGGGACAGTCCAGTAAAGTGCGTCACACATACAAAAAAGGAGATTATGTAACAGCAGCGAATCCAGATTGACTTTTTTTAAAAATTATTAATAGCCTACCTCTATAACACAGACTTACAACAGGAAGTCGTCGCGAGATAGCGGTAGTCAGATCGCAGTGCGAAACAGTGAAAATAAGCACACACTTCCCTACGATACACTGTGTTTGAATTTTATATATTATTATTATCATCTATATCTGTAACGAACATTGTCTAACCAAGATAAAAGATAAATAAATAAATAATAATAAATTTTCTGTTTATACTCCGGGACGACCAAACGGTCAGAGGAGTTCACAAGATAGACAGAACACAAGAAACAGCACTGTATTTAGCAGTCACGGACTTGAACCCCGGTCACTCAAGGCACGTGTACTTGTGCTCCTGTGCGCCTGACCACTGGGGCTATGGCGGCCTTTATCAGCAACGTTAGTTCACAGATTTTCGAAGGTTTACAAAAGGTACTATCTAAACAACGTCGGTTATCTCAAGGAAAATGTTATAAATATTAGCCTAATTTTACAGCCATATACTCATACATATGAAATATGCAAATTACATACTTCTTATCTTACAATTATAATAAGCAATTACATACATTAATTACAGCTATTGAACAAAGCTCAATTTTTATGACAGAGTCATATGAGTAATTTGAAAAACTTCCACTCACTGATAACTTTCAATGTCACAAAATATTAAATTTCACCAATATCACAAAACGAGTATTGTGGAAACGTTTAGTAAAGATTAATAATAGTAAATCAATTACCTAAAAAAAGTTCACAGAGAAATTCCGAACAAAAACTTTTTGACTAGTATTTTTGAGGGTTAATTTTTGTAATTTCCACTGCACAGTTTATGTAAACTTCATTTAGAACATTAATCGTGTTTGCAAGGAGCGATCAAACGCGAGAGTGCATAAGTACACGTGCTTTCAGTGACCAGGGTTCAAAACCGTGAATGCAAAATACAGTGCTGTTTCTCGCACTCTTTGTATCTTGTGAAATCCTCTGACCGTATGGTCGTCCCGGAGTATAAACGGAATATTTATTACTTATTCTTCACAGACTGCTGAGGTTGGTGGGCTTGTAACCAAGGTGTTCTGGTTCTCACCCTGATTGGTTAGGATACAAAGCTAGAAATCTTGTTTTTGCAAATTCTGTTCGAAGTAAATTTACAAGTGCGAATATATTTCGCTTTTAGAATTACTCCCCGTGGTTTCCTGATGAGGTTAAAATAGTGGATTCTTTGAGAAATCATGGGGGCTCCTAATTGTCTTGGTGGGAAAATCTATAATAAAGTTATTTATTTTAATATAGTATTCTATACTGTATTTAGAAAATTCTTAAGGTAGGAAGTTAAGGTAGAAGACCAAACTCGTGATGCCCATAGCTCTTTAAACTATAGGAGTAAGTCATCCTGTAATACTACTTGAGTAGCTGTGTCATGCATTCTCGTGAATTCTTGCTTAACAAGCCATGATTATGGTTGAGTTTTCTTTCTTGCATTTTTGAAGTGGTGGGGAAAATTTAGCAGCTCGTTCCAGATTAGCCTCACTTTATTCATAATGCTACTTCCAAGAACATTTGATTCTCTGATTCTGTATTTTCTTTCTTATTCATGAAGGTTATTTTAACGTTCTTGGATAGGTTAAGGGCGAGTCTGATTTGTGTATAGTAGCTCTGAGAGATGGGCTGATCATCGATTTGTACTGCTTGAGAGAGCAAGCATTTTCAGGAAAGCAGCATATTATAATAGAAAAGATAAGAGCTGCTACAAAAAAAAAAAAAAAAAAAAAAGGATGGCGGAGAGAAAGTCGCTCTGCAGCACTCATTTTTTCAATAAAAAGTTTGCTTTGTAATTATTGTGCGGTATCTTATTTCTACATCAAATGCTCGAGGACAGGCCTGGCGCAGCCAATTAGTTAGCGCGGAGTGCAGAAACGCCCGCGTTTGAGTTGACCGTGATTTGAGCTCGCTTACTACTAAATATAGTTAATGATGTTATTCCTTTCCAAATAATTAATGTAAACGCCTCTGACTTAGTGTTCGTGCGAGTATAAAACAGAATCTTTTAGGTGATACGTAGCTGGTTCGCACAAAAGTTTGGATTTTATTGGTGCATTAGCAACTAATTCTACCGTAGTTCAAGCACGCACAGCTGTTAAATACTACAGGACTGCTAAATAAATTTTTTCCCCCTATTCTGCAGTTTCTCTAGACGCTTACAAATGGACCCAAATTATATATTTATTTGTTCTTTCTTATTTGGAGCCATGTAATAACCAATAAAACTAAATAACCAATCCATGAGTTCATTAGTGGATCTTTTGCTTAAAGCTGAGTGCAGATAGGCAGGGCAATGCCAAAAGCAATGCTGCATAATATGTCATAAAATTAACTTCTCATATATTAAGCAGTTGACAACTAATCGAATTGGACCTATAACCTCTCCAGGATTTTCGGCTGTTAGTTCTTCGGACTGATTTACCCAGGTACTGCTTCCAGGTGTGAAAAGGTGACTACAGTATAACCTTTTATTACAGATGTGCAATAGGCGATTGATGATATACGAGCTATAGTTCTTAACGATAAATAGACACCTTTTGCTGGGTTAATTTATTTATTCTTCCCAGAGATTCTGTTTTATGATTGATTGGTTTAAGCTCTTTCTTCCCCACCCCCCCTGGCTTGAGGAACGGTGATTGGGTTCCTAGTTTGCCAGGAGGACAGAAATCCCAAAAGTATTATTTAACCATTCCAAAAGGTTTCCTCTTCATCTACAAGTTATAGATAAATAAATTTTCTGTTTATACTCTAGAACAGCCACATAAGGACAGAGAAGTTTACAAAGATAAAAAATACAAGAACATTACCGTACTTATCGATCACGTGTGCTCGAATTATGGTAAACTCGAATGTGTGTGTTCTGTGCTGACTGCTCAGCTACGGCATATTTGTTGTAGGTTTTACTCTTTTACTTTTAACGAACTTCGAAAATCCAAACTGATAATGTCCTTACCGTAGAGCTTTATTTAAATCACTCCTCTCTTCTTAAAATTTATGATCGTTTTCTATAATGGGGAGGTTTTCTCCAATCCGCCTTTTCTTCAGATTGGCCTTAGCCGGATTGACCCATAAGTAGGTATCTTCCACTTACAAATTCTATTCTATCTATATTTTTACTACTTCAGGATTTCAATGTCTCCCTTTTTTTTTTTTTTTTTTTTTTTTTATGATAAATAAATGGAGTTAATTCGGCAAAACCATAGAAGTAGCAAAAACAATTTCTTTATAATATGATAGTTAAAACTATGCATCTGCGAGATTTGAGTCCAGCTGACTTTTAAGTTCTATGTTAGTATATTAACCTCAATTCAGGCTACATTATAAACTTAGTTAAGATTAGTTTCTCCAATGTTTAAGCATTGATTTTAAGAGAAAACTATGCTTCAACTTTATTTTGAAATTCATTTGAATGTCATTAAGACATAAAATGCAACTGCAGCCGAGTTTAAAAGTTTTAAGTAGAGAGGGATCTGGTAAAAATGTCAACAGTCAAAATGAGGAGAAAATCAAAAGGACTGTCATTTTAAACTGTAATGAGATGTCATCATTTTAACATTTCGTTATTTTCAATATTCAGTATTCTGACCCGTCTGCATTTTGATTTTTCCCCCCATTTCATCGTAAGTGGGGGAAATGACGACCAGGTTTTTTGAGTGTGGTTTTTTTTTTTCCTTCTTTTTTTTTTTTTTTAAGATAGACCTAGGAACACTTATAAGCATGGGTAAGGGTATATGCCCCTTACCCTCTGCTCCCTCTGGTACATATATAGAGTATATGCCCCTTTCCCTCTGCTACATATATAGAATACATATACAGTTCCTTGGGTGTTCGCATTCACCCGATGCCAAAAAAAATATAGTAATACTAATTTGCAAATCACTCAGCTGTAAAACTTCTCCGACACTATGTAGCCGCCCAAGGAGTATGAAGAGGAAGTTTAAAGTTTATTGCTCCATAAAGCAATAATGAATTTAATTAACAAATCGAATTAACGTCTGCTGTTTATTTTACTGAAGACATAAAAACCGGAAAGCATAAGTTGAATTGAACTTAGTCCAAATTTGCTGTTGGTTAACTTTCTGATATCGTTTTAATGAAGTGGAAATGGATTTTAGTGTTCTGAACAGGTAAAAAAAAAAAAAAAAAAAAAAATCCCTTAAATAAGTAACACGCAAATCTTTAAAGCAAAACACACATACACAAACAAAAAAAAAACCACACATACACAATGAGGAGGGAGAGAATTGAGTCACTCTCTGTCGCTCATTTATTTAATTTTCTGTATGTTCTGGTCGCTCGCGCCCATTGTTTCGTCACTTACAAATGCTAACCGTTTCCACGGCTCATTTACGAACCACAGAAAGCGAAAGGCTGGGAGCCCAGCGGGTCACTCTCCCACGATCTTGGAGAGGCAAACCAGTAGCAACTCTCCGCCCTCAGATTGTTAGTACGGGTAGATCACGGGATACAGGTGGAAGCAATCTGAAGTTTGGAAGGGAATGGGGAGGAAACTAAGGGAGGAACAGAAACACTACTAGATTCGAAGAAGAGGGTGGAGTAGAGATGAGGCGTTTTGTTTGCCATTAACATCCCAGTGGCAGAGAAGGAAACAGATAGTTAATGATGCAGAAGGTGACAGGCTGTCTAACGGCTTACGTTTACTTCTTGCAGCATTTCATTTGTCCGTAAAAAAATATTTCTGTTTCATTTACCCCCCACCCCATCCCCAAGCGACAGCATGCATTACTGGATGACAAATGAACGATTACTCATATTTACATCGCGAGACACGTTATTAATTAAATTTAGGCAATCATGGAATGCACTTTTGAAAAACGAGAATCAGTAAACCTCTTGGTTGCATGTCATATGATAAAAATTAACTTTTAATTAATAATTTTCATCTACTAGCTAATTTTCATATATTGTAGGAAATAGCAAGATATTCCCTACAATATCTTGAAGTGTAACCTTCTATGAATATTCTGTTTAAAGGTAATCCATTGAAGAACAGGGAAGTACTTCTCCACCAGAGACAATCATTCTTAAAGCGCATCCTTTGTACCCGAAGCGCGTTCTCCCGCATTCCTCCTAGTAACTATACCATTTGAACTTACACCATTAATCCCCGCAAAGCCTTGAGCCCCTTCCAAACTTGTGCCAGAGATAGGTACCCTGGATGCTACACCTTCGTCGCGTTTCTTATCATTTGGGAGAAATATAAGCTACAGATGTTGTTATATAGCTCCAAGAAACCCACAGATTAATACAAATAGTCAACTCCCATAGACGACAACGGTAGTACAAAAACGATCCTAGTTACCTAGGTAAATAGGCTGTTATAGGATATCTTTCGGTTAAGTATTATAGCCACCGCAGCGCGCTACAGACATTGCGGCAGAGCAGTTTTCGTTGTCTACACGGTGAATGCATCGACAGTCAGCTACACGTATTTAGGCAACTTCAGTTTATTTTAATTTCATACTTTAGCCAATTTCCGTAACCTAACTGTACAGTGTTGTTATAATAAGGTTAGGTTACATAAATTTGTATATGGAGAAGCCCGAAATTCAGGAATTCAATGCGTAGCCACCGCAGCGAGGTTTGCGGTGGCTACGCGTAGAATTCATCGGCAGCGCGCTACAGACACCGCGGCACAGTTTGTTTTTCCTCTTGTTCTTAGCCGCTCGGTCACTCCCACCACATCAACCGGTCAGCTGTTCTAGAAATATCACTTCCTTCTTTCGAAAATACTGATGAAATTTATTCATATTCGCAACCTATAAGACGTCCCTTAAGTACAACAAAAGAAATGAGCATTTTGCCAAATGTCAAACGAGGTGCTTCAAACAAGTTGACTATCTGTACTTACTAATTTGTGCAAGAAACCGACGTTGCGTGAGCCGATGTAGCCGATTGTCAAGCGAAAGAGCGCAGTAGCATATAGATTTCAGAGGAGCCTTGGTTCAAGCCCGAATGACTGTTAAATAGGGTTAATGATTGTATTCAGTATCCAAATGATTAACTGTAAACTCCTCTAACCTAGAGGTTGTGTCAGAGTCACATGGTAAAGAAAACCCAACCTGCTACGCAAGCAAACGAATCGCGGCTAGACGTAAGTATATACCGTGGGGTGTAGAGGGAAGAACTCTCCACCCGAAATTTTTTGGCAATGAATACAATCGTTAACCGTATTTAGCAGTCGTGCGTGCTTTAATCTTAGTCCACCCAAACAAGTGTACATTACTATACTCTCGCGCTTGAACACTTGGCTGCGTATTTTATAACTAACGAATGTAAATTATGCATCAGAACGATTAATTGAGCAGGTATCGGAAAAGATAAACCGCTCAATGAAAAATCTAACTTGCTGCGTAGCAAATTCGTTTTCCTAATAATCATAACTACTTGTTTTACTAACACAACTTATAAATTGAAAATGAATTCTGCAAATTTCCTTACCCTACTAAATTTACAAAACAGATATATGACCAGATTCAGAAGATACAAAGAAAAAATAATAAATAACCTGTTTTACCAAAGAATAAAAAACATACATGTATATATATATATTTTTTTTAGTTAGTTGTTGGCGCATCGGCTTCTGTGGCCATAATGCACCTCCCAAAGTTTTTGCAGTACTGTGATCCAAGCCCGAGGCGGGATTCGAACCCGCGACCTTTGGGTTGCCAGGCACTTTACCCACCCGGCTAGCCTGGTCGGCAAAAGATATTCAAATGTTGTGCTAGTTTTCCAGTTCACGCTTAACGTAAATTAAAAATTGAAAGACGATTTAAAATTTTGGACGTAGACAAAATGTCCACACTAAACTGCAGCGATAGAGGGCGCAGAAATTTTATGTAGAGAGAGAGATGGCGGAATATTACTTAAAAATTTATCTGTCGGGCATATTTTAGATATACATATTTTACATATTTCAACCCATCGAGTGATCACACTTATTACTAAGCAAATATTTGTGAACACCAGTAATAATGAAAATTTATTACTGGTGTATTAATGATACCACATCAAAATTAATCAACTACAGTACTTTCGTTCATGTAACATGAAACTGTCAATTGAAATTCACTTTGATTCTTTTTGACTTTATGAGGGATAATTCTATTCATGTATCAGCAGCTTAAGTCAGCCAACAGTTTCTAATCTATAAGTTGAAATCCGGGTTCCCAGAGAGCCAAGCTGGGGCCTTGTTAAAATCAGGAATGTGTGACTAGCTTTATGCAGAATTTGCAGGCGTACGATCCCACTGGAATACCAAGAGCTGGCCACCAAGCACTATTTCTTTCAAGACTTTCTCTAGAATGTCACGATATGATTTTACACTATATTTTAAAATATTTTGCTCCAAAACACTGCTCGGTGAAGTTGTTGTATCAGTCTCCCACAAAACCATGACTTAAAAAAAAAGAATGACCTCCTCTTACCACTGTGCAGATTGCCTGTGAACGAATTCACAGGCAATTCTGAATAAAACTGTTTTTCAACAGTGAAGATTTTTTTCATCCGAATAAAGGATATTGCAGTGCCTGTTTTATAAGTATCTACGAGACAATGATTTCACTCAGGACCTACGAAATTCGCCAAGTAGATGGCATGTAGCCTCTATTCCTGTCATAACCTTTCACAGATTTAATTACCCAGAGCACTCGGATAATTAAATTTGTGGGTAGGATAGCCAGTTTCTCTCCCTGTCATTATATGGTTTCGGCTATATACTTTGCCAGTACGATCCTGTATTCCTGAAATATCTTTGCATATCTTTGCATCATAGCTAGATAAACAACTTGACAACAAATATTTTAATGATATAAAGTATATTGCATAACTGAAAAACTGTTAGAAAATGAACACCTTTTTAGCAAAACTGCTGTCCAGGCGTGAAAATCCTCAACTAAACCGATTGCATGCACACTCAAAGTCAGGGTTTATAAGAGGCCACACGGTTGCCCAGGTTACAGTGTTTTTTTTTCGCATTTTCAAATGGCATGTATTGATTGCAATATACTGTATACAGTACGCTTATAGAAAACGTATTTTTAATTTTATCATTGTTTTTCAAAAATACGGATACAAAAACATTGCAGATACACACGAAAAAAAAAAAACAATAAAAATAAATAATAATGTAATAATAACAGTATTTGAAAAATACACACGGTAAAATGAATACATGCGAGGATACTTCAAAAAAGTAGTGGAAATACATGCAGCTTACACATGAGATGCCTGCCTGCATGACAGAGCGTGTATACAAAATTGCCACTACTTTTCTGCGATAGTTATATCTGTTATTTCATGTGAGTATTTTATAACTCCTCTAAATGTGCCTAAGCTTTTACATTAAATCAAATCTACTGTTATAAGCTATATTTATTAAAATATATTTTGAGATATTGAGTTATGATTCTTAACTTCTGGACACTATGTGATATACTTACAGGTATGCTTGAGACGTTGACAACAGCAACGAAGGTGTAAACTTTCGTTCAAGATATCCTGTTTTCATGGGCGTATCCGGACTCGATAATTGGAGGGTAAAAAATATCGCTTCCCTTCCCCTATTTTCGAAAGCCTTTTACCTGCAAAGAAAAAACTAAATTATCACGGCAAAAAATTATTATAGCGGGCATCGCCCAAATATTTTTCATTTCTATATTTAACACACACAGAGTAACTAACTATAGAACGCTGACATGAAATTCCGTCTCGCCATCTACCTTTTCTGATGGATCACGGGATCTCTCCTCCGAGCCCTTGCGACTAGCACAATAGCTGAAACTTCTATTCTTCCGTACCAAGTGAGTCAGTTCCTGTGGAGAGGATCTGTTTGCTTTTTGCACAGTTGCCCAATTAGTCGGTATTTGGCGAATTTTTAATCCTGCAAACAAGAAACCAGCCATAAAACTTATCGCAATTTACAGACAAAATATAGTAAAGCATCGTTTAAATCCCTTGGTGCTTATTACAAAAGCATCGAATAGCCCAACTTTCCTTTCTCTCCAAAATAATACAAAAAAAAAAAAAAAAAAACTTTTCGAGAAGAAAATATCTAATATCTTTATGAGAGATAAAAGTATTGTTAGATTTATGTTATAAATGAATCTAGCACGAAGATTAATCCTTATGTTCAAAAGCGCTTCTGCTCCGATCTTAATCTGAAATCCTATACTTATATCTGAACTCGGCTAAGAGCATGTTTTAAATCATACACCGAGTACACCTTTCCAAGCCTAAAATATCTAGTAGCTGAAATCTCATAATTTCCTTGTTAATCAAGATAACTCCACATTTGTGGGGCAGACCAAGGTTCGAATATCCTCAAGATGGAGGATTTTTATGAGCTTTACTCATACTGTGTGGGCGAGTTAGTCGGCCTCCAGCGTATGAACTCCACTCCACCCCGAAAGATCGACTGTTTCATTCAGAACAGACAACCCAACCATAAAGTATACGATAATTCAGAAATAAATCACTGGCTCTTCATAGCCCTAGCTGTTTGGAGCAAAAATAACAACAACAAAATTCAATAAAGAATATTAATTAAGAAGCACAGAAAATGATTCTTTACCTTTTAGATTTCAGTATTGGATAGTAAGCTTACCAGAAGTCTCACTCCAAGTTATTGCCTCCCCATGACCTTATATCTCTATGAAAGGAAAAGCATTATGAAGAGGAGCTCGCTTTTAAACATACGACAATATTAGATTTTCATGTTAACCAAGAATACTGCCAAAAAAGACAAACTAGTTGTTCTGTAAAAATCGTTGGTTACAGGATGCATTTTGTTAAAAGCAGGCCCACAATTCATCAGTTCATTCTTCACATTTTTGGAGAAAATACGTAATAGCAACTTAGGCCATTACGTTAAGCAATGAAAGTGCCAGGTGTTTGCACGAAATTATTCTTCAATTTTTCACAAAACAGGTAGGACATGGAGAGGGCAGTCTGTTATTTTTAATTTGTACCAAGTCTAAAAAGTAGGTATTTTTATGGTTAGTCTGTCTGTTTTTCAGGATGAAAAACATGGGAGGGGAATGCATCCGCTAGATCGACTACTCGGACATGATGTAGGGGGAAAATAAAAGTTTCTTCCATCCCAACTGAAGTATTTCTGAACTTCAAACGACAACAATGACGTTTATCTTACCCAGATCTTTTCCACATGATACGTGAAAGCAACGACATTATGCTATAAGTAACACGGCAACTAGGATTACGTAGCGGATAGCAGAAATAGAGATACAAAAAACAGTGGAACAGTAAACAATACAAGTAAAAGAGGTAAAAGGATCTCTGCTTGTTAAGGAGAACAAGCATTGAAACCAAATAGCAAAGTTAGCACTGTGAAACTGGGGTTTCGAAATCAATGGTACACGATATCGTGTATAAAGAGATTCTTGAACACAAATTGTTCTTTTAATAGCATAGTGCGCAGGTACACTCCAGCCTAAAAGTTTGAAATCACGTTTCATTTTTCTTAATTTTCAAAGTTTTTATTAAAACAGGACCAACTTGTTTACTAATTTTTATTAAAATATTTTCTATTTATGTATAAAAATCAAAAACACTAAATTATATTTCAGAAATATTTAAGAAATTTCGAGAATAATCCAAAAAGGAGTAGAATACGCCTGAATGTGGTAGAAAATCGCAGAAGATTCCTAAATCTGGTAAAACATTGTAGATGATTCTAGAATTTCAAGAAAGCGGGAATATTGTTTAAATATTATAGAAGATTGTAGATGATTTTAAAGTGTTTTGAAATAATATAAATTGAGGAGTAAGAAATGCAACTTATAAAATCAAACACCCTCATTTAGAATGAGTGGTTGGTGGAAGTTGTGTTTCCTGATAAACATGACAAGAAATAAGGAACTGAGTGTTTAAAAAAGAAGCGCTATTAAAACTCTGCATAAAAGTTATTCCACGAAAAGTATTGGCAAAAAAGTAGGTATTTCATTTAAAGGAGTACAAATTCCATTCGACGATTCAAAAAGACTGGCAGTTTAAAAGACAAATCACGATCAGGACGACCGCACGTAACGAGGAAAGCACAAGATAAAACCATAACACTATTTCTAAATGCAATCGACGACTCGCTGCACCTGAAATCCGAGCTGAGTTCAGTAGGAACAGAGGATCGACTACTCGGACATGATGTAGGGGGGGGGGAAATAAAAGTTTCTTCCATCCCAACGGAAGTATTTCTGAACTGTAAAACTTCATCTAAAACTTCACTGTAAAACTTCATCTTAAAGAAGCAGACTTCATGGTTGTGTAGCAGTGCGAAAGCTCTTATTAAAACCGGAATATCGAAAGAAACGGTTGCCTTGGGCCAAGCGCTATCAACACTAGACAACTGAAATATATTAAAACATACTGTGGACAGATGAATCCAAATTTGAAATTTTTGGACACAAGCGTAGAATTTATGCGAGACGATCAACTGAAGAAAAAATTATGCCACGCTGTTTAGTGCCTACAGTCAAGATGGTAGTTCCATCGTGATCATGTGGGACTGCTTCTGTTTTGACGTGAATAACGTCTATTCTGGGGGTACCCTACGGCGCTCAGGCTGTCACGAAAAGTGAAACGTCTAACAGCTGTTATAGCTCCGAAACTAATAGACAATAATATAAACAATTTATACTTATTTTGTCGGGTAAGTAATGCCGTCAACGAATATGCAAGAAAAAATTAGAAATTTTAATATTTAATATCATTTTTTTCGAAAAAACTAAAAAGTTCACATTTTTGTCATTTGCCTTAGTTCCTTTCACTCTCAGTAACTTCTGAACTATGACAGATAAACAGTAAGGGCCGCCTCCGTAGCCAGGTGGGCAGGAGCAGCAGTGCGTAACACACGCTTCTTGATTAGACCGGGGTTCGAGCCCGTGACCATCAAATACGGGGGATGCGGAAAGGTCAGGGAATGACTACCGCATATTCCCGGAGCAATATGGCCTTAGTTGCTAATGCTCCTAAAAACCAAATAACAACAACAACACAAACAGCAAGAGACAAAATTGTTCAATAGGAAACGTAGTTTTTACATCTATAAATTGTTTTCATGTAGCTCTTATGGTTCCCGAGTAATAGCGATGCAAAGTTGAGAGTTGAAAAATTGGAGCATTTTCAAATTTGTTTTCGCAATATCTTGAAAACTATAAATGTTAGACAAAAACCATAAGCAACAAAATTGTTCCCCTTTGAGAGCTCTACAAGGATATATAACTATATTTCAAATCATGTTTTTAGTTTTCGAGAGTTGAACAACTCGTTAAAGTAACTACTTCGTTCAGTTACTTCGCATTTGTCGAGCAGCGCGATTGTGTTTCATTTAGTTAAGTTGTGACGATGCTCGAAGTTACATCAACTAAACGTGTTCAAAGATTTCAACAAAATCGCAAATCTAACGTTGAAAAGCAAGCACGAAAGCCGGCGGCGGAACGCAAGAGAGAGAGCCCTAAGTGTAAACGCGAGCAAGATCAATTAGAGGCCATCAACATCGAAAAGAACAGTGCAAACATGCAACAATAAAGGTTACAACAAACCTTTATTGTTGATTGTAAATGGAAATACCAATAAAATAAAACCGATGTTATTAAGCTTAAATTGTATTTTTTCATTTCACATGACGTTATTCACGGATCCACCTTCGGCTCCGCGGAGCTAACGTCGATTTTTTTCTGGAGTGGTTGACTTCGCCAGAATTAGAAGGAATTTTAAGAAAAGAAGGCTATAAAAACATTCTTGAACATAATACAATATTCTCTGAACTTCGATTACAACAAGTCAATCAACCAAAAACGTGCAGGGACTTTTTAGCAACTAATGAACAGGAGGGAGTTTGCAAATTATGGGGCAGGTGTGACAACCCCAGTCGCCTGATTTAAACCGAATAGAGCTTTTGTGGGATCATCTAGACCAGTGGTTTTCAACCAGGGTGACGCAACAAAGTTCCAAGGGTGCCACGTAATCTGTGTTTAAGTTACTTAAAATTATTATTATTATGTTTTAAATTATATATTAATTTCATTATAAAAAGGAACATCCTTATTATTGTGTTCCATAAACACAATGACAGTATTTACACATGTCAACTGATCATTCTATTTACAATTCCAAAATAAATAAAAAATACAAAAAACCTCACATAATAAAGTTTCATTACATACAATATTACGTTACCGTTACCCTTTTGTGCTCCCTTGTCGAGTGGGACTCGTCATGACACAAACGTGTGCCTCAGGACTTATATATCGAACTAAGCTCCACGATAAGTTGCTACATCTTGCCTATGTGAGTTAGGATTTTCTGTGCTCCCTTGTCGAGTGGGACTCGTCATGACACAAACGTGTGCCTCAGGACTTATATATCGAACTAAGCTCCACGATAAGTTGCTACATCTTGCCTATGTGAGTTAGGATTTTCTGTGCTTACCACTATAAAAACTAACAAGAGGGAAAGACTACAAACGATTGAGGAAGAAATCAAAGTATACCTCTTCAATATTCCACCTAATATCAAAAAGATCTTGGAATCACACCAGGCACAAATATCTCATTGAAAAGTTACGTAAACCAAGTGTTTAAATACCTTCCATTGTACGGAATCTTTTAATTTTGTCGTGATCTATAATTGATGTTTATTTAGTACCTCTATATAAAGAATAAAATTATTATATCTTGCAGTATATATAATTTGTATTATGAATTGTAATTTTGTTTATAATTATATTATTATAATAACTATCATATAATTTTTTTAATATTAGATATATATATATATATATATATATATATAGAGAGAGAGAGAGAGAGAGAGAGAGAGAGAGAGAATCGGATCCAACAGGCAGAAAATTGAGTTGAGTAGGGGTGCCACAAATAAAATAAATATATCATTATTTAAAAAAAGGTCGAAAACCACTGATCCAAACCGTCAAGTGGGTGAAGTCTGCCCGCCTCAAAATTTATGGGACACCTTGCAGATCGCTTGGAATAATATTAGTTAAGACACTATTATAAAATTAATGGTCAGAATGTCACGTCTGTGTACAGTAATGAAAAAATCTCGTGGATGATAATTTGATGAAAAATCAGTAGAGTTGTTAATATTAATTACTTCAATATGTTTTTTTTTTTTTTTTTTTTGCTGTAAATTTTTCAAGACAGCAAAAAATCTTAAAATAATACTTTGTATTGTGTTGTTTTTTTATATTAAACCTTACAGTACATTGTCATAGCTAGTTTCAAAAAAATTAACGAAAACTGTTGTCACAGGACGTAATTCCAAACGTTTAGGCGGGGGTGTAAATGAAAATGAGAATAGTGAGAAATTAATCACTTCAACTTATGAAGAGTGCAATCGTCTGAGAATATAGATTATTTTCAGGCGTTTCGTGGTACTTCTTGCACCATTTCTTCAGTCACTGAATTGCTGTCCTTATTACACTGTCAGCTTCGCACACTTGTGAAGATAACGATGAAATGGGCAAAGAAATTCATTCATTGAAGAAGTGGTATAAAAACTGCAACAAAATGTCTGAAAATAACTGGTAGTCCTTTAAGAAACTAAAGGCAGATTATACTACGCAGGTTGAGGGGTGATAACTTCTCACTGTTCTCCATTCCTTGAGTGCAGTGAATGAAAATGCTCCTGATTAGAAACTTAAAATTCCGCAAACGAGTTTATCACACGTGGAAAGGTAATGACACAGATATATATATTTTTTTTTCTGAGAGTCAGTTTTATATTTGAATGGTTGTGCTAACAAGTACAACAACCAATAAAGCTACCAAACCCGCACATACACGAAGAGAAATCTGATGATTAACATATGGTGACTGTTTGGGAGTGGTCGTCGAACTACGCTGCCTGTTCGTGTTCGCAATAGGAATCAATTAGAGTGCAAATGATTTAGTTTTTCTGTTCGCTTTCTCATTTGATATTCTATTCTTTAAAATATATGGGTTTACAGCCATTGATTTATCTATTCATTTAGTCTATCTCAATCTAAACATAGTGCTGAACCTCTGTAATGCGCTGTATAAGAATAAACGTCATCTACTGAAAACGTAGTCAGTTTTAATTTCCATTCAAATATATTAAGAAGCATTTTCCCTACTCTGAAAGATTCGACCCTGTTTCATGCATCAAGACGCCTAGACTATTATTAAATTAGGACAGCACTGTTGATGTGAAGGCAAAAATATGCAGAACTTTAGAAAGACCCAAACATGTGAATTGGACAACACACGAAGTGTCTCTGAGTTCATACAATTTCATATTCTTGCAGTCAAAAATTGTCTAAAATAACAAATCAAGACGCCCAGACTATTATTAAATGAGGACAGCACTGTTGATGTGAAGGCAAAAATATGCAGAACTTTAGAAAGACCCAAACATGTGAATTGGACAACACACGAAGTGTCTCTGAGTTCATACAATTTCATATTCTTGCAGTCAAAAATTTTCTAAAATAACAAATCAAGCAGAGACATTGCACAGAAATAACCACCACCCTTCATCTAATGACTGCTGTCGCATGCTCGGAAGAATATCTTGCCCTTTTCTTCCTTTAAAATAATCACTTAAGCGAATTCTCCCCTCGTTCTTTTCTCTTAGTTCTGTGAGCGAATATTACCTTGATGACAAGCGTATATCCGTACGTCACCTATCGCGGATACCCCCTACCAAGTGTCGTTTATCTCTGGTATAACCTCTGACCCGAGAAAAACTTTAGTCTATTAAAAGATGAAAAATCGAAATCGTCACGTCCAACTGGTAAAATTTAACACTTGTGTTTGTGCTACCATACTGGAGCGACTCAGTCTTTAGATGTATATCATTTTTTATTCTTCCCCTGGAACCTGGTGAGCACGTTAACAATATATTACAATCGTCATACCACAAGCAGGCACACCTATGTGGTGGAAGAGAAATGACTGGGGAGAAATGTATTAAACACAAGTCACAGTAAACCACCTGCAGTGGGTGGAAGACCTTATCAGCCTAACAACCAGCATTTAGCACCATCTCTGAACATGAGCAAACTGGTTCTAGAGACGGTCATAGCAGGTCAGCTGTAAATAGGGCGCTCTGTTAAGTCGCACTCCTTCACCTCTCCTATTAGGGCATCTTAATTGTTTAGAGCTAACAATGAAGCAAGGCACCACTATAACGAAAGGGGAAAAAAATAACACAAAGAAACGTCAAGAGTCTTGTCCTAAAGTATGAATATCGGAATTTAATTTAGAGAAACGATTTTTGTTTCTTCGCGGTAGCTCAATAAAAGTAAATCTAGCTCTTTTACATCACTTCAGAAATCGCTTGGGATGGAATACTATTTGATACAAGCAAGAAAAACCACAATATCGGAGAGAAGCTTTGAGGGTGGAACCGTGTAGATTAGGGCTGTCCAATAGACGGCACGTGAACAGCTCAAACTTTGCCATTTGTTAATCTGCAGCCCACAAAAATTATCCTTGCATTTAAAAATACAGTTAACAATAGTGTATGAATTCCCTTCGGTTTTCGGATTCGTTGTGACTGTTCCGCCCACTTTGTCCTTATACTGTTACGAATTTTTGGAGAATCGACAACTCAGGAGTGCAGTGTGCCAGTTCTTATGGTACTCCACTTCTGCATATTTCAATCTTTTTCTGATCGCCAAACCTTTTTTCAAATCTAACTGTGCGGAACTGTAATATCTTTTAAAAAAATTTATTATTAAAATTAAAACCTAACACGTGTACAAATTAAACTTAAAATCAATGATAAAATTTTTTATCATTTTTAAATTTTAATATCGTTTTAAAATTTTTATGAAAACGTTTCATTGCTCAAGTGACCATCGTGCGATCACCTTCTCCGTGACTTGCTCTGCACAATCATATAATCCTCCACTACAGGACCTTAGAAGGTTTTCTTTGCGATGCATCATTTGGAACTAGTTTAATGACTCAATCGATACTGATTTCCCAATTAAAACCATTAATTTCATCCACCACTTTACAGCTTCTGAATTAGCTTCCTATGTTAATGATGCTCTCAGCCACGCATGTTATAAAGCAGCCAAAAAGAAAATTTAGTCTTTCCATCCCACTCCATGGTGGAACCGAGAACTTACTCTGCTTCGTCAGCAAGTGCATCGGGCTAGGCGTACTTACCAACAACATCGCAGGAACTGGCCACTTCCCGACGTCGAAAGTCTTAAAAACAGAATATCAGGTTCTCAAAAGACAATACGTCAAAACCATCACTACCTGTAAAATAAAACCTTGGCAGAACTTGGTTACTTCTACTGGCAATCGAGACCCATGGGGCCTTGTTTATCGCCTTACCAGGAACAAATTCTATTCCCCTACTGTTTATTGGTCGGTACCCGCAAACGGCACCGAAACTGTCATTTGGCAGGACACCATCAACACTATCCTGAACAATCTGCTTCCTTCTGATCGCCCAGAGGATGACTTGAACTACTCATCAACAAATAAGACAGCTCAATAATTCCTACACTACTACTTCTTGAATCTCAGCCATTTACGCAGCTGGAGGTGGACAGAGCTGTCCTAAAAATTAAAAACTCTGGTTGTCCAAGCCTCGGGAATCTTTATCAAACAATTCCACAAGGTACGTCCAACGGTTCTTCGACTCTATTCAACAAATGTCTGAATAAAAGCACTTTCCCTGTTATCTGAAAGACAGCTCTTCTTAAACTAATTCCTAAACCTTCAAACACCCCAAGTGGCAAGTCCTCCCGTCCTATTGCTCTGTTATCGCATTTGGCCAAAAAACACTTGAAAGGTTGATTGCTATAAGACTCACTTCTCTGTTCACGAACACCTCTCTTGTGTCAGACGATCAATATGGTTTCCGAACTGGACGAGGAACTGAAGAAGCAGTCGTTGAATTCCTTTCTCGAGTTAACTCTGCAAACTCTAAATACGTTCTTGCTATTTTTGTTGATTTTTCTGCGGCGTTTGATCTGTTATGGTGATCTAGTTTGTTTGCTCGCTTACGTGCTGCCGATTGTCCTCTTTCTCTATATAACCTTTTAAGAAGTTATTTTGAAAATCGTACAGTTTCTGTCATTTCTAGATTTAACTCCGTCTCCCTCTCTGTCACTAGGGGCAGCCCCCAGGGCTCTGTTCTTGGACCACTCGTATGGAACATCGTTCTTGACGAATGGCTCCTTAAAACTGTTCCTTATACTTCCAAATTGGCTTATGCAGACGATCTCACCCTGCTGATCCAGGGCAATTCCCGTGCGTCTCTTGAAAGTACTGCCAACTTAGTCATGTCAGATCTTTCTCAATGGTCCACTATAAATAAATTATCCATATCCTCCACAAAAACTAAAATGATGCTGGCTAAGGGTTCGCTTAATATTTCACGGCCACATGTTGTAAAACTTCAAAACAAACCACTTTCCATGGTTTCTTCTCTAAAATTTCTTGGTCTGATCACTGATAGTAAATTTACGTTTACTAAACACTTGGAAGATCTCTCAGAGAAAGTAAAAAAACTTACCTTCTCACTTCTGCGTCTCTCTAAACAATCTTGGGGTCTTAATTCTCGCTCTCTGCGGTTATATTACAAAGCTGTGTTTCTACCAATTTTTTCCCATTTGGCCGCCTGGTTCTGGCATGTTAAGAAGGTTTCAGTACAGACTAAACTTCATAGCATTCAACGTAAAATGCTTTTAGCAATGTGCCGGGCCTGTAGGACTGTGTCTACTCCAGCTTTGCAGGTGCTCAACAGCTGTCTGCCCCTCGATCTCTTTCTTCTGTACCGAGGCATGTGCTTCTACATTAGGCACGTTGTCCCTGTTACCTTTCTTGGTATTACTATCGATGTCACTGTGGATCCTAAAGCAGAGAAAAGACGCTGTTGGAATATTCTGATGCAGAGTTGGCAAGACAAATGGTCCGCTATCTCTAAGGGTCTTGTTACTTTAAAGTTCATCCCTAACGTCACCTTTGCCACGTTAGAGTCCACTCATAAATGGTTTCATTCTGGTCTGTACACTCTCTACTTACTCTCTAGTCATGGCTCCCTTAATGCCAAAGTAGCAACTTTCAACCTCACTGAATCACCTCTCTGTTCTTGTGGAACCTAGAAGACTGGGAACATATTTTATACCACCGCCATCAATACCTAGATCTTCGACAGAACCTTCTTTCTCCACTAGTATCACTGTCCCCGGAAATGAGCCAGACTTCCTGAGCACCAGAGAAAATTTCCATTCTCTGCAAGAATTTCGCAGGAGATGCCTTTTCTACAACTACGGAATACCTCCTAGCCAACCTTGTGGAGAATCCTGCTGGCACTGGTCTTTGGCCAGTGCAGGATCAGATATATATATATATATATATATATATATATATATACAAATTTTGTATATATATATGATTTTAGTTGAAGATATGGAGACACAGGAAAATACAGTAGTTATGGAAACAAAAGACAATAAAATATTGTTGTGTGGAAAAGAGTGTGATTTTTAAAATGACAAGGTTGTTCTAGATAAAATCTGTTCAGGCAAATTGAATAATCTTGGAGAAATTAGTGGAGTTATAAATAAGGAAAGAGATATGACTGGATTTGGGGATGAAGAGTTTATAATGGAGAGGATGAAGATAGGGAAATCTACATGTCTGTGGCGATTCATGAGAAAATAACAGATGAAATATCCGCTGGAACAATGCAAAGAAGTTCTGGAAAGGGTAGGCCAAAAAACGTTGAGAATAAAACCAACCGATGGAACATTAACTAAACTAGATACTCAAGAGGAAAGCATGAGTGAAAATTTGCAGATGACTGGTGACTTGGGGTTGGTTATTCCATTATGGCCTCCGTAGCCGAGTAGTCAGGAGCGGGAGTGCAGTAGCACACACTCTGAATAGACCGGGGTTCAAGCCCCTGACTGCTGAATACGGTCGATCTGCCAACCCGCACTGGACCAGCATGGCAGATTATGGTCCATTTCCCTCAGCATGAATTGTTGAGGAGGCTTCCATCCTGCAGTGGGTTGATAATGGCTGCACTTTACCTTTTGTTTACTCCATTATCTTCCAGAAGTCTCCTGGCTGTTTTAGAGCAGTTAGGCTTCGAAATAGATCTAATAGAATGCATGACAGTTCAAGGGGCATCCCTACCTCGCGGGGCACGGCTACATAGTCATGCAGTAGATCCCCTCAGCCTAGGAAAAGTGCCAAAGGTAAACGTGTGCAACATTCCAAAGTAAGTAACAGTTTGAAAAATACTATGCACAATGTTCAGAAGGATATTGACTTAGCCAAGGCAAACAGGAATATGGAGAAGTTAATGAAATGCACACCACCTGTTTCCCTTGGTTTGTCTCCATGCGATGGAACACAGAGTACGCTAGATCAAGGGGGTTTTTACCTGGATCGTGCGTGGGAACCTGTAGATCTAGCTGAGAAAATATCTTTTAAAACATTTAGCGAGCTTTCTCTCTGCCTGCGCAAGGACTTGGAGGAATTTCGTTTTTAGGAGAAAAAAGGTGTTGGTATGAGGATTGTAAATGGGGTACTTTCAAGATGGCGCACACTTGAAAGTGTTCTTCTACATGATGTTGGCACTGAAAATGAACGTCTAAAGGAGAAGGTTACTGGCTTAGAGAGGGTACTAGATGTGAATGAGAAACAACTGAGGGAGCTACAGATCAAGGAAGACTAGTTTACTAAGGAACTGTTTAATGCTTCCTTGTTGGGAGCAGAAAATAAATGCTTAAAGGATAACATTATATCCTTGGAGGTGAAATTGGAGGAATACAAACAAAAAATTGAAGGACTGAAAAATAAAGATAGTGTTATCGTAAGGGAACTATATAGTAAGGTAATTCAGCATAGAGCACCTCAGAATCAGGTGAACATCGAGGGACGAGGGCAAACTAAGGGCAAATTTGAAAGTCAGGTGTGCTTGTCTTCCTCATCATTGGATGGGACAGGAGGACATGTTCTTATAGTGAAAGCAGCTGGGGTGATGAGGTGCGTTAAACAGTAACTAAAGAGCTTAAAGAAAATTAGGATAAGGAGGCTTCGGAAGATTAGGGATAACGGTGTGGTATTGGAGATGCAAAAAGAAAAGGAGCTACAAGAGGTAAAGGAATGCGAGAGCATTAAATGATTGAGCGTGATTCTC
Source organism: Mastigoproctus giganteus (assembly GCF_048544385.1). Classification (NCBI taxonomy): domain Eukaryota; kingdom Metazoa; phylum Arthropoda; class Arachnida; order Uropygi; family Thelyphonidae; genus Mastigoproctus; species Mastigoproctus giganteus. The sequence goes on along the minus strand of NC_143584.1, from coordinate 124,236,469 downwards.
TCGACTCCAAAAGAGCCAGGGCAAAAAATAATATTGTATGATGTGGAAAAAAGTATCAACAAGAAAGACCTGTTAGAAGACTTGTACAACAAAAATTTAGTAAATATGAACATTTCCAGGGAGATAGTGGAGACGGAGATATTTGTCCGTTTTTGTAGTATTAATAAAGCAAAAACAGGAAACAATTGGGTCCTCCAGATGTCAAGGCGTATTAGAAGTCATTTGTTACTGCATGGTAGGATTTTCATTGGCTTCATGTCGTATAAGTTCAATGACTTTCATTTAGTTACCTTGTGCTACAGTTATCAGGGATTTGGTCATACAGCCAGAACATGTCATCGCACAGACCCTGTCTGCAGTCACTGTGCAAGTATAGGACACTCCTACGCACTCTGTACTCATCAGCAAGAACAACCGATCTGTTCCAATTGTAAGGCAAAAAATCGAGTCGCAAATCATTCTGTAAGAAGTAAACCGTGTCCAGAATACTTAAATGCACTTAAGTTGGTCAAAGAAAGAGCACGGCAATTTGATAACATTAATGGCAGATATTGATAATCACTTAATTCTTAATCAGTACAATGCAAAATCGAATGGTAACCTACGTATACTACAGATTAATGCTCAGAGATCAAGATTGGTGGCTGATGCAGTTAGACTAGTGTGCAGCAGAGAGAATATTGATATAGCCTGCATACAGGAACCATACTTAGTGAACGGTCGGCCTACAGGATATCCACTTTCAGCACGTGTACTCTGTGCAGATGAACCAGATTTAAGAGCTGTAATTGTAGTGTTTAATAAGGACATAGTTATTACTGTTATAAATTCGTTGTGCTCTTTACAGATGGTTTTGCATAAGGGTGGAATCACATCTTGCATCATTCTATCTACGTTGTATGTATTGTCATCACTCAACAGACATTAATTTCTACATTAGGTACATGGAACTGGTTCAAAATCGCTTGGGTAGTAATTCAGTAATATTTGCAATGGATTCTAACGCAAGATCAGCATCGTGGTTTGATAGAATTACAAATGATCATGGTCGTCAACTAGGTGAATTCTTGGCTTGTTTTGGGTTGTTTATACAAATTCTACCAAGTTCAGATAGTACTTTCTTCACTATTAAGGGAGAATCAAATATTAACTTGACAATCTGTAACGTAAGGGCAGCTGGTATCGTGGACGATTGGCGATTAAGAGCAGTCTGCTCTGATCATCGGACCATTGTATTTTCTGTCAGGGACATAACAAAACTAGCTCCGTCTCAGGAACAGTTACGACGATTTGCTATCGAAAATGCAAAGTGGAACTGTTTTGACGAACATATTCATGTCCGAATTGGGAATCTGGGCATTCAGTCAGATGTCTGGAGAGAATGCAGTAGAGTTACTTCAGCGCTCTCTCTTTGAGCACATCTATGAAGCAAAAGAACTGTAATAGGATTCCAGTTAAATGGTGGTCTGGTGAGGTAAGTCAACTTCGGAAGCAGGTTCATAAAGCGCGGAAAAGGTACCAACGAAGTAGGCGTAGCAATGGAGAGGAGAAAGTTCATGCGTATCTGAGGATATGGAGTGCACACGTGCGTATGATATCTAAATCAAAATTAACTGCCTGGAGAACTTGGTTAGAACAGTGGGCAATGAGAATCCATGGGGAATTGTATATAAGCTATGTACTGGCAAGACTAAAATATATAATTGAGATAGAACATACTCTATTGGAGGTGTTGACCAGGAAAGTACGAGTTGGAGAGAAAGTATGTCTGCGATTTTGGATCATCTGATTGGAGATGATATCTTTGAGCAAGACGATGAAGAATAGATGTTGATGAAAAGGCTTAATCATGCTTACTCTGGGGTACATGACGAGGATCCCTTTAGCCTGATTGAACTGTGTGATGCAGTACAACGCACAAGGAACGAAAAATGCCCAGGGATGGACCTCATTGAAGGAGAGGTCATTAAACGGGCTCATCGACTGATACCAGGGATCCTTCTTGCAGTTTTTATTAGCTGCCTGCATGACAGGGCCTTTCCATCACCATGGAAGGATGCCCTATTAAAACGGAAGGGACCATCTAGGCCAAAGAATGATCCACGATCTTATCGACCTATTGCCCTCCTCCCTGGATTACGAAAGGTGTTTAAAAGGATGCTGGCGAGACGGATTACTGACTATACTGAACAAAACTTAAGCTGGACTGGTAGACAATATGGGTTTACTCCAGGTCGTGGAACAGAAGATGCGCTTCAGGCATTGCGAAACTATATATTAAGCTCAACCAGTAAGTATGTCCTTGGAATCTTTTTGAATTTGAGGGAGCTTTTGACTTCATTCAATGGGGCAGCGTTCTTATGATGCTGAGACTTGCAGGCTGTTCAACTAAGATCTTTAGGGTGGTAAAGGACTACTACATGCACCGTACATGTCTTCTACAGGTTAAGTCGTCGGTTGATTCTGTTGTACGAGATGTGACCAGGGATTGCCCAGAAGGATCGGTTTTTGGACCACTAATGTGGAACCTACTTTTGGAGGACTCGTTGCATAGGGACTTCGAGCATACAGATATGGTGGCATATGCTGATGATCTTGTTCTGCTTATTGAAGGAAATTCATGGATGCAACTAGAAACCAGGTCACAGCAGGTTTTGTTTGAACTTAATAACTGGTGTAGGTTACATAAACTGACTGTATCAGGAGCCAAAACAAGGAATGGTCTTCAAGGGTGAATTTTCGAGTAGAAGACCCCCAGTTGTGAGAATGAATGGGTCGAGAGCCTAAAATCGGCAAGGCAATTAAAATAGCTAGGCATTATGTTTGACGGATCTTTGACTTTCAACTCACATGTTACTTATCTTTCAGAAAATGTGAGGAAATTTATTGGGGTGATTACTCGAATCACAAGGGTTGGCTGGGAAATAAAAGGTAAGGCGCTGAACTTGCTATATGAATGTGTATTTATCCCCATGGTAACGTATGGTGCGCCAATTTGGTTTGAGCATGTAAGTGGAAAAGTATTTACTAGAAAGCTCAGTTCCATTCAAAGAGCAATGCTCCTTAGGATATGCATGGCATGCAGAACTTTTATTAAATATTATTTACATACATTTTTATTACATATATAAAATATACATCGATACAAACACTTTCTATTTACAATCATCGCATTCTGCGTAAGAAACAATTTTAATAATACAACTTCACTTGCAAGCAATAAAAGTATACTATGTATGTACGTATGCAGATGTACTTGTTTTGGGTGGCACCTTGGAAAATCGAACTCCACCTTGGAAAATCTGTGTTGAGAGAGAGAGAGAGTAACTGTCTACACTCTACAGCGATCAACACCCTGTCAATCATTGTCCATTTCTAAGCATGAGTAGTTGTGTGTGGTTCTATTATCTAGTGCTGCTGCACCAATTTATCGTCCAGTGGAAGGAGTGCAATACCAAAGGACAGGAGCCCTCAGTCTGCCCAACCCGAGGAGGAAAAAATAAATAAAATAAAATTTTAAAAAAAATAATAATAAAATAATAATAATAAAAAAAACAGTAATAATAACAATAATAAATATATTTTAAAAAAAATCTATGTAAAAAAATTTGATGTATAGTTAATACCATTTTTATACATTCTATATTATTACTAATTTAAGAACACAACATTTGGTTTCTAAGTTAACAGTTGTAAGGTAGAAATATAATTTCGTGAATACATCGATCAAAAGTACTGCCCACTTCCAGAATTAGTAAACAAGGTGCGTCTTCTATTAAACACCTTGTCAGTAAAAGATTGGAATGCTGCAAAGTTCTTGGCATCTTGAATCAAAATATCGAGGTTGTTAGTCCTAATAGGTTGAGTGCTGTTAAATAGTTCTTTTCTGAAGTCGTCATACGCCGGGCAATGAAGTAGAACATGCCTCCAATCTTCTACTGCCCCACATAAAAACACAAAGTGTCAGGTTCAGGTTTTTATTTCATATCAATCTTTTTCAAGTCCAAATTTACACAATTTATCCCGCAGTGAACCTTGTCCAGTTATTAAATATGACGTTGTCATTGAAGGATAAACCATCCCATAACTTTCTTATTTACAGCAAACGTTGCATCTTCAATGAACTCCCTGGTAGTGAGTCCTGTTTCACTGAATTGCCATCTGTATTTCTACTTCTCAGTGAATTTTGTCCAAAGATTAATTTTCTCCTGCCGAATGTCCGTCGCCGGATTACTTGCAATGTCCAGGATTTGAGTTGCTAAACCTTTCTTTAAGTTAGAAATCATGCCTCGGTATGCCACATAAAGGTCAATCGGGATACAACCTGAGATCACTTGTAAAGCATTGGTTGATGTTGTTCTGCAGCATCTGTGTGTTGCCAATATCATCTTTCTCTGCAATGATAAAAGTTTGGCCTTCACTGTGACGTGAGTAACATTAGGAAACCATATGGCAGTCGCATATACGTTGGCAAATACGTTTGCATTGGCAAAAATATAGCCTTATAATATAATGCCAAAGTTTTCTGCTTTATATCCCATTCAGCTCTTGAGAGCCTAATCACATTGGCAGTAAACTTGTTAATCTTTTCAGCTAAGTTCTTTACGCGGGGGATAAAAGAAAATTTATCATCAATTAAGAGACCAAGATATTTATTTTGAGAAACATAAGGAATTTGGACATTGTTGATATGAAGTTTAGGAGGTCTGTTATAATCCAGTTTATTGTTGAAGATCATCATTTTAGTTTTCGTCTCAGAAATTTTTAATTTGTTTATTCTAGACCATTCCAGCAAATCATCCAGGATTTCTTTCCCATGTGTTTCTAGCAAAAGGCCTGCCTGGTATGCATAGCGCTAAATCGTCGGCATATGCTATTTTATTGCAAATTTGACTTTCTTTTTAGTAATCATTGGTCTAAAACAGAATTCCAGAGGAGAGGCCCAAAGACCGAGCCTTGTGGGCATCCTCTGGAAATGAATTTTGAAAATACCAAGTGTTGTGAGATGACTTTTATCTGCCTATTTGAAAAATCAGATCTAATAACCTGATATAGTAAATCATCACATTCTGCCTCTCGAAGTGACTTGAGGGCACCCTCCCACCAGAGTGTATCGAAAGCGCCCTCAAAGTCGATAAAAACAACCATCATGTATGTTTTGTCTGTAGTTTTACATAGATTCACCAAAATTTCTGATGGCATCTTCAATGGAGGAGCCTTTCTTAAAGCCGAATTGTGAATTAGAACTCATATTACTTGCAGCCAAAACCTTCTGCATTCTAGGCGCTAATAATCTCTCATAAAGCTTTCCAAGCTTTCCTAGAAGGGATATTGGGCAATATGCCTTGGGATCCGTTGCCAATTGTCCAGGCTTTCTGAGCATTTTTACTAATGCAATCTTCCAAAAATTTGGAAAAGTCCCCTCTAATAGACATTTGTTGAATACGTTCAACAATATATGTGGAAAAATGTTGGTGAAATCTTTTGATTGCCACATTTTCAACTAAGTCCATTCCAGGACATTTTGACAGATTGATTTTAGAAATTGCAAGTGCAAGTTCATCTAGACTAAATAGTTCCGCGTCATTTGATCCCTTGTAAGATCCGTTAACGAACCTTATCTGAGCTTGTTCGGTCGGGTCTTGCTCTGGGTGATCATCAGGGAAAAGTCTCTCTATAATAGCTTCAACCGTGGAGAGCCAATCAGTAGTCAGACTTCCGTTAGAGTAAACAGAACTATATATATCTCAGAAGTTACAAGTTTCTCAAGACAAATTTTGTATATTAATCCCCATGGGTCAGAATTACCTGTATGGGACACTAGTTTCTGCCGTGAGGATCTTTTGGCTTCTGCAATAGCTTCGAAATATTCCTTACTTTATTGACAATAGGTTCTTTTAGTCGCCTAACGTCTGTTTCTGTTAAGTATCTGTGCCTCTGGAAATTCTTCCTTGCATTTATAACCCGTCTTCTCAAAACAGATAACTGGGGATTCCACCATGGGGGTGGAGCCAGGTCTCCTAACTTTCCTTTTAGTGGATTCAGTCAAAGCTCTGTAAAGAGTATTTTGCACAAAGAGCATATTCTACTGTAGATAAACTGTTCAATTGTGCAATTTTATCATTTGAAAATTCTTGTGGCAAGACTTACTTAAATTTGGTCCAGTTCATGGTTCTGATAGAAAAGCGGTTTAAATCTTGAAGGTGACCTGAAGAACCTCCATCCCTAACATTTAATACTAAATCAAAAGTGATAGCACGGTGATCGCTATTGCATACATCCGGGCAGACAATCCAGTTTTTTACATGCTGCGACAAGCATGGAGAGGAAAGGGTAAGGTCTATGTTAGACCGTCCGTGAACGTTCCAAAAGGTTGTTGGTAAATTGGGAAGATTATGCACATTACAATGGTTAGTTAATATAAATTCTTCAAACACAGAACCTCTAGCGTCGTTGCGTTCGCTAAACCAAAGTTGAGATTTTGCATTGGAGTCAGTTGAAACCAATATATTTGCACTAGGAAAAGTGCTTAAAATTTCTTCCAAAAGATGCATTGTTACCTCAATATTATCATTTGGAGCGCAATATAAAGAAACCATGTAGAAATCTAAATATTTGGTAGAAATATGGATGCAGGTAGAAAAGGATGTAAAAAAACGAGATATGCAGAACTGTGTCGACCCCAGCTTTGCAGGTTGTGACTGTAAAATTGCCTATTGATCTGCATTTGTTGTATTGTGCATTGTCTTACTTCATCCGCCGTGGCATTCCCTGTTCTTTTCTGAATATAGAGGTGGACATCTTGGCAGATCCCAGGAAGGAAAGGACAAGAATTTGTGATGCTTTGGTAAAAGTCTGGCAAGAGCATTGGAGTGTTTGTGATAAAAGGCAGATTACACAAATTTTTTTCCCAGATTTAAGAAATGCAGCCTCGATAAAATTCAAATGGTTTGCTCCCAACTTACAAGCTATGTTCTTATTGACTGGTTATGGTTCGATTAATGCAAAGTTGCATGATTTAGGAATTACTGAAAGATCTAGTTACCACTGTGGCGAAAAAAATCATGGGAACATATGTACAACTGTGAGGAGTACAGCGATCTACGAATTGAATTGGTATCTCGGGTTAGTAATCTCAATCTTATGGCAGAAGGCTGCGAGACAATTCTAGTTGATAAACAGGAGAACTTATTGGCTTTCCAAGCCTTTGCAACTGCAATATTTCTTAGGCGAAAGACTCTTCTGCATCTGGAAGCCTTGGATTTCTAATGTGGTGTGGTGTATGCTGAATTACCTAAAGTTCTGTGAAATCGTGTAGGCTTGAGTCTGCTATATCCACTGCAACTCCAGCTCTTTGTGCTGGCATTTCTGTTCTCGGCAGCTCCTTCTGTGGGCATTTCTAATCTCGGCAGCTCCTGGCGCTGCTGGCTTTCCAACAGACTGTGAACAAATGTAGCTCTTTCCAATGAAGTTTGGACTTTGTCTAAAATTTAATTATATGTATATTTATTTTTTTATGTAATTTGATTATTTTCAGTTTGTTCATATCAATCTTTTTTGGTCATGGTAGGTTTTTTCCTTCCCTGTACTTGGGCAAACAGGAGAGGGAGTATATAAAAGTACTGCTAAATTATGTGTAACTGACAGCGGGGGTTGCCATTTGTTGGCTGGGACCGCTCTAAATAATAAATATCAAAAAATATATGTATTCATTTTATAATATCCTTCTACCTTGTTTCCCTCTACTGCCCACCAGCAGGTGATATTCAAGAAGCCCCAAACCTACTTGAGGACTACCACAGCAGAATGAGACATGCCAACCTTGTCATAACAACAGAACAAGTAACCAAACTGATTCTGGTGGCGCTCTCCTTGAGAACTTTATTCTGGCTCACAACTGGCCAGTACATGAAGGTGGTAAACCCTACATTTTCTCCAGCATGCATGAGGAGTCCAACATCGACCTCACCGCCAGTTTCTCACCACCTTGCAGAGTGAGACGTTCTTACAGACATTTCTAATAGTGATCACTGTGCCATCTCCTTCACTATTAAAGTTGCCGCACCAAAGAACAATGGCAACAATCTGGAGGACCTTAGAAGATTCCCAATCCGAAACATTAGTTGGGCTAAATTTAGAGCATCTCTGAACCTTGATTTCACTACTTCCGTAGTAGTAGCCTTTAGGAAAGCAAAACCGCTTCCCTTTACTCTTGACAGTAGTTACATATTTAAGTAAATCCAACACCAACAGACAATTATCACTAGTAGTTAGTAATTCCATTATATGAAGATCCTTGATGCAAGAACATTCATTCACTGCTAATAATCAGATCAAAAGTATTGCTTTCTCTTGTCACCGAACATGCCGATATAGAGAGCAGCAGGCTATAGAGAAAATAAATTCAGAAGAGTTCTGCTAATGTGCGAATGACCAACCAGAAGTTCCAGTCATTACCAGAAAATTTAAAAGGCCCCATATCTGAAAATCTAAATCGAAAAATACAATATCACAAATAGCGTGGACCAGTAAATCAAAATGTTATAAGGCATTATGATGACTTAATATGATGACTGAATGTTATCATATTAAGTCATCATATTAATGTTATCATAATTCAGTGTATTATGATGGCTGAATATGCTTGTTATGTACAGTCATCCCTCTTCAGAGCCACTGGATATGCTGCCAAACTAAAGAAAGTGCACACTCCTCATAATCCTTGGTGGACACAGGAACTTACTGATCACAGAAAACAAACGCATGTGGCACGGAGAGCCTATCAACGACACAGGCACTGGTCTGATCCTGAAGTTAATGCTCTAAAGCAAGAGTACAAGGAGAAGCGAAAAATCTACCATAAAGCCATCGTGGAGAACAAATTAAGATCTTGGAGACAATTCATTTTACAAGCAGGGAAGACTGAACCCTTGCGGCTCATATACAAGATCTGCAGGAACAAAATTATCTGCCCAAATATATACAACACAGTGCAATACCAAAACAGTGAAATATATGACTGGCACTCAACAGTTGAGAAAATCATTGAACACATCTTTCCCGAAGATGATCCCAATCTTGATAATATGCACCAAATTCAGACACGAGCAGACAATGCCACTTACGAAAGTACCATGGACATTGATCTTTTCACTGCTTTTGAACTTGGTGCTGCAGTGGCCAAACTAAATCCTAAAAAGTGTCCAAGCCTTGATCTGGCAGAAAATGCAATCATCACCAGATTTCATAAAGCTCTACCTTAATATTTTGTTAAATATTAACTAAATATTTATATTTAGTTAATTTAACTAAATTATAGTTAAATACTTGTTAAGTGCCTCTTGGGGGGGAAAAAAAAAAAAAAAAAAAAAAAACTAAACTATTATTTTTAGGCCGCCCGAATAATTCAATTCATCTTCCGTGCTGTGTGTCATGTCTGTTAATTGCGTGTGTTCTATGGTCGATTTGTCCGTTTTGCTTGATGAAAAACCCGAGATTCTGGGGAAAAACCTTGCTATCTACGCCTGAGACCGACTAACTCAGCCACGGAGTGAAAAAAAGCCCATTAGAGTTCCTCGCGTCATCGACGGGATTCGAACCGGGCCTTTTCCACGCGGTGTGGGGAGGACGGTGACGATACCACTGTGCTACACACTCAGACTGCCTCTTGGAAGGCATATTCCCCAATTTCTGGAAGTAGGCACTTCTTAGAATTATTCAAAACCCAGAAAATTATAGACAGCAGTGCAGCAAGCATTGATGAAAATATCTGTTGAATGCTTTCGTGAACTAGTGGACTCAATATCTTGTAGTGTGACTGCCCTTATCCGGGCGAAAAGCGGGCCTACCCGTTACTAGGTAGGTATCCCATGATTTCTGTACACTGAGTGTATTATCAGCATAACTTAGTGAAGCTTTATTTTATTGCAGAAAATATGTTATTTGGACAAATATTAAATAATACTGGTCCTGGCTGTGACCCCTGAATAACACTTCTTTTAATTCTACATTTTCTCCATTTGTTCCTTTGATATTCACCACCAGTTTTCTATTATTTAAATAACTAATTAATAAATTAAGCGGTTGTCCCCTTAGCCGAACTCTGGATAGCTTGTTCTTTTATGTAACTAAATGCGCTATACATTGTTTCCGTTTAAAAAAAATGAGTGACTGAGTTATGTACCTTATATTTTTATCTTATAACCTCATTATTGTAGAGCTGGTAATGGTTCTATAGATTATATTGATAAAATCATGTAATGATAGGTAAAGATAACCTGCATCAATTTTCAACCAAGGATGTTAATAATACAGCACTTTTTTTATGATGCACTTTATTATTATATAATGATGATTTAAGCGTTTTATTTATTGCAGTTGTTATTATGATGTTATGGTCTGATAGTGGACCGAAAGAGAATTTGTTAATATACATGTGTTGACAACGTTCAGTTTAATAGTGGTAGTATAACCTAACCATGACACACTACTCCTAAAAATGGATTCCTATTTTCTTATGATGCCATAGGCAACATGTTCAAATTCTTTGTTGTTCAATATAAAACCGTAATTCTGAATTGAGTTGTCAGGTGAAAAACTCAACAAATTCAGATTAAAATCTCCAACAAACAATATGTTGTGTTCTGAATTTCATTGTCAGTATCAATTTTGTTCTCAAGTTCACGCAAAAAAAAAGCCCATAGTTGAGAAATAAGGAGGTCTGTAGATTGCCCAAATTATAAATGTCAAACCCCACTGCCCAATACAAAAATTTTCACAAATCCTGTATCAATTCTGACAGGAAATAGGGAAAGAAACAAACTATAAAATATAACTATTCCACCATTTTTCTTTCCATCATCCAAATTACTTTCTTTATTAAAGCTAGTTATATTAAAAAGTCAGTCTCAATCTCTTTAATGTTAACTTCGCTTAATACAATGCAATAAATGAATTGCCTAACAATACCAATGTAACTCAAAAAATTAAACTAATTTTTTTTGACAGATTTTATATTTAGTATTAAAATAGAGAATGAACTTTTGTCAGTTAATTTAAGACGATAAAATCATAGGCTAGCAGTTGTGAAAAGGAAATAAAACATTATGCGTTTGAAATTAAATCGCATTTTTATAAAATTTAATTCCTGATGATCTTTTTAAGATCATTTACATTTTTAATTCTAAACATAAAACTTGCCTCATCTTTTCTAATATGCACTCTATCATGTTTAAACACATATTTATAATTATTATGTTTAGCAAATTGCTTTTTATTCCAAAAAACTATTTTTGAAATATGGAGTCAAAAGCTCATTAACATAAATTAGATCTATTCTGACGTATATCATGTGCAGTTGTTTTAACTCGTTAAGACTTTATTAACCAATTCAGTAGCAACGTTTCTGAAGTCTTATAACCACTGCAGACTGACTTGGCATTTTCCAAGCTTTACAAGAGTATACTTGAGTAATGTCATTTTCACCAAAGAAATTTTTAATAAGACAGCCCGATTCTGTACAACTGTTTCAAAATTTGTCAAGTTTACTGTCTGTAAAGTAATTTAAATATTCTTTTGTAATTTTATCTGTTCTAAAACTTCAATTCATTCATTCATTTCAACAAGACGATCTTCCTGATTTCTACAGGAATCATCAGGAAAAGTATATTATTTAGGCAATACAGGTGAACTTAATATTGAACTTGTAATTTACTAAGGTTCTATTGAATTGAATCAAAAGAAGATGACAAGAAAGAGATTGACTTAATAACCTCTTCCACTGATTGTTCAAATTTCGCATATCGATACATTGTTGCTTTGATATTTGGAATTTCATTAACAATAATAATAATAATACTAATAATAATTACTACGGGGCTTTTCTCCCCCTGTTCGTTAAACCCTAGGCAAAATGTAGAGGTATGACTATGACGGAGTAAGTCAAATCTTTTCTACGTAAAAGAAAATCTGTCAAAAGCACTGATCCATATCTAATCAGGAAATGACCTATGTAATTATTTACCTATGCATTTGTAGTAATGCAATCGCCCGGCCCGCTTGTACCACGTGACTCGCATCATCCGCATCCCTCTTCTCCCATTGGCCACCCTCCACCATGCAGCATTCTCAAGGTCGAATAAATATCACTATGTAATTATCTACCTGCGTTTACATAGATCACTTAGGAAAAGGTCTTTTGCTTCGGGTTCCGTAATGCATGAGGATTATTGTTGCATTCGAAAGAGCAAGGCTAAAATATTTACAAACAATACAATTTTTTTAAATATTTACAAAATACTAAACTATTTACATGTATACAAACTATATTGGGAAGATAGGCCCCTTCATCAGCTGACATAAATATGTATACTAAAAACGTTACAATGGAACATCAAATGATGGCGGACATAGTAATTTATTATACAGTGAAGCGAGTGAATGAGGTTGGTGAACGTAATGAAGGCAGTTGTCTTGCAATGCGTCCTACTTATGCTTTACATTATCAACAGCAAGTGTGATTCTACCCAGTAACCCATTTGTGTTCCTTCCATTTAGATTCTCCAACCTCTTACACGTGCTTCACTGTCTAATGCATGACCACACCCGGCATCATTTGATGTTCCATTGTACCACATGCTTTACTGTATAAAACATAACCACGCCCGGCATCATTTGATGTTCCATTGTAACGTTTTTTGTATATTAATTTCAGCTGATGAAAGTACTCATCGTCCCGATATAGTAAGCTATGATTGTAAAGTCTAGTATTTTGTAACATTATACTAATATACTAACAGTATAACGCACTGATCGAAATGTAATCAGGAAATGACCTATGTAATTATTTACCAGCGCATTTGTAGTGACGTAATTTCCCCACCCTCTTCTCCCATTGTTCTAAGTGCGGGTTACGACTTTGTAATCCTTACTGAAACCTGACTTCGTGATGACATGGACATATCACCTTTAACTACCAACAGATGTTATCAGTCTGTTCTGGCGAACAGGAAAGACAGGAAAGGAGGCGGAGTCTTAATCTGCCAAAGGCAACAGTTCCCTCTGATCAAGGCTTGTACATATCCTGGTAACGATTTTGAGGCTGCACTGGGCTGCTATCTAGTCGATGGACTACAGTTGCTAGTATGTGCAGTTTACTTACCCCCACCCGTTGCAGACCAATGCATTACTAATTTTTCTGCTTGGCTTCCTCTCTATGAAGTGGAACCAGAACGTAATAATTCTCGGAGACTTCAACCTGCCCCTGCCTGCTGCATCAAAGCTCCTCGATCAGTTAATTTCGGATCTGTCGAGTCTCAACATCCATTGCAACTGTGTTCCCCCCTCTCGAGGAGAAGCCACGTTACAGATAATCTTTTCCAGCCATGGGAGTGTTGAAGCTGCAATCAGTTCTAATTCGGCATTTCCCTCCGACCACAGACCAATTGAAGTTTCTCTCATCCTGTTGAAAGAATGCTATAACCAACCAACCTCGATTGAAAAGATCAGGAAAACTGTATATGATCCAAAATACCTAAAAATTTAAACAGCAATGGATCTCTTTAGGCTCTACCCCTGGCGAACTCTCAGTGAAATAGATATAGAGGAAGCTGCGTTTTGGTTTCACAAATGGTTGTCTTTCATTGCTAGAGTGACCAAGTCAAGAGTTTGCGTCATCTGCCCACACTCGAAGCCGTGGTGGTCCAGTACCCTTATGCACCAGTTTAAAGAAAAACAACGGCTACATGCCCAATTCAAGAGATCACCCACAGAAAGATCATACTCAACAGCTAGATATAGTTTCCAGAAATTCAAGAAGCAGGCTATAAACTCGTTCATGGAGAAGAGAATAACGGGTGGCCAGCGATCCTGGTCGGCAATCACATCCGGTTAAAAGAATCGTTAGACCTGGCCGAATGGTGCGAACATGTAACCCGGTTCGTCAAAACAGACAGTGCAGCCGTGGACGCCCCCTGGAACAGTGCACACTACGACATCAATAAAATCTCACTAACGTGACGATTAACGAATAAGAGCTAATCAAAGCCATCAACGCCCTGTCAAATAAAAGATCAATGGGAAGTGACTCTATTCCCACCTGTTGCCTTAAAGTTGCCTCCTACTTCATCAGCGACGAGCTGACAAAGTTGTTTAATAGAATTTTACAACAGAGAGTCGTCCCAAACGCTTTGCTAAATTATAGAGTATTCCCAATTCCAAAGGTGCAGAATCCGACCTCTACTGCTGACTAGGCCTATTTCAATCTCCTCCCCTTTTCTCAAATGCCTGGAGAAGTGCTTGTTTAAAGTGGTTGCCAATCAGATCCTTTCCCAGAGACCTCAGCATACACATTACGCGCTCTCATAAAGATCGCAGATAACATGCATACAGGCTCTGAATTTGAAAACCCTTCAAGCCTGGGAGGAAGGCTATCTTATGCATGCTGTTTTTCTGGATCTGAAAGCGGTCTTTGACTCAGTGCAAGTTAAGCCACTTATGTGCCTCCTGGAGAACTACTACGTTTCACGGGTAATGTCTCGAAGCTACTCAGAAATTTGCTGACCAAGAGGTGCCTTACCTTCCAGCAAGGGAATAACTGCATCACAAAACAGGTGGAAGTCGGTATACCCCAAGGTAAATCGTTGTCGGCACTGCTTTTTTCAGCAATATTTATTCCATTAATGAATGAAATATCTGCGTTTATGGCCTATGCTGGCGAAATTGTATGTTACCTCTCAAGCCCGACTAACACCTCACTGGACCAGGCAGAGGAATTATCGAATTCTATCATCCTGAATGAATATCTGTCCTCTTTCAGTGAATACGCTACTTATTTTGGGCTTAAAATAAACCCTGAAAAGTCCAAATATATTTTTCTCACCTAGAGCAAAGTAGACCTCAATCCAGCAGCCTCTCTGCAACCCTCCATTGCGGGGCATGTTCTCGTCGCCAATCATTCAGTAAAATTCCTAGGAGTGGTAATGGACGAAAATCTAACGTATAAGGAACAAATCCAGCAACTGAGTTCAAGAGCATTACGGGCTTTCCGGGGTATGAAACTTGATCTCTGTAGAGCGCACAACAAGGAAACAGTCAGAAAATTTCTCCTCTACTACTTTCTATACCATAACTGATGATAGAACTTCGTTCTGTCATCAGTTATGGTATAGACGTTTGGTCGGCTGCTACTATGTCCAGTCTGAAGATACTCTGGGATCTGGAATTCTGGGTCTTTAAAGTGGGCCAACAATTGGGCTCACCTACCCTATACAACATCAAACTCACAGCTCTTCATAAATCTGTGATACACCCCGGCCCAGCATCTGGGCATATGCGAGGAAGCTCACAATGGCGCTTAATCTGTGCTCCGCTGTTCTCGACTTCGTTAATATCTGGGAAATCATAGGCTGGAAAATCCCTGGTAGAGCCCTCAGAAACCGTCCAGTGCTCTGTTCTAACCTGCAGAAGCTCTCCACCTTCAAGCGACATTTCCCGAACAGCATTATTCGCGCGCTGAACTCCGCAAACATTGATTTGGATGTGTGGTTCAGAGATTCTGCCTACACAGAAGAAAAGCGCAAATCCATAGTGAAGTGCAGTCAGCATTCCTGCAATTGTCAGCGCAACTAGTCAACCCCCAGTGAAAGTTTCCGGACTGTCTCAATGTGTTGCAGCTTGGATATAATAACCATAAAATCTATGTACAGTACTATAATGCAATATAAGCTCTGTATAATCAATCTATTATAATAACTATAAAATCCATTAAATGCAATATTAGATGTGTATATTTATATATTCTATGTATTTGCTGTGTACCCACCTAGTTTTCATGTTACTGAATGTAATGTGTACAGTTAATTGTAAGATTCCTCTGGTTGCCTGTAGCGGGAATCGTGTCCTACATTTCTATGAATAAAGAATTTTATTATTATTATATGACTAGGAGAAAAATTTTTTTCAATGTATAGATAGATACTATTATTATTATTGTTGGAGAGTTCCACCCCGTGATTGGTACTGGTACCAAGTGCACACAGTGGTTGTTATGTCCAGTGTTACTATTGGTCGAAGAACTCTCTGACTGTCCTACAAGAACGGATTATGACTTTCTGAAGTTCCTTGTAGGTGTTCTCTGCGAGACCAATTGCTGCTAGACTCTTCTATAGAATCTTTGGCACCATGCCAGTGGTTGACAATGATCGTTACTTGTTATGCCCAATTTTCCGCTTCTCAAACCCTAGCACAAATCTAACGAAGAATATACGTGTGTACGTATGTACGTGTATATTTTATATATGTATGTATATACAAGCACATATGTATGTATATGTGCTTGTGTATGTATACGTATATTCTTCGTTAGATTTGTGCTAGGGTTTGAAAAGCCGAAAATTGAGCATAACAAGTAACGCCCTTAGTCACTTGACTGAAAACTTGTTTAACCCCCTTAGTCACTTGACTGCAAACTAGTTTATACTTACTGTAGGTTCTCGTGTCTTCTGATAATTTATAACCATCCCATGCATCTTTCTTCTCTGCAATTACAATCATCAGTTCACCCGAATAATGTACACCTTGAACAATCTACAAGAATCTTTGTTGATATAAAAAAGCCTAGCAGCTTCTACGGACAATAGAAACAACCTGAAAAAATTCCGAAGCTGACGGAACGTGAGAGGAGAGTCATGCAAAGAATCTGACTCTCAGAACACAGGTTGACGTTGTTGCGGCATACACAGGCCCACAGTGAGACGATTGAGATTTTTGGGTTGCTGTAGGGTTTTAGGAGCATCAGCGACTAAGGTGTGTGTTCTGAGGTCGATTTTCTGTTTACTGGAAGAAAAATCCGAGTTTCAGGAGGGAAACCATGTAACCCTCGCCTGAGAACGCTTCCAATTCAGAATGGGAAGCATTTCCGTTCGTAATATCCTCAGTTGGTTCCATTCTAAAGAATTTAAAAACTGTTCAAGACCGTAGTAGTGGTATTTAGGAAAGAAAAACCGCTTCCCTTTACTCTTGACAGTAGTTACATATTTAAGTAAATCCCACATCAACAGACAATGATCACTAGTAGTCAGTAATTCCTTTATATGGAGATCATTGATGTAAGAACATTCATTCACTGCTGATAATCAGATCAAAAGTATTGCTTTCTCTTGTTACCGAACATGCCGATATAGAGAGTAGCAGGCTATAGAGCAAATAAATTCAGAAGAGTTCTGCTAATGTGCGAGTGACCAACCAGAAGTTCCAGTCATTACCAGAAAATTTAAAAAGGCTCTATATCTGAAATTTTAAATCGAAAAATAGAATATCACAAATAGCGTGGATCAGTAAATCAAAATGTTATAAGGCATTATGATTTACTGGCCCACGCTATTTGTGATGTTCTGTTTACTGATTTATTTGTGACGTTTCGATTTCTGATTTACTTGTGACATTGATTTATTTGTGATATTCTGATTTACTGGCCCACCTAACAGAAGTCACAACAATAGCTACTTCTTGTGGGATGGGACCAGCGTTTTCTGCAGTTAGAGATTCCGCTCTGCTGTCTGATGCACGAATGCAGGCTTAAGCATTGTTCCTGGCAGCTGAGTGCTTGATAGGTCCTTCATTTTACTCTCTCGGAAGGAAATCGTGTTTTCCGAGTTTTTATATTCGTCTATCTTAAACGCTGAATCCGTGCTTAATCTCCTCACACCCTTTGCATCGAAAATACAATATTGGCGTCCAACACCGTTTGGCTCTATCATTACCCCGATTATTCGCAAACATGCAGCAAGTAGCGCACATTATAACACCCTCATTCGTAGAAGAATGAGGATTGTATAATATGAGGGCCAAAATTTCCCCCAAGCCAAAGCACGCGCTACTTTGAGTGGGTGCTTTGCTGCTCTACTCCTGTTCTGATTGATGTCGCTAACTGCTCTCTTCGATTGAAGTTTCTATAAAAGAAGGGAGTTTTAAGAGGACAAGTTCCTGAGTTTGAGGAATTCATATAAGTTGCCCTCAGCATGAATTGTTGAGGGGGCTTCCATCCTGCAGTGGATTGATAATGGCTGCAGTTTACCTTTTTTTTTTTTTTTATATAAGTTGCAAGTTCAGTGTATTCCTAACAGCCCTTACATATTGTCAATCCCTTGCCACCGTGAGGTGTATAGCAAACAATGAAACCTTTCAGATCCACTGTGAGTGGAGCACGATCAGTCGCTGTTTCCTATTACAACATAGATGGAGTGGCGTGGAGTGGATTGAAGTTTAACGTGTGAAAGGGTTGTAATTTCTGATGCCTGCATATATGAAAATATTCAAGAAGAAACCACTTTAGATAAACCATACCTCTCTCTCTCTCTTCCTCTTTCTCACTGCCCGCTTGCAGTAGTGTTGCCTCCTTGTATGGAACTGTTACCAAATGCATCGGTCTACCTTGTTCCATTGTTAAAAAAAAAAAAAAAAGAAAAAAAAAAGACACCTGGAGTGACTACTGCAGCCGTTTGAAAACCTGCTCATGTTGACACTGCACCATGTAACAGATGTTCCCTGCATTCAACAATTATTAGGATGACCGGACTAATGTGTCCAGTCTGATGTGAAATAACCCACTATTAAGGGCCAACAGGTGATCGCTGGTGTTCAATTATTCCTCTCAGTTGTCGTTGAATTGACGTTGGTAATAAAGCGAAACGAAGAATACTGCTGTAACAGCGTCCAGATAGATGACGCAAAGAACACCCGCCAGAGAAAGACCGGTGTAAGACTCGTGCCGCCCATCCATCGCCGCAAACAGCGGGATAACACTAGTAGTACGTTCAATTACCTCACCGGGCGGACATAAATCAATCACCAGCTTGCAGGTAGCGGCCATTAAAAAGTGTTGATCGACACCGACTTGGTAGTACCATGTCAGGGACGTGTGAGAATGGACACAAGAACTGTTTTACGACCATGCTCGTGTATTTCCCCAGCTTTCGCCCTCCCTCAGACCAGAATGCAAGATTAGCTACAAGGGACTCGTGGGAGGAGGTCAGACGACTAAACATTCCTTCAATAGCACTAGCAGCTTAACAACGCGATGATGATGTAAGCACGTACTTATTTGCTGGGTGGTTCACTTTTTGTTTATCGCTTGCATCGGTTACAGATTATAGTAATAAAGTGGGTTATGAAGCACATTTACGCATATTTGCCAAGATAGAGGAAAAAAATAAAATACCAGCTATAACATTCTGCAATACGGCGCACAGAAATCTTTGAGGTCCAAATTTAAATCTTTATTTTTTATTTTTATTTTATTTTTTTATTTTATTTATTTATTATTTATTTTTTTATTTTTTTTTCACACTATCCTGGGGCCAATGATAGCTTCGAATTTCCTAGCAAACATGATCGATGTGAAATGACAAGAATCCTTCTAATTCGCCGTGCAAAATGTGATCGACTAGCCGTGCAGTCCGTAGCGAATCCCTTTCGTGACTTCATTAGCAGCAGCAGCATTTCTGTTGCTGCCGGGAGCACGGCAATCTCACGTTCAGGCTCAAAACTTAATTATTGACACTGCAGCCATAAAATGGAGGATTAATTCATCACTTCTATAAATAACATCAAATGAAGAAACATGTCGACAGGTGCATTTATCTCCAAGATCCCACTAATAGCAAATATTTCTTGACCTCAAAATACATGAGAAAGTTGGAAGAAATATTGTTTAATAATACAGTAGTATATTTATAATGTTTCTGTTACAGATACCTTTATAATGTAAGACTAGCTTAAAATCGTTCTGAATTCTTTGCTTCCAAATGGCTTTAAAATCAGCTTAACTAGATGTGTTCATTACGGACCTAATGTGTAATGATTTCGATTGATTTTTGTTGAAAAAATCTACGTATTTAAATACCGTAAAAATTAACCAGTATTTAAAATTTCTGGTTTTTTTTTTTTTTTTTTTTTTTTCCGGATAACAAAGTAAACAGCAATAGCTAGTGATTTTTGGGAATAATATACCAAATTCCCCTAACAGTTGAGCCCTTGTTTTGGTGACGCTTCCATTTATAGAACTTTTATTTTGAACACTTAGTATTAAGCAGAGAAGAAAAATGGAGAAGCTATATTAAAAAGTGAAGAAGAGAAATAGTTCGTTTTATCAGTAATGAAATGCGTAATCATGAGCCTTGCACTAAGCGATTTGGAGCAGCAGAAAATGTCTACAACGGTGCTAAGCAAATGTCATCAAATTCCCCTAACAGTCCTCGTAAATATTTTGGTGACGCTTCCATTTATAGACTTTTTTCTCTTTCTATACCCGAAAAGAAGAGAGAGAGAGAGAGAGAAAAAAAAAGAGAGAGAGGTTCCATAATCGAATTCATTTTGATTTTATAATCGAATGACTTCCATAATTGATTATTAATCGTTTGATTATGCCCATCACTAGATGCACGTATGATGGGCGAACAGAAGCAGTTTGTTATCAGTAATGAAATGCATAATCATGAGTCTTGCACTAAGCGATTTGGAGCAGCAGAAAATGTCTGTAAAGGTGCTAACCAAATGGTACGTTATTCAAGGATTACTGCTACGTGGATTAAAACCTCAATTGCCATTGCTCTTTGCATCCCATCTCTCTCTCTAGTTTTTCTAGCTCTTCTTAAAGTAGCAAACCCTGATTACCGTCATTAAATCGCTTACCCCACCTTTTTGAATCGTCAAAAACCTCGACATTAAACTTAATATACTTTCATCAACACCAGACATATAAGTTAATGCAAATGCACAATATCTATACGAAATAATTTAACCAAAGTTATTTATAATGGCACATTTTCATTACTTCTCATATTGCGAATGCCTTTACAACAAGTTGCCTCTCCAGTTATACTTCGAATAAATAACGCTTCCCCAGAAGAGAAGATTATTGTTACTTATTCTCATTAGACCCTCATGAGTAGCACAGTTGGTAGTATTACCGTCCTCCCTACACCGGGTAAAAAGAGATCTAAGATCGAGTCCCGTCGATACAGTTGGCCTCATGCGAGGGTACCATGGTCCCCACGCCCCTGAAACTCGGGTTTTTCATCCAGAAAACAGAAAATCGACCTCAGAACACACGCAATTTACAGACAACACACATGGATATATGGAATAGTCGCCAATGCTCCTAAAACACAATAACAACAACAATATTCTCAGTGGATACCACTACCACCCAGAAGGCCGTTTAAGGGTATATATATATACCAAGTGATCACTGAATTATGACCATCCCATCCGTAATGGACTATGCCGCATAGCTCACAGTATAAATCTCCCTAGCCAGGTGGGTAGGAGCAGCAGTGCGTAGCACATGCTTCTTGATTAGACCGGGGTTCGAGCCCGTGAGCCACCAAATACGGAGGATGCGGAAAGGTTAGGGAATGACCACCGCATATCCCCGGAGAAATATGGCCTTAGTTGCTAATGCTCCTAAAAAAAAAACAAAAACAAATCACAGTATAAAATGTCGGACAGTTTGTAACCAAGAGCAGCAGTAATTTGCATCTGGTCGTGCAAATCAAAGTGCTAAAGTAGTAATTAAGGGACGTAATAAAGAAATCACAGATTTTCAAAAGGGCATGGTTGTGGGAGCTCATGCGTCGGGTGTTTCCTCGTCAGAAACGGCAAAACTTGTCGATTGATCATAGCCCCCTGTTGTTAAGATGTACAAAGAATGGGTTGAACAGATTAAATAACCTCTCGCCGACAGAACTGTAAAGGTTTACGCAAAGGAAATGTTCGTGGTGAGCGAAAGATGCAGCACGCTGTAAGGTGCATTTAGTGTCAGACGGCACCAAGGGTTCCCCCATCTCCGCGTAGTTTTCGTTGTGGGTGTACTATTTCACTGGAAATTCCAGAGATTTAAAGTGTATGGACATTGTATGTGTAGTCTTACCGTTGTTCATCTGGTCGTTTAGCCGCTGGACCCCTGATGAGGCCCAACGTTGCCCCACCTTCGCCCCGTGGAGGCAGACCAGGAACCCAGTAGTTTTAGTTTCACTCTGGAAGGTCCAGCCACCTAATTTCCTGAGGTTTCAGTGGCTAGGACGGAAAAAAAAAAAAAAAAAAAAAAAAATATATATATATATATATAATATTACAGATAATAGAAAGAATAAGCAAATAAATCCAACAATAATACCATCAGGGACCTAAGATAACGCAAAAAAAAAAAAAAAAAAAAAATTATCGCTTTTTACCGACAATCTAGATGACGTCAACTGGGGCCAACCACCCAGAATTTTTTTTTTTTTTTTTTTTTGCGTTATCTTAGGTCCCTGATGGTATTATTGTTGGATTTATTTGCTTATTCTTTCTATTATCTGTAATATTATAGACATTATGGGTGCTTTGCATGATTGCTTGCAACTGCATTGACTCATAAATATTATTTACTTATTTACAGTTACTGTCGTTTTAATTTAATTATATATATATATATATATATATATATATATATAATTATAATTATGGATAAAAAAGTAAAGAAAGTTAAAACGAAAGTAACTGTAACTAGTATGTAAATAATATTTATGAGTCAATGCAGTTGCAAGCAATCATGCAATGCACCCATAATGTCTATAATATTACGGATAATATAAAGAAAATAAATCCAACAATAATACCATCAGGGACCTAAGACAACGCAAAAAAAAAAAAAAAAAAAAAATTATTATCGCTTTTTACCGACAATCTAGATGACGTCAACTGGGGCCAACCACCCAGAATGAAGGCAAAAAACGACAAGGTTCTCTGTTTCTGTGATGATCAATATATGCTAAGTAATTTAAATCTAAACCAAATGTAAACCGGTATAGGCCGAAAATAAATCGAATATAAATCGAAAGATGATAATAAAATTTAGAAATATTAGAATCAAAGGTAAGAAATATAAGTAAAATATAAATGTAAGCATATATTAATCATCGTTGACCCGACAGAGAACGTAATTTAATGATTAAAATAAGATTAAATATACTGTATAATACATACTACATATTGACCGTATCTAGGACATAATGTAATAGTCGTCAAAATAATATGTGGTGCCCCCTATGTGATGGATACGGTAAAAATAAATAATTAAATTAAATTAACGCATAGAGAAACATGCAGATAGTAAGAAGAAAAACTAAAGGAGTAGGAATAATAGAACCTGAACTCCACAAAGGCGAAAAATAGTGGTATAGATAAGAAATAGTTTCTCCTACGTCCTCGGATTGCCCTAATAATTTCGGAGAAATAAAAATAAAGAGTGTAGGGCAGTTTAAAGACATTACAAGATATAAGTTGTGGCTCGGGTATGCCCGGGATCGCAAACCCGTTCCTATAGTAGGACCCTGAGCTGAATTTTTTTATTTCTATTATTCCTACTCCTTTAGTTTTTCTTCTTACTATCTGCATGTTTCTCTATGCGTTAATTTAATTTAATTATTTATTTTTACCGTATCCATCACATAGGGGGCACCACATATTATTTTGACGACTATTACATTATGTCCTAGATACGGTCAATATGTAGTATGTATTATACAGTATATTTAATCTTATTTTAATCATTAAATTACGTTCTCTGTCGGGTCAACGATGATTAATATATGCTTACATTTATATTTTACTTATATTTCTTACCTTTGATTCTAATATTTCTAAATTTTATTATCATCTTTCGATTTATATTCGATTTATTTTCGGCCTATACCGGTTTACATTTGGTTTAGATTTAAATTACTTAGCATATATTGATCATCACAGAAACAGAGAACCTTGTCGTTTTTTGCCTTCATTCTGGGTGGTTGGCCCCAGTTGACGTCATCTAGATTGTCGGTAAAAAGAGATAATAATTTTTTTTTTTTTTGCGTTGTCTTAGGTCCCTGATGGTATTATTGTTGGATTTATTTTCTTTATATTATCCGTAATATTATATATATATATATAAATATATATATATATATATATATATATATATATATATATATACGCATTTGCGGCGATTTGTCGAGCGATCGAAACGCAGCGATTCCCTGACCATTATTGGCCTTATGGTCCTCTGTTGAGATGGGGCGTAATGGTCAGTCTATTTTTGGTTTATTTTTGTTTTATTTTATTGTAGATGGTTTACATCTCTGTTGGTGATATTTCACATAAATTTGGACTTGATGCCCGTCAGAGGGGGCGCCGTTAAATTTCTATTTAATTGGCTTTCGAAATTTAATGAATTATTATTTTATTATCCTTACATTTAGATGTTCTAAATTATCTTAGGAAGTTTCTGCTGCAATATTTTTACTCTTGTTACCCCTCTCTTCCCTCCCTGTTGGTTTGATTGTTATGTTTAATTTTGACTATTTTCGCTCTTGTCTTGCCATGCTGCTGGCATTATTTTTATTTTTAATTCTTATTCTTTTTATGGTTATATTTCAAGCATCATGTAGAGGAATATGATTTTTCCTGCCTCTGATGTTTGCTGTACATTTTTATTTTATTTTTATTATGAAAGATTCAGTTTCCAACTATTTTAAGCGTTATTCAAATACAGTATATGTATAATTATATACACACAACGGCACCAAGTAATTATATACACACAACGGCACCAAGTAATTATATACACACAACGGCACCAAGTAATTATATACACACAACGGCACAACGGCTGGTATGTGTATATATATGCACAACGTGCATATGCATACATATACCAGCCGTTGTGCCGTTGTCTTTGAGTTGATAGGCCGAGATGTGAGCGAAGATATTTTGGATGTGTTTGAATTTAGGTGCGTAGGCTTTCGATAGCGTGAAGATAGAGGGGGGCTGAAGACTGGGGGGTGAAAGACAGAAGTATGGGGCCAATAGGGAAGACAGCCTCAAGTTTCAGTGGGGCCTGCCCATGCCCTACCAGAGTAGAAATGAGGGTGGGGATGAGAGAATCTTCCCCCCGGAAGTAGGGTTTAAAGGTGAAAAGGACTAGAGTGCCTTCTTCAGGCCGCCGTAAGACTTTTGGCAGCTAGGCTGCAACACGCTGTACGGGCTCAACGGCAGGTCACTGTGCGACAGTTGACATCGCGATATAATATGGGGAATGCAAGAACGGTATCTCAAATGAGATGCGCTGCATACTCAGACGTATGGGTTTCCACAGCAAATGACCCAAAACACACCATCTCCTAACCGTTGATTATCGTCGACGGCGAATTCTGTGGTATCAAAAACACGCTGGTTGGACACTGGAGGACTGGAAACGAGCATGCTAATCGGATGATTCCAAATAACTGGTGCGACACTCTGAAGGCCGCCTTCGTGTGTGGTGCAAACAACACGAGTCCATGAATCCATCATGCATTGTGCCCACTGTCTAGGCAGGTGCCAGTGGTTGGTTAATGTGAAGCATGTTTTGCTGACAAGAACTAGGGCCAATAGTGCGTGTGGAACAATGTTTCACTGGCGAGGTCTACCGGCAGCTCTTAAGAGACCATGTGCACCCTGCCATGTTGCATTTTTTCTCGGGAAGAAACAGAATCTTCCAAAACGATATTGCGTCGTGTCATCGAGCCCATACTGCACGAGTAGCTCGAAGAACATAGTGAAGATATCACCCATCTTGTTTGGCTTCCAAATTCACCTGACCGCAATCCAAAAGTATCTAGTCAAAAAACGTATGCAGACGTCGTTGGTTCCCAGAAGGTACAGTCCAAGAATAACACTATTATATTGAAGGCGAAATCGGATAAATACCAGACAAGTGATCAAGTTAAGACTGAGCTAATGGGCCGAGTTGCCCCTGTTTTAACAGACGTAAAGATCGTGTCGGTTCGTCCGATAAGGGATAAGCGAGTAATTATCGAGGCAGCAACAGAATCTGATGTTAACAAGATTAAGAACTGTCCAGAAGTTCAGAATCTCGAGTTGGAGGTTGAGAAGACCCTTCGACGATTGCCGAGATTTGTGATTTTTGACGTAGACCCAGAGGTCAGTCAAGATATTTTGAAGAATGAACTTTGGGGAAAGAACTTGGCTGATGAGCGTGTTAGCAAAGATCAAGTACTTTCAAAAATAAAAGTTTTGGCTAGGAACAAAGCAAGAAACTCTATAGGATATAATTTCGTGGTGGAAGTTTCCCCACGTATAAGAAGACAATTGGTTAATTGTTCTAGAGTGTTCTTGAAGTGGAGTTCGCATCGAGTCCGTGAACTGTGGAATCCGACGCAATGTTTTAAATGTATGGCGTATGGCCATGTGGCCCGGCACTGTAAAGCAGACGAGTTCTGTGGTCACTGTGCCGGTAGAGGCCATACATTTAAGTCTTGCAGCAAGCATGCGGATACACCGCAATGTGTTAATTGTCTGAAAAGGAAATTGCCCTCTGCACATGCCGCAAATGATCGGGCGTGTCCTGATTATCTGCGTGCTGTCGACATTTTGAAACGTCGAACTGAAATATGATGCAAACAGAAGAGATGTTTTCCTATAGACGGATGTGTGGCTTCTCCTGGCGGTGACCGGGGGTCGTCGTTTATAGTTGACGCTGAAGTTGTGGTACACAAGGATCGGACTCATGTGATATTGTAAATGAATGGTGGAGTTATTTTGAATTATGTCATAAAGTATTAGATCAATTTTATTTATTATTTGTTTGACGGATTGTCAAATATGGTTTCCTGGATCGGGCAACCTACCTCCTCGTGGTGGGGACGGTAACTCGTGGTGGGGCGGAGACGCCGTCTCCACCGCGAGGCTAAAGGTTGTTCTATCTTGTTTTAGATCTGTTTAGTCAAATTAGACTATTGTAATTGTTAGTTAAAATGACCAATGTTCAAGGTTGTAACAATGTAACAATTATGATGTAAGTGGCAGATGAGCTGCGGCTCAGGGGGCCCCTTAGGTGTAGTTTGATTAAATGAAAAATGACCGCAATCCAATTGAACACCTCTGGGATATTTTGGAATGGGAAGTGAGGCGTATGTACACGGAGCCGTCATCTATTCCGACACTGCGGAAAGCCTTGCAGGCAGCAAGCATGGCTGCTGATCCCTGCAGATGTCATCAGACATCTAGTGCAGTCAATGCTTACGCGAATAGCGGCTGTTATCCGTGTGAACGGTTGCCCAACATGGTATTAGGTATGTGGTCATAATTCAGTGATCACTGAATGTATGTAGGGATGTAATGCTCTTTAACCTATAAGCTCCTAAAATTTCGAGAAAATCTTAAGAGTTAGCAGAAAGAAGGATAATAAGAGACCAAAGTTTACCCCGAAAGAAAGGAAAGGAGCAACATCCATTTTACTTACTCTCATTAATCAATCAATTAAACCTCGAATAAGTAACGCTTCCACAATAGAGAAGACTACTATTATTCTCAGTGGATACTACGAAAACGGCCTTTTCAGGGCTATTTGGTCCTTCATCGGTGGGTGGATATGTAGCCGATGGTATAATGGCTGAAAACTCAGTTGTGCAAATAACTGCACAATAATGGAGATGCCAAATGGTGTTTAGTAGCGTGAGACAATAAAAATTCACTGCTGAAAGCTCCAAACTACGGGAAAACTTACAGACGCAAATGCGTCATGTCTATACGTAGTAAAGTAACCGAAATTAATTATAATGACATCGTTTCATTATATCTAATATTCTGAATGCCTTCACAAAGAGTTGCCTTTCCAGTTATACTTCGATTAAGTAATGTTTCCCCAATAGAGAAGACTGCTGTTACTTATTCTCAGTGGATACCACCACCAAGACGGCCGTTTCAGCACTATGTGGCCCTTCAACCGTGGGTGAGTGGGTGGGTGGGTAGGTAGGTAGGTACCTATTCAGGTGAGTGGGTAGGTAGGTACCTACCTACCCACTCACGCAAGGAGTAAAAGGTGGAATATTTATTAGTCCACAAGTTAAGCAGATTTTAGCTTCACAATCTGGAAGGCAATGATTGATGCTGAGCGAATTCCTTGCAGTAAATGGCTTCACTGGTGACATTAAGAGTCAAAATTACAAAGGACTAGGTGACAAGTTTATATTGAAAATGACGGAAAAATGGGATGTTTAATGCCAAATATGTCGTCTGTGAATTTTTATTAATAGCAACAAATTAAAAACAAATTTGTGTACAAATTAAACAAGTTAAGTGATTTGGTCAGGTAGTGTGTTACATATCAGTCGCGTTCAGTTTTGTTAAATAAATTTTCTTAATACTTGCACTCTCACCTGGATTTTTAAGACCACACCTGAGTATCATTGACGAGAATGGGGGGACAAATGACACCAGGACATACAGTTAATGGGGAAGAAGTATACCAAAAAAAGCGGAACGAATCTATGATGTGCGACCATATCTGGTTCTTAGTTCTTGAACACAAAAAACAAAGACCGTCAAACATACATTTTTAAAAATTTTTTTTAAAAATAATTATAGGGGAGTTCCACTTTTTTAATTTGTGATTTTTTCGCTTGTTTACTTTTACCAAAGAGTAATACTCTTTCTGTACAGAAGTTAAAATCTGTTAACAAATCTGACATCACATTATTCCATATCTCCTTTTCTTTCATTTTTGAGTAGACTACTGATGCCTTGGAAAAATTAGTTATAATTGGAATAAGCACACGAAATTCATAAAGAAATACAAGAAATGGAAACAAATAGGACTATTTTGAAAATTTATTACATAATGTAATAATAGCACTTGATACACTGCTTACAAAATTTAATAGCTCTTAAACACCGGGGTCAGGGGTGCGCAAACTTTTTTTTATCCTGCAGGCTGTATTTAAATTTTATAGATTACCGGGGCCTAAATTATATATTCAAAAAATTATAATTAATTAATTAAATAACTTATTATTTTAAAAACAACGGAGCTTGTCGGTCATACACGTATACACTACCCAGCCATTAATATCTGGACACCCCTCCACTGACAGTTGGTCACGTCATACCCAAGCACCGCTTTGTCAGACACAACTATAAATATACTCGTAGGCTCTTCGAGGAGCCAGTAGTATGATTGTGAATGCAAGTTGCCGCGATCGACGGAGTTAAGCCTACCAGCGCGAAATCATACGGTGCTACATAAGTAATCGCCACTGAAATCTCAGTAAATTAGGTGGAAGGACCTGCCAGAGTAAAAAATGTAAACTATAATACTGGTCTGCCTCCCAGAGGCAGTGTGTAGGCAACGTTCGGTCAAATCAGGGGCCCAGCGGCTAAATGACCACATATATACACTACACATATACAAATATATACACTACACATATACAAAATCCATACATCTTTAAACCTCCAACACTGACAGTGTTCTGTTTCACACCCACAATGTATACTACGCGGAGATGGGGGAAACCCCTGGTGCCGTTTGACACTAAACACACTCTACACTCTACATAAGCAATCGGTCTGAATATAACATTTCAACGGCACCGGAGATCCCAGGTCGACGACTAGCGACGTGATCTGCAAAGGGAAGCGGACTTCGTCATTGAAAAGACGGGTGCTGAAACCGTCATGAAACAACCTGGAAAAATTCCGAAGCTGACGGAACGTGACAGGAGAGTGATGCAAAGAATCCTACTCTCGGAACACAGGTCGACGTTGCTGCAGCATACACAGGCCCACAGTGAGACGACTGAGATTTTTGGGTTGTTGTAAGGTTTTAGGAGCATCAGCGACTAAGGTGTGTGTTCTGAGATCGATTTGCTGTTTGTTGAAAGAAAAACCCGAGTTTCAGGAGGAGGGAAACCATGTTACCCTCGCCTGAGACCAACTAACTCAGCCACGTTCTGAAAAGGGCTTATCAAAATTCCTCTCATCATCGATGCACTCGAACTCAGATCTTTTCTGCCCGGTAGGGAGGACGGCGATCCTACCAACTGTGCTACCACGAGGGCAACGATTGAGACCCATACTAGCACCAGTACAGTACGCAGGACACTGCACCACCATGATTTACCATGGTAGTGCAGCCGTCCTCAAGCTACTAATCACCCCAGCTAATGTCAGTCACACATAGCTTGGTGTGAGGCCCGCTCTTTCTTGGAGCGTAGACCACTGGAAAGCTGTGCTTTGGAGTGACGAGTCACGGTACATGGTATATCAGATTAACAGTAGTTGCTTGAGTGTGGCAGATACTTGGAGAAAGCTATCTGCCGGACTGTATCGTCCAGACAATCAAGTCTGGCAGAGGCGACATGGTTTTCTCATGGTTTGGCCTTGTTCTACTGCTTGTCTTGGACAAAACCATGAATGCTGAGGTCTATCTAGATGTTCCTGACAATAATGTGCTACCTGCATTGTAGCATCACGTCGGGAAAGTCAAAGTGCTTGCATTGTGACGAACTGGTTTGAGGATATGAGCATCGAAAAGTTGGACTGGTCAGCCAGAGCCGTAATCTCACTCCTATAGAGCACTTCTGGGATGAGCTGGATCGTCTGGTGCGTGCGAGAAAAGACTACCCAATAAACAAAGCTGAACTAATCGCCGCTTTGAAGACCGAATGGATGAAAGTATCGGAGGACATTTACAAAAATGAAGGTGGAGAATGTTTCACAGAAACTAGAGGCTCTCATAAACGCTAAAGTTTTCAGCACACATTATTAGTTTTCATGTAAAGGTTATTTGTAGATATGAAGAAGTTTGGATATTAATGGTAGAGCAGTGTTGAACTGTTTTTAATTTGTTGCTTCTATTAAAAACAACAAATTAAAAGCACTAACGGACATATACAAATTATATAAGCAAGTTAGGCAATGTCCACAGTTTTTTTTTTTTTTTTTTATGAAAACCCCAAACACGAAAGGTATTAGAATCTATAGTACTTAGTACCGTACATGGATTGAAAGTTAGAAGACGAACGAGATGCTTGTTGACATCCGACTTCAATTTCTGTAGATTGTAATTTTCTGGAAATACGTATGAAGGAAGGCTGTTCCAGGAGAGGGAAGTTAAGAGGATATTCCAGAAAAGGGAAGTTGAATGAATAAATGAGAACGAAGAAAAGTTGGTTCTGTGAATTTTAGGTTCAACAGTAAAAGGACGTTAATTGGCTGCGGCACGTGTTCGGACTGCTTTGGAATTAATCAATTAATTTATTTTTTATATCAAGGTTACTCGTAATTGATTACATAAAGCCGTATTTATGTCTGTAAATTGCGTGTTCTCTGGTCGATTTGCCTGTTTTGCTGGACAAAAAAAAAAAAAACCGTTTCTTGGGGGAAAAATCCTTGATACCTACGCCTGAGACCCACTAAAGTTCCTCGCGTCATCAACGTGATTCGAACCCGAAGCCTTTTCCACCCGGTGTGGGGAGGACGGTGACGATACCACTCTACCCGCGCAGACGGATTGCTTTGGAAGAGAGAGCGGGAATTACAGAAGCCAATTCAGAAGAACAGTGGCCATGGAAGTATCTAGAGAAAAGGCAGGCAGCAGAAACTGAACGCCTGTGAGACAGGAGGAGAGAGAGAGAGACTGTTAGAAATGAGTCATTAATTAACCTTACTGCCCTCTTTTGTATAGAATCTAGAAGCCAGAGATAAGCTTTGTAGGCACCGCTCCAGATGTGGGAACAATATTCAATGGTGGGGCGGATTTGCGATTTGTACAGAGGGAACACCTGTTTGGAAGAAAAGTAGCGCCAAGAGCTGAAGAGAATACCGAGTTTTTTTTTATATGCAGAGGAAGCAATATTTGAAATGTTCTTATGCCAAGAGAGATTAGAAGTCCGGGTAATCCCAAGTAAAGATATATGATGTTGCCTAGATATCAGTGTCATCGAACATGTTGTTTGTTATTTGGTTTTTAGAAGCATTAGCAACTAAGGCCATATTGCTCGGGGGATATGCGGTGGTCATTCCCTGACCTTTCCGCATCCTCCGTATTTGGTGGTCACGGACTCGAACCCCGGTCTAATCAAGAAGCGTGTGCTACGCACTGCCACTCCTGCCCACCTGGCTACGGAGGCGCCGCCGTCATCGAACATAAACAGGAGCAGAAAGGCCCTTTTTGCGCGAGATATAAGACAGGTTTGAGTTTCAGAAGAATTGAAATCAACTAGGTTATCTTTGTTGAATTGGAGAATTACTTGGAGATCAGCATTTAAGGAATTGGTAGTGGATATTCAAGAAGTTGAAGCTGTTTGTGCAGGGCAAGGTTTCTCAAACTGGAAAGTAAAATGCAATGTGCTATCATCATCAAAACTATGGATAGGATTTCCGATCAATGGAAGAAGGTCATTAGTATACAAGAGGCAAAGAGTGGGGGGAAAGAACTGAATCTTGGGGAACACCAGCATTAGTGGAGAAGTTAGAAGACAGACAGCCATCTACGATCACCTGCAATGAGCAGTCAGAGAGAAAACTGGATACCCAATTACAAAAAAACATTTGGCAAACCATAAGACGGAAGCTTATTTAGGAGACCTTTATGCCAAACACGAAATGTCAAGAGCAACTGCTTGAGTTTCACCAAACTTTTCCATTGAATTTGCCCATAGATGGGTAACATAAAGCCAGAATATATTACCCGGGAAAGCAATAAAATATCTGATTATTACAATTAATGAAACAGCCACAAAATACTCATTGGATATTACTATGGGCTTCGCTGGAGCATTTTACCGGCTTTAATGGCCCAGTATAAACAAATAATAAATTATCTGTTTATACTCCGGGACGACCAAACGGTCAGAGGAGTTCACAAGATAGACAGAATACAAGAAACAGCACCGTATTCAGCAGTCACAAGCTTGAACCCCAGTTACTCAAGGCACGTGTACTTATGCACGTATCTTAAGATGCTTCCAACGTTCCAGCATCCCTTGGAGCCCTCGTGGGTAACACAGTTGGTAGGATCGCCATTCTTCACACACTGGGTTTAAAAGACCTAAGTTCGAATCCCGTCGATCACAGAAGGAATTTTTATGGGTTTTTTTTCACAACGTGGCTGAGTTAGTCGGTCTCAGGCGAGGACAACGCCTGAGACCGACTAACGCCTTTTTTTTTTCCCAGAAACCGACCTCACAGAGCAACATGGCCTTAGTCGCTGATGCTCCTAAAAACCCAAGAACAACAGCATCCCTTAGAATCTGCATGGATGTGTTAATTCCTATCTAAAACAGAGAAAAGTCATGGTTCCTTCAGGGTACCGGCAGGTCACTCAGGGTTGCCCTCAAGCCTCGCTCCTTGGGCCTTTATTCTATTTCATTGTCTTAGACGAGTTCCTTTGGATGGACCTCGAGTGCGCAAAGCTCCTAGCCTTTGCGGACGAAAGTTTATTCGAATTATTCCTCGTTGTGCAAACAAATTCCAGAGCACAGCAAGAAACGAGGGATAATCAAGCACATAGAAAGCTTAAATGCTGGAGCCTATATAAGGGTCACATATAGAATCCTTATATCTGGAAGGAAGACATCTATTCTGCTGAAAGGCTCCCTCCAGCTAACTAAACCCCCGAACATTAAGACTGCAAATACTCGAATCAAATGGTTTCCGGTAACGAGGCCGCCGTAGCCTAGTGGTCAGGCGCGCGTTTGCATAAGTACACGTGCCTTGAATGACCGGGGTTCAAGCCCGTGACTGCTGAATACGGTGCTGTTTCTTGTATTCTGTGTATCTTGTAAACTCCTCTGACCGTTTGGTCGTCCCGGAGTATAAACAGAAAATTTATTATTATTTATTTAAATCAAATACCTAGGCCTGATGCTTGACATGAAGCTTACTTTCCATCCGAATTTGGTCTACGTGGCTACAAAAATTAGGAAGTATACGGACATTATTGCTAGATTCAGTCGGGTGAACTGGGGCTCAAGAAAAGTGCACTAGCCCTCATCTGCAAAGCTATCTTCTTGCTGTTTGTCTGCTATGGTGCAGCAGTTTGGTGCACCAAAGTCACCGTAGAAAACAACTCGAATTAGTTGTTTTCTACGGTTGCTTTCTCGTAGCTTGAAATTATTGTCAATTTCAAGCTTTAGCTTATCTCTATTCAAAGAGTGATGCTACTCACAAGAGCCTGCTGTACCGTTAGTCCCCGGCTCTCCAGGTTCTAGCTGGTTTCATGCCTCTGTATTGAGGTTCCGAGGCCTCTTTCAACGGCCAGTGAAAGCTGACCAGACCGAGATACTTGAAATACAACCAAACATGGCAAATGATCCGAAGAGGTTGAGAAAGAGCATTATGGAAGGACTGCAAGTCATCTGATTGGAATCTTGGAAAGTAACTGCAAAAGGTGTCATCACCAAAAAATTTAATCCTAATGTGACATTTTCAGCCTCACAGCCTCCTCCCTGGTGCTCTCCAGAGCAAGTAACATTCCTGCTAATTACAAATTGACAGTGCTGGGAATAGAGCAAACCCTCCAATTCTATGAATGTCAGTTAAAGGAGATTAAATTCAGAGAAGATCCCAGAATGTGATAAAACAGTATTCAAGTCCTATCAATGTCGGGGCGGGGAATCAACCCCGGATATTTTCCATCTTCGGTACTCATACATGCCTCTGCTGAAAAGTACAGTGAATTGGAGGGTAGCCGAGATAGTCATGGCAGCATCTCGAAACGGCAACCCTGCTGAGGGTTCACATACGACTGTTATATTGATTTGAGTGTCCTATATCAGTAAACGAGGACCTAACTATCGTGGTGCCTGTGCAGTCCTTATACTGTACATCTCGTGGCCTGGAAACCTTGGATAGATTTCTGTCAGGCTGGCTGGTGTAGCTCCTTGGGTTTCATTGAATGATAGTTGATATTAGATGGTCTTGCTCGTTTTGTGCGTCATCCTCTTAGCGAAAAGCACTGCAAACAATACGGTTTCTCGTGCTGCATCCAGGCAGCCAAAGTTAAGCCTTCTGTGTGTTAAGCTTTCAAAAATGGCAACATAGCACTGGCTGCCATGATACAAGATGCATCACCGCCAAAGATGGAACAAAGGGAGGAGGAGGTGGTCCTCAATAGGAGATATGATGCAGACTTTGCACCGCCTATCCACACTTAGAACAATGTTATTGAAAAGCTCTTGCAGTAAAATCGTCCATTCCTCTGTCAGCTCCATCTTCAGATGGTGAACATTTTCTGGTGGATGTGGACGTGCCGCTAGGCATCTCCCCAGAGCGTCCCATATGTGTTCGATGGGATTTCGATCGGCGGGGGGGGAGGACGGGCAAGCCAATCCATACGAACAATATCTTTCCAAAAGCGTATCAACAGCTGCAGTGCGATGAGGTGTTGCGTTATCATCCATAAACACGAACTCGGGGCCAATGGCACCTCGGAACAGACGCACATGGGGAAGGATTACCTCAGTACAGTAGCCTGCACCGGTTACAGTACGGCCTTCCAGTATCTGGAGTTGTCTGTGTCCATTCAAGATAACGCCTCCCCAGACGAGAACACCTCGACCGCCATATCGATCCCTTTCAGTGGTGTTTGCGGGGTGATACCGTGTGCCAACCTCTCGCCAGATTAACTGACGTCCAGAATCGCTGCTGAGACTGAATCTACTCTCATCAGTAAAGAGTACCTTAAGTAAAGAATTAGTGGTTATAACCTTTAGAAATAGTATTGGTCCTTAAATTTTGCACACCAGTGTAGTTATGAGTAACACCAAGAGCAGTAGCGTAGCGATCCTTTCTCGGGCCCGGAGGCAAAGAATCGCCGTAGTGGTCAGGCGCACGGGTGCATAAGTACACGTGCCTTGAGTGACCGGGGTTCAAGCCCGTGACTGCTGAATACGGTGCTGTTTCTTGTATTCTGTGTATCTTGTAAACTCCTCTGACCGTTTGGTCGTCCCGGAGTATAAAACAGAAATTTTTTTTTTTTTTTTTATGATCGGGCCCCTACTTAATTAATGAAATTTGCAAAAACAGGAGACAGCCAAAGAAAACGGGCCCCTAAAGGGCCAGGGCCCGGAGGAAATTGCATTGTCTACCTACATGGTCCCAGAGACCTCTTGGTCCAAGAGGCCTCTCGCGTTTCTTGACCGGAATGACTCCTGAGCTATTGACTACTGCACTTGAATTTAACTAGACACTTTGATTTTTTTTTTTTTTTTTTTTTTTGCAGCCCTTTCGGAACGGGATGATAGTCATATCTAGTTGGGCAGGATTTATCGTGAGACCTATGTCCACTATTCTCTTCCTGCATGGCAAGAGAGCTACACAGGTACAATTACGATCCCTAGCCCGGCTCCACGTGCCAGATGCGGTAAACAAAGAGATGCACAAACTGCATCCATCTGGGCTAAAGAAGCCAGTCATGTACAACTAAGCAGTACGCTGTACTACAGTACACATTTTGATTGGCCTTTATCTGAATGGTATCTTTATACAATAGACGGAGAAGTTGCAACAGTCTGGTAGGGCCGCCCACACACAATAAATAAAAAAAAAAATTGAAAAAAAATAGTGATGGCACTAGCCGCTTCTGGCGTCGACAACCATGCCACGTTCAAATTCACTTAAATTTTTCGTCGTGCCTATTTTCGCACTGAATCAACATGTATAGCATTCCTACGTGTCTGTCCACCTGCTTCAATAATACCATCACGAATACGTGATGCTGTTACCGAAGGAGTGCTGTATTTCATGAAAAAGACACGTGTGCCCAATAAAGTGGCGACAAGTGCACATTACCTTTACCTCATACCAATGTAATATGTGCTATGTACAGGGTTAAATGCTGATCGCTAATTTTCTGTAAATTTTGGCCTCTATCATAATGTCCGTACAAGATTATTAGGATTATTTCTCAGTAACGTAAGTGGGGAAATTAAATAAAAATTACTCGTAGCAAACTCTTTCAGGACATTTTTGCCCAAGTCCGAAAAAGTTCACGGGCTCTTTAGGCAGAAGGTTGGAAATAAATAATAACAAAAAGAATTCAGTAATAATGAAATTTAAAAAAAAAAAAAAAATGAAGGTAAAAAAATCTTCAAAATCGCTGGCCATAAAAGATATTTATGAGCGGTGATAATATGTGATCGCCTTGAACAACCAAATGTTCAAGACAGCAAGTGATCTTCCTAAAGAAGTGTCACTGTACTTCACACCTTTAAATTTCCTTGTTAATTACGTGACCCCAGTATGTCACCCAACCAATAAAAAAAAAAAAAAAGGAAAAAAGTCACACAGACGAGGGAGCATAGCATAGCACGTGTCTTTCTCCATTTCTCTCTTCGTCTTTTCATCCCTCCTGTGCTTTCCACCCTTGAAAGTGGTAACAAATCTTCCGTCCTTCAGAAACAACTGATAGTAGCCGTGAGAACACAAGGACACTTCTCCACACTCACCCCGATGCCTCGAGGGAATAAGCGCCAAAGTCGAGTCATCTTCGTACGCAAGCTCGGTGAAACTTCGCACCTGTGCAAGCATCACCCCACCCGCCGCCGCGTCAAACAGGTTACTAAACACGTGGCCAAACGGCTTTCTCTAGGTTCATGATGGGTCATTTGTTCAAACTGTTGATGCCATGCCTTCACCATTAATGTTTCTCATTGTAAGAGAGGAATTTCCGTACAGGAAACAGCGTCTATGGACCTTTATTCTCATATGAGCGCCCCGCTTAAGAATAATAAAGGAAGAAGCCACATTAGGATCTGGTATACTTTTTTTTTTTTTTTATTTCTGCATTTTAAAGACAAATTTAGGTGAACTTTAATTTTCATGTGTTGATTCAAAATCTGTAATTAATTTTGCTAAAAACTGAAAAACAAAATGGAAAGTAAAAAACCGTATTGCTTATAGCAAAATATAAAACTTATTAAATTATTTTGACCATTCTTCAGTACAGAGCATTAAGAATAAATCGTAGGGTACGTGGGTGCTCAGTTATCTCATATACGCCTATTGTCTTCAACCATGTTCGTCTGTCTGTCCGTCCGCATGTAATTTTCATAAAATTTTACATTTAGGCCTTTTAGAATTATTTGTCGAGCCATTCCAAATTTCACTAAAATCGGACAAAGAGAAATCCGATAATTATTATTATTTCTTTTATCCATACAATTAGTACGGAAAAAAGAAATTCATAGATTAAATGTAGTTTTAATGCAATATTGTTAACTTTAGACAGTCCGTACACGATTCGCGTATTATCGCTTATGCAACACACACACACACAGAAAAGAGACTTAAAAAGAAGTATACGAGTGAAGAGAAATAAATATTATACATTTGTAAACTAAACTGAACTCTGTAGTTTTGCTTTTAGGGAACGCAAAACTACAGAGTTTGATTAAGTGGGATTCACATCTGGTGAGTATGTGCTTGGCACTCCCAGGGTCCTGAGCTGGATATCATCATTCTTCTCTTCCTTGGTGCATTCTTCTCTTCCTCTAAATGATGCAGCAAAAGCCTCAGGCTCCCTTGCACCATATAACTAATAATAATAATAATAAAGTTATAATCTTAAAAAGGAGATAGATAACTATATTTACTTTATACTTCGATTAACACAGAAAACGAAAAAAAAAAATTCAATAAATTTAAGGAAAAATTCAAACACGGCGGAAATGAAACATACTGCGTATATTAACTAACTTGTTGAACATTTGTACTAATCACACGACTCCTTTTTCAAACACCAAAATTAGTCTGCCGTCATTGCCTCCATAGTCTTGATATACTGGTGAAACTTTTCGCTTTGCTCTTCACTCTGTACCAATGCTCTATGGAAAGAATGCAAAGTGGCTAACTCAAAATGAACCTCACACCTACTTTTGCAGTCTATTTTTTTGAAACTACTAAGCATGTTTTTTGCAATCATATGAATGTGATGAGAATAAGAGTTAAAAGTTGTAAATACTTGAATATTACTGATTATTGTGCATTCGTATTTATTCTTATCTTGTATTTCTACATACAGGTGAACTAGTACTTAAGCACTGTAATGTATGACTTATTTGAAATAAAATAAAGATTTGATTTTTAAATTCCTAAAATATTTCTGACTACTATTGAATGCTAACCGAGCGCCCACTTTTCTAGACACAGTTTATGAAATTATCATAAATCATCAAAACACCAGCGTGAAGTTTAGCATTGCTTATTACAAGAAATTTTGAAACGATGTACATATACAGGAAAAGAGTCCCCCCCTGCCTCCTCCCTTTTTCACAAACTTTAATTGGTGCCGGTTTATATAGAGCTGTGGCAAGTGCGCCTGGCTTGGAGGAAATGGCTATTTCACGATTATATTTTTTTCCAGGCGTGAGATTAGTTTCCTTTAGCCACGTCTTTCTTAAAGCAATGCGTTACATTAATAATAACACACATTATTGTCAACTTCATAGTACTTGTATGGATGGGAGGAACACTATCCCAGAAATTGTAATTGCTGTATTTTTATTTCGAACCGCCATCCCGAAACAAGATAGCCGAATTTTCTTGCATGGAAGTAAATAGTGTTCCTAACAATTTGTTCAATGAATTGAAGACAAGAATATTATTAGAAATATGTTGCTTTATTCCCTTTATCTTTTAAGAACAAGCGTGGCGAAAGAAATATTCGCGAAAAGATATAAAATCGATTCAGTTGCAACTCTAAGACAACATTCCGTGTAACGTAAGAACTTTCCCATTTAACGAGGTGAGTTCTCTATAATAGTAATAATAATAATAATAATAATAAAGTTATAATCTTAAAAAGGAGATACCTATATTTACTTTATACTTCTATTAACACAGAAAACGAAAAAAATTTCAAAAATTTTAAAAAAGAAATTGTAAAACTGTCTTGTCTTATATCTCGCAAAAAGGATTCTTCTGCTCCTATGCTTACCTTTGGTGACACTCCGATTTCTAGGCAAAATGATATATCTCTTTTGGGGATTACCCTGACTTCTAATCTCTCTTGGCACAAGCACATTACAAATATTGCTTCCTCTGCATCTAAAAAAATTGGTTTTCTCTTTCGCTCTCGGCGTTACTTTTCTTCCAAACAGTTGTTCACTCTGTACAAATCTCAAATCCGCCCTACCATGGAATATTGCTCCCACATCTGGGGCGGTGCCCCCAAAACCTCTCTCAGGCTTCTAGATTCCATTCAGAAGAGGGCAGTTAGGTTAATAATGACTCCTCTCTAACAGAGTCTCTCCATTCGCTGTCTCATAGACGTACTGTTTCTGCTGAATGCCTTTTCTACAGATACTTCCATTGGCACTGTTCTTCTAGATCAGGAGTGGCCAACTTAATTTGTGATGCGATCTACTTTTTTCCTTCAAAATGTGCCGCGATCCACCATCTCAAAAATTTCATTGCACAAGGTGCACACATCGAGGGATGACTGTATATTTAAAATTCGTCGTGATCGACCGAAATTAAATCCGCAATCGACTCGCTGGCCACCCCTGTTCTAGATCATAAGTATATCGTAGCTTAATTTTGTTGTTACATCACATAACGAATCCTTAATATATCATCAGGCACGAACATAACAACAGAACACACACAAACCGACGTCACACACATATCTGGCCCATTTGTAGTGATACTGTTCTTCACAGAGATACGAGGCGGAGTTGAACTGACGTTCTAGGAGCCGCCCCTTACATAAACACATGTCCACACATGTCCACATATCATCAGGCACTGTTCTTCTGAATTGGCTTCTATAATTCCAGCTCTCTCTTTCAAAACAGTCCGAACACGTGCCGCAACCAGCCAACATCCATTTACTGTCCAACTTCACACTCACAGAACCAACTTTTCATCTTCCTCATTTATTCATTCAACTGCTGTTTTCTGGAACAACCTTCCGTCATACGTATTTCCTGAAAATTAGTCTACAGAAGTTCAAGTCTAATGTCAACAAATATTTTCTTTCATCTTCTCAACCTCCACAACCCAAGCACGGTACTAAGTACTATAGGTTCTAATACCTTTCGTGTTTGGGGTTTTCAAAAAAAAAAAAAATAATAATAATAATAATAATGACGCACAAATACAGATTTAAGGTCCTCCACGCAAGGCTCCCAATGGATCGGAGCGCACCGGAACGTCTTTCCGGTTTGTCATATGAATCGGCAATGTAATAAAATATCTTATATTTAATACCTGATTATTAAAAATAAGATATTTTATTAACAAGCGTTCCATTTAGTAAGCTTTTCTATTTCGATCCTACCTCCAGGACAATATAGTGTGTTCACTACTTGTTCACTTATTTGAAGAGGTTTCTCGTCTCAAGAATTCCTCCACCAGTCCTCGATTCATTCATATCCCGTCAAAAGCTGGAGGGAGGAATTCTAAAGCTATTTTAAATCGCCAGTCTTATCTGTTGTGAGCCAATCTCACACAGAAGGAGTAGATTTGAACGAAATCTACTCCCCCTGTACTCCCGGAAAGAACTGTATCAACTTATCAGATGTTTTTCTCCGTGAATTATTTGTTTTGTTTTGTTTTTTCAGTCTGCGCAATATGCAGAGGGACATACCTGTACAGACATAATACAGGATAAAGATCACTTTTTGTAGTACCATAGCAGAGTTGTTAAACACGAAGATTCATTTATACACACGTTTAATTTCACTGTGGTTCAATTCGCGTTACTGTTAAATAAGGCGATGTTATTTATTCACATCTTGTGAAATTCTCTGACTTTATGTGGGCGTCCCGGAGTATAAACGGAAAATTTGGTTATGTATTTAAACTGGTGTACTGAACGAAGGAGTCAATTGACAAAGGAACCACCAAACAATGAACCGACTATGTGTGTGCGATTATTGATGAGGTGAAATGCAAATGATAAGCCATACGACGCTTCCACGTTTCAGCATCTAACAAAAGTTTTATATCGAATTATTTTACAGTAAACTTCGACATCTGATCGAATTTTATGAGAAGTTGTTACCAACAACTCGGGTAAGGGTGGAGAGGAAGTTGTGGGACGGATGAGCGGACTAACAATCATTTTGTTTTATTGTATATAATGCTACTGTCACGTACTGACGCTTGTAAAAACTACCAATGTGCAACATGTGAGTCCCAAAATAAAATTTCTGAGTGCCCCCTGTAGTTTTATATCTAAGTTCTGTTTTATTAAGACGTATTTAGAAATGAAAAATTCAAGTAGTGTATATAAAACGTATTTACATATACTTATAAAATGTATATATTTATAATGTATGCTGATGATGTGAAGTTCTTCATTACGTCCATACACAAGTAAAAGATATTTACCAGCTGGCAAACAGCAACGCCAAAAATTAGGGAACTATCTAGACCAGTTCCCCTACCTTTTTTTCAGATACAGACAGCTTTCTATCTGAGGTGGATTTTTTTTTTTTTTTTTTTTAATTGTTGGCGCATCGGCTTCTGTGGCCATAATGCACCTCCCAAAGTTTTTGCATTTTACTCTGATCTAAGCTCGAGGTGGGATTCGAACCCGCGACGATGCTCCACGGTGGACGCCTTAGAGAATATCGTCAAAGCAGCTACCACTACCAGCCATAAATACTTCCTTGTCATTTCAGTGGATTTTGCCGGGGCGTTTGACTCCCTCTGGTGGCCAAGCGTCCTTGGCAGACTCCGGAAAGCAAAACTACCAGCTAATTTGTACAATTGTATAAAAACCTATCTTGCAAACAGAACAGTAACCGTCAGTGCTCCGTACTGTTCAGTCACACGACCAGTCTATAGAGGATGCCCACAAGGCTGAGTACTTGGCCCACTTCTCTGGAACGTGGTGCTAGACAGCTTTCTAAACCTCGACCTTGGTAATGTGCGATCACAGGCCTATGCGGATGACCTGATCCTGATGCTGGCGGCAGACTCAAGAACTCAACTAGAGATCTCTGCAAACCATGCTATAAATATCCTACAAGACTGGGCTACCCAAAACCACTTAAAGATATCCCCAACAAAAACCTGCTCCATCCTACTTAAAGGTTCTCTCAATATCAGAAGGCCTCCCTAGATAAAGATTCAGGAAATAACAATTAAGCTTTCCACCGAACTTAAATATCTTCGTATTCTGCTGGATAAAAATCTGTCATTCACACCCCATCTTACTTACCTTCGAAGCAAAATCAAAAAATACTCCGCACTAATAGCTAGAGTCACTCGTCGCGACTGGGGACTTAAGAAGAGGATCCTAGCCCTCTTCTATAAGGCAGTCTTCTTACCAGCAATAACATACGCATCAGGAGTCTGGTTCCACAAGGCGGTAACAGCAGTTAACAAAAGGAAGCTAGAGACCATTCAACGTTCAGTCCTACTAACAATCTCGAGAGCCTGCTGTACTGTAAGCACCCACGCCCTCCAGGTCCTCTTGGGTGCTCTCCCCCTGGACCTGGAGATCGTCCGCTGTGGGTTGCTTTATCAACTATCCAAAGGCAAATCAACCACCTGCCTAGACTACACAACTGATCCGGCGAACGATCGTAAACTAGAGAAAAAACGCCTTCTCACCCACCTACAGCAGGCCTGGCAAACCCGCTGGACGACTTCGACAAAAGGGGAAGTCACCCGAAGATTCATACCGGATAATCAACTAGTGTTTCCCAAAAGCCCAAACTGGTTTTCACCGGGTATGCTGACATCTTACCTGCTCACGGGACATGGCGCAATAAGAGCAAAACTCTCCAGTTTCGGATTGAGTGACACCCCTCTCTACCACTGTGGACAGCCTGAGACGTGGGAGCACCTCATGCACCACTGCCAACTATACGAAAACCTCCGCTGCCTCTTAATAACTAGAATACGTTTCTCACCAATAAACCAAGAACAATATCTCCTGGAGAGCGAGGACAACTATAAAGCCTTAACGCAGTTTGCGCAGGATCTTTTTACTAGAAGAAGAACATACCCACAACCTTAGCAGGAATTTTCCCACAAACTAACCACTCATCATCCATAATAAAGATCCTTAGATGTGTCAACCAAACAAAAACCTAACAGCTACAATCTGAAAAACTAATCATTAACTTAACCTGGATCTGACCACTGGCTTAAACTGGAGTCATTATCTGGACTTGACCACTCACACGGACGGGACAACATGTCCCAGGAATGGCGTACGAAGACCTGACAAATACATTATGCAGTTTGCTGCTGAAACATCATTAGGCGATCTGAACCGGGTACCCTCACTCGGTTCACTTTCTTTCCCTTCCCTTGGCAGGGGATGGTTACTTTGTACCCTCCCCCTTGCCATCCCCTATCTTCACCTGGTGAGGCATGGGCCTGCCCCGCCGACTTTTGGGGTTATCTTCACTATTGACTCCATATTTCTGTCTTTCACCCCCCAGTCTTCAGTCTCCCTTCCCTCTCTAGCTATCTTGCGACTAGCGTTTGACCCTTGCCAAAACTACACAAGCCCCACACAAAAATTTAAAAAATAAAAAAAATAATAAAAAATGAACTATAACCCGTATAACTTATATCTCTTTCGGTCTGACCCA
Source organism: Mastigoproctus giganteus (assembly GCF_048544385.1). Taxonomy (NCBI): domain Eukaryota; kingdom Metazoa; phylum Arthropoda; class Arachnida; order Uropygi; family Thelyphonidae; genus Mastigoproctus; species Mastigoproctus giganteus. The sequence continues at coordinate 124,192,049 of NC_143584.1, read as the reverse complement.
ATTTCTAGCGTTTCTCCCCCCTCCACTTTTTTTTTTTTTAGGTCCTAGCCACTGAAATCTCAGGAAATTAGGTGGCAGGACCTGCCAGAGTAAATAGTAATTTCTAAAATACTGGTGTACCTGGTCTGCCTCCACGAGGTATAGTGTGGGCAACGGTGGGTCTCATTTGAGACCCAACGGCTAACAGACCAGATGAACAACGGTACAAAACATTACACACTACAATATCCATACACTTTTAAACCTCTAGCCTCTACAGTGTTCTGTATCACACCACAATGTATATTACGCGGAGATGGGGGAAACCCCTGGTGCCGTTAGAACCTAAAAACACTATACACTATACCTGTGGGTTACCAGGCAGGCACTTTACCCACCTGGCTAGCCCGGTCGGCCTGAGGTGGAGTCTACGGATTACAAAAATATTAAACGTGTAAATATATTAATAACTGTTTTACAACGTAGCTTAATACAACTCATACTTAACATGTGTGGTATTAAGTTACGTTATTATAAGCATAGCTCCATCTCCCATCACTGTTAATGGGATTGTTGCCTAAATAAAAAAAGCTGTTTTATTGTCAAATCCCATGAACCACTTTCATAAGTTGCCAGGCCAACTACTGCAATAAGCGGTCTGAGGACCACAGATTGGAAAACCCTGATCTGCTTGGGCGGTTGGGTTTTGCATTAATAACCACAGTTGGTAGGATCGCAGTCCTCCCCACACCGATAGAAAAGATCCGAGCTTGAGTCCAGTAGATGACTTGAGGAATTTTTATGGGCGTTTTCACAATGTGGCTGAGTTCGTCGGGCTCTGGCGAGGGTACCATGTCTTTTTCTCCCAGAAACTCGGGTTTTTTGTCAAGCAAACAGAAAATCGACCTACGAACACACACGCAATTTATAGACAATATACACGGAGCATATGGCCTTAGCCAACATGATAGCTCGATCTCGATCTGTGAGCGGATCTAGTATGGCAAAAGAGCACTCTCGTCTGGAACTGGGTTTCAAGCGGGACGACAAACCCAATTTGACTGGAAACCATGGACGATGATTTTAAAGAAACCTAATATTGTAACTCATTATTAAGTCATTCATTCATTAGCATTTCTGTAAATATATTCTTAATACAACTGTGCATATTCTTAATGTATAAATATACACTGAGTGATCACTGAATTATGACCAGCTACCCAGTACCGTGTCGGGCCATTATTTGCACGGATAACAGTTGCTATTCGCTTGGGCACTGACTCCACTAGACATTTGAAGACGTCCGTAGTGATCTCCAGCCATGCTGGCTGCAAGGCTTTCACACTGTCGGAATAGATGACAGTTAGATATCCATAGCCCTCACTTTCCTTTCCAAAATATTCCAAAGGTGTTCAATTGAACTGAGGACAGGCGAATTTGGAGACCAATCAAGATGGGTGATATATTCACTGTGTTCCTCGAACCACTTGTGCACAGTGCGGTCCAATGACACGGCGCATTGTCGTCTTGGAAGATCTCGTTTCTCTCCGGAATAAATGCAACGCGGCAGGGTGCATATGGTCTTCTAAGCGCTGCCAGAATACCACCTCACCAATGAAATGTTGGTCCATAAGCACAATAGTCTTAGTTCTTGTCAGCAAAACATGCCCATTTTAAGCAAGGTGCTGAGCGTGCCACCCATCATCATTTGGTATGTTGTTCTTGCATTGCCCATATTGTATTACGAAGTCCATTGTTGCACAGACCTGCCGTTCAGCCATACAACGCGCTGTACCCTTCGCTTACTAAGAACATCCACCTTGCATAATCCTTTACAGTTCTGTAGACGAGAAGTTGTTTGACCCGTTCGATACCATTCTTTTACACCTTAACCGCAGTGGGCTGCGAGCAAGATATGCTGTTTTCGTCAAGATATGCTGTTTTCGATATGGAAGTATTAGTATTTAGTATTAGTAACGCACGCATGGTGCAAGAAAGCCTATGGCTTATGCTGCACCAGCCAAAAAAAAAAAAAAAATCCGAACAAAACAATGATAAAAACAAAAAAATAAAAATAAAATAAATAACTAAATAATAATAATTAATTAAAAAAAAAAGGAAATTAAACCTATCATCCTATGCGCTTCCCTTACCCGAAAGTACTATCCAGATGACCTTTGAATTTCCCCAAACTGTCGGCCTCTACCACCCATGAAGGCAACTTATTCCAGTAATTTATAACTCGCTGGCTAAAATAAAACTTCCTACAGTCCAATCTAAACAATCCCCCCCCGTAACTTGAATTTATGTCCCCTAGTTCTAGCATCATTTATAATCTTGAAAATTTCGTCCTCATTCATTTTACTGATGCCTCTCAGAGACTTAAAAACCTCAATCAAATCTCCTCTAAGGTGTCTAGTTTCCAAACTCTGCAACCCACATATTCGAAGTCTTTCTTCATAAGGACGCCCTTTTGCCGATCTCACCAGGCGAGTTACTCGTCTTTGCACCCTTTCAAGAAGCTCGATGTCTTTCTTTAGGTGCGGTCTCCATATCTGAACACAGTATTCCAAGTGTGGTCTAACATAAGCCTTATATAATGGATTATCACGTCCCTCTCTCTACTTGCAAAAGTTCGAAGTACCTGACGCACGAGTTACCAAATCTTTACTACTCCCTATAACTGTTACTTTATCACTTTGACTTGCACGACTAGATGCACATTACCACGGCTCTAGCATAGAGAGTTGTTGGGCTTTTTATACTGCAAGCTATGCGCATAGTCCATTACAGATGGGGTGGTCATATTTCAGTGATCACTAAGTGTATATTAAATATAAATTCTATATACAGTATATTATTAGTAGCATTGTGGAAACACCCGGTCTCGGGGTGTTTCCACTACTACTACTACTATTAATAATAATAATAATAATAATAATAATATTATTATTATTATTATTGTTGCTGCTCTTTTATTATTTCTTCCTGATCTTTTCCCCATGGGTTTTCTGCAGGTTGCCAGTGTTGGGTACCGCTATGTCAATCTTATTATTATCTTTCTATACATTAAAATAATTTTCCTCCTAATGATCAAAGAGATGTGGCATATGCAAAAATAACGACCACCCCGATCATCGTATCAACTACCGGTATGGTACCAAAGATCCTACATAACAGCCTAGCAGAAATAGGTCTCCCAACGAAAACCTACAAGGAACTCCAGAAAGTCACAATCCTGAACACCTGTAGGATAGTCAGAGAGTTCCTCGACAACCGTAACACCAGACGTAAGAATAAACACCCTGTGTACTTGGTAGCAATACCAGTCGCAAGGTGAAACTCCGAAACAGGCAGAAATAATATAATAATAATAAACAGACGTAAACGCATAATCATAACAAACAGAAGGAAAAAGATGATGATAATACGTACTACTAATAATAATAAATGGCACGATTAGCCCAGTGGTTATGACGCCAGGTCGCAATTATCATGAGTTAGTTATGTTGGTTTTTAGGAGCATTAGCAACTAAGGCCATATTGCTCCGGAAATATGCGGTGGTCATTCCCTGACCTTTCCGCGTCCTCCGTATTTGGTGGTGACGCGCCCTAACCCCGGTCTAATCAAGAAGCGTGTGCTACGCACTGCTGCTCCTTCCCACCTGGCTACGGAGGCGCCTAATTATCGTGAACTGGGTTAGAATCAATCACACCGCGGGTGAGAGGAAAAACGCGGGTAGGAAAAAAATTGCGCACTGGATAAAAACGCGAGAGTTCCTTCATCGGACTCAACCCCCCCCCACACCGAGTGGAAAAGGCCCGGGTTCGAATCCCGTTGTTGATGCGAGGAACTTTAATGGGCTTTTTGTACTGCCTGACCGAGTTAATCGGTTTCAGGCGTAGATAGCAAGGTCCCCCCCCCTCAGAAACCGGGATTTTTTTGTCCAGCAAAACAGGAAAATCCACCAGAGAAAACACACAATTTACAGACAAAATACATACTGTATTTGGGTATATGTAATCAATTACGGGTGATCCTAATATAATATAATGTAATATAATAATAACAACTACAAATCTTCTAGATATCCTCTTCAGAATCCAACAGAACATCAATAACAAATCCCAGACTGACATCTTCCTGGACATTAAATCGGCATATGACAGAATATGCCTACCAGCTCTCTTTACTATTCTGAAGCACTACTTCGGTCTTGCAGATACCTTGCTGCAAATCTTGAAGTCCATCCTACTTCTCAGACATCTGTCTGTTACTGTCAACGATTTCCAGATAACTTTCGACGTCACGAGAGGCATCCCACAAGGGAGTATGCTTTCAACAGTTCTCTTCGCAGCACTTTTGGAACCTTTCCTAGCATGTAATTCTAACTTTGTCTCTTATGCCAATGATCTGAAGTTCTACGTGAGTTCAAACCATCCAGATCAGATCCCAGATATTAACCAACAGGCCTCTACACAGATAATGAAACTGGAAAACTATCTAGCCATAACTGGGTTGCATCTGAACCCTTTCAAATCTACTCAACTATTGATAACCAAAAAAAAAAAAAAAAAAAAAAAGAGTTAAAAATTATGTTCGAATCTTCGTTGGCGGGGAAAGGGTGCAAAGGGTAACTTCCCACACAGACCTAGGCCTCACCTGGGATGTTGGACTCACCTTCCAGCCTCACTTTGTCAGGATGAGACAGAAGACGTACGCGGCACTTTGGGCAGTGCGTCAGGAGCTCGTTGGTGTGCATCAGCCAGCGCTGCTTTGTCGGTACATTCTGAGGTGCATTACCCCTATCCCTCTCTATGCATCTTAAATTTGGGCATCTGCTCCTGCCTCCCACCTAAAAAAGTACCTCAGTCTAGAATATTGGTTGCTCAGATGGATGAACAAGGTGGTGGGTCACCCTTTTACTATCTCCAGAGGCCCCGGGTGCCAAGCGATTGACTGAGCGATTTCTCTTTGTGCTTTCACTGCGACTTTTTGATAGGTGAATTCTGCGTTCTCTTTTACGTTCCTCTCGTTGAGAAATCCTTTTATTTAGTAGTTCTTTTATCGAAAGTACTGGTAGAGAGCAAGGAAGGAAAGTAACCTTTCTTTATTTTTCATATTTAATAGACTAACTCCTACTAATTTCGCTTGGTCACTCCAGGCACTGCTCCTGCCTCCCCGTGGCAGGGCCGGTAACCTTGGCAGAAAAGTTCATCTGCCAGGGGCTAAAAGGAGCCAAGATGGAAAAAAATATGTTTCCTTCTTTAGAACCGACAAGCAGTCGGCTAGACACAGAACATGAACATGACTCTTCACAAGCAAAGAGGTTAAAAACCATTTCCTCTGCGACCGAGTTTCCTGCATTTTTAATAATGCATTCATTATCAGAACAGCCTCTTAGTAAGCTATCCCGTTTCTAATCCAAAAACACTTGGAAAGTATTGCAGGGTCTCCCAAGACGGTTAAGAGATTGCAATCAGGGGACTTACTAATAGAAACTGTCAACTGCAGGCATTCTGAAAAACTCTTGAAAATGACAAACTTTGCTAAAATTCCAGTAAAGGTAACTCCCCATGCAACCCTAACTACATCTAAGGGTGTTATACATAGTTGGGACCTTTTGAATGTGACAAAAGAAGAAATTAAAGAAGAGCTAAATGAACAAAATGTAATTGCTGTCAAAAGAATTATGACTAAAAGGTACAATATACTCACACCCACCAGAAATATCATCCTCACCTTTAGCAGTCCAAATCTACCCTCATCAGTAAAAGCAGGATATCTAAATTGTCGTATTCGTCCTTATATTCCTAATCCGTTGAGATGCTATAAATGCCAAAAGTATGGCCATTCTCAGACAGCATGCAGAGGGAACCCAGCTTGTCCCAACTGTGGATCTTCTGATCACAGTCAAAATGACTGTTCGGCAAAAGAAATGACTTGTCCTAATTGCAAGGGTAACCATCCTGCTTACTCTAAAACATGTGAGAAGTGGAAAATGGAGAAAAAAATTGTAAAATATAAAGTCGAAAACAAAGTTAGTTATCAGGAAGCAAGAAAATTAATTGCACCCAGTATACCTAACCGTACATATGCCAGTATTGCAAAAAAATATCAAACAATAGCCACGCAAACTGATATTACTGTTCCATCCAACATATCAATCTCCGACTGGGCTCGAGCTGTCCTTTCTCAGCAGCAGTCTAATTTTCTGAAGTACTCAGACCAAGCAAGTAATACGCCTCTTACGATTCCAGAAAAATCTCCTCATTCGCCAGTGATTGCTACTTCTCCAAATAATGCTAGTTCAACTTCAAAACAGATTATTCAGGACACATCGATGGATCAAGAGTACTCATCCAAACAGGAAGATCCGATTATTGAAATATTTGCAGAAGAAGAAGAAATATGGACACAAGTCGCCCCACCTTTCCAAAAAGAAATAAACCCAAGTCAGAAAGCCACAAGACAGCCGCGTCAGGTACAGCTTCTTCTAAACTCAAATAATGCCTTATATTTTACAGTGGAATTGTAGAGGCTTTCGACGCAACATCGACGACATTCAGTACTTAATTAGACGCTCCTCTCCAGTGGGTTTCTCTTTGCAGGAAACCTATTTAACTGCTCAAATTTCTGTTTCTATAAAAAACTACACAATCTATCGAAGAGATCGGAATACATCCGATTCTGCTCGTGGTGGTGTAGCTATTTTGATTAACTCAAAGATCCCTTCTAGCCAAATCATTCTTCAAACCCAAATTGAAGCCGTTGCTGTGCGTCTGATTAGTCAGATTGCGTTTACGCTAGTCTCAATCTATCTCCCACCAAGCAATAACTACTCTTATAAAGATATAGAAGAACTTCTAATACAGCTACCTTCCCCAATCTGCTTGCTAGGGGATTTCAATGGCCACCACCCTTTATGGGGATCCTCTAAATTAGATAGACAGGGCCGACTGATTGAAATTCTACTAGATAAACAGAACCTTACCATTCTTAATAGTGGTACACACACCCATATACAATTATCTACTGGACAGACTTCTGCAATCGACCTCTCCATTTGTTCTCCGATACTGTTTCCAGTCATTCAGTGGTCCGCTATGCTATGGATGATCCAATGGGAAGTGACCATTTTCCAATTGTCTGTAACCTGCTCACTACACAATCACCATTAGACCAACCCTGCAGAAAATGGAAATTTTCTAAAGCCAAATGGGCCAAATTTTAATCAGCAATAATTCTGGACAAAGAAACTATTCAGCTACAACCTATAGATAAAGTAACTGATTATATTACATCCCGTGTTTTAGTTGCAGCAAAATACTCAATTCCATTATCAAACCCCCCAACCCGACTGCACTTCAACTATTGGTGGAACGAAGAGTGCACGAAAGCAAAGAAGGAAAAAAATAAAGCATTCAATTTATTCCGTCGATTTCCAACGACAGCTAATTTAATTAGCTACAAGAAGCTAGGGGCAAAAGCGCGGTTCATTCACAGGCAAGCCAAGAAAGATTCTTGGATTAGGTTTGCATGTACTATCAACAGAAATACCGACTCCAGATTAATATGGAAGAAAATTAGACAGCTTTCTGGGAAGTTTCCAAACATCCCTTCCCCAATTCTTTCATACAATGGGCAAGAACTCTCTGGTCATCTAGATATAGCGAATGCCTTGGGTAAAACCTTTGCCGAAGTCTCTGCTGCATCAAATTACACTGCGAAATTCCAAAAAATTAAGACCTCCACCGAACAGAGGCTCATCAACTTTAGAACCTCACTATCACTTCCGTATAATCAGCCTCTTGAATATTGTGAACTTTTACAAGCCATCAGAACAACACGAAACAGTGCAGCTGGGCCAGATGGCATATATTATGTCATGCTGCAGCACCTCGATGAGCAAAACTTACAAATGCTGCTAGTCTTCTTTAACCGGATCTTCCTGGAAAATATTTATCCAACCTCTTGGCAGCATGCTACAGTTTTGCCCTTTTTTAAACCTGGAAAAGATCCTTCCAATCCTAATAGTTACAGGCCAATCTCTCTGTCAAGTTGCCTTGGTAAAATTCTTGAAAAAATGATCCACAGTCGACTCAGCTGGATCATTGATACTGAACAACTACTGAGTAATTGTCAACATGGCTTTCGCAAAAATAGGTCCTCTCTAGATCTGATGATCAAGGCTGAATCTGAAATTCGCAATGCCTTTGTGAAAAACGAACATCTTGTCATGGTCTCCATTGATATAGAAAAGGCATTCGATACTACCTGGCGATATGGCATTCTCAGTGACCTACATAATTCATAGTGTAAATGACGATGTCATTTTTCTATGTATGTACATTGTTTTGTAATTTTGTAATTTTTCTATGTACATATATTGGTTTGTAATTTTTCTGTGAATGCAGGATGTCTGTATGTAATTCTTCCTCTATGTGTATATATCTTATGTATTTGCTGATATTTAATCCTGTTACACTCTAATAAGTGATGTATGTATGCGCCACCCTCCTAGGAAATTTCTGTACAGGGGTGTTTGTTAAATAAACTGATAATAATAATAATAATAATCTTGGTCTACGAGGCAACCTGCCTATATTTATCAGGAACTTCCTCCAGAGCCGTTCTTTCCAGGTTCGATACCAAAACTCCCTTTCTTCTACATTCTTGCAGGAAGAAGGGGAGTACCACAGGGGTCGGTTTTGAGTGCAACCCTATTTGCCCTTAGAAATGATTCCATTTCAAAAGAACTTCCAAATACTGTAGAAGCCTATCTTTATGCTGACGATCTATCCATTTCTTGCCATTCTCAGATCATGAGATCTATTGAACGGCAATTGCAAATGTCCCTCAATAAAATTCAAAAATGGGCTGATTTCAATGGATATCGGCTTTCCCATCAGAAAACAGTTGCAATCCACTTTTGCAATCAACGTAAATTACATATAGACCCTGAACTTCGGATATCAAATTCCACCATCCCGATTGCCAACAATATTAGATTCTTGGGATTAATATTAGACAGCAAGTTAAATTTCTTTGAGCACATTAAAGTAATACGTACTACCTGTCTGAAAAAGCTGAACATGCTAGAGCTATATCTGCCCAGTCTTGGGGAGCAGATCGTACAACTTTGCTGCTCTTATACAGAGCACTGATTAGATCTCGGTTGGATTACGGTGCCCCAGTTTATGATTCTGCTCGAAAGAGTGTATTGCGCTGGCTTGATCCTGTACAACACAATGCACTGAGGATTGCTCTTGGTGCTTATAGGACATCACCAAACTATAGTCTATATATTGAAGCCCATGAGCCCCCTCTGAACCTCCGCAGAAAAATGTTACTACTTAAATATGCAGTCAGAATACGAAACTGTTCTCCGCACCCCATCCAACCGTATCTCTTTAATCCATCATTTCATAATCTCTATAGAAATAAACCAAATAAAATACGACCAGCAGGCCTACGGCTCCTTGAAATAGCACAAAATTGGAATGTTCCTCTCCAGAGTAGGCAGCACAGAAAGAATTATTCTCACCCACCATGGATTCCATTTCCTCAACCAGCCTACGATAATTATTTTCTCCAATGGGGAAAGAATTGCTTGCCGACTCTGAATGTGCAACAACTACACGCTAGCCATATTCAAAACTATTTTGACTTCTTACTGATATACACTGATGGTTTCAAATCTCATTCAACTGTTGGAGCAGCAGCAGTGTTTCCCTCTGCTATCATATCAGCCTCTCTTCCACCTGAGTACAGCAGCTTTTCAGAGGAATTATATGCAATACAATTAGCTCTTAAATATTTGACTCTTCACCCCTCTGCAAAATATTTAGTTTACACCGACTCTCTCAGATCAATTAGAGCAATGCAGAATCTCTCTCATAAGGATCACCCTGTATTAAATCAAATCAAGAATTTGCTGTTAAAAATTAAAGATCGTCAGCAACGAGTGAACTTTTGCTGGATTCCAGCACATTCAGGCATCAAAGGGAACGAGCTGGCTGATATTTCTGCTAAAAATCCGTCAACATTAGACTTAACCTCTGTCTTTATTCCAGTTTATGATTATAATATTATAATTCAAACAGCATACCATGCACAATTGCACAATGGACAGAGCTATGGCATAAACAAACAAATAACAAACTTTTCCAGTTGAAACAGGACCCAAAATTTTGGCACTCATGCATTCAGACATTACGGCGAGAAGAAGTGGTACTCGCACGGATTAGAATAGGACATACCCATCTAACACACCTCCATCTACTCACAGGCGATGATCCCTCTCCGTGTTCACAGTGCTCTGAAATATCCGTCAAACATATTTTGATTGATTGTCCACATTATCAACAACATCGAACTTCAACATTTCATTCTCTGGCAAATCTCCGAGAGCGGATAACATTAAATGATATTATTGGCGAAAATGCAAATATTAATGAACTTTTCTGTTATTTGAAACAAATAGGAATGTATGAACGACTATGATTAGTTTCTGACATGAAATGAGATTGAACTGTCTTCACATTAAATATTTATTTATTTGTATTTTTTGAACATTCCTATGAACAGGCGCAATATAGCCACAGCAGCTTGTGCGCCATTAAACAACCGTACCACACACACACACACACACACACTATCTCCAGATCCATCCTCCAAGCTAATCTAGGGACCACTTCCTGGAGACTTCTCATCACGACAAGAAATGTACTCATGCTAGCTCGGCTTATCACAGGCCGAATAGAACACAAGAGGTGAACGCCGCGACTCCTGCCACTCTTTGCGATTTACACTCACAAACATTGATTCCCTTAGGGGCATGTTTCCGGCCAACTCCTCCAAATCTACAATAAACTGGGCATCAACCTTGATAAGTTCTGTGAGGACAAGCTCTACAGGAAGGAATGCCTCAAGAACTGTTACCAACTATTGAACCTGTGACGATCGCCTACACCTGGACTTTTTGCCTGCTGCATTTTTTTTTAAATTCTGTCTATTACTATAAACTTCGTTTTATTTGAAACGTATGTAAGTTCAATTATGTAAATATCTCGGGTCGAGCCCGCATGTACTCTTGTACATTGTACACGTGGTTTCTCGCACCTCAGTATGTAAATCTCTCACCCTCCTAGCACACTGCCGTTCCGGGGTGACCCACAGTTTCTTATGGTTAATAAACGGATAATAATAATAATAATAATAATAAAAAGGCAAATGTAAAACAGGTCCACCTATATAAACTGAGTGGGCAAAAATCATGGCATACCTACCTAGTAAAGCATAGGCCCACCTTCGCCGAGATAAAGGCAGTCACATGACGAGTCATTGAGTCCACTAATTCGCGAAAGCATTCCACAGGTATTTCCATCCATGCTTGCTGCACCACTGTCCATTATTCCGTCGCATTCCTGAGTGGAGGATTCAAAGCTCGAACGGACCTTTCCACTATTTCTAAAGGTTACAATCACAAAATCAAACGAATCGTTATAGTGGCGTTCAGTAGAAAGCTGGTGCATATGGAAAAATCTGAATCGTGATGAGAGGGCTCACATAAACAGATAAAAGCAGCAGTTCAGCAGTTATGTGGAGATTACCGAATGGTAATTTATGGAAATTATGTGGAAATTACAACGAAATGGCCAGTAGACAACATCTGGATGAGTTTATCTGGGGTCGAATAATTGGGAAACTCGATGGGCAGACACCGTTTATAGTGGTGCATCTAACACAAGGACTGGACAGCAGTGCAATGGGGTAGGTATTCTTTACTGATGAGAGTAGATTCAGTCTCAGCAGCGATTCTGGGCAGCTAATCTGGCGAGAGGATGGCACACGGTATCACCCCGCAAACATCATTGAAAGGGATCGATGTGCCGGTCGAGGTGTTCTCGTCTGGGGAAGCGTTATTTTGGATGGACATACACAACTCATACTGGAAAGCGGTACTGTAACCGGTGCACGCTACTGTACTGAGTTAATCCTTCCCCATGCGCGTCTGTTCCGAGGTGCCATTAGCCCCGAGTTTGTGTTTATGGATGATAACGCCACACATCATCGCACTGCAGCTGTTGATATGCTTTTGGAAAGACATTGTTCGTATGGATTGGCCTGCCCGTCCCCCCTCCGATCTAAATCTCATCGAACACATACGGGACGCTCTGAAGAGACACCTAGCGGCACGTTCACACCCACCAGAAAATGTTTACCAGCTGAAGATGGCGGTGACAGAGAAATGGACGATGTTACCGCAAGAACTCATCAACAACATTGTTCTAAGTATGGATAGGCGGTGCAAAGCCTGCATCGATATTAGGGGTGGCCATATCTCCTACTGAGGACCACCTCTTTTACTTTTACCCCATATTTTATTAAGGTGTGAATGTCTATTATTTTGACCAATTACTTGAATTAGTTATCCTCTCATATAGGCTAGATTAAATGACTTTGGTTATTGATATATTACATTCGTTGACTGTATATCCCACCTCCCTGGTGAAGAAGAGATGATGGATGAAGGAACAAAAAAAAATGTAAAAGGGTGTAAAAATATATAAAATGTGTGTTCTCTATAAAATGTAAGAAAACAATTACAGAACCTAAAGTGAAAGAAAAAAATTTAAAAAAAAATTTAAAAAAAAAATTTAAATGTAAGAAACAAGTATAAAATAGAAAATTTAAGAAAGAACTATAAAAAATAAAATTGTATGAATGTTAAAGTGAATGACAGTTATTAATTGCATGTTCTATCTTAGCCTCTTCACCGGACAGACTGATGAGTATACAGGCCCTCAGGGGCCTCATGGTTATCGAAGCTGACACCATGCTGTAGCTTTTCCTAGCTGGTATGGTGTGGGATGCTGATACTGGCCATTAGGGTAACACACAGGGCAGTGTGAGACAGAGCTGCAAACAGCATGCTCCATCATAGGGATCTGTTTCCTTATGTTTTTTATTCATACCACTTGGGATGGTATTCTTCCCCCACTCTCGGTGACCCCAACCCCCCTTTCACCTGGTGGCTCACCCCACCGCTCACTTTCAACTCCCACCTTGTGGACCAGGATACACGGCCTCTATCAGGGGTCCCTTTACTGTCTCCACTTTAAAATTAGGCGGGTGCCTCAACTTCAGTCCCCTCTGTTTTCTACCCGTTTTATCCTACCTTCTTCCTATCTCCCCATTATCTCCTTTCCAATACATTTTTTTGTGCTCTCGTTGGATGCTTAGGCTACCCCAAGGTTCACCTCGCCAGAGCTTTCTTCTCTCCTAATGTGTCCTGGCCCGCCTCCCCGTGGCGGTGATGGACACTGGGGTTGTTAGTGAATCTCCACAGCCCCCCCAAGCTAAGTGGCCAGAGCAACAACACAACCCACACTAATACTTCACAAAAGACATACTCACACCTTGCCTTATGCAGAGTATTGTATTCTACACAGAGTAAAAACGCGAAGCTGGGGGAGACCCCCAGTGCAGCCAGACAAAAAAATACGATGTACTAAGCTGAGTGATCACTGAATTATGGCCACCTACCTAATACTTCGTAGATCTTCCTTTTGTCCTCAGTATTCCTTTTGACTATCCGAAGAGGCATTGATCCAACAAGATGTGGGAAGCGTTCGGGAGGTATGGCCAACCAAGCTGTGTGTAATGCGGTCAGCAATGCAGATATGGAGGTGATTGATGTAGCCAGACGCCTGATATGCCTTTCAATAGTGTCACACAAGTGACACTATGGAAAGGCATATCAAGCGTCTGGATCCATCATGGGAGTGCTCTATTGGATTGATATCGGAGGAATTCGGAGGCCCATCGATATGCTGGAAGTCAGAACTGTGTTCCTCAAACCATTCCTGCACAACAAGTGCCCGATGACTGGGCGCATTTTCATCTTGGAAAACACCACCGCCATTCGGGAAAGAGTGTAACATAGCGGGGTGTACACATTCAGCAAGCGTTTGACGATAGCGGAGACCACTGATATGTAGTTTCACATGTACCAGGGGTCCAAGTTCTTCCAGTTAAACATGCCGTACACCATACAACCGCCTCCACCGGCCTGCACTTTTGATACCATGCATGCTGTATGAAGAGCCTTATGATGTTGACGCCAAATCCGCACACGACCGTGGATAGTCGTGTGCGGATTTGGCACACGACCATCCACGGTGCGGAGTAAATAACGCGATTCATCCGACCAGCACACCTTCTTCCAGTCTTCTAACGTCCAACTTGCATGCTCTTTGCACCAGGGGAGTCTTTTACGCCGATGAACCTTGTTAGGAGAGGTTTCCATAGGGATCGTCTGCTGGTATAGCCTATACGTGCGAGCGTGCGACGCATGGTCATGCCAGATATCGTTCCTGGTTGGCACGTATTGTATTGGTTAATCAACTCTTCAACAGTCCTGCGCCTGTACGAGTAGTCGAACCCGGCGCTCAACTCTAATATCAACCTTTCGCTGACCTTTTCAGTTTTTCCGTCGGGTCGTTGTTTGACCATTTTGTCGCCAGTCCTGGTACACTTTAACTACGGCGGCTCTCGAACACCCAACCAGTTCAGCAGTTTGGGAAATCAAGGCACCAGCTCGTCGAGCACCCACAATCTGTCCTTTATCAAAGTCCGATAAATCCTCATGTACGACTGTCCGCAATATGAGGATCTCAGGTGCATTCTAATCACGAGTATAAGATACCTCCCCAGAGGGCAAGAGTTTCACCTACTGGATTCAGAGGAGGAATACAGAGCCCTGACCAACTTCGCTCAAGAACTCTTCTCAAGAAGGAGAACACTATATGCAATACACCAGGAGTGAAAGACGACCAGCCAGATAACAAATCAAAACATCCTTTAGGACATACCCCAGAATGAAAATTATGTGGAAGCTACTAGCTGTCTACCAAGAAACCCAGCCTATGTACCAACAAATATGAGATCTAAGTGAAACTGACAAATATACTGAATGAAGATAGAGAACCAAAACAAAAACATTCAACTTGGACGGGACACTGTCCCACGAGTGACTCTACTACCGGACTTATGACTACACTACGACTGATGCAGCGTCACTGCCATGTAGCCAAATGGCGATCTCTACCAGCTCCCTTGCCTGGTACCTTTTTTTTCCTATCCCTGGCAGGGGGAGGAGGAGATGGTCTTCCTGTTTCCTCTCTCCCCTACCACCCCATATATTTCACCTGGTGAGGCATGGGCATGCCTTACTGACCATCTGGGGTTGCCTTCCCTATCAACCCATACTTCTGTCTTTCCCCCCAGTCTTCAGTCTCTTCCCCCTACTCTGACTAATACGCCAGCGTAAACCCCACATAACTAATCAAAATTAACGATTTCTAAACTGAAAACTGAATCATATCAACCTCTCCTGGCTTTTCTAAACTTAAGTGTCCCCGTTGTGTTTTTTTTTTTTTTTTTTTTTTAGGTCCTAGCCACCGAAATCTCAGGAAATTAGGTGGCAGGACCTGCCAGAGTGCATATAAGCTACTGGGTTCCTAATCTGCCTCCACGGGGCGTAAGTGGGGCAACGTTGGGCCCCAATTGGGGTTTAGCGGCTAAACGACCAGAAGAACAACGGTACATGACATTAAACGATCCAAGCCACACACACTTTTAAATCTCTGGCATTTACAGCGTACTGTAACACACCACAATGTACTCTACGCGGAGATGGGGGAAACCCCTGGTGCCGCTTGACTCTAAACACACTTACACTTACTAGTCCGATAAATCCTTCCTTTTATCCATCACGTTCGGGTGGTAGATGACTTTCATCAACCGGTGAAATACCACCACTTTGCTTATTGGAGGCTTGAAGTGGTGAAACCCATGTTTAGTCTCTAGAGCAAAGTTTCCGGCATCCCCCTCCCCCCATACTTCTCTTTCAACCCATGCACGGTACTAAGTACTATAGGCTTTGATACCTTTCGTGTTTGGGGTTTTCATAAAAAAAAAAAAAAAAAAAAACGTTCGGAATTTTACTACCTACTGAACCACTGACACTTTACTTATGCTACGTCTGTCGACAAACCCGCACTCCCGTACCTCACGTGGTCAACGGGTCGCATTCAGTTGTCATAGGGGTGGTTATAATTTAGTGATCGCTCAGTTTATGTACTAACACTGTGCTGCCACTTTATTAGGTACACCCCTGATGTGCACGCAAATGGTCTGCCCCACAACGTTGCAAGTCATATGACCACAGTTGTGAATACAAATGCAGCAGAACAATCTTTCTGGTATCAGTTAAACGTACAAACCCTAAGAAGAACGGGGGAAAGGAGTGAACTAACGGACTTTTAACGTGCCGTGGTAGTAGGTGCAAGACGTGCTGGACAAAGCATCTCTGAAACGGCAGTATTCCTGAACTTTTCACGCACCACAGTGTCAAGGGTGTATCGAGAATGGTGCAACGAACAGAAAACATCCTCTCGACGGCACTCCTGGTGAAGAAAATCGCTTGTCGATGAGAGAGGTCAGAGGAGGATGGCTAGAATTGTGCAAGCAAACAGAGGGGCCACAATGTCGCACATCACGTCAGAATACAACCTTGATGCACAGAACAAAATATCGCAACGGACCACTAGTGGCACTTTGTCGCGAATGGGCTACAACAGCCGACGGCCACATCGCGTACCTTTGTTATCAATGAAGAACAAGAGCGTACGCCTCCTGCGGGCACAGAAACACCAGCACTGGACTATCGAGGACTGGAAAACAGTTGCTTATTCTGACGAGTCGAAGTTCCTGGTGCATCATGTTGATGGAATGCTCAGAATTTGGCGAAAACCACATGAATCCATGGACCCGTCATTTCTGACGACTACTGTGCAAGGTGATGGGGGCAGTTTTATGGTGTGGGGAATATTTTCTTGGCACACGTTGGGTCCATTGATACCCATAGATTCACGTCTGAATGCCACATCGTAGCAAAACATCGTTGCTGACTAAGTGCATCCGTTCATGTTGACAATTTATCCTAAGTCAGATGGTTACTTCCAGCAGGATAGTGCGTCGGTGCACAAAGCCCGAATCACTATGGAATAGTTCCAAGAAGATGACAATGACTTTTCTTTGCTGCAGTGGCCCGTTCAGTCCTTGGATCTCAATCCCATTGAACATCTTTGGGATGTTCAATACGATTGTTCGAAAGGGATTGTTCTATAGGATGGGACTGTTGGAAAGGGCTGTTCGATGCAGGCCTACACCTCCGTCGAATCTCAAGGCACTGCGTGACACACTCATGTCCGCATGGTACTCCATTCCTGCACAACGTTTTCAGCATCTTTTTGAATCCATGCCTAAACGAATTCAGGCTGTTTTGAAGGCTAAAAGGAGAGGCTCAACACGCTACTAGGTAGGTGTACCTAATAAAATGGCAGCACAGTGTATGCGAAATGTTTGTATTGACAGTCCTTTCTTAAGATTTGAAACCATACCTCGGTATGCCACATATAAGTTTAGCGGCATACATCAAGATATGATTTGTAAAGCATTAGTTGATGTCGTTCTGATGTCTGTCTAAGTTGCCAATATCATCATTCTCTGTAACATCATCATTCAATCTCTGTAATATCATCATTCTCTTCAAGCCCCTGTACATTATTATTAGTATATTAGGGTTACCCGTAATTGATTATATATTATATCAAAGTCCGATATTGCATGTAAATTGCATTTGTTCTCTGGGAGATTTGCCTGTTCTGCTGGACGAAAAAAGTGCTATCTACATCTGAGACCGACTAACTCGGCCACGGAGTGAAAAAAGCCCATTACAGTTCCTCGCGTAATCGACAGGATTGGAACCCGGGCCTTTTCCACCCAGTGTGGGGAGGACGGTGGCGATACCACTGCATGCATCGGACAAAAGGTGAACTCGCGCAGACTTCAAGTCCCTGTACAGAGAGTACAGAGTACAGAGTATTTTTTGGGTCTAACGGCACCAGGGATTTACCCCATCTCCGCGTATGTTCTTTGTATCGAGGACAGTACGCTGTCAAGGCCAGAGGTTTAAAAGTGTGTGGATCATGTATTGTGTAATATGTTGTGCCCATTGTTCCTCTGGCTTGTTAGCCGCCAGGCCCCAGATGGGACCTGTCGTTTACGTACTCCGCCACGTGGAGGCCAGCCAGGTGTTCCCTTACAGTTTGCTCTGGCAGGTCCTACCACCTATTTTCCTGAGATTTCAGTGGCTAGGACCTTAAAAAAAATAAAATAATAAAATAAATAATAATAATAATAAATAAATAAATAAATAATAAAATTAAAAAATAAATAAAATAATAATAATAATAATAATAATAATAAAAAATTCATTAAAATAAACATTCTTTTCTTTTGGCCACAGATGGTACATTATACGCAACTTAGAGGGGCTATAAGGGATAAGCGCTGGAGGTAATAATATTTCCTAATAGTTCGGGCATGAATTTTGGTGTTTTAAATTTGTACGTGTGGGGCAGGCGCTGTTGTAAAGAGAAAGAGATGGGAGGGGAGGTGGAAGACTGGAGGGGTTGGAAATTGGAAGTAAGGGGTCTATAGGGAAGATGACCCCTGTTGAAATAGTGGGGCATGCCCATGCCCCACCAGAGGAGAAAGAGGGGTGGCAGGAGGGGAGGCAGGGATGCCATACAGCCACTATATGGCTGTATGGCATCATAAGATGCAATCTTCAGGGTCCGAGTCCAAGTTGCAATCTTCGTCTTTGCATCGGTCCAGTGGAGGTCCATGTCCAGAAGTCAGGTCCAGTTTGTTGCGTTCATGTGTTGTATCTGCTTCAGGTGGTCACTAGTTCAGAGTTTCGCAGTCATCTCAGGTAGTTACGTCTGTGTTTTCATAGATTAGTGATGATGTGGCAGGGATCTTTGTCTTTCAAAGAGTTCGCGGGCAAAAATGGTGAAAGCCCGGTAATTATCTTCTTCTTGCAATATTATTTCTTCTCGGTTTTTTAGCAAAGAGTTGATGCGTGTATATAGCTGACATACTGTTAAAAGGTAACCTGGACATCAGGAGACCACCACAAATCCGCATCCAAGGAACTACAATTAAGCTGACAAAGGAACTAAAACACCTCGGGGTTGTCCTAGATAATAACCTCTCATTCACCCCTCATCTGACCTACATTCAGAAAAAGATCAGAAGATACTCTGCTCTGTTCATGAGGGTCTCCCGCAAGGATTGGGGCCTGCGGAGGAGAACCCTCAAGCTATTCTATAAAGCCGTATTCCTGCCTGCCATAACGTATGCCGCTGGAGTGTGGTACCGGAAGGCTACCACGGCCGTCAACAGAAGAAAACTGGACATCACACAACGGTATATACTACTTATAATAACAAGAGCCTGCAATACTGTAAGCACACATGCTCTCCAGGCCCTGACAGGGACTCTTCCACTAGACCTTGAAATAGTCTTCCGCGGCCTAATATATCAACTCTCCAAGGGACGTGAGGCTAACCATCTGAACTTCACTTTGGACCCTGAAACTGACCACAAATTGGAACGCAAACGTCTCCTCACACATCTCAACCAGAGCTGGCAAACCCGCTGGCAGACATCAACCAAAGGTGAAATAACTAAAAAATTTATTCCTGATCTACAACTGGTGTACCCAAACTATCCACCTTGGCTTTCTCCTGGACTACTCGCCACCTACCTGTTGACCGGCCATGGCGCCATAAGAGAAAAACTCCATGGATTCGGATTGAGTGACACCCCCCTATGCCACTGCGGACTACGCGAGACATGGGGGCACTTGATGTACGACTGCCCACTGTACGAGGATCTCCGCTGCCGATTTATAACCACCACCCAAATAATGCTAAGAGACCAGGAATATCTGATACTAACTGAAAAAGATACTTATAGTGCCTTCACTCAATATGCGCAAGACCTCTTCACAAGAAGGCGGACTTTCCCGCATCCACCACCACAACAACAACCATGAAATGATATGTGGACCACCTTCGGACAGGACACAGCCTCACGAGTGACTTTCTATCCAGCTGAATTCCAACCAGCCCAATGAGACCGCAGAGCTTTCTGCATATGCCAGCCATAATGGCAATCGGTGCCGGCGCTCTTGCTGGACCCATCTTTCTTTCCCCCTCCCTCGGCGGTAGGGGAGGAGACAGGATTTTTTTTTTTTTCCCCTCCTGCCTTCTCCCCTACTCGCCAACCCATATTTCCTCCTGGTAGGGCATGGGCATGCCCCACTGACTTTTAATGGGGTCGCCTCCTCTATCGACCCCATTTCTTCTGTCTTTCTCCCCCCAGTCTTCAGTCTCCTCTCCCTCTCTACCTGCTCACCAGCGTATATCCCACAGGTCAAAATTTAATAGCTCCAAATTAAGTTCGCTCACATTTCGGTCTTTCAATCTAGCGATCAACCCACGCAAACGTTTTTTTTTTTTTTTTTTTTTTTTTTTTTAGGTCCTTGCCACTGAAATCTCAGGAAACTAGGTGGCAGGGCCTGCCAGAGTAAATAACTGTAATACTAGTGTACCTGGTCTGCCTCCACGGGGCGAAGTGTGGGCAACGTCGGGCCTCAGCTGGGGTCGGGCGGCTAAATGGCCAGAAGAACAACGGTACACAACTTCACACACCTCAAGATCCATATACTTTTAAATCTCTGGCCTTTACAGTGAACTGTATCACACCACAATGTAAACTACGCGGAGATGGGGGAAACCCCTGGTGCCGTTTGACCCTAAACACACTTTACACTTTACACTATATAGCTGACATCTGAGGTCCTCGTAGTTGTCACAGTTATGGATAAGATGTTCCCATGTTTCCTCCTGACCGCAGTTACAGCTCGGGTTGTCAGAGATTCCCAGCTCGTGGAGTTTTCCTCTGAAGGAGCCATGTCCCGTAAGAAGGAAGGTGGTGTGCAAGCCAGGGGAAAACCAGGATGGGGAAATAGGATATACCCTGCTGACATCGGGTATAAATTTTTTGGTGACTTGCTCTTTTGTGGTAAGATTCCATCTATTTTGCCAGATAGATTGCAGGTGTTCCGTTAACCTCTTATTTTCTAAGGATTTGCTTTTCTGTGGATCTGTTGTGTAGCCTAGATAAGTTGTGGTTCTTCCTTTTGAATGTTGGTGTAGCAGCCCACAGCGCACAATTTCCAGGTCCAGGGGAAGGGAGCCCGCCAGGACCTGGAGTGCATGGGTGCTTACCGTGCAACAGGCTCTAGTTACTGTCAATAGTATGGATCGGTGGATCACTCCAGTTTTTCTTGTTGACTGCTGTGTTTGCTTTCTGATACCAGGCGCCTGCACCATAGGAAAGGATAGGGATGAAGAGAGCTTTATATAGAAGAGAGAGGGCTCTCTTCTTTAGTCCCCAGTCCCTCCTGGTGATTTTGGTTAACAGGGCCGAGAGTCTTCTTGTTTTCGTTCTGAGATAACAGAGATGAGATGTGAAGTTCAAGTTTCGGTCTAGTGTTATTCCTAAGTATTTTATTTCCTATTTGAGCTTGATGGTCGCTCCATTTATTTTGATTAGTGGAGGTCTACCAGGGTCAAGGGCACCCCTGAGGAGTATTGAGTTTGTTTTTTCGGTTGAGATCGTTAGAAGATTCCACTTGGCCCAATCCTGTAGCATGTATGTGGCATGATTGCCTATGGCCTCCAGTTGAGCCCTGCTGTCTGCTTGAAGCATCATAATCAGATCATCAGCATATGCCTGTGTAATGACATTTGGAACATCCAGGTTTAAAAACTCATCAAGCACCAGGTTCCACAGGAGCGGCCCCAGGACGGATCCCTGGGGGCAGCCCCTGTAAACCGGTCTGGATACAGAGGTAAAGGGAGTGCTGACAGTGATTCTTCGGTTTTCCAGGTAAGATTTCATGAAGCGAAATAGATTTGATGGGATTTCAGCCCGTCGGAGCCTGGCCAGAACACTGGGCCACCAGAGGGAGTCAAAGGCTCCAGCGAAGTCAATTGAGATGAGGAGGAAATATTTCCTGTTACAGTTTCTGACTGCATCGATGATCCTCTCGAAGGCATCAGTGGTGGAGCATCCCCTCTTGAAACCAAATTGGTTTCTTGACATCAATTGTGCATTCTGGTAATGGTTTTCAATTCTGTGATAGATGAGTCGCTCAACGAGCTTGCTCAGCATCGACAGCAGAGCGATAGGCCTGTATGAGCCTGGCATGTCCTGGGGTTTAGTGGGGTTTTTCAGGATAAGTCTGACTCGGGCTGTCTTCCACGAAGTTGGAAAGAAACCCTCTG
This sequence comes from Mastigoproctus giganteus, assembly GCF_048544385.1. NCBI lineage: Eukaryota > Metazoa > Arthropoda > Arachnida > Uropygi > Thelyphonidae > Mastigoproctus > Mastigoproctus giganteus. Next base: position 124,169,795 of record NC_143584.1, on the reverse strand, counting down.
TGAGGCATTGATTTGCTAGGTTTAATATAGTGTCCGGTATGATTTCCACTGCCTTTTTTAGTATTTCCGGCTCTATTTGATCTTCGCCGGGAGTTTTCCTGTTTTGCATTTTGGCTGCAGCTATGTTGAGTTCTGTTATTGTGAAAGGGGGCTCCACTGTCTGGGTGGAGTATTTATCATTCCCCTCGCAGAGAGTTCTCTGTTCATGCGTGTGTGGAATTGTTGAAGGTAGGAGGATATGGTCCAATATATTATTAATAGAAGAGTTCCAGGATCTAGTGTATGTCCCTTGAGGTGTTAAGGTGGCAGCAACGACTTCTCCCCTGGGGAATTTACTGGTGATGATTTTATATACCAATCCCCAGGGGTCTGCATTTCCCACTGTGGATACAAAGTCTTCCCAGGAGTGTCTCTTTCTTGTCTTAATTTGAGCCGTATATTGGTTCCTGACCTCCCGGTATTGCTGTCTGAGTATGTCAACCTCGGGCCAAGATCTGCGTGCCCTTTGGAACCTTTTTCGGGCATTATTCACTCGCTGTCTTGTTGCCTGGAGTTCTGGTGACCACCAGTGGACCACTTTGGGAACGGGCTTCTTCTTCTTGATGGCCATGTTTGCTGCTTCAGTTATAAGCTGCGTTACTTGTTGTTGGTATTGGTCTGGATTGAGATATTTTGGGTCGAAATTCTTGGCTTTTTCCATCAATGTTTGTTGGAATAAGTTCCAGTCTGCTTTTTGGATGGCGTATCTTGGCGAGAGGAATCTAGGTGGATACTGTGCTACGAGGGAGTGATGGAGGTCAAAGGTTAGGACTCTGTGGTCCGAGGTAGTCCAGTGTTCTTGTACCACCCAGGGGGAGAGATGCCCAACAATCGACCGAGTGGCCCGAGTTACATCTATATTTGACTCCCATAGTGTGCTAGAGAAGGTTGATGGTTGATTAGGTCTGTTCAGAACTGCTAGATTACTGTTGGAGATGTAATCCTCCAGGAGCTGACCATTTCTGGCACCCCCACGGTCTGGTCTCTCACTGTGCCAAGCAGGGGATCTGCAGTTGGCGTCCATTCCTACTATGAGTTTGGCATTCTGCATTTGTAGTTGGATATTTTGCAAATATCTTGTCACGGGCAATATATCTTCTCCCGGACGGGCATATATAGAGGTGACATAAAATTCCCCTAACGGTGAAGCTATATGGGCACATACGGCCCAGTTTGTACATAGGTCTGAGATCTTGGTTACCGTGAGGTCAGGATTCCGGACAGCGATTGCAGCCCACGGGTTGTCTCCATCAACTTGTACGATCTTGTAATATAGGGGGTAGCCTTTTACTTCTTTGTTGTAGGTGTAAGGCTCCTGTAGCATTAGTATGTCATAATTTTCTTCCGTGGCTTTTTTAGCCATTTGTGCGGCAACAGCCTTGGATCTCTGAGCATTGTGCTGTGCGAATTTAATCTTTGTTTGATTATAGTGATTCCTGTTATTCCCCATAGTCGGTTCTGTTTTGTTGTGCACTCTTAGCCTTTATGTAGATTGGACACTTATTATCCCGTAGTGAGTGATCAAATGGCAGCTTCGTTTCTTTACAATTCACACAAATTGCAGGTTCTGCTTTCCTGGGGCAAAATGCAAATTCATGTCCGATGTCTGCACAATGCCCACAGGTAGGCTGTGTTTGCTTACAGGTGTGGGTCGTGTGACCAAAGCGGCAGCACCTGTAGCATTTGGGAACAGCCACATGCTCACGAAAACGATGGCTTCCCCAGTTTATATAGATTCTTGATTGTTGGCTCAAAGATTTCCAGGCCGCTGCTGAGAGCTCTATGATCCAATTTATGGCATTTCCGTTTCTGGATTTAGTTTTATATTTTGGCATAATGTGTTGCCCTGATTCTTCCTCCATGAGTGTCTGCTTCAAGTTTTTGCAGTATATTTCCTCTGTTAATTCTTCTGGTGTTGTCTCTTTGTCTACATCAAATACAATGATGCTTGGCCCTTTCCGTCTAGGAGGCTCTGCTAGGAGTCCCAGCGTTGAAATTTTTGGGTTGCTGATTATACCTTTTATGTCCTCCGCAGTTTCAGTTTCAATTAACACCCCTACGTTTCTTGTTTTCCGAATAGATCTAATCTTAGTATGCTTGAAGTCACCCTTCAGTTTTTCTACTATTGTTTGTTTTACTTCTTCACTGGTCTTGTGTGTTTCTGTAGAGGCTGGCTTTAGTACAACTAGGTACTGTTTTGGTATGAGGGTTTTTCTCTGGGCTGTTGTGGTTCGGTTTGTAATGGTGCTTTCATTTGGCTTGTTTAGGTTGCTCCTCAGCGCTTGGGAGTAGGTAGGGACGCGCTGTAGCATTTCCTTTGCCCTACTGTTTTCATAGACTTGACGTTTGGCTAAGGCAACCTCTTTTTCCAAGTTGGTCTGGACTAGGATTGTCTCCATTTTCATCCATAATCCCACTATTTCCCCCCGGAGTGCAGTCGTAATCCTATTATGTTGATCTTTAAATAGGCTTTCTAGGGTAGTCCTTAGAATAAGAGACTGCTCCAGTGCAGTGTCTTCAGGCAGTCTGGGGTCCAGTGGGCTTTCTTGTTTTTCCTGCCCTTTTTCTGTCACATTTTCTTGTTGGGAGATAGCCTGCTCCGTTTGATCTTTATTCTCGCTTTTGGAGCGGGTTTTCATCTCCGATCTGGGAGCTGTGGATTGCTTGCCCTTTCTCTTCGCTGTGGATGCTTTTAGAGTACTGTCCAAATCTTCGTTATTCTCTATAAGTATTGGGTCATCGTTATTTATAGCCTTTTTCAGAGCCGTACTTGGATTTTTCGGCCAGGTCCAGATTATCGGGATTGTTTCGGTTTATCGGTTCCATATTTTCCACGGATGAAGAGTTCTGAACGGCAGCTACTGAATTGCTTAGCTGCAGGAGGGCAATGCTTAGTGCAGATTCTGTTTTATGCTTGTTGACCTAAGCTTGCCGGGTTGGGGGGGGGAGAGAGATCTCCACCGTAATCACCAAAATACCTGGATGTTGTGCTTAGTTTATTATTCGTTCTGGGAGGTCAGCACTGTGCACATTATTATATATATTCTCAATATCATGATGTAGTGACATTACCTGACTTTTATTAATCCTGTGTTAAATATATTTAGTACCCCTAAAATGTTTTGGATATAGATGTCACGAAGTAGCAAGTAACTCACACCAACGGTCACTCAGACAAGGTCCGACCAATCAGGGCTCGACCGCGTAGGACACTGAGAACGTATTGTTATATATATTCAAAATATCATAAATGTAGTGACATTAAATAGCTTTTATTAACCCTGTATTAGATCAAATATATTTAGTACCCCTAAATGTTTATGGTATAGATGTCTTAAAGTACGTGGCAAATAACTCACACTAATAATGGTCACTCAGACAATGTCCGACCAATCAGGGCTCGACCGCGTGGTGTACATTGAGAACAACTGTCTTTGTTTATCAGGCACCGTATTAAAATTAGACAGAAAACCAGTAAAATATCTGATATTCATCATGCAAAAACATATGTGGCTATAAAGCTGTTCATTTGCAATTCCAGATATAAAGCTGTTCATTTGCAATTCCCGATATAAAGCTGTTCATTTGCAATTCCCGATAGTTGATATCATCATCATTTAAGCGATATTTGCGGTACCGATAGCTTTAACAAAGTTCAACTTAATATACAATGGGAAGTTGTCACGTTGTAGCCCGGGGAGATCAATGCTAATGAAAAGTGACCATAATTTTTGTTTACCTTGGCCGATCTTCACGACGTTGATGTCTGTCGACACATCTTGAGAAGAGGAACTTGACGGACACAAAGTAGAGCAAAATGTGACACTTTAAACTACTAATATCACGACAAATAGTGGAGCACCAAAACTGTGCGTCTGACCAGTAATTGGACAGCGCCCTCTCCTTCAAGTCCCTGTACAAACGTATCCTTCAGGAAAGTACATTGGACCAACACCGAGCTGGAGGAGACTGTGATATCGACCATGATAACGAGGACAAGAGTCGCCAGCACTACCTCAAATTGGCAATCAAGAGACTAACCATAGCCTGTAAAGGAGAAAGGAGGGGACTGAATGGCCTCATTGAACAACAGAAGGAGGCGATTAAGAACCTGAGGGATTACTTCCAGGAAGACACAGCACCAATATACCAAGCCATAAGAAAGACAAAAAAACGGCACACAACAGTAAACCTCAACAAAGAGACCACACATTCTCACAGTCAGAAGAAGCAAAGACCGAAAGATGGGCGAAAAAGATTTTCCATGGAAGACAATACAATGACCTCCATCAAGACTACAGATATAAGATGACTTCCAAAGTTTGGGTCACGAAAGGAAAGCTCCTCCCCGACCGAAAGATTCGTGCTCGACTTCCAAAATCGCCAAGGACCCCGGAAGAACAGATGACACGCAGTCGATGCCACCCAACCCCAGAAACAATCCAGGACATTACTTGTTCCCTATGCCACATATTTCTGACTTGCTGTCTAGGTCTGAGTACTTTCTGATCTTTTCCTCGTATGTTTTGTGGTGGTTGCTGGTGTTGGGCACCACAGTGTCGATCGGGTAGGTAGCCATTTCCTTCTTGTCGATGAGCGTTATGTCTAGTCTGTTGCGTGGGATTATCGTCTTGTCCATATTTGTGGCACGGTCCCAGTATAGTCTGTGAGTAGAGTTCTCTAGTATGGCTTGAAGCTCGTACTGTAATACGGTAAACTTTCTTTGATCAGCTAGTATTTTTGTGTTAGTTTCTGATGTATTATCCTGTTCACCTTGTCGTGCTTATGAGTGTAATCCATCTAGGTGATCACCTGCATCCTGCGGTCATGTTCTTATAGAGGCCAAACAGCCTCTATAAGAACCTAGCAGCAATAGGCCTCCCAGAGAACATTTACATACAACTCCAGAAAGCCGTGATCCTGAGCACCTGTAGGACAGTAAAAGAGTTCCTCGACCAAAAGTAATAATAACAATAATAATAGTAACCGGACACATCCAACCACCCCATGCACTTGGTCCCAGTAACCGTCACGTAGCGGGAAAAACGCCACAAAGGAGAATTTTTATTTATTTATTTATTTATTTTATAATAAGAATAATAAGCTATAGGCCTCCCAGAAAACACTTACATGGAACTCCAGAAAGCCGCGATACTGAACACCTGTCGGATAGTCAGTTTCTCGACCAACAGTAATAATAATAGTAAACGGACACAACCAACCACCCCATGCACTTTGTTCCAGTAACCCTCACGGGGTGGAAAAAATCCCATAATAATAATAATAAAATGCAGTCACAAGTGGCGCAGATGATAGCATATATGTTACTCTACGTGCCCTTGTTCACGAATGACACGTGTCATTGAGCTATTCAAAATCGTGGATGAGGAAATAGCGAACTGTAACAGACCGTGGCGCCCCTCGCAACTTATTCACCAGATCAACACACAGGATGCCGCTAGCCCATTTGCTGACAGGCACTTGTCAACTAAGAATCACGGGGATTGGCACAATACCTGAATACTTTACACTTGAGCAACTTTTAAATGTTAGGAATCGTCATCTTGGGTGGTAGGATCGACAACACAATAAAGCATCACCTCGCACTTGATCAAAAACACATTCTTTACACAGGAATGCCAATCCGCGTTTTCTGTTACATATACAATAGTTCAGTTATATTCTGGCAGGTGAAAATTGGCTCACTAGTCTTAAATATAACCGCAAGTTTAAATTAAAGGTAGTAGAGCAATGCCTGACGTTCCATTAACCAATTTTTTTAAGATAAAAACAATTCTGTGTTTTATCTCATGACATGAAAATAGATTCATAAAATATACACTTTTTATAAGCAGTTAAAGACGTATACAAATTGACGATTTGCTCTAAATTGTTCGAAGCAGTAGAGAACTCAGAAACAAAATTGACAATTACGAAAAGAGACAAGCTCCTGTAATTAGCATGCAACCTGAGATTTCATAATATGCAAACGCAATGAAAAATTTTATATTCGCCATATTTAAGTTGCGCTGTCAGTTGGGGTAGAAGACTACTGAGCCAAATAAAAAAAAAATAATAATAATAATAAATAAATAAAAGTTTACACACACATAAAGGGACAGTTTCTGTGTCCCCAAGTGCTGTCAAATTTTACAGGTTAACCCATATGAAATAACGATATCATATGACAATAACGAGGAAGTAACGGTAATGTAATTATAATTCATAAATTTATAACCTTCATAAATGTTACTGGTCATGTGACACGTATTTCTGTGCAAAAGGAAATTCGTGCAAATATTTAATATACTGTATTTCATTCGGCAACGCCACACGGTACTGTGTGCACTATCGGCCCTCCAGTACTCGTAAATCCTTTGGTGCGGCTCAGGATCACCTCTGAGCCCCTGAAATAGGTGATTCAAAAAAAAATTTGAAGTTTTTTGTAATACACTTTAAGCAAATTATTGTTCGTCTTTGTTATTTTATATCACAGCAATTATAAAATACATTTTTAAAATGCATTTCGACTGTTCGCAATTTGCATGCTATTATCAAATCTGACAATATGTACCAGCCTGCGCGACATTGATTTTAGGAAGCTGATATTTTTAATTTTTAGAATAGTATGAATTATAGAAAACTCATATTTTCATAATTTACAAAGAACTGTTATTAATTATGAAATATGACTATGTTATATTGAAATAAAGTGACCTGAACATTAATATGTTATTATTAGTAGAGTGGGAAAAAATGTAGCTTTTTTTTAAAACTTAATGACTTACGAATGATAACGTAGCTGAGTAGTCAGGGGAAAGAATGCGATAAGCACGCTCTTTGAGTGTACCGTGGTTCAAGCCGAATGGCTGCTAAATATAATTAACAATTGTATTTATCATTCATTATAGGAAAGACCTCTGACCTGGTAGTCGTGCCGGAGTATAAACCAGAATTATGTACTTCCATTGTCATGGGAAAGTTGTTTGTTTGATTCATTGGTGCAAGGGCTACTAATGCCATAATGCACCTATTACCTAAAGTTGGTACAGGTTTGGTATACTAAGCAGGTGGGTTCAGTTCAGATGGTATTTGTTTATCGTTTTCAGGAAAGTAAAAAGATCATTAATATTACGTCGGTCTCCAAGGATCTGCTGTAAAGTAAGTTCATCAGAAGAACACAGACGGGATTAGAAAGCATTCTCTCAAGTATAATGGGCATCCAATAAGGTGTTTTACTGTGAGTTGAGTTTGAAGTTGCTGCATAGTGGAGGATCATCCCGTGTGAGTAGAACTCAGGGGCGGGCAGAGGAGGAATATGCCCCCCCTAACCAAAATTTGAAATTAAAGAAAAAAAACGCAGGAGGCGTTCTTTAAAAAAATTCAAAAGCCTGGTCGTCATCTCCCCCCCCCCCTTATGATGATACCTGGATATGCCACTATAAGTTAGGTAGGTATGCCCAATCCTCAATCTCATAAGTACGACTTCTTCTTTCCTATACCCTCTTAAGTTTGATGGCCACTGCTTGTGATAATTTTTAATCTGGATTGATGTTGTTCTCCTGCCAAATGGATAGGCATTTTTTTTTTTCTTTTGGTACATTGCATAATATGTTTGTAATCGGTGTTGCATTCTTGGCAGAAAAATCTGCTTGTCCGTTTCCTGCGATTCCAGCATCCAACAAAAGATTATTTTTTGCCCGTTTCAATTTACAGTATATACATGCAGTTGTAATTTATTTTTGAATGTTTGCATACAGCGCATAGCGTTCAAACGGCAAGAGCAGGGCAATGCATGTGATAGGCCGAGACTGGGCGAAAATTATTTTTGATTTGATTAATTTAGGATGTAGGGCGTTTGTATCGTGTATAGATAGAGCGGGGGAGGAGAACATTCACAAGACTTCAAAACCACGAAAATAAAATCTGTGTGTAAAACGCGAAATCAGGCGTCATCATAGAAACGCAAACTAAGATCCGCCAGTAACTGTATGATATTTTAAATTTCAACCTGTACGATGCTGTAAATTTATGGTGGGTTGGCAAATGTTGGCTGGGACCGCCTAGTACAATAAATAAAATAAAATAGTGATACACACTATTAATAACTCCGTAATTGTGTTTCTCGACTAGCCTTAAAAATTGAAAATGAAGGCGGTCATACTGAACGGCTGAAATGAGGCTATGGATACTTTTCCCCAAATATATTTTTAGATATTTCGTAAAAATATGTTACAATAATTTTAATTCATCATAGAAAGTTAATTTGTGCTATTTGAGCATATCGTTGTGTAAATTTCTATTACTATTATTATTATTATTATTATTAGCCATATGTGCAAGGAAGCCTGAGGCTCATGCTGCACCAGCCAAAAAAAAAAAAAATTCCCAAGTTACCCTGAGAGAGGTAGAAAGGAATCACCAAGAAAAAGAAGAAAAATTAACATTTAAAAGGTCTTAAGATCAATAATAATAATAATAAATAAAAATTACGGTATAAGTAAAATAATAAATTCGTGGACAACATATACGTAAGATGTACAGTGTATAAATTGGGGGTTTTAGATGGAGAGGAATAACAAAGTTCTTTTTTCTTTTCTTTTTTTTAATATAAAACCCCAAACACGAAAGGTATCAAAACCTATAGTACTTAGTACCGTGCATGGGTTGAAGGAGAAGTATGGGGGGGGAGGGGGATGCCGGAAACTTTGCTCTAGAGACTAAACATGGGTTTCACCACTTCAAGCCTCCAATAAGCAAAGCGGTGGTATTTCACCGGTTGATGAAAGTCATCTACCACCTATCTCACGGCTTGTAATGTTAATACACACCGATTCCTATCACAAAGAACTATGATAGGATTCGGAGAGCTGCGAACACAAGAATCGGTTTGCGATATCTCGGAAAATTTTGATGACTATACTATGATTTTTTGATGACGGACGATAGATTTTCTAATCACCACTAAACAGTCGTTTATCCAATAATTACAGTTCCTCCTATAGAGGGCGCCTCCGTAGCCAGGTGGGAAGGAGCAGCAGTGCGTAACACGCGCTTCTTGATTAGACCGGGGTTCGAGCCCGTCACCACCAAATACAGAGGATGCGGAAAGGTCAGGGAATGACCACCGCATATCTCGGAGCAATATGGCCTTAGTTGCTAATGCTCCTAAAAACCAAATAACAACAACAACAACATGTCCTCCTATAGAAAGCTATATTCTTAGTAAAGAATTATTTCTCTTCAAAATCACTATAATGACTGTGGCGACTCACTCCCATCATCGAAATTGATTATCAGCATAGTCAATGAGATAATTACCCGCCCTAACGAGGAACCTATCGTGCATCAGCGAAATATCGCTAAAGGATGCTCGACCACGTATGGGCACCAGAACTAGAATAGCTGTCCATATGGCTTTCGTTACGCTCTTTATCAGTTTCCTGTCTGCGGGATATCAACAATTAGCAGCTTGGTGTCCATTTATGTTGACAATTTTCTCGTACTTTTTCCTTAATATGGCTGAATGAAAAAGAAAACGGTCATACTACACGAAAAATGAGGTTTTTGTTCGTTGAAAATGAAATAAAATCTCATTCACTTTTTTTTTTTTTTTTTTTTTTCCAATATCGTGGACAACAAAAGAGTTGATCTCTAGCAAGGGTCGTTTGATTTTTCTTCTCCGAAATGCGGTTTTTCATTCTGAAAACAAATTGCCGTAGCCAAGTGGTCAAGTACAAAGGAACATAAGTACATGATTTGAGTGACCGTAATTCAAGCCCTCATGACTACTAAAAACAGTGCTCTCTCTCTTGAACTCCTCTGACCGTGTGGTCGTCCGGGAGTATAAAAAATCAATGTTTTCCAGTAACTTCGGTTATTGCAAAATAATTTAAAATATTTAAAAACTGTAAAATATTAAAAACTCCTGGAAAAGTTATATCATCAATAGGATTTCTCAACAACTTGAAGTCATTGCCTATTCCTCCATCAAATCCCATGAAGCTCCCATTACCACAGGTTTCTGCTTTCCATAAAATAATATAATGGAAGACAAGTCGAGAACCAGTGCACCAAGGAAAAGCAAACATTAAGACCAATTTGCCAGAGAAGCGAATGTCATTAAGAGGGATAAAGTTCCAAAACTATTTGTATATTATATCCGGCGCAATATGGCTTCAGTTACTGATGCGCCTAAAACCCAACAACACAGAACATTCATAAGCCGTTTAGCAAGGTCACATTTCTATCCAGCTGATGACTGAGATGCCTGTCTTTTTAAACAAGAACTCCTCTAACCTTATGTGGTTGTACCAAAGTATATACAGATTTATTTATTAATTTTACTAATTTTTATTTAAAACTTACTTTTATTAACAAACAAAAGGCATATGGAAACTGGAAAAGGGACACGATGTCAGGAAGACCACATACATTACAAGAGCGAGAGCCAGTTGAAACAAAAGAGAAGTAACTACAAATTAAATTATCTTACAAAACAAAAACACTCCAGAAGAATAATTGGTCAATAAAATAACAAGGTTAAAATGAATGAAGCTTACTTTATGAGTGGGGCACGTACCTCCTGCCCTCGTGGGTAGCACGGTTGGTAGGATTGCTGTCCTCCCCACACCGCATGGAAAAGACCTGAGTTCCGAGTCTCGTCGATGATCGGAGGAATTTTATGGACCTTTTTTTAGGTGGCTGAGTTAGTCGATCTCAGGCGAGGGTAACATGATTTTTCCTCCTAGAAACTGGGGGTTTTCGTCCAGAAAATCGACCTCGGAACACACGCAATTTATAGACAGTATAAACGGAGAAATTTAGTCGCAGATGCTCGTAAAACTCTACTACAACAACAATCTCCTTCGGGAAGAACGGCAAAAAAAAAAAAAAAAGAACAACAATCAGGCACAGGTACCAGTGATTTGGTCAATATGCTCAGGATAAATAATTAAAATCAAGAACTCAGGATGAACAATGAGTGGCATAATTCCGCATTTATCAGAGTTGGCATAATGCGAGCGATTAACAGCCATCCAAACAAATCAAAGTCTGGATTAGACCACGTTTTCATTCTGAAAGTTTGCAGTACATTTGTTGCAGCTGTGCTACTGCACATTTTAATGAAATGCTGAAGAGAGGAAACATTCCACAAATCTGGAAAGTTATATATTAAAACAAATCTCAAAGGTCAGATACCCAAAATGAGGGCCGAGTTTCAGGCATTTCTATGAGATGCACTTTACTCAAGGTCTTCGAATTAAATTCTTAGAACGTAATCCTGATTTGGACATAGAGCACTGCATATTCATTCTGTTTTACCGAAGACATCTGTGACAAACTAACTAGAACACTTTTGCAGAGTTCAAATGATGTTTAATAAAAAGGCTCAGATTAATATTGTTTCTTGAGGTAAAGGCAGTGCGTGATAACTCTGATGTTGCAGCGCTTGTAAAAGTCTTGAGGCATTATTTTTGCATTGAAGGTAACCTGCTCCAAATACCAAAAATTAAGTTACACAACAAATCAAATTATTATATTAGGGTCACCCTTAATTCTTTACATAAACCCGTATTTTGTGTCTGTAAATTTTGAGTGCTTTCTGGTCGATTTGCGTATTTACTAGACGAAAACTCCAGTTCTTTTTGGGGAAAACCTTGCTATCTGCGCCTGAGACCGACTAACTCAGCCACAAAGTGAAGAAAGCCCAGAAATAAAGTTGGTCCTAACGGGATTCGAACCCTGGCCTTTTCCACTCGGTGTGTGGACGGTGACGATAGAACTGTCCACACACCGAGTGGACAGTGTGCGGACGGTGACGATAGAACTGTGCTACGCGCGCAGACTGGGTTACACAACCGAATGATTAATATTCAATATCAAAATTATCAAGCCCACATTATCTCGAAGGGAGTTGCACGATACTTTCCTTGATGCTTTTCGCAGTTGCTTTGGAGCGCTTTCTGATACAACATAAGAATTTTATAAGGTATTCTGATGACATCAAATTTTTATAACCTCAAATGGCGATGAACAAAAAAAAAAAATTATGATATTAGGGTCCCCGTAAATGATTACATCTACCCATATATTTATTTTGTCAGTAAATTGCGTGTGTTCTCTGGTCGATTTGCAGGGCGAAAAAACCCCAGTTTCTGGAGGAGAAAAACCTTGCTCTCGGAAAGTCGGGTATTTCATCCAGCAAACAGAAAATTGACCACAAAACACACGCAATTTACAGGCAATATTCACGCAGCAATACGGCCTAATTTGCTTATGCTCCTAGAACCGTATTACTACTGCTCGCCATTTACTATTTTAAAGTCAGTTATGCTCATCAATTTAGAAGCATCCCCATGGTAGAACCTCATAATGATCCAAAACTTTAAAAGGTGCGCGAGAATTATACACCGGGCAGCTGGACGCACACAATATCAAAGATATGACTGAAAGTTCTATAAGTTTGTGGTCACTATGAACAGGACCATATCGCACTACTAGCGAACTCATCAGGCTTAACAGCCTAAAAAGATGGTTTCCAGCCAACACACTGGGCATATACGTATAACCAACTCAGAATAGATGCTGAAATGTTGTGCTTTGAAATAACATACTGGGACAAAACTTTATTTAACTTATATGCGTTGGTCCAATTAAAGTGCCAGCATCAGCCAAGATCATTCAGCAGAATTAAATTTGACAATATAAAGGAATCTCTGACTCAGTCTACTAGTACGTATAGGGACGAAGAGCACTTACATCGTATGCTTTTGCGGTTTTTTTTGGAGCATTTATAATCTAATTACAATAACTGGTAATAAAATTTGTTATTGTTAATTCTTAAATACTCTGTACAACTTTATTATAATTCTAATTATAATTCTTTATTATATTATAATTGTAGCTCTGTAAATATCTATTCATAACTATTTAACACATGATTATAAAATTTTCTTTTGTCGCTATCGCCCCACTAGCCCAGTCGTTGTCAAGTGGCATTTGACAATAAACTGAAATTAATAATAATAATAATAAATACCCCATTACATTATTGCCTCCTCTTTTGAAATTGAAGCTATCGCTTTACTTTGAGTAAAGGCGAGAGCTGCAATACCACATAAGATTCGTTAGTTACAATCCATTTCATGGTATTGCGACTACCTATCACTGGTTCTCCCACTGTCACGTTTATGATAAAGATGGGATCCTCAGTGATTATCCGATCTCGGATATTAGAACTCCCTTGGCTCTCAAAAGCATACTAGGACAAGTAGAAATCATCCAATTTGTTCCAAAAAACTGTTACTATACAGTGTATACAGATCTCATATAGGATGTTTCAATAAGATGTAGGCTGGGCGCTTTGTAGCCAGGTGGGCAGGAGCAGCAGTACGTAGCACGCGCTTCTTGATTAGACCGGGGATCGAGGCCGTGACCACCAAATACGGAGGATACGGGAAGGTCAGGGAATGACCACCGCATATCCCCAGCCCGGGTAAAGGGTGAGGGTTGGCGTCAAGAAGGGCATCCAGCCATAAAAATTTCATTCCAAAACACTAAAAAAAAACAAAAAAAAACGCTGACCTCATATATAAAAATGGGAAAAAGGCGAAAACAAAAGAAAAAAAAAAATCTTGGCGAGCCGTTCAATAAAGGTACTCTCCAGCATGTCCATTCCTGGGAATTTTCTTAACTTTCACTTGTTTGACCGCTGTGTCTAACTCGATGGCACTAAAAGCCTAAATCTTAATTGAAGAAACATATATAGAATTGGCAGAACGAATATTCGTGTGAAAATCAAAATCAGAGCACACACTGTCCTGTAGAAAAAGATTATCCAGAATAATGTTTACAGAATCCGTCCAGTTAGTGGTCTCCAAACCATTGTATACAGACCATTGTATACGATCGATCCATACACTTCTTGTGTAAATAATTTATTTCTTACAATTTTATAAAGTAGCCCCCACGGGTCTGCATTACCAGAGTTGTGTGTAAATTCTGACCATGTTTCTTTCTTTCTGGTAGCAATCGCCTTCGCATAACGTTTCTTGAGACCAATGTAACAATTATAAAAGGTGCGAACATCAGCCTGAGGCAAATGACGATTTCGCTGATACGTGCGTCGAGCGTGGTGGACCTGTTTCCGAAGCGTAGATAATTCTGACGATCACCAGGAACAAGTTATGAAATTGACACGTTTTTTCCTTGATGATTTATATGATGCATTTATCAGAAATTTTTTGAACCTGTGTCGCAGCTTCAGTCATAGACATGGCGTCAAAATAAGAGTTAGTCAGTTTGGAGAAATCAGCATTTACAGAGTATTCAAATATGTCCCAATTAATATTATTAATTGAGAAGCAAACGAAATCAGGCACACAGATACTCGAAACTGAGGGACGAGAAGGTATGGAGACCGAGAAAGAAATTGCCCGATGGTCACTAGTTGTCCAGTTAGTTTCAGATGTTCCAGGTGTTTGCTGAAGAAGTGTTTGAACTAAGGAAATGTATGATTCCAGTGATAGGAGGTTGATCAAATCCATCTGGCTGGAGGAATCGAAGTGTTTTTATGCTGCCGTTCTTAATGGTTGCACAACTCGAAGATCTCCTCTTCTTTTCTTTATCTCTCTCTCTCTCTCTCTCTCTCTCTCTCTCTCTCTCTCTCTCTCTCTCTCTTCCCCCTTCAGTTTTTGGTATACATGTATGTATGTATGTGTATATATACTAAAAAGCAATATATATATATATATATATATATATATATATATACAGGGTAATTCACTACCAGTGCGACAAACTTGCAGGAGATGTAGGAGGCACAGAGATGAATCGGAATCACATAGCATTGCAGGGTCCGAAATGCCTTCGTCATCCGGTAGAGGACGTTGAACGGGAGGTCGCGTGAACAGCGATCCCGCTGGAAGTCAGCATTTGCGAACCGGTTCCCGATGCAGTATGATGGACGAGTATTCAAACGTTGAACTGGCCGACATGCACCTCGCGTATGGAGCTGCGGACTGTAACGGGCGCGGTGCTCTGCGCTTGTACCAGGAACGTTTCCCGCACAGGCGTGCTCCTCATCATACAATTTTTGCACGTGTACACAGAAGGTTAAGTGAGACTGGTTGTTTCACGAGAGATACCATGAATCGAGAGCGAACGACGAGGACGCCAGACAATGAGGAGAATGTCCTACGTCTTGCAGAAGGCAATCCGAGTACGAGTACTCGAGCGATAGGCCAACAATTGGGTATTTCCCAATCCACTGTAGGGAGGATACTGTCAACGAACCAAATGAGTTCATACCATATGCAATGCGTCCAGTTTTATCCACTCCGGAGGACTTTTGCTACTTGGTTTCTTCAACAGAAACGGTTCGCAAATGCTGACTTCCAGCAGGATCGCTGTTCACGTGACCTCCCGTTCAACGTCCTCTACCGGATGACGAAGGCATTTCGGACCCTGCAATGCTATGTGATTCTGATTCGTCTTTGTGCCCCCTACACCTCCTGCCAGTTTGTTGCACTGGTAGTGAATCACCCTGTATATACTAAGTATATATATTTATTTATTTTTATTTAATATTATTATTTTTTTGTTATCTTAGTTAATTATTTTTATTCTTTTCTTTCTCTTCCTTTCGGGTTCCCCCACCTCTGGAGTGGGCCCCAGAGAAGGAAATTCTTTTTCTTTTTTTTTTTTGTTGTCTCATACTCTGAGACCATAGGTGTCCCATCTACTGGAACTGGCCCACCTTCCCGTGGTGTGGACGAGTACCCAGAATCATCTGTCCAGGTGACTGATGCTTCTGGGTAGCCAAGTGGCCAGAACATAACAACAGAACACACATAATACACACAAACCTCAGTCACACACATATCTAGTGAAGCCGACCGGGCTAGCCGAGTGGGTAAAGTACCTGCCCGGCAACCCAAAGGTCGCGGGTTCGATTCCCGCCTCGGGCTTGGATCAAAGTACTACAAAAACCTTGGGAGGTGCAATATGGCCACAGAAGCCGATGCGCCAACAACTACCAAATCAAAAAAAAAAAAAAAATATCTAGTGATACTGTGGTGATAGTATCAGCCCATTTCTAGCGATACTGTTCTTCACAGAGATACGAAGCGGAGTTGAACTGACGTTCTAGGCGCCGCCCCTTACATAAACACATGTCCATTTAGGCTGTACAGTCCAATCGTTCATAGCTAGATTACAGAAGGAGTTTGAGAAAGTGATATCAATGTTTGATTCGTCCGAGAAGCTGGAGAACATAGTGAACTATTGGAAGTCTGTTAAAAATCTTCATATTATTATTAATAATAAATTCTTCCAGTAATTGTCCTAGAGCATCAGAGCGTGCACTAAACCAAAACTTAGACTTGGCTTTTACATCCGCTGAAATAAGTACATTATGAGGCCCCAGAAAATTCAATGTGGATTCTAGATAATTTAACGAATTAAGTCTTCAGATGGAGGGCAGTATATTGAGATGCTGTAAAAGGTCATGTTAGAATATGCGACAAGGATACAAGTTGCAGTTTAGTGACAGAGACCATTAATGACAGTTACATCAATTTTGTCGTTTAATACAACAATACAAGTCTTCGGTTGCTGGTGAACAGGTTGGATTATTCGAGCGGAGAGAGAATAACCCGTGATCTTTGAACAATTTCCCATGCGCCCTTTAACAAAATATGGCTCTTGAATAGTAATGATGTCGATTGAGTTTTGTTCTGCTGTTAATCTAATCTCGTCCGAAACAGCTCTAGAATGATGCCCGTTGATCTGCATAAGTTTCAGATTAACAGACTGAACACTAGGCAAGTTCTTACTATTAACATCACAAGCAGGGGAACTATTTACACTGTAAAAGTACATTGATATTTATTACTTAAAGCGGTCCCAGCCAACCAATGGCAACCCCGCTGTCAGTTACACATAATTTAGCAGTACTCTTATATAAGTACAAATAATAAGCAAAATAAGCAAAAAAGTCCCAGTGAACATCGGGCCGCAAATGAACCGTTTTCAAGATAACGCACATTTTCTGTTAAGATCCGCTACTGACTATGGGAGCACTAGTTTAGCAAAAAGCTGCGAATCCTTTGCTAAGGGTGGTTTTTTTAAACATAAGATAATACATTTTTAATTTTTGGTTTCAACACCACAGGATTTTACGGATTTTACATGTTACAGAATGTTACAAAAATTGTTCAAAATGCTGTCCTTGCATCCGTACGCAACTTTGTAGTCTTCTCTGCATTGAGTTGCGAATAATCTCAGGCCTTCCTGGGTCATTTCTGATTTTCTGAAAGACTCCTTCAACCCGACGCTGCAATTCCTCAACTGTGTGAATATCAGAAGTGTACACCAAGCTTTTTATATGACCCCAGATACAAAAATCCATAGGATTTAAGTCTAGCGATCTGGGAGGCCACATTACAGGCACACCTCTACCTATCCACCTTTGACCATACCTTCTAGTTAGATAAAAAAAAAAGAAAAAAAAAGGTAAAGTGCAGCCATTATCAACCCACTGCAGGATGGAAGCCTCCTCAACAATTCATGCTGAGGGAAATGGACCAAAATCTGCCACGCTGGTCCATTGCGGGTTGGCAGATCGACCGTATTCAGCAGTCAGGGGCTTGAACCCCGGTATACTCAAAGAGCGTGTGCTACTGCACTTCCGCTAATGACCACTCGGCTACGGAGGCTAATTCTAGTTAGATACCGAGTCACAACTCGAGCAATATGTGTCGGTGCACCATCATGCATAAACCACATGTTCTGGCTGAAGTGGAACATTATCACCATCAAGGTCTGGAAGAACGTTCTGCAAGAACTGAAGGTACAGCTCTCCTGTTAGCCTGTTTGGCAGAAAGTGTGGTCGAATTAGACGGTTTCCTAGTATTATTATTATTATTATTATTATTATTATTATCTGTTTATTTCCATAAGGAAACCACCTCGGGACGGCAAAGTGCCAGGAGGGTGCTAAGTACATATCAGGGTACGAGATACTACGTGCAGTGGGTTACATATACTGAACACGTAGTCTCGTCCCGAAATATTATATACACATTTTATGTTTAATATATACAGTATTTACACATTAATCATTCTGTACATACATTCTAAGAAAGTTTCACTTTTATTCACAATTCTTTGGTACTTTGCAGCCGATTCATATTTCGGTAAGTCTGTAAGAATTCTGGAAGATCTCTTTCCGGTAGTAGTCCTGTCCAGACATTCAGCGAGAAACGTTGCTGATGTCGTGACTCGTGAATTACATTAGGATTTTCGTCGGACCAAACGTGACAGTTATGAAAATTAAAAATACCATCACGAGTAAACCCCAGCTTCGTCAGTGAACAAAATGTTGTTTAAAAATTGGGGGTTCAGGACACACTGTTGTTGAATCCACTGGCAGAAGTTCACTCTGGGAGGTTAGTTTTTATCGTAATTGACGATGTTTTTTTTTTTTTTTTTTTTTGGGAGCATTAGCAACTAAGGCCATATTGCTGCGGGGATATGCGGTGGTCATTCCCTGACCTTTCCGTATTTGGTGGTTACGGGCTCGAACCCCGGTCTAATCAAGAAGCGTGTGCACGCACTGCTGCTCCTGCCCACCTGGCTACGGAGGTGCCGAATTGACGGTGTAAAATTCGCCACACACTGCTGTGACTCAGTACACGCTCTTGCAGAGTAACCCTCCCTGTCGAAATTCCTGGATTTTGTTTTATTTTTTCTAACCAAGAAGTTCCACCCGAGCGTAAACAGTCATTATAAAAAAAAAAAAAAAACCTGAGTTGGTTCCAACCGGGGCTCCACGTCACCTTTCTGCTCACTTGGCACTGGCCATTTAATGCAAAACTGTCTGGCTTCCGAATCAGTGAGGATCCAGGTTGCCTCTGTGGTCGCGAGGAGACATGGCAACATTTCATGTATGACTACGACCACTATGAGGACCTGCGATGTATGCTCACCAGTGCTATCACCTACTTCCCGCAGAACATGGAACAGCATCTTCTCGACCCGAAACATGAATACAAAGCTCTTACCATCTTTGCACAGAAACTCTTTGCTAGAAGGAGGGCACTTATAGCAAACCACCATGCACAGCACCCGGAAGCTGATGATGGATCACGAAACTAGGACTGGAGAAAACTGGAATACACAAGACAACTGTACCACAATAACCTACAACCACGAACATGACCATCACTAGCCTTGTTCATGAGGGAATTGACAACCAGGAAGACCTACGTCTGAACTAGACAAACTGACACAGGACTTGACATAAACTGGATACAAATTATTCGCACTGGAACACTAGCTGGATGGCTAAACCAAATGGCCAACGCACGAACTAAGAAAATGATATCACCAGGACCCAAGGCAGCACCCTTATAACATGCACACTGGGCGACCTGAACAGGTTACCTGACCAACCATAAGATGAGACTTGCTCATGTATGACCTTACGACTAGATTTGACTCCTACATTGAACATGACCACCAACGAAGATCCGGAGGAAGAGACTGTCTTGTCTCCTCTCCTTCCCTGCCAACCCTTATTGTTCTCCTGGTGGGGCACGGGCCTACCTCACTGAACATCCTGGGATCGCCGTCTCTATCGTCTACATACTTCTGTCTTTTCCCCCAGCCTTCAGTCTCCCCCCCTACTCTGCCTAATACGCCAGCGTATAACCCACA
The DNA here is from genome assembly GCF_048544385.1 of Mastigoproctus giganteus. Lineage (NCBI taxonomy): Eukaryota > Metazoa > Arthropoda > Arachnida > Uropygi > Thelyphonidae > Mastigoproctus > Mastigoproctus giganteus. The sequence continues at coordinate 124,150,034 of NC_143584.1, read as the reverse complement.
CAAACTGCAAAAACTTAATTTCGTCCAGATTAAACCGCATAAACCTCAATTGGCTTTTCTAATTCCAGCCCTCACCCTTACCGAGTTTTTTTTAGGCCTTAATGACTGAAATTTCAGGAAACTAGGTGGCAGGGCCTGCCAGAGTAAAATTTCAAACTACTGTGTACCTGGTCTGCCTCCGCGAGGCTAAGTGTAGGAAACGTTGACCTCAGTAGGGGTCCAGAGGCTAAACAGCCAGATGAACAACGATACACAACACCACACATATACAAAATCCACACACTTTTAAATCTCTGGCCTTCCCAGTGAACTGGTACACCTAAAATGAAAGCAACGCGGAGATGGGGGGGGGGAACCACTGGTCCTGCTGGACATCAATACACTTTACACTTTATTCTTTCTAACACCCTTTCCTCAATATCAGGTATTATGCTTCTGAGTCTACCTTCGTACTCCATGTATAGTACGAGCAGGTAGGCCCAGAAGCATAATACCTGATATTATGCTTCTGGGCCCATGTTCTCTAAGACGTTGATGTACCCTGATGATGAATTGTTGGGCTGCCTTGGGGAGGGGGAATGCTTCTTGGTACAAACGTGCAGCCTCGAGTGCACTGCCGTTGGCTTTATCATACATGAAACGCATGTCCGCATGATCTTCGTTGCTGTAACCTCTTTCCATGTTGACTATCCTCTGATAAGTACTAATATGCCTGCTACATAGAGCATTGAGAAAGGGAGAGAACGAGCATAACCTAACCTAAACAAACAAGTCAGTGGTGGATCCCAACTCTGTACAGTCCACCTTGTCAGTGGTGGATCCCAACTAGAAATGTGCAATATCTCGAAAACGATTCACTTAAGGACCCATGTTTACTAGGCTTTTTTTGCATATTGTAGTCTGTACAGTTCACCTTTAAATTATTGACTCTCACTTTTGAAACACCCTGTATATCAGGTATGATTAGGTAAGTGTTATGCGTTCAACAATGTGATAAATAACAAATATGTATATCTTCAGATTGAATTTTACATATATAAGCTCTTTTAGCTTTAGGATAAAGAACTAGATCTTAATACTTTTTAAGGACTTAAAGAAGAAAAAATATTATATATTTTATTTTCATAGTCTATAGCAAATAATAAGACGCACAGATGCATGAAGATTACATTTCTATTGAATAAAATGTATCTAACTGTTTTCTACAGTTATATCCATAACATAATAGTGCCTTCCAAAAATGATTGTGTTAAAAAGTAAAAATATTTTGCTAATTTTTAATTCAAAAATCAGTACAAAGATAGATAGATGGCTTAAAATAGTCTGTGTAACTCGGAAAAAACATTACCAGTTAGTGCTAGTGTGATTTAACTTAAAAGAGAATTTATAAAATTAAGTAATAATTATTCAAATCATAAAATGTATACAGATTTTTATACATACCTATATAAGACAACGGTCATGTTATGCTGGGAATTTCAAAAAAGATAGCATAATGCAATTTAAAATTATTATAAATTTTTCACAGACTATAAATAAAGTGATAAATCAAATATACAAGGTATGATAAAAAAAGTAAGAATATGTGTCTATTTTTTAGGTGAAATTTTGTTTAAAAAATGTTTTTCTCTGCACTTTTTCCAAAGATCTATATTCTTCCTCAAATGAGATTTCTAAACCTATATGCAGTATTATAGCTGTGGTCTAAGCATTACCTTATAAAATGGGATAATCACCTCTTTCCTACTGTTAAACTTCCTATATATCATTAACAGTATTCCATGGGCTGTTCTAGCAGCTCAGAGAATTTTATGTCAGAGAACAATTATCCTTTGTCCTTATTAACCAACTTAAGTTGAGTGCTAATCAAACAGTTTGGATTGCTACTACCCAAATTTATTAATGTTAAACCTCAGTTGCCACTTTTCACTTCATCTTAGTTTATATAAATCTTCTTGAAGTAGTATGCCCTGATTACTGTCATTAACCACTGTGCCTACCTTTGTTTCATCAGTAAACTTTAACATCAAACTTGAAATACCTGTATCAATATATCATTAATATATACTGTATCAATATCATTAATATATAGATTGTAAAGAGTAAGGGAACCAAGAACAAACCATGAAGGGCTCCACTAATAACATTAGCCAGTGAAGAACAGTACAATCACTTCTTCTCCCACTTAACCCTTCCTTTGTACAATAACATAAAAATTGAATTTAACTTGTCTCTAATGCTACTTTCTCCAATTTATACAAAAATCATGTATATGGTATAGTAACAAAAGTTTTACTAAAATATAAGTATACTGTATCAAAATTATTCTTTGCTGCTAGTTCCTTTGTGACAACCTCATAGCAGCCAATCTGATTGGTGAGGTACAATCTCCATTTAACAAACACATGCTGTGATTGTCTAATGGCTCCACTCCCATCAAGATGAACTCTTACATCTTTAACTACTGACTCCATTACTTTCCCTGACACAGAGATAAAATGTACAGGTCTATAGTTATATAAACTATTAGTCTGTAGTTGATGTCATCTTGACATCAAATTGAAATAGTGCCTGTTAATATTTACTGGCAATAGTGTGTTTTGTAATTCTCATCACTGGCCAAAGTGACTTCCTTATCTGGGATTTTCTTCAGTGATGAATTCCACCCAAAATCACTAGAGCCACTCCATCTCTTCAGTCTAAACCCTCCACAATAAACAGATTTGATATTTCAATCATCAATACCTCTGTCAGGTTAGCTACCTGCTGACCTATGTCTGGCAAGGTATACAGAAAAAGAGAATTTTAGATTCTCTCATATATAACTTTTAACTTTTGCAAACTTGTTATCTCCAGTTTCATTGGAGATAACAAGTTTGCTTTGATAACAAGTTTGATAACAAGTTAACATTTTTATTTTCTTTTATTCGTTTATTAAAGCCACATTCACCTACTTTATATATTATTATTATCACTTAATTTATGTAAACCCCTCTAGCTTGGCTGAACTGCCGAGGTAATTTGCTTACTTCAGTGAATGGTAATAAATGCTTTTATATATATATATATACACCCACATCAGTTTACTAAATATATAAATAATGATTTACAATGAGTCATTTTGCTTTATTACTTATCACTGAAGATCTGTAAAATAAGTTTGTTATTGTATTTCAATATTCATTAAAATTCAGGAAAAACTATATTGATATTTGTAGGGGGAAAATTTAAGAAAAATATAGAACGCTCCTGAAATGTAACGCAATGCCTACATCACTTAACTTCTTAATTATTCATTTTATTACGTTAATTTTATTTACTTTAAGACTATTTATTTAATTACTAGCATTAACTTTAATTTACTATTAGAGACTTCATTACTAGCAATATTAATATTTCTGCATGTTTGGTTTTGGCGTTATATAAAATGACTCCAAACAAGCACAGCTAAAATAAATAAATAACTAAATATATAATTTAAAACATCTGCTAGGCACATTTTTATTATAGTTGAAAAATAAAACTCGCATGAAAATATGCTAAACAAACATCATATTTCAAAAAACACAGAATATAGAATCTTAACAGATACTACCTGACAAACCGAAATTGTTTCAAATTTACGATAATCTAAAAATCGAAGTTTATACACTGGCATCATTATTGTAATATCTCATATTGTGAAACCCCTTATACCTCTAGGTACCCACCTGCTCACTGATGAGACGCCAAGTAGCTTCAAAACAGTGCTATCTGAGCGGTTACTTATTACTGTTATTTATTTTCGTGTGATGGTACTCAACTGAAAATAAGTAACAGTAGTCTGCTCTAATGGGGAAGCATTACTTATTTGAAATTATATGGTTAACTCGTTATGAAGGTTTTTCACAAGAGATTTTACAATAATGATGATGCTAATGCACAAACCTCGGTTTGTTTAAGAAATTGAACTATGTAGTAATGATGCAAATGCACTAACTAACGTCATAGCTTAAACTTTAATACAAAAACAAAATTCGCAAGTTATTAAAAAACGTTAAAAAAACATTCACTCACCTTTCAAATTTAATAACAAACAAAAAAAAACAATATTTTTAAGAAATAAATTAATAAAAAATAAACCAACTAATGCCATCTATAGAAAACTAATCCAAAATATAAATAAATTCCCCAATAACCAGTAAAAATAATGATACCCTACACTCCACGGAGGCTCTAGTTACTCTAGGGAAATCTGTATAATCATAGAACCCCAATATATAAAAAAATACCAATACATAAAAACAATAAATTAAAGTAGCGGGTTTTTTTTCTTTTGCTTTTTATCCAGAACCACTGATACAATTACAGTTTTTAAAATCTCATAAAACAGTTGTCTAACATCAAATGTGAAAAATAATTATTAAACAATAATATAAAACAATAGCTTTAATCGAGGTAAATAAGTTTATCCACCCATACCTGTTTCTTCTTCTTCCTGAAAACCATTATCGTACAATGGTTGCAATCGTCTTCTTTCTTGAAAATCCATGACATAACAAGGTATCAAACATGGCTTCGTAGTTTTAATATATCAAGTAGTCTGCGGTAAAGATACGAGCTCCATTCTTTGCTTACACTAAAAATATTAATTACATAACACGAAACGCCCACAGTTACATATTTGTATTACTGCACTTAAATATTATCACATAAGCATTCACATTTCAAAACCGTTTCAATTATTTAAAAAAAAAAAAAAAGTACAAAAATCGCCACTTCCCCTTACTTCTTCACATTCACTATTTTGACATTACTTAACTTCAAAAAAAAAAAAAAAAAGACAACTAGCGCCGCAGCACTATGATATTTACTGAAGCACGCGCCTCTGAAATAATTTAATTTACCACTTAATTTATATTTAAAAAATAAAGTGTTATAAACAGCAGCAGTACTTGTGCATTTATTAAACAAGATCAGAAATGTAGATAATTATACAGAAATGAATAAATTTTAAATAATATACTTAAAGTAATGAGTTTATATATATAGTGCCTAGTTGGGTTATTAAAGTAACATAACATCGTATGTGAATATTAAAGTAGCATAGCATATGTGAATATGATAATTATCGCGTATTCTATGTCTGTAAATTGCGTATATTCTACAGTACAAGTCGAGTTTTTTGCGGGATGAAAAAACCCGATTATTTTAGGATAAATGATCCAACTATTTTCGCTTGAAACCTTCTTAGGCCGGCCCCATGCACAAATCTTATTCCGAACGTTAAGGTTGCAAGAAAGATAACTGACATTATTTACTGTCATTTTTATATCAATGAAAATTTTCTCGGTCACATGACATTGGTGGGACGCATGCATAAAGCAATCATATGACAAGCTATAAATGTCTGATGCATACCAGCAGATGTCGTTCGTTGCACCTGCAACCGTCACAATGAATATCAAAGTTTTATGAATCAGGATTTAACTCCACATTAAAATCTTATTATAATTTATCAAGAGTATCCGGGATTTTAATTCCTTCGATCACTTTTTTAATAAAGGGAAATCCACTCCGGTGCCAAGAGTCATTCAAGAAACGGCAAAAACTGGTCCGGAGAGCAGTGGAACCTAGAAAATAAAACGAGGGAAAAAAATTCATTATACGAACCTGTGAAACAAAAATTTGATTTTGTTTCACAGAACATGATTATTGTCTGCTAATGGACCCATTAAACAAAATTTTTCAATATCAATCAAAAATCCCATTTCCTTCGTGTCATAACTAACATTATGACAAACGAAGCAGCCATCTAATAAATCCAGTAATATGTGTACTGCGGTTGTGCTAGCTACACAATACTCGTCTATCTCAGGAAAATCCCCCATTGCTAAGTTGTCATATGGCCCAATTTTTTGAAATTTATCACAGTTTACAATGTTTTTCTCTGGTGTTCTGACAGTTTATTTTCAGGGTGTATAAATGTCCTAGTGTTTCTGAAACTTTTGAAAGTAATAGTTTACTCAGAAGTTTTTAACATCTCCCCTTGCAGAAATTCATTTTCAGTCTCAAGCTGGCTCAAGCTTCTTAGAATCACCAACAGCTGATTCTAAGAAAATAAGGATGCCGTCTGGTCATATATTCTTTTCCTTTCCTTTCCTTTCCTTCTCTTCTATGTGTAAGCGGACTTAGCAGTAGAGATTTTGAGTGCACCGGTTATAACATCATATAGGGAACCCTCCTATGGGATAAAGGGCAGAATTTAAAGTGGACATTAAAATTAACAGTCTGCTTTGTGTGATAGGACAATCTGCCTTTCAATCTCCATTTATCTAGCTGAAGGATGTAATATTGTTTTCATCACTAGTTCAGTGAACATTGCAATTTTGAGAATTTTGCTCTTTAGAAGAAGGAATATATACCAAGTTAGTAACAAAATCAAAATCTTGCTGACTGACCTTATGTCAAGCGAGTCTCCGCGTATAGTTTTTGGCCAGGGTTCGAATCCCGTCAATGACGCAGGGAACTTTTATGGGTTTTTCACTCCATGGCTGAGTTAGTCGTTCTCAGGCGTAGATAACAAGTTTTTTCCCCACGAAAGAACTGAGGTTTTTCGTCCAGCAAAGCAGGCAAATTGACCAGAGAACACGCAATTTACAAACAATGGGTACTTGAATTTACATATGGTTTGCTGAAGTGACTTTTGAGGTGACCCTAATATAATAGTTTATTATTATTATTTTTTTATATAGCAAGTAGCCGGATTTGAATCCCGTCGATAATGCGACGAACTGTTGTGAGCTTTTTTCATTCCATGGCTAAGTTCGTCTGTCTCAGGCGTAGATAGCAAGGTTTCCCCAAGAGAAAAACGGAGGATATAATAAAAAAATAATAATAAAAAAATATATATATATACAGTATATTTGATAGTATTTAACAGAGGTATGATGCTCAATACGTTCTACGTTGATATCAGTACAATAATAAAAAATAAATTTTCTGTTTATACTCCGGGACGACCAAACGGTCAGAGGAGTTCACAAGATATACAGAATACAAGAAACAGCACCGTATTCAGCAGTCACGGGCTTGAACCCCGGTCACTCAAGGCACGTGTACTTATGCACCCGCGCGCCTGACCACTAGGCATCGGAAGTATACCTCTCAACGATTGAGCGTATACACTTGACGGCTTTTTTACCCTGTATCACATTCTATGGGAGATAATTAGATGATGTTCTGGTTATTACTGATAGTAGCACTATTCAAAACATTTTACATTCGTTTAATAACATTCACCCAAACTCAATTTTACACTGGAAAGGGAAAATACTGATACTAAGTCATTATTTTTTCTAAATTTCATGCTTATTCGGGAAGCGAATAAAATCCAATTTAACATCTATCGTAAACCAACAAACACCGGTATACTGTACTTCTACATTATAACAGCTATCACTCGTTCACCTACAAAAGATCTCTTATCTTTAATCAATTTCTCAATGCCTATAAATATTCAACGATGGAATATGCTTTAGACTCAGAAATACAGTTATTAACCCGCAGATTAGAATTAGGGTACAAAGTAGGGATAGGATACAAAAAACTACACCAATCAACAATAGTAACATCAAAAAATACTTTATTTCTGTCCCATACGTTGAACAGTGGCACAAGCAGCTTAACAGATTCTTTGAAGATACCGAATTTAAGATCGTGGCCAGACCAATATGGAAATTACACACTATACTAAACAATCGCTCAGTCCTTTTCTCTTTCGCGACACAAATAAATGACTTGGTATTCAACATTTTTTTGCAGTGATTCAGACTCGTCTTACCAAGAATCTACGCGATTTCCTCTGAATATTCGAGAAAAACAGCACGCGTCCTCAGTACGTGCTTCTCGTTCAGCAGCATCAGAATTAGCCATTCATTCCGTAAAAAAAAACCATACATTTTTATTTAACGAGACCAAAATACTTAGTGTCCAACGTAATTATACGAGAGTATTAATTGCAGAAACCATCGAAATTACATGAGAATTCTTTAACTTTCGCCGTCCATATGTAATCTCCGATTCGTGGTCTTTTGCGGGCATGCGCCAAGACAAAGAATTGCGGCCTTTCACGCGCATGCGCGAGGACAAATAATCTCTCACATACTCAAGCTCAAGATTCAAGCCCGCACACTGGTAACCGGAAACACCTTTTACATATAAAGCGTTCAGTAAGTTCGCGCAGAATCTTTTCGCAAGGAGGAGAACATTGATTGTGCTCCATAACAACGCAGGAGATTAACAAAGCTGACCGTAGACCCCCACCAAACGAGCAAGAAAAGAGCAACAAGGAACCTAAGTAAGGGAATGGTGCCCCTATCAACAAATCCTTACTGATTGAACACCCATAAACGACACCTAAACTTGACGCTACTAAATAGAGAAGGCAATGAAGAAAGAGGATGTCTATAGCGACCCGACACTGTTGATGGATATGTCCCAAATCAGCCTCCTGTCTGATGGACCAGAACTGACTACCCACAATGCGCCAAATAGTAGTACAAGATTCCTCCACCAAAACCGAAACTAGCAAATTCAGGGATATATTCAGGGATATTCATGTGTTGTTGTGGCGGATCCCAGGGTTTCCTCCATAAGCCGCTATTGTACTTCTTGTGTTGAAGCTTATGCCAAAACCGGCCAATTGTATGTAGTGTGTTGGACGTGTAAGTGTTATCATGTGTTCTGTTGTTATGTTATCGGCCGGTGCCTGGCTCTTAGCAGGTAAGAAGCAGTAACACCTGGTCACTACGTCTCACCCCCTATCCCCGCCACGTGGAGGCGGCCAGGATCAATTATCTCTTGCTGAGAAAGCCCAGGGCATAACACCTGAGAGTGCCCGAAAAAGTGAATGAAGTGGAAAAAGAGGAATACAGAGGGAGAAGTTTGGGATCTGGGGAGGTAAATGGATAGAATAGAGGAGAATCAACAGAGGGACTCTCCAATAGTTAGAAGTGAGAAGAAGTAAAGCAAGAATAAAGTAGGAAGAAGTGGAGAAGTGGACTAACTTCTCTAACCATGGAGACCTATCTCATGGAAAATCCCATCCTAGGAACTAGGATCAGCAAAACATCTTAATTTACAGTTTGCCTAACCCCTTGTAGGCAGAACTTCTTCAGTTGTTGAAGAAATAATTGATCTTCTAACAAAAAACACAGTGAAAGCAAATTCCACGAATTCTGAAAAGCTCCACAGAAAGACACTATGTGCAATATGTACAATATCCTCTTCTTCAGGAACACAGCAGAATATACACTATGTACAGATTCGTCCAATGTAATGCCATAACCTGGCTCAATAAATAAAAGGTTTCAGGGTTAACGCAAAAGTAATATACATATCCAAATCCTAGATGAGATCACATTAGGCAGGGTTCAAAATTGTTTTAAAAAGTTCTTGCCTAAATACAAGCTCTAAAAGAGCCCGAAAAGTCTAAGATAATCATCCAAGACAGTTAATAACAGAGTTGCTAGGAAAAGTCTGTAATATGAAATGTCACAGTGGTATTCACTCACAAAGAAATATTAATTCCAAAAACTATGAAACGCTAAAGGCCAAATAGTATCTCGATGAGTAGAGCAAAATTCCTTATACAGTAAATACCCATCTGCTGAAAACAGTTCCACATCAAGAACAAGTCTATTATAAAATCCAGGAAAGCATAGTGTAGCACTTAATGATACTAATCAGTTGCAAATATAGAATCCAATCAAAAATGAGAGATATTTCTTTCCAAATCCAATAAAGGATCCAAGAAATCGCAGGAACAGGACCTAATTTCGGTTCTTCTTTTAAATGCACGAGAAGCAAACACATTCATAGCATTAAAAGATGTCTGAGACTCAACCAGAATTTTATTGTTGCTGGAGTCCAAGTTAGGAACTACACTAAGTAGGTCACGTCAAAGATCGTTATAATAATGACATTGTTGAAGAATATGGTTAACAGTTTCTTCCTGGTCACGAAACTAGCAAATGGAAGAACTGGAAATACAACTGAAAGATGACCTTCTAGTCCCCCCAGTCGGGGTGTTAGGAACCAAATCCTGAATTTGACCTTCCACCATTTGGCGATCTAATCCGGGTGCCCTAAACTCGTTTCTTTAAATCCCTATCCCCTGGCGGGGGAATAGACGGGTTACCTTTCTTCCCTCCCCTGCCTCCCCCTTCTTCTCCTGGTGGGGCCTTTCCCCACTGATCTTCATGAGGACGCTTTCCCTAATGTCCCCTTATTTCTATCTGTTCCCTCAGCCTTCAGTCTCTTCCTCTACTCAAACTTAACTTACCCAGTATGCTCATAAAGTAACTTAATTGGACTAGGGCAAAATTTAACCCCTCTCACTTAAACCTATATCCCAATTCGGCTGTAAATTCTGTGCAATGCTTCCCTCCCCCCTTTTTTTCCTATATGTCTCAACCTTGCTGATTTGCATTCAGGAGGCAAACAGCAAATATGTTCTTGAAGTTTTTATTGACTTTGACGGCGCTTTCGATTCCCTCTGGTGGGAGAGTGCTCTCAGGTCACTGCAACTGGCAAAGTGTGATGACTACCTGTTCAAAGTCCTTAGACCTTACTTTAAGGACCGACTAATTAGAGTATGTGCAAAGCATTTATCATCCACGACTACCGTTTCAATAGGATGCTCTCAGGGTTCAGTCTTGGGACGTCTCTTTTGGAATGTAGTGTTAGACTGGCTCACGACGGGTAGGGGTGAGTTCATCAAAGTTGCATATGAAGATGACCTGGTGGTGGCAGTGCAGGGAGGATCAAGACAAATTCTCGAACAAAAAATTCAGTCAGTTTTGAATAATTTATTGGCATGGGCAGGTTTAAATAAACTAAAGATTGCTGTCACCAAGACCAATTTCATGGTGTTTAAACACCACTTCGATTATGGAAGGCCGCCAAAGGTAACCCTATATGGTACTCAAATTCCATATGTACAGAACACCAAGTATTTGGGTTTAACTTTAGATGATCGTCTCAGGTTTCATGTACATGTCACTAAAATCAATGAAAAAAATCAAAAAGTTCGTAGCTGCAGTTGTTAGAATTTCTCGCAAAAAAACTCTGGTATTGTACTACAAGACAATACTTCTTCCCATTGTAGTTTATGGTGCTGGTATTTGGTTTGCGGCTGCTACCAATGTTACAACTAAAGCCAAGCTTCTGTCCCTGCAACGTACAAAGCTGCTTACAGTTATACGCGCTCCCAGGACAGTGTCGACAAATGCCTTACAGGTTATTGCAGGTACCATCCCCTTGGATTTACACATTATTATCCGAGGTATTGTATATAACTTAAAAAAGGGAAGGGCGTTACAAATACTGAATATCACCTCTAATCCAAATAACAACATAAGGAGGAAAAACGTAGAATTTAGGGTGAGCTTGTGAATTGCTGGGAGCAGCGTTGGGATTTCAGTGAGTATGGAACCATTACAAGAGGGGTTATTCCAGCCGTAAGCTTTGCAATGGACAGGAGGGTGTCTTTTTGGTTTGCTGCCACCATGACCACGAGTTACTTAATAACTGGACATGGCTTAAGGGCCAAACTATTTGAAAGAGGATTAGAACCTGACCCCTACTGTTCGTGCGGTGAGGTTGAGTCTTGGAGACATGTCATCCTTGAATGCGGACTGTATACTTCAGACAGGCAGGAATTACTACATAGGTTACCAAACCTCACGGAGAATAATTTACCTCTCTTGGTTCAGAGGTGGGACATCTTTGCTTTGCTTCAGGAATTCTCGGCCAAAGTTTTTAAAAGAAGACAGGAGTTAAGAAATCTATTGCAGGATACCAATTAAGAGAAGTGTTGCAAATTTGATGACAGAACGTTTCGTGTACTGTCATCTTTATAGGATGTTTCTGGTTTACAGTTGCGAGTTGATCTTCCGCTCCTGGATACCCAAATGCAGGCTTGCATTTGTGGATGGACTCTAAGTGGAGATAATGTTAATCTAAGTGTTAATGTTAATGTTTTCTAAGTGTTATTGTTAAGTTAATGTCATTCTAAGTGTATGTATGTATGTATTTGCTATTTACATGTAAATAATTATATAATGTTGCTTTTGTTTCAACAAGTATACACTGTTCCTAGTTGGAATTTTTTTAATTATTATTATTATTTATTTATTTTTTCTTTCGCTGGCCTCCAAGTTTGGGCAGCCTTGGGGGCGGGATTGCTGGCACCTACCAGTATAGCACTACTTCCGGTAGGTGCGGGATTTCTGCATTACAGCACACACAGAGAATGGTTGATCCAGGTGGTGGTTAGTCCCTGGTGGCGAAATCGCCTGACATAACACTCTTTTTTCGGGCCTATTTTGCAGAGGTTCTGAGCTTTTACAGGAGTAATAGGTGGAGACGGGCTTATGTCTAGGAGCCAGCGAATGTAAAACTAGTCTTGAAAAATCCGGCGAAGTCACCTGACTCGCCGAAATCGTATCGACCGATCGCACTGCTACCAGTTATAAGTAAACTATTTGAGAGACTACTATATACAAGAATTAGCCAACACTACCAAACAGCTGGACTTGACATGGCAACCCAATTTGGCTTTAAACCACAATCATCTACTGTGGAAGCCCTAAGAAATCTACTAAGCTCCGCAACCTCATGCAGCAGCAAATACTTTCTTGTCATATCAATCGATTTTGCTGGGGCATTCGACACCATTTGGTGGCCGAGCGTCCTGGCGAGACTACGGCGGGCCCACCTGCCAGAAAACCTCTACAAGACTATCAAATCATATCTTTCACAGAGGATAATAAGCGTCATCGCACCTTAGGGAAAACTAGATCGACCTGTTCACATGGGCTGCCCCCAGGGCTCTGTTCTTGGCCCGCTCCTATGGAACATGATTCTTGATGAGTTCCTGGCCATGGACCTGGGCGAAGTCCACTCCCAGGCCTTCGTGGATGACTTAATCTTGACGGTCGCTGCAGACAGCAGAGCCCAACTGGAATACAAGGCGAACCAGGCCCTGAGGATACTTCAGGAGTGGACACAGACTCATCTACTGAAGATATCACCGACCAAAACTCCCTCGATTTTGCTCAAAGGAACATTAGACCTACGCAGGCCACCACAAATCAAAGTGGAAAATAAGACTATCAAACTAGTGGACCAACTAAAACACCTCGGCCTTATACTTGACTCTAAACTGTCATTCCAGCACCATCTGACATCATGCATCAGAGCAAAGATTAAGAAATACTCTGCACTTGTGGCCAGAATCACAAGACGAGATTGGGGGCTCAACAAACGCACCCTGTCACTGTATTATAAAACAACCTTCCTACCAGCAATAACCTACGCCTCTCCAGCCTGGTTTCAAAAAGCCGTAACCGCCGTAAATCGACGGACACTAGACGCCACTCAACGGACAGTACTGCTAACAATCACCCGTGCCTGTTGTACCACCAGCACTCCCGCCCTACAGGTATTAACGGGGGCCCTTCCTCTGGACTTAGAGGCTATTCGCTGCGGCATCACGCACAGCATTGCAAAAGGACAACCCTGCACCTTCCTTGGCTTTACAGTAAACACAGCTGCGAATCAGAAAGAAGAAAAAATCAGACTACAAAGGCACTTACAGCAGGTATGGCAGGATCGATGGACTGCCACAACCAAAGGCGAAATTACAAAGAAATTTCTGCCCACCATAGACAGGGTGTACCCCAAGCCCCCACCCTGGTTTCAACCCGGCCTTTTCACAACCTATTTGCTGACAAGCCACGGAGCGTTCAACGCGAAATTAGCATTTTTCAGAATCCTAGAGGACCCACGTTGCTCTTGTGGGGAGCCAGAAACCTGGACACACATAATGTATGAATGTACCAACTATGAAGACCTACGCTGCAGACTTATGACAGCAACCACATACTTCCCAAGACATCTCGAGTCGCACCTACTAGATTCATGCGAAGAGTACAAGGCACTAGCCAAATTCGCGCAGGAGTTGTTCACCCGGCGAAAAACACGAATTGCTGTTCACAGGGAACCACAATAATAAGGAGAAACTTGTGCAAGAGCTGCTTACCCCTCCAGCGCAAAACACAACTTCTGAATATAAGAAACTTCAATAAGGAGGGACCTCGCGGACTCTTAGCACACCAACCTATCTGATAGAGACGCGGAAATATGAATGACTAGTGTGAGGATAGCCGCTCATGCATCGCCCGCACAAAAATGGATATACAGTACTACTACTAGACAGGTCGGGACTGTCCCAGGAATGACGATCACGGCTTGGACACTTCAACTACTGGGACTACACGCAGCTTTGCTGCCGACGCCACAAGGCGATCCTACACCTGTGCTCACTTGCACAGGGCTTTTACTCCAATTCCTGGGCGGGGGAGAGAGGGGACGGCTCTGCTGTTTTTCTCTCCCCCTCGCCCACCCCTCTTTTCCTCCTGGTGGAGCATGGGCATGCCCCACTGACCTTCTCTGGGGCCGTCTTCCCTATTGACCCCATATTTCTGACTTCCCCCCCAGCCTTCAGTCTCCTCCCCACTCTGACTAAATATCATAGCGTATGCCCCACACTACCAAAATTTTAATTGTTCAAATCAAGTCACGCATGCCCTTTTGGCCTCTGATAATCTCTTAGCGTCTTACCCTGAAAATCGCCGCGTGTTGCATTACAATTTTTTTTTTTTTTACATAGGCCCTAGCCACTGAAATCCCAGGAAACTAGGTGGCAGGACCTGCCAGAGTAAAGCTCCATACTACTGTGTACCTGGTCTGCCTCCACAGGGCCAAGTGTGGGCAACGTTGGGCCTCAGTAGGGGTCCAGCGGCTAAATGGCCAGATAAACAACGATACATAACATTACACTTATACAAAATCCATACACTTTTAAATCTCTGGCCATCCCAGTGAACTGGTACACCCACAATGAAAGCAACGCGGAGATGGGGGAAACCCCTGGTGCCGTTAGACATCAATACACTTTACACTTTACACTTATGTCTAGGAGCCACCCTTCATATCAGGACACGCACAAGCAAATGTACAGAAAGACTACAGCATATATCAGTATGTATAAAATCTGTATATAAATCTTGTATATAAATTGATTATTTAAAATAAATAAATGCACAAGGCATAATACTTTAAGAGTTTGGTATCTATATAATATCGGTGTTTAGATACACCATAGATAACTCTTAATAAACTACAAAGTAGTTGTTGTAGGCATCATTTGCTGTTTCTCATATTGTGCTCTGCCTTCACGACGAGTTGCCATGATATTGCACTACTTCGAATAAGTAACTCTTCACTAATAGAGAAGACTGTTGTTACTTATTCTCAGTTGAGTACCACCACCCAGACAGCACTGTTTCACGGCTATTGGCCGATCATCAGTGGGTGGGCAGGTACCCTGGTAATGCAGACATGACGACCCAGTTGTGAAGTTAATCACACAATATGAGAGATGCCAAGAGGTGTAGATGTCAATATTTAAAATAAATAAATGCACAAGGCATAATACTTTAAGAGTTTGGTATCTATATAATATCGGTGTTTAGATACACCATAGATAACTCTTAATAAACTACAAAGTAGTTGTTGTATGTTGTATACAACAACTACTTTGTAGTTTATTAAGAGTTATCTATGGTGTATCTAAACACCGATATTATATAAATTGATTAATACGTATCTTGAGAATGTATATACAGTTGTGTGTTAATAAATAAAAATATATATATATATACTGTATATATGTCTTTTGCAAGGCCTCCGTAGCCGAGTGGTCAGGAGCGGGAGTGCAGTAGCACACGCTCTTTGAGTAGACCGAGGTTCAAGCCCTGACTGCTAAATACAGTCGATCTGCCTACCCGCACTGGACCAGCGTGGCAGATTATGGTCCATTTCTCTCAACACGAATTGCTGAGGAAGCTTCCATCCTGCAGTGGGTTGATAATTGGCTGCAGTTTATGTCTTTGCCACTGAAATCTTCGGAACTAGGTGGCAGGGGCTGCCGGAGTACTTAAAAATTTACTGGGTGTCTGCCCCGCCTCATCGTGGCAAAGTGTGGCCAACAGTGAGGCCCAACGGCTAAATGGTCAGAAGAACAACAGAACATAACACTACACAAAATTCTACTCCCAACACACTTGTAAATCTCTAGCCTCCACAAAGTACTGTGATGCACAAAGAGAGTATACAACAGGGAGATGGAGGGAAACCCCTGCTGCCGTTAGACACCTAACATACTCACACTTCACTCCGTAAGGAAAATATTTTTTCAAAATTTGCGTTAAACTTTTTTAATTAATTTTATTTAATTTTTAATTGTTTTTTTGAAATTTTAATAAATAATTTTACTTGTTTTCAATTGATTTTTCTACTGTAATCATTTTGTATTAATCTTTTATTTCTTTAATTTCTGAAGAGTAACGTACGGAAGTGTTCTATGTATCATATTGAAGTAAATTGCTCTTAATCAAACTATATATATATATATATATATATATATATATCTTAAATAGATATATTCTTGACTTAAGATAAGGCTCTTGATTTAAGATATATAGATTAATAATTGATTTACTGAATGATCACTGAATTATGACCACCCCTATGAAAACTGAATGCGACCTGTTGACCACGTGAGGTACGAGAGTGCAGAGTTAGTCGACGTAGTAGCACAGATAAGGTGTCAGTGGTTCAGAAGGTAGTAAAATTCCGAGCGTGATGGGTAAAAGTAAGGATTTATCGGACGTTGATAAAGCACAGAATGTGGGTGCTCGAAGAGCTGGTGCCTCGATTTCCCAAACGGCTGAACTGGTGGGGTGTTGGAGAGCCGCCGTAGTTAAAGTGAACTAGGACTGGCGTCAAAATGGTCAAACAACGACCCAACGGAAAAACTGCAAAGGTCAGCGAAAGGTTGATGTTAGAGGTGAGCGCCGGGTCCGACGACTCGTACAGACGAACAGACGGAGTACTGTTGAAGAGTTGACTACCCAATACAACATGGGCCAACCCGGAACAATATCTAGCATGAGCATGCATCACACGCTCGCACCTATGGGCTATACTAGCAGACGACCCCTACGGCATCCTCTCCTAACAAAGGTTCATCGGCGTAAAAGACTCACCTGGTGCAAAGAGCATGCAAGTTGGACGTTAGAAGACTGGAAGAAGGCGTGCTGGTCGGATGAGTCAAGTTATTTACTCCACACCGTGGATGGTCGTGCACAGATTTGGCGTCAACAACATGAGGCTCTTGATCCATCATGCATGGTATCAAAAGTGCAGGCCGGTGGAGGCGGTTGTATGGTGTGGGTTTGTTTGTTTGTTATTTGGTTTTTAGGAGCATTAGCAACTAAAGCCATATTGCTCCAGGATATGCGGTGGTCATTCATTCCCTGACCTTTCCGCATCCTCCGTATTTGGTGGTGACGGGCTCGAACCCCGGTCTCCTCAAGAGCACACGCGTGCTATGCACCGCTGCTCCTTCCCACCTGGCTACGGAGGCGCGTATGGTGTGGGACATGTTTCACTGGCAGGAACTTGAACCCCTGGTGCATGTGGAACAATGTATCAGTGGTCTCCGCTATCGTCAACTGTTTGCTGACTGTGTACACACCGCTATGTTACACTTTTTCCAGAATGACGATGGTGTCTTCCAAATGACAATGCGCCGAGCCATCAGGCACTTGTTGTGCAGGAATGGTTTGAGGAACACAGTTCTAACTTCCAGCATATCGATTTGGCTCCGAACTCCCTCGATATCAATCCCGTAGAGCACTTGTGGGACACTACGGAAAGGCATATCAGTCGTCTTGATAACATCATTCACCTCCATATCTGCATGGCTGACCGCATTACACACAGCTTGGTTCTCCTTACCTCCGGAACGCTTCCGACATCTTGTTGAATCAAAGCCACGTCGGATAGCTTCTATACTGAGGGCAAAAGGACGACGTACGAAGTATTAGGTAGGTGGTCATAATTCAGTGATCACTCAGTGTATATATATGTATATATATATATATTATTCTTTTGTATTATCATTCTATTGTGGTTTAACTCGTCTTTGTTCATCATTAATGTCATTGTTTTTCGCCATGATGGCTAATTAAACATTGTCCGTGCCGGTGTTTTTTACCTAAAGATAGCAATAGGCAAATTATCAATACTATTGCTACAGTTTTTCATCAATAAGTGTTATGGAAATTTCTTTAGCAATACGTAACAAGTTGCAAAATCCTAAATGTACAGGCCGCGGGTAATTAAGATAACCGAGAATAGGCTAGCTTAAAGACCAGTAATGTATTAACTATCTTTAGGTAAAAAACACCGGCACGGACAATGTTTAATTAGCCATCATGGCGAAAAACAATGACATTAATGATGAACAAAGACGAGTTAAACCACAATAGAATGATAATACAAAAGAATAATAATAGGTATTCTGTTCGTACCCATGCATTGCTAAAACAGCTACTGGGACAACAGAAAAAGCTACAAAGAAATTAAATAAAACTACTATAATAGAATATTAAAAATAAAATGCGAATTGAACCATCATAAAACAAAAGAATATATATATATATATATATATATATATATATATATATCTGATAATTAAAATAAATATGATATTTAAAAAAAATAAAAACGTCAGCCAGTAGTACGGCAATAATGCAGAGCGAAACGAAACGTAAAATAATAAAAAATAAACAAACAGGGAAGGGAAAGTAGCGGTAGTAGGACAAAAGGTAGTCGATAATTCCCTATATAATTTAGTCAATTATGTCATTAAACCCAATTAATAAAACATGATGTAAATTTAAAATAATGCCAATTGTACATAATTTAGCGGAACCCCCTCGAAAGGTACCATTTCCAAAAGACGTGAAATATCACCAAAAAAGGGTTAAAGAAACTACCAAAAAACTAAAATATCAAAATAATAGACTGACCATCATGCCCCATATCGACAGAGGACCACGAGGCCAATAATGGTCATGGAATCGCTGCATTTCAATCGTCATACAAATCATCGCAAGGGCGGAAATATCGAAGAACCAAACCACACCTCCATTCTCCGATAGATCAACCAATGCAGAGGATTTGCATGGCGGTGGTCCTTATGCAGCGAAAATAATCTATAGAACAGACAGCACTCTAGATCAGAGCCGCACCACTGACATAATGCAAGCTTAACCAGCTTATATAATAGAAAGGAAAGAAATAGATGGCGGCCCAGGCGCTGCTTATTTAGCATATCAACCCACTACTACCATTAATTTATATTATGTGAGATAAAAGTTAGGCAAAAGTGATAAAAATAAATAAATATGGCTATGTAGCTATCATTAGAGGCAGCAAATGCACATCCTCCACATGATGCCTAATTATATCTGATAATTAAAATAAATATGATATTTAAATATATATATATATATATATATATCAAGCGGTGCATCTGCTGACGCCCGCTGGGATATCTAGGTTCAGATCCTAACCTGAGGCCTAGATATCATCTGCTGGGATATCTAGGTCCGAATCCTAACCTGAGGCCGGATCTTACACCTTGTGGGACTGAGTGTTTCTCTCCGCCGACCTTACGATTATCTCCCTCCTTCTCTACCTCCTTGTCTTATTGTTCTGCTGTCCTCATGTCATCCTTCTATCAGGATGTTCCCCACTAGTGGTTTCTTGTCCTCCTGCTCATCTTTGAGGGGAACCCTCCCTGTGTTTCAACATTGTCTTACACTTTACTATCTCCATCCTCTTGCCCATTTCTTTTCATCGGTCCTCTTGCTCTGCTGGTGGACAGGAATTCCTCTACTGACCTGGCTCGGCTCCTTTTGCCGTGGACGGATTTTAAAATTCTTCTTCCTGGTGATGGGGCCCTCCAGTAACTAAGTGGCCAGATGAACAACACAACAACACTCTATTCACAATACCCACATTACTCACACCCTCACCTGCCCTTGTCAAATTTTACTTCTTCATAATGACAATTCTCGCGGTTTTTTAGGGGACGTCAGGACTGCTTACGGATACATACTTTTATACCAAGCGGTCAATCCTTGTAATACAGTGGCTATAATCACCGTCCTCCAAACACCGGTTGTAAAAGGCCGAGGATTGACTCCCGTCAATGAGACGTTGCTGTCCCCTAGTAAGATTTTTCGTTCAACAAAACAGCAAATCCACCAAAGAACAAACGAAATGTATGTACATTAGCATGGGCATTAGTAGAGGCATATGATGCAAGAAAGCAAGTTTATACAGCATCAGTCAAAAAAAAAAAAAAAAAAACCTTCCCATTTCACTCATCCGTTGCCATGAATTTATTTAAGCTGTCAACTTCCTCAACGACAGATGGAAGTTTGTTCCAGCAATCAACGACGCGCTGGCTAAAGGCAAATTTCCGCACATCTGTTCTATAACTAACTTTCCTCAATTTGAATTTATATCTTCTCAGCCCCTCATTAATCTGAGCAAGAGGAAGAATCCCATCAGCAATGAGCTTGCTCACACCATTGAAGGCCTTATACGCCTCAATCAGATCACCTCGTAGGTGCCTCGTCGCCAGACTCTGCAATTTGCAGAACTTAAGCCTTTCTTCGTAAGAGCAACCGTTTGATCCCCTTCACCAATCTCTCTGCCCTTAATACCCAGGGGCTTATAAGTTAGTAATTCGGTGGTTTATGACAGATTATACCAAGCAATCGAATGAGCACTAAAATGTTCGAAGTGCTGAAGGCTTTTTTCTTATTTTATTATTTTTTTTTATGCTTGAAAAGTCGCCAATTTTTACGTAAAATTTTTACAATCACCATTAAATGAAGCACGCTTCCATGTTATGCGTATTATGTTTTGCTTGGCGTATACATTAATCAATCACGGAAAATTGAATGTTTCGAAAATTGATGAATGTAACTTATAACAGTGTTCATGCATCAGATGAGTAAGAATTTCAATCATCTGATGCAGTGTTCATGCATCAGATGATTGAAATTCTTAAATTACGCAGTGAAGAAAAATTTGCTTTTCCTTTAAGCGCTTGCAGAATTTTAACAGATCACAAATTCAAGGTGAAGAAATAATATCACTGAAAGAGAAATATTTGATATGTGTAAAATTACCTGTGACTACCTAATAAAATGGGCTTAATCCTTCAATAAGTTGAAATTTATGGAAGGAGGGGCAACCAGACTGGAGAAGGGAATAAAAGGGTGCTCTTACCTACAAAGGCTTCGGGTCTGCAAATTGCAGCATCTCGAAACTAGGCACCTGCGTGGAGATCTCGTTGAGGTGTTTAAAGCCTTAAATGGATTAAGATGAATGTTAATGGCATTCTTACACTTGGTGAGACTACGCACATGAGAGGACATAAATCCCGTTGAGAAAGGATGATTGCAGGATGGATGGGTGCGGAAGCTTGTCTTCAGCCAGCGTGTGGTTGATTGCTGGAAGAGACTTTCATCTGTTGTTGTTGTAGAGGTGAATGGGTCGAATGAATTCTAGGAAGAACCAGACAAATTCTTGGAGGGTACGAATGGGTGAACTGTGTAGTTTTTTTTTTTTTTTTTGGCTGATGCTATATAAGCTTTCTTTCTTGCATCATTATTAATACTAGTAGTAATAATTGCAATTATTACTACTAGTAGTAGTCAACATCGCAGACAATCACCATAACCATTAATACAAGACGACAGGAACCCATTTCCACCAGAATACTGTCCATGAAGCTCCGGCCAATAAATCTACTCATCTGTATGATAATCAACAAGTTTTTTTTTTTTTTTTTGTCTGGAATGGCGACAATGGCCGGTGGACACTGTTAAGTCAGACGAACCATGGTTAAAGTTGTTTTGTATTTACAGATGGATGCATAGAAAACCACACGAAGCAATGGATTCCGAATAGTCCTACTCGCTCTGTAGGGTTTTCTTGTTATTCTCGGGCACGGGTTCTATTATCATTATTATTCTACAGATCCCTCAATTGTAGGGTATATATGAACTTTCTTGCAGACTAGGTTACAGGTTAATGGACGATGATCCTACCAGTTGGTAGGATCATCGTCCACCCAATACCAGATGGAAAAGACCTGAGTTAAAGTCCCGTCGATGACGTGAGGGCCTTTTTCACAACGTGGCTGAGCTAGTCGGTCTCAGGCGAGGGTAGCATGGTTTTTCCTCCCAGAAACTCGGGTTTTTCGTCCAGCAAACAGAAAATCGACCACAGAACACACGCAATTTACAGACATTATATACGGAGCAATGTTGCCTTAGTCGCTGATGCTCCTAAAACCCTACTACTACTACTACTACTACCACCAGGTTAATCCCATAATGCTGACATACCCAAACGGACTGTCCTAAGACAGTGTTGCAGCCCACAGTGGCTGAATTGCACAATCGCGTGAATCTCGGAAATATCCGAGATATGCAGCACTTGCCATAGCCCTCAGCCGCCGCCATACATTTCCTCGATACATTCCATTCAATCTCATTAAAAAGCTGTTGAGTCATTTAGAACGACGCATCTGAGATGGGTATATCAGATAAAGCATATCTAAAAGTAATTTTTGAACAATAACAGAATAACATCACGAGGGGCACTTATCAAACCTAGTCGAATCCACACAACACAAGACAGCATCCTTAAAGATGACCCTATCTACTCTTCCTATCTCTACATGCGAAAAAGTATCCGATTTTCCACTTGTAAGATGATCAGCACTTCTAAGTAGTGTAACAGGATCATCTTTTAATAGGATGTGAAGCTTTCCCATTTCCTCACAAATGGGCATGCAGGTCCCAACGACATTTTTCTACCTATGGATAGACTACGGAGATCCTATTCATCGGCCACCAATGTCATCAGATTAAACTCCGGTCGATTTCTTCCATTACCATAAGGTGATCATTTTACATGCGGTCATTTTACCTGTGGTCATTTTACATGCCGAAAAAAAAAAAAAAAAAAAAGTGGAGTATGTCTACACTACTTGTTCTCTATTCCACAATGAAATAATTAATTATCCAAGCTACCAGAAACTAAATTATTTTCATCTTATCCAGTATTATATTTTAAATGGAGAGTTGCCTTGCTGTGTGCTGTTTGACTAATAAAGATGTACATGAATAACAACGGATAAACTAATTCATTTATTTGACTGAAAGAAAAATAAAAGCGGTGTACAACAGTGCATTGTTCTATACATTTTTATCAATGACAAAGCAAGGTGAAAGGTAAGATGAAATGTAAAGTTTACTTCGTCCTGTGACTAACTCTCCATTTGAAGCTCCAATCCGGCAGCAAGGAACAGAAAGAAAATCTCGGGGGTTACCATTAACAGGTTTCTCTGATAAATTCTCTATATGATCATTAATCACTGAGGAAGTAGGTGAATACAGCGACCTTTTATGTTTGAAGGTTAACAATAACAATAGTGTGAGTGGCACGCAGATAAATGATTAGAGCTAATAAATTGTTTTCATGGTGAATTTATTATTTAGACTGTGACTAGACGTCTACGGTATTAAAAAGTTGCACTTTTTTAACTTTTTTTTTTTTTTTTTTGCTAAAAGAAACTGGCGTTGGTTTATGGTGACAGAGAAATTTGCTGCCGGGCATGGAAATAATTCGTAGTCTTCGTCATAACAGCCATTTACTTTACCTTCTAAAGAGTAAAAACAGCTGTCTCTAAAATGGACAGAAATTTAAAAAATATATATTATTTGATTAATAATGTAACAAAAATCCATTCCAAGAAAATAGTTAGTACTGCTATCACTAAATCCTTAGCAAAGCTTCTTACCTTAGTACTTACCACTGAGATCCATATTGGTTAAGGTTAAAATTATATGAAAGAAATGAGAGTAAAACCGAAAGTTCTGCTATCATCAATGGCGTTTATGATCTTTATTATCTTCACATGAACTAATAATTCATGAAGTCCTAGAATACTCAATACATTGCAGTCATATTTAGTAATTTTTATTAAAAATCATTGTAGGAAATATTTACAAAAGCAGTTAGAAACTTGGGTATTGAGAAAGCGAGAGTAAGAGAGAGAGAGAGAGAGAGCCCCGTTGCTTATTATGAACCAGAGACTGGATTTTTATTGGAAATGTAGTGATACTAAGGCTCATAGAAGACCCGAAATATAGGAAACAAACCGCAGTGTGGCTCGCTGAGGCTACTGTTGCATAGTAGTTGTGTGAATTTCTGTCGAACTGTGTGTACGCAATTGAATAATGTATATCTCGCACAAGTTGATCAGTGGATGTGATGTTAAAATGAACTTTTGTATTACAATTGCCAGGACTCTAGACAGAAATGTAGTGAAGAGTAATGTAGTTTAAATGTAATCTTTTCGTGTATATTTAACCTTTCTTGTATATTTTAGACATTCTTTTATTCCCATTTTATGATAATCCCCTGGCATTGTCTGCCGTGAAGGGAATTTGTCACTTACCAATGTACACCTATATTTTAAATTTGGTAGGACAAATAAAGATTTATTGAAAATTGTAATCATTAAGAATTATAGGTATTATGAAATGGCAGTCCTTGAAATCTTGCATTATAGGTGTTATAGGTTTTGGTTGACTTCAGCTTCATGGAATTAGAGATAGTTTGCGTATTGAATTTGGAGAATTTTGAGAATACGAATTGTAGTTTCAGTGATTAATTGAAGTTGAAATTTAGTATCGATTAAGAAAATTTTAAATGAATGAAAGAAAGGAGTGAAAACATAACGGATTGTAAAATCAAATGAGAAGGAAAGCGATCATTTATTAGTAGTGGTTCCTCTTTTTTTATGTGTGTAAATAATCATGTAAGTGTTTTGTTGTTCTATTTTATGCGTCAGCCTCAGTTGATCATGAGATGTATACAGTTCTGTCGAATATACTTATTAATAAAAGAAAAAAGAACGATAACCCTCAGTTCGTCGATTCTGGTCATATTGAGAATTAACATACCAGCTAGGTTACATTACGGGCCTTAGTGCTTTAAGAGGTGCTATGGTCTCAAATATATCAACAGATATCAGAGAAAAATACTAAGGTAAAGAGTGTAGAATAAACTAAAGAAAATGAGAGAGCTAATGAAGAAATCTATAATACGATGTATGATAAAAATCTCTCCTTTAATGCCCACTATTCATATGTTGCTCAAAAAATTCAAAAAGCAAAATGGTTAATCAAACCAGAAACAGCAGCGATTCAAGACAGAAAAACAGTCATTAAGCATGTTCAAAGATGCATCTTTCCCATTCTGTCCTATGCTTCCGAAATCTGGTCTGGTGCTCCTCAATAGTAAGCTTCGTTTTTCCCATACAATATCCAGGCAGCAGCTTTATGAAAACCTAAAAACAAAGCCTCTGCAACATATGATCAACGAGTCTGGAGTCATACTTCTTGCAAAGTTAATCACCTCTTCATGAGATTCACCAAACTTAGCCAATATAATAGCTGCCCCCAACAGGGAAAATTCAAGAAACCAGCGATTCAAATCCAACCTCCCCAGGCTCAAACAAATGGAAAAAATGTTCCCCAATGCATCCCTTCACCTCATAAATCATCACAACATTGATTGCAACAGGTTAATCAACTCTGCAGCCTACAGGAGTCAGATCTCCGATGAAATGAAGAAAAATAATCCAACCCAGTAATTACAACTGAAAGTCAAATGTCCTGTTCTGCACTTTTTTTTTTTTAATTCACAACTAAAGTTAATATATCTATAAAATCTGCTATGTACATATACTCGATTATTTTATTCATTCCCGTTGTATTTTTACCTGCCCCTAGCCATGTGCTGTGATGGGCTTGCTGTATTTGCAATAAATGAATATTTATTTATTTATAATAGAATTCGGGGACTGATGACTGTGTATCTTGATATTTCGTCACATTATTCAGAACGCAACACAGGAATTATTAACACTTCCAAAATAAGCCTATCAGGAGTGCTTCCACAAGTTGCATGAGTTAGATTCGGTGTATACAGTGTCAACAGTCCACTTTGAAGGAGACCATATCCGCATAGCCGACATCATTTCAAATATTAGTTCAGTTTCCGGAACTTTTTTTGATATATGATATATGTGTAATACTATTATTACACATAATTACAAACTGATAATGTATCATATAAAAATTCAATAAGTGAATATATATTCTTATTGTTGTTGATATGGGGGCTTGATGGCGCATAAGCTACTTTGGCTATAATGCGCCTATATATTTTTATGCTCCAGAAGGGTCAGATAGGGATATAATATATATATATATATTTAACTGTGGTAATGTCTCGTGTGTACTGTATATGTGTATGCGTGTGAATAATGAAAATATACAAGTGTGTATGTTTTGATCAATTATGCGCACATTTAAAATATTAGCAAATATTTTAAGTATGCGCATAATTTAATCATTAAATTAAATTAAATATTGGAATTGATATATACATCCATTATATTTTTATTTGCAGTTATTATATATAAATATTTTAGTTAATTGATTCTCAAGTGAAATAAGCAATTTGCATTTTTTATTTTTAACTGCATCTTTTGTTTTATAGTATATTGAAACATATTTAATTTAAACATATTTAATTTAATCTACACATCTTGCACATTTTTACCGAGTCTTCATCGACTACGTGTGTTTAAATAAATAAATACATTAATTAATTAATTAATTAAGAACGTTATTAATAATATCTATGAATCGCCGCTGGCCGAATTTTTCTCACCCTAATCTAGGATATGTATAAAGCTGATACAATATACGTTTCGAATTTTAATTTCTGGAAGGACGGCTTAATAAAGAACAAGCTGTCAAATTTGGGCCATCAAAGAACCAACCCATCTGCTCATGTGTAGTATGTCCATAAACTGCGTGTGTGCTCTGGTCGACTTGCCTGTTTGGCTGTGCGAAAAACCCGAGTTTCAAGGTAGTGGGGGGAGTTGTTCGGTCATTGACGCGAATCGAATCCGAGCACCTTTACTACTCGGTGTGGGAGGACGGTGATTATAACTTCTGTGCCACCCGCGCAGACTTAATCGAAGAACAGAAGATTTCTGTACTCTGAGAAAGCAACTAGCATGAGTTTTCCTCAAACCCCCACTCACTCACTCTCATTTTAATGAATAAACGTTCGCTAAACTGCTATTCCAGACGTTGGTTAATCACTCTTTAATCAGGCAAGTTCGCTTATTCCCTATGCACAATATTTATCATAAGATAAATATTTATCATAAAATAAATAAATGTCATAAGAAATCATAAATTAGTATGTCACTGTTTTTATGTATTTGCAATTAATTTGAAGTTTTTTTCTTATGGGTTTGCGTACCATCTGGCACAAATACGTATACCACCAATGATACGCGTACCACAGTTTAAGAACCTATGTTCTAAAAATTTGTTTTAAATCATTATGTGTTTTGTATGTATATGTATTGGCTGTATATGCATATATTAGGACGCGTATGTGTTTATATGTCTCTACCTTTTGCTCGTGTCACTGTATATATTTTTATCTGCCTTATTTACTCACTTTAGATGTTATTTTGTTGGAAAAAGAAACTAATGTTTATAATATTATATAGAAATTGTTTCTATGAAATAGAAATAATAATAATATGCGTAATTTATGCGTAATAATTAATAATATGCGTAATAATAATAATATGCGTAATCTAAGTTATAATGTACAAATGTATATAGGCACCCTCCTAGCTGAAGGCTGTTCAGGGGTGAAGCATATGTAATAAATTGAATAATAAATAAATAAATAAATATTATGACCCCACTTTCTTAAAATTCTTCAGCGGTATATCAACACACAAGCATTACGTCCAGTTCCAAAGAAACGTCCCTGCTCTATCTGTTTAAAATAAATTGTGAATGGCATTTTCTGACGAGACTGTGATACAGATGTTACGGTCATCAGGGGTGTGTCATTAATCATCGCCTCGTACACACCTTGACCACTTTCATTCTTTTAGAAAACAAAGGCAACAAAGCACCCCTACACCAGGGCGTGTTGTCCTCCTTCATTCCCGTTCCTCATTATTGCACCACCCCTCTATGTCCAAGCGCTCATTAACCAGGCAGGAGAACATGGCTATAATTTACTACTACGCTGACAGACTTCATGACCTACAAAACCGGAACAATTTCAAGCAGCGAAGTAATTTATTGGCTATTAACTAATGAGGATTTTCACCGTCTACCCCTGAGCTCTCTTGTCTCTTAAATGCCACCGAGACGTGCCATAAGAATGTCATCTGATAGAACAGTGAAGTCAGGAGGATAAGAGGTACTAGTACTGTAGTGAGAAACTGCAAAAATTCAGTAGCGGCTTCTTCCATTTTACTCTTTTTTTTTTTCTTTTTTTTACGATTAAAGCCCCTTTTAAGAGTTTAAATTTTTAGTTTTGGAAATCATGATTATCCTTATTAATACCTACTTCTATTAACTGTCCAATCTCTTAAACAGATGAAAAATTTTACTCTTCCGCAAATATCATCAGAGTAATAATAGTATTCATTAACAAATCAGATAAAGTTATACAGCACACACACACACACACACACACACACACACACACACACACACACACACACACACACACACACCAAAAACTAGCAAAATCAAATATAAAGAACATTTAAACGATTCCATAAAGAAAAAAAAAAAGAAAATACAGTAGAACCCAGATAAGAAGTTTTCCCAAGGGAGTTGAGGTTTAGAACTTCTTAGGAGGGAAAACGTCTTAGAAGGGAAAATGACCTTAATAATTCATAAGGGTATGAATATTAACTACACAAATAAAAATGAAAAGATACACATACATAACTTAAAGATCATTTTTAAATTTATAAATATTTTACTCTCTGCTTATGGGAAATATTTTTTGGAGTTTCAACATACCTTAAAAGGTCACAATTACAATAAGACAGAGCAACAATCCACCAAATAATTCAGAACTGTTCACAACCATCAGAACTTAGCGCTTAATGGTCGACGTATCGAATTATGGATATCAATGAAAACAATTGCAATATGTTACTTCCATTATATCAAAATGTTTATACTAAAAAGGTTTTATCGCTGAAAGCCTCTGACTACGAAAATACTAATGGAACAAGTTAGTGCGTAGTATCATTTTAGTTCGTAGTAAATCACCGAAGTAGGTGAAATGGCATCGTTTTTGTTGTATCTCATGTTGTGAATGCCTGCACAACGAGTTGCCCTATTATTGAACTACCTTCGACAGTAGATTCTCGAATAGGCAACAATTCACTAATGGATTCTCCGTGGATACAACCACACCCCTGGGTGGTGATATCCGCCAAGAATAAGTAACGTTAGTCTTCTTCAGTGGGGAAGCGTTGCTTATTGGAGGTAGTGCAATGTCAGGGCAACTCGTTGTGAAGACATTCAGAATATGAGATGGATAAAACGTTTTGCCATTTCACCTACTTCAGCTTTTTACCATGAATTAAAATTATGCTATGCACTAACTTGCTCGATTACCAAAATGTCTATATTACTTTATATTTTTTAATATAAAAATATAGAAGTTCTATATTTAAAAACCGTATTAAGTGGGAAAAATCATTATAATAATACACCGTGTATTCTTTATCAAGTAATTTTTTTAAAGCTCTTATAATATTATGCTTTGTTGCATTTGGATTTATTATAGTATCATCAAGTACTTTTTATTTGGGAAAACATTTTACCCGGGAAACTTCTTACGTGGGAAAATAATACATTACAATAGATAGAGTTGAAATTCGGAATTAAGAAACCAAAATATATGCGGCAATTTCTTATTCGGTTTCTGCTGTATAATGAAATACCAAAAATATCATACCAACGATAGTTTCTGACAATTCTGTTATTCTGATAAAGTTCATCAACTGAAAGTGAGAGAAATTCCCATTACTTTGTGATACTGTAATTGAAGTCTAGGAGACCATATAGAACCATATTCTAAACGTTTAGAATCAGTAATAGTAATATTAATCGTGGCATGTGATGCAAGAAAGCAAGCGTGTGAGCTTGTGTAGCATCAGCCAAAAAAAAAAAAAAATTCACACAACCATTCCCTCTAAATGTTTGTCCAGTTCTTCCTTAAGTTTATTTAACCTATCAACTTCCACAGCGACAGATGGAAGTTTGTTCCAGCAATTTACCACCCGCTCGCTAAATGCAAATTTCTGCACATCTATTCTACAGCTGTCTTTCCTCAATTTGAATTTATGCCCCCTTAGGTTCGTCTGAACAAGTGGAAGAATCCCATCAGAATTCAGCGTGCTCAACCCATTCAAGGCCTTATACACCTCAATCAGATCGCCTCGCAGATGTCTAGTCTCCAGCAGCTGCAATTTGCAGAATTTGTCTCTCTTGGTAACAGGATCCCTTCATTCGACTTATTAATCTTGTTGCCCTTCTCTGTACAACGCTCAAGCAAATCTACATCCTTCCTAAAATGAGGCCTCCAGACCTGTACGCAGTACTCAAGGCGTGGCCTGACCATTGCCTTATACAGAGGGACAATCACCTCGTTTTCCCTGCTAGCAAAATTCCTGTATATCATTTACAAAACCCCATGCCTGCTCTAGCAGCCTGTCAGCATTGATCAGAAAACTTCATATCTGACTGCACAATTACTCCCAGTTCTTTTTTCATTTTCTACCACCCTAAGTGTAGTACCACACAGTTGGTACATTCCTCTGGGATTACTTCTGCCCATATGCAGTACTTTTCATTTGTCAATGTTAAGCTTCAGTTGCCATTTCTCAGACCATCTTCCCAAAATTTCTAGATCCTGTTGCAGTAGCACACTGCCATTACTGTCATTAACAACCCTGCCAACCCCATGCCTGCTCTAGCAGCCTGTCTGCATTGATCAGAAAACTTCATATCTGACTGCACAATTACTCCCAGGTCTTTTTCATTTTCTACCACCTTAAGTGTAGTACCACACAGTTGGTACGTTTCTCTGGGGTTACTTCTATCCATTTGCAGTACTTTGCATTTGTCAAGGTTAAACTTCAGTTGCCACTTCCTAGCCCATCTGCCCAAATTATCTAGATCCTGTTGCAGTAGCACACTGCCATTACTGTCATTAATAACCCTGCCAACCTTTGTATCATCTACAAACTTCGACACTAAGCCTGATATACCTTCATCAATATCATTGATAAATATACAAAACACAAGTGGACTCAACACCGAACCCTGTGGTACTCCACTAATAACATTAGTCCACGAAGAGCAGCGCCCGTTGATTACCACCCTCTGTCTTCTCCCACTCAACCATCCTTTTGTCCATTACAGCAACTTACCCTTATTGCCATCCTGCTCCAATTTGTACAGTAGTCTTCCATGCGCAACAGTGTTAAAAGCTTTCCTGAAATCCAAGTATATGATATCAAAATTATTTTTTGCATCCAGTTCCTTTGTAACCACATCATAATATCCAATCAAATTTGTCAGACAAGACTTTTCCATAACAAACCCATGCTGTGTCTGAATTATTGCTGCAGTCTTGTCTAGATGATCTTGCAATGCATCTTTAACCAGTGACTCCATTATTTTACCCGGAACAGAAGTTAAACTAATTGGTCCGTAATTACGGTACTCGTGTCACCCTTCGATCCCCCTTTGTGAATTGGGGATACATTTGCACATCTCCAGACCGTGGGGACTACCCGTGAGTCCAAGAATGCTCTCATAATTATGGCTAAGGGTTTGCTTACTTCCTTTCTCGCCTCATTTAATATAACTAGATAGATCGCATCCACCCCAAGTGCCTTTTTTATGTTTAACTTCAACAATTTCTCCTCCACTTTGCTCTCGGTTATTACAAAATTATTAAGCACCATGCTACAATTTGATAACCTTCTGGCATTTTCAATCCTTAATAACTCCTCATGTGTGAATGTAGATGCAAAATACTCATTCAGTTTGTTTGCTATCTGAGCAGGATCACAACAGTCGAACCATCGATATCAAGTGGACCAATCTGATTCATCCTCTTCCTTTTAGAGTTTATATAAGTAAAGAAATCCTTGCTGTTTTCCTTAGCATCCTTTGCCAAAGATTTCTCTTAATCTGCCTTCGCCTGCCTAACCTCTTTTGTGACTTGATTACAGACTAGCTTATATCTGCTATAAGCTTCTGTGTCCCCTGATACATTTTTCTTCTCTGCCACGAGTCTCATTAGTTCATTTGACAACTATTTAGGCCTAAACCTTGAACACTATTTCTTAATAGCTATGAAACGTTTAGTAGCTTCCACGATTAATTTCTTGAATGCTTCCCACTTAGAATTTGCTGTTGGTAACATCATCACTTGATCCCACTGTACAGAATTTAAAAGCTGTCTGAGACCACTGTAGTCACCTTTACGGAAGAAAAAACCCTTTCCTTTACCCCCTGATGGTAATTATATCTTTAAGTAAATCCCACATCAGTACATTGTGATCACTGCCACCTAGTGGTTCCTTTATCTGCAAATTCTTAATACACGAATGATCACTGCTGATAACCAGATCAAGAGTATTACCCTCTCTGGTTGCTTCTCGAACGTGTGCAACAATATCACCCTTTGTGCCCTTAAAAGATGATATGTGCTTCACAACGTCATCAACTTTTGCCCCTGGCAGACATACCCTGGTCCTATTCCATCTATCCTTTTTACACAATATATTACCAGTCTGACAACAGCGTCACTAGTTCCTTTGGAACCAGCGCATTCTGCCTTGGAGATTGCCACTGTGTTGCCTGATGCACAGTAGTGAGCTCTGGCGTTGAGTTGGACAGCTGAGAGCTTGACGGGACCCTCATATTATTTTCTTCCAGGGCATCTACCCTACACTTCAAGCTCTCATAGACGCCCATTAGAATTAATTCTAGCAGTTAAATTAAAATTTTTTTTCTGTACTCTGAGAAAGCATGTGGCATAGTGTTACCCGAATCGCCACTCATTCATTCTCATTTTAATGAATAAGCGTTCGCTAGACTTCTACTTTCAGACGTTGGTTAATCACACACAGTGAAATCGCAGTAGTATTAGAATGGTGAAATAATACCAGGAAACGGACTTTTCTGCATCTAAAAAAATAAATAAACAAAATGAAACAATCCAAAACAATTCTGCTTTACAATTCCTTACTCATAGCTAGCCAATGCGAACTTAACCAAGTATCTGTCTCAGTCACTTGACAGATGATTTTTTCCAATGATCAACAACTCGCTGTCCGAAGGTAAACTCATGACATCCAATATTCTGTTACTCCCTATTATTTCATATCTGGGACCGCTGGTACAAAGTATTTGTCTCTGTTACTAGTGAGAATAGACTTCCTTCTTTCATTGTACAAATTTCTTTCACATTAATTTTTTTTACATTTTTATTAAAAATTAAGGCGGCACCCAGAACATTAGTTAAATCCGCCTAACTAACTCTCAAATGACCACCTTACATCTTCATAAAATAAATAAATAAATAATACATTATAAAAACATAAAATATATAAACTAGCAACTCATCCACATCTTAGACAATTGTGGCTACCAACAGCTATCATCATAAACAGACTTCTAAAACTCTAAATATTGTCCAGGTCTTCTTGGTAAAAATCTTCTTATAATCCAATTTTATCATCAGACTTCATTGATTTGTTATTTAACAACGTACAACATGCACTAATCAATTAACATAAGCAAGGAATCTGTGAATTCATCTAAAACGAATAATAATAGTTGACATGCAAAATATAATAAAAATGCCAATAAATAAGGTCTAGGCAGGCATGCGTACATCGTATGTATTAACATAACACAAAGAATTAAATTCCAAATAAGTCACCCGTCAAATGAAAATAAAAATAATAATAATCACAGTAGTTCCATAGTATTAATTACAACCATGTGCTAAATCTGACTTAGATTTTCGAAGCAGTTAAACTTTACGACTTCAAAT
Source organism: Mastigoproctus giganteus (assembly GCF_048544385.1). Lineage (NCBI taxonomy): Eukaryota > Metazoa > Arthropoda > Arachnida > Uropygi > Thelyphonidae > Mastigoproctus > Mastigoproctus giganteus. Next base: position 124,115,987 of record NC_143584.1, on the reverse strand, counting down.
ATAACCAAGAAAACATTTACGAGTTGTGTAAATAAAGAAGTTATATAACATAAAAACAAAATCCACCGACATATTCAGCCATTCTAGAACCGTTTATTACTCTTAATCTCTAATAGATAAAAGTGTCCTGATTGATGCTCTTCTTTTAAATACCTCATTCGCAAACTCCTGTAAAGCTATAAAGAATTGTTCGTTCTGGACAAGTTTTGATTCATGCCCTGGGGCAACGTTCCCAACATTGTGCATTAATATTCCTCTAAGATCTGTGTAAAGAATACAATTGAAAAGAATATGGCTCCAAGTTTCTGGAAACCTGCATTGACATAAATCCGTGTCAAACAATCTAAACTTAAAAAGTTTAGCATTCATTGATCTTCGTCCCGTAAGAATATAAGATAAATATAACCCCATAGAAAACCATCTCTGGTTCTTTTTATCCATTAGAAACGTCACTGCAGGGATAAATATTTTAGTAACTAAACCTAGTGGTCGTATCCCATCTGGTTTGCCAAACATGTATCAATTCATTATAGCATCTTACCTTTTCTTTTTTAATATCAGCTTCAGTGTTAATAGTAATTCCAAAAATTTCTGCTGGAATCCATTTCCGAATACAATAACGTAGCCCCGTAAAAGCCACCATCAAATCAAGAGGCATGGTTCCCGAAGAACCTGTAACGCTGTTGTTGATACTGTTTTACAAACCTCAACATAATCAAAAGCATAGACCTCTGAATAAAAATCAGTTCAGTTTTGAATCTGACAGTATTCAAAAGTACTCTACGAAACCATGCTTCAGAAGCATATGTGACCATATGCTTCTGTATAACATCATGGTTTTCCTGGATAACCCCCAATCATTCCGTAATATCCGAATCATTGCACAAGTGAACTTGTTAACTTTAGCAGCTAGATGCTGTACATGTAATTGAAAATTTAACTTATCATCAATCATTACTCCTAAATATTTTATTTCTGTAACCATTGGGATTTGCTTATTGTTAATTTTAATTTGAGGTGGCCGCCTAATGTCCAGCTTAGAACCCAACACCATTATCTTAGTCTTATGAGAACTAATCTTCAACTTATTTGACTCAGCCCATGCTAGCAGATCAGAAAGAACTAAATTATCACTGTTTTCTAATGCGAGACGATTCCTTTCACAGGCTCACACCTCAATTAGTTTCTTTCCCCCACCCATCAAATGTCTAGTTTCTAATAATTTGAATAATTAAATAATTAGAGATCGGACACACATATCGCGAAGAGGTTCAATTGTGATTGTGGCCCATACCACTAATCATGCCACACCAAGGCTCAGTTAGTCTGTAGGTAGAAGGAATTTGTTTTGTAGAGACGAGATGCGCTTAAACAAATGTGGTACAAACGTTTTTGCCAGTATTATTGAGGATACCTTAAAGGTTCAGGGAAACTGCTAGTTAGTGGGGATGTGGGTAATACTGACACACGTTTATCTGATAATATTGGTCAAAGTAACTCTTGCACATACGTCAAGAGTTCTTATCTGTTACCCCAACTGGACATATTATCTAGATGTTCTGGGGGTAGAAAAGTTTCAAGTGAGTGGGTAGCTAATGCCAGGGAAGAGAGCCTAAAAAACTTCAAGGGTTGTGTTAGGGTAGTTAAATATACAAAAACAGGGGATATTCAGGGATATTCATGTGTTGTTGTGGCGGATCCCAGGGTTTCCCCCATAAGCCGCTATTGTACTTCTTGTGTTGAAGCTTATGCCAAGACCGGCCAATTGTATGTAGTGTGTTGGACGTGTAAGTGTTATGATGTGTTCTGTTGTTATGTTATCGGCCGGTACCTGGCTCTTAGCAGGTAAGAAGCAGTAACACCTGGTCACTACGTCTCACCCCCCATCCCCGCCACGTGGAGGCGGCCAGGATCAATTATCTCCTGCTGGGCAAGCCCAGGGCATAACACCTGAGAGTGCCCAAAAAAGAGAATGAAGTGGAAAAAGAGGAATACAGAGGGAGAAGTTTGGGATCTGGGGAGGTAAATGGATAGAATAGAGGAGAATCAACAGAGGGACTCTCCAATAGTTAGAAGTGAGAAGAAGTTAAGCAAGAATAAAGTAGGGAGAAGTGGACTAACTTCTCTAACCATGGAGACCTATCTCATGGAAAATCCCATCCTAAGAACTAGGATCAGCAAAACTTCTTAATTTACAGTTTGCCTAACCCCTTGTAGGCAGAACGTCTTCAGTTGTTGAAGAAATAATTGATCTTCTAACAAAAAACACAGTGAAAGCAAATCCACGAATTCTGAAAAGCTCCACAGAAAGACACTATGTGCAATATGTACAATATCCTCTTCTTCAGGAACACAGCAGAACTATGTACAGATTCGTCCAATGTAATGCCAGGGTAATGCCGTAACCTGGCCCAATAAATAAAATGTTTCAGGGTTAACGCAAAAGTAATATACATGTCCAAATCCTAGATGAGATCACATTAGGCAGGGTTCAAAATTATGTTTTAAAAAGTTCTTGCCTAAATACAAGCTCTAAGAGAGCCAAAAAAGTCTAAGATAATCATCCAAGATAGTTGATAACAGAGTTACTAGGAAAAGTCTGTAATATGAAAAGTCACAGTGGTCACATGTCACTCACAAAGAAATATTAATTCCAAAAACTATGAAACGCTAAAGGCCAAATAATATCTCGATGAGTAGAGCAAAATTCCTTATACAATAAATACCTATTCTGCTGAAAACAGTTCCACATCAAGAACAAGTATATTATAAAATCCAGGAAAGTATAGTGTAGCACTTAATGATACTAATCAGTTGCAGATATAGAATCCAATCAAAAATGAGAGATATTTCTTTCCTAATCCAATAAAGGATCCAAGAAATCGCAGGAACAGTAAAACTAGGACCTAATTTCGGTTCTTCTTTTAAATGCACGAGAAGCAAACACATTCATAGCATTAAAAGCTGTCTGGGACTCAACCAGAATTTTATTGTTGCTGGAGTCCAAGTTAGGAACTACACTAAGTAGGTCACGTCGAAGATCGTTATAATAATGACATTGATGAAGAATATGGTTAACAGTTTCTTCCTGGCCACACAAACAAGATGTTGTTGGTGAAAGTCCCAGTTTGTGAAGTTTAGTATTTATACTTCCGTGGCCAGTTAATATAAACATACCATATAAGCCCGGCAAAAACCACTTTAACTCCTCCTTTTTAATTTCCCTTGCTACAGGCAGAAAGTCCCTTGTGACTGCACCAATATCAGATGAAGACCACTCCTGCTGCCATTTTGCAATAAAAATTTGCCTTAATCTTGTCTTCTCAGTCTTAATGGGAGCACTTAGATCTAATTGGATGTTATCATAGGTCAATGGTATTTTCTTCAAAAGGTGATACTTAAGGTAGCGGTACTGAACTTCAAAATGGACAGGTAGTTTCCCAAGCAAAACCTGAAGAGCCATCGTGGAGGTAGTTCGACAAGCTCTTGACATGGTTAGGAGGGCAGCCCTCTGTGCTTGTAACAGTTGCTTTACTACAGCAACTTTATTAGCTCTAAAGCCCCATGCACCAGCTCCATAAGAAATTATCGACAAAAACACACAATTATAGTGAAGTCGTAAGGTTTGACCTCTAAGACCCCAGTCTTGTCTTGTTATCTGTTTAATTCGGCTCAGGAACAATTTAGCCTTTTCTTTCACATACTGAACATGTGGTAGGAAACTGAGAGCATCATCAATATAAATGCCTAGGTATTTGGTCTTCGATAGGTACTTAATGGTTTGTTCCCTATATTTAATAACTGGAGGTCTTCCATGGTCAAGCTTTCCCTTAAGCAACATCTGAGACGTTTTTGCAATTGAAACCTGCAATTTATGTGTTGAAGACCAGTTGGAGAGTTCTAACAGCACAGCATTTGCTGATTCTTCAAGGCTTTTCCTAGAATTACCCTGGATTAATATTGTAAGATCGTCAGCGTATGCGATCATATGAATAGCTGGAAAACTCTTAACCAACCAGGAATCAAAAACCAGATTCCAACACAAGGGACCAAGTATTGACCCCTGTGGACATCCTCTTGTAACTCTGCGAGAGACCTCCTCCAGTCCAGATTTGACAGAAATGGTACGATCAGAAAAATAGCTCTTTAAAAGCTTATATATATTTATGGACACTTCGGCCTCCCGGAACCTCGCCAGGGCACTTTGCCACCAAAGGGTGTCAAAGGCCCCTTTGAAGTCCACAAAGAGGCCGAGCAAATACTTGGGATCTGTATCAGCCTGAATATCTAGAAGTCTAACTAATGCATCTTCTGTCCCTCGTCCTTTGGTGAACCCATGCTGGTCTCCAGAAGCAAGTCTTTTGTCGGCATATGCTGCAATTAATCTGCTGGCAACAACCTTCTCTAGCGCCTTTCCCAGAACTGGGAGAAGGGCTATAGGCCTATATGATGATGGATCCTCAGCCAGTTTTTTGGGATTCTTAAGCAAGATTTTGAGCAAAGCTCTTTTCCACACTCTAGGGAATTCACCACTTCGTAGGCATGAATTAAACAAAATTAATATTGAAGCTGGTACAATTTTCCAGACTCTTTTAACAACATCAACTTCAATTTTATCATACCCAGGGGATTTACCTGAGCGCATGGATTTTATTGCGCATTCGACCTCTTCCAGAGAGAATGGAGGTTCTTCAGTCAATCCTGTGTAGTTAGAATTTAAATGTACGATGTCAATTTGTTCCGGTGACATATTAGTATCAGAATCTTGATGTATAATTACGTCTAATATTCTATCTATAGTAGAAGACCAAGATAGGGTACTTTGACCTTCTGCTGTTGTGACAGAAGTGAAAATCTCCCCTGGTGGAATCTTTTTGGTCACAAGCTTGTAAATAAGTCCCCAGGGATCACTATTTCCCTGGGTGCTAATTAAACTCTCCCAAGAAGTCCTTTTTTGTTTGCGAATCTCATTATGATAATTTCGTCTTGCTTGTTTGTATCTACTTTGTAAAACCGTTAATTCAAGTACCGTACGCGATGGATTTCTCTTCGCCCTCTGGAATTCACGTCTAGTCCTTCTAGTAAGCTGTTTTAAATCAGTTAATGTAGAAGACCACCAAGGAACGTGATATGGTTTGCGCTTTCTAAATTTCATTGAGGCTTCACAAGCCTGTATAATAGTGTTCTGTATAAATTCAACTTGATTATCCAAAGGAAGAGATTCCATAATACCCATCTGCTCAGGAGTAAACATTTCTTTTATTACCTTGTCAAAGACCTGCCACTTTGCAGACCTAGTGTGAAAACGAGGCACATCAAAAGGATCCGATCTAGAACGAGAAACAATATCTGTCATAGTAAACTTGATAACATTATGGTCACTTGTTACCCAATCAGTTTTAACCTGCCAATCCGAGATCCTTTGGGCCAAAGACAGTGTTGCCAAGGAGACATCTATAAATGATTGTCCACGTGTGGAAACAAAAGTCGGTGGATGTCCAGGTGTGTTAAGAATTTTTAGACGATGTGTCATAATTACTTCCTCTAAAAGTTCCCCTTTTTCATTTGTTTGTTGAGCATTCCACAGTGTCGAATGGGCATTAGCATCCATTAACAGGAATATTTGTTCATTCTGTAAAGCTCTCACGGCGGAATCAATATAGTTCACAAATGGTTGAATAGAATCATTATGTTGGGCACATTGACAATAAATCGAGATAATATAAAATTTCCCGAACCAGCCTTCAATGCAGGCACAGACTGCGTGTGCAGAGCAAAGACTTGAAATCCGAGTAACAGTTAAATTAGGGTCAGCAATGACAATAGCTGCCCAAATTCTCCTTCTTGCATTTCCGCCAGTACCAGTAATGTCTGGGTCAGATTGTAAGACTCTAAATCGCATAGGTAAACCTTTTACTAATCCCTTATAGGAGTAAGGTTCCTGTAGGGCCATGATATGAATAGAGTGATCAAGAACGGTTGTGGTGAGGTCATGCATAACTGCAATCGCACGTTGACAGTTAAGTTGGAGAAAATTTAATTGTTTTAAATTTGTACTGCTTGTGTTGGAACTGATTGGAGGTGTATTATTCATAACTAGTTTTAGATCTGATAATTTCCAGCGCCTTTAAATATTCTTGGCATTTAGCATCTTTGTATGAATGAGCATAGTTCTTTTTTCTCCGCTTACAGTTCGGACATTCAGGGGGTTTGTCTTTATTCTGGCAATCTGCAATATTATGACCTGAACAACCGCAGTGACCACATGTTTGAGCTTCTTGAGTACACGTCCTAACTGAATGGCCGTAGCCAAGGCATTTAAAGCATCGTGGTACTATAGTATAGTCCTTAACCGTGTGCGATGTCCACCCTATGTAAACTCTATGAGTTAAAAGCAAAGCTTTCCTAATATCACTGGAAACCTCGAATATCCAATTTACCGTTGACCGATTTGGTTTGGGACGTGTTGAAAACCTAGGTTTTACTTGCGCCTGTACCTCCTCTGAGGTAAATCGATAATCCTTTAGATTTTTGTGAAATAAATCATCTAATATATCTTCAATTTTAACCTCCTTGTGTATGTCATACATAACAATTGTGGGTCCTAGTTTCTTGGGTGTCTCAGATTTGAGACCACAATCTTGCAATTTTGAACACTTTCGTATCTTATCAAGATCCTGAGAAGTTGCAGTCTCAATAAGTATCCCATTAGATCGAATCTTTCTTATGTATTTAATTTTTACATCCTTGATGTCCGACGCCAATTTGGTTTTAACCTCCTGCCTAACCTCTTCGCTGGTAGAAAAGGCGCTGCCTTCCTGAGCCTTAATAAGTATAATGTGTGGCTCTGGCACAGGCTTCACTGATCCAGTCCTTGACGTAGCAACATGTGATGGAGTGTAGATTTTTGCCGCTTGTCCATATGACAAATTAGAAGCAGCCAAAGTAGTTGGCAAAGACACTGAAGGTCCACCAATAGTTCCTTGTACCTTGCTAAGTTGGTATTCTCTTTCCTCAAGTTTGGCCTTTAGCCGCTCATTCTCCATGATAACTTTGGTCAATAATTGCTCCATTGCTGTCCAAGTTGTTTGAATGTCCGTGGTAACCGTCTTGGTCAATCTACCACCGTCAGAAATAACCTCAAACAAATTTAATGCAATGAAAAAACCTGGTCTGTATATGATCCAAGATATTGCGATGATTGAGATTGGTCTAGTGTATCTACAGAGTCTCTGGCTGTTGTAGCATCCAGGGAATCCTGAGACCTAGTTGAAATCATGTTCGCGACCACTGGACTATCACTGGGTTCCAATCTGGGCAACTCCACCCTAACACCCAATTCTGAGGAACAATCTGTGTCTTCAGCTCTACCTTCAACAACTTGTGAAGGTAATGGTGGAAAACTGTTCACCAAGTTGACTAAATCATCGGAATCCATTGTTTTCTTATTATTCATCTAAATTTTAAGATTGTTAATTTTTTTTTTTTTTTTTTTTTGGATTTTTATTTCTAAGCTGAAAAACAATTACCTAAATCCTAGGTGGCGCTTTGTTCCAAACTGGCGACATTCAATTTTCCCTCCAACTCTTTTGGAGTGAAGACGCTATGGCAGCCATAATTTTCAACCTAAAAAGCATAATTAAAAATAATATTTACATCGTTCGCTGATAGCTACTCAATGGGTAAACCAATTTTGGAATCCAGTATACGACAAGAAAGAGAAAATTATTCTCTCCGTAGTCTTCTATATTTTTTTTTTCCTACTGTACAGTCAGGGGTTTGTAACAACCCTATGATTGAAATAGTATTTATTCAAAAACTGTCAGCCATTACAAACAGTCTAAATATACAAGAACAGTAAATCTTAATTGTTTATACAGTAATGTTAGAAGTGTCGTCAATAAAATAAGCGAATTCGAACTGCTAGTTTAAACAAGTAACGCGGACGTAATAGGGCTTACGGAAACGTGGTGCCACCCAGAAATAGGGGATGATGAGTTTCAGTACAGCTTGTATAATGTATTTAGGAAGGATAGGGTAGATAGCGGGGGTGGTGGGGTAATGCTTCTTATCAGAAGCAGTCTGAATGCGACGATAGCTTTCCCGGATTCAGACGTTTCACATGCTAGTATAGAATCTGTATGGTGTGAGATAGTTGGAAACAAAGCGAGTAGGAGTAATCTACAGACCAGGTGATTGTGAAGAATATGACGAAAGCCTCTACATGCAAATGGAATGGGCAAGTAAGCATCAATGTCTTATTATGGGTGATTTCAATTTGCCTCTAATTGATTGGAGTAAATGGGAAGGAAACTCGACATGGGGAACAAAATTTTTAAATCAACTAGATGACTGTTATTTGTATCAACAAGTCAGGGAAAGTATTAGAGAAAAGAGTATCCTAGACCTCATCATCACCCATGAATCAGATGACATAACAGGGCTGACAGCAGAGGAACCAGTAGCAGGAAGTGATCAGAGAGTTTTACGGTAGATGATGAAGAGAGAGGTAGCAGTAGTAAAAGGCAAAGGAATGGGTTATAATTTCAGAAAAGGAAATTACGATGCCTTAAGGTTCTACATGGCCTCTATTAACTGGGTAGATATCGCAAAGAGAACGAATACAATTTAACTGTGGTATGCTTTTAAAACATTAATCACAGACGCCTTGAATGCGTATTTATCTTTAAAAAAAATACGAGGAGGGTTCCAAGTTGGATGAATAGTGAAGTTGCCACATTACTTGAGCAGAAAAAGGTGACATGGAAAAGTTACAGAGCAATAAAAAGTACTGAAGCCTATAACAGCTACAAGATGATCTGTAATAGAGCTACAGAATAGGTTCGACAGGCAAAGGCAGTTATGAGAAATCGCTAGCAAACAGAGCAAAGAAGTGGGATAAGGAATTCTTCACATATATACAAAATGCTGAGAAGAGCAGGACAAACCAGATCGGACCTTTACGTAATGGAAAGGGAATAGTATTAAATACACCAGCTGCCGTTGCAGATGAACCTAACAGTTATTTTGCATCGATATTTACAGAGGAAAAACCTTTTGTGCCAATGGGAAATTGTGGGAGCGAGGTTTAAAAATATGTGATTAATGATATTGAAATTTCGCAAGATTGTTTAATGAAAAAACTTTTGAGCCTACAGCCAGTAAGGCTCCGGGAGTTGATGAAATATACCCTATAATCTTAAGGGAGGCGGCAAGTGAATGCATTGAACCATTAAGGCTAATTATGTGAACATCACTAGATCTGGGGAGATTCCATTGGATTGGAAAAGTGCCAATGTATCTCCCATACATAAGAGTGGTTCTAAAAGTGAAAGTGTAAAGTGTGTTTAGGGTCAAGCGGCACCAGGGGTTTCCCCCATCTCCGCGTATGTTACATTGTATGTGAACCAGTTTACTGGAAAAGCCAGAGATTTAAAAGTGTATGGACTTTGTATATGTGTGATGCCTTGTACCGTTGTTCATCTGGTCATTTAGCCGCCAGACCTCTACTGAGGCCCGACGTTGCCCCACTTTCGCCCCGTGGAGGCAGACCAGGTATCCACTTGAATATAGTTCACTCTGGCAGGTCCTGCCACCTAATTTCCTGAGATTTCAGTGGCTAGGACCTAAAAAAAAAAAAATAAATAAAAAAAATAAATAAAAAAAAATAATAAAAAAGAAAATAAAATAAATAAAAATAAATAAAAATAAATAAAAAATAAATAAATAAAAATGTGATCATGTTGAGGAGGAAGTGCTCGGAGGTCAAAAGAAATGGTGGGCGAAATTGATTTTCACTTGTGGAATTTAGATTGTGTGGGGCGTTCACTAGCGTGCAGGTAGAGTGGGGAGGGAGACTGAAGACTGGGGGGGAGATAGATAGAAGTATGGAGCCGATAGGGAAGACAACTCCAGTTTACAGTGGGGCATGCCCATGCCCCACCAGAAGGAAAAGAAGGGGTGGCGAGAAGGGGAGGTGACAGCAGGGCTGTCCCCTCATCCCCTGCCAGGGAAGGGTAGAAAGTAGGCCAGGCAAGGGAGCTGGCCTATTCGCCAACAGGGCATACATGTGGGGTGGCTTCAGTCGGGCACCAAGGCGTCAGGGCTGCCCCATTTGGTATTCCCAGGAGTGGAGTGAAGATATCTCTGTCCAGGTTTTCAGTCCAGGTCTGTATGACATTTGTGCAGATCATGCTTGGTCTTTTATTAAGTAGTTACTCATGGGATCCAGGTCCATCCACTGGTGGATATTCAGTAGGATAGGCTTCAGTCACAGTCAGGGTGGACTCCCGAAGGTCCGATTGTAGTCAATGCGTTTGGTTAACAGTTCTCAAATGGAATCGGTGTCCTCCATCGGTCAGTATTTGGGAGAGTGCAGTTCAGGCACAGTCCAGTTTTATCTTGGTTCATCATTTGTTGTGATTGTTGTTGTATTTATCCTAGTTGTCCTAGATTTTCCGGCAAAGGAAGGGTCTGGCGTCTTACAAAGAGGCACTGAGCAAAGTTGGTTAGGGCATTGTAGGTTCCCTCGTCCTCCAGTAGGTAGTGCTTCTGATTTTTGGGGTTGAACTGGACTCGTGTGATGAGGTGTCCACGCAGATCTTCGTACAGTTCACACTCGTGTAGCAGGTGGTCCCAGGTCTTGAGGGAACCACATGCGCAGGCTGGGTTATCTGTCAGTCCAAAGAGGTTTAGCTTGTGGCGGATAGCTCCATGTCCTGTGAGAAGGTAGGTGACGTGGAGACCAGGGCAGAGCCACGTCGGATATTTTGGGTACACCTTTTGCAAGTTCGGAAAGAACCTTCGCGTGATGTCTCCTTTGTCAGAAATCGTCCAGCGTTGTTGCCATATCGATGTCAAGTACGTTTGCAGCCTGTATTTCTCAACTTTACAGTTATTAGCCGGGTCCGTAGTGTGGTCCTGGAAGGTTGTGACTTTGCCACGTCTGAGTTGCTGAAGCATGCCATTGCGAATCACCTCAAGATCAAGAGGGAGAGCGCCCGTGATCACTTGTAGTGCATGAGTAGAGACTGTCTTGCATGCTCGGGTGAGGGTGAATAGGATGGGTCTATGTATGATATCCAGTCGTCTGCGGTTTACCGCTGTTGAGGCTTTGTGGAACCAGACACCGGAGGCGTATGCGATTGCCGGGATAATGGCTGCTTTATAAAGGATCGCAAGTGTGCGCCTTTTCAGGCCCCATTCGCAACGTGTGACTCTGGCAAGCATGCCAGCGTATTTTTTCATCTTAGCCTGTATATATTTTAGGTGTGGGGTGAAAGACCGATTACGGTCCAGGATAACTCCCAGGTACTTTAGTTCTGTGACTAGCTTAATTGTCCTTTTGTTGATTCTTATTCGCAGCGGTCTAGTTGGGGTTAGGTAGCCCTTAAGTAAGATGGATTTAGTCTTGGTGGCCGAAATGGTGAGCCGATGCCTTTCCGTCCATTCTTGCAGTGTGGTTACTGCTGCATTCGCGAGAGTTTCTAGTTGGGCTCTTGAATCTGCAGTAAGGGCTAGGGATAGGTCGTCTGCATAGGCCAATGCCTGTACACCCCCTAAGTCGAGGGAGAGGAACTCGTCCAGTACATAGTTCCACAGGAGGGGGCCTAATACTGAGCCCTGGGGGCATCCTCGGTGTATCTGTCGATCTACCTTGCAGTAAGGGGCCTGTACCAGGATCCGTCTGTTTGTTAGGTAGCTTCTTATGCAGCTGAATAGATTTGATGGCAGTTGGGCTGCCCTGAGTCTTGCGAGGACGCTCGGCCACCAGAGGGCGTCGAACGCCCCTGCAAAGTCAATAGAGATGAGGAGAAAGTATTTTTGTCGGCAGCTCTCCGCCATGTTAAGGATACATTCCAGTGCGTCGAGGGTTGAGTTTCCACGTTTAAAGCCAAACTGTTTGTTTGCTGTTAAGCTAGCTGTGAGGTAGTGTGATTCAATCCTATGTCTGAGCAGCTGCTCCAACACTTTGCTGAGCACAGTCAGGAGTGCTATTGGCCGATAGGAGTCCGGCTTGTGCTGTGGTTTTGAAGGATTTTTAAGGATCAATTTAAGGTTTGCCACCTTCCAGTCCGTAGGGAACCAGCCTGAGTGGAGACAGTGGTTGTAAAGGTCCAGGAGCAGATTCGGGGTGTACTCAGCCACTTTCCTTACTATTTCCGGCTCGAGCATATCTAATCCTGGGGTTTTCCTGTTTCTTATCTTGTTAATAGCAATTTGGAGTTCTGCTTGGGTGAAGGGCTCCTCCGTCCTGGGGGATTTGTATGCATCGTTGGCTTGGCATAGCAGTTGCTGTTCAGGAGTGTTGTCTCCTTCAATGGATTTAAAAGTGGCGTCTAGTATATTGTTTACAGTATCGTGCCAGTTGTTGGTCATGGCACCCTGGGGAGTGATGGTGGAAGGGGTTACCTCCCCCTTGGCAGCTTATTTGTGACTATCCGATAGATGATACTCCAGGGGTCAGAGTTGCCGACAGTAGAGACCAGATGCTCCCAGGACAGCTTTTTTCGCTGCCTGATCGTCGCAGTATAGGTGTTCCTGGCCTCCCTGTACTGTTGCCTGAGTGGTTCCACCTCAGGGGCCGGCCAGGTCCGTCTGGCTCTTTGGAAGGCGCGTCTCTTCTGGTTCATTTCTCTTCTTAAAATATCAAGTTCTTGCGACCACCACGGAACGGCTCCTGGCCGAGGGGTCCTTTTCCTGATTGCTTGATTAGCCGCATTTACAATGGCATTGGTGACAGCGCGTTGGTGTTGGTCTGGAGTTTGTTTGTGGAGCTGGTTGGATTGCAAGTTTTGTGCATTTCTAGTGATGGCTTCTTTGAATTTTCCCCAGTCTGCTTTGTTGACAGCATATCTATTCTGTTTGAAACAGTTTGTCTGAGTACGGTGGAGTGACCTACGCATAGTAAAGGTAATAGCCCTGTGGTCGGAGGAGGTCCAATCCTCCTGCACTTTCCAGTCATTGAGGTGACCGGCTAGGGATCTAGTTGCCATGGTGGCATCCAGTGTGGCCTCCCAGAGAGTTGAACTGAATGTTGGTAGATTATTAGAGCGATTTATGACAACAAAGCTGCTATTGGCCAGGAACTCCTCCATGTGTTGCCCATTTCTGGAGCCTCTACCCTCTGGGGTCTCACTGTGCCACAAAGGTGAGCGGCAGTTTAAGTCGGCGGATACAAGGATCTTGGCTCCTGTTAGTTCGGTTTGCACTTTATGCAGATATTGAATGTACGGGAGGATATCTGCTTCTGGACGACAGTACAGGGAAATGATGTAGAGTTCCCCTAGAGAAGTTATGATGTGTGCACAGGATGCCCACTCGTGACACAGGTGTGAGATCTTGGTGACAGTTATGTTGGGGTTTCGTACAACAACTGCAGCCCATGGGGTTGCTCCATCCATTTGGACAGTTTTATAGCTGGGTGGGTATCCTCGGACAGCGCCTGCACAGGTATAAGGTTCTTGCATCAGGAGAATGTCTAGATTTTCTTCTTCGGCCCTTTTCCTTATCTGTCCCGCTACAGCGATGGCTCGTTGTGCATTAAGTTGGAGGAATTTAATGCAGCTGTTGTTGTAACTTTAAGGAAGAGTCCCCATAATATATTCTTGATTGTTGGGCGCTTCTTGCTTTAATATATACCGGGCATTTGTTATCTCTGACTGAATGTGTGTGGGGGAGTTTTTGCCACTTGCAGTTTGCGCAAGCTGGGTCGCTTTGTTTATTTGGACAGTTTGCATAATTGTGCCCCTTCTCAGCACAGTGTCTGCAAGTTGGCTCCTGCTGGACGCACGTGTGGGTGGTGTGGCCGAATCGGCAACACCGGAAGCACTTTGGGACTGCGATGTGTTCCTGAAGCGGTGGGAGCTCCAGTTTATATATATCCTCTCTTGTTTTGTTATCACCCTCCATGCCTCAGGGGCCAGTCCGACCACCCAGTTTATTGAGCTACCATTCCCGCTCTTGGTTTGGTGTTTAGGTACCAGTAGACTTGCGTGGTCTCTGTCTGGTAGATGTTGTTGGAGGTTTCTTGTGTATATCTCCTCGCAGATGGAAGTGGGGGTCAGATCCGGGTCTGTGCCGAATATAACAATTGAGGGGCCTTTTTCTCTAGGCAGCTCAGCAGAGAATCCGAGCGTCGGTATCTTGGCGTTATTTATAATCAAGTTGGCATCGTCTTTTGTTTCCGTCTCGATTATTACCCCAGTGTTACGCGTTTTCCTGATGGTTCTAATCTTGGCTGTTTTGAATTCTTGGGTCAGAGAGTCAATGACTTTCTTCTTGACCTCTTCGCTAGTTTTAAGAGTATCAATAGTGGTTGGTTTAAGAACCACAAGATGTGGTGTAGGGAGCAGCGTCTTCCTGGGTGCAGACTTGGTGTTGGTGGTGTTTGTGAGAGCCATTGTTGTCGCAGTTTGATTCCTCAGCGCATCAGAATATGTCGGGGCGCGCTGTGGCATTTGACTTGCCCCGCATTCCATATAGGCCTGTAGCCGTGTAGTAGCTCTCTCTCTGTCAAGATGTTCATCATGTAAGATTGTCTCCATCTTGTGGAAGATTGTGACAATCTCAGATCTGAGTGCTGCTGACACTCTATTTGAGTTTTCCTTGAAAATGTTCTCAAGTGCGGTTTTCAGAAAGAGCGTCTTTTCGTATATGGTACCCTCCGGTATGGCAGGGTCGAGGGGTGAGTCCTGCTGTATGTCTTCTTTTTGGTCTTTTTGTGATGTGGCTATTTCTGGCTGTTCTTTAGTTTCTGTATGGGAACGTGTTTCCCGCCCCAATCTAGGGATCACTTGATTTCGATTTTTCCGCTTGGTTAGTTGCGATCCAGAACGGGAGTCCTCCTATTCGTCCTGGGGTTCCACAATAACAGGGTCGTCACTCTGGCCCGGGGATTTATTGTGTTTTCCTGTTCTTCCTTCCATTTCACGAAATGAAAATGATGGCAAATGATACCCACCACAAGTCCATGGCATATAGCCAAAAGATTAGCAATCAATGGTTTATTTGGGCTGTTATACCGTAATCTACCAATTTTCCAATAAGTCCTACTGAATCCGCCAGGGGGCGTAGCAGCTTTGCATATTCAAATTAATGTTCAGGACCATAACTAATCTAGATTTGCATAATTTAACACACAGCACAGCTAGTTCACTATGTAAATAGTTCAGCAAGCAATCAAATTAATAAATGTTAATCACTGCTAGAGTATAGGAAATTGTTCCCGAAAAATGCATTGGAAACAAGGCCGCTGCGTTTGACAGAATAAACTGTTGTGTTCCGTTAATTAATCGCCTTCAGATCGGAAGGTCACCACAATCCCAAGTAAGGCTATTAGCAGGGAGGTACGATGGCACTCTTAACGCCTGCAAAAATAGGAATGTTTGACCTTGTGTTTTCCCGTCGTTGACTGTAAAGCTTTTGTAGCTGAGAACTTTGACCTTGTGTCACACTGCAGCGGACAGAGTGTCTTAACACATATACAAAGGGTACTAGGAAAGTTTTTCAATACAGCTTTGTTTATTTATTTTTTTCAAAGTAATTTCCTCTACATTCAATACACCTCTCCATCCTCCGAAACCAATCTTTAAACCAGTTCTGCCAAGTTTCACTAGGGAGTAAAGCACACTCGTTGTCCCAAGCCCGTAGAAGGTCCTCATCACTGGAAAACCGCCTCCCTTTTAGCTTCATTTTCACATGCGGGAACAGTGCAAAGTCGCAGGGAGCAAGGTCTGGCTTTTGGGAGGGTGCTCGAGAAGTTTCAGTCCTGTCGTGGTCAAATATTCGGTGCAGGCTTTGGCGCGGTGAGCTGCAGCATTATCGTGATGGAGGTACCAGGTGTCCATTCTTGACTTTGGCCGCAGGTTCTTCATAGATCCAATGACTTTAGGCAGGCATTGTTCAGTATACCACTTAGCTGTGACTGTCTTCTGCGTGTCCAAAACGACACGTTCCACAATTCCACTCGATTTGAAAAATACAGCTATCATTTTCTTCTTTACAGATCGGGATTTTCTGACAATTACGGGTGTGTCGTCATCATCAAAGACCCAAACCTTGTTTTGAGCCTTGGTCGGCAGATCGTAATAGTACAGCCAAGTCTCGTCACCTGTCACGATGTTGTTCACATATCGAGATTGTCCCTTATCAAACTTTTTTAACATCTCCCGGCACCAAGTCACACGTCGTGTCATCTGCTCTTCAGTCAGTTGATGCGGCACCCAGAGAGAGAACAAAGTTTCTTCACGTGCAAATGATCTTGCAGAATCGAACGAATTGCTGGTGCATTTAGGCCCAAAGTATCCTCTATCTGTTGGTAGGTCACTCGCCTGTTTTCGTCAAACATTTTCCTCACAGCAGTAACGTTTTCCTCCGTAACTGACGTTCGTGGCCTTCCCGGCCTCTCAGAATCCTCCAGAGTGAAATTTCCCCTTTGGAATTCTCTATACCACCTGAATATCGTTGTACGATGTGGACAATCATCATCTAGTGCAAGAGTCATTTCTTCTAAGCACTGGTCTATGGTTAAACCACGCACGAAATTATACCGCAAAACTGTCCTTATCTCATTTCGTGACCACGATGCCATCGCAAGCACTTTACACTCTCACTACTAATGAATAACTTAACTGAGCCCATCGACTTGGTGCGGCGGTTACTATGCACGTATGAGCATGTCTCAACATGCAGCAACAAGCAGCTTCCTGTGATTCATTGTTGCGTCATATTGCAAAACTTTCCTAGTACCCTTTGTACATATCATATAGGAAAATTTCAAAATAAAAGGTTACCTGATGACAATCTGCATAATATAAGTTGAAGGACGAGAAGAACATCCAATAAAGCATCTATTAGTATAAGTTTAGAATTCATAAACGGGAAGAAACTATTTAAATTTTTAAAAAGTTGAAGAGCATACAAATCACTTGTCAACACACTACACGCGCACGCGCTGACCTCCTCTTCTAAAAGTGAAGTGGGAAATTATCGACCTGTCAATCTGACTTCAGTGGTAGCGAAAATCATGTTCAACAAATCTGGTTCGCTATTTTGAAAGGGTCGCTCATGAGCTGGATTTAGGGAATAATTTCGACATTGTTTATTTAGATTTCAGCAAAGCTTTTGAGTCAGTCCCACATGTGCGGTTGTTTTATAAGCTGGAATAGGTTGGAATCACTGGGAAAATGCTTAGATGGATAGAAGGATGGCTTCAGGGCAGGAGGCAGAGGGTTGTAATAAATGACTATTCATCAGATTGGGTTGATGTAAAAAGTGGGGTTCCCCAAGGATCAGTATTAGGACCACTGTTGTTTTTAATTTTCATAAACGACATTGATGAAGGGATAGAGGGTGTGATGTCTAAATTTGCAGATGATGTTAAAATTGGTAGAGTAGTTAATGATCACTGTCAAGCTGAGCTTCTTCAGAGAGACCTAGATAGACTTCAGGAATGGTCAGAAAAATGGCAGCTATGCTTTAATCCAATAAAGTGTAAGGTATTACACCTGGGAAACAGTAATCCCAAAATAACTTATTCACTTGGTGGAGTTCAACTAAACCCAGTACTGGAGGAAAGGAACTTGGGTGTTACGATACGGTCAGACATGAAATTCTCTGAGCATTGTAAACAGGTTGCAAGGAAGACCCATGGTGTCCTATCGATGACCTATCGAACTTTTGCAAGTAGAGATGGAGACGTGATAATCTCATTATATAAGGCTTTTTTTGGACCCCACTTGGAATACTGTGTTCAAGTATGGAGACCGCACCTAAAACATTGAGCTTCTTGAAAGGGTGCAAAGACGGGTAACTCGCCTGGTGAGATCGGCAAAGGGGCGTCCTTATGAAGAAAGACTTCGAATATGTGGGTTGCAGAGTTTGGAAACTAGACACCTTAGAGGAGATTTGATTGAGGTGTTTAAGGCTCTGAGAGGCATCAGTAAAATGAATGAGGACGAAATTTTCAAGATTATAAATGATGCTAGAACTAGGGGACATAAATTCAAGTTACGGGGAGAGATGTTTAGATTGAACTGCAGGAAGTTTTATTTTAGCCAGCGAGTTGTTAATTACTGGAATGGGTTGCCTGCGTGGGGTAGAGCCTGACAGTTTGGGGAAATTCAAAGGTCATCTGGTAGTACCTTCGGATGAGGGAAACGCATAGGATGATAGGTTTAATTTCCTTTTCTTTTATTAATTATTAGTTTGGTTTTTTTTATCATTGTTTTATTCTGTTTTTTTTTTTTTTTTTTTTTGGCTGGTGCAGCATAGGCTTTCTTGCACCATGCGGCCATTATTAATACTACTACTAAAATATCTAGTCAGTCTCAGAGGATGACAGCAAGATTTTTTTCGTCCAGCAAAACAGACAAACTGACCAGAGAATACTCACAGTTTACGGACATAAATACGCATGGGAGGATGTTGTTGTTTTGTTTTTAGGAGCATTAGCAACTAAGGCCATATTGCTCCGGGAATATGCGGTCGTCATAACTTGACCTTTCCGCATCGTCCGTATTTGGTGGTCACGGGCTCGAACCCCGGTCTAATCAAGAAGCGTGTGCTACGCACCTGCTCCTGCCCACGCAGGCGCCACATGGGAGGATGAGTTTGTTCGTACGGTAACCCTAATATAATATATATATATATATATAAAAACACCTCCATATGACGTATTCTAATATGCATATATAAACACCTCCATATGACGTATTCTAATATGTATATATAAACACCTCCATATGACGTATTCTACATAGCAAAAAGTGGGATTTACAGGAGGTCATGAAGATCCCAGTTAATCTGTCTCTAGATAATGGGAACTAATTCTGCATAAAATATCTAGTAGAAAAACCGACAGAGAGAAAATACGAGAGACTATTGCACAGTTTTTAATTATTTATTTCAATTATGTTTAACTAGTTGTGTATATTCGCATAATTAAGAAAAAATTAGTATTTACAGTTTGAAATCGGTGGGGGGGGGGAGATGTGGTACATGCCTTTCCTCTAGCTTCAAAGCTGTTGTCAATAGCGACTGTAATTTCGTTCGATTAAGGGATGCGATTTGCTTAAATTATCTTATATAGTTTCGTCCTGCCTTTCTCAATTACATTCCTCTCCGCTGTAAGGAAATCGAGAGATCTAACTCTTGATATCCCTGCCAGCAGCGCAGCCAGTGAAAGATTTTTTTGCTGATGGATTTTTAATCTATGAAAGAAGACAGTTGAATCCAGAAACTGTTTATAAGTTGCTATTTCTTCAAAAAAAAAAAAAAAAAAATCTGTAAATCAAAAAATTTATCAAAAAAATCTGTAAAATTAATTATATGTTTAATATATTTTTATTCCTTTTTTTTGTTATTATATACAATAAATATATATTAATATTGTTGATTATAAAATTAAGTACACTAAGTGGCCGCCCACATAGGTAGCATAATAGGTATATAATCACCATCTTCCCCACTGTTTTGAAACGAGTTGAGTTCGAATCCCGTCAATGACCCAAGGTACTGTTATGGATCTTTTTCACAGCATGGCTGAATTAGTCGGTGTCAGCATGGTTTTTTTCCAGGAAACTCGGGTTTTTCGTTCAGCAAACCGACCACAGAACACGTAATTTACAGACATATTATTTGTAAAAGAATAAGAGAAGTTTATCTCAATATGATACATAGAACACTTCCGTATGATACTCTCCAGAAATTAAAGCGAAAACAATTAAAAAATCGAAAAGCTTATATTACAGTAAGAAATAATTAACAATTATTAAAAATCAAATGAACACAATTAAAAATCAATTTAACGCAATTAAAAATTAAGTAAAAAATTAATTTAACGAAAAAAATTGCAAAACGATTTTTCTTTCCTGAAGCTGACAATGCTTTTTGACCGTATGTCGTGATCACAGGAATGAAAATTACCGAATAGGGATGAGCATGGAACTTAAATAGGGATTATTTGTCTTCGCACATGCGCATAAAGGATCACGAGTTGGGGCTTAGAAATGGCGGATGAACATTAACAGAATTCTCATGTAATTTAATTTCGACGGTTTCTGCAATTAATAGTCTCGTATAATTACGTTGGACTCTAAGTATTTTGGCCTCGTTAAATAAAAAAGTATGTTTTTTGTTAATGGCATGAATGGCTAATTCTGGCGCTGCTGAACGAGAAGCACGAACTGAGGCCGCGTGTTGATTAACACGAAACTTCAGAGGAAACCGCTTAGAACCCTGATAAAACGAGTCGCAATCACCGCAAGAAATGTTGTATACCAGATCATTTATTTGTGTTGCGAAAGAAAAGGACTGAGCGATTGTTCAGTACAGTGTGTAATTTCCGTATTGGCCTGGTTACAATTTTAAATTAGATATCGTTAAAGAATCCGTTAAGTTGTTTGTGCCACTGTTCAACATATGGGACAGAAATAAAGCGTTTTTTGATATTACCATTGTTGGTTGATGTATTTTTTTGTATTCTATCCTTAGCTAATTTTGTCTATTGTATCAAATGGGTAACCCCTGGTTAAGAATCTGCTAGTTAATATTTGCATTTCTGAGCCCAAATCAGATTCCGTCGTTGAATATTTATAAGCATTGAGAAATTGATTAAAGATAATCGATCTTTTGTAGGTGAACGAGTTATAGCTGTAATAATGCAGAAGCATACCAGTGTTTGTAGGTTTTCGATAGATGTTAAATTGGATTTTATTCGCGTCCCGAGTAAGCGTGAAATTTAGAAAATTTAATGACTTAGTATTCGTATTCTCCCTCTTCAATGTAAATTTGAGTCTAGAATAATATTCATTATTAAACAAATGTAAAATGTCTTGGATAGTGCTACTATCGGTAATGACTAGAACATCGTCTAAATACCTCCCATATAATGTGATATGGAGGTAGAAAAGGCGTTAAATGTATACTTTGAATCGTTAAGAGATAGAGCTCCGATATTAGGCCATTCAGGCTTAATATCGGCCACTCAAGATTTTCGATTTTTTAATTGTTTTCGTTTTAATTTCTGGGGAGTAGCATACGGAAGTGTTCTACGTATCATATTGAGGTAAACTTCGCTTATTCTTTTATAAATATTGATATGAACGTAGAACGTATTGAGCATTATAACTCTGGTTCATACTAGCCATGTTATATACAGTGCAATATGGCCTAAGTTGCTAATGTGCCTAAAACCCTACAACTGAGTGACCACTTCATCATGTATACCTATCTACCTACCTACTTAATAGCGTGTAGGTCCTCTTTAAAAAAATAAAAACTTTTCTGTTTATACTCCGGGACAACCAAACGGTCAGACGAGTTCACAAGATAGACAGAATGCAAGAAACAGCACCGTATTCAGCAGTCACGGGCTTGAACCCCTGTCACTCAAGGCACGTGTACTTATAGCACTCAGAACAACCTAATTTCATCGTGGCATGGATTCAAAGAGTGTAGAAAGCGTGTAGTGATGCTGGTCCATGTTGACCAGCTGAACTGCTGAACTGCTTCCCACAGTTTTTGCAAACTGGATAGGTGCGGGACTCTACTCCGAAACTGAATTCCACAACTGAATTGAGTTCTGGTGACTGCGGAAGCCACCGCAGCAAGTTGAATTTACACTCATTTTCTCTACAATTCTGACTTTGTGACATGGCGCATTATTCTGTTGAAACAATCCATTCGCAGATGGATACACTGCAGTCATGATGGGATTCGGCTGGTCAGAAACAATTTCCAGATAACTTGCGACATCCAAATGTTGTTCCACTGGGATGAAGGAGACCATGTGTACCACGAAAACACTTCTCACTTCATTTCACCGCCACCATCATCCTGCATTTTTGACTTAGCGCAATGGTTCCATGGACTCATGCTGTTATCCCTATGTTCTGGTTGTTGTTGTTATTGTAGGGTTTTAGGAGCATGGGCGACTAAGGCCATATTGCTCCGTGTGTATTGTCTATAAATTGCATGTGTTCTGTGGTCGATTTTCTGTTTGCTGGAAGAAATACTCGAGTTTCCGGGAGAAAAAACTATGCTACCCTCGCCTGAGACCGAATAACTCAGCCATGTTGTGAAAAAGAGAGCGCACACACATATTCGCGAAGAGGCGCAAGTGTGGTGTGGTTGTGTCCTGTGCCACTATAACTGATGCATTTCTTCGCCTTTCCCTAACCCCTGAATTAGAAATTTCCCTAAATCCTAAAAGTCTCTTCAATGATATTAGCAAAAACTCATACGTCTGTAACAAAAACTCTGTCCATATAAATTCCATCTTTACAAAACAAATTCGTTTTTATAATTAGAACAGGCAAGGCACAAAAAATTCCTCACGTCTCTGACGGGACTCGAACTCAGGCCTTTCCCACGCAGTGCAGGAACGACGGGGATTCTATCAACTGTGCTATGCACGAGAGCCATGTTTTAGTTTTTCCATCAACGTGAAAAGCAGAAACCAGGATTACTCAGACCAGACAACGTTTTTGCAATCTTCCACTGTCCAGTGTTGGCGTTCATGAACTCACTGTAACTATGCTTTCTGCCTTCTTGTTTTTTTTCTGACAGAAGAGCAACCCTTTTCGGTCGTTGACAAGATTTGAGACATTCATGACAAGATGCGAGTTGTGCGTTTTTGATATGCTACTTTGGTATCACTGTTGTACCAGGTAGTTATTTCACTGACTGTTGTCTTTCTTTTACCCTGCACAATTCTTATTAGAGTTCGTTGGCTTCCCGCATCAACGATCTGCTTCCGACCACAAAATCGCGGTTGATTGGATGTTGATTGTTATTGGCATTCTCAATACACCGGAGATACAGTCACAGCTGCAAGTTCTAACACATTGTCTGGTAGTCGCAAAGTTTGCATTAAGTTAAGTGCTGTTAGTGTTCACTGCTTTGAGAGCTGCATAATGGAAGATTTGAAGATTTTGTTATACCGTATTGTGTTATTTTGTTATAACCTATTGTGTATGAATGTTACAGAAATGTTACAGAAATGCCAGAGGCTTGGTAAAAGAAGTGCTTTTAGAATATAGCAAGTTTCTATTGGCACAGATGCATTAAAAAAGGTAGAGAATCTGTGGTTGCAAAAACCACTCTTAAACAATTTATCAAGAAAAAACTTCTGGGAGTTCTACAGTAGGTTAATCGATTACGCATGAAAATTTCGAAAGGAGAAAGCACTGGCAGACCACAGCGATGAAGATTAAAATTAAGCCCATTCCGCCAATTATATGATCAATCTGTGTACTAATAGCAGACTCCAACTGACTGACAAATTAGAGGAAACTGGTATCCATTTGTTGCACTTCTGAAAATGGATGTCAACATTTTTCAATTTTCCATAAAAAAAAATAAAAATAATGGAGTTGTCGCAAGTTGGTCAGGGACGTCCTTCTCACCATCAGCACTCCTCTGTAGTTGCATTGCTGTTTAATGAGATCACCGTATACAGAAGTATCATGTGGCTAATACTTTTCTCAGTTGCTTTTTTTTTCTCTCTTTCTTCTCTCCGTGAAAGTCTCAATATTACAAGAGAGGATGATAACGGCCAACTTGATCAGCATCTTTGTTTACTCCATGAACTTGTGAAGTTTGGCGCTCATCAAATTATGCACTGTGTTAGCTGGACTTGTTTATCTTTTAACTAGGAAACTCGACTTTTATTAGTTTTAAGGCAATTGACACCACTTAACTTATATAAATGTCTGGAATTTTTAATAGTATATATTGTAACTGTTTCATATAATTATATTTAATTTATTTTATCCTGTTTTATATTTTAATCTATTTTAGTATTTCATATCACCCTACCCTGACATTAGAAAACTCATAATACCAATGAGAATATTTAATTTCAGCTGCCTTGTAATTAAATTATAATAAAGGAAAAATTCTGTTTGTACTCCTCAACGACTAAATTAGTCAGAGGAGTTTGCAATTAATCATTTCGACAAGTATACGCCCATTACTGTATTTTGTTGTCAAGTGAACTTGAACCACAGTCAACTCAAACGCATGTAATACTGTATTTCTGAGCTGACCACTCGAATACGTCAGGCCTATATGTGAATCCTTTGGTCTTCGTATGCCTTGAAAGGAAAATTGTGTACTCTTATTTAAAACAAAAGATGGATCGAGCAAGTGAGAAATTATGAAGTTGTGAGAAAGGTAGTTGAGAAGAGATGCTTAACTGAAATAATCAGAAGGAAGCAGAGACATTGAACAGGACATGCGCTATGGGGTGAGGGCATGTATTGTGAGAGGTGGACATCACAGGGCATGTATTGTGAGAGGTGGACATCACAGGACATGTGTTGTGAGATGAGGACATTACAGGACATGTATTGTGTCCCGATACGACACTGTGTGACACATTAAGCCAATATGCCACCTCCGCCTGCGACTGCCCGGCTTCAAGTCATCCAACAATCTCAAAGAATCATCTAAACGACTATAACTTGCCATGCTGTACTGTAGATGTGGCTATCCCACTGAGCAAGCCAAAAAAAACGGGAATGAAGTTGTCGCAACCCCTGTTTTTTTAGGCATGAATAATATGCATAATGTACTCTATAAGGTGGGGCTGATGGATTCCTATTGGATACTCGGAATTTGCATGCCAGGATGCCTATTATATCAAATATTCGCTTTCGGCAACACTGTTCCCGAAAAAATATTCATGAAAACCATACTTCCCGAAAAAATATTCATGAAAACCATATTGTTCTGTTAATTTTGTCGATCAGTGTATGAACAGAAGATTCACGTCATGTTGAAACTAGGGTCATAATTTCTGGCAATGAAAGTGTAACTTAAACTCTGTGCCTTTATTTAGCTTCCTTTGTGATTTTTAAAATCGATTATATAATTTTTATTTTATTATTATTATTTATTTATTATTATTTTTTTTAACGTCGTGAGTTGTGCCACTAACAAGAGGCGAGCCTGTCACAAGTGAAATGTGAGGCGTAGGTTGGTAGCAAAACATATAACTGGACCACAGAATGCATGCTATTTTCAGACACAATACAATGACGCCTCACAGCCTTCGTTGGTTTAGTATAGAAACAAATTACAAAAAAGCAATACGGATATTTTTTTTTAACTCGAATTTTTCATACCACGACACGGGCAGTCCAACCACAGGACACACAATTTACGTACATTAATATACCTATAATGCCTGATGCCTTAATTATTACTTCCGCTCAATTTCTAAACAATTCTTTAATATTGGTATATGTAAAACATAATAGATTCCCTTCTCGGCTATATACTTGTAATAACGGGGCATTTACCCATACTGTATTTTGGATTGAATAATAAATAAATATGCGGGCAATTTATATTATTGATAATTTGCTTGTAAATTTTGTGTTTTATATGGCAGTTCATTAATGTTTCATTCCAGTAAATCATTATATTTATTTTTTAATCGTAAAATCTTAAATAATTAAATCGTACGTATGCCTTTCATTTAATACGTTAAATTTTATTTGTTGTGATTTGTACATTAATATATATCTTTCAAAGAAGTAAAATACCGCGAGAGGGAGCTTCAGACCATCGTTGCAGAAGATAGTGATGTAAATAAGTGAATTAATTCGTGCAGTTGTATTTGTTTTTAGGTAAGTCTTATGAAATAATATGAATTAATTACTGTGCAAGTGTTTCTAGGATGATTTATTTTCTATGTTGAAAATTGGATAATTAATAAGTTAGTACTGTGTAAACAAACGTGAATTATGAAATCCGGAGAGCAAGAAAATGCATTCATATTTCTTCAAACCACTCGTAAGTTTTTTTGAATTTATTCAAAAAATATTAAGTATTCAAAGAAACTATTCAATAAGTTAATTAGTACTATTCTGCAAGACTTACCCAAAATGTTTTAAAGCATAAAGCAAATATTTTTAGGTAAGTCTCATAAAATAATATGAAACAATTGCTAATTAATTTATTATTAGATTAGTTTTTATATGTGTATATTTTATGATTGCATGCATTTTTATTTGTTTCTTGCGGTGCTGATGTACATGATGTACGGGACTCTGTTATTCAGTATTAGGGAAGAACCACTTTTAATCTGACATACAGGATTAACTATGACTAAAACAGCCCACCCAATATCCTATTTTCTTCAAATGGTTATTACGATGTCGATCCTTTTACTTTTATTACTATATTATGGACATTATTATTATATTATGTCCAGTGCTCAAGTCGTAAAAAAATATATTTTTTACGTAAAATAATTACGCAAAAAATAATTTTTAAAATAAAATAATATATTTTACGTAAAAAATATATACGACATATTTACTCACTTATATATATATATATATATATATATATATATATATAAGAGTGAGTAAAAAAAAAAAATATATATATAGGTCGATAAATTCAATAAAGTGGTATTTTACTACAGGTATTAGTGTGTATACGGATCAGGTAATCAAGCTAGCATATATAGGCTATCTTAAGTCTGTTTGGCCTAATCAAGCTAGCATATATAGGCTATCTTAAGTCTGTTTGGCCTAATCAAGCTAGCATATATAGGCTATCTTAAGATAGCCTATATATGCTAGCTTGATTACCTGATCCGTATACACACTAATACCTATAGTAAAATACCACTTAATTGAATTAATCGACCTATATTAAATCATGCACGTATAATGTCGAATTGTCCTATGTACAATGGCATTAACGTTGCATATATGACAAAAACTATAATATACAATTCTAGCATTAAAAACTTTAAACATTACATATACACTATGCTATATATATATATATATATATATATGGCATATTTACTTACTTATATATACGCCATATATCTTCTTCTTCTTCTTCAATGCTGCCGAATGGCGTTTGCGACTTCGTTTTGATATTGTTCTCTGTCTAGCGCTGCGTGTAGAATTTGTGCTGTTGTCATGTGAAGCCAAGTGTTGATGTTATCTAGCCATGCCAACGGCATATATAACAATTGCAATACTATACGTATTGCCTAAGAATCAAATTCTAATAAATTTATTTTATTAATTTTTAGTAAGTATTTTAATAATATTTGTTTTGTTTTTTAAGTCTTTCAAAAACCAGAAGGTATACGCTATTCACCTAAAAAAATCCAAAGGGTATACGGCTTATACCCTCCCTACAGCCCTGATTAAGTCTATTTAAATACTTTAATTTAATTCTTAAATTAACAATACATTTTTATGACTTTCTTCGAATATATATATGAAGTGCTGTTAAATATATTAATTAAAACTATATTCTACAGTATTAAAAAAGTTACAATAAGTGATCTTTATGTATCTGATGGCATTCACACGAAATCCATTGATTTAAAGCTATAAAGTTCGGTGAAAACATCTCTTTGCATATACGATGTTCACATAAATTAGTACTCTCACAAACTGAGTTTTCAGTGAGCTTTCGAGCAACAAGCCAGTACTAGAAATTCTAAAGCAGCGCTGCACAATATTTTATGTTGAAGGACCGCATTGCAGGTTTCATGAGACTCCGAAGACCATCAGTGTGCGACATGACAGGCGGGTCTCAATGTACATCAAACCTCAAATGGTGAGGTTTGATGTACACGACTGCCCTTAGCAGTTAACGTGTTAATTATGAATCATGTGTTATTATGTTATTAATGTGTTAATTATGTTAATCAATAAAAGAACTTACTATTTAAACTTCTAGAAATGATCTCGAAGCGTTTGCAACTTTGTCACGTATACTGTATATCAATTGGGGTTTATGCTTTTATCTGAACAGCCATGAAGCGCTGATATTGCGAGAAGGAATTGTTCCATATTTTACTTCTAGGCTGTCTACTTTGAGTGGTGATACAGTAATTTTAAAAATCTTTCGCGTCTGACAAAACTTTATCGCAGGCTGTAGTTTGAACATTCTGTTCTATAGTAATTAGTTAAGAATTAGAATAGAAAAATTAGAACAGTAAAGAATAATATCATTTGTAAACATAAAGTTTGAATGAGGATATTGTCTGTACTCTGCCTCTTTAACAAGTGATAAATTATGCTGTAATTATGCGATAGCTAACTTCATTCCGTGTTCCACTGAGAAATCCTTGAGATTGCTTTTTTCGCTGCCAGTAGATGTTTGAATAATTAAGCTGTTGCTTGAGTTACCACTCAAGCAGCATACCAATCAGTGTACTCATTCATTAATTAACTGTTGTTTATTGAAACGAATGTTAATTTTTTTTTTTTGTTTTTTTCACCATCCATTAGAATTCATTATTGGAAATTAGCGAAATAATGAGCACTTAAACCTGCGTGATGCGTAATCTGTATTTAATTTCGGAAAAAAATTACAGATTATTCTCAGATTTTTTGTGCTGCTTCCTGTACCACTTCTTCAGAAACTCTTGTAATGCTATGCTTATGATACCATCATCCTCACATACCAAGATGGTGGCTTTCAATTCAGTATATTGCATTCATATGTTTTTCAGTACTGTAGTCTCAAACTAAGGATGTAATAATAATAGTAATAACATTCGCCATATAAATAAATCTTTATTGTGAAGTACAGAATTACATACAACACAATATCCCATTATGGCGACAAGTGTCAGGGGTTCACATGTAGGAGCTTGAGGAAAACAGATTACAAAATACAGCATCCAATACTACAAAAAAAAAAAAAAAAAAAAAATACAGCTTAGCAATCAACACATTAATAGTGCAAGGACGCCACTGGGTTTTTGCTGCAATGGCAAAAAAAAATAAATAAAAATAAAAATAATATATATATATATATAAATAAAACTCATGTGTATAAGAATATACAAATTATGGGCTTCCTTCCTTACATAGGTGACTATCCAGTTGACCTTTGAATTTCTTCAAACTGTAAGCCTCAACTACCTGAGAAGGCAATCTGTTCCAGCAATCAGCGACTCGCTGGCTAAAAGAAAACTTCCTAGAAGCTAGTCTAAACCTCTTCCCCTGTAATTTCAATTTATGTCCCCGAGTTCAGGAATTCTTTATAGCAATGAAAATTCCATCTTCTTTCATTTTACTACCCTCTCTCCGAGCCTTATAAACCTCAATTCATAGGTCACCTCTGAAATACCGATTTGCCAAGCCCTGTAGCCCACATAATCAGAGTTTTTTCTCGTACGGTTGCCCTTTTGCCGATCTCACCAAGAGAGTTGCCCGTCTTTAGACCCTTTCAAGATGCTGAATGTCTTTCTTCAGATGAGGTCGCCATACTTGAACACAGTATCTCAAATGTGGTCTTACAATTGTCTTATACAGTGGGATTATGACCTCCCTGTCTCTACAAGGCAATGTTCGATAAATCGTTGATAGGACACCATGGGCTTTCGTGGCTGCCTGTTTAGACTGCTCAGAAAACTTCATATCAGCCTGTATTATAACTCCCAGATCCCTTCTTCCTCTATTTTTTTAAATTCAACCTCACTAAGTATATAATTTATTTTAGGGTTGCTGTTCCCCAAGTGTAAGACCTTACATTTTGCAACATTAAAACACAGCTGCCACTTTTCTGACCATTTTTGAAGTCACTTCTTGGCATTGATCATTAGCAACCCTACCAATCGTTACTTCGTCTGCAAATTTTGACATCATGGCTTCTATCCTTTCATCGATGTCGTTTATAAAAATCAGAAGCAATAATGGTCCAAAGAACTGACCCTTGGGGGACCCCATTCCTGAATTACACCAATCTGAAGAATATCCATTAATCACAACTCTGAGCTTTCTGCCCTGCAGCCACCCAGCAATCCATCTTAAAAGCTTTCCAGTAATCCCAACATTTTCCCAATAATCTCTCATGAGAGACTGAGCTAAAATTCAAATAAAATATGTCCAAATTGTTCCCTACATCCAACTCATGAGTAACTGTGCCAAAACAGCCTACTAAGTTAGTTTAAACATGATTTTCCCCTAACAAAAAAACCATGTTGTGTCCTTCAGAATGTTATGTCTATCTAAATGTCCCTGGATTGCACCTTTAATCATTTCCTCTAAGATATTCGCTATCACTGAAGTCAGACTACCTGGTCTGAATTTACTGCTTCACTCTTAGAACTGCCTTTATGTATTGGCGATACGTTGGCACTTTTCCAATCCAATGGAATCTTTCCTGGGTCTAAAGATACCCTCATAATTAACCTCAATGGTTCAATACACTTCTTGGCGGCCTTCCCAAAATTACTGGGTATGTGCTATCAACTCCGGGAGCCTTCTTTGCCTCGAAGGTTTTTCGAATAAACAGTCATTTGTAATTTGGAAATCACTAATTTCATATGGCTTGTCGTCACCAGCACAGCTTCTTCTCAGCACAAAGGGTTTTTTGTCAGTAAAGACAAAATGCAAAGTACTTATCCAATTCATTTGCAACATCAGCTGGGTTGTCTAAGCCTAATCTGATCAATGAATCTGATCTGATTCACTTTTTTCTTCCATGTATTGACATACATGGAAGAAATTTTCATTGAACCATTGGGGCTAATTATGCGAGCATCACTAGACTCTGGGGAGATTCCCTTGGATTGGAAAAGTGCAAATGTATCTCCCATACATAAGGGTGGCTCTAAAAGTGAAGTTGGAAATTATCGACCTGTCAGTCTGACTTCAGTAGTAGGGAAAATCATGGAGGCAATGATCAAGGGTGGAATTCAGGATCATTTGGATCGAATTGAAATTCTCAAGGATACTCAGCATGGTTTTGTAAAGGGAAAATCATGTTTAACAAACCTGGTTCGCTATTTCGAAAGGGTCACTCACGAGCTGGATTTAGGCAATAATTTCGACATTGTTTATTTAGATTTCAGCAAAGCTTTTGACTCAGTCCCACATGAGCGGTTGCTTTATAAGCTGGAACAGGTTGGAATCACTGGGAAAATCCTTAGATGGATAGAAGGATGGCTTCAGGGCAGGAGGCAGAGGGTTGTGATAAATGGCTATTCCTCAGATTGGGTTGATGTAAGAAGTGGGGTTCCCCAAGGATCAGTATTAGGACCACTGTTGTTTTTAATTTTCATAAAAGACATTGATGAAGGGATAGAGGGCGTGATGTCTAAATTTGCAGATGATGTTAAAATTGGTAGAGTAGTTAATGATCACTGTCAAGCTGAGCTTCTTCAGAGACCTAGATAGACTTCAGGAATGGTCAGAAAAATGGCAGCTGTGCTTTAATCCAACAAAGTGTAAGGTATTACACCTGGGAAACAGTAATCCCAAAAAAACTTATTCACTTGGTGGAGTTCAACTAAACCCAGTACTGGAGGAAAGGAACTTGGGTGTTACGATACGGTCAGACATGAAATTCTCTGAGCATTGTAAACAGGTTGCAAGGAAGGCCCATGGTGTCCTATCGATGATCTATCGAACTTTTGCAAGTAGAGATAGGGACGTGATAATCCCATTATATAAGGCTTTTGTTGGCCCCCACTTGGAATACTGTGTTCAAGTATGGAGACCGCACCTAAGGAAAGACATCGAGCTTCTTGAAAGGGTGCAAAGAAGGGTAACTCGCCTGCTGAGATCGGCAAAAGGGCGTCCTTATGAAGAAAGACTTCGAATATGTGGGTTGCAGAGTTTGGAAACTAGACATCTTAGAGGAGATTTGATTGAGGTGTTTAAGGCTCTGAGAGGCATCAGTAAAATGAATGAGGACAAAATTTTCAAGATTATAAATGATGCTATAACTAGGGGACATAAATTCAAGTTACGGGGGAAATGTTTAGATTGGACTGCAGGAAGTTTTATTTTAGCCAGTGAGTTATAAATTACTGGAATAAGTTGCCTTCATGGGTGGTAGAGGCCGACAGTTTGGGGAAATTCAAAGGTCATCTGGATAGTACTTTCGGGTAAGGGAAGCGCATTGGATGATAGGTTTAATTTCCTTTTTATTTTTATTTATTATTTTTTTATTTATTAATTATTATTATTTAGTTATTTATTTATTTTTTTGTTTTTATTATTGTTTTGTTCGGATTTTTTTTTTTTTTTTTTTTTTTTGGCTGGTGCAGCATAAGCCATAGGCTTTCTTGCACCATGCGGCCGTTACTAATACTAATACTAATACTAATACATGAAAAATTCCTTGTCCCCATTCTTTACTCTCTTAGCCAGTGCTTTCTCATACGCAGCTTTGGCCTTCCCTAACCTTATTTGTGGTACTGTTACAGATCAACTTGTACCTCTTCTACATGGTGATCTGTAATAGTACTGTTATATTGTTCGTCGCACCGTAACTGTCCCATGCTATCTACTTTTCTGCTTTATTTGACCGACCAGCAGCTCTGCATTCTTTGATTTCGGCATCCTTCTCCTACAATATTTCTTTATGAAGTATTTTTGGGTCTAACGGCACCATGGACTTTTCCCATCTCCGCGTATGTTCATTGTATCGAGGACAGTACTCTGTCAAAGCCAAAGATTTAAAAATGTGTGGATCGTGTGTTGTGTAGTATGCTGTGCCCATTGTTCGTCTGTCTTATTAGCCGCCGAGTCACTAGTGGGACCCAACGTTTCCATACTTCGCCGCGGGGAGGCTAGCCAAGTGGACCAGTTGTCAATATATTAGTCTGGCAGGTCCTGCCACCTATTTTCCTGAGATTTCGGTGGCTAGGACCTAAATAAAATAAAATAAAATAAAGATAAAATGTTCGCGGTTGGTTTTTTAGTAAGTAGTTATTAGAAACGCTAGACGAGGTTATAAGCTAAAATGATAATTTCTAAGAGCCTAAAAGGTCGAGCAGGAATTTTGATGTTATTTAAATTTGGACTCGTGGAGCAGTACACTGTGTAAGGAGAAAGTGTTGGGAGGGGAGGCGGAACACTGAGGGATAGGAAAACAGAAGAAAGGGGGTTGATAGAAGAAGACCCCCATGAGACAGTGGGGAATATCCATGCCCCACCAGGAGGAAAAGTGGGTGGTGGTGGCAGGAGGGGGGAGACAGCAATATGGCACCTCCCCCCTGCTTGAGAAAGGAGTGAAAGCAGGCTGAGTTAGATGCCGAGCCTTGGGTCGCCTAATGGCTTGGTGGCAGCCAATTGCTACAGTCATGGTCATGTATTGGTCCAGTTCGGGCCTAGTTTGTTACGTTTCGCTTTTCTTGCTCTTGGATGGTATTTTGTCTAGCTCCTAGTGATGGCACAATAGCGTCAATGCGTGTGCTCTTGTGTACGCCAATCCTTTCATAGGTTGCATTTATATTAGAGGTGATTAAGTTTTTGTCATTGTATTGTCATGTCCCAGTTTTCTTGTGTTGAGATGGTCCCAATGGTATACAGGGACGTGTCCGAATGTACGGAATGTTTCGGGAATGTCTTTCTCCTTTCAAAGAGATCTTTGACAAACTGAGAAAATGTCCGGTATGTGTCCTCCTCTGTTATGACAAGGTGCTCCTGGTCTCATCCATGGACAGATCCTAGTAATTAGCCTGTAGTGGAGGTTCTCATAAAGAGGGCAGGTGTAAAGTAAATGTTCCCACGTTTCTCGGGAGCCACAGTGACACAGTGGGGTATCGCTGAGTCCAAAACCCTGAAGCTTGTCTCTAAAGGCCCCATAGCCAGTGAGCAAATAGGTGGTATAGAGCCCAGGGGCGAGCCATGGCGGGTATTTAGGATATACCATTTGTATTGTAGGCAGAAATTTGCGCGTGATTTGTCCTTTGCTGGATGCTTCCCAGCGGGCCTGCCAAGTCAGCTGGAGGTGAGCAGAGAGCCGTTTCCCTTCATTTTTAAGATCATTTGAAGGGTTGGTCGTAAAGTCAAGGCAAGTGGCCACCCGGCCTTTTGCCAGTTGATAAAGTAGTTCACGTTGGATGATCTCCAGTTCCATGGGGATTGATCCTGTAAGGGCTTGGAGTGCGTGAGTACTGACTGTGTTACAAGCTCTTGAAGCAGTTAGTAATGTACACCGCTGTATTGTCTCCAGCTTTCTCCTGTTTGCAGCTGTTGTGGCCTTGTGGTACCAGATTCCAGCTGCGTACAATATTACTGGTAGAAAGACGGCTTTATAGTAGAGGCTGAGGGTTTTTCTCCTCAGACCCCAGTCCTTGCGTGCTATTCTTGTAAACAGTGCGGAGTAGACTGATTTTCTTGTGTACTTGATATGTTGTGGATACGATAGATTTTTATCAAGAATCACTCCGAGGTGTTTCAATTCAGTAGTCATCTTGATAGTTACACCATCAAACGAATGGGTGGTCCAAGGTTCCTCTGAGCAGAATAGATTTTGTTTTCTCTGATGGAATTTTTAAGTTATTGCTTGTAGCCCAGTTCTCAACGGTGTCAATTGCCTGAGTAGCGGTAGTCTCCAGTTGGGCTCTGGTACTCCCAGGAAGAATCAGAACCAAGTATTTCCGCATAGGTCAAGGAAACGACGTCGCCGAGATCCAGGTTCAGGAAGCCGTCGAGAACCATTTTCCAGAGGAAGGGGCCTAAAACAGAGCCCACAGGGCTCTGTCTTAGACAGAGCTAAAGACCTAGACCCCTCTGTCTTAGACCCCTTCCTCTGGAGACCTCTTTTGTCATGGAGGAGTATGGAGCTCGAACAGTTTCATATCTATTAGATACGTGTTGTTTGATACATTGGAACAGGTTTGTGTTCATGGCTTTTGTGATTTTGGCTTTAAAGGTAATCCATAATTCAGATCTTTCATCCTCCCTCTGCAAGCCACCCAATTTATACTGTTCACCTAAATTAGCAGAACATGTAGAAAACGGGGTGTAACTCATGAAACTTGCTGGACAAAATTTGGTATGGTGCTGTACTATAGAATAAGAATGAAATGAGGAGAGAGCGGGAAACTTTGGGTGGATGCTATCTACGCCTGAGACCGACTAACTCAGCCACGGAGTGAAAAAATCCCTTTAAAATTCCTCGCTTCATCGATGGGATTCGAACCTGGGCCTTTCCACTCGGTGTGGGGAGGACGGTGACGATACCACTGTGCTACGCGCGCAGACTGGGTTTATGGGACACAAACCACTGGCTTTCTTGCGTAGAGTTCACTTGAATTGAGCCTTGTTAACACAGTACGGTTGGGAATGTTTTCACTTGGGGCAGCACATACCTCAAGAGGCAATTGATGAGAGTATATCGTAGAGTTCCGTCTTGCTGTTAAAGCCAGATAACGGTCTATCCTGGTTGACATGTCTCTCGGGCGCTCTTGGCCAGCTCTTCTTGTAATGGGTCCTGCCTCCTTAAACTGCATCCATAGCAAAAAAAAAAAAAACCAACCTGTTATTTAGGATCACCTGGAAAGTACCTTTCAACCTACCCATATTGTACCCATGTAAATTGCATGTGTTCTCTAGTCGATTTGCCTGCTTTTTTTGGACGAAAAACCCCAGTTTTTTTCCAGCGATAAAACCTTTGTATCTACGTCTGAGACCGACTAACTCAGCCACGGAATTTAAAAAAACCCATAAAAGTTTTTTGCGTCCTCCACGGGATTCGAATCCGTGCCTTTTCCACCCGGTGTGGAGAGGACGGTGAGAATTCCACTGCTACCGCGCAGAAATTGCTTCCATAGTGTTTTATGGATGGTGCCACCGGTGGTTTCCCACATCTGTGCCTTAGTACTTTGTGAAGAAGTACAGAATCTTTGTAAAAGCCAGAAAAGGTGTAATGTCTGGTTTGTGTCAGAGTAGTGTTATGTTCTGTTGTTATGTCTCTGGTTTCTTGGCTGTAAGGCCCCGAGTGGGACTCGACCCCGCGTTGCCCGCCATCACCACTGGGAAGTGAGCCAGGCTTCCCATTATACTCTGGCTGGCTTACGCCAGAATCGCCTGAGCTTGACAGAGATCAAGTTAAAAAAAAGGAAGAAAGCTAGGGAGATAGCTAAAGCAGGGGAAGTTAAAGTGGGAAGGAAGGAAGAAAGAATGACGGAAATAAGGATGGAATGAAGGTTGTAAACCCCTGGCCTGGGGAATCGACTCACCCAAGGCCAAGGAAAGAAAAGAGTTGTAGGGTTATAGTTACCCTGAAAAGAGGTGCCATATGGCATTTAACACCCGAAGGCGTTTGTAGCACCTGACCCACCTTCCAGTATACACGTGCAAAATCATCCCACATCCAAAGGGGCCCCGAGTGCCAAGCGATATTTTGTGCGATACATAGCGTTCTTTCTCAGCGGATTAGTTATATTTATTTTCCAGTGTCACTATTCTTCTTGTTTTTCTTAAGTGATTCTTTACCTAAAAGCTTTGAAGTAGAATCCAGAAAGGAAATACACCTTTCTTTCCTTGTGTATATATATATATGTATAATCCGTACTAACCTAACTAAACCTCTAAACCGCTTGGTCACTGGTGGCACCGCTCCTGCCTCCACGTGGCGGGGCTGGAAACCTGGGAGAAGAAAAACACTCTCCCGGGGCAAAAAGGAGCAAAGATGGACATAAATAGACATGCCACTTATGGATCTCATGATCCAGATCTCTCAAACAGAGAAGACTTAAATGCAGGAAATGCAAAACGGCAGAAAAAAGAAGGAACAGAAACCCCTGCTGCTCTTTTTTTGATACTGCATTCTTTGACTGACAATCCTTTGAGTAAGCTCTCCCCATTCTTAATACAGAAATGTCTTGAGAATGTGGCGGCCCACCAAAAATGGTTAGAAGATTAAAATCCGGAGACCTTCTAGTGGAAATGAACGAGAATAAACACTCGGAAAAACTATTAAGAATATCGACTTTTGGTGGAATCCCCACAAAGGTTACCCCGCATGCCACCTTAAACTCCTCTAAAGGGGTAATAGCCGAGTGGGATCTCCTTAACGTATCTGAGGAGGAAATCGTTCAGGAATTAGGCGATCATGTAATAAATGCCAAACGGATAGTCATTAAGAAAGATGGGGTTGTTACTCCTACCCGAACGGTCATTCTTACATTTAAAACACCAATTTTACCAACAACTGTTAAAGCTGGATATTTAAGGTGCAAAATTCGACCTTATATTCCAAACCCAGTCCGGTGTTTTAAATGCCAAAAATTTGGACACTCACAAGCAGTCTGCAGGGGTGTAACCACCTGTGCCTCCTGTGGTTCAAAAGAGCATGTTCACACAGACTGCCCCACTGAAATACAAAGCTGCCCAAACTGTAAGGGGAATCATTCAGCATTTTCAAAGGAGTGCATCCAGTAGCAGACTGAAAAGAATATACAAAAGTACAAAGTGGAACACAAGGTGACATACCAAGAAGCAAAAAAACATTGTTTAATTTCAAATAAATTGCCATCTTATTCTTCAGTTGTAAAAAAAGCAACGATCCATAACAGTACAAACAGATTGTTCAGTTCCGCCAAGCATCTCAATTTCTGATTGGGCCAGGTCAGTCCTCTCTACACTAAAAGAACAGCCTACCCAACAGCAATCAACTCATTCGGTAAACACACCATTGACAATACCACCATATAAAAATTCTGTACAACAGCCAGTTAATCAAACAAGCTCTGAAAGAAATAATCAAAAAACCAGTACTGATACCATGGACATAGATAGAAATTCACACCGAGATGAACCACTTCTTGAACTTCATGCGGAAGAGGAGGACATGGACGTCACTAGACCAAATTTCCCAAAAAGGGAAAAAAGACTAGACAGGCGCAAACAGACCACATCCCGTAAGCAAGCAGACACACCCGATAATCCTCAATAATGCACAGAATCATTCAATGGAATTGTCGCGGACTCAGAGCTAACTTAGACGATGTTTATGACTTAATTACCGAATATAAGCCTGCTGTTCTTTGTCTACAGGAAACAAACCTGACCCCTAAAATAACTATGAGCATAAAACACCATATAATGCTTAGAAAGGATAGGAACGACTCTAATACAGCACATGGAGGTGTAGCATTGCTAGTAAACTCCAGAACTCCTTTCAGACCAGTCCACTGCAAACAACTTTAGAAGCAATTGCTGCTAGAGTTATGGTTAAGATAGCGGTAACAGTTGTTTCCATATACCTTTCGCCAAACTATTCATACTCTCTAGCAGATTTAAATGATTTAGTTACTCAGCTGCCACCACCCTTCTGTATCTTAGGTGACTGGAATGGGCATCACCCCCTATGGGGTTCCTCGCACCTTGATAAGAGAGGTCAGTTAATTGAAAAATTTCTTGAAAGGCACAACTTAACATTATTAAACAATGGGACTCACACGTACGTGCATCTTTCCTCAAGGTCAACTTCTGCAATTGATCTTTCAATATGCTCGCCAAAACTCCTTCCTCTTATTGATTGGACGGTCACTGATAACCTGCGAAATAGTGACCACTTTCCAGTAATATGCACACTATCGGCTAACTCTCCTCCTCAAACTGAGATAAAAACTGTTTGGAAATTCGACAAAGCTAACTGGAAGAAATATCAAGAGCTGGCACATCTAGATATTCAGACTATCGAGACCCTCACCATTGACTCTGCCGTAACTTACATAACTCAGCAAATGATAGCAGCTGCAGAAACCAGTATACCCAGATCATCCATGAAAACTCGCTCCCACCCAAAAATATGGTGGAATGAAGCCTGTAGCAATTCGAAAAAAGAGAAGAATCGATACTGGAACTTATTTCGTAAATACCCAACCACAGCTAATCTCATACAGTTCAAGAAAGCTAGAGCTAAATCTCGTCACATACAACGAATAAGCAAAAAAGAGACATGGTCTAAATATGCCTCCTCTATAAACAGGACCACAGATATCAGAACTGTTTGGACTAAAGTTCGAAGAATTAATGGAAAATATCCACCTATAACCACTCCGATAATATATCTAAAAGGCAAAGAAATCTGCAATCCTCTCGATATTTCTAATACATTAGGTGAAACCTTTGAAAAAATCTCCGCTGTAACCGCAAGTTTCCAGGCACATAAAATACAAGCAGAAAAATATAATCTCAATTTCAGTACTCCACGACAGCATCCATATAATGTACCCCTTACCATGGCAGAGTTACTTAGCGCACTTGCAAGATCCAAAAATAGTGCTGCTGGCCCTGATGGAGTGTACTATGCCATGATATATCACTTGAGTGAAGAATCCCTTTCTGCTCTGCTAAAACTGTATAATAGAATCTTTGGCGAAGAATACTACCCTACCAGTTGGCGTCATTCTATTGTATTAGCTTTCCCAAAACCAGGAACGGACCATTCAGATCTAGCAAATTACCGACCGAGAGCGTTAACTAGTTGTATAGGAAAAGCATTAGAAAAAATAATTAATGCCAGATTGACATGGTTCCTAGAGACTGAATGCATTCTAAATCAAAATCAATATGGATTTCGAAGAACTAGATCAACACTTGACCTTATGGTCAAAGCTGAAGGAAATATCCGAAATGCATTTCTCAGGAACGAACACCTAGTGATGATATGTCTTGACATCGAAAAAGCTTTTGATACAACCTGGCGGTATGGAATTCTTCAAGATCTCTATGAATCCGGTATTCGTGGTCATCTTCCAAAATTTATCCAGAACGTTTTGAGCAATAGGTCCTTTCAGGTACGATTTCACTCTGCTCTCTCACAAACTTTTGTGCAAGAAGAGGGAGTCCCTCAGGGTTCTGTGCTTAGTGCCACGCTCTTCTCTCTCAGGATTAATTCCATTACAAAATGTATTCCCGACACAGTTGAAACTTATCTGTATGCCGCTGATCTGGCAATCTCAAGCCACTCACAAAACATGCGTTTCATTGAAAGGCAGCTTCAAGGTACAATTAACAAGCTTGTTCAGTGGGCAAAAAATAATGGATACAGACTTTCAAAACAAAAAACAACAGCAATTCATTTTTGCCGTAAACGGAATTTACATCCAGATCCCGATTTACATCTTGATTCTCATCCAATTTCTTTTCAACAGAATATTAGCTTTCTTGGACTAATTCTGGATAGAAAACTTAGTTTCTTAGAGCATATTAAACATATTCGTACAACCTGTCTAAAGAAGCTGAATCTCCTCAGGGCAATTTCCGCTATGTCATGGAGTGCAGATCGGTACATGCTGTTGCACTTATACCGGTCGCTCATAAGATCCAAACTAGACTATGGGTCACCTGCATATGCCTCAACTAGAGAAAGTGTATTAAAATGGCTCGACCCAGTACATCACAATGCCCTCCGAATTGCACTGGGAGCTTTTCGTACATCGCCAGTTCAGAGTCTCTATACGGAAGCGCATGAACCACCCCTATTTCTTCGTCGGCAAGCTCTGTTATTAAGTTATGCAGCAAAAATCAGAAGTTTCCCACATCATCCTATAAAACAGTATTTATTCACCCCAAAATGGCATGATTTGTACCAAAATAAACCTTTGCAGAATAAATCATGTGGCATTAGATTACAAAGCATAACTACGTGCAGGGAACTAAATATGAATGACATAATTCTAGATATTAGCACGGCTATGCCACCATGGCAAATACCCTTGGCCAATGTTGACCAACATTTCCAACAATGGGGAAAGAATGCACTTCCAAATTTCAGTATTCAGCAGATCCATGCAACTCACTCTTTTCAGTTCTCTAGTTTTACCCAAATTTACACTGATGGTTCCAAGACAGATAGTAAAGTTGGAGCAGCTGCAGTTCTACCAAACAATACAATATCCCAGCAGCTCCCTTTGGAGTACAGTATTTACACCGCAGAACTGTATGCTATCCTGATGGCTCTAGACAATGTAAAACAGTCATTATATCCTCAAACTATTATCTACACCGATTCATTAAGTGCTGTATCTGCTCTTCAGTGTAAATTTCCTTCCAGTCATCCGTTTCTACAACAAATTCAAACCAAGTTAGCGCAGCTTCTTGCAAACAGGCAAAAATTAATTTTCTGTTGGATACCTGGACACTCTGGAATCAGAGGAAACGAACAAGCGGATCTTGCAGCCAAGAACGCCAGTCACATAACATCAGACATGCAGATACCTTACACAGATTTAAAACGCATAATACATACCAATGTTAGAAAAAAATGGCTATCCATTTGGCAGGGAGAAAAAAGCAATAAGCTTTTTCAGATTAAAAACGATCACAAGAAGTGGCTATCAAGCCTAAGAGGCAACAGAAAGGAAGAAGTAGTACTTGCTAGAATTCGAATAGGACATACTCACCTAACTCACAGTTATTTACTCACTCAGGATGACCCTCCGCTATGCAGCAACTGTCAAACTCAACTCACAGTAAACCACTTGATCATTGAATGCCCATTATATCTGAGAGAACGAAAAACAGCTTTCTCTTCACATCTATATTCTTCTAATAAACTTACCTTACAACAGATTCTCGGAGACCGACAAGATATTAATGATGTTTTTACCTTCCTCAAATTGATAAACAAATATCACCTGATCTGAATCCTTTTATTTAATATAACAATCATGTATCAAATAAGATTGAAATAGGTGCATTATGGCCTTAGTAGCCCTTGCACCAATAAACCCAACAAACAACAACAACAATACCCGAAGGAGTCAGCAAGGTTTGAAGATAATCTTACTCCGGAAGAGGTTTGCAGCGTTTCGTACCCCGTCAGAGGAACTAGTTTATCCTACCCTGTAGGGGTTTACATTGCGTTTAGGTGGGATTCTCTTTGTACTACTACTATAGAACTGTTGCCTAGGAGATTGTTGTCTGATTCGTACATCTGAGTTGGAAGGAAGGACGATAGCAGAGCTCATCTTGCAGAAATAGATGTTCCTGATGGTGTAGGTTTCCGTGTGTTTTTGTGAGCAGTCTTGTCCTGTATCCTCATAATGACAGTAATGCATTATATACTCCTAGGGTTCAGGTTGTCAGCATGATCTGTTAATTTTTTCCTGAAGGGGTCCGTGTCCAGTAAGTAAGAATGTCACTTGGAGGCCGTTGAAAACCAAGGAGGAGACTTTGGATAAGTTTGGACGACAGAAGGTAGGAAAAGTTTGGTAATAGCTCGTTTGCTGGTGTTGTTCCATGCATCTTGCCAAATTTCGACGAGTTTGTCTCCAATAAATTTTCCCTCTCTTTTGGGATCGTTGGCCAGATCAAGATGGATGTCAAGGATCTCTGAGCGAATATCTCTCTTTAGTCTATGAAATAGGCCTCTCTTGATGACCTCAAGATACAGTGGTAGATATCCAGCGAGGACTTGAAGGGCCGGCTTACTAACACTGAGACAGGCTCTAGTAACTGCGAGGAGCATAGCCCTCTGAATTCAATCCAACTTAACTGTATTTCGCTGGATGTTGGCTCTGGTACTCCACACTGCGGCACCTTAGCAGACAATTGGCAAGAAGATGGTTTCATATATTCTGCTTTCATTTCAGAAATTTAAGTCTGTTAGTTTCCATTATTTTTCACATATCTTTTTAATTTCTACAATTATGGCAATTTAATGATACAGTATTTATCCAATATGTAATATGATTTACTGTGTATGTGTTTCAATTGTTATCGGGCATAGTCTTGTCATGTGTAATCACTAGGGTGTGGATTTTTATTACCTTAAAAATGTCAAAACATGACGAAAATATGTCATTAAATTTAACCAAATATCACTAAATAATTTACCTTTACGTACCGTATAAATGATAATATTTACTTTTTTTATTCTTTTAAAGTTATACAAGGACTTGTTATACAAATTTCTGACAAGTAATATAATGAAAATATCACAATTTGCAAGTTTTTTTTTTTTTTAAATATAAATATTAAAATAGATTTTTTTAAACATACAAAAACCAAAATGTATAGGCTAAGGTACTAATCTACTAACACTTAAGTTGCTAAGTACTTTCCATCGCATTGCGATACCTATATCCATTCAAAATGTTTTGGAGTTTATCTCCTTCTATCGTCTGCTGATATTCGCTTGTAAGCAGAGAAGGACCTCTCAGCATCACAAGATGTGATCGGGGCAAAATTAAACGCCTTAATGACATCGGGAGCTAGAGGAAGTCCTTCAACGGCTGTATCCTCTAAAACTTGGGAAATTTTGGATATTTGCATATGGGAAAAGCATACCAAAGGGAACCTCGTGAGGTACAGAAATGATGAAGGAAACAACACCGACACAATAACGGAAACAAAACGGTACAGAGGGACTTTATTCAAAAATGGCAACATAGCACTGGCTGCCATTATACAGATGCATCACTGCGAAAGGTGAATCTAGCAACAGTTGCATGATTAGTTTTATCCAGAACCTTTGATGCAAGGAGATACGATTTAGATGGTTCATCTGAATCAAGCTTTCCAACAATAAAATTAGCTATATCCTTCACAATCCGTGGTTTCATCAACTGAACCCCACACACAGCTGCTTCCAATATCTTTGCGAATATTGTTTAGACACTGCAAGTAATAAGTAAATAAATAAATAAATTAATTAAAATATAGCCTACACAGCGTTAAGTCTTTTGGATTTTATTGAATAATAAATTGTTTAATAAAATTAATGAGAGCATACCGATTTATAGCAGTTCTCAAGGTAATTTTTCCGTAACATTGATTCGTCAGGAATTTTTCCAAGAAGCTTTTGAAGACCGGATTGTTCACTTTGTTCCAAGGAATGTTTGCGGCAACCATTGCTTGGCATAAATCGGCAAAGAATGGATCTGATGTTTTTTGATTTTCTGCAGTAAGCAGCTGCTGTGTAGTACGCACCCCTAAAATTCTCCTTCTCCTTACGTTCGTTTCATGCAAAGCAGTAACGTTATGCTGTTGTAATTGGGATACTTTCGTGCACGGAACCTTAATTAAAAATGTATTTATATATTTATTTAAGATTATATATAAAAATTATTATTATTTTCTGATTTATATGATAAAACTAAATATGCATGAGCATTAAATTTGGAATGTCCATATATCGACATTCCATATATATTTGGAATGTCCAAAAATAAAAATTATGATAGATCTATTACCAGGCAATTAATTAATTTACTTAAATAAACTAAATGCAACAAGGCATAACATTTAAGAGTTTAAGATTCGATATAATATTGGTGTAGATACACTATAGATAACTCTTAAAGAACAACTGCGATAGGGGCCTCCGTATCCAGGTGGGCAGGAGCAGCAGTGCGTAGCACACGCTTCTTGGTTAGACCGGGGTTCGAGCCCGTGACCACCAGATGCGGAAAGGTCAGGGAATAACCACCGCATATCCCCGGAGCAATATGGCCTTAGTTGCTAATGCTCCTAAAAACCAAATAACAACAACAACTACGATAGTAGAGTGAAAGGCATCATTTCGTCTGTATCTCATATTATGCCCTTCCTTCAAAACGAGCTGCCAATGTATTGCACTACCTCGAATAAGTAACGCTTCACTAATAGAAAAGGCTGTTGTTACTTGTATTACCACCGCCCACCGATGAAA
This sequence comes from Mastigoproctus giganteus, assembly GCF_048544385.1. Lineage (NCBI taxonomy): Eukaryota > Metazoa > Arthropoda > Arachnida > Uropygi > Thelyphonidae > Mastigoproctus > Mastigoproctus giganteus. Next base: position 124,071,584 of record NC_143584.1, on the reverse strand, counting down.
AGCCAACTAGCTTTGAAATGGTGCCCTTTGGGTGATGGTACTCACTGAGAATAAGTAACAATAGTCTTCTCTATTAGTGAAGCGTTACTTATTCGAGGTAGTGCAATACATGGGCATCTCGTTGTGAAGTAAGAGCAAAATATGAGATACAGACAAAATGATGCCTTTTACGCTACTATCATAGTTGTTCTTTATTATGGTGTATCTACACCAATATTATATATATTAATTAATTTCCGTACCTCTTTATTGCACGCGTTGCAATATATTATTTTTCCATCCGTGTGGTATGTGTCTTTAGACTCTTCTACAAAAGAAATTCATTTTCAAAAAAAAAAGCTCAATTTTGCTCGATTTTGGCTTCATTTCGCCAACAGCTGAAGTTTCTACTGTATAAAATAAGTTTATTATTATTATTATTAGCCATTTAGTGCAAGGAAGCCTGAGGCTTATGGTGCACCGGCTAAAAAAAATTTCGAGTTACCCTGAGAGAGAGAGAGAGAGAGAGAGAGAGAGAGAGAGAGAGAGAGAGAGAGAGAGAGAGAGAAGTAGAAGGAAATCACCAAGAAAGAGAAGAATGGTGATATCCAGCTCAGGACCCTGGGTGTGCCAAGCCCGTACTCACCAGATGTGAGCCCCTGGGGTTAATTTGAACGAATAATTCGTTGAACTCAGTATAAGGCGAAACTACTGTAAAGTTTTAAATTATAGCTAAAATTACACTAGGGTGTCGTTGTGAGTGACTAAAGAGCCAATCAAAATAACTTTGGGATTTAGCCGCTCGTGCCCGCCCACGCTGGAATGTGAAATGATTAAATGTAAATTCCCACGGTTTTTTAGAAATATATTTTAAATCAATTCGATAAATAATTTGTCGATTATCGTAAGACAAAATATGGAAGTTTTATGTCAACAATTATAAAATATGCTATTAAATATGATATTTCATTTGATTTTTTGAAATTATGACTTAATGTGTAAAATATGTTGAAATATGGAATTATAAACACGCTTCTTTACGATCCTCAGACCATGTAACATGGACACACTAAGTTTCATGCCTTTATGTAAACTAAAAATGAATATGATAATACATAAAAATCCGAACCCTAGTAATCACCTTTCCGTGTGGCTCTGGTATTATTTCTGCAATTTAAGTGATATGTTCACAATGAGTGCACGATCCTGCACCAACCGTTATAAACTTTTATTAAATAAAATAAAATAAATTTGAGTTGTTAAGATAATAATAATAAAATGAAAAAAAAAAAAAAAATGAATAGTATAATTACACCGGATAAAACTGATAAAATAAGATACCTGTCTGTATAAAGAATTATGATATTAGGGTCCTCCGTAAATGATTACATCTACCTATATATTTATTTGTCTGTGAATTGCGTGCGTCGTTTGGTCGATTTGCCTATTTGCTGGACGAAAAAACCACGATTTATGGGGGGTAAAACCTTGCTATCTACGCCTGTGACCGACTAACTGAACCGCGGGGGGGGGGGGGGAAGAAGCCCACTACGGTTCTTCGCGATTCGAGCCCGGGCCTTTTCTACCTGGTATGGGGGAGGATGGTGACGCCACCACTGTGCTACCGCGCAGACTGCCTGTGTATACAATAAAAATAAAATACTGTACAATAAAATAAAACAATGTATATAAAAGCGATAAAACACCGAAGCTTTCAGAGGCGTCCACCTCCTTTTTCAACAGTGAAGCTTAACGTACAGTACATCCTTAAATACCAGCAGGTTCGCGGTTCACAGTACGTGTTTCTGGGAGTACAGTATTTTCCATATGCGCACTGAAACCGGAAAGGGCTCGGGAGCGTACTAGGCAGAACCATTCGTCCCGTCCAAGAACCAGCACTTCGAAGAGGGAATGAATGCGAACTCCCCTGTCTCTATTAATAGTCTTACTCTCAGAGGAGCAGATTCGCAAGCTCTAGAGCCACTAGGTCCCAAAATCTGTGTGCTCGGTCGATGATAACAGCTTTGTCAGGAGAGATTTGTTATGTTGGTGAAACAAAGCGTCGGTTTAAAGATCGTATGGGGAAGCATATCAGCGCGATAAAGACCGCGGCTTATGTGAGGTCTGCTGTTGGGGAGCATTTTTGGGAGGAGAACCATCAAATCTCTCCTGACGAAGCTGTTATCGTCGACTGGGAACACAAATTCTAGATACTCGTCCACATCACGGGAAGTGGGCCAGTTGCAGTAGATGGGACGCATATGTTCTCAGGTTATGAGACAAAAAAAAAAAAAAAAAACTCTGGGGGCCCCAATCCAGAGTAAAAAAAAAAATATATATATATATATATATATATATAACCAAAACTACTATATTCATATGTTGAAATTAGATGACCCCAGGGTTTCCCCCATTGCCGCTCGTAAACGTCTTGTGGTGAGGCCAATACAAATGCCGGCCATGCAAGCGGCCAGGATCAACTTACATCTTGCCACTCTTACAGAAGTCAAGCCCTCCCTGTAAGTGCAATTGAGAAGAAATAGAAAGGGTATGTATACAAGTTAGGTAAAGTATGGGTAATGGATGAGATTTGGTATATAGAGTAGAAAAGAGAAGGATCACAGAGGGACCCATCAGAAATAGAAGTTAGTAGAATGAAAAAGGAAAAGTAGCAGTATAGAGAGTGGACGTTGTCTTCCTGTCACTTCTTCAAATTCTGAAGAAATTAAATTGTTTATAGCGTACATTTACATCATATAAAACAGCAAAAGTCAAAGAAAGTGGAGGTAATCGACTGTCCCCTGTCACCTCCACAAACTCTGAAGAAATGAAGTAATGTACAGCATATCATTACTTCAAATAAAAGCAGGAGTCATCTTCCAAACATATCTTCAAACCTTGAAGAGATGCAATTATTTACATGAAAAGTTGCAACTATTTACATCATATGGAAACAGTATATATATAACATCAGGAGTTGGTTTCCAGACATCTTCAAGCTTTGAAGAAAAGCAATAATGTACAACATAATTTACAGCATATTACAGCAAATATAGCGTTTACCATTAACCATTACTAAGTAATTTCTAGTAACAAACAAGACATCAAACTGACACCATAAGACTGTACAAAAATGACGAGTTAAATCGACAGTTCAGTTACATCAATAAACTTCAGATGTAAGTAATTAACATATAGTAGTTAACTCAAGTATAAAGGTAATAAAGAGTTTTAGCTAACAAACATCATATCAATTCAATTAATACCTCACACAAGACCAACAATTGTGGTCCAACGATTAGCCCAGCCAGAACTAGCATCACGATCAATTTAACAATATTAAGTCAAAAACATTTGCCAAGACAACTAAAGAAAAACTGATTGTAATACATAGCAGATATCTCTATAACACATAGCAAAATACCCTCGGCTTCCAAAGTGAAAGTTCGAAAAGTTGCCAAATTTCAGTAGATGAAAGTTCATAGGAACCCAACTTAAAACTGTTATAAAGACCCTTAATTAACAATATAAATGCATAATATACATACAGTAACAAGGTCACAAGATCTAGAAGGATCAATTCAATAACTTATAACCACAACTACCAATGAAAAAAAAAAGTCGACTGAGATTACCAGGTAGTTTTTTTTTTTTAACCACAACTACCAAAAAAAAAAAAAAACCTATTATTTTTAGGCCACCCGAATAATTAAATTCATCTGCCGTGCTGTGTCTTATGTCTGTTAATTACGTGTGTGTGCTTTGGTCGATTTGTCTGTTTGCTGGACGAAAAACCCCAGTTTCTGGGGTAAAAACTTTGCTAGCTACGCCTGAGACCGACTAACTCAGCCACGGAGTGAAAAAAGCCCATTAAAGTTCCCCGTGTCATCGACGGGATTCGAACCCGAGCCTTTTCCACACGGCGTGGGGAGAACGGTGACGATACCACTGTGCTACCGCGCAGACAACCACAACTACCAATGAAAAATGCTACCTGGCAATCTCAGTAGACTTTTCTGGAGCTCTTTCTTTGATATGCTCTGGTGGCCGAGTATCCTCGGCCAAGCTCAAATACCAGGAAATTTGTACAACTGCATTAAGGAGTACCTTACCAACAGGGATATCTGCATAACCACTACCTACAGTAGCATCACACGTCCTGTTCACAGAGGATCCCCTCAGGGCTCTGTCTTAGACCCTTCCTGTGGAACGTCGTCCTGTATGAGCTTTCACGATGAATTTAGGCGACGTCACTGCTTATGCTTTCGCCGACGATCTTATCCTCACGCTAACTGCAAACTCCAGAGCATCCCTCGAGGCCAAGGCAAACTATACCCTAAGAATACTCTAGGATTGGGCACTCTCCACAAGTTGCAGCTCTCCCCTGCTAAAACCAAATCAATTCCACTCAATGGAATCCTACAGACACCCAACCACCACAGATCAAGCTAGCAGGACGAACAATCCCTCTGGTCACGGCACTCAAATATTTAGGAATTATGTTAAACAGTAAACTGTCCTTTTATCCACACCTAGCATATCTACATACAAAATCTATAACTACACGGCCATGATCGCACGTGTGAGTAGGAGCGACTTGGGGCTAAAAAGACGCACCCTTTCTCTTCTTTATAAGCCCATGTTCCTTCACTTACAGTGCCGGAGCATGGTTTACCAGAGTCACCACTGTTAGGAACATACGGAAACTTGAAACCATCCAGCGCTGCCTGTGACGCATAATGACAAGGTCCTGCTCTTCAGGTTTTGGCTCGGGTTCTGTCTTTGGACCTAGAAGTGATCCGCCGTGGAATACACTATCGCCTATCCAAGGTCCAGTGTTGATGTTCTTTCGTCCTGTTGAGGCGTGGAGTCCTGTGTCGTGGTGTTAACAATGGGAGTCTGGTGGGTCGGCGGCTCCCATAACCTATTGCGGCTAATGATCGCCTAATGGTCTTGGTGGCGAAGTTTCTGGCACCTCCCTTGTTGAAGTCGGCGATGATTTGTGCCACTGTTACTCTCCAGTTGGCTGAAACAATGCGAGACGATGTCGACGGCCACGTTCATCCACCACTTTTCTTCGCCCACGCGCTGTCCACGATGAGATGTTATTCCGGTAGTGGCGTATTCCCGATACACTCTTGATACTGGCGAACGGGGATAGTGTAATTTCTGTACTACCTCCGCGTCTGGCACCCACTATCACTCCTCTTTCAAAGTTAGTTAACTCACGACGTTTATCCATACTGACATCGAATTACCGTCTACGTAAATGCCGTGTACCTATATACCTGCCAAGCGGTGGGTTCGTCCAGTAGTGAGATGGGTGACAGCGTCGTGTTGCCCAGGAACCAGGTGTATGAATTCTGTCCTTTCAGTGTATTTATGCCATAAATTTTAACATGAAATTGTTTACCCGTTTTACACAGTTTTTGTAATTTAAGATTAATGTTTAATATCTCAAAGATATATAGATGATAATAATATGTCTGAAAGACTTTTCAGACATATTATTATCATCTTTATTTTCTCCTAAGAGACACTCGCTTACGGCTATTGACCAGGGGGTGTACATACAGATATACAAATATAAGTTGTACATATAATTACCCACATATAATTTGATAGTATGAATCAGAGCTGTAATACTCAATATGTTTTACGTTGATAATAATATTAGTAAAATAATAAGAGGAGTTTACCTCAATATAGTACGTAGAACACTTCCGTTCTGGAGGGTATCGTACGGAAGTGTTCTACGTACTATATTGAGGTAAACTCCTCTTATTATTTTACTAATACCACATATAATTTATACACATCTTTGTCTGATTATAGTATACACATCTTTGTCTTATTATAGTATACATATCATTGTCTTATTTTACATTCCAAACATAATTTGTAATTTTACAAGAAATTAAACAACATTTAAGACACAACAGCGCGACAATTTACAGCGAGATAGACAAATAACAAAAACATAACAGGAGTGCCAGTGCGAAACTAAAACAGTATGGTGAGTTTGATTTTGCCATTCAGTTTGTCTTCCCGACTTTAGTTCACTCTTCATTTCCTTCATTTTGTTTGTTTCCATCTGTGGGCTTCATTTGCTTGCACCATTTTTATTTATGAGTGGAGAAACACGTTCTGAAACACTTCTGTCCTGTACATTTTCTCTGTGCAGAGCCTTTGTGGGTCTACTTATATGTGTATGTAACTGTTTCTTTTTTTATTTTCAGCTGTGGAATATGCTCCTACATTTGTTTTGTGCAATTTTGAAACACCCTCTCTCTCTCTCTCTCTCTCTCTCTCTCTCTCTCTCTCTCTCTCTCTCTCTCTCTCTCTCTCTCTCTCTCTCTCTCAGCACTTGACCCATGTTTTACATGGTTACGTCCTCCATACTAATGTAAGCCTAGTGTAATCTCTCAAAGTAGGAATGCTGCAGTATTAATGAATGGTTTTTCACGCCGTTTGGCCTCTCCTGCGTCTATTGCCCTGAAATAAGAAGGAGATAAGGGCTCATGCGTGCTGTAATGACCACTTTTCTTACTTCTGAAGAAAACATGGCTAATTTGACTGACTTAATCTTCTTAAGAGGGTTTTCCCCAACTGAGTCTTTGTAAGGGTTGATCGAGCAAAATTTCGATTCAGTTAGTTGATGAACACTGAAGCTTCGTCATGGATCAAGGAATAGCGATAATTTCGGCGAAGTACAGCGATGTCGGTTCTCTTAAATGCTGACTAAAAAATTTCACGGTTATTAAGAAATACTGCGGTTATTCTTAGCATAGCTGTTCTCATTTTGGTGATCGATTAGTTACAAGAGTGGGATACAGCGTTAAAGATGTTAATTTAAGACAGCGTGAAAGAAATAGATAGGCTGAGTGTTTTGACGCTTGTCGTGCGCTCTGTTATGTGTGGTACTGTTAGTGCTAGACGGTAAATCCAAATCTAAGGCCTACCGCAGTCACTGTACTAATCAGAAACTACATTTCATCACGAGACGACGCGTGCTTTGTTGTTTTACTCGTTTCATGGCCACTTTCATTTATTTGAGGCGTCGTATCAACATTGGTAGTAGAGGTGAGGTCACCATGTAGTTAAGTGTAGGTACGGTATGTGTGTTCGGTGTTCCCATGCTTGTGCGCTTGCTCGATAAAGGAAGTCTCCCGCTTGGCCATTGTACATTTCCTTGATTACACCCAAGTACAAGAAGTTTAGTACACTGGAAACCAAATATCGACTAGAACAGTGTGCCTATAATATACTGCATATAAAAATTAATGGTGTAAATAATTTGCTCTCTTTTCTCTGAAAACAGTTAACTTCAGAACTGATATATAGTTCATTTGTATTGCCTTTTAACTAGAACTGACGATAAACAAGAATGTCGTCTTGGATGTAAAGCATAATATAGTGCCGGTGATCTCCTAAATTGCAAACCTGAGTGCAATAGTAGTAAACGACCCACCACAATAATAGGTCCCCATCGGGACCTATTTTTGCCTGAAACTTTCAGCTTCTTGGTTGGATACATTTTGATTACAGTGAACAACAAATTTTGGGTCATATCTTGTTACGGGCATGAAAGTAAGTTTACTTTATAGATTTTGGAATGCTAAGCACGGAAATAGTGCTTAAAATGGCAGATTGGCTTTTGTTTTCGAAAAAAGTAGTTTTTATATTTATACATGGAATTTTTTATTTATGTGGAAGTAAGATGTAGCTACAAACATACCTGTATCAAACACGGGACCTTTTCGCCTTTCGCTTGAATTCAGCTTCAGGAGCATCCCTTTTCACACTCCAACAATAATTGACTAACATGGTGGCACTCCATTTTCGCTCACCATGTTCGTCGCTGACTGCACCACAGTTTGGCGGGAAGAAATCCAGGTGCGAGTGCAAGAAATGCATATTCAATGACATGTTGCACCCCAGTTTTTCGTAAGAAGTAATGAGATCTTCCACAAGCTGCCTGTAGTTGCGAGCTTTAACATTTCTTAGAAAACCAGTCTAAACATTTCGAAAGGCTTTCCACGCTGATTTCTCGCCATCACTAAGAGCACTATTCCAACTGTTCGCCTTTGAAAAGTTGCCTTATTTGTGGACCAATGAAAACACCCGCCTTAATCTTCTCTGTACTAAGTCTTGGGAATTTCTCTTGCAAGTATGTGAATGCAGGACCGTTCACTTCCAAAGCCTTCACAAGATTTTTCATGAGCCTCAGTTTGATGTGGAGTGGTGGAAGCAAAACTTTATTTGGATCTACCAGAGGTTCAAATGCTACGTCCTTCATTCCAGGTGTTAATGATTTTCAGTGACGCCGACTCTCCTTCTCGTGGTGCATATCCTTAGCACGACTATCCCACTCAAAAAAAAAAAAAAAAAACAGTATTTGGTGTAACCCTTTTATTGTCCTAATAAATGGCGATTACCTTTAAATCACATATCTGCCACTCATACTTCTGATAGTGTACATCCTAAGAGGATGTTCTCCATGTTTACATTTGTTTCTACTTTGTGGACGGCATACGCAAGATGTATTGAAGGCAGCATATTTCCATTGTGTAATAACACAGCCTTAGGGGTACTTTAGAAGCGTCTATAAATAGTCGCCATTCTTCGGGAACGTGTCTCGTGTTCATTGCTGTCATTAGAACATTAACATCCTTACGAATATTGAGTTCACCTTCTGTTTGATCGAATTTATCATAGTCTTTATTTCGAGTTCGAAATGTTGTCACTTTCACAAAATGATCTAGATCCTAGAAGATTCCACTATTGTAGCCTCGAGGCCAAAAGCTCTGTCTTATTTTTCGGCAGTTCGGGATCCCTGATGAGGTCATTAAGCTCACTTTCTGTGGTCTTATGTGGTTCAGAAGGATAAAGGTTTGGACAAACTGGTGGATCCCTTGACGTAGACGGCTGCTGTACTTCTTCGTGTATATCAAGTTGATGTTCATCAGTGTATTCATCTACATCAGAGTGTACAGAAAAACGGTGGAGTGGTTCAGGAATAGGTAGTACTTCACCGTGAGGCACGGGACGAATTGCAGATGGTATATTTGGGTACGTCACTGTCCACTTTTTCTTCATTGTCATCCCTTTTCTAATAGAAAGCATCATACAGAAGGAACAGTCTGTGAAGTGATTTGTTGGCTCCCTCCATATAATGGGTACTGCAAAGGCATAAAACGTCTCTTTCGTTTCATCCACGCGTTGAAGTTTGATGAACAGGTAGTTCAGCATGTGTGGAGCCAGTTCTTGTCCTGGACGACCGCTTTATACCCAAGGTACAAGAAGTAGGTCTTTTTTATGGCTCGAGTTAAGGGAGCTTTCTTGAATGACTTACATTCGTAACAGAAGTCATCCGGACTATTCACACAATTACGGGGCATATTAATCTTACACGACACAAATACTAGGCAAAAAGTAGGAATCTCAGAGAGGACAACCGAGAACATTTCCTAGCTGTGTTCGAGGATTACTGCAACAGAGTTGAAGACGCATTTGAGGCGGAAACAGCTTATCACGTGATGCAGAGTGAGGCGAAAGTTTCCGGACACGTGATAACAGCCTTGTGATACTGAAACTGTGGTGTTGCCATGCGTTTTGTAGAAAGCCGTAGTTGATAATGTACAGTAATTCGCTAATATTAGACCCCAACTGTAATTCGAAAACAAGAGCCAATCGACAAATTTTAATGTAATTGTTGCGTTCAGCAGCGTAAAATTAGTCAAGATTGGGTATTTTCGTTTTCGTTTCATTTTACGTGTTGAGCGGTGATATCAAATTAGTGTTTCTTCGGAAATCCTTGACGTATTGGCTACTTTAGTTATAGTGCGCCAGTTCCCACATACTCCGCAGATAGCACAGCGGATATAATCACCGTCCGATTTAAATACTGGAAGGAAAAAGCGTGAGTTCGAATCGCGTCACAAACGGGAGGAAATTTTTATGTTTTTTTTCACTACGTGACTGACTTAGTCGGTCTCATGCTATGTTTGATTGTTTTTCGTCCCGAAAACTCGGGTTTTACTTCCAGGAAACAGGCAAATTGACCACAGAATACATGCACTTTACAGACACAATATATTGATGCCCCCATAGCCTTAGTTTCTTTTAAGCCTAACACGCGCGCGCGCGCGCGCGCACACACACACACACTATTACATGTTTTACTCTAATTTTTATCATAATAATTGTAGCGTACGTTTTTATGGCGTTTTCTATCTGTACAAGAAGAGATTTACATGTTGCGTTGGCTGAAAAAAAAAAAAAAAAAAAAAGAGACGGAATAACTCATGGAGAAAAATTCTGCTACATCCGCCTGAGATCAGCTAAAGACAGCTCCGGTTAAAGAAAAGGTAATCTAGGTTCAAATTCCTCCTATCTCCTAGTTGTTTAAGACCTCTCCAAACTGGTGACAAGTGGCGAACTAATTGTACCTTCACGGAGGGCGTTCTGAATAGCGGAAGAAGGGAAAGCGAAAATGCTTGTATTTACCGTATGAATGCTACTGATTTGTTTCAACCCTTTTGTTACATTTATTTAAGCTTATTAACTGTACAATTTTTAACCTTAATTTTAAGAAGCAGTTGACGCAAAGCTGTAAAAGAAAATAAGATATACCACTTCACTACGGCGAGCGTAACGCCCGCCATAACGAAGAGGTTAAAAGAAGGGAAACATTTGTACGCATATTTGAAATGACGGTGGTTCAAGCCTGCATTACTGTTAAAAAGACGGTGACGTTCTGCATTGTGAATTCCTTTGAATTTATGTGCCATCTCGGAGTATAAATGGAAAATGTATTTATTATTTTTACAGCAGCTATGATTCTGTTTAAGTACTACTATACATGTATATTTACTGATTTCTTTTTTTTTCTTTTTCTTTTTTTTTTTAAAGGTGACAAACATGAAAGGTATCGGAAATAAAATGCTATACAACTTTTGTCTTTTCAACCCATTATATATGGGTTGAAAAGACAGAAGTTGACGTTGGTCCTGAATTTCTGTAGACTAATTTTCGGGAGATACGAGTGAAGGAGGATTGGGTTGTCCAAAGAACAGAAGTAGAAGGGATAAATGAGAAAGAGAAAATGTTAGTCCGGTGAGTTGAACTATGAATTAGGCCAAGTTAGGTGTGCCTTAAGCGCTAAAGAAACTAAGACAGTTAGGCGTCATTATATTATGTCCGTAATTGCGTTTATCCTTGGGTGGTTTTGCTGTTTGTTGGATGAAAAATCTCAATTTCCAGGAGTAAAAATTTCCTTGAGAACGACTGATTCAGATATGTTGTGAAAAAGTACATAAAACGTCCTCGTCTCATTGACGGGATTCGAATCCAGGTATTTCCCACCTGGTGTAAGAAGGCGGTAATTATAATTATTTGGGCTCTCCTCAAAGGCTGAGTTATGATTAGATACTGATGCACTTGTTCAGACTGGTTTGGAAGAAAAAGGCTGAATTACAGATGCTACTTCTGAAGAACAGTACTCAACGAAATATCTGTAAAAAAAAAAAACAAAAACCGACAAAACCACTATGTGAAGGGATTCGAGTTTGTTTGTAAGTGAGACGCATTAATTAATTAATCTAACTCTCTCTTTTGAGTAATCTAGGCATTTAGAGGCGTTTTGGGGCATCACTCCAGATAGCGAACAATATTCGCTGCTAGAGTTGATTTATGATTTGTACAGAGTCAGTAGCTGTTTAAAAGAAAAGTAAAGCCAAGAGCGAAAGGGAAACCTAGTTTTTATTTTATTTTATTATTGTTATTGTTTTTTATGCAGATGAAGCAATATTTTTCACATGCTTATATAAAGAACAAGATATGGAATCTTATCTAGAAATCTAAAGTTGAATTTAGGAGTAGTACTCTTTTTTACAAGAAATAAAACAGGACTCACTGGATTTTAGAGGGATTCGATTTAACTATTTTCTTTTTCCCATTGGATGATTACCTAAAGATCAGAATTTCAGTTGTAGCTGTTTGTGCATGGCAGGGTGGGTTGTCGAGCTGGAAAGTGGAATGTAGTGTACCGTCAATAAGTAAAATCGTGGGATTTCCACTGAATGGAAGGTATATTAATAATACGAAAGAAAAAGAGTTGGTAAAAGAACGGAACCCTTAGGAACGGAACTGTGGGCTACCCAGCTGCAGAAATCGGAAAGTACACGATAAGATCGAATGTTTTTGAGACTCTTATGCCTATCAGATAAAAAAAAAAAAAAAAAAAAGCGCTATAAATGTCTAGCGCAACTGCTTCTGATGTGGTATTTAAAGCTATTGTCCTTAATCTTGCTTTCTCTCTTATTCCACAGCCCAGTCCTCTGTAGACTACCTGTGTAATGAAGTGAATGATGCTTGCTAAGCAACATCTCGCCCCTGTCGCTTCGGTAGATCAGTTCCTCAGAATACAGTAAAAAATAGTCTTCATCGCACTACTTTAAAGCTACATCTGTCAAATACACAGTCAAAATCACTATAAGATTTTATCTAGTCAACCAGTGGAACTCATTCTTCATCTGATAGCATTAGCATCGCTCTTTGCCATTGGACCAAGAGAAACTCTATATTTCAAGTTTTCCTTGCCAGGCTTCTTCTTTTGTTGTCAATTTTTCTTCTTCTACTGACACAGAATATATATTATCCAGATATGATAAGAAAGATTTTCTTATCATATCTGGCTAATCGATGCTGTTATTAAGCCTTATAGGTTTCCCTCCGGCATCTCAGCTCAAATCATCAGACCTACTCATACCATTTGGCAGTTATCTTCTCTCTCTCTCTCTCTCTCTCTCTCTCTCTCTCTCTCTATTCGTCATGATTATCGTCTTAATTGTTAATCTTTTATGTTTCTATAAACGCAAAAATCCAATATGATAATAGCTCTCACAGAAACTCGATTTTACACTTATAGCATAGCAACTAACTAATTCAACACGTACAGCTCATAAGTATAGTCACCCCCTTCTCCTTCTTCCTTAAGAACATAAGAAGCTTAGCGAATAAAGTACACACGCTCCAGACCATGCTCTTCCTAAGAGAATTCGAGTTTATCTGTCTAACTGAATCTTGGCTGTCAGATGATAAAAACCTTGATCTACTCCTCCATACTGTGCGCTATAATGCCCTCAGCAATTGAAGAGCCAACAAAAGGAATGGAGTAGTAGTTATATTCTATGTAAACCACTGGAAATATACAAAATCTATGTCGAGTAAAACTGAGAATTTTGAGGCCTTATGTACCACCTTGAAGCACCAGGATTGAACTATCCAGATAGGCCTAGTTTACCTCCCACCTGACCACACAAATGCATCTAGGCTTGAGCTTCAATCGTGGCTGGTGACCAATCTGAGCCCAGCACTCCCTACCATTCTTGGTGGTAATTTCAACATGCCACTTCCAAGGCATGCCTCGGTACTACATGACTCAACATTAAGTCATGTAGTGTCTGTAAACTCTACAGACCTTATAAGATTTGATACTCCACCTACAAGAGATGGATAAGCTCTCGCCCTCATCTTCCACAGCTTACCAGTTGTAAAAACGCAGCCTTCTCAGTTTTCCTTTACGTCAGACCACCTACCCCTCATATGTACTATCGTTGTCACAAAGGGGGTAAACACCGCCGTAAGCTCCCACGCAGTCGCATCACAACATAAACTAACCTACTCCCTAAGATTTCTCAAGCCCCAGGTTGTTATGTCTCACCTGACTGCTTATGACTGGCTCAACATAAAAAGTTTAAATATAGAAGAAGTAACTATTGAACTCTCACAACAGCTGAGACTTATTGCTATAGATGGATGAACTCACAGTATCTGTCCATACCAGAAACTGGTTCAATAAAGACATCAAGGTGGCTTTCACAAGAAAGCAAAAATCATACAAAAGGTGGCTGAAATCAAGAACCTTAGCTAACCAGGAAACATACAAAAGGGACCGTGCTCACTTCCTCAGATTAAAGAAGTCAGCCCACAACAATCTTATCTTTTCACGCATAAAACAGTCTAGAAGGATTCGTGCACGACGAGACCACAAGTTTGATATGGACATAGACCTCTTTTCAAAGTGGGCCTGAACAGGCCTTCAGAGAACAACAATCGTCAACTACCGGCCTTCTACCTGTTGTGGACCTTTGGCTCCCACAGGCCATGAAAGAAATCACTATTATTAAGGAACAGTTAATTTGCAAATCCCCCTATTTGCGATTAAAATAGCCTCAATTTATATTGTTGAACCCCTTTTACGTATTTTCCAACGTATAAAGGAAACTGGGACTGTCCCGTCTCTTCAGAGGACCTACTATGTCAAATCGGTTCCAAGAAACAAACATCCAAAGTTACTAACTGATTTCCGTCCTGTATCCATCGGATGCTCCCTCCTGAAAATCTTTGAAAAGCTGTTACTTCCTACAATAATTGACCACTGCCGCCGTGACAAACCTTCACATCTACACTCCTCGCTGCACCACCGATCTACAATAACAAACCTTCTTGACACGCTGTTTCGGATTCAACATGCCATCAGTAAAAGATCTCAACAGACATCATTTTCTTTTCTTTGACATAAAATCAGCTTTCGACAATGTGTCAATTCAAACACTGCTTCATTTATTAAAGAACTACTACAAGGCAACTGCCTCATTAATCTTTATCCTTCGCAACCTCCTTAACGAAAGAATACTGATAATATCCCATAGTCGCTACCAGACTATAACAACGGTAAGAAGAGGAGTACCACAAGGTGGAGTGTTACCTACCATACTCTTTGCACTAATCTTACAACCATTTCTAGCGAGGTTTACAAATTTCAGCTCTTACGCTGATGCTTGAAGTTGTTCGTCATCTCTGATGACTTTAAAAGCGTTCAAGAAATAAATGAAAACACTGCTACAGAAATCAATCAACTTGTTGACTACTTAGATATGGCAGGGCTCCAACTAAATCAGAAAAAGTCATCCCAATTATCTATAACCAAGAAGCGGAACAAAAATGATATCCAAGCTCTAATAAATGGCAATAAGGTCACAAAGGTTTCAACTCACACAGACCTTGGTCTCACCTGGGACGAAAACCTTACCTTCCAGGACCATTTCATATATACAAAAAGGAAAACACATGCAGCTTTCTGGGCAATCCGGCAGGAGCTTGTTGGTTTCCAAAATACGTCTCTAATATGCAAATACATTGAAAGGTGTCTCACTCCCATCGCTTTATACACATCTGAGTTATAGTCTTCAGCCCCATCAAGTATTGTAAAGAAATACCTGGCAATTGAATATTGATTCTGAGGTGGTTGAACAGGATCCATGGGAACCCGATCACCATCTCTAGATTTATTCTACATGCGAACATGAATATGGCACCATGGAAGATCAAAATTCTGGAAAAGAACCTCATCACTCTTGCCAAACTGTTAACTAATAGGATTGATTCTCCCAACGTGCAAGAAATCATCTTAGCCTCAAATACCCACCCAAGAGAGCGAGACATAAACAACGATATAGGTCGATTCTTACCAACTTTGTCCGCCTTAGAGATATGTTGCCTGCAAACATTATGGAACATTTCAACAATCTGTAAATTAATCCCAACGAACCATTGGATGACAAGAAATACAGGAAGAATATCCTGGAAGACTTGCATCGAAGCATCTACCTCCAGTGAATCTCGGCAAACACAATCAAGCCACTCCATCTATCAGTCCATCCATGCCATCGACAGACGCATAAAATTCTCTGAAGTTCAAGACTTTGGCTGTCATTTAATAGATTGAATTTATGTAAACTTAATTAATTCTCTGTATATATGTAAATGTATGTTCAAATGTAAGTTTTCTCCCTCTTGTAAATATGTATACAAATGCTATTCCAACCCCACGCAAGCGCATTGTCAAATGTTATCTATTGTCCTTTTAATATATGTAATGTATTTTTTAATTATAATTCTATGTACACCCTTCTAGCCAACCAGCTGTACAGGGGATAATTGGTTGGTTGGTTGGCTGGTTTAGTGTTTAATGGCGCACAGCAGGTGAAATCAAGCTTAATAAACTGAATAATAATAATAATAATATATATACTTAACAGCGAATTTCACCCCCTCACCTATTCAGTTAGTTCAAGATTCTAAAGCTGATGATGATGCTGCTCTGCTGTTTATCCATAACCTTGTAAAAATGCTGCGCTTCACCAGGCACTCATCCGTTGGTGGTCTCTCGTTGTTAGTAAACTGCAGTGTAGTTCTGCTCTTTTTTTCTTTTCTTTTTTAACTTTGGTCTCCAGTTTCCCATATTAGAAATTCAACAATTATAAAATATTATAAAGGAAACAATTCGCTAATAATAGACAAATTATTATTAATTTCTATTATTAGACGAATAAACATCTAATAATAGACGAATTAATTCACTTAATTTTCTCGTTAAAGAATTCTGCCACACACGGAATCAAATCTGTACCTTTACAGTCAGCAATTCTTTCCTCTTGATTTAATTTTATCGCAAGGAGAAACTCCCTTCACAATCTCTAAGAGTGATAACATCACTCAGGTCGGATAACATCCCCTTTGTCATAGATTTGTTTATTACAATTTCTGAATCACCCATCCCTCTGGCAAATCATTCTTAACATTTAGGACTACTGACCTGACGTTCCATATTTTAACCATAAAAATATAGCTATGTGTTTTTACTACTTGTTTAGTTTCCCAAAACAACTGCTTAAGGTGATTTGTTAGGTGGTCATATATAAAGATTGGAATATTGCTGTTATTTTATTAGACATCATTTGCAGTCAGTCGGATCTCTTTTGCTTTAGAATCCATTTTTCCTTAACTACATGATTTGCAAATTTTACAATTAGTGTGGGCTTAGCATTTTTATGCTATGTATATTATAATGAACTATGTCTTCTTTATTGTACTTTAACTGTAATGCAAACCCAATCTGCTGTATGGTGTGTTCAAGATTTTGCCTTGTTAATTCAGTTAACCCTACAATTTCAACATTATTAGCTAAAAGCTGCTGTTCTATTGACTCAATTCTTAAGTTAACTGAATTGGATCTTTCCTCATTTTGTTTGAATAATACTTCTAATTCTAAAATCCTTTTGCTGATTGTAGCATTTGAGAATGCTACAATCAGCAGTAAATTACAAGAATTCTTGTAATTTACTTATACTTTGTTGCATTTTGTCAAAGGAATCTGAGACATGAAATTGATCGCTTAATATCATCAACTTCTTTCTTCAAATCATCCATTTGATTCTTTACGGGTACGATTTCAGTTAGTATATCCAGCAATTAATTTTACTCGATTTATATATTAGCTTCATTTATATGTCCTCTATATTTAGAGTATTCGACTGCTGATATGTAACCTCTAATTCATCATTTTTAACATTTAATGTATGGAACAAATCATGGTATTCTTCTGTAGAGTAGGAGACATGACCTTTATCTTCCTTCTCTTCTTTCCTACACATACCACGTCTCCATTGCTGTTTCTTTAGCTTAGTCATTCCTTTATAGGTTGCTTCTCTCAATGAGCATCTATAATGATACCCATTGTTACAACTGTAACATAATACCTCCCGCACGTGTAGCGGTAAGCTAAATTTTTTTACAAATATTCTGATTCATATTTTCCAACCTATGGATTTGAATTAGTTTTCACAAAAAGCGTACCTGTTATAACTCAAAAGCGAAAGAAAATATGAAAGGGAAAATAGTTCAACTCGCCAACAGCAAAGATTTCTAAATAAGTTTTTCAGCAGACATGTTTACTCTAAGTCCCCTTGCTGTGGAGTAATAATAATAACCATAACTAGGGGGCTTCGCCACCTGCTCGCTGCGCTCGCTTCTTTTGATAAAATAAAATAAAATATTTACGGAAGCTTTCGATACTGGGTGCGTTCCTCAGCTATGAATACAGAAATACGTTATATATGGAAATCAAGACTGGCCATGCTGGAAAAACGAAGCGCGTGCACGATGTTTATCTAGCATGATCACGCTAAAACAGAAGCTTGTTTTACCACAGTAAAACAAGCTTCTGTTACGTATTTTAGTATTTGTTACGTATTACTACGTAACCCGCATCCCTCTTCATTCATTGGCTGAATAAATATCACT
Organism: Mastigoproctus giganteus; assembly: GCF_048544385.1. Classification (NCBI taxonomy): domain Eukaryota; kingdom Metazoa; phylum Arthropoda; class Arachnida; order Uropygi; family Thelyphonidae; genus Mastigoproctus; species Mastigoproctus giganteus. The sequence continues at coordinate 124,053,455 of NC_143584.1, read as the reverse complement.
AGGAGGAAAATTATTTTAATGCATAGAAAGATAATAATAAAAATAATAATAATACAACAGAATTCAAGGGAATGGACCCCACAAAGACCCACGCCATATCGAAGCAGAGACCCAACAGAATCCTGTTATATATAGAGATCCAATAGAATCCTCAATTGGAAATTAATACTACATTATCTCAACATCAACGGAGCGACGCTGGAGACCATTCACACAGCTATCAGGAATAATGGAAGAGAAACTAGAGACTAGCAGCAGCAGAAGAAACGAAAAACAAGGAACCGCCAACTTGGGAGACTTCAGCAGAAGATAGACGAACTAAGAATCATCTAGGCAGGCCAATTGACCCAGTACCAACGGCGTAATAGGAGCAAGAAGTTGACTGGAAAAGTGAAGAGCATCGTTAAGAAAGACAATATCCACAATAATAAACAAATTATGATATTAGGTTCCCCCGTAAATGATTACATCTACCCATATATTTATTTTGTCTATAAATTGCGTGTGTTCTCTGGTCGATTTAACTGTTTGCTGGACGAAAAAAACCCCAGTTGCTGGGGAAAAAACCTTGCTATCTACGCTTGAGACCGACGGACTCAGCCACGGAGTGAAAAAAGCTCATTAAAGGTCCTCACATCATCAACGGGATTCGAACCCGGGCCTTTTCCACCTGGTATGGGGAGAACAGTGGCAATACCACTGTGCTACTCGCCCAGACAGACAACATCCACAGCAAACATGAGACCAAAAATCAGAGAAAAGGAGATTTCTTAGACACACTGAAGCAGAACCTCCTCGCATTCAGTAAGGAACTACGCCGATACAAAGAGAGCTCTCAGAGGAAAACAACCGAACCTTCGATGAAAACCAAAGAGCCTCTACAGCAGTATTGGACAAGAGGAGAAAGAAGGTAACGGACCACTCGAGCAGAAGACGATCGAGGAGTTCTGAGACAACATATTATAGGAGCGTGTTATAACGCGGGGAGTACCGCAAGGAGGTGTCCTGTCCAGTTTATGGTTCGCCGTGGCTCTTGATCCTTTCCTCGCAAGGTACACTGATATCTCATCATATGCAGATGACCTCAAATTATATATAAAATCAAATGATCCTGAACAACCCACCTGATAAACAGCCTTGTGACTTATCTACTGCATATAGGTCTGGAGCTAAACATATCTAAATCAGCCCAAATCACATTTACAAAAAAAGAGAATCAAAAATGACATCACAGCCTATAATAACGGAGTGCAGATAAGGAAAGTGAAGTCTCATACCGACCTCGGCTTGACTTGGGACGAGAGCCTCACTTTTCAAAACCATTTTTCGACCATGAAAACTAAGACTTTTTCGGCGATGTGGGCAATTCGACAAGAGCTGACGGGGTTACTCCACGTCGATGTAGTCGGAGGATTCGTCCAGCGATGCCTACAACCAATCGCACTATATGCATCACCAATCTGATCTTCTGCACCGACCTCGTACATAAACAGATTCCTGGCAGTCGAGTACTGGGTAATGCGATGGATGAACAGGGTCACGGGCAATGCTTTCACCATCTCCAGGGCTGTTTTATATGCCAACTTAAATATCACTCCCTGGAGAGTTCACATTGCATCCAGGAATATTCTTCTACTGTCTCAGATGCTAACTGGTGTGATTGACGCCCCCAGTCTTCACGGAGTTATCGCTACTCCACGTGCTGGACGCAGTAATGACAATCCCTACTTACCGTTGCATTCTACACTGTCCAACCTGTGCTGTCTGAAGAACTTCTTTCCGAACAACGCAGTCCCCCTTTTCAATACATTGGCAATAGATCCTGTGAAATACTGTAAAGACAAGCAGTACAGAGTGAAGAGCCTCTCTGAAGCTTACAGCTTGCTTGAACTATAGAAGTATGAAGAAGAAGCTTGAATAGGAAGGAATGACCAAAATATAAAATAGCTGTTGGATATCTACTTTTAAATGGTACTGTGAATAATTTCCTCTTCTAAAATTGTCGATAATTACATTCTGTAAATAATACTGTAAATGATTCGCACTTCTGTAAATATTGTAAACATGATTTGCAAATATTGCATTGTAAAAATTGCCACTCTTGCATTTTTGTACACCCTTCTATCCGGTTGGCTGTGTAAAAGGGGTGAAAGCAATCACTTGCTATTAATAAACGGATTTAATAATAATAATAATAATATGGAGCAAAGAAAACCAAGGACATACAAGAGATAACAGAATAGGAGATTCATGAGGAAGAAGTGTAACAGGCGAATAGATAGCACCCACAACTACTGGTACAATAAGTTCACTTTCGCACACAAGCAAGGATGATAAGTTACCCAGATACACTCCCAAAGTTTCTTACTCAAGGAATCACACACCTGAAGGCTAAAGACCAATATACAAGAAACCCGGCGAAATACAGGCCGATCACACCTGTATTCCAATAATGTACAAGATCTTAACCAGTTGCATAACCAAAAAAGATATCAGATCATCTGGAGAGCCAGAATATCATGGCCCAGCAGCGGAAGGAATACAAGCGGATGAGCAAAGGATGCAAGGAGCAATTAATCATTGATGCGGCAGTTAGGAAGCAAGCATGTGGACATGTGTTGTGTCTTACGCAAGTTGGCCCCTAAACAATAGTTTATCTCCGCCATGGTTCTTTGTGATGATATACATATACAAGACTCTGTACAATGGCCAGAAATGAGTGTAGTGTTATGTTTGCGTAGTGTGTTTGTTGTTTCTGGCCGTTTTGCTACCAGGAAGGCCCAACTATAGACCTACTAAACTAAATGTAATATTTCCAGCACCCATAGCAATAAGCGCAAGTCCGTGTGCAAGTCGCACACCCACCCGGCCGTCCACATGGTGTAACAGGAAACGTGATTCATCGGACCAAACGACCTTCTTCCAATCACTAAACTAAATGTAATATTTCCAGCACCCATAGAAATAAGCGCAAGTTCTATGGGGGCAGCAGTCTCCTGGAGAAAGTGTAATAGCAAATGGATGCCAGGAATTCCCGTACCCAGGAAGCCCAAATCTGGGTAAAAGCAGTTTAAAATCCCGTCTGTAATAAACTGGAGACCAGCGAATCCTGCCCCAAGGGACTAGCAAAAAAACGGGTCCCAAGGGAACAGCATAATTAACAATTTTAGGAAAAAAAAATATATTTAATGGACAAAATATTATTACGTTTCAAAAAAAAATTAATAATAATAAATAAGTAAAATAAAATAAATAAATAAAAAAAATTAATTAATTAATTTAAAAAATAATAATCATAAATTTAATTAAATAAAATGTTAAAATAATAATTATTATTAAATAATAATAAAAAAGTAGCTTTGTTGAGTATAGAAGTCAGCTCAGTAATCGGCGTTGTTTATTGAAAACCTGTGTAGCAAATTCCTGTAGAGCTGAAAGGCATTTTGATTTGTAATAAGATATCTTTCATTTCCGGGAGAGAAATTATGCACTGTACTAGATAATGTTTGTCTTAAATCTTGATAAACTGGGCAGAAGAATAAGACATGACTCCAGTCTTCGGAGGCCCCTCAGAAACAAGTATCTGACGTTGCTAGATTAAACATTATTGTATCTTTACTGTACAATAAAGATTTTCTTCTTCTAAATTGAAGAAGATGAACGTTCAAAGAACTGTGGCCAGTTAGAATGTACACCGATGAGCCAAAACATTATGATCACCTATCTAATATGATGTTGGTCCTTCACGTGCAGCCAAAACAGCTCCTATCCGGCGAGGCATGGACGCTACAAGATTTCTAAATGTGTCTTGTGGTATCTGGTACCAACACGTAACCAGCAGATCCTTTAACTTCTGTAAAGTCCGTGGTTGAGACGCCGCAGATCGGAGTTACTGTTCCAACACAAACCACAGATGCTCGATGGGATTGATGTCTGGGGAATTTGGAGGCCAAGGCAATATCTGGAGTCTTCCTCATGTTCCACGAACCAGTCTCGAACAATCCGGCGGTGTGGCATGGCGCATTATCCTGCTGAAAGACGCACCGCCAGAGGGGAAGACCGGTGCCATGAAAGGGTGTACCTGGTCTGCAATGATATTTAGGTAGTTGGTAGACGTCAGAGTGCCCGGCACATGGATGACTGGACCCAGGGTTTCCCAGCAGAACATCACCCAAAGCATGACACCGCCACCACCGGCTTGTTTTCATCCCACGGTGCATCCAGGCGCCATCACTTCCCCAGGTAAACGACGCACACGCACCCGGCCGTCCACATGGTGTAACAGTAAACATGATTCATTGGACCAGACGACCTTCTTCCAATCACTCAAGGTATAGTTTCGATGCTCGCGTGCCCATTGTGGGCGCTGTCGCCGGTGAACAGTGGTTAGCATGGGCACTCGGAGCAACCTGCGGCCTACGCAGCCCTATTTTCAGCAGGGTTCGATGTACTGTATGTTGTGACACATTACCCCCGTCACCAGCATTCTAATTATCGGCGAGTTGCGCCACAGTCGCCCTTCTGTTGCCACTTACCATCCGGGAGAGCGTTCGAGCATCGATGAGACATGGTCGTCCAACACCTCACTCGCCGGCGATTCGTGGGTTTTCCCTCCACGGACCACTTTCGGTAGATACTAACCACGGCTGACCGTGAACATCCCATCAGCCGTTCCGTTTTGGATATGCTCTGACCCAGTCGTCTGGCCATTAAAATTTGACCTTTGTCAAGCTCGCTTAAGTCCACTGCCTTTCCCATCTGAAGAACAAGAGTAACACTGATTAACGGAGCTCAGTAATAGGTGTTTTTTATACAGTGTCCCGACCCGCGCACGCGCCGTAATTCACCTGCAGTTGCTTCGATTTGCATAACGACTCGCTAGTCATAAAGTTTTGGCTTATGGGTGTATGATGTAAGACGGCTTGGGTAGAACCAAAACTGATTACTTTTTGAGGTATTGAATTTAATATCAGGTATAAAACATCTGGTCACTGCTCCTTTGGTTGAGGAATTCCATCGCACTTGCCATCTGTTATGAAGCTTAGTCCAACATTTCGTTTTTTCATTCTTTGGATATTCAGTGGGATCATAGGTCAAATCGAAAAAAGTCAGAGGATATCCTTTACGAATATAGCAAACAAAGCCTTTGTACTTGTACCTAAGATACAGATCCAGAGGTAATAAGCCTGCGATGGCTTGCAAAGATGAGGTTGAAACTGTTGAAACATGGGATGCATATAAATTATCAGGCGACACAAAAGTCTATGTAGTTATAAGATAGTCTGTAATCAAGTCACAAAGGAAGTTAGGCAAGCGAAAGCAGATTATGAGAAACCTTTGGCATAGGATGCAAAGAAAAATAGCAAAGGCTTGTTTAGTTATATAAACTAGAGGGAAGGGGTGAATCATATTGGTCTACTGGTTCGAGTGTTGATGATCTTACTGAAATAGCTGATAATCTGAATGAGTATTTTGCATCTACATTCACACGTGAGGAGTTATAAAGGGAGGAAAATGCGAGAAGTTTATCACACTGTATCAGGGTGCTCAATGATTTTGTAATTACTGAGAGCAAAGTGAAGGAGAAGTTAAACATAAGAAAGACGAGTGGGGTGGATGGGATCAATCCAGTTGTATTAAAGGAGGTGGCAGAGGAAGTAAGCAAACCTTTAGCCATAATTATGAGAGCATCCTTGGACTCAGTAGAAGTCCCCACTGACTGAAGATGTGCAAATGTATTCCCAATTCACAAAGGGGGGATCAAAGGGTGACACGAGTAATTACAGACCAGTTAATTTAACTTCTGTTCCGGGAAAAACAATGGAGTCATTTGAATAAGGTCGATTTTAATTAACTTATAATATCACTTATAGACAAGGGCGGTCACAGGTTAAAGGGGCTAAAGGTGCTAACCGCCAATTATGATCAGAATTTTTTTTTTATTTTACTGCTACGTGATTATTAAATCTGAATGGCTCCTCCTAATACTGCTTTATCGTCCCCTCACTCCGTCCCATTTAACTGCTTTTGCCTCCCACTTTTAAAAAATCATAAAACTACTTACAGATAAAAAAAAATGAATATCATCAGTTATTTTTTTTAGTTTACACAAACATTTTATGCTATTTCCTCACATGGCCATAAACGGTTATTCCAAAATAAAATAAATGAAACAAAATAAAATACAACGACGAACAGCAGAATCTTTGAAGGTCACTCACTCATTATACACAGATTAAAGTAATATAATAAAGAAAAACGCTCGCTCAGCGTTAAATAATTCTTTAGCACTGAGCAAGTACTTTCCCTTATTATACAATAAATGGAATATTCCGGGAAATGGTGTCCATTACTGCCAATGTCCGTTAAATCGAAAGTGATTTCGAGACCATTTTTTACTCCCACATAACTGGGAGTAAAATATATGTTCCTAATATATACATATTCAGAGTGTCTCAAAAATACACGGCATAACTTCAGGAATGAGTTCCTCATATGTAGACAATAAAAATATTTTATATATCAACATAGTTCCGGAAATGCTTGGTTCCCGAGTTATTAACTGAGTTATTATGTCTTATCTCCCGCAGGTGATTTCCTTGATCACAAGGTACTGACAGAATCTGGTGGTTTTCCATTCCGACCATGTACTCAAATCAGGAGCAAGCGGATATGCACTTTAATTACAGTTTGGAGGACGGCAATGCTCTGGAGGCTCGTCGTTTGTACCACGAAAGGTTCCCAGAACGAAGATGTCCAGACAGGAAAACGTTTGAAGGTATCCATCGCCGCCTTTGTGAACATGGGACCTTTACACCTCGTGCTGCCGACAGAGGACGACCAAGATCTACGACTCCCGAAGTAAAAGTAGAGGAGGAGATTTTGGATGTTGTGCATACCACTCCTGGAATCAGCATACGCAGAATAGCAATGCATCTGGCTGTTCAACGTTAGACTATTTGGAGAGTGTTGCGAGAATACCAACTGTATCCTTGCCATCTGCAACGGGTACAGGCCTTGTCACCAGCAGATTACCCTGCGCGAGTAATTTTCTGCCAGTGGTTCTTGCAGCAGTTTGGTAGAACTCTTCACTTTTCTGCCTTAGTGATATTCACAGCTGAAGCACAGTTCACACGAGACGGAATCCAAAACTTTCACAATCAGCATGTATGGGCTGAGGAAAACCCACATGCAATTCTTCCATCACATCACCAACAGCGGTTTAGCCTCAACATCTGGGCGGGTGTTTTTGGTGATAAGTTATTTGGGCCCCATGTACTTCCAAACAAACTCACAGGGCAAGCGTACAGAAACTTTCTGGAAAACAACATGCCTGATTTCTTGGACGACGCGCCACTAATCATTCGTCAACAAGCACACGTCACGCACGATGACGCTCCCGCGCATTTCAGCCACCTAGCCCGCAATTACCTAAATCGAAGGTTTTCTGGTCGGTGGATAGGTAGAGGTGGACCAACTGCCTGGCTTCCACGCTCTTGATTTAAACCCACTACATTTCTTCTTGTGGGGCCATTTAAAGTCATTGGTGTATTCGACTCCGGTAGTTGATGTGGAAACTCTCCGCAATCGAATTGTGGTAGGTTGTGAGACAATACGAAACATGCCAGGAATTTGGCATCGTCTTCGCGAGTCCATGAGACGTCGATGTGAGGCCTGTATTCAGGCAGGAGGTGGACATTTTGAACAATTACTATAAGGTGATGTGAACAGTTAAGTGTCATAGACAGACCTTCAAAACTCGGAAACCAAGCATTTCCGGAACTATGTTGATATAAAATATTTTTATTGTCTACTTATGAGGAACTCATTCCTGAAGTTATGCCGTGTATTTTTGAGACACCCTGTATATTATGAACACCGAAATAAAGTTAAACAATAAAAAAAAAAAAAAAAGTTAAGATACTGGCGACCCTTTCGAGTCTGCTAGCTTCTTACCTACTGAACTCACTGTTGTAAATTGCATCTTTTATCTGCTTTCCATTGGCAACTGTTGAAACACTTCCATTAACACTATATGCATCAGTGAAAACTCCTTAATCCTGCGTCCAGGTGGCTGCGCTACACCCGTGAGATTCCTTCCGAAAATAGCGAATCATGTTGGGGCACCACTCTATATTCTATTATTATATGAAAGTAATGCAATGCCAGTGCAACTTGTGATGGCAGTTTGTTCTGCTTGAGCATAAGGAGTAGTATTATAGAGTGAATGCAGTTATTTTAGCTTAACCTTGCTTTTTACAATATCCGGGACAGTTAGTTTTTTCACTCTACATCCTCTCAGATGCAGGAAAGAGACACACCAAAGCCTAACTTCTATTAACAGCTTTAATTTTCGCGCAACACTCAGATGTGCACGCTTTCACTTTTCACCTTTTCTTGTGGGGAGGGGGAGCATGATGGCAAATGAAGTTGCAATAAAGAAACAGGGCACAGACGAGCGCTTAATGAAAGACATGATAGCGAACTTATCAATAAACAGTCTAGAGTGCTTATTCGTTATTCATGAGGTTCTGGTTTCTTCCATTTCACGAACACCTCAGGATTTCTGGTGCCAATCACTTTTTTCGTTCGTTAAATCCGAAGTCCGGTAATTTGAGATCCGCAAAATCGAAGGTTCACTATATATCGAAAACAAAAGGAAAAGAAATTGGATGTTTCAAAAGTCGAAAAAAAAAAAAAAAAAAAATCTGTCCCATTTCTGTTCATGCGAATTTCTTTACAACAGAATGACGATCGATTTAAGTTTCAGTGTGTGGAAAAAAAAAAAAAAGAAACTAAAATGGTTATAAATTTTTTCAACTAAAGTAGAACGCTTTTAATAAAAGTACCGCTTTCGTTTTTCTGAAACGTTTATTTATTTGCTAAATTTCTGTATAAATGACTTGTTCTTCTACACTTTCTTGTTTTATTTTTGCGACATTAGTGGACGCCCAGCTCTCTAAATGTACGATTCTACTTTTGCCAACGATTGGTAATATGTAAGGGGATGTTCTTAGGCCAACAGCTAACAGCTTAAGCGGGCGTGCTGCATTAAATCTCATTATGAGAAAACGCCGACTTACCGACAGGGTAAAAGTGTGTACTCGGTCTGCGGTATGATAATCAGCGAGCCCTCCCGAATGTCGCTCCAGGACCTGAGTTCCTCCAATAAGCTTGAGCTCGTCTGCTGTTCGGGACAAATCAGGACGGGCCGCCTAACAGGGTGTCAGCGCTCTAAGCGAATGTCCCGCTGGTAACAGACGGGATGGATGGCTAGTTGCACGAGTTTGTAGTAAACCTGGTTCATTACGTTTTGCGGAGAGACGCGCGCGCATGGGGGCCACATGAGTGGCTGAGGGTTACTTTACACACGAACTCTAAGCCCATTCTTAGTAATTTCGCATTTGTCGGCTACTGTATTTGCACCTATTCTCCCCCCCTCACTCATCCAACTGACCCTTGAATGTAATCTCGCGTGACCTTCCGGACCCACTGTGGTGATTACAACTGGAACCACGACGATCGCATTCAGTGTCCGTGACTGTCAGACGCACACCAGCCGTCTGGTACGACGCTAATCTTAGTACTAATCCCTTTCGCTCCAGACATGGCAGTCTCAGGTGCTATAAACATACGGCCTCTTTTTACCGGTTATCCATTTCAAGGTAAGTTTCCTTTTATTTATTGGTCTCCTATTGGGTGACTAAAGTTTTTATGCCGCCACATTTTGGACATACCCCAAACAGCATAAAAATAAACGAGAAATGCAAACTAGGACAAAAAATTTGTTAAGGATAATCATAACGGATTAGCACTAAAATTATATCGTATGACTCTCAATTTTGCTTCTTTTTTGTACAAACGTTAATGTCATCCACAAAGCCCTAACCAGAAGAAAATGCAAAAATCAATATAAAAGTAAGATTAATTGTATTAACAGAAATTGGACACTTGCAAATTTATTCAGTTTGTTTTACAATAGTGAATTTTATTTTGCCTTATACCAGAACTTTTGAAGAGTATTCAAGCATATTATATGCACAACGTCGATGACAGATATTTTACTTTATTTAATATCTAAGTAGTTTCGGATTGGGTGTAAAACCAAAAATTGTGTGTAGGTTTATCGTAATTACGTTATTTTATTTCTATGATTACAGCTCTAGAGTATCAAACGTAGAGTTGGCAATGAGAAAAACATGGGCGCTCCGACTAGGGCCAAACAGTTTTGACCGCTTGTCCCTGTGCTTTGTTGAATGAAGCTCATGGCAAAACTTAAGTGAACAGGGAACATTGATTTGATTGATTGATTTGGTAGTTGTTGGCGCATCGGCTTCTGTGGCCATATTGCACCTCCCAAGGTTTTTGCAGTACTTTGATCCAAGCCCGAGGCGGGAATCGAACCCGCGACCTTTGGGTTGCTGGGCAGGTACTTTACCCACTCGGCTAGCCCGGTCGGCGAACAGGGAACTGGAGCAGTTTAAACTGAAATGGTGGAGCAGAAGGGAATGAGTAGAATTAATATATCCTAATCTGTTGTATGGCCAGTCAATCATAATGACATGTGGCATGAGCTTCTTATCAGCCAATTGCGGTTCATCAGAGTGTTGGCTATTCCTAAGAAGCATAATTGGAGTACGTCTTGAACTTCAATTTATGGACAGTTAATTGGTGTTTGGCACAATGTCAGCCGATATGTAATATTGCACAATATCAGGCTGTCAAGAAAGGCGTGTGTGTGTGTGTACGATTGAATGCATTAATATTTTTGGTAATAGGATGGCTTTTCGGCAGAACCACTTGTGGTAATGATATGCGACAATTCGAAATACTACTTCTTTCAGTTCGTGAGGTTGAAAATGCTAATGGCTTTCATTGAAATATTTTCCTTTTTTTTTATTATCAGATGCAATGACTCCATTTCCTTGTTTGAGGTTTCCAACAAACTCTCCAGCGAATACATCATCTGTTACCTATATTTGTAAATTTGTTGTAAGGCCGATTTGCTGATTGTTCTTTCAAATGTATGTTTTACGACAGCACGTAGCAACAATCCTTATCTTTAGTTCCACTTAGAATGACTGTCAGAGTTTGGCAAAAGTCACCAGCCAACAGCAGAGATACTACTTCCATTCCTTGCTGTTATATCGTACCGTGCATGCACGGTACGATCAGCCCTGGCAAGCAGCACAATGGTTGTGATCGTTGCCTTTCCGCAACATGAACGTCTTGGGTACGAATATTGTGAAGATGGGCGGAATTCTGTAAAATTAATTATGGTGATTACTCACCATACCCGATTCAGTTGGTTTCACTTTAGGGTTGCGAGCTCCTCTCCCCTCCAAAAAAAAAAAAAAAAAAAAAAAAAAAAAACTTGGATTTTTAATCCAGCTAAACGTACAAACTGATCATATATAAATTAAACTAACTGCAACAAGGCATCATATGTTTAAGAGTATAAATAATCTATATAATATTGGTGTGAATTAATACCAATATTATATGAACTGATCATAGCATACCGTCATCTACAGACACAATACGCTGACGCTTCGTACACTTAGTTGTTTTAGCAATTGAAACTATGAGGCATTAACAAAGCATGGTGCGGTCAAGATCTTCTAAGGCAGCTTTATGAGATATTGTGTACGCATTCTAGTTGGTGCTTGTGCAAGGCCTTTTCTTTACCAACGTTTCGGGAAATTTTGCAGAGCGATGCCCCCTTTTTTTGCCAATTTAATGGCAACTTAAAAACTGGGTGTCCTTCCTACTATTTATCTGTGTAGCAGCAGTGCCTGATGAGGTCACGACAAGGGCAGTTATCTTCTTCTAATGATCTAATCAAGCTTTTCTAAGCACCTTCATTAAAATGTTATTTTAGCTACTTTCAAATTTACAGTAGTGGCCAGAGACATTTCAAAACCTGATGGCCCGCTTAAAAATCTAAAGAGAGTAAGCGATGGAAAGCTATCTTTCATGGTGCCTACTTTCATTTTCAACATCAAGACGGAAATTAATATCGTAGATTTTCAGAATAAAATCATTTAAATAGAAAAACATTTACTTCATTTAATTAATTTACGTCAGCATTAATTAATATTGCAGTTTTTCCAAGAAAATCGTTTTAATTAATGGCGCCCTCTTTAGTTTATTTTGATGCTGTTAAAAATTTATAAAATTTTAAAGTAAACTGATTTAAAGCTTTATACAACGTTGGAAGTTTTTCAGAGATAAAACGATTATTTACATTAAGTTCGGTTTCAGATTGCCTACTTGATATACAAATTTGTGAGCCTACTTGATATACAAATATACGCAACATGAGTTCATTTTAAAACTTCCGTCTTGTTTACAGACATGGAACATAATGTTCGATTTATTGAGAGAGAGACTATATACTGTACTTTACATAATTCAACTGATTCTTTTATAATATTTACATTAATCGTTATCGTAATAATTTCTAATCATAATAACTCATAATCATAAAATTTCCAACAGATTAATTTAAAGCTTTCACCCACCTTTTTGTTGGAAAAATGACATTTATGATGCTTCTGTCTTTGTAACATGACTTTTGATTATTATTGGAATGGATAATGGCGCTAATTAGAAACGAGAAATTTTAATATCTCGTAGAAAGAATTTAATACGTTTAAAAAAGAAGTAACAAAGGCGCACACTTGCTTAATTTACATGCAAAGTGTCACAAAGGAACTGGATGCAAAAATAATTTTGATGTCATATACTGTACTTGGATTTCAGGAAAGTTTTTGATACTGTTGCACATGGAACCGTACACATTGGAGCAGTATGGCATTAAAGGCAAGTTGCTCAATGGATAAAAGGCGCTGGTTGAGTGGAAGAAGACAGAGATGGTAATCAATGGATACTGCTCTTCGTGGACTAATGTTATTAGTGGAGTCCTCCAGGGTTTGATGCTGCCTGCGCCTATTGTTGTTTTGTATATTTATCAATGATATTGATGAAGGTATATCAGGCTTAATGTCCAAGTTTGCAGATGATACAAAGGTTGGCAGGGTTTTTAATGAGTAGAACGCTGCTGTAACAGGATCTAGAAAAGTTGGGCAGATGGGCTGAGAAGTGGCAACCGAAGTTTAACATTGACAAATGCAAAGTACTGCATATGGGTAGCAATAACCCCACAGTAACGCACCAACTGTGCGGTACTACACTCAGGGTAATGGAGAATAAAAAATACCTGGGGTAATTGTAAAGTCAAGATATGAAGTTTTCTGAGCAGTGTAGATAGGCTGCCAGAGCAGCTCATGGGATCTTGTCAATGATATACAGGAATTTTTGCTAGCAGGGATAAGGAAGTGATTATCCCTTTGTATAAGGCAATGATCAGGCCAAACCTTGAGTACGTACAGGTCTGGAGGCCTCATTTTTGGAAATATGTAAACTGCTGGAACGAGTACAGAGAAGAGCAACGAGACTTGTGTGGAACAAAGGGGGCGTTCTTACCAAGAAAAGGCTTAAGTTCCACAAACTGCAGAGTCTGGAGACTTGCGAGGTGGTCTGTTTGAGGTGTATAATGCTTTGAATGATTTGAGCAAGCTCATTGCTTCTGGATTCTTCCTCTTGCTCATAATAAGCACTCGAGGGAGCATAAATTCAAATCGAGGGAAGACAGTTGCAGAATAGATGTGCGGAAATTTGCCTTTAGCCAGCGAGTGGTTGATTGCTGGAACAAACTTCCATCTGTCATTGTGGAAGTTGAAAACAAATAAATTCAAGGAAGAACTGGACAAACCTTTGGAGCGAATGGACAGGCGAAATGGGAAGTTTTTTGTTTTTTTTTAAAGCTGTATAAGCTTGCTTTCTTGTATCATATGCCACTGCTAATGCTGTTGTCAAGTTTTGTACGTATTCTTCAAGTAGCGGATCTGACACACACACACACACGTTATTGTTATTATTATATTATTTCTCCATTATTGAGAGAAAAATTATTGTTATTATTGTTGTTGTTGTTTGCTATTAAAAGAACAATTGAACACGAATCCGTAAGCTGTATTTACTTAGGAAAAAATTAAGAAATAAGATAAATAAACGCATAGTGGTTATAAAATAACCATATGCAAGTTAAATATATGAATATAGCTATATTTATTTATTCATTCATTTCCTCTTTTTTTAACAGCTGATGTTTGCGCAGTTTTTTTTTTTTTTTTTTTTCTTTCTTTTACCGCGGATTTCTGTTCTCCGGCCATAGGTAGGCTGGGGATGTATTCCTTGAGTGTTCTTACGAAGAGCTTGCTCTTCCTTTAAAATTGTGTGAGCAGTTTTTCTATTTATTTTATTCAATTAGAGATAGGATCTCACCCCGGGAAGTAAATTGCTGCTGGGGTTCATAGCAAAATACATGCTAATCACGAATTCATACATAACTATTTTACCAAATTATTACGAAATTATTAATAATACAACAATTTATAAATTATAAATGTGATAGATAGATCTTCAATTAGCATTCAGTGTTTGAGTAACGATGAATATTACTCATATAGATGTTTCAATTTAGAGAATCGATAAAACAAAAAACGCCGAACGTATCACAGATGTCGTGGTACAGAAGCACACAACTGTGCTTCTGTACCACGACAGAAGCACACAACTGTTATACAAAATGTCATGATATATATTTTTCTTTTTTTTCGGTATCATTACTGCATGACTTGAGGATATTTGATCTAGATTGGCAAGCAGTGTTAATCTTGAAATGGTTACAGAAAACGAGAGATCTGGTTCACCATCTCAAGTTTGAAAAAGAGCTTTGTAGCTTTCCTGAGCGGATGACCAATTTCCGATGCATAAAGAGATAGATTGACGATATCTCTTAATATACTGAGAGATTAACAGATAGGAAGTTAATTTCTCTTAATGTACTGAGAGATTAAGCTCCTTACTGTAATGCCCACGAGCTCCTGGCGAACGTTTCCATAGTGCTGTGTAGGTTTTTCCCTTGATGTTATTGAACACGTGGTGAAAGGTTAGGTTATCATCGCACTTTAAGCCAAGATTTGTATGAGACGATACCGTTTCGGATGATCTGATTATCTGCGTCGAGCTGTAGATTATTATTTTATTTTCTTCTTGGTTGTCGTCAGTTGCACTTTTATTTCGTCTAGCGACATTTTCACTTATATTTTCTGTCCGTTCTGTATCATGTGATTCTGTGAAGTGTTATGTCATCTGCGTAATTAGTAAAATCCTGATGAGATGCCAGAAATGGTTTCAAAGTATTTGCAGAAAGAGTCATTGACAGGTGACCATCTTGAGGCAAGTCCCTTTCTACAACACTGGAAACACTGACTTCGCTATTTAACTTCCTTAATCTTAAGATATTAAGGATTGACAAAAGGGTGGTGCCTTGAAGCCCAAGTATCTTTCAAGAACATCTAATTATACTGTACTCTCTTGCGCAATGCCATTTGTATTCTAAACAACACGTCCAGTAGATTTGCCATTGTTTATCTGCTGAATGATGCTATTTCATATTAGGGTTGCCCGAGAACAAGCTCATCTACCCATGTGTATTATGTCTATAAATTTCGAATGTTTTCTGGTCGGTTTGCCTAATTTTCTGGACGAAAAAACCCGGGATTTTCCAGGAGGAAAATCCCGGGTTTTGTTTTGTTTAAAAGAGGCCTTGAAGTCATTGATAGGATTTGAACCCAGATCTTTTCCCCACGATGTTGGGAGGACGGCGGTTATAACCGCTGCGCTACCGCGAGGACTGCTGAATGATGCCGTGAAGATGAGAAGGTCGGTGTGCCAAACATTGATTCCCTATTCGGGCTCGTGATCTCAAAAATCTTCAGCAGCGAGCAGCCGATTGTTGTTGTTCTTTATAATGTTTTGCCGTCGATGGTTTCTTTTTCTTAAGTATTCTTTTTACGTGATGCTTTCTCTCCACATGCTTGGTATTATCCTCAGAAATACTTTGAATAATACCAAGGATCTTACGAATCTTTTCAAATGAATTTAGTAGTAACACATGTATAGTCTAATTAGAGCATATCTTTAAAATAAGAAGTGGGAATCTGTCTGGTGACACGATTGTTCTGTTCAGGAGATCATTTATTGGTGGGACGCGCCTTATTTACTCTCAGGATGAGAGAGTTATTTGTTATTTGGTTTGTTTTTTTAGGAGCATTATCAACTGAGGCCATATTGCTCCGGGGATATGCGGTGGTCATTCCCTGACCTTTCCGCATCCTCCGTATTTGGTGGTCACGGGCTCGAACCCCGGTCTAATCAAGAAGCGTGTGCTACGCACTGCTGCTCCTGCCCACCTGGCTACGGAGGCGCCCTTGAGAGAGAGAGAGAGAGAGAGAGAGAGAGAGAGAGAGAGAGAGAGAGAGAGAGAGGGAAACTCGACTTGGTCTAGGAATGCGTACATCTTAGGCATAAGTTGGATCGTTCCTAGACTGTGATTGTGCCGATTCAATTAGTTTGATTTGATTGTGCTGATTCAATTAATTTGAAGGGCTAGCTTGTAATGTTAAGACTGATAAGTACTGTCACAACCTATGCCAACTTGTCTGGTTGTTGAGTATTCGAAATCAGCGAAATGAGGACGATTCTCAACAAACATATGTGACTGCAGAGAGGGACTGTTTCTTTAATCAAGCAGTAGGGAACAACCATCATCGCATGACCGACCAGGCTGAACCTATCTCTTTTTCAGCAACCATATTTGCTTAAAATAAGATATGAAACCTGGGACGTTGCTACGTTATATCAGTTCCGGAGGGTTGAACTTCTTAGCATTCCCAAGCAATGAAGACTAGGATTCTATATGACTCTGTCATGGGCTTTAGGTATCGGGGGACGTTATGTTCTCTTATAAATTGCTTCAGGCATTGAAGATGTCTGTTATTTCCTGTACGCCCTATAAAATTTAGTCATATTGCTTATGTATACGGATACTTTTTCAATGACCTCTTCCCTTCTTTCAGCGCTTTTATCTCTTGTCTTAGCAGCATGAATTTATCGCCAATAAAACTAAGGAAATCAGTCTATTGTGCAGTCATCTGTATTGCTTCTTTCCTCCATGCGCTTGCCATCGAATGTGTTGCCTCTTGAAATGATTTCGCGATTACTGTAATTTTTTTATTGGGTAATCCAAATTATTACCCAATGAAATTAGCATTTTAGGAGTATCAGGGACTAAGGCCATATTACTCCGTGTATATTGTCTGTAAATTGCGAGTGTTCTGTGGTCGATTTTCTATTTACTTGACGAAAAACCATGCTATCCTCGCCTGAGACCAACTAACTCAGCCACGTTGTGAAAGAGGCCCATAAAAATTCCTCACGTCATCGTGAGGTGTGGGGAGGACGGCGATTCTACTAGCTGTGCTACCCACGAGGGCAGAGGTTGAATTAAAATCAGCGGAGGAGGAAAAGGATCTGGGAATTACAATACAGGCAGATATGAAGTTTTTTGAACAGTGTAAACAGGCAGCCAGGAAAGCCCATAGTGTCCTATCGATGATTTATCTAACGTTACCCTGTAGACATAGGGAGGTCATAAGCCCGCTGTATAAGGCAATTATAACACCACATTTGGAATATTGTGTTCAAGTATGGAGACCTGATCTGAAAAAGGCATTGAGCTTCTTGAAAGGGTCTAAAGACGGGCAACTCTAATGGTGAGATCGGCGGAAGGACGACATACGAGGAAAGACTCCGATTATGTGGGCTACAGAGCTTGGCAGGCGCCTCCGTAGCTAGGTGGGAAGGAGCAGAAGTGTGTAGCACACGCTTCTTGATTAGACCGGGGTTCGAATCCCTCACCACGAAACACGGAGGATGTGGAAAGGTCAGGGAATGACCACCGCATATCCCGTAGCGATATGGCCTTAGTTGCTAATGCTCCAAAAAACAAAAAAAAAAAAAAAAAGAGCTTGGCAACCAGGCACCTCAGAGGGATTAGTAAAATGAATGAAGGTGGAATTCTCACTGTTATAAAGAATTCCAGAACTAGAGACCATAAATTCAAATTACAGGGATTGAGGTTTAGATTAGATTTTAGGAAGTTGCCAAGTTGCCCTCTCAGGTATTTGAGGCTGACAGTTTGAATAAATTCAAAGGTCAGCTGGATAGTTATCTGTGTGAGGAGGGAAACATATATATAATTTATATTTTCTTATCTACTTGCTTTTTTTCCCTTTTTTTTTTTTTTTTTTTTTTTTTTTTTGCCAGTGCATCAAAAGCCTCTGGCTTCCTTGCACTATATGGCGAATAATATTGTTGTTACTCATCACTCAGAGTAGGCAAATTTCTTTAAGTCCGCGTTCTTCCTAAAATAAAGCTTCCAGACATGTATACAGCACTCAGATGTGGCCTACCCATTGCCGCATACAACAGAATTACTGCTACCCATACGCAGTACCTCGCATTTATCGTATTAAATAAATAAATATGATCTTTATTGTAAGGTTCATAGGTACACGCAGGTACCCTACCTTTACAAACCCTTCACGGCACTATGCCAAGGGTTTGTAAAGGTATGGTACCTGCGTGTGCAAATATAATACAGGGTAAGTACAAAGCTTAAATATGAGTAAAGTAAAGGACAATTATATGTTAATAACATCCAGTATATTATATTAACTTTAAAAAAATAATAATAATAAAATAAATTAGAATAACACAAGATAGTTTTCTTCAGTCGGGTTTTCCGTGAGACTGTTGTCGAGCCGGAACGATCTCAGATCAGTTGATTGATGGCTGTCGAAACAACATGCGGATCTAAGATGAGACGTCTGTATTTCTTGTCCTCTACGATTTTACACATGTCGGCATCCAGGAGTTGCACTAGATCCTGTCTGGCCCGAATTGTCATTTCTCAACCCATCTGCCTATTTTCTGTAGGTGTTGTTTCAGTAGCATATGCTGATTGCTGTCATTAATTTTCTGTACACCTCTTTCTCATGAGATATTTTCGTTTTTTTCAGCCTGCACTGCATATAAATCGTTCGTTAACACACGCTTATGGAGACAAAATACGATAAAGATTAGCTGTAGGACCGTATGAATTTGGCGTGCCATAACCAGACTAATCAATGTCCCCATGGAACCTCCAGGAATAATCAACCAAACTGAATACCCAATTTTCGAGTAAACTCAATTATCGTGCAATCCACTGATGAGATGGAATCCATGTATTTTTGGATATGAATTATTAAGGGTGTAACTACGCTTTGACCTTTAACGGAAGGAATTAAGTAATCTGATTATTTATAAGACACTCTATGAAGATATACATTGTAAGTGAAATTTTTAGATTTAAAAATATAATTGTATTTTCAAACCTGACGTAGAAGGAATTTCTACGTCAGGTTTGGATTACCTAATCGATTAACTGCGCAGAAGAAGCCAGAGTAATCCAATGATTGTGAAATTGACTTATAAAACATCTGAAGGAATGAGATACTTCAAATGAATCGGAAGGATTAGCAATCTGACTTTCGAAGAACGGTGATTACACGTAAATGTATATTAAAGTCTACTAGAAAAGAAGGTGTTTTGAGCCGTTGCTAGGATACAAAAGAGTTTAATAATTGAACTATTGTTTTTTCCACCTCTGAAGAAAAGAGAATTGATGCGTATACAACTCATATAAGAACTTTTCCAATACGATTAGTACGATCCGATAGCATTTCTGCTATCGGATCGTGTTGTCTCTCCCCATATCTATTGTTATAATAAAGGAAAGTGCTTTAATGAATGAAGTTAATACTTGAAATGTTTACAAGGAGAAAAAATATATAATGAAAGTGATAAGAATGAACAGATAGTACGTTTTGGCAAAAGAATATTTTGTTCATTTCTGAAAGCGTTCATGACAAGGAAAGGAATGTATCATTAAAATGTCTTGTGGAAAAAGTTCGTAGTTAGATGAACTTACTGTACTTGTTACATAAAAACGAATTTCTACGATACTGCAGCTTGGAAGATGGGGTTAACTCTTGAATAAAGTTGCTTTATGCGAATAAAATGTGCTTTCTTCGGAAATTGAAAAAAATATATATATTTATAATAAAAGAAACTAAGATTTCAGTGATCAAACTAATTATAATATACACAAATGAATACGCCAGACTTATCTAGTAAAAGAAAATATGAAACTCGGAGGTGCATTTAAAGCAGTTTTGAGTTAAGAAGTGCGTTTTTAATGGTGTTTACTGAATAAATAGCACGGCGTTTGTGTAAGTAACACGGTAATAATAACTATGGGAATGCAATATACTGTAATTTATGAGTGTTGAGTAAATTGTTTCTTAGGTCGGCAGTGAATGCTTTGTTTATCAAGTCGCCCCACTCCATAGCTATGTCCATTAGTTTAACTATTCCAGTATTTACTTTAATTTCATTCTGTAGAAAATTCCAATTTAATAGAAACACTAATGTGGTCTTCTTTAGTATTAAATACAATTCATCTTTAAAAAAAGGAAAACTTCGAATGCAAATGAAATCTAAAAATAGCAATTAATGAATTGGGATTGAGTTTTTTTTTGAAAATATTTATTTACAAACATATTACGGATTGCCCCATATACAGTGTGTGACATAAATATAACTAAAATGAAATTAGAACAAAAATAATTCCGAAGATGGTGCATAATATAATGACACTCATGTTTTTATTTTTTACATACTAGGAAAGGCATTGAGATGTTGGCTTTAACAAAAAGAAGACACTTAAGTGGCAGAATGAACAATTGGTGGGAGAGAGCTTGAATTGGATAGAGAACTATACTGTATTAGCAAATGAGAGGTGACCAAATACATCGAACTGTGGCGAATAGAATGATGTATCTATGAATTATACTATATCCGCTATTGAAAATCTTTAAATGTACTTATTTTAAAGAGCTGAAGTAGCAAAAAATTGCCATGATTACAAACACTGATTAAACATGTATTGCAATTGATGTAACGCTGTAGCAAGAATGACAGACTAGAAGATCGAAAGTTACATGTCGGCGTATATTGAATCTATAGACTGTAATGACTGCGAAACAGAAAGTAAGAGGAAAGTCGATTTTAAAATGCAGAAAACAATTGGGGGAGGGGGGGATATATAAACCAAAGCGTTTAAAAAAAAAAGATGGAGAATCAGTTTGGTGGTAGGAGCTGAAGCCAACACGTACATATAAAATGTTTAAATTTTTTATATAATTTTTCGTCATTTTTTATTAAAATAATTAAGATTTTAACAAAAATCTTTATAATTAAGTAATTCAGTTCAGAAAACTAGAATCGAGAAAAGGGAGTATTATTTGCTTAGAAGGAAGAGTTGGACTAATGAAGTGAAAAATATTGTATGTGCATTTAACGAGGCTTAAAAGCTGATGCCATGCGGAACTATGAAGGTCGTGTCAGAGGGAAATATCCGAGTCGACAACCGACTCGATATGAGTTATAGTATTATCATCGTGGAAGTGATTGAATTGGATAATTTAGTTCTGTTTAATTTTGGCACAGAAATGACAGCATTTACGATAACTGCGTATAATGAAATATACGTAAGTATGCTGAAATATAACTGGACTTCTAACTGCGTATATTGAAACATAACTGGAATTCTAACTGCGTATATTGAAATATACAGTTTCTAAGTCCAGTGAACAGCGTTGAATCCAGAATGTTTGCGCCGGGGGGGAGAATGTAAACTTCGGTGGGTTACACGTGGTATATGTGTATATTTTTTATTATTATTTAATATTTACAACATATGTACAGTATATGTTACGAACAAATCTGTATACTGTACTTACTGATGACCTTAAAATTTACAATCCTATAAAATCTCCTTTTCAAGTGACCACGCTTCATCTTGTAAATTTTCTGACCTATCCTACGTGGCTGTTCCGGAGTATAAACCGAAAATTTATTTATTTAGTTAGTGTGAATGTCTACGCAGCGTTTACGCTAATAGAATGAATTTATTTATTTATTTATTATTAATACATTTATTTATTTACAACATTGCCTAGATACAGTGCTTCATTGGCAGTGTTGAATCCAAGGGGGGGGGGGGGTTGACCGGAGGTGAGTCTCACCCCCGGTTGAATAAAATTTTCCTCACCGCGAAAAATAGTAATTTTTATTTTTATTCATTCAAAGTCCTCGGACGTTGAAATTTTCGCTACATTTTTTGTTTAATTTTCGGCATTTTCGTTTTGTGGTTTTCAGGTCCCCTTTATTTTCACACGCAGCATCTCTTGATAGTGGGCGTCTCCGTAGCCAGGTGGGCAGGAGCGGCAGTGCGTAGCACACGCTTCTTGATTAGACCGGGGTTCGAGCCCGTGACCACCAAATACGGAGGATGCGGAAAGGTCAGGGAATGACCACCGCATATCCCCGGAGCAATATGGCCTTAGTTGCTAATGCTCCTAAAAACCAAATAACAACAACAACTCTTGATAGTTCACACAAACAGTCTACTTGCTACTAATTCTTTGTTTGTATATCGCAAACAAGACTGCGACTGGATCGCAAGCCGTGAATAGGTTCGCCTAAATTGGTTCCTCAATGACGGATGCTATTGTAATTAGAAAGTGCCTCGCAGGCTAAACGATATCTAGGCAGAGAGAGAGGAGTTATAGCAAGCCACTATTTCAATCGTCGGAAATTTCGGTTTATAGTTTTCAGATTCCTTTTATTTATTATTATTGTTTTTTTTTTCACAACAAGAGTCTACTTGTGGCTAATTCTTCCTTTGTAAACCGTAGACAAGACTCTTTGGTTGCAGCCTATAAATAACACATTTTGTAATATTTTTATTATATATGTATCTGTACTGTAATATTATAAGATTGCGTGAAGATACGCTTAGAAGGCCGGAATGAGTTATCGGAAAAATTAATAAATGAAGTAATTGATACATATGCAAAGAAAAAGCAAAGAATAATTAGATTATTATAATACTTGCGTGTTTGATTATAATTTGTATGATTTGTTTGCGAATTTTAATCGATGATTTTCATATTATTAAACTGTGTAATGTGGTTTTTGTGAACTGACTATTAGTATTTAGATTAAATAATAAATATTTTCTTTTGTTTCCTATTTTAATTTCTCATATTTTCTTATTATAACATCCATAAATACAGTAGTTAGATTTTGTCGTTTTCTGTGCAGAAATACTATCAGTAAAGCAAGTGAAAAAGGGAAGATTCAATAAGGGTCCCTTGGATATTCCCAAATTGAGAGATTATAGGAAAGATTTTTCTTCATTAACAACTAGGAAAGCGTGCCTAGTAGCCAAAGTTATTCTACCGAATAAATAATAATAATAATAATAAGTTTTTATAATAATAATAATTATTATTATTATAAAAATCTCAGTAGTTGCCTTGATCTAGACGAGTACAGATGTAAGATGAAGACATTTGTGTTAGTCTGTGGAGTGTTTGGGTATTAAGCCAAACAGGACAAAGAAGGGAAATGGAGAAGGTAGGAACTCATATGTTATTGTACACGAGAAACCATAAATTATTGAATTGTTACTTTCTAATCCTTGTCTGCCCTACTGATTTAGTTATTTTAAGTGGATCTTTGAAACTTTAGACTGTTTGGACTTTTTTTGAGAACGAAAATACACTGTGTTGCCACTTTATTAGGGACACCCCTGTTGTGCACACAAATGGTTTGTCCCACAACATTGCAAGTCACATGACCACAGTTGTGGATACAAATGCAGCAGAACAACCTTTCTAGTATCAGTTAAGCGTACAAACTGTAGCAAGAATGGGGGAAAGGAGTGAGTTAACGGACTTCGAACGTGGCATGGTAGTAGGTGCAAGACGTGCTGGACAAAACATCTCTGAAACGGCAGTTCTCCTGAACTTTTCACGCACCACAGTTTCAAGAGTGTATCGAGAATGGTGCAACAAACAGAAAACATCCTCTCAACGGCACTCCTGTGGAATAAAATCGCTTGTTGATGAGAGAGGTCAGAGGAGAATTGCTGGAATTGTGCAAGCAAACAGATGGGCCACAATGTCGCACATCATGTCAGAATACAATCTTGGTGCGCAGAACAAAATATCGCAACGGACCACTAGTCGCACTTTGTCGCGCATGAGCTACAACAACCGACGGCCACATCGCGTACCTTTGTTATCAAGGAAGAACAAGAGAGCACGCCTCCTGTGGGGACAGCAACACCAGCACCGGACTATCGAGGATTGGAACACAGTTTCTTGGTCTGGAGTTCCTGGTGCATCATGTTGATGGAAGGCTCAGAATTTGGCGAAAACAACGTGACTCCATGGAACCGTCATGTCTGACGACTACTGTGCAAGGTGGTGGGGGCAGTGTTATGGTGTGGGGAATGTTTTCTTGGCACACGTTGGATCCATCGATACCCATAGATTCACGTCTGAATGCTACATCGTACCTAAACATCGGTGCTGACCAAGTGGATCCGATCATGTTGATAGTTCATCCTCAGTCAGATGGTTACTTCCAGCAGGATAATGCGCCGGTGCATTATCTTGCTGGAAGTAATCTCTCATAGCCCGAATCACTATGGAATGGTTCCAGGAACATGACAATGACTTTTCTTTGCTGCAGTGGCCCACTCAGTCCGCGTATCACAATCCTATTGAACATCTTTGGGAAGAGCTGGAAAGGGCTGTTCACTGCAGGCCTACACCTCCGTCGAATCTCAATGAACTGCGTGACGCACTCATGTCTGCATGGTACTCCATTCCTGCACAACGTTTTCAGCATCTTGTTCAATCCTTGCCTAGACGAATTCAGGCTGTTTTGAAGGCCAAAGGAGGCTCAACAGGCTACTGGTTGGTGTACCTAATAAAGTGGCAGCACAATGTATTGAGGAAATGCAGTAGTATATAAGCTTCAGTTGACCATAGTTATCACGAAATACGGTTAATAATATACCATCAAAATGATTAGTTCTGAATTTCTCTGACATATGTGGTCGTGCTGGAGTATAAGTAGAAAATCATTACTTTAAATAGGTGATTAAAAAAGTAGATATCTAATATAGGCGACTATAGACTTACGATTCCCCCACCCCTGCATTGATGACCATGTTTTTATTCGATTCCAAGGAGAAGCAACCAGTGCTAACACGAAAGTAGCCGAAGAGTTTCCACTGAAACTGCACAAAATTAACGAAGATGAATTCCAAAAGTTTTTAGCTTTAACGAAACTGAACTTTATTGGAGAAAGACGCCATTCAGGACTTACAACGTGAAGGAAGAAAAATGCCTGAATTCAAAGTGACTAAAGATTAACTGACTTTTTTTGTTTCCTGAAACGAACTCAAAAACTTGGGAGTTTTGGGTATAATTTCTATAATTTTGTTCCTGAAGTCCAAAAATAGTGTGCTAACAGTGACCTTCACGTTAGAGCACCGCTCGATAATACTCCAGGCCGTACCACAGCTCGTCAACATGAAAATCCAAATATAAATACGGTATTGTTTTTTTCTTTCCCTAAAATGATATGTTGCTTCAACTAATGGACCGGACGGTCATCGCATCCTTTAAAGCTTATCTTGAACGGACTTTCGACAGGCTCGTAGAAGCTGTTGAGAAGGAAGGAAGGATGGTGGACCAACTATCAGAAAATACTTGAAGTCATTCAATGTTTTTGACGCCATGAAAAATATTAAAGATGCCTGGAATGTAGGCACCGAATCCATTATCCAGGAAGTTCGAAAGAAACCCTTTCTTGAGTTTGTTTAGGATTTTCAGATAGTGTGGAGAGTTCACTGGATCTGAGTTTCTGCTGAAGACGTGACTGATTTGTTGGATTCTCATGTTCAGGAACTCATAAATGAGATCTTTTGGAAATGGAAGGACAAGTAGTTATTGAAGAAGGGGTTACCGTGAAATTTCCCTTCTCCTTTGCATTAACGATTCAAAGATTTGAAGGCATTCATCCTCCAAAATTTCCATGCAGATGATCCCAGTTTTGAACGCAATATGAAAGTCATTTCAATAATTAAAATTCCTATTCTTGCTACAAGATTTTCTGTGTAAAAAGACAGAAACTTCAATTCAAATCATACTGGAAGCCTCAGTCCGTTAAGAAAAGCCCCCCCCCCCCTGTGCTTGAGACCAAATTTCGACCCAGCTAAGATCCTCTTCTCTTACAACGTTTAGTTATGAAAATCCAGATAAACCACTAAGTGCAGCCCCTCTTCTGCTTTTCGCCGATAACTCTCCCCTGTCCAAGTGATAATGTGCTTAAGAATTTAATTTATTTTCTGTGCGTTATCTTCAAATTCAGTGTTTGTTTTTAGTTAATAAATGTTTATGATACAGGAGGTTTATAAATTATTCACCTGAGTATGAAGGTCGATTAAAATTTTATTGTAATAAGTAACTTAAAATGGTTTGCCGCAGATATCAAAGCGACTCGTTGAGTTTTTCTCATGCGGTTAGCAGTCTTGGTCCCAGCAAGCATTGCGACAGTACATCATTAAAATAGCGACAGCGCAGGAGAAAGCAATATGCGTGTTGTGGGACTCAAAAAGCTTACAAAGTGAAAATAGTCCAGGAAATCAAGCCTCACGACAAACCACAACGAGAGGAATACGCTGTTCACATCCTCATCTGTGTAGAGGAAGACGAACACTTTCTGGGAAATGTAATTTTCAGTGATGAAGCGACATTCCACATGTCTGGTAATGTTAACAGACACAACTATCGCATATGGAGGTCTGAAAATCTTTACGCAGTTCGTGAACACGAGCGTGACGTCCTAAGGTAAACGTGTGGTGCGCACTGTACTTCAGTTTGGTGATCGGACCATTTTTCTTCCACGAAAACACTGTGAACTCCGCTATTTATCTAGATATGCTCGAATTGCATGATGCACCTCAGCTGGGAGATATGCATTCATATGTGTTCTATCAGAAAGATAGGGCACCACCACACTGGAGCTTGCATGTGCACGATTTCCCCCCCCAAAAAATTTCCTAACAGGTGGATCGGCCGGGATGGTCCCATTTCCATGGCTTCCTCGGTCCCGGATATCACACCTAAGGATTTCTCTCTATGAGGCAATGTAAAAGGTAATAACATTACAGAGTTAAAAGACCGGATTGAATAGGCAGTGACTTTAATTTCTCAAGAATGCTTCAAAACGCTTGGAATGAAATAGGCTGCCTTCTTCACATTCTACGTGCTACCAAAGGTGCCCATGTGAAGGTTTACTGAAGTGCGTCTGTGTGATAAGAAATTCTTTTGGTTGCTTTATTAAATATAGCAAACCGTTTTACAATAGATGTTGCAGTATAATTTTAATTGAGCTTCATAATCACATGAATAATTTTTGGATATTCTGTATAATAGTCGGTTTTATTTTCCTTTTCCTCCATCTATTTTTGGGGTTAATTTTGGTATTTTTTAGGGTATGAAATGGGTTTCTAGGAACGGAATTGCCATTTACAAATTTGCGATATGGAAAATAGGGTGTTCGACTTACGACGGCTCTCCTTGAACCAATTAAGCCGTTAGTGCGGGGTTACTGATATTGAGTATTAGTATTATTACTATCAGTTTATTAACACAAGGTTCACCCCCTGTACAGCTAGTGGGTTAGGAGGGTGTACAGAAATTTTGAAATATACATTATATACTTTTGTACAAATTTTCAGATCTTTATAATATAATTATTGTATAATAATAACTATTAAATAGATATATACATTTACTTAATTGCATTCACTTTGAAATAACATAGATCTTAATAATTGGAGCTAATTACAGGTTGACTTTTTTTATCAGCAACTAACATAACAGATTTATTTATTTTCATTTATTATTGCATTGGAATAATATCAATGTATTAGAGACAACAGGATGTTAGATGAATAAGATTTTGGTGATTAAAAAAAAGAGAGAGAGAGAGAGAGAGAAAAAAAACAATTTCAAATGTAGCGTGCTACCTTTTAGATAAAATCCTTGTAGAGCAGTACGCTTTTATAATTAACTGTGAATCTTTTTGATTGCGTCACTCCAGCTGAAACGTATTTGTCTTTAATATACAGCATTTTGAACTATATCATTAATCGTAGTGTGCTTTCTTTCACACTTTAGCTTCCAAATTTTAGATTTGATTTATATTGTGATTCTAAAGTGTGAGAGGAAGCATTTGAGATTCCATCCTTGTGATGCGATAGGCTGCAATTTAGAGAAATTTATATATACACTTAAGTATTCATATAATTGCTCCGATCTATTGCTTGTTTAAAAAATAAAGATTCGGAAATTTAGTATTCTGTATTTTCCTCTGAAAAAAGGGGAAAAAGCATGTTATTATTAGTAGACGGGATGATACAAGGAATGTAATTTTTCTACATCAGTAAAAAATACATAAATAAAATATTTATAAATAAAAATATTAACGAATAATATTAAAAAATAAAGTATAAAATTCATACCATTCCCACAAAGTAATCATCCAATTCTACTTTAAACTTAATCGGATTCACTGCCTTCACAACATTGAGAGGCAACTTATTCCACTGTTCAATAATCCGCTGCCCATAGTGAACTTCATGAGATCCAATTTTCTGTTATTCCCTGAGATTTTATATTTGTGCCCCCAGGTTCTTGCCTTACTTGAGAGAGAGGGAAAACAAGCGTTCCTAGTTCAGTTTTCTCAACCCTTTCAGCGACTTATAAACCTGCCATCACCCCTTTAGATGGCTAGTTATCAAAATGTGCAGTCTACACTTAAGCTGTTCTTTATACGTGCATCGCTTTGCACTGGTCATCATCACCAATCGTCGCCTTGTCGCCCTTCTCTGGACCCCTCTCCAAAAGTTATGTCTCGTTTTATGTGCGATCTCCACCCTGAATACAATATTCAAAATGCGATCTAAGCATCGTCTTGTAAAGAGGGATAACGACATCCTTTCTCCCTTCTCTCTACTAGCAAAAGCTCTATGAAAAGATATTACGTGCCTTCCTAGCCTCTTGTTTTCGCTGCACTATTTATTTTTTTATCTGCTTATTACAAAATTAGTTGATTTCTTCCCAATGTAAATTATTTTGTGCAGTACAACGTGCTTTTATAAAGGCTCATGGAAAAGATTATTCCCTAAGTTTGATTAATGCAAATTTTTGTTTAATATGAGAATCTCAAAATAATTTTTGAGATTCAAAAATGTTGTGGAACCTGACAGCTCAGGTGAGGTAAGGCCTTCAATCATATTGTTACAAGCTGATTCCTAATTATTGACTTTAGATTTAGCAAATATCCTCTAATAGCACCCGATGAGTATAACGAAGATGAGGTTACCTGGCTATCAGCCAATAGGAGAGTATCGAAACGACTGTCTCATTGGTAGAAAATAAATAGTAATTATGCGTTGCAAAGTCTATTAGAGTGGCTGCATGTCCAATTTTTACAGGCTGTCCCACTTTAATGAAGGCCTTAAGCCTTGTACTGTGAGTGATTTTTTTACAGAAAGACTTTTCCCTAGAAAGCTGGGAACTACCGTGGACAGCGTAGTCTTTCTCTTTCACTCACGTACACCGAATGAAAAAGACCCGAGTTCAATTCCCATTGGCCGCTGAAGTTGAGAAATCTTTCCGTCGGAACAGGTGGACTTTTCGCAATATGACAGACCTACTATGTTGGTCTGTCAGGCGTGCATGGTATACCAATCCCCAGAAACTCAGGTTTGCATTCCACTACTCATACAACCCTACTGTCGAATACACGCAGTTCACGGAGTTGGATCAAAAACCACTAAATTTTTAATTTAAAAACATAATGTTTAGATAATAATTATATACTGTACAGAAAATTTAAAAATAACAATATTAGCAATTTACATATTTTTTCATCAGTATTTGTATAATTGAAGAAAATTTCTTCGAAGTCCTTTTTTTTTTTTTTTTTTTTTCAAAGTTCCTTATGGCATAGCTGCCATAACTGCTACGTCACCGGAAAATAGCCATTCCTTTAAAAAGAGTTCTTTAGTTTCGATCAAAAAAAAACTAATAATAAAATAAGAAGGAAGACGTTATAAGACAGAGTTAAAAAAAAAAAGGGTGACTGCGGCCATTATCAATCCACTGCAGAATGGAAGCCTTCTCAACAATTTATGTTGAGCGTAATGGGCCATAATCTGCCACGTTGGCCCAGTACAGGTTAACAGATCGACCGTATTTAGCGGTCAAGAGCTTGAACCCCGGCCTACTCAAAGAGTGTGTGCACTCCCGTTCCTGACCACTCGGCTACGGAGGCCGATTACCGAGTATATGATGCAAAAGTATTCAAAAAATTATTGTCATACTATGGGCAGACGCGCTCTCATGGAATGGCTCACAGAACAAACCTTTCCTCGGTGCATCTTTGAAGTGCTTAATGATTCTAAGTACATAATTTTATTAACAGTGTGACCTAGTAAAAATTCATAATGAATTATGCCTTTTATAATACTCAAAAAATAATTGTAGCATAAATTTACCTTTAGACTTGTCAATCCGATTTTTTTTCCCTTTCTTTCTAGGAGACATGAGACTTCCATTCAGAGGAGTGATATTTTATATGCCAGTCGTAAAGTTAACGTTTCATCTTTTTTCACTAATTTTTTTTTTTTTTTTAGAAATTCTCGATCGTGATCACAAATTTCCGTAACTTATTGAAAGTTCAACTCTCATTTCTATCTGATTTGAAAGCTTTGAGAAGTTACATAATCTTTTCATGTTTAAAATAACAGATATGACGGCTCTTAAACTATTCTATGATATTCAAACTAGAAAGGCCATGTCTTCAATTCTTATTTGACGATCGCCCCGAATTATGCTAACGCGGGAGACAAAGCTCATGCAGGACTTTCACACCCTTTGCATCATTCTTAACGATATGTCCATCTTTGAAGCGCTTATGCTGTTTAAATATTCTACCTCTTGATAAATCTCTTTCACCTTAATTTTTATTTACTTCAGTTTAGGAAGAGTTACAGGAAATCTTCAACACGGGGAGGCTAGTAGAACGAACGGCAAGGTTTGTCTAGCTCTTTCTTTCATTGGCTATGTTAGTTCCTTGCTTATGGAATATCTAGACATATAGTGGGTTCGACAATGGTTATGTCCACGAGAAGTTCTTCAAAGTGTACATACAGATGTTCACACTATGGTAGCACTGAAGTCATGCATGTTGATTGTACTGTATTAAGTTGTCCATTTTCGAGTTTCCTTTGGTAAACAAATGTTGGTGTACAGAGAATGGGAACTTAATTATTTATGTGATCTTAATATCCTGTATGCCTTGTCTCTGCACAGGTTGTGCATATCTGTAGCTAGGGTGTTAAATGCTTTTAGCGTATTGGTTGGGTACATTTCGTTGAGACAATGCCAGATTCTGTAGTTTATATCGTAAGGAAAAGAGACGGGGGGGGGGGGAGTTATCTGATTCCTATTCATGATGCATTGCGACGAAACAAACCACTTGCCAGATATCCAGTCATTCCGCAAGGCGGAATGACTCCCCGGATATAAGCTAAACAAAAACG
Organism: Mastigoproctus giganteus; assembly: GCF_048544385.1. Lineage (NCBI taxonomy): Eukaryota > Metazoa > Arthropoda > Arachnida > Uropygi > Thelyphonidae > Mastigoproctus > Mastigoproctus giganteus. Next base: position 124,021,900 of record NC_143584.1, on the reverse strand, counting down.
ATTTCCGGTCACAATTAGTGCTTCCATCGCTTGATATTAAGGGTAGTGTATGCATTATGGATATTGTTTGTGGAAAGCTTGCTATCTTGTTGAGCCGTTTTAATAATTAGAATTCGTTGCATAAGAATTTTGACTGTTAGTTCCACCACGTGGAACTATCTGATGGGACTTATGACTATACAATCAATGTGTAAAGTGATATCGGTGACAAACATTTCATTATGTCTTTGTGCCATGAGGTTTAGGCTTTGCGAGTCAGTAAATTCTCGTTTAATAGTCCACATGACAGAATACGTTATCTTTAGGTGTTGCTAAAGTGGTATAGGAAAGTTGTCTTTATCCCCATGTCATCCCAAGGCTAGGGTGTTGATTAACATGTTGCACTTCGTCTCTAATTTGATATTAACATTTTTTTAAAGTTTTCTTGTGGTGAAGATCTGTCGAGATTTAGTGGGATTTATTTCTAACTCTGTAGATTGAAGGTATTCTTCAGAGACTTAATTGGTGGATATATTGTTGGTTATGTTCGAGATACGTAAGACTTTGGTGACTTATGAAATATTTGAAGCCATCAGCATAGCTAACAAAATTGTTCGAGGAAGGCAGAAAGGGTTCGAAGGCTGCCACAAATAAGACAGTAGCGAATAGGACGCCTCCGTACTTCCCTTGTAACAGCAAATTTCATATTGTCGATTATTGTTTGTAATGCACAGCTTGCTATGCTGAAAAATTGCTTTCGACAGAATTAAGAGGTTTCCTGAAATTCAAATTGAATGTTCAGAATGGTGCCGAGCCATTTTATGGATAAGTTGTCTAATGTAACTTGAATGTTGAAAAGGTGACACCTAGTGCAGAATGTTTGTGTCCAAATAGGTGTGTAACCACCCTTACAGAGCTGTGTGGAGATGAGTCAGTTTATGCGAGGAAGGGGGTAGGGTTCTACAACGCTGCTAATTTCTTCAACAAAAGCAAAATTTTATAGATGTTCAAAAACGCCATCTAAAAAAAAAAACAAAAGAAAAATACGAATTACTTATTATTAACAACAGATAAAAATAAAACCCTTCATCTGCATCCAAAAGGCCACGTACTGGAACTAATCCCAGATATTCTAAGTTACAAAATAAATTAAAAAATTTTCTTATTCCATGTGTAGATAAATATTCTTTACATATTCAGTTCTGGAACTTTTTTTGATCCTGCTTCGGAACCAGGACAGAATTCATGGGATACCTGGTTGCTGTGCAACGCGACACTGTCAACTCTCTCACTAGTGGACGAACCCACCGCTTGGCAGGTACATAGGTACACTGTATTCACGTAGATGATAATTCGACGTCACTCTGGATAAACGTCGTGAATTAACAGACTTTGAAAGAGAAATGATAGTGGGTACCCGACGCATGGGTAATTATATTGCGGAGGTGGTACAGAAATTGCACTATCCCCGTTCGACAGTATCAAGATTGTATCGGAAATACGCCATTTCCGGAATAACAACTCATCGTGGACACCACTGTGGGCGAAGAAAGGTGGTGGATGAACGTGGCCGTTGACGTCTGTCTTGCATTGTTTCAGCCACCCGGAAAGCGATTGTGGCACAAATCACCGCTGACTTCAACGAGGAGGAGGTGCCAGAAACGTCTCCACCAAGACCATCAAGTGATTATTAGCCGCAATAAGTTATGGGAGCCGCCGACTCCCATTGTTCACACCACGACACAGGACTCTACGCCTCAACTGGGCGAAAGAACATCAACACTGGACCTTGGATGATTGGAGACGGGTCTCCTGGTCCGACGAATCCCGTTTCCAGTTATTTCAAGCGGACGGGAGGGAGGATGCGTATCTAGCGGAAACCGCACGAAGCTATGCACCCGTCATGTCAACAAGGAACTGTTCAGGCAGGTGGACGGTCGGTAATGGTCTGGGGCATGTTCAACTGGCACTCGTTGGGACCTCTGGTACGTCTAAACGCATCTCTGAACGGTCCAGGTTATGTGTCCATCCTTGCAGACCATCTGCATCTCTTCATGGTCATCGTGCACCCACAGGGCAATGGACTCTTTCAGCAGGGAAATGCGCCTTCCCACAGAGCCGTGGTGACTAGAACATGGTTCGAAGAGCATTCCGCAGAATTTACCACCATGGAATGGCCTCCCCGTTCACCGGACATGAACCCTGTGAAGCATCTTTGAGATGCTGTGGAAAGATCCGTTCGAGCTTTGGATCCTCCATCCAAGAGTGCGACGGAATTATGGACAGCGGTGCAGCAAGCACCGCTGTCCACATGGATGGAAATACTTGTGGAACGCTTTCGTGAACTAACTAGTGGACCGAATGCCTCGCCGTATGACTGCTCTTATCCGGGCGAAAGGTGGGTCTACTCGTTACTAGGTAGGTATCCCCTGATTTCTGTCCACTCAGTGTACATACTTGCAATATATTGATATCTCACTACCTTAGTTGCATTGTTGTACATTATAAAATAACATAATCTAACCTATATATAGGCGCCTCCGTAGCCGGGTGGGCAGGAGCAGCAGTGCCTAGCACACGCTTCTTGATTAGACCGGGGTTCGAGCCCGTGATCACCAAATACGGGGGATGCGGAAAGGTCAGGGAATGACCACCGCATATCCCGGAGCAATATGGCCTTAGTTGCTAATGCTCCTAAAAACCAAATAACAAACAACCTTTATATAGTCAGGAAACACATCGTCTTATGTGAATTTACAGGTGATGGTGCTAGTAACGTTCCACTATATATTCAGCCATTCAAACTGGATTGTGGATGGAAGCGCGAACCTGTGTATGAATGTCTTTTAAAAAGGGGGGGGGGGGCTACTGGCATATTTGCGGAGCTACTCCTGCACTTTGTTGATGCGATGGCATAGTATACTATCGATAGTATTGGTTCATGTTGATATAAGATGGTATAGTATTTTTCAGGAAATTGCCATCACTGGTGAGGTGCAGGGAGTGGGGAGGTCAGTGTCATGAAATATATCTGATTAGGATGATGCTTTAATAGGTTCCACTCTGCTATCCATAGGCTTTTAGTAATTCAAATCAAAAGAGACTATGAAGCCCAATAAATCCTATTATTATAATAATCTATGTATATAAAGTGCTTAGCATCATAATACACAGCCATTTCTGAATAAACAGAAAATTTTTAAGGTGGCATCGTTTTAGGTTATATCTCATATTGTGAATACCTTCACAACGAGTTGCCATGATATTGCACTACTTCGAATAAGTAACGCTTCACCTAAGGAGAAGACTAATGTTACTTATTCTCAGATAGGTACCACCACCCAGACAGCACTGTTTCAGGGCTATTTATGTATGTATGTGAATATCTACTCGAATATCCACTTGTCCCTATTAGACTTAGAAAAGCAAAAAAGGTAGAGGGAAAGTTATAGTAGGAGTGGAAGAGGAATAGAAACGGTGTAGAAGAATGAAAGGGACAATAACTCCTTCAACTCACACCACTCAAAAACTCATAAACTCCTCGAATAGGCAACGCTTCCCCAGTGGAGAAGGCTGTTGTTACCTATTCTTGGAAACTCCGGACATCATCAAGCTCCCCCTAGCGGCACCGTTTCAGGGCTATTTGGCCCTTCTTCGGTGGGTGGGTAGGTACCCGAGTGATGCAATGATGGCAAAAACAGTTATGAAGTATAACTCCACAATATGAGAGATGCCTGATGGTGTATGATGTATTTAGACTAAGGCGCATTTAGGGCTAGAGCCTCAAGCTGCGAACAAATTTAGACTATGTATATAAAGTGCTTAGCATCATAATACATTTTCTGTTTATTCAGAAATGGCTGTGTATTATGATGCTAAGCACTTATATACATAGTCTAAATTTGTTCGCAGCTTGAGGCTCTAGCCCTAAATGCGCCTTAGTCTATTATAATAATCTTAAATTATGAGGAAACCTCTTACCTTTTTAGTTGGACTGTTAATCTCTCAACATTCAATCGCGAATGATTATAATATGAACCTACCCCACGTGCATAGTCATAAATAAATCAAATCAAATTAGCTATTAATTAAAATCATCATGTCTTCAATTCTCATATCACGCCAAGTGAATAGGAAAGAATTACGGAAAGACGGTTGCCACCCACCCCCAAAAAACCAACAAACATCACATGCCACCATGAGAATTGAAAAACAATTGTCGCAAAAACCTAAACACCACGAAACAAATAGATATTCATTATTTCACACACAATTTAAACTTTAAAACGGTTTTAATAACGTTTTAGTAGGACTGTTGAGAGATTAACAGTTCTACTAAAAAGGTATGAGGTTTCCTCTTATAATTTAAGATGGCTTTTAGTTTTACGGGTATGAAGGGTCCTCGTGTAAACCAACAAAAGGTACATCACAACATAAATATTGCATAATTTGCTTGCAGCATTTCCGCCAAGCATAAAGGTTTCATTCTCTGATCTTGGTACAGTGGTCTAGGTGTGCATGATGCATTTGGAACTGCAATTTTTGGCCAGATGATCCATTTCCAGCACCAGTTATCCATTCTCCACTGAAGACGTCTCTGCATATAGTTGTGTATCACGGTCTTCTGATACTGTAGCCTAGGTTGTAAACTGTCCGACTCATTAGGATTGCCATCGCAGTAGTCGACGATTTTATTAAGACGTTATCTTGACTGTACAGTTCTGACAAGTTTCTTGTGCGTACACTACCACTACTCGTTTCCAGCCACGCGTTTTCTCGAATATAAGCTGTTCACGGTATACACCTTTGCGATATTATTGCGGAAGAACCCGTCATCATGGTCGTTATTAAGGCTATATTGACAATCGTTTTCCCTGTTCTCACTGCCATTCTATGTTTAACATTGTTCAGAGGACAGTTATCTGTTTTTCTATATAAATTTTCTCGGGATATCTGTTGTCCATATATACAGAGCAGAGACACATGGAGGTGACATATCGCAGTGTATTCGATTTATTTCTTTGCAGAATGTTTAGTGTTCTTAATAACTGCTTACTATGAGTATACTTTACTTTACCTTTATAGAGGAATTATTGAGCAGATGAACAATTAAATAGAACATTCATGAACCTTTATGAAAATACGAGTATATCGAATGAGAGAGAGAGAGGGGGTGAGGAATCGAAGCGTAATTTTTATATTCAGTAATTCTAAATACAAAGAAAACTTTAAATTGTCGTTTATGAAAATTACAGAAGATGGTAAAATTTTTGATTGTTAGTTCTCTTTTCAAAATTGGAAATGATGAAGGAAAGTAAATTTGAAAAGAGAGCTAACAATAAAAGTTTGTTTTCGGGTCAAAGTGCCGCGCATGTGGCTCTTTGACACGAACTGTATCTCAGCAGTGTGGAACTGGACCAAAAAAGAATAGTGAAACGTCGCAAGAATAAAGGCAGATAACTGTTTTTTGGAATTTTCCTTTTCCTTAAGTTATGATATAGTTGTTCGTATACTTTTGTAGGAGTAAAAGTGAGAAACATTCCGAATTTATTGAAAAATGTCAACTTATATTAAAATTATTTGATGTTCTGTTGAAATTTGCTGGTTCTGCTCCCAATAAAGGTCTCAGATTATGAAAAATCTGCTGTGGCTGAACGTTTTTGGGAGGTAAACCCACAAAATTTCACTTGGCGATGCCGTTATAGTCGACCGTTCTCACGGATTTTTGAGCCGCAAATGGCTCAAAAGTTTGCGAATTTGCTCTTCCGAGCATAATACCATTAATAGAGACAGGGGAATCCGTATTCATCCCTTCTTTGAAACCGTAATTCTGGGACCGGATGAACGGTTCCGCCTGGCACGCTCCCGAGCCATTTCCGGTTTCAGTGCACGTGTGGAGTATACTGCCCATACTGCTACGGTAACACTTGCTGCGAGCCGTGATCCTGCAGTTATTTAAGGATGTACCATGACAAGTTAAGTCTTACTATTGATAAAGGAGGCAGTCGCCTCTGAAAGCTACGATCGTTTTTATCGCTTTTATTCCGTATAGAGTAAATGCTATTCTTTAAATTTTATTTTGTCTTATTGCTTTTATTGTACAATCAGTATATTTTATTTTATTTTATCATTTTAATTTGATCCGGTCTTATGCTATATTCCTATTCCAGAGGCCTATTTGAAGAATTGTTCACATTCATATTAGAATCCATTAAGCAAACATAGAGATTTCACTTCCCTCTTCCATCCCTCCAAGATTACAGTAAAAATTTTCTGCATCCATACGAATAAAAATAATTCTGGATAGTTGTACCGTAGCTGTTCAAAATAATGAAGTTACAATTTCTGAAACTGACCGGCTGTTATTTAAATAAAAATAAAAAAAAATTCTGTTTATACACCGCGTCAACCACACATGATTGGTTTTTAGGTCCTAGCTACTGAAATCTCAGGAAATTAGGTGGCAGGACCTGCCAGAGTAAATATCTAAATTACTGGGTAATTGGTCTGCCTCCACGGGGCTGAGTGCGGGCAACGTTGGGTCTCAGCAGGGGTCCAGAGGTTAAAAAGCCAGAAGAACAACGGTACACAACACTACATAAATACACTATCCACACACTTTTAAAACTCTCTCCTTTCCAGTGAACTGGTACACCTACAATGAAAGCAACGCGGAGATGGGGAAACCCCTGGTGCCCTTTGACACGAACACACTTTACTTTACCTTCACATAGGATTGATGAAGTTTACAATTTAGAGATCTTTGCCGAATTTTGTGGTAGTATACGTAGATGCGAACATACGTTTTGAGTAACTCTGTACTAACACGCATTTTTTTACCCTATCCAAATTGAATTTCAGATACATTGTGTCTGGGAGAATGGGCTCAGAGGTTGGCTGGAGTATAATTCTATGAGAACTGAAATGAAATCTGAATTTCATAGTGACGACTAATATTTAATGACGCGGATTTAAAAACAAAGTGGCAAATTTGCATAAAACCTTTGACAATATGATAATTTCAGAAATTATTCATCCATTTTTCTGATTTTTTAACAAGAGCATGGGGAGAGTATATTCCCTGTTCCTGTAAGGTTGTTGAGAACAGCTCGAAAAGAGAAGATTTTTGAAATCATCAGCAATGATGACTTCAAAATTGTTCCGCATTAACAGTTCATTCAGTTTTATGACGATTTTTTAAACAAGAGCATAAAGGGTGGGGGATATTCCCTGGCCCAAAAGATATAATAATATAGTCAACTCTAAAATGTGACGCCCTCGGATAATGAGAGGTTTAGAGAAGCACGTTTTAATGAACATAAAGAGCTAATAAGTGAACTATTTACATCGCTAAGCATTTATGATTACAAGATAGTATTAGTTGAAATGAAAATAACAGTTAAAGTTGTTAAATGAAAACAACGACACCAAATATTGTCATTTTAATATAAATTTTACTAACAGCAGTACCAGAGAATATCAATGTATAGTGACTGGCCTCTTAGCCTAGCCTGCCGTTGCACAGCAGGCTAAGCTAAGAGGCCAGTCACTCACCTAAATGTCAAAAAAGAGTTTTAAATATAAGTGTCAAAAAAGACTCGCCTAACAATTCACCTTTAGAGATAGACTCATCGTCTAATGTGAGGTTCACAGAGACGGTTAGATTAGCAACATCTATAGGGTTAGCATAAATTTGGTTGCTGATATTGGTTCTTCTTGTGGGAGAAAAAAATAATAGGTTTTAAGGCTATTTGAGACAAATTGATTAAATACGAAAGCATTTAAGAACATTGAAATTGAATTGGGCATGTTAAAATCCCGGAAATAATTATTTAAGATATATATAAACAAAATATAATTAACTGGGGGATAGACATCAATGATATCCTTAAAAATATGTTGTAATTTCAGTCTTAAATGAACTACTTCGAAATTAAATGATGGGCATCTGTTATGGCCACAAGCCATAACACATTGATATCATGAGAATATTGCCAAGATTTGGGTTTAGTATCTAAGTAACTGTTAATTAACTAAACTAGTTTATGAAGTATAGCTGGAATATCAGGTTGAAATAAATCAGAGTTTAATAAATAAAATCAAAATATTAAAAATTTGATTTCTACAACAGAGAATGTAAATTAACAAAAAAATCTAGTGAGATGCTTGACGGTATTTATTCATTAAAATTTGTTCATTGAGAGAGAGAGAGGAATTCAAATTATTATTTTAACGGTGCCAAAGTTTGTATTTCTGTCGAAGTGGGGGCTCACGGCATAGACGAAACGATACTGTACCCGCTCATCCCCTTTCCCCCATGTTGCTGAACGGGTCCCGTGTGATTTTAAAATTATCATACCAACCCATGTCGGACCAATGACTCCTTCGAGCCACTCACGGTAACTAACTTGTCATAGTTAGTTTGGCCAATTGGTTCACGGTCCGATTTATATGCTGTGCTGGCTGAAAAATCGAAAATAATCACTGTGGTAAAATAACTTTAAAAATAGTAATTTCAGCACATGATTCTTTCTGTTCCTCACTCCTACACTTTTGTGTACGCTTCAGAGGCCTCGGAGCACTGCCCGGGCTACCTCGGCCTAGTTCCGCCACATACGCCATATACAAAGTAGCCAGAGATTCATAAAGAAAATGCTGCCAAGATCTGGACGACATCCAATTCTGTCTCGATTTCTTCTCGCTCAATAAAAAATTGTTTCTGACCCCGTTTAAATGTAAATTATGTCTCTTCCCCTCGAATCAATGAAGACTAATAGTTCGACTATTAGTCTTCATTGATTATTATTTTGGAAATTTTCTTATTGGAAGTACTGACACATTCAAGGACTTAGGTGTCATATTTATCTGATCTTCATCCCTCTTGCCACATTGGTCTCACGACATCTAGGACTTACAAACTTCTCGATTTACTCAAGTGTTCTTCCTTAGATTTCAAGAGGGACAAAGTTAAAATTCTTCTCTACCAGCAAATTATATTTCCAGTTTTTGATTACTGTGTATCATCTGGTCCCTACAATAGCAGTACAGTTCTCAAAGACAAGAGCGAATTAAAATGTTTTCAAAATCGTCTTGTCTTGTCTTTCATCGGAGAAACTATGATTCACTTTGCCACCATTTCAGAATCGTCCCACTCTGCTCCAGATGATAACTCCGTGAGTTACTTTGTTTATAATGAACTCTGTTATTGATCCTCCATCTCCTCTTGAACAAATACCTTTAACTATACCACGATTGGATTCTCGTCCTAAAAGTTTCTTCTCACTGCCTGTCCATCTTACTCAACAACTTGTCCTCTGTTCCGTTTTCTTCAGGTAATAAATAATTAATTAATTTATTTATTTAGTTAAATCATTATTTATAAATAATTAATTTAATGAGATAATTATAATAAAATTAATCAGATAATTATTTATAAATAATTAATTTAATTATATGCTTAAACCCATTTATCTATAAGAAATTACTTTTTACTCTGTTTCATTAAGCCTAATTTTGGTTTAATGAAAAGGCTTCTTTAAACCTAAATTTGTATCACAGTCTATGCCTCTATGGGATTTTTGCTTTCTCACTCGAGTTTAGAGTCTGAGTACCCTGTTGGTGAGAAGTACGTAAATAAAGAAAATAAATAAATAACTCTGGGATTAGCATATATGTAAATTTTTATTTTAAAATAATTATCGTTATCTAGCTTAATCAATTACTGTATTGGATATTATGGTACTTATGTAAATAAATCACAACACTGTCGATTCTTCTAATTGTACAGTTTCTGTTACGATATCGTTCACGTCAACTCCCTTCATTCCTGAGAACGATGTCTTGTACATTTAAAGAAATGATTTAAATACATTTCCTCTAATTAGCAAGCGCGGCCTTAAGTAAGACGGTTGTAGGTTCAGACCTATACGCTGCTACCATTGTGTAGTTCCTAAATAAATCTGGCTGCTCCGATGTTTGTTTGTTATTTGGTTTTTAGGAGCATTAGCAACTAAGGCCATATTGCTCCGGGGATATGCGGCGGTCATTCCCTGACCTTTTCGCATCCTCCGTATTTAGTGGTCACGGGCTCGAACCCCGGTCTAATCAAGAAGTGTGTGCTACGCACTGCTGCTCCTGCCCACCTGGCTACGGAGCGCCTGGCTGCTCCGATTTCAGTGTGTATAGTCACAATGAATATGTAAATTCGTCTCGACCGTCTTGAAAATAAATGGAAATTTATTTATTAATTGATAGCTGTTCGGTCAAACACAAGGGCACATTAGTGCAGGCGGGTGGAATCCCCCCGTAACTGCTAAATACGACGATGTTCTTGTATTCATTGACTTTATGTAGTCATCGGAACTATAAACGAGTATTTATTTATGTATGAAAAGTCTACTGAAGTTAAAACTAACTGAAATACTGTACTCAGATATTGAAAAAATAAAAAAAAGAGAAGAATATAGGAAAGATGCAAAAAGAATTTTTAGCCTTTATTTTATTTTATTTATTTATTTATTTTTGTTTTTGGGCCTATGCTACTACATAAGCTTGTTTCCTTGCGTCATTTTTCCAATATTAATAATACCAGTATGTGTAGTTTAATTTCTACAGAATTTTCTGGATGCTCTTTTTATTTCGTCGTTGTCGGTGGACTGGTTTCGCAATAGTCGAAGCATGTCTTTCTACTGACATCTGTTTTCTACAGTTCTCTTGAGTCCTGCATAATTTCCACCATTTCATTTATATACAAGATATTTATTTATTAACAATAAAATGGCTAGAGTTCCGAACCACGTATCAGAGTATTAAAAAAAAAATGGCGGAGTATTTACACAGAAAACGCACAATATTTACGTAAAAAGTTCGCATAGCATATGGTAAGTAAAACTTTCAACAAGCGATACTGCAGAATCTAAAATAGTAATAATAAAAAAATAATAAATATATATGAAAAAAAAAAAAAGAACCTGGAAGCGTTTTATGGTACGATGTATCACTGGTCAAGCTAGAGGGGGACTAGTAATTAAAGTAAGTACGGGGAGGGAGAGAAAAACTTTTGAGCTATGCATTCCAAAATTAAGTAACAAAAATATAATAAATAAATTAATAATAATAATAATAATCAAGAACCTTTTATAATATTACGAAAAATGTTGGTGAGACATTCGTGTTAATGTGTCTAATAATGCAAACATGTAAAAAAATTGATATGAAATTACAGAGTTATGAAGATGAGCTCATGTGCCGCCAAAAGTAGCACGCAGATAATAGATACGAGTATATTGTTTTATACTGACATGTATTATTACATTCCTCTAACATCCACATAGGGTCAGAGGAATTTAAAAGATCGAGAATACAAGAACACTACCATCTTTAGCAGTCATGTTGGCTAGAGCCATGGTAATCTTAAACGCTTGTACTATGTACACCTGCTTGACCACTCGGCTACATTAATACATCAGAACAATCCCTAATAAAGGGTATAATCTCCGTGGATAACCATACTTGCGTGACATCGACTCTTGATGCGAAAACGGCTGTTAATTAGTGCTCGAAATATCACTTTTCCCCATTCATGCATAAGGGCTGACGCAAACTATTCACATCCTGTGTGTAAGAACCTCTAGAAGTTCTCTATCGCACTGAGTTCCGGACATATATTTGGCTACTGCATATGGAAATACTGTCACTCTGAAGTTATTGGCTCGCTACGAGAGCACTCTTTATTATCTATTAAAAGAAAATGAGATTAGCAATGAGATTCCTACTCCATCCTTCTGAGATTTCCACTGTCAATGGCCTTGCAGATCTCGTGGGAATGCATGGAGATCTCTACAATCATTCAGAGTGAATCTAACTCACATTAAACCATCACTTCCATGTACCTCTGTTTCCGCGATTGTTAACAGGAATGTTACCACTTCCATCAGATGAAAGTGTATCAGAAATCTGGTTGAGGTCTGATCTCAGTTCATCAGTGAAGATCACCCTGGCCTATTGCTGCTCATTCCAGTCGATTGCCGTCTTCACCAAATCAAAAGGACTCTTTTGTATATAGGTGTTTAAGGCAAGGCATGCAGAGGGATCATTATACAGTGCATAAAGATCTCGAAGCCTTCTGTTGATGATGTACCCGGATGCAAACAGTCCTGCAGGTCCAGCAAGTCCTGAATCAAGTTGCCATGCTGTGAAATCTGTTTATGCACCGGCACGATCACCTACATCAGAGGAGTTTGGCTAGTTATCTTGACAAGAACGTTTTCTTGCTCAAATGATTATTCATCTCACATTATTTCTTTCTCAAATGATTAGTCATCTCAAACTATTTATTTCTCAGATGATTACTCATCTCAAATTCTTTCTCAAATGATTATTTATCATTACAATTTATAGAAGAATAAGAGAAATTTTATCTCAATATGATACGTGGAACACTTCCGTATGATACTCTCCAGAAATTAAAACGAATAAAAGATTAACGCAAAATGTTTACAGTAAAAAAACCAATTGAACACAATTCAAAAATTTCAAAAATTAATTAAAATTAAAAAAACAAATAAAAAAAATAATTAAAAAATCAATTGAAGTTAAACGTTTGATTTTTTACTGTAATCATTTTGCCCTAATCTTTTATTCGTTTTAATTTCTGGAGAGTATCATACAGAAGTGTTGTACATATCATATTTTTTGAGGTAAAATTTCTCATATTCTTCTAGAAATATTGATATCAACGTAGAACGTATTGAGCACCATAGCTCTGTTATATACTATCAAAATATCATCATAATATATCACTTTATAGATTAAGTTGTTTTTTTCTTATTGAAATGTCGGGATTAAATTGAAAACATCTCAATACATATATATGTTCATATAGCATCCATAAAATTACTGAGTTTAGGTTGTAAAGATGTAAAATTATAGTTAAAGTGTAATATATAGAACACCCAATTAATGCCATCAAACGATCGAACATTACATCGGACGTTATGTATATACTAAATAGATACGTTATAGTGTAAAGTTAATATCTTTAAAGTTTGAAAATCCATATAGCCATAGTCCTGCCATATCTCCAGTATACATGAAAACCAAAATATAAATCATATTAAGTAAATTAATAAAATAATAAAATAATAAGCCCAACACAGGAAAATTATTTTGCAAGGAACTTTGTCGAGGGCTAAACCCTTACAAAATAACCAACCCATGCTAGACTGAGCCATCGGTTTCTGTTATCATCTGCCTGTATACTAAAGCCAAAATAATATAATAGTGGAAATGTGGAATAATTTAGTATAACATTAACGTAAGATTTGAGACAAATGTAAGTCTAGAATGCCAAAACAACAAGTGTCGTACCGTAATACATAACAACAAGTTCCTTGCAAAATAATTTTCCTGTGTTGGGCTTATTATTTTATTATTTTATTAATTTACTTAATATGATTTATATTTTGGTTTTCATGTATACTGGAGATATGGCAGGACTATGGCTATATGGATTTTCAAACTTTAAAGATATTAACTTTACACTATAACGTATCTATTTAGTATATATGTTCATATATATATATATATATATATATATATATATATATATATATATATATATATATATATATAAAACAGGTGAAAAAGGTAAAGAAAGGAGAAGAAAAAGGTAAAGAAAGGAAAAGAAAAAGAAAATAGAGAATAGATGTACCTGGACGCGCAAGGCTACAGAACAGGATAAAACTATAAAATAAAACATAGAAATAAATGATAAAGGACATAGTAAGATGGGAAAGTTATTAACAACAACGTGCCATGCCTAATGGAAGATATGAGAAGAAAAGAATGTTAAGATCCTAATGAATTAAGTGGAAAAATTGGCTGAATTGATAAGCCATATCATATTTACAAAAGCTAGAAAAAAGTGGTAATTAATGCATATTAAAAAGTAGTAATAAATAGTAATGAAAATAAAAATTGGTACATAGATCAGGTATTTCATCAGGGGACTACACCCGATCATGTACCAAAATACTGCGTTTCTATACAAACCCATGCCGATGGAGGTAGCAATAAATTTAAAAAAAAAAAAAAAAATTAAAAATTAAAATTTTATGAAACCTTCATAGACATGAGTGAGGTAGCCCCAACGCAGTGTGTATATTTTAAGTAAACCGTTAAATTAAAAGGTGTAATTAAAAGGTGTACCAGGCAGCAGCATAGAAAAGGGAAGTAATATGATTTGGCTTATCAATTCAGCCAATTTTTCCACTTAATTCATTAGGATCTTAACATTCTTTTCTTCTCATATCTTCCATTAGGCATGGCACGTTGTTGTTAATAACTTTCCCATCTTACTATGTCCTTTATCATTTATTTCTATGTTTTATATATATATATATATATTTTTGTAAATGTTGTTTATTTTAGTTAAAAGTCATTGTCTGGTTGTTTAGCTAATGGGAGGCGAAATTGAGACAGAATAGACACTCCTGCCCTCGTATTACACTAATATTTCAGAGCAGTGGTTTTCAACCGGGATGCCGCAACAACATTCAGGGGTGCCACGTAATTTGAGTTTAAGTTGCTTAAACTTATTATTATTTTTTAATTTATGTTTTTTATTTTATTTAATTTATTTTTCATTATAAAAAGGTGTACAGTATCTTTTTCATTTTGTGATGATCTATAATTGCGTTTACTTAGTACCTCTATATAAAGAATAAAATTATATACTGTATATATATATATAATTTGTATTATGAAATTAATTATTATAATTATATTATTGTAATAAATATCATATAACATATATATTTTTTAATATTATATATATGTATATAAATTGAGTAGGGGTGCCGCAAAATAAAATAAATTACTTATGGGTGCCGTTATTAAAAAAAGGTTGAAAACCACTGGCTCAGAGTGTGGAAGAATTTTAGTTGTAGGAAAGTAAACAGTATATGATTTAAGAATATAAGGCTGGTGCTCATGTTATCCTGGAGCGCAATTTCCTGTCCGTGTTAGTAACAGCCCTGAACATGGTAGATATAGGTATTCGGTAGTGGTTGTCTGTATATCTATATGAACCAAAATCTTATACTGTACTTACATAATTGTAATTTGTATAATTACAATTATACTTCAAGTTAAAATTCTATTGAACATTACTGTATACTCTTATACGTATGTTGTTATAATTTTAGACTAAGATTTTAAACTTAAATTAGTGGGTAACTGGCTGATATATGTGAAACAGTATTTCTTCAGGATGCCACACCGTTTCACAATTTCAGCAGAATATGCTGAAATAGCTGATGTATACAGTCTTTAACGTTTTAATAGTTTCCTGTACATATTACCTTAGTGTTGTAGCCGAAAAAATATTAAAACGAAATGAGTTTATTTAAATATGTACAGGTAACTGTGGCATCTACGTTATGTTACCTTTACTTTAAAAAATAATTACAATGTGAAATTTGTTAAAAATAAAAGTTAATCAACAGTATTATTCGAAAATAAAATCAACAGTATTATTCGAAAGTAAAAACAACAGTGCTATTTAAAATTAATTAATAGTTATTAATTAAAAATGTGAAATGGCGAAATATGTTAAAAAAAATTCCAATCCACATCGAGGACTTACCGTGCCGCACATTGCCGACTGAACCAAAAAGTGATTAAGTTACTTTGCTGCGTTAAATTTCGAGATTGCCACCCTCTTTCGTAGGCTTAATTGGCGACCTCTTACGGAATAGGATTAACCCTATGTAATCCAGGAAACATACAGTAATGCACGCCGCGTGCATTACCGTTTGTTTCCCGGATTACCATGATATTCATTGGAGGTAACACGATCAGGAAGGTATTTCTCGAATGTAATCTTACCAGGAAGATATTGATTGAAGGTAACACGACCTTCTAACGGTATGACTGAACTCATTCCGTACCAGCAAAACATATCCATACCATGATACTACCAACAGCCACTTCAGTGGTAGACACGAAATAGTCTGCGCAATAAAATGAGTTTTTACGCTACACTTTCGCCCTACCATTGGTGCAAAAAAAAAAAAAAAGTGTAAATCGAGACGCGTCAGACCATGGGATCTTTTTTTCCACTATTCCACAGTCTACTCTTGGCGGCACCACTCCAATTGAATATTTCGAGTTTTTTTTTACAGAAAGAAGTGGCTTTCGTATAGGCATACGACTATCAAATCCCTGATCCTTCAACTTCTGCTTCATAGTTATATTGGAAATCGTCTTTCTTTGCATAAATTTTTGCTGTATATGGACGATCTATGTAATGTGGTTACCATGTACGCAATGTAGTACAATAAAGATTCTTCTTCTAAATTTAATTTTTCAGTCATTTGTTGCACATTGGACATTCTAATCTGACGCACAATTCTCTTTAAATTCTTGCGGTCTCGTTTTTGGAGTACCGACTTTTTGCCGTATTTCTTCTTTTTAGAGCTGCGTTCTCCTTTCGTCTTCCATTCGTTGTATGCTTTTCAGATGGTTGCTTTGGACATACCAATTATTTCCTTTGTTTTCTGAATTGTAGCTCCTGCTAAACGTGCTCCAGCAAACAACACCTTTCTGAAAATCACAATGGTCATCTGTGTTCCCCATGACCGGATTGACTAAGAAGCCCCAGGAAAGCCTACACTATTTATCTCATACCATGGAACTTGTTATCATACCATATGACAACTTACTCGTACATTTGCATAATTTAATTGTTGACGCCAATTGAATATGTTACATGCAGTTAAATATTATAACTGCATGCTATCGTTCAATGTGGATAAAAGGGTACTACAATTCTGAGAACGATGCAGATGGCTTCCTAATGATTTCTTGTCGATTAAGGAAATGTTTCGTAACTGTCCACCATTTTTTTTCCGCAGAGAAAATACTTTAGTCTTGTTATTCCTAAATATCCTTTTCGCAATTGGTATATTTTGTGTGTCGAGTACTTTCGTTCACCTGTTAAGGAGCAGTTTCTCTATATATCCTACGTTCGATATAGAACATTCGCAATTATAATTTAAAAAAAAGAAAGAAAAAGAAAAGCCTTCTTTCAGATCCCGTCTCTTCAGACTGTTACTTAAAAATTAGCGTGCAAACTCTGTATTATGCAATTGTGTTGAATGGGGAAATAGTTTTTGACATGTGGAATAAACAGCTGCCTCTTGTAGATATAGGAGCAATGTGAAACCGCGTACCTTACTGAGCAGATTGCTGTACTGATAAGTTAATTAATTAGTGAAGCTTTTTTAAGTGGATGTTTTTATCGTCCTGCAGGATTAATTGTTTTGATTTTTCTGAAGCAATGGAAAGAAGCTGCTGTTTGAACGAGGTGATCCAAAAGAGTTATTGTATCCTTATCTTTCTCTGATCTCAGGTGGAGGGAGGAAGGATTTCCCCTTGAGCTCTTCCGTGTTTTTTCAGCCCGATCAACATTAAATCGCCTGTGAACACACACTTATGTATGTAGTACGCGACAAAACTACATTAACTGGAGTGCCACGTAGGTTGGGGCACTTATAACCAAAGTGGTCTAGGCGCCAAAAAATCTGCAAGCACCAGATATTTTAAACTGTCGGTTTCTATTTAAAATGATTGACAATTTTCACTGTTGTGCTAGCATAGTGTTAAAGACATTAGAGTGAAAATGGCAACCTCCTACGTTATTCCGTCACTATCATGCGATTATTTTAATTTTTAGATCGAAGTGATCTGCTGTGCCACTCACTAACTTGTTGTCATTGGTTTTATGGTACGTCAGAATCTTCTGAATATCTTAGCCGATATTCTCCAGTGTATTATTATTTCTACACAAATGTGCGTCGTCCATAGTAACTAAAGTGGTAAACCACGCTGGACGGTGCTACATCGTTGTCTGCCACTAGTTTGGAGAATAGTTAGGTTCGATTCTATGAGCCCGTGCATGTCGACGGTGGCGGGATTTCTAAAATCCTCTTCCATCAAAACTATAGTTAGCCGGTATCAGGTAGATTTAGAAGGGTTTTGCCCGTGTTTTTTTTTTTTTTTTTTTTTCAGTCAACACAGCGTGAAAATCATCCCGTTAACATAATAATAATGCACAAATTTGTGTTCAGGGCCGATTTTACACGTTGAAATATGATCTGTAAAATCAAAATTATTCAGATGTACACATTTACAAATAATTATCTTTATTTTAACAGCACCCGAGCTTGTCGCTGATATTCGTGTGTAGTGTGTATTTGTAGAAGTCTGTCCACAGACCGTTTTTCACGTTTTGCTGGCGTATTCATTCAGTGAAAAATTTGCCGAACTCGTGCACCTCTCGTTGTTTGGGTTGCTGCAATTAAAAGGATGAAACAAGACCCGTTATTGTAGCAACTAAATTGTTGCCTGTATGAAACTGGACTCATATTTGAGTATACTCGTGAGCACTGTTGATGAAATAGTTGCTCGTTGCTATGTTTGTAGAAGTATTTTAAAACTTAGAAAAGTTCAGCCAATTATTTTATAACTTAGAAAGTATTTTATAACTTAGAAAAGTTCAGCCAATTATTTTATAACTTAGAAAGTATTTTATAACTTAGAAAAGTTCAGCCAATTATTTGATAACTTAGAAAGTATTTTATAACTTAGAAAAGTTCAGCCGTTGCATATATATATATATATATTTAGTACTGTAGCAAGACTTAAAGCTTTTAGCTATAAAAAAATTTCGTAACTTAGAAAAGTTAATTTATCAGGGTGGAAAGAAGATTAGCCTTGTATTAAAAAAAGTCTGCAGCTCAACAAGATCTTGGTAGCAAATTATCGAAGCTGCCAATACTCATTCTGAAATATATTTTCGAAAAATTTTTCTGGATAGTTTCTTAAATACCCGTAGTAAAAAAAATATTTTTTAAAATTTGTTTCGTTAAAAACAGTAAAATGCAATACATTACCAATGTTATAAATATACAATGTTACCTATAAAGTACCTTAAATAATTGCATATATTATACAAAACATTTCAGTAATATCAAATAATTTTAAAATAGTAATAAGAATGAAGTAGTAATAGTCTAAGACAGTGTTTCCGAACCTTTCTCAGATACGGACCACTTTTATATTTCAGGTAAAAGCCACGGACCACAAAATATACTAAAATTAAATATGAAAATATATTCATAAATATTTTAAATATAATGATATGCAATCGTTCTTAACATATGCTACTTACTTTAGGTTATTGTAGATATACTTGTATTTCCCATGACTTTAATAGGGTCGCTTCCTACCGCTAAAAAGCGATTTGTTTTATTATTAATTCCGTGGACCTCTTTCATCCAATTTACGCAGATCCTGGTTAAGGAAACACTGGTCTAAAAAATCAGTAATACTAATTTCTATTTCTAAGACGATTTACATTGAAACGTGATTTCAATGATGAGAAATTATACGAGACGAAATGCTCTTCGATGAAATCATATTTTAAGGATGAAGTCTGTACATGATATTACCGATGCCTGTGACGAACCGAAACGGCATTCCCATGTGCTCCAGTCCGTTCAGAGCGCTGCTAGTAAAAATGGTCAAATGGGTCCAGATTATTAGCATCAGATAAATCGGAACATCTGTAGATTGGAGGACTATTACTAGATTATTATTATTATTATGAAAACCTTTTTCTCCTTTATGAGATTTTTTTCCCCGCCACGTGACGGGTACTGATATATCAAGTGCAGGAGGTGGTTGGATGTCCGGTTACTAATACTGTAGTATTATTATTGTTCGCTGAGGAACTCTCTTACTGTCGTATAGGTGTTCAGGATCGTGTCTCTTTGGAGTTCCATGTAAGTATTGCTTCTGATTCTTATGGAGGCTCTTTGGCACCATGCCTATGGTTGACACAGTGATCGAGATAGTCATTACTTGTTACATATATCACATATTTTTGTCTTCCTGTGCTAGGTATGTATACTTCCTGATTTCTTCCTCATAGGTTTGCTGGAGATTGCTGGTGTTCGGCACCTCTATATTGATTAGGAAGGTAGCCCTTTACTTCTTGTTGATAAAGGTTATATCTGGTTTGTTGTGCGGGATCGTCTTGTCCGTTGTTATGGCACGGTCCCAGTATAATTTGTGAGTAGGGATCTCTATTACGACTTTAGGTTCGTATTTGTAATACGGTACGCTTTCTTTGTACTTAGTATTTTTGCGCTAGCTTCTGATGTAATATTCTGGCGACCTGGTCGTGTCTGTGAGTGTACTGCGTCTGGGCGATCACCCTACATCCCGTGGTAATGTACTGGATTGTTTCTTGGACCAGGTGGCATTGTCAACATGTGTCATCTGTCATTTCGGGGTCCTTGGCGATGTATTTCGTGTAGTTTCTGGTGTCGATTTCCTGGTATTGGATGGCGAGCATGGATACTTCGGTCTTATTATTATTATTATTATTATTGAGAACTGTTGGAGGACTATCCATCCGTAGCCAGTTGTTTGAAAAATCAGATTAAATGATTTGTATTCTCTTAAAATTTTGTTAGAGACTTTGTAAGGAATACAAAGAATAGGGATTCAGTTCATTATTTAAAATGGTATTATTTAAACTTTATATATGAATCTTAAACCCATGATAAATCTTTGGTGTTGTAAAGTTTTCAGATTCAGTTCATGTGAGCAATCATAGTAATTTGATCCGTTATATTCTGAAGTATTATCTTGTAGAGTAATTTTTATTGTATAATTTATAAAAGCTCTCCTTTAAAAGTCTAACTACTGGATGTATCCAATATTGCTTTTTTGTTTCGTATTTCCGTCATCCTAAGGAATGAAGCATATATTATCTCTGTGAAGTCCGTTATTTAAGTGGAATTAAAAACCACAGATATCAGCACCTGTTACATTCCGTGCATGCTATTGCATTCCGCGCGTTAACAGCAACTAAATTATTTTAAGATTTGTTCAATATTTTTTTTTTGTATAAAAAAATTTGCACTAACTTTTTGAACTTTCCTACACGCGAATATTCTCATTAATATGTCACAATATACGAATATCGCCCAAAATTTCTCTAATATTATGTGACAGAGGTTTAATACTAATAATAAGATTACTATTAATAGTAATAATAAGATTACTATTAAACTCTTGTCACAGTATTAGAAAAAGTATTTGATGCTGTAAGATTGAAGTTATATAATGTAAAGTTAGTATACTCACCATGGCAAGAATTCTTTATGCATCTAATCAACTTCCCATTTGGTGTGAATATACCTTAGTATTTTTCAGCCTTTCTCATGCGGAACTTTTTTGCAAACTTAAGTTTTCTACTGAACAGTATCATTAAATTAAATAATACAGTATATGTGTACATATCAAAAAAATCAATAAATAAAAAAAATTAATGAAACATTTAAGGAATACTAGACATTCATTTGTGGAGTCTCGATGTTTTCAAGGAACACTAGTTAAAAACCAATGCTTTAGTACAAAAGGAAGCATCAATGGTCACAATAAGTTTTTATGTGTGACAACAAAAATATCAATAATTGAACTGGAGCTTTATCAGTCAATATCTGTTTATTGTTGATACCAATAGTACTATAATACCGATTTCTAGGGTGTTCAAGTACATGTACAATACTTTAAAACGTCCTTACACGCTCAGACAGCCATGTCAAATTTGATAATTAAGTCATTAGTTGTAGGCTGTGTCGTCTTTCAGGCAGAAAGATATTAGCGACAACTGCTCAAAGACACATGTATGAACACTTTCGCTGAATTTTTCACAACTACAGTTTTCACACTTGCGGTCAGATTTTATTACCAGTTCTCAAAGAACAAGTTTGGTCAGTGATGTTCCCTGTACCTGGGTAATCACTTTCACAGCCCACTCTTCCTAATCGCGACCTGAGAAGTTTAATCCTCCCATGCTGAATACGGCCCTAAATTCTGCAGCGGTCCGCTGCAGAATTTAGGGCCGTATTTACCCGGGATGGCCAAAACAGAAATAAAAATGAATAATAATAATAAACCGATATATATGATAATATATATATATATATAACTAAAAAAATAATGATACAAAATAGTTAAACTAATGAACATGTGAAAATTAAATAAAAACAGTTCAGAGTACGCTAGGGAAAAGCAAAGTTATTAAAATTTAAACAGTTAAAAAAAGAATTGGAAATGTGAAAAAAGGAACTTGTTAAACTGTTATGGGTGTAATTCAGAAAGGGACAAAAGATGAGCCAACTAGAAGAATTTAGGCTTAACTAAAAAAAAATAAAATAACTTACTGAAGATATATTATTACGATCACAAAATATCTCTGATTACCTGCAAAAGTTATTTTTAAAAATTTCCTTAATTATTAAAAGATTGAGGTCAATAATAGTTTTACTTTGTTAGATCGAAGAGCGATTTGACAATCAATAGCACTTAGGATCTCGAGACAATCAGCAGCCGAGTTATAAAGCTTACTAAATTGAAATGTTATTAGGTAAAAAAAAAAATATATATATATATATATATGTAAGACTTTCGCAATAATGAAGGCATTTGAATATAGGATGTGGACCTAACAGGTTCAAAATTAAACAGAAACGTCCAAAGCAAAAGCCGACATACCGGGATAAAGATTCCGAAATCTAAAGGAGAACATCAGATCAAATTGGGTGAAGCGTTAAGAATGTTAGGTTTGATCATTTTCGAAAAGATGGACCATTTGAAGTTATTTTAGATTCCAAATTGCCGTCACAAATTTATTCTCTAATTGGTAATAATGCTAATAAAATGTGAATTTATCCAAAAAAAAAGGCACTCGCATCTTGTGCAAGACAACAATGGAAACGATATGAGAAGTTAAAGAGACGAAAAGGAGTTGGTTGTTGATGGTTTGTAAGTGTTTAGATTTAGAAGCGTTAACCCTTTCTAGATGCGACATGGAAGTGTATATAAAAAGTAATGAGACTGAACGCGTGGCTCGAAAACTGGCAACACTAGCCACGCCTCCGACACTAATCGAGACGTACATTCGTACTTGATGTTCAGTGCAAGTTTCAACTCGATAGCACGTCTGACTTGACAGCGAGTTGTGTAAGTGTGTGTAGTAGTGACGCGTTACGAAAATGGAAAAACGAAATCTCGAGCAGCGTTGCGCGATCAAATTTTTCGATCAAACTTAACGAAAACGCAACAGAAACTTACGAAAAATTAAAACGGGCTTATGGAGAGCATACTCTATCGAGGGCACAGGTTTTTAGGTGGCATAAATCATTTTTTGGATGGCCGTGAGAGTGTGGAAGACGAACCTCGTTCTGGAAGACCTTGCACGTCAAAAACAGACGAAAATATTACCAAAGTGAGGACTCTCGTGAGGTCTGATCGACGTTTGACAGTCAGAATGATCGGTAGTGAGTTGAATTTGAATCACCAAACCGTTCACGACATTTTGACCAAAGAATTGGACGTTCGGAAAATTTGTGCAAAGCTGGTTCCAAAAAACCTCATCAACGAACAAAAGGAAAACCGAAGGAATGTGTGCCTGGACCTTCCTGAGCGCATCGAAAATGACAAAAAATTTTTCAAACATGTCATAACAGGTGATGAAGCTTGGATTTTCGAGTACGATCCCGGAATCAAACGACAAAGTTCGGAGTTGCACACGAACAACTCACCGCGCCCGAAAAAAGCAAGAATGAGCAAATCGAAAATTAAATCCATGCTAATTTGTTTTTTCGACAGTCAAGGTGTTGTTCATGAGGTATTCGTGCCTCAAGAACAAACAGTTAATCAACAGTACTATCGTGAGGTCCTTGAACGACTCAGAAAAAGGATTAATCGTGTCCGGCTAGAGATTGCGGACTCTTGGATGCTGCATCACGACAACGCTCCCTGTCACACTGCCATTTCAGTGATCGAATTTTTTTTACCAAAAAGGGTATTCCAGTGGTTTCGCAGCCTCCATACTCACCTGATCTGAGTCCGTGTTACTTCTTCCTTTTCCCCAAGCTCAAATTCCACCTCAAAGGTCGTCATTTTGGAATTGTAGACGACATCCAAAAGGTCGTGACAGACCAACTGAAGGCACTTTCAGTTGAAAACTTCCAGCACTGCTACCGGAAGTGGGAGCAACGTCTCCGGCGGTGTATGGCTTCCCAAGGGACTATTTTGAAGGGGATAATGTTGATTTGTAGTTCAGTTATTAATAAAAAAATTTATAGCACCAATCTCATTACTTTTTAGACACACGTCGTATGTTTGTTATGTAGAGTAACACTTGAGAGATATTGGGCCAAAGTAAGCGAAGTCGAATATGGTAAAAATTAGACGGAATAACGGTATGATTGAGGTAATTCTGGAATCAGTTTTAATAAAATTAAAACTGATTCCAGAATGACCTCAGTCATAAATGGTAATTTTCCACCCTGTTACGATTTGTCTTGGCTTTCGGTTTCTCCTGTTTACGCCCGGCGTTGCGATTCAACATGGAATCAGAAACTTCGCCAATTATTTAAATAGTTCTGTTGTGTGGGAGTTTAACTTACTTATCGCAAGGCTTTATACACAGTAAAATTCATTTGACAACAGTTCACATGATTTAATTAGCGCTAATCGTATGTTGTGTTAGTTTTGATTTTATTTCGTATGAAATTTGAAATTACAGTCTTCAAGTTTATTAAACTCGCTACTAATTTCAGAAGCAGTTTAAAAAACAAGCATATTGGAATGCGTTATTCAGGGATTTAGCTATATTCGTCTCACTTTCTCGCCTTGATATTAATGTTAATTAATTTTAACACTTGAAAACTTTTTACCTGTTCTGGAAGAATTACGTAATCTTCGTGACCACGAAGATTGCGCAATTCTTCGTTTGAAATTATGGACAAAAAATTTCCTATTTTTAGAAACGTTTAACGGTCTTCTTGCAGAAAAATCTAAGATTCTGATCGGAAAATGTCTCAAAGATTTCTTTGTGACATTTTTCAATCTTTATTCAAAACAGTATCAAGCGCTAGTTCATCGTACTTCAAAGCAACATAAAGCTGTTTTTGTCATATGGCAACATAGAAAAGTGGTCAAGCTCGCGAGCACAGTAACACACGCGTTTGAGTTGACCTTGATTCAAGTTCACGTGACTACTAAATGCGGTTAACGATTTTCCTCATTGTCAAAATGATTCATTGTAAAGTTCTCTGACCTAGTGGTCGTCCCGGAGTATAAACAGAACATTTAAATGAATGCACTAATAAATCTATTTTATTTCAACAATACGTAGGACAAGTTTGTTGGCATCTTTGGTTATAGCTGTAGCATTCACTGATTATTTTAAATATTTAGCTCATGGTACGATTTTTCGCATATTCCGTGTTTCAGTACTCTTACATTGATTAATTACTCTGATCTTAGCGAGACTAATAATTCATCACATGAAAAAAAGACACGGTGGTGCCCAATGTAAGTCCTCTTATGTTGTGGAAATGCTGACTCACTACTTTCGTTTTATTCCTATTCAGTACTTTTACTCTTAGGAAAGAAGCACAAGACCCTTCGTTATTCTTACTGAAAGGAACACAAGACCCTGGTAAAAATTACAGACCTATTACGAGACCTCTTACATTTATAAATTCACTTGTCCTCTCACAGCAACATGGCTTTCGTTAGAGTAGCTTCCTTTCTATTTATTTAATTTAATTTTTGACGTTATATATCAGTCTCATTGGACTCTGGTCACTCTGCTGGTGTTATTCTTAATGATCTTACCAGAGCTTTTCACTCAGTTAACCATGTTTTATTACTCAGCAAACTTGGTGTATATGGCCTCAAAGATGACTTTCACAGCCACCTTGTTATAGAATATTAGTTAATCATGTTTATTCGTAAATTTAACTCTAAATATAGGAGCCCCTCGTTGTTCTTTCCTAAGGCCACTTTTAACTTAAACATTAATGATTTGTCATTATTTTTCTGTAATTCAAATATCAGAGTTTTAGCGTACGCTGACGACTGGAATTTTTTTTTTTTTTTATACAGTGGACAGGTACCATGCTCATTGTCTTCCATTACAATATAAGCTTTGTATCTTTTATAACTTGGCTAAGAGCAGGAATTTACAAATTAATGTCGCTAAATGCTATGTTACAACTTTTTCTTATTCTCATAGTAGTAAACCTACATTTTGATTACAGCATTATTAGAGTTTTCTGTTTCTGGAGTGTCTCATTATAAGGGTTGAGAGTGGTGTTTGCATCTAATGGTAGCGTCACTATTCGCATTAATTATGTTATTCCAGATTTATATCTCCACTTCGTTCTTTCTCACTTTACAGAACGGCATGCATGACTTTAGTCTTGAAGTTCGCTGTGTCAATCTGGTCCCTACACTCGGCATCAGCTTTGGAGAAAATTCAATCTTGCTCTATTAGGAAAATGCTAGCTTTAGATAGAGAAATACGTTTTAATAAAGAAAACGTACGATGAAAACTTATTGAAATATGCCTTAAAACACAGTGTTCGCTTTTTTTCACATTTTTTTCCCCACTTAAATAGTACTTTTACCAACATTTCTATCCCATTTAATGTTTTATGTATCTACTCGTCATACTAGAAATAATAAACGGTTTCTATTTAAATTTCGAATAGGCCGCGGACATTTGCGTTTTCATATAAAATCTTAAATATTATTAATGAACTCAAACTGTACTATTTCCTTAACTCAGATCTGTTGCCTTTTATAATTCAGTTTATAATTTTTATTGGCTGGTTATCAAAAATAATCTCAGTTTTAACTGAACTTTTTAACTTCTGAATTCTTATTATCTTTGAAACCGCTGAATGTCGTTCCATTCTTTGAGAAGAGCGCGACCAAGCAAAGTCATCTAACTACAAATAATTTATTTTGATTAATTCGATGGCTAAAATCTTTAAAATTCTGCCCAATAGTAAAATCACAATGCATCTGCGTTCTTTTGTTTATGAGTATCAGACTGATATACGTAGAGCGCTTGGGTGCAGAGCGAGACAGTTACGCTTTATAAATTGCATTATATCTTGTTGGATCTTAGGGCGCAATACAGAAGAACTATAAAGCCTCCCCCCCCTCCAGCTTTTTAAAAAGCATTCTAAAAACTGTGCTTGGTAACTCTCCACCCACTCCCCACGCCGTGGATGACTTAGCGATATAGTAATTACACCACTGGTACCATCTGATGATTTTTAGATTTTTGCATTTTTCGACAGTAGCAAACATGAAATTATTAAAATTATTATTATTATTATTAATTCGTTCAGTTTATTACTTTTTACCTTTAGCGACAGTAATACTCATCATTTCATCAGCGAATTTTTAAGAAGCGAAAATTTTCATTGAAAGAAATAGACAGAATTATTCAGAAAGCTATTACAAAATATTGAACAGATTTACGTGATCGTATGCTAAAAATGAAATGAATAGTGGTAAAACCCACAGATACAGTGGCACACGCGTTCGAGTTGACCGTGTTTATAGTCACGTGACATAATTATGATGGTGATCTTGTATTCTTTCTTTGTCTTGTAAACTTCTCTAATCCTATGCGCAGTATAAGCAGAAAATTTATCTATTTATTTATTTTATTTAGCATTTTTTCAGTAACTATCGCAGTGCTGCAGATAACTTGCTTCAGCGTGAATTGCTACCAGTTATACAAATTAGAAGAGCTTTATTTCTAATATCAATTTACAGGTGACATACTGTCAAACCAAATCAGGGAGTTGGATGATAAGAGAGAAGCGATAAAAGTAATAAAGTCGAGTCATAGATGCTACCTTCAAACATATCCAGAAACGAGCAAGTAGTCTCTCTCTCTCTCTCTCTCTCTCTCTCACTCCTTCTACTCGTGACGTCACAGGTGTCAAAGACTGGCTTATAGGGTTTTCCCGCTTTGAATCTCTTTTAGCATTTTACGGTCCACGTCGAGTTGTAGGGTTAATCCGATTTCGTCAAGTGCAGAGCGTCGCCCTTTCTTCACGGTCTGTAGTTCCAACACGTCAACTTTTGAAGTTTGGGGGCGTAGGGATTTACGATGTTTTCCGTGAAAATGTCTGTTGTGCGTGGAATGTTGTTTTCCCGATATCCCTGAGTTGTGATGAACAATTTTGTATAAAGTCGCGGACGTGACTCCCTTCGGATTTTGCTGAATAAAACATTACTGAACGTATCTTAAACTTTTAGTAGTGTAAAAGTAAAAAGTAAAAGTGTAACAAAATGCACCATTTTGTTAATTAAAACGGCGAACCTCGCTATCGACTTAGCTTTTTTCTTTCTTTCTTTCTTTTTTTTTTTTTTCAGTTTTGCAACAACCATAATGTCAATTTTCCATTCTGAGATTGAAATTCGAATGATCCTTTTAATATACAGATACGCAATAATTTTTTTACGTACTTTATACGTTTATAAACTCAGAAAGAGTATAGTGATAAATAAACATTCTGTTAAATGAAAATAAGTATATGTCGTACTGTGTATTTCCTTTGGGGTGGGGGAGAAGCAGATTCCAAAATAAGAAAGTACCCAATTCAAAATATTTTTTTTGTGGGTTAGGTATCAAATTCGGTTTTTGTTTAATAGCTGAGGCTCGACTCCCAAGTGCAAACTAAATTGACCCTATTTAGCTTCTGGTTGAATCCCTAGTCATTCAGAGCTCTGTCAGCTGAAATAGCTTTATAATTTTAGAGCACTCCTTAGTCAAACTCTATTTGCATAAGAATTCATGCTAGTTCATCTATATTGCATTGTTACATGACCACGTCTCCGTGGGACCTTAAATGAGTCGTTTTCTTCGCTGATTATTTCCATTTAGAGCTAATTTCGGTTAACGATACAGTTTATTCCACGATGAAAAGTTATTATTATTATTTTTTTAATTATTATTATCTAATATAACGTTGAAAAATCTTTGCGGAATCCTTGATCACTTATGATGTCGACCCAAAATATCTACACAATTATATATGTACTGTACAGGTATTCCAACTCGGCGGTAGTAGATAAATAGATCCATGTTATAAAGGAAAAGGCGAAAAAAGATTATGGAGTAAATTGTTTGATTAATTGAATATAGCTCTAAAAATATCATGATCTCATTGCTAATCATAACGTTAATCTTATTAACGTTTAGCAATTAATCTCATTGAAACGTTAATTTTATCTATGGCCAGCTATGGTTATTTTTTCTCCATCCGCTGCTTGATCTGATTATCAGTAGTGATTCTTCATGCATTAGGAATCTGCAGATAAATGAACCACTGGGTGGCAGTGATCACAGTGTGCTGAAGTGGGATTTACTCAAGGAGGTAACTACCATCAGAGGTAAAGGGAAGGGTTTTTGCTTTCGTAAAGGAGACTATGCTGGTCTGAGACAGTATTTAAATTCTATACAGTGGGACCAACTGATGATGTTACCAACAGCAAATTCAAAATGGGAAGCATTCAAGGAACTAATCTTGGAAGCTACCAGGCTTTACATACCAACCAAGAAATATTGTTCAAGGTTCAGGCCTAAATGGTTGTCAGATGAACTAATGAGACATATGGCAGGGAAGAAAAATGCATGGGATACATACAAATTAATGGGTGACGTGGAAGCCTATGATAGATATAAGTTGGTCTGTAACCAAGTCACAAAGGAGATTAGGCAGGCAAAGGCAGATTATGAGAAATCCTTGGCAAAGGATGCAAAGAAAAACAGAAAAGAGTTCTTTACCTATTTAAACTCAAGAAGGAAAGGGATGAATCAGATTGGTCCACTGGATGTTGATGGTTCAACAGTTGAGGATCCAGCTCAGGTGGCTAACAATCTAAACGAGTATTTTGCATCTACATTCACACATGAGGAGTTATTCAGGAAGGGGAATGTCGTAGGTGAAGTAAACATTGGCAGTGAGCTAGATGATTTTCTAATAACTGAGAGGAAAGTGGAGGAGAAATTGTTGAGGATAAACATAAAAAAGGCACCCGGGGTGGATGGGATCTATCCAGTTATATTAAAGGAGGCAGCAAAGGAAGTAAGCAAACCCCTAGCCATAATTATGAGAGCTTCTTTGGACTCAGGGGAGGTACCCATGGACTGGAGATGTGCAAATGTGACCCCAATTCACAAAGGAGGATCAAAGGCTGACACAAGTAATTATAGACCTGTTAGTTTAACTTCGGTTCCAGGAAAATTAATGGAGGCACTGGTTAAAGAAGCACTGCAGGATCATCTGGACAAGAATTCAGTTATAGCTCAGACACAGCATGGGTTTGTTAAGGGCAGGTCTTGTCTGACCAATTTGATTGGATACTATGATGTAGTCACAAAAGAACTGGATGCAGGGAATAACTTTGATATTATATATTTGGATCTTAGAAAGGCTTTTGATACTGTTGCGCATGGAAGACTGCTGCACAAATTGGAGAAGTGTGGCATTCGAGGCAAATTGCTGCTATGGATAAAGGGATGGTTGAGTGGCAGAAGACAGAGAGTGGTAATCAATGGACACTGCTCAACGTGGACTAATGTTATTAGTGGAGTTCCTCAGGGTTCAGTGTTGGGTCCATTGTTGTTTTCTGTATTTATAAATGATATTGATGATGGTGTATCAGG
The DNA here is from genome assembly GCF_048544385.1 of Mastigoproctus giganteus. Taxonomy (NCBI): domain Eukaryota; kingdom Metazoa; phylum Arthropoda; class Arachnida; order Uropygi; family Thelyphonidae; genus Mastigoproctus; species Mastigoproctus giganteus. The sequence goes on along the minus strand of NC_143584.1, from coordinate 123,991,293 downwards.
CTTAATGTCCAAGTTTGCAGACGATACAAAGGTTGGCAGGGTTGTTAAGGACACTACTGATACTATGCTGCTGCAACAGGATCTGGAAAGGTTGAGCAGATGGGCTGAGAGGTGGCAAATGAAGTTTAACATTGACAAATGTAAAGTACTACATATGGGAAACAGTAACCCCAGATCAACGTATCAACTCTGTGGTACTACGCTGACAGTGGTAGAGAATGAAAAGGACCTGGGGGTAATTGTGCAGGCAGATATGAAGTTCTCTGAGCAGTGCAGACGAGCTGCAAGAGTAGCTCATGGTGTCTTGTCAATGATATACAGGAATTTTTCTAGCAGGGACAGGGATGTGATTATTCCCTTGTATAAGGCATTGGTCAGGCCACACCTTGAGTACTGTATACAGGTCTGGAGGCCTCATTTCAAGAAGGATGTAGAGCTGCTGGAACGAGTACAGAGAAGGGCAACAAGATTAGTGAATGGAACAAAGGGTTGCTCTTACGAAGAAAGGCTTAAGTTTTGCAAATTACAGAGCCTGGAGACTAGGCATCGCCGAGGTGATCTGATAGAGGTGTACAAGGCTTTGAATGGCTTGAGCATGCTCAATGCCGATGGAATTCTTCCTCTTGCTCAGAATAATCACCTGAGAGGGCATAAATTCAAATTGAGGAAGGACGGATGTCGGATAGATGTGCGGAAATTCGCCTTTAGCCAGCGGGTAGTTGGTTTGTGGAATAGACTTCCATCGCTTGTTGTTGAAGTTGATAGCCTAAACAAATTTAAGGCTCAGCTGGACAGGTATTTCGAACGAATTGAGGGGTGAAATGGGAGTAGTGGTTGTTTTTTTTTTTCTTTTTTTTTGGCTGATGCTGAATAAGCTTGCTTTCTTGCATCATATGCCTCTACTAATGCTAATGCTAATGCTAATGCTAATGCTAAAGCAAAATAACATTTATATAGTGTATTTTTAGTCATTAATCCTGCAATTAATCCTTTTATTTCCCCTGTAATTACCATAAGTACAGAAGAGTATACTGATTGTAGTAGTTGCAAGTTTTGGCACACTGTGACTATTGCAATCAATGCAAATATAATTTGGTTACAGGCTCATGAGCCTGTAACCAAATTATATACTTTCAAATATTAATTATTATTGTTCTGTTTCCCTCTGATTCGCATTAGAACTTCCTTATCGGAGTAAAACTTTAAAATGTCTATTATAATGGTCACTCTCTCCCTCTCCTTCTCTCTCTTGATTGTAAATATTTTGTTCATCCATTGAACTTGGGTTTCACTTTCCGTATAAAAGAGAGATGATGTGCAGAAAATATGCCTACTTTCCAAAAAGGGAGAGCTTGGAGAGCCTATGAAATCCCATGTGAATCACGTCCTTTCCTCACCAATAACTTGTGTTTATGGTCCGATTCAAATCGTAGTTATAATATGTGAAAAGGTACAAATACTAGGGTAACTCAGCGGTGCTGTTGCCATTTCTGTTAGTCATTTTTAAACAAACCTACACTCGTTTAGAAATGTCTTTATAGTTCGGTTCAAACTAAATTTCCAATACTAGGAGGTGGGGCGGTGGGTTAGGATGTTCTGACGAGGTTCGATCCTTCATCATTAAAACTAAATTGAAATAGGCTCCATTACTCATCATGTTAATGAAGTAGAAAGCAGGCCCCATTAGTTATACTGCTAGCATGGAATAACATACCGTATGAGTGCTCTATTCGTAGCGCCAAATACACAGAATTAAGATGGAATATTACATAACAATATTCCATAATTAAAATGAAGTAAAATGCATAAGTAAAATGAAGCGGCTATTAATTCTAAAACAGTCTAGAATTTTCAAATATGAATAAAAAAGGTTTTGTTTTAATAGCTCTAAATTTAGATAATGATATCTTCGCTGGAAGTCTCGAAGAACAATTTCAATTGATTACAAAAAGCTTTGAAAATTCCAGGTACCGTGTACATCATTACCAATTTTCATGCTCCGAAATACTTTCTGTCCAAAGTTATATTGATAGTTTCAAGGAGTCTCACTTAAAATGATGACCCTGTGTTTGTGTATCTATAGTGTATGCAGGGCTTTTTTTTTGGGGGAGGGGGGCTCACAAATAGTTAGTCTTAAATAATTAGTTTTGAATGTTTTTTTTTTCCCTGAGATCTCAAGAAAAAAATTATTTTATTATTTTGGCTGCTTCTTACTTTTGCCGCTCGCCCTACACTCCCTTTTCTTTGTTGCAGTGTGTTTAACAAAGTCACCTTTTCCCTTATTTGATACTTCAATAGTATCTCGTTTAACACAACAAACAGTATGCGTTCTCAGTCCCAGTGATGCTTTTAAATAATGTTGTAATGAGTGCTAATTTGACATTTCAAATTACAAAAATGAAAAACTTAATGAAACTAAACTAATAATTAATTAATTAATGAAACTAAACTAATAATTAATTAATTAATGAAACTAAAAATTGGACAAAACTAATTAATGAAACTAAAAATTGGATAAAACTAATTTAATAGATATTGTTTATATAAGATTTATATTTTTATAAATATTATGATTATAGTGTGTTCGTGTCTAACGGCACCAGGGGTTTCCCCCATCTCCGTGTTGCTTTCATTGTGGGTGTAACAGTTCTCTGTAAAGGCTATAGATTTAAAAGTGTATGAATATTGTATGAGTGTAGTGTTGTGTATCGTTGTTCTGGCCATTTAGCCGTTAGACCCCTGCTGAGGCCCAACGTTGTCCACACTATGCCTCGTAGAGGCAGACCAGGTACACTAGTATTGAAATATTTACTCTGTCAGGTCCTGCCACCTAATTTCCTGAGATTTCAGTGGCTAGGACCTAAAAAAAAAAAAAAAAAAAATATATATATATATATATATATATATATATATAATAATAATATAAAATAAAATTTTCGCTCGGTGGGGGTTAAGAAAATTGAGTAGAAAGGCCAAATGAGTTTAGTGTGAACGATTAAATTTAGTCATTATTAAATTTTAAGTTATGTGGGGTGTAAACTAGCGTATTAGGTAGAGTGGGGAGAGACAGAAGGCTGGGGGAAAAGACAGAAATATGGGGACGATAGAGAAGGCGACCCCAGATAATCAGTGGAGCAGGCCCATGCCCCACCAGGCGAAGAGAGGAGTGGCAAGGAGGTGAGGGGACGGAAACCTCCGTCCCCTCACCGTCCCCTCCCCCTGCTGGGGGAGAGGGGAAAAGATAGGACCATGCAAGGGAGCATGGTTTGAGAGCCAAGATGGCCAGCAGCAAGCTGCAGTTGGTCTTCAGTGGTATTGGTGTTCCCATTTGGGATATCACTCATGGGACCAGGTCCTGTCCAGTTTAGTCCAGTCAGTTCTTGTCCTTTATTAAGAAGGTTCAGTTGTTATTCCTGGTTGTCATGTATAGGGTTCAGTTGTGCTCCATTGCAGCGAGCACTCGCCTTCTTGCGAAGATCTCTCGGGCGTAGCAGGAGAAAGCCAGGTACTCTTGTTTTATATCCAGTATGTTGTGCTCCCGTCCTCTAGGACAATATAGGATCTTTGTTATTAGGATGTTGCGGAGGTCGTCATAAAGTTGGCATTCATACATTAGATGTTGCCAGCTCTCCAGACCGCCGCAAACACAGGTAGGGTCCTCTTCAGTTCCCAAAAGGAAAAGTTTGGCATTGATGGCGTTATGTCCAGTGAGAAGGTATGCCGCAAGATTATGATTATGAAGAAGCATTTGATTATAAAGAAGATTATGATTATGAAGTCATGGCGCTGACAGCGCCATGAACTGCCAAAGGTTATCAAGAGGAAACCGATAGCGTCGATTATGTGGATGCAAATGTGGGAATGGACACCCACTCCAATTCAAGAACAATACCACAACCATGCCCATTTCCACCGAAACGAATTCATTCATTCTGTTCCATCACACAGCACAATCCTCCTTGTGAAACTATAAACTGTGATAATACAGCGTACATCTTTCATACCTACATTCGCAGCCGAGTTCCAAAGAATTGCAAGGTCCTCACCTCCAGATCATGAGCCTGATCTACTACAATGTCATATTCCACCAGGAGGTAGCCCCCCAATTTCCCAATTAGTAGACCTACTCCTGCCAGAAGAGATAAGGATTTAAATGTGATTCCACCCACTACATGAACTCGTGACTCCAGCAAGCCAAGTTATCAAAATTCTAAGTAAGCCAGCTCATACACCACGCTATACTCCACCCAGGCTTCTAGAAGCAGAAACGTCCTTCGCCTATTAAATACAGCAGTGGCAAAGTTCTGGAAAGCCGTGAAGTTATTTTGCGTTTCTACTAGAATTGTTTCACACCCATTTACAATGACACTGAGATCACTCACCCGACATAACAATTCAACCCTTATTCCTTATATTTCTCACAGGTGTACTTATAATGTTCCTATGACCATATTTCAACACAATTCCAATTAGTTTTTTCAGTGATTCCTAAGTCATTCAACTTAGATCTAATAGAACCATGACCAGTTAGCATGAACATAGCCCGTAAGTTCAGTGCGAACCATTTAGTTTATATCGATGCTGAAAATTTTGGATAATCATCCTTTATCACATACACACTCTCCAGCGCTCCTGCCAAATATTTATCAGAGTATCTCAGATTCTTGCCTTTTCTCTCCATGGATCGGCCGAGATGTTCACTTTTATATTCAGAAGCAGACCGGTACACCAAATTTAAATCAATAGGCAGTTTGCCAGTTGACATCTGTAAAGCTGGGGTCGACACAGTCCTGCATTCCATGCATATCCTGAGTAACATTACCCAGATGGAGTACACACGCAGGCACGAGCAGGTGGCTAGGATAATACATGAAAATCTAATGCAAAATTCCCAGCTGATCAAAGAAAGTTTGCCATATTACAAGTACGATGCCTCGGGCGAAACTAGAGACCTCTACTCACTGAATATACTGGGACCGTGCTATCATAACGGACAAGACAATCCCGCACAAGACCAGATATAACCCTCATTGACAAGAAGGAAATGGCTACCTACCTGCTCGACTTAGCAGTCCCCAACACCAGCAACTCCAGAAAATATACGAGGAGAACAGGAAGTGTTCAGACCTAAGACAAGCAGTCAAAGATATGTGGCATATGGAATAAGTAATGACCATCCGATCATCGGGATCATGGTGCCAAAGAGCCCCCATAAGAACCTAGCAATAATAGGCTTCCCAGAGAACACTTACATGAAACACCAGAAAGCGGCGACCCTGAACACTTTCAGGACAGTAAGAGAGTTCATCGACTAACAGTAATAATGTTCTTGTTTATACTCCGGCACGACCACCAGGTCAGTGGAGTTTACAATAAATCAATCAATACAAACGTTAGTCGTATTTATCAGTCATGGGCTTGAACCCCCCACTCACTCAAAGAGCGTGTTCGACAGCGCTCGTGCTCCTGATATCATCGTATTATCTATTTATTTTTGCATATATCATGAATATCCAGGGTGTGTGCATATATATTATTTAGGAATATCCTATATACTGTATATATATATATATATATATATATATATATATATATATATACAGGGTGTCCGAAACGTTTGGAACCTTTACAAGCGAAAAATGGCATTAACACTGGATGAAAGGGTAGAGATAATCCTTCTTAGTGAAGAGTCAGGTTGGACACGTTGAATACATATTGCAAATGAGAATAAGCATACGTTGTGTAAATTCTATTGGTTCCAGACTTTTCGGACACCCTGTATATACATATATGTACAGGGTGATTCAGGAGGAATAGTAAATATTTTGGGAGGTTATAGATTCGATTATTCTGAGTAAAAAAAGTTCATATAAACATATGTCCAATTCTCAATGGATACGGAGATACAGCTGTTTGAAACTGGCGGGCACAAAGCTATTATGAAAGGTATTGATTATATTTAGATCATATCTAAATATAATCAATATTTAGTATATATATATATATATATATATATATATATAGTTATATTAGTGATAAAAGGAAAGCAAGAAATAAAGCAAAGCAAGAAAGTTAAAGACAATAACTAATATTTATGGGTTAATGCAGTTGCAAGCAATCATGCAATACACCCACAATGTCTATAGAATATCATTAGAAAAAGTAAATCAATCCAATAATAAGAATACCATCAAGGACTTAAGAAAACGCAAAAAAAAAAAAAAAAAAAAATTATTATTATCGCTTTTTACCGACAATCTAGATGACTTCAACTGGGGCCAACCACCCAGAATGAAGGCAAAAAACGACAAGAAGTTCTCTGTTTCTGTGATGATCAATATATGCTAAGTAATTTAAATCTAAACCAAATATAAACCAGTATAGGCCGAACATAAATCGAATATAAATAAATCGAATGAAGATAATTAATTAAGAAAAATTTTTTCTTAATTAATATAATATAATACCAAATTAATAAATAGGCAGCTCAAAGATATACATGAACATTTTATAATAACTCCCGTCGACAAAGCTGCTTGCAATTATGCAATCATATGTAAATCATATTATATAGATATTATAAAAAATGAACTACAGTCTAGCCGTACATATAAACAGATAACATCTTCTTCTAATATAATAATCAAAAAAATTAATTGCATTGCATAAAAAATTAAAGTTAAAGTATAATAACCTAAAATATCCATTTATATATTGCATACCCAAATTTCACAAAACACCAATTGCTTTTAGATTCATAACATCATGTAGAGATAGTTATGCTAAATTTCCCGGAAAAACGTTAGAAAAGTTACTTAAAAGTATATTAAATAACTTAAATAAAACTATTATAATAAATAATAACTTACCTATTATAAATGCTCTAAAAAATAATAATATTCATCAAATACAAACTTTTGACTTTAACAGTCTATTTACGAGCATTAACCTTAATAACTTAGAAGTCGTCCTCCAGAAACTATATTTAGAAAATAAAAATGCTATAAAGGTTGATTTAACCTATTGGAATTCTCTAATAAAATTATGCATCTTTAATAACTATGTATATGACGGAACATCGTTATATTTGCAAGTCACTGGCACCCCTATAGGAAGTCCAGCATCAAGCATAATCGCAAACCTTTATCTGTATTATACAGAAAGAGAATTTCAAGATAACCTACTTATATACAGATACGTAGATGATATATGTGTTTTTAATTGTCCACATTTTGTCCAGGATTACAGTGGATTATATCCAGGGGAGCTTGTGTTGGAAAAAACTAATAGTTCCGATACTATAGCAAATTACTTGGATCTTCATATAGAAATATTACATAATAATAAAATAGACGTAAACGTATATAATAAAAGAGATGCATTTAATTTTAACGTAGTCAGCCTTACAAACTGGAAATCAAATGTATCAAAATCAGTGCATGCTAATATAATTTTATCGCAATGTTTAAGGATTGCTTATGTCTGCAATAGTAATAAAAATTGTTCAACAGGCTTAACAGCGTTGTACGGCAAGTTGATTAATAATAATTTCCCTATCGCTTACCTGAAATATCACTTCAGGAAAGCAATTAGCATAATTAATTTCAAAAATTTGTTTTCTGAACCTATCGTTTCAATATAATTTTCAATAAAATCGTTATATTTAGTGCCATGTATATATGTAAATAGGATACACTTTGCATTCTTGGTGTCTTACGGCGTAGAAAACTTGTACCCACCGGCTTGCAAATTACAGTGTATCATTTTTTTTTTTTTTTTTTTAATACATATAGTTAATTTCATTTAAATTTACTTAAATTCACGCTGAGATAACATGCAAATTCAGCTCAGGGTCCTACTATAGGAACGGGTTTGCGATCCCGGGCATACCCGAGCCACAACTTATATCTTGTAATGCCTTTAAGCTGTCCTACACTCTTTATTTTTATTTTTATTTCTCCGAAATTATTAGGGCAATCCGAGGACGTAGGAGAAACTATTTCTTATCTATACCACTATTTTTCCTACTATACCACTATTATATTTTTCCTACTCCTTTAGTTTTTCTTCTTACTATCTGCATGTTTCTCTTTGCGTTAATTTAATTTAATTATTTATTTTTACCGTATCCATCACATAGGGGGCACCACATATTATTTTGACGACTATTACATTATGTCCTAGATACGGTCAAATGTAGTATGTATTATATATTTAATCTTGTTTTAATCCTTAAATTACGTTCTCTGTCGGGTCAACGATGATTAATATATGCTTACATTTATATTTTACTTATATTTCTTACCTTTGATTCTAATATTTCAAAATTTTTCTTAATTAATTATCTTCATTCGATTTATTTATATTCGATTTATGTTCGGCCTATACTGGTTTATATTTGGTTTAGATTTAAATTACTTAGCATATATTGATCATCACAGAAACAGAGAACTTCTTGTCGTTTTTTGTCTTCATTCTGGGTGGTTGGCCCCAGTTGAAGTCATCTAGATTGTCGGTAAAAAGCGATAATAATAATTTTTTTTTTTTTTTTTTTTTTTTTGCGTTTTCTTAAGTCCTTGATGGTATTCTTATTATTGGATTGATTTACTTTTTCTAATGATATTCTATATATATACTTACACTCACTAGCCGAGTCACTCACTAGACAAAAAATTCGTCACCTTTATTCAATATTTAGTTGGGCTATCTTTTATCCAAATTGTAGCTCGTACACGTCACAATATGGCTTCCACTGGGTGTCTGAGGAAGTCTAGTTCCATTTTTGACCTTTCTTCCATCAGGATGTCAGCTGCTGTTGGACGAGAACTGCAAAGTCGCGAACTGCTGCCCTTTCCAATATATCCAAGTTTCTCAACTGGATTCAGACCTGGAGAATTAGGCGGCCGTGGTACAATGTTCGAAATCTTGGAAAAAATACAATTGTTGCACGATGGATAGGTTGCGTTGTCGTCATGAAAGAATCCATTGCAATCCGGTAAAAATGATGTATCATGAAATTAGTCCTATATGACAGAGAGATTTGGAGGAAACACGACCTTTTAACGGTATGAGTAGACCCAGTCTGTATCAACAGAACATACTTCTTGCCATGATACCACCCCCAGTCGCTTGAATGGTAGACACTAGACAATCTGAATGCATGGCCTTATGTGGTTCACGCCACACTTTGGCCCTACCATTGGTGCAAAAGGGTGTACATCGAGACTTTTTTTTTATGAAAACCCAAAGCACGAGAAGTATTGCAACCTACAGTAACTCTGCATGGGTTGAAGGTTGAGAAGATGAAAGAAGATACTTGTTGACATTATACTTGAATTTCTGTAGATTGTAATTTTCATGAAATATATATGAAGAGAGGTTGTTCGAGAAAACTGGAATTGAAGGAATACATGAGGAAGAAGAAAGGTTGTCTCTTTGAATTTGTAGTTGTAAAAGGATGCTGACTGGTTTCAGCGCGTGTTCGGACTGGTTTCGAAGAGATAGCTAGAATTATATAAGCCCATTCAGAAGAACAGTGCCCATGGAAGTATCTGTAGAAAGGGCATGTCATTAATTAACTGTTTGTCATTAATTAAACTAACCGCCTTCTTTTGAATGGAGTCTAGAAGCCTCAGACAGGTTTTGGTGGGGGACCTCCCCAGAGTTGGGAAATATATTTTCCATTATAGAGCTGAAACTGCGATTTGTACAGAGTGAACAGCTGTTTGCAAGAAAAGTAACTTCGAGAACGAAAGATAAAACCGGTTTTTTTTATGCAGAAGAGGCAATATTTCTGATATGATTATGCCAAGAGAGATTAGAAGTCACGGTAATCCCCAATAGAGATGTGCTTTTTGCGAGATATAAGACAGATTTGAGTTTTAGAAGGATTGAAATCAGCTAAAGTTACCATTGCCCACTGGAGATCAACATTTAAGGACTGGTAGTGGATATTCGAGAAGTTGAATCTGTTTGTGCAGAGCAAGGTTTCTCAAACTGGAAGGTGGAATTGCAGTGTGCTATCATCATCAAAACTATGGATGGGATTTCCGGTCAGTGGAAGAAGGTCATTAATATACAAGAGGAAAGGAGTGGGAGAAAGAACTGAACCTCCGGGAACGCTTGCATTATTGGAGAAGTTAGAAGACAGCCATCCGCCATCGACGGCAGTGAGCTGTCAGAGAGTAAACTGGATACCCAATTATAAAACACAGTTGGAAAACCATAAGATTGGAAGGTTGTTTAAAATACCTTTATGACATACACGATCAAAACTCTTTGAAATGTTAAGAGCAGCTACTTGAGTTTAACCAAACATTTCCATCGAATTTGTTCGTAGATGGGTAACATAATCTATATATCAGCGTATATATACACCAGGGATCGACACTGACGGAATCCATACTGACAGTCATTGATCAGATGGAAGGTGTCTAGATAGTTTAAGAGTTGGCGGTTAATAGATTTCTTCATTACCTTAGAAAGAATAGAAGTAAGTACATTGGGCGGTAATTGGATGGGAGGGATTTATTGCCCTATATAGGAACTGGCTGGATATGAGCAAATTTCCAAGCAGAAGGAGGAAACACCTGTGCAATAAGAAAGTAAAAAAAAGGCGCCTCAGAACAGGAATAAACTCAGGAGCACAGGTTTCGAGAAGAAGTGGAGAAATACTACCAGCACCTAGCTTTTCCTTGGCATAAATACTGTTCCAAATTCCTCTGATATCTTTTTGACAGAAAACACAGGGGGAATTGAATCGAGTGTACGGGGGATCGTGGGTGGTGCTTAACCAAGATCATCAATACATGAGTTTGAAGAAAAGTAGGATGCTAGCAGGTCAGCTTTATCTTTGGCTGAGGTGGCAATGAAATCGTCCCGTTTTGACAGAGGTAGAAATACAGATGGACAACAGCTTTGGCAGGAGACCAGAATCCTCGACTACCATTTGGGCAAGAAGCAAGTTTTCTACTTTTATCCTTTTCGAAATCTCGTTTGAGCTGATTAATAACTGCTTTGCAATTTTATCGAGCTGTAGTGTAGGCAGAAAATGAACCTGTTGATTTTGATGCAAGCCAATTTCGATATGCAACATTCTTATCTTGAATAGCCTTAGCACATTTATTGGAAAATCAAGGTTTAGACAAAGGACGAGATTTTAAAGTGGAGTGTCGAATAAAGGATTTCATCCCTACAAGAATAATTTCACTGACACGATCTGAGCAAACTTTGACATCAGAAGATTTGAAACAGTAATCCGACCAAGGAAACGAAGAAAATAAATCTCGCAGATCATCCCATTTTTATGTGCCAAACTCGTCAGAGGTTGGCATTACAAGAGTAATTTCAAATTACAGGAGAATCGTCACACTACATGATATTTTTTCACTGTTCCACAGTTCAGTCTTGGCGTTGGCCGGACCACTCCAGTCGAATATTTTATTTCGATTTTTCCATAAAGAAATGATTTTCGTATAGGTACACGATATCAAATCCCTGATTTTTCAATTTTCTTTGGCAAAATTGATTTTTCAATCGGTCTGCTGCACTCTGAACCTTCTATTATTACAGACAATTCACTTTAAATTCCTGCTGTTTCGTTCATGGGGTACCGACTTTCTGCATCATATTTTCCTTTCGTCTTCCGCTCATTGAATGCTTTTCCGGTGGTTGCTTTTGACACACCAGTGATTCTTTTTTTTTTTTTTTTTTTTTGAATTGCGGCTCGTGCTAAACGTGCTCCAGCGATAAAACTGAAAATGGGAAAGATCATCTGTCTTCCCCATGATCGGATACACTAAGAAGTCCCTGGAAAGCATGCAGTATTTATCTGATGACAAGAAACTTGTCATCATACCATAACTTATATATGCCTACCGTATGTTTAATTATCTATTGACGCCAATTGCTAAAGGGTCCTACTTTTTTTGGTAAGTGAACAGAGACACAAACGGTATATTCCTGTATTATGATAAGGCATGAGCGAACCTTCCGTAATGCAAGGTGGTCATGTTTAAGTGTGTCACTTGAGCTGCCTGTAAGTGGGAAACTGTTAAATGCAGAAAGCTAAAATTTGGAATGAACACTCCAATACTTGCGAAAATTGCACGAAAACTGCCACCAGAGGAGAACTTGGCGCTTTGTACACAAAAGGCAAATCTGTTGTCATCACGTGACTGTCACTGACGCTTCTCTGACTTGTTTAAAAACGGAGATGGTAAATGCAGTCAACAGACTTCAAAATGATACTTGAAAAGAAGGATATCGATTTCTTGATAAAGCTGTTGTGCTAGAACCACAGTAACCTCCGTGGCTGCTCTTAGAAGATAACAGTGTTTAAAAGGATTAAGAAGGCGATCACTTTTCCAAAATTGGCTGCGCAAAACAATGAGAAAATTCGAAAAAACGAACAACTTGTCTGTAGTTCACGGCAAAGGACGTTCCTGAACCACGGTGGCCGTTATTGAAGAGATCGCTGATGCTGTGGCCTATGGCGCAGCACGAAATTAAAATTCGCCCGTTAGCGCTAGGTTCACGACAGCTTAACATTCCGTGATCAACTGTTTGCAAAGTTCTTTGATTCGTCATTCATTAGTATCCATGCAAGATCTATGTAGTTCCAGTGGTGTATCCAGATGTCACCGTAAGGGGGGGGGGGGCATGGCGAACAGGTCCAGGTATCATCGTAAGGGGGAGGGCATGGTGACCAGGGTTTTAAGTTTTTTTTTTAAACGCCACCTGCCTTCTTTTTCTTTAATTTCAAATTTTTGGTTAGGGGAGCATATGCCCCTTCTGTCCACCCCTGAATACGTCCCTGTGTAGTGCAACAACTAATATGAACTGATCCACATCAAGTAACAACTTTGCTTTGTGGTTTCTGGCAAGGACATATGTCTGGCCAGTGTGACATATGTCTGAGGAACTCTTTTGGGCTTACGAGGCTCGTTTCCAGTTAATTGGCAGTGTCAAATACCCAAACTGTCGGGTATTAGGATTATAGTTTTTTCTGCTTTGTGTAGGTTTACGTCGAATTTCCTAATTGAACCATTTTCTTCAAGGAGGTTCGAGCTCATGGCGTTGATATATATTGTTACAGCCAAGAGTTACTGCGAGCTTCTTCGTCATCGTGTGATTCCACTCTTCAGGAGAGATGTTTGTAACCAACTGTTTTTTTGCAAGCTGGAGCTCCTCCACACATTGGTCGGCCAGTGAGTCATCTGCCTCGTAACAGATTCAATGATGACCATGTCATTTCATTAGGTACTTTTAGCTACCTCAATCACCGAGCCTCAGTCCTTGCGATTTTTCGTTATGGCGTTATCTCAAGGTTTGCACCGTATTCATTCAAATGAATGAATTCGTAGTCTACAAGTTGTACAGAGCGCCAATTGCCCCTCCTGGTAGCAGTTTTTGGAACTTTTTATTGCATTTTCTATTTTTGCATGTGTTGGATAGTGTCATTCCAAAAACCTCATCTTTCTATCATTAATAGTTTTCCAATTACAGCTAGCTGAACCGATGAAGTTCGCTTTTAACCACCTGTGCTTTATCCCCTTGGTGGTTGAAACAATGACATGTACAGTCGTCGAAGAAAGTAAATCAACGCACTATTTAGGATGGATAAAGCTAAAAAAGGCCTCCGTTGCTGAGTGGTCAGAAGCGGGAGTGCAGTAGCACACGCTCTTTGAGTAGACGGAGGTTCAAGCCCCTAACTGCTAAATACGGTTGATCTGCCAATCCGCACTGGACTAGCGTGGCAGATTATGGTCCGTTCCCTCAACATGAATTGTTGAGGAGGCTTCCATCCTGCAGTGGGTTGATAACGGCTGCAGTTTACTTTGTTTTGTTTTTTTATAACTAAAACAAGAAACAGTAGTTAGAGAACTAAAATATAAAAAATAAATAAATAAAAAAATTGCGGACTTTATATATTATCGACCGAATTAGTATGCGTCATTGAAGAATTTATAGCATAAACTTGCAGCGGTTCCCAATCGGTGGTTCGCGAACCCCTGGGGGTTCGCACTAAAAATTCTAAAAATTCTTTACTATCTAAGATGCTTGTTGATATAGAGATCAACTTTGGCTATACTCGTGGTCACGGACGAGGACGTGGGAGAGGTGGTCGTAGAAGAGGGGGACGTGGTGGATTTGGTTCCCGTGGTGGTGGTGGAGGAGGAGGCAGTGGTGGAGGTAGTGGCAATGTTGGTGCTGGTGCAACTACTACTACTCCAGAAAACAAATCATCACAGCAGTCTTCACCAAGAGTAAATGACTGGAATGACTTCCCTTCTTTGGCTGCAGCCTAAAGCCATACTGCCTGAAATCCAGCCACTCTGCTGATAAATGCCAAAATTTCTCTGGAGCTGACAGAAACTTACATTGAAGAAAATGCCTTTTAAGTCTGACTTTTGATCACATTTTTGTAGGTACCACATGGCCTCCTGGCTGTTCACGTTGCACTACTTGTCTGCCGCTGTTAAGAACATGGTTAACCAGAGTATTATCATGTTGAAATATTGCTTCTTATGAGAAATTCCTCTAGTTTTGTATGGAGTATCCTATCCTCTGATGTTAGCTGAGATGCTGGTGGTAGCCTGGACTGCAGTTCTATTGGGTTGTGTCTGTCAGAGACAAGTACTTTTAGTTGATAGAATTTCTTGTTGCTTCCACGAGACTGTCAGCTAATGGAGGTTAAAAGACATCAGTGAAGTGTGACACTTGGATTAAAAATGTCTTGTTTTTACATCTTTTACTTTTGTGGTGATAAGTGTAATAAGGGTGATTTCAAATAAAAGTGTCTGCTTCAAAAAAAAAAAAAAAAAATTCTATAATAGCGTCTGCTTAGATTTACATAGATTATAAATTACAAAGATTTACATAGATTATAAATTACAAAGATTTACATAGATTATAAATTACAAAGATTTACATAGATTATTTACTTAGATTATAAAACAAAATTAAATAAAAAGTAAAGAATTGCCAAAGAAAGAAAAACCACATCTCCACAATTCCTTATACTTAATTTACTATCTTACAGTATATCATGTTAAATGAATATGCTTTCCATACTAAATTTTTTTAGTATGAAATATTTTATAATAAAAATTCATAAACATTATACGATTTCACAGAATATAGGCTTAGTGGTTCGCTTTAAAAATATTATGTTGAAAGGGGTTCGCTAAACATTTTTTTACGATGAAAGGGGTTCGCAATAAAAAATATTATGTTGAAAGGGGTTCGTAAGTCAAAAAATGTTGGGAACCGCGCTGCATAAATCCTTAAATTACAAAAAGATTTAGTACATATAAGTTACTACAGTTTGCATCATAACCTTACTAAAATTAATCGAATTGTATATCATATTAATTTAATGTTTACTGAAATAACGGCTCATTGTTTGTGTTAAAATTTTTATATTAAAAATATCAAATTAATTCGAAATTGAACTTCTGATTTGAACGAAACGAACTCTTCTTGTTCTTGCTTGTAAAGTCTGTTTATTTATTATTTATTTAATTTTTATTGTCATTGTTTTTATTCTTCCCTCCTCATATAATTGCTATAACATAACTAAATGTGAGCTACTAATCATTACTTCCTGATCATAAAAAGCAATCAGGAAGAAATGATTAGTTTTGCAACTTACGTTTGCTAAAAAATGAACGATAAATTAAAGTTATCGTAGGTTGTTGTTGGGTTTCAGGAGCATCGGCGACTGAGACCGTATTGATCCGTGTATATTGTCTGTAAATTATGTGTGTTCTGAGGTCGATTTTCCTGTTTTGCTGGGCGAAAAACCCCAGTTGCCGGTAGTAAAAACCATGCTTTTCTCGCCCGAGACCGACTAGCCCTGCCACGTTGTGAAAAAGGCCCATCAAAATTACTCCTACCATCGAACTCAGTTCTTTTTCATCCGGTGTGGAGAGGACGCCGATCCTACCAACTAGGGCATTACGGTAGATAATCCTGTGGACAGTATTATTGTGCCTTTTCTAGTTACCGACCTGACCTAGTGTCTTTGGTTAGTAGTTGATTGAGGATCTTGAATCTTGCTGGTACTTACTCCCCCACCAACTTGCAGTTTTTTTTTTTTTTTTGGCGGGAACTGCCGAAAATAACCAGTGCGGGATATCCTGCAATTTGGGGGGGTTACTTTTTTCTTTTCTCGATATTCAGGCGTGGGGGTTGCTTCTCTTGACTGAGTACATGAATTTTTTTATTTTTGTTATTTACTTATTTTTATAATGAAACAGGCCTACGCGCTCTGGATTCATTAAGAAATTTATTATAGTTGCACACAGAGCGTATAAATAAAAGAAGAAATATATAGTAATGGACCACACTGATTACATGTCGAAAGCCTTACTACTTTTACGAGATACTACCGTATACAAACCCCTGACCATCAACCCCAACAGAGTTTTGGAACGATGGGAATCAGAGGTGAATATCCTCATCAACAGTTGGCTGAAACAAGGGAAGATCACACAGTCAACCCGTAATCACCTCCGTGCCTCCGGATGTCAGATCCCACGGTTTTACGGCCTACCGAAAGTGCACAAAGAAGACACACCACTAAGACCAATTGTATCCTGCTGTGGATCACCGACTTACGAGCTGTCTAAATTTGTCTCGAGACTTCTCTCTCCTCTAGTTGGCAAGACCACCTACACCGTCTCCAGCAGTGTTGAATTCATAAAAAGGATTCGCACTGTATCCATCTCGCAGGATCAAGTTATGGCATCGTTCGACGTCATATCGCTCTTTACCTCCATCCCTGTGGAACTTGCCATTTCTTGTGCAAGAAAACTCTTGGACAATGATAGAACCCTCAACGAAAGAACTGGTCTCACACCCGATGACATTTCCGCCGCCCTCAGACTGTGCTTAACAGGGGGTGCGATCATATTTAATGACTCAGTCTACCAGCAGATACATGGCACGGCCATGGGTTCCCCTGTCAGCTCAGTCACAGCAAACATCGTGATGGAGGAGTTAGAGGGACGTACGTTTACACACGCACCAGATCACATCGCCTTTTGGTGTCGCTATGTTGACGATGTGTTCGTGGTCATCCCTAGAGACTCAGGTCAGCGACTTCTATCCTACCTCAACTCACTATCGCCCTTCATAAAATTCACGATTGAGCTGGAGTCGAACAACTCTATACCATACCTAGATACACTTGTCCGACGTGAAGGCACATGCCTGAGGACGACAGTTTATCGAAAGCCCATGTGTGCTGGCCAGTTTACCAACTTCCGGTCAGCACACGCGCGAGGCCACCTCCTCTCCACTGCCCGAACCTTGCTTACTCGCGCCTGGACACACTCCAGCTCCGCCGATGAAAGACGCAAAGAGATCACCAGGGTCAAAGTAGACCTTACGAGGTGTGGCTACCCCATTGACGTCCTCGACAGGTGTGATCTACAGACACGTGACAACGTGACGACCAACTGCAACACCAACAGTGACGAGCCATCCACGAGGGCATTTATCCCATACTACCCCAACCTGTCACAACAGATCGGTAGAATCCTAAGAACACACGGGATAAAGTGCATCCAACTCCCAGGCAAGAAACTGCGTTCTTTCTTTTCCAACGTGAAAACACCTGTCCCCACCCTTCTGCAGAGCGGTTTGGTCTATCGCATTTCTTGCCGTGACTGCACTAGCTGCTACTTTGGAGAGACTGGTCGTCGACTCGAGAAACGTCTCTCGGAGCACAAAAGAGCGATCCGTTTAGCGGATGTGGAACACTCAGCTATCGCCGAGCATGTCTGGACAACCCACCACGACATCGACCCACACCGCGATGTCGTGGTGGTAGACAGATCCCACCATTACCTAAAGCGTGCCTGGTTGGAATCGTTAAATATAAAATCTTCGGATAAATCCTTGAACAGGAACAGTGGTTGCCAAGTCAACCCGATCACAGAGTCAGTAGTTCTATCATTGGACAAACGCTGGCCACGTCATCATGCGTCACAGCCACAAACGTCAACAAACAATTAAATCTCGCGTCTCACGCACCTGGCAGTCCATCTCTATTCCAACTGCCATTCATGTCTTTTTAATTCTGAGGAAGGCTACCATATAGCCGAAAGCTAATATATTTCTTCTTTTATTTATACGCTCTGTGTGCAACTATAATAAATTTCTTACTTATTTTTTTTATGTTTATTATTTTTCTTCTCTTGCAAGTTTTTATTTATTATTATATTTTTATTTATTATTATTTTTTTTTGTTGGCATCAGTTCAGTTTACTGTTTAGGGTTTGAAACTTTTGCGGGAGGATTTTTTTTTTTTTTTTTTTTGTGGGCTCCCAGGCTGCTGAAGCCTGGGAATGGGATTGCTGGCGCCCCCTAGCTTTGCACATCCACTGGTAGCTGCGGGATCATAGTGATTGATAGCACAGACAGAATTAGTAGACCCAGGTCTGGCTCCATGTGTCAGGGACGTGCACCAGGTAGCATTTGCCCATGTGGTGACTGCTCCCTGATGGCGAAATGGCCTGACAGGACGACACTCTACACTACGTTAACATACACATGCACTTTACAGGCCAGTATTACGAGTTCATTTTGACCACAGAATATACAGGTGGAGATAGGCAAAAGTCTGGGAGCCACCCAACAACATGAATACATATACATACATACATATTAGTCTGCGCGGTAGTACAGTGGTATCATTACCATCCTCCCCACATTGGGTGGAAAAGGCTCGGGTTCTAATCCCGTCAATAATGCGAGGAACTTTAATGGGCTTTTTTCACTCCGTGACTGAGTTAGTCGGTCTCAGGCGTAGATAGCATGGTTTTTCCACCCAAAAAACTGAGTTTTTTTTCGTACAGCAAAACAGGCAAATCGACCAGAGAACACACGCAATTTACAGACACATTACATAAATGGGTCTATAGAAGAAATTCTGGGAAACTCATAAAAATAATAATTTGAAATAAATTGACCTAGTGTCATGGCTTAGGCAGCAGATTTACACCTGTTCTATGTCATAAATACTCAGCACGCATTTAAGATATCAAGCCATTGACATAGCCAAGGGTCACCAGCGTCCTGGAGAAAGAGT
The DNA here is from genome assembly GCF_048544385.1 of Mastigoproctus giganteus. Taxonomy (NCBI): domain Eukaryota; kingdom Metazoa; phylum Arthropoda; class Arachnida; order Uropygi; family Thelyphonidae; genus Mastigoproctus; species Mastigoproctus giganteus. Next base: position 123,972,194 of record NC_143584.1, on the reverse strand, counting down.
TGATTTGTGCCCCTTCCAGCAGAAATTTGATGTCGTAAAGTAATTCTGAGGTCTTCATACAGTTCCGCCCAGAGTTGACCATCCTTCCTGTTCCTCCATTGCTACTCCACTGCTGCACGCATCTTCATGAGCGTAGCTGGTCAATATCCCTATTCGGATTACAAGAGAGCGTGTAGTTGGCTGATGCCGACTAATTTATCCTGGAATTTTGCTAGCATGGATAAGGTGGTGATTATCCCATTGTATAAGGCAGGGTTTCCCAAACTTTTTCAAGCGCGGATCGGTGTTTGCCAATTTATTTTTTCGCGGCCCCCCTATAGCTATAAATTAATGTATTCTCAATAATTATACTCGTAGGTTCAGGAAATAGTGGTACTGCCATTAGGACAGTTAACATACCAGTAATAATGAAATTAGGTATTCATTAACATCAGTAAATATAAATAAAAGATAGGTAATTCATTTCTTTGTTTATTATCAAAAGTTTACATAAAGTTTACATATTTTTGAGTTTGTTTTTGGGCAAATAAATATTTATTTAATTAGTAGGATGATGCTGTTTTCTATCACATAGTAATTTTAAATCAGGGGGAAAGATGTAAAGTTGATTCTGAAATCTGGCTCGATGTCCAGTCTGTTCCAGCATTAAAAAAAAAAAAAAAAAAAAACTAATGTTGAGAATCCGGTTTCACATTTGTAAGTTGTTAAGTTGTTACAAATGGCACAAGAAAATTTCAGTGCTTTTTCTAATAAATGCTTATATTCTTCACGGCAAGTTAACCAAAAATTTATCAATGAGACCTGATTGAAGCGGTCTTTTAATGCTGTGTCACATGACAATTCAATAACAGAATCGGTAATCAAAATTCTTCCACATGTTCCACATTAAAAGTAAATGGGTTTCGAATCCATATTTTACTGCTGTCAATTGGAGGAAAATATTCTTGAAAGTTTGATTTCATATAAGTGTCCTACTTATAGGACACCTTAATATCACATAACCAGGAATCTTAATATCTCATAAGTCAAATAAGTAGGACACCTTAATATCACGTAAGTAGGACACATTAATTAACCAATTAAAATCATTAAACCTGTCTTTAAATTCGAATATTGCGTCCTTTGCTGATGGAGGATATTGCTCAAAAAACAATAAGTACTCATTCTTCATTTCGATTAGTCATTTCAATACATTCCCTCTTGAGAACCATCGAAATTCACTGTGTAATAGATGTTCATAATCGCTTCCTAATTTTTTACATAAAGCAGTAAATATTCTGGAATTCAAGGAACGGGCTTTTATATAGTTAACAAATTTGACACATTCTTGAATAGCTGTATTCAAAACCAAAGGCATTTTTTTTTTTTACAGCTAACGCTTCTCTGCGAATACTACAATGCACCCATTCACGATCTGGAGCCACTTCTCGGACCCTCGGATAAAGTCCCGTACGGGAGCCTGCCATTGACCAGGCGCCATCGCAACTCAATCCGACGTATTTATTACAATCGATTCCACTTTGAGTTATATAATTGTTGATTAATTTAAATAGTTCTTCAGTCACAACCTCTCGTTGGTAGAAGTTTACGAAACAAAGAATCTTCACTGACGGTGTCCTTAAAATCATACCTTATAAAGCACATTAAATTGGCATAATCGCTATATCCAGGGGCGTATTCAGGGGTGGGCAGAGAGAGCATATATCCCTTAACCAAAAATTTGAAATTAAAGAAAAAGAACGCAGGGGGCGTTCTGAAAAAAAAAAAAAAAAAAAAAAAACTCGAAAGCCTGGTCAGCATGCCCCCACCCTTACGATGATCCCTGGACCTGGTCGCATTCCCCTTTTAGGATGATACCTGAATACGCCACAGGCTATATCTGTACTTTTCTCCACTTGTATTAAAAAAAAAAAAAAAATGACAGCTTTGAATGCGCTTTATGAGAGCTTCTTCAATATTATTCGCCATTTCCACAATTCTACGCTTCACCGTATTATTTGATAAGGAGAGTAAATGCAACTGATTTTCTTTCTTTTTATAAAAATGAGATGTAATTACTTTTAGTGCGGGAAGTATTAACTTTTCACCAATAGGATGAGGGTATCCTGTCCTGGCTATTAGTTTTGCAACTTCATATAAAGCCATAACCAAGCCTTCATTGCAACATCTCACGGAAACCGTCTTTACAAAACTTTTTCTAGATGAAATATATTAATTTTTCTTATTAATGAAAAATTCCTTTGGCTTATTTGAGTATTCTGGATGCACACAATCTAAGTGTCGTTTCAGTTTCGACTGTTTCATGCATTCATTTGACAACGTTTAAAACAAATAACGCACAATGGCATGTGGTTATCGCAGATAAAACCAAATTTTAAATAATCTTCATAATACTGCCTTGTCCAATAGGTTTTGGATTTCTTTTTCACGCTGTCAGTCTGCCCATTGCCAGGGGGTTTATTAATATTTCCATTATCTCTACTTATACTAGGCTGCACATCACTTGACTTGTAAGATGGATATTTCTTCAGCCACTTATCCATATTAAAAATTACAGAATGTTTATACAAATATTTATTTTAAAAAATGTGTAATACTATATATTAAATTTATCACTTCACAGGCGACAGCGACGAAAAGGAATAAGACACAATAATAGGCACATACACTCCGCTTGTCGGGTTTTCACTGACTGTTGCCGACTGCGGCGTGGTTCGTAAGTTAGAGAAGGCACAGACCACAGAGTAGTAAGATAACCACAGAGTAATAACTTATCGTATTACTCTGTGGCACAGGCAGTCCGTTACCTCAGACGCAAGATGTACGCATGCATGCTAATTACATGGCATAATAAAATTGATGAGCGCATCAGCCACTGTTTTTTTTTTTTTTTTTTTTTGTTTGTTAAGAGCAGAGTCGTCTGGAGGCATCATAGATATAAATTTAATAAATTATAAAAAGCATTAAATTTATTTTTAGTATAACTGGTTATTTGGTATTTTATTACATTTTCATGTTTTCAGGAAATTTTCTTATTATTTTATATAGGTATATTTCAAATAAGTTGTTCACGGACCAGTACCAGGCCGCGGACCACACTTTGGGAAATCCGGGTAGAAGGCAATGGTCAAGCCACATCTTGGGTACTGCATACAGGTCTGTAGGCCTCATTTCAGGAAATATCTATTGCTGCTGGAATGAGTGCAGAAAAGGGAAACGAGATAGGTTGGGGGAACAAAGGGGTGCTCTTACCAAGAAAGGCTTCAGCTCTGCAAACTGCAGGGTCTGGAGTCTAGGCACCTGCGTGTTGATCTGCTTGAAATTTTTAAGGCTTTGAATGGCCTAAATAAGCTCGATGCTGATGCGATTTTTCGTTTTGCTCAGACTATGCACATAAATTCAAATTGAGGAGTGATGTTGCAAAATAGATCTGTGAAAGTTTGTCTTTAGCTATTCATTGCTGTCTTCAGCTAGTTGATTGCTGGAACAAGCTTAAATCCGTTGTTGTGGAAGTGGATAGTTTGAATACATTCAAGGAAGATGGATTTTTGGGGGGGGGGGGCTGTTGCTGTATACAATTTCTGTTTATACCTCGAGACAACCACACGGTCAGAGGAGTTCACAAGATAGGGAGAGTACACGAAACAGCAGCGTACTTAGCAGTCACGGGCTTGAACCCTCGTCACTCAAGGCACGTGTGCCTATGCACCCTCGCGCCTGCTTTCTTGCATCATTTGTCACTACTAATACTAATTACCCTCTTTCCGATCAAAAGTTTCAAATTAAGAACTGCAGAAACCTTAAATCTTCAGCATTCGTGGTCTTGCAATTTAAGTCCTTCAAGGAATGCAAAGCACTTCAGGTTGAATACGACAAACTAATCAAATAACATTGCTTGCAGCGACTATAATTTGAGGTCATAGCTCTGAATTTGTGTAATGCATTTTATCAGTTTTTAAAGTTTTTAAGTTTTTACTAGTTTTTAAAGTTATAATCTTTAATAAAAAGCCATTTTTTCAGAAGAATTTCACTACAGCGCGTCATCAGAAGTGGTTCGGCACTCTCCACCTGAATATTTAGTAAAGTGAAAAGTTTTTTTTTTATTTCGACGTTTAATCTGTTATGGTGTTTGACTATGGAGTTTCGCACTTTCATTTATTAGTTCTAAATATTTCGGTCATATGATTTATTCGATTAATCTATGCGTAATATAGTCGCATTTTTAAGCGTTAAAGGTTTATTCAGCTTTCTTCTCAATTATGTTTTAGTCTATTTATTTATTTATATATTTTTTCAGTTTATTCCTGATGTAAACAAGTGAGAGTTGCCCTCTCCTCCGAAAATAGCCATCTCATACAGTGGAATAATCGTCAATGACGAGGTTGTATTAGCTGGTTCGCTCAGCTAAGATGATGGCATTCTCCCTCTTATTTATATCTAGAATAAACTAGAAAGAAATCGATTATAGCCAGACGAGACCGACTACGGTTTTGGTTCAATAATTCATGATTTTCATTTCGAAATATAAATAAACAATAAAGTTCTGAGTAAGCGAGCTGAAATAAATAGGTAGAAAGATCTGAATAAATCTAACTTCGCTAATTTTAAATATTTATTTCTCACAAGTTGATAATGATAATACTAAATTTAATAATATGTATATATATTTTTCTTTTTTTTTATAATTTACCATTTATTCTTCTTGAATCACTATCGAAGTTGAATATCATTGGTATTGAAATGAATTTTTCACACTAACTGATTTCATTATGCAGTCACTAAAATACAATACAGTGGAGTCTTTATTTTTTAACCTATACGGCCGCTATATCTGAGTGGTCAAACGGTGTGGTCATTAGTACGCACGTTTGAAGTCACCGTGGATACATCTCATGTGACTGCTAAATACGATGATATTCTCTCTCTCTCTCTCTCTCTCTCTCTCTCTCTCTCTCTCACACACACACACACACACACTCCTCTTCCCCTTATGATCGTCCCGAATGAACAGAATATTTATATTTTTATACATAAAAGTGGCTAATTCCCGATTTTTGCGGTACATTTTCGTTTTCGACACTCTTCCAATTGTTATAGGTTTGCCATGTTAGGTTTGCACTCGGTGTCATTTAATCGACTTTTTGAAAATTTGCGAACTGTTGTTGAAAAATTAAATTTCAAAGTGAGCTGGTAGCAAAGATTTGTCTGAAGAAGATTTTAAGTGTATAATGCCTTTGGGTCGTTACATACTTTAAAGACCTAAATGTTAAGGTTTTTGGCATGTATATCAGTTTCTCTGAACTTTCCAATAATACAAACTCCCCTTGTCGCTATCCTCGCATCCAATCCAAAAAAGCATCAGTAGTTTTATTTCATTAACTGTGGTTCTTTTTCAATTTTGATGCTTCTTCATTGTAGCAATCGTTATTAGGTCAGAATATTTAAACTCAAACTCAAGTACATTTAATTTTGATGACAATATGCCTCTAAGTTACGGAACGTAAAAAATATAGTTAATTTGTGGGAATGCACCACATTCGAGTATTACGACCATTTTGTAAGATCTGTTGCACATAGTTCTCGTCAATGATAGTGTAATCAGCCGCAAGTTTCTTCTTCGTCGTTCTCCTACCTCTGAAATTTTTGCTGCATTTTTGTGGGTTATCTGAAAAACTAGCTCATCTCTGCTGACACTCACGGCCTTACGTGAATATTGCGTAGTACTAGAAGTAAAAATTTTTAGTCTCTGTCGTAATCGCCTACCGTAACAATATGTTGTGGTTTCACCACGTTTTTGGAGAGGTATGGATTCAAACCTCATGACTGAAAGTAGCTTTTGCTGTGAGTTATTCAGCCTGCACAACTTGAAAATTAATCCTTGAACACATATACATTGTACACACAAGAAACACGTAACCCATATTAGGAATATTCACTCAATATTGGAGGAGATACCTAATATAGGAAACTAAGTTTCTGTATTCGCACCGCTGTTGTGGATCAGTAATGCTATTACTGAGACGGTACTAATTTATATATCACATTGCAGAAAGAGAAACTACCTAAGACAACCAAGAGATGTGCTCGATTTGGAAGAGAGAGTAGCATACACGTTGAGGGAGCACACATGACTTTTCGGGTTTCTTCTGCATGGTATAAAGTACTAATGTCGTTTGAGCTCTAACTGGAAGAACAGAGTATAGATAAAACGCCCAACTGGCTCGCCCGTTGAAAAGAATGGCAGGAACAAAGTATGCACAGCAGCAGCAGTACTCTTCAGTACTTGGAGACATACAATCCAAGTACTGAAGAGTACTGCTCTTCAGTACTTGGATTGTATAAAAGAGAAATAAAAAAAATATATTTATACTCCAGGACGGCCACATAGGTGCAGAGGAGGAGTTTGCAAGATAGAGAGAATATAACAGCATCACCATATTCAATAGTCACATGAGTCAGAACTGCGGGCAACTGAAACGCGCGTACTGCTGTATCCTTTTGCGTGACCACTCGGCAGCGAGAAATTATTTAATCTGAATGCTGACATAGACTGAACCAAATCTGGTTTCGGCAAAGCGTTTACTTATGAAAATTATCATACAAAATTAAGGCAACAGACAAAGACTGTCATACCGTTTTAGGCTTACCATCTAAAATATTATGATTAATAATCTTAGTGACACACAATAAAAATTAAATTAGCTCTGAATAAAGTGCATTCATACAATGTCACCTGGCTTCTGTAAGGGATAATAAGTTCACAGTATATGCTGGATACACCTGATTCTGAGCCAGTACGAGCTTATACTACGAGACTAATATTAACACAATAACTAAGAAGACGGAATAGTGGTGAACAAACATCTCGCCACACTGGGTGTTAAACATAATTAGTGTGAAGGGGTCATCAAAGACAGGAAGCTCATTAAAACAACGTTCTCTCTCTCTCTCTCTCTCTCTCTCTCTCTCTCTCTCTAGAATAATAGAAGATCGGGTAATCTTTTTACTGTAGTAGCGTCTCGCCAGAAACACTGGACGATAGTACGGAAATGAAGTCCAAGGAGGTTTCAGGTGACTACAAACGTTGACTAACAACACTTCATTGGTTGGATTCAAGTGCGAAGAACAACACAGTTCATGATTAGAGGCGCATTGTTACGATGTATTTGACATTCAGACATTTGGTGATCCTATGAGAACAGTATAATGTTGGTCACTTTACGACATTGGCTGGATGGATCCATTGTTAGCCAGTTTTAGAAATGATCTGAGACAATTAAAAAAAATAAATAAATAAACTACTATACCACTTATAAGAATTACTGCTAACTGCAAACAAATAATGCTAGAGAGGTGCTCCTGCACTCGAGTACTGACCACTCGGCTACTGATTGTTCTCTTTCTTCATAGTGACGTGCATTTGCTGGGAGACAGCTTCGGCTACGCAATCATGGTAACTCATTCTGTGAACTGTTTTTCTGATGGTTGTAGGTCTTGCACTTAATCGTCTGAACAGCTGATGCGTGCTATGGGAAGCAAACCATGATTCGCTCAGACTACTATTGCTCTAAAACGCGTGATAACATCAAAGTAGGATGCTGCTAAAATGTGTGAACTATCTCAAATCACAAAGAGTACGAAGATATGCCGTGCCACTCATGTGATTATGTGAATAATTGTGCGTGTAAACATTTTAACTTTGTAAATTTCTAGTTTAATAGTGAGCATGATTAATTCTGATTTATATGGTGTAAGAATCGCGACTTCACGCTGTGTTGTTAAACCAAACAATTTGTACAATAACCGCCATAGCAAGTAGCTGTTTGCCTACTGCAAACTTACCTTAACATTCATTAATCAATATATACACTTTTATTACAACTATTCATTATCTATTTTTAGTGTGTGTCAATCTCCTGACATCTGCGCCGTGAAGGATATTTGCCTCTTACTAAAGCACATTTATGGTAGGAGAAATAAAGATTTATTTATTTATCCTTGTTCTGTCAACTGTGTCTCGAGTCATCTCATTAAGAGTGCCTTTGCAATTTCCTCTCTCTATTAACAGGCTCTGGGGATCATGCTCTAGTGGGCTGCCTGGCTTGGGATGAATGAGTGCTCACGTTTCCTTATATATTCCATTGGCGTACAATGTTTCCGAAAGCTGATTTTGGATATCTTGTACTGACTTACTATCACACCTCTTGTTAAAGAATTTAGGATGTCTTCCTATTCTGTTTCATATACCTGTCACTAAGTGCCCATGTTTATTTTTTTTTATCTGAATTTTAACTGGAACTTACTATCTATCTGTCGTGTAACCTCTGGAATTAAGCATTACTTCTCAGGAGTAAGGTGTCCGAATACACGTTGGAGGACATGCTGTGTAGAACCTCACCATTAAGTTTGTTTAGTCCTTAAATTTAATGTCTAAAACAGACGTTTGGGATCCTGAATCAAGCAATATGCCAGCATCGTAGTTACAAATAGGTATGCACTTTTTTCTGGAAGCGTAAACCTTGCAATGTGCGAATTTTCCTACGTGATCCCTGGACCACGGTCTTTCAAATGAGAATACGATTATGACTTAGAAAAATAACTGAACATCTCTTATATATATATATAGCATTATTTTTTAAGAATATATGTAATAGTATTAGGGGAAGAGTAGTGAAAAAAAGGAAGACATACCTAGATAAATCTGTGGAGAACGCGTGCAAAAATTGTTAGATTTTTAATGAATATTGTTAAAGAATACAAATACATTATATAATAATACCTAAAGCTCATCGTTGTATATTTACAATTTGGGTGACCCTTCGGGGTCAACCACCGAAATTGAAAGGAAAAAAAAAAAACAATGATAAAGAGTTCTCCGTTTCTGTGAAGATCAATATGCAGTATGGCAGTACCAATTTTAATAGGGTTTTAGGTTTATGTGAAATGGTCTAATAGTATAATAATAGATTTAAAAAAAAACATAAAAGGTATGCATAGTGCACATTGATCATTGTTGACCCGATAGGGAACGAAAGAGATTAAAAAAAAAATTAACATCTAAATTAAGAGATATAAGCATACTTACCATGTCCAAGACAATTAACTACGTGTGGACCTTATATGCAGCCGAAAAAGAAATTGAGGAGTGAATGAAGTGTGGATCTCTAAAGAGGATTGAAAGCTTGGAAAGTGGCGACCCCTGTGTGTTGTACATGATAAAATGGGTATTAATGTGCATGAAATTAGCCAATATGTGAATCATTAAGTTTTTTTTTTTTTTTATGAAAACCCCAAACACGAAAGGTATCAAAACCTATAGTACTTAGTACCGTGCATGGGTTGAAGGAGAAGTATGGGGGGGAGGGGGATGCCGGAAACTTTGCTCTAGAGACTAAACATGGGTTTCACCACTTCAAGCCTCCAATAAGCAAAGTGGTGGTATTTCACCGGTTGATGAAAGTCATCTACCACCTTAGAGTTCAGGCATAATGAAACAGCGATAGCGAAGTAGTGCAAAAGGCTGATGGCATAGGATAGACAGAACCTGAGCCCTATGAAGGCGAATACTGTATATAGTAGTATGTTTAGAAATGGTTTATCATCTATCCTCGATAACTCCAATAATTTCGGAAAAATAGAAATGAAGAGTAGGATAGTTAAAAGCGTGATGCAAGATATAAGACAAAGCTCGGGTAAGCCCGGGATAGCAAGCGCGTTCCTATAGAACAGGGGTGGGCAACTTTTTTCGTCAGGGGGCCGAATGAAATTTTCGTATCATGATGCGGGCCAAATGAAATTTTCGCATCATGATGCGGTCCGGAATAGATTGAACGATTTAATAAAAAAAATCAGAACCTAAAAAATGTTATATTACTTGAATTACCAGATTATTAATGTATTTTTTAAAAAAAAATATCTGAATGTCCAATTATCATTGAAAATGCGGCATTCGGCATCAGTTTTTCTTTTTTTTTTAATTGGCCGCCCATTTTATGGGCTATAAATTATATTAAATTAAAAATTGTAATAATTAGAAAAGGCATAAAACATAAAATATCTCGCACCAATATTATTTTTTTCAATAAGAAGTCAAACCCAAAGGAACTTCGTTCGATCGATGCTACAATAATAATTAGGAAATAACTCTTTGACGCTGCGTAGAATCACTTGGTTACAGTTGTACTGGCCGCGATTCCCGATTGAACCGAATTAAGCCGAACGTTTACGGCGAGTGTAGTCAGGTATGGATTTTCTATATTTATGCATTTACTGAGGGGGGCCGGATTCAACATCGTCGCGGGCCGGATGTGGCCCCCGGGCCGGCTATTGCCCACCCCTGCTATAGAAGGACCTTGAGCTGAAGTTGATGTACGCTAAAATTGATTAGTGTATACGAGGGCAGGAGTGTCTGTTTTTATCCTAATTCATATCTAATTTCGCCTCCTGTTCGCTCAACCGCTATACAATTGCCTATAACCACAAAACACAACATGTACACAAAAATGTAAATATATATATATGTTATACTAACAAGCTCTATCTTTGCAGCCAGTCGCAAGATAGGCCAGCAGATATACACAAATAAGTGGTTGGAGAGGAATATTAAAATATAATAATATGGATTATGGACTAGGGACACTGCATGTATTGGCAGAAGGAACCCAACGACCATAATTGATATATAATAAGTTAGATGATAGAGGACTAGAATAGTTAATGAGCTATAAAACGTGAATTAGAGTTTACTACTAATAAATAAAAATAAATTCTGCTTGTTCTCCCTGACAGTTTTTTTTTTTTTTTTTTGTATCAGCGTCACCGGCTTTTCATTTTATTGTATTATTTTTTTAGTAGCACCACTGCCTTCTTTCCTTCTTTTTATTTATTTTTTTATTTTATTTATTTTTATCCAGTTTTTTATTATTTTTTTATCTTTTTTTTATTTTCTTCTATTTTATTTATTATTTTATTTTTATTTTTTATTCATTGCTTATTACATTTATTTTCCATATGCAGCAATATGGGTGGTTCCCCCCCCCCTCTGGCATGGGCCCCCAGAGGATCCTGGCCCACGTTCTGACAATACCAGGTGGGTCAGATTCTCTTTTCAGACAGTACGTGCTTTACATGTACTGGTCCACCTTTACATGTACTGGCCCATCTCTCCAGGTGATTGATGCGGCCCGAACAGAACAGAACAGAACACACACAAACCTACATTATTCACATATCTGGCCTTTTTATAGTGGTACTATTCTTCAGAGAGATACGAGGCGGAGTTGAACTGACATTCTAGGAGCCGCCCTTTACATATACACATGCCCACATATACTCCCTAACGGCTACATAGGATCATAAAAGTTTACAAGATAGAGAGAGAGAATACAAGAATACCATATTGCGTTTGATCACTCAGCTCCGGCGTCATTTCATTAACGGTATTTAGCGCTCATGCTGACCCAAAAGTTGTCTCAACAGTGGTTAATACCTATAAAAATAAATGTTCAGTCTGTCATTAACTTCATTACATCACATATACATAAATGAATATATGACGTCTTAATTCGCCTGAAAACATCGAAACTGATTAGAATAGTTCACTTTTATTTTCTGCTTTACCTCTTTCGTGCTAATTTTGCTGCCATAATTTATTATTACGAGTATGTTTTTATTTTCATAATAAATCTGCAAGAACCATTCCTAAGTAGCGTGCAAGCCTACGGTGATTACATTACAATATTATATATCCACAAATTATAGCTGGATTTTATATGTAAATAAAAAATATAAAAATTATAAATTTCTGCCATTAAGTTTTAATAAGCAATTATTACAGTTATAACCATGCTGTTATAGACAAACGAAGTTTTTCCGGTACAGAGTCAGAGAAGTGGGTTGAAAAAACTGCTACTATGACAATACATTTCATCCAATACATTATCAATGAGTGATAATGTGAATTGTGTTATTATAGTTACAGTGCAGTTTTGGAATTGTATTGTCACAATTTTTAACTAGTGTGACTCATGGGTGTTGTAGCAAAGGTTAAAACTAATAAATTAATTAAGAATCTATAAAGGACGTCAGTACAAAAACAGTTTTGTCCGGTATTTTGAAAGGAGGTTTCTTGTATTCTTTATGTGCTCTTCGTGAAATGGAGCTCCCCTTCAAGTAACAGATCACTTGTTAGTACCATGCGGTATAAAGCAGGTGCGCAGATACTTAGGCTGCTGTATGGTGCAATTCGCTGCAAGAATGGGGGTCACAAAAGTTTTAAGTGACTTTGAGCGTTGGATGGTAGTCAGCTGACGCTCCAATATGAGTTTCTTGGAAACTGCAACCCTTCTGGGTTTTCAAGTACGATTATGTCTCGGGTGTATCGAGAGTGGTCTAATAACCAACAGTTTCCATGTAGTCTCGGAAACAGTTCGTTAATGTGTGAGGCCATCGGAGGCTAACAAGACTTGTGTAGGGCAACAGAAAGGCTACACTTAGTTAAATAACAACCCAGTGCAGTGGACTACTGAAGAGCCATTTCAGATCACACAAACCTATCGTGCTTGTCACGCGTGAAGTATCACCGCCGACGACTGAACAGGGTTCCATTTCTGTCAACAAAAAATAAGAAGGTACAGTTACAGTGAGCTCAGGAAATCAACTCTGGACAGTGGGAGGGGGAGCTAAATAAGGAGAAAACAGAGTCCATGGACACATCCTAACAGACATCAACAATGCAGGCTGCTGGTGGTGATGGTGTAATGTGTGGGAGAATATGTTTTGTGATGCACATTGGGCTTTGTGATACCATTGGAGCAACATTTGGATGCTACAGATTATTTATGTAATTTCCAGGTTATCTGGAAATTGTGTCTGACCAGGCGCGTCCCTTCAAGGCTGTAGTGTATCCATCTGCGAATGGGTTCTTCCAACAGGCTAATGCGCCATGTCACAAGGGTAGAATTGAATAGAACTGGTTGCAGAACATGAGTGAAATCGCCAATGCTCAATCAAATTGAGCATCTGTGCTATGGGGTGGAAGGAGCTCTTCGTAGTAGGGATCTGCAACCATACAATTTGCCACAGCTGTAAGAAGAAATTGAGTTAACGTTGTCAAAATTGAATCGACTTTGATTTCTACCTTAAAAATCTGACCAATTCAGTGATTAATTAGTCAGAAGACCAGCTCAGTGAAACTTAAAGAACTATTGGGGTAAGGCATCTAGTAACTGGTCATCTTGAGGAGTTTTCTGTCATACACTTCTGTGACTTTGCTTTGCAATCTATAATACTGAAAGTTTTCTTTCGTTCTTGAATTTGTGATGTGGTGGTTAAAATTAAGCTGTTCGCTCAAGGCTAACCCAAGGTCCTTCTAGAATCCTACTATATTAATAACGGCACCTCCGAGGACTAAATTATTTGAAGACGAAATCTATTTGAATCTAAATCTAAATCTGTTTGAAAACTAAATCTATTTTGTACATTTCCCGCTTATTCTTGAAGGTCATTTGGGCTGTCTTGGATGGGTTCAAAGCGAATCTAAGAAAATTAGCTTAGTAAGTTATGGGATCTATGTTTGGATTTCTGTATCTGTTGCTTGAAGCGACGAACATTTTCAGATAGTCGGCGTATGCTGAAATATTCTTATACAGTCCTATTTACTTGGGGTAGAAACATTATTTTGTGATCATTTAGGATTTCGTGGAACGCTGCTTACATACTTTATATATACATACTTTTTATATACATACTTTACATACTTTTTATATATGAAGTTTTCTATGAGGCGCGACTTTTTGGTAATCCTTCATAAAGAGTATAATACGAGTAAATAAATAGAAACAGGAAAATCCCAGTGTGAATGCGCATTCCAAGATGACGAAACCCAGCACGTGCTACCTTCTGGACTCTTGACTGACCATGATAAATACGTGAAGCTACTTTGGAGCAGAAGGAGCTTTTATTTTTTAACGTGCAGTTAAAACAAAATATGCAGTTCTAAAATGTTTTTGCATTCCAGCATCTCTATTTTAATACATGCAATAAAATGTATGTAGTTCTAAAATTGCCTTAATTGTATCAGAAAGCAATTACAATTCTAAGCACCCTTTGAATATCTGGCAGCGCGGATCGATTACTTATTCACATTAACTCAAAATCCGTCCTATTTAAAAAAGAACGTTCAGTTCAATTCATATACAGTATATGTGAAAACATGCATTTCGAGTACGCGTAACTTGAGGGAAATATGCGTAGCACTGCTACGCATATTTCCCTCAAGTAGCAGTGCTAGCACTGCTACTGCGTTGCTGAGAGAAAAATTCACGCGCTACTGCATCACTACCCATATTTCCCTTTCATCTTCAACTATACTGAATATAACTACTCTTCCTATATCAATCGATAATTTAACCTGAATTACTGTGGACCGGATGCAGATCCTTGCTGTTTACTACCATTAAAGCTTTTTTTTTTTTTTTTTTTTTACCATTAAAGCTTAATCAATTGCTTTATTTAGTCCAGTTGTTCAATTTAAATTTGGTTGTAGCTCCCTTGTTATTGCTGCTAACGACCCTGCGCACCTTAATGCAAAAATTATTGACATAAAATGTGACATTTATATTGACACTGAAGATTTTGTAATACCGTGAACTGTTATATATTGATTGAGATTTAATATAAAGGAAAGATCACTTTAATCTTAAATTGAGATTCAATATTAAGATAAGATTTAATCTAACGATACAAATAATATTGTATTAATTTCCCCTTTATTTAAATTACTGTTATGTAAAAAGCCATTCAATGCTGTGTAAATTTTTGTGAATAAATTTAAAAAAATCTAAATAATTTTGTAATTCATTTGCCTGTTTAATTTAATGTACACCCTCTATCAACGTAGATGTTTTGGGGTGAAACCACCAGTGGTTAAACTGATAAAAAAATCATTAATGAGAAATAGATAAAACAATCATCCTAATATAGAACGATGAGAGTCCCCCACTTGAGACACCGGTCTCATTGGTGCTCTGTCTATTTATAACCACTGTCTTCCACCAGTTAATGATCTGTTTATTCATCTTAGCCAAGACCATGCAGTAGTATCTGGTATCCTGCGTGGTTGGTTTTCCGAGAGGAGGGAGGCTACTTTTTGTTATGAAAAGTTTTTAAGCATTTATGATTAAGTAAATTAAGCAATTACGTGAATAAACAGATTTTCATTCATTCATTTAACAAACGTATGGGCCGCGGTCGCTTCTCTGCCAGGCCCGGACCCTCCACTTTTAAACACTACTGATCATAGAAACCAACCTAGATTTGCCAAAAAAAGAGAACTGGATGTAAGGATGGAATGATTTTGCTGCATTTTAGAAAGCCTTAACTGTATTGCTTAATCTCATCCGCCTTGACGGGATTCAAACCCAGGCCTATGCCGCATCGTGTGGAGGGACAGAAATCGTAACCACAGTGCTACCAATGAGGGCTTTCAATGAATAATGAATGAACCAATTATCATGCTAATCTGGGAATCAGGGATAATTTAAAGTAAGTAATAAGTAGGATACCGGCATATAAAAAAGAAAATTACTGAAATAAATGGAAGCTTAACAAGTTGCTTTTTGGGGATGGGGAGAAAGGTCCTTCACACATCGCCTACTTTTGTCTTAGTGCATCAAAAGAATTTTAGAGAAGATTTCTGTAGTTTTTTTTACACAAATTAAAAAAATAATAATAAGCGAATTTATTAAAATGCTGAACAGCACATTTTTGAACTTTGGCTATTGCGTTATTACTTCTAGAAAGATAGGCATTGGTAACTGGTTTTTTAAAGTGCATAGTTCTCGTAAATTTCTGTGTTCTTTGGAAATAGCATCTCTGTAGCGATAGCATTCACAGAAAACGACTCTTTTCTTATACCTGCGTAAATGAGGAAAGTAAACATCTGCTCTTCATGTGTATTTGTAAGGAAGCAAATCGTAGAGTGCATATATGTACACAATCTGCATTTGGTCCGCCATTATCCTTAGATATCGTACAGCTGAAAAGAAAGCATTAGCCTGTTTTTCCAGTAGCTTATAAGCCGGTTATAGTAAATATGTTTATGGTACATGTATTGAAGTAATCATACTAGGAAACTTTTTACAAGTGTTTTATGTATAAAGCAACGACATGCCCATTTCTTGGGATCAAACGATTTGAAATTCTTGGGCTCGATAGCATCTTAAGCGGTAATCCTCGTAGAGTTCCACTTATAGGAATAATGTCTCCTCCTCTATGTGGATATGTTTTACACTGCCATTTGAAACGGCCTGCTTTCCAAGTCCTTTGATGACTACAAAAACTTTTTATTAGACATTTTCATCGTGTTTTTTTTCTTGTTTGTCGTCGAATTTTTAGATGCGTTCGCATGTATATGCATAAGTGCCTTTCTATTGCCATCACCATGTCTATCCGTCTCTCTGGCTGTCCGTCCGCACATAATAACTCGGTTCGTAACGGACGGATTTTCATGCGTGTATATTTTTTTTTATGTTTGGATCTTTTAAAAAAATTCTTCGAGCCATCCGAAATTTCATTAAAATCGGACAAACAGAAATCTGGTAATTATCATTATTATTATTTTTTCATACATTTTATATAGGCTATTCATATATCGTTATACTGAAGCTAAAGCAGCGGACAGATTTTCATCAAAATTTATATTTAGTACTCTTTTAGAGAGATTTGTCGAGCCATTCCAACTACTTTTCCGATAATTCATTTATCGTACAAATGGAAATCCAAAAATTAGTGATAGCGTGATATATGGGCCAGTAAATCAGAATGTCTTATAATGGGGGATTTTAACTTCCCCGATATTGACTTGAACTTGTGGGATGGTCACTCGCACACTAGCAAGAATCTTGTGGATTTACTGGATGATAATTTTATACAGTAGCATGTTCGAGAGGCAGCCAGAGATAGTAATACTCTTGACCTGATTATCAGCAGTGATTATTCATGCATTAAGAATTTGCAGATGAAGGATCCACTAGGCGGCAGTGATCATAGTGTACTGATGTGGAATTTAAATAAAGATGTAACTACCATCAGGGGTAAAGGGAAGGGTTTTTGCTTTCGTAAAGGTGACTACAATGGTCTCTGACAGTTTTTAAATTCTATACAGTGAGACCAACTGATGTTGTTACCAAGAGTAAATTCTAAATGGGAAACATACAAGGAATTTATCTTGGAAGCTACTAGGTTTTTCATACCAACTAAGAAATACTGTTCGAGGTTTAGGCCCCAATGGATATCAGATGAAGTAATGAGACTCGTTGCAGAGAAGAAAAATGCATGGGATTCATATAAATTATCAGGCGACACAGAAGCCTATGTCTTAATAAAAACATAATTCGGTATAATTATACAATTGGCAATTAATCCATTAAAAGAACCTTCACTATTCCTGACTTTGTTATTATTTCTTTCAGTACAGTTAATTTATATCATGTATAAACAATGCAATTATGCTAATTTATAAAACACTATAATTTATAGAGATTTTTCTCCTCCTTTCGCGCTCTATATTAACAAAAAATTATATATTTTTTTCTGTTTTGTCTGATATTCTCACCCCCAAACTCATATTGAAAAGACTAAAAAGAATTCCATTTAATCTCATAATAAAAATAAATTTGCTATCCTTGGATGAATGAAGCTTTGCATATTCAAAGATATACTGAATGTTTAAATTTTAATTTAAAAATTTTTCATAGTTACAGTAGTCGCCAATTATTATTTACTTATACGTATTTGTTGAAATGTATCTAAATGATGTACCTGTTTTAAAATTAAAGTTCTATCTAATAAAAATAGTTAAGGTGTCTTATAAAGATAGTTAAGGGATCTAACTTGGAACACAAAAATTAAAGTTATGTTTGTGAAAATGGCAATTTGCTATAAATGCAGTTAATGTTTTAGCCGAATGGTCACATACGAAGCTACTGTAGTGTACACGTTTGAGTTTACCGTGGTTCTAGTTCCGTAACTACCAAATAGGGTGATGTTTTTATTCTCTATATCTCGCAAACTCTCCTGGCTCTGTGACGCGGTCCAAAGTAAACAAAATTTTTATTTATTTAGTTAGACCAAGTACGGGCATGACGTCAATCTTAGTTCCTCCGTGGAACGCTTCCTAGTTGATCTCCAAGGAAGAGCATCAAATTATAGAAATGAATGAACAGCAAATAGTGACCACTTTGGGATCAGAAATTATTGGTCTTATAGCCAAGTAATACAGGCAATTTAAAACAATTTTAAAATATTTATGAAACATTTATATTAAAACGAATGCAGTAACGGAAAGATTACAATGTGCTTATATTAAAACGAGTTAGTTATACTGTATAGGATTTTTTTCTCCAAAAGAATGTAAGGCTTGTTGAACAGTTTTCCTGTTTGTAATTGAATATTCATTAAAACATTTTTTTCACTCTACTTGTGTTAAGGGTGAATGAACCAGGCAATTCCCAGTTCTTTTCTGAATATAGAGGTGGACACCTTAGCAGATCCCAAGAAGGGAAAGACAAGAATCTGGGACGCTCCTATAAATGTCTCGCAGGAACGTTGGAGTGTTTATGATAAAGGACGGATTACACAAAACATTTTACCAGATATAAGAAATGCTTCATCGATAAAGTTTAAATGGTTTGCACCAAACTTACAAGCTATGTTCTTATTGACTGGTCATGGTTCGATTAACGATTTAGGAATAACTTGAAAGATCTAGTTGCCATTGTGGTGAAAGAGAATAATGGGAACATATTATGTACAACTGTGAGGACTATAGCGATCTAAGAGTTGAGTTGGTATCTCGGATGAGTAATCTTAATCTTATGGCAGAAGGCTGCGAGTCGATTCTACTTGGTAAGCAAGAGAACTTTTTGGCTTTCCAAGATTTTGCAACTGCTATATTTGTTATGCGAAAGACACTTCTGCATCTGGAAGCCTTGGATTGTAATTTGATAATGTGGTATGGTGTACTGCTGGAATAGCTAGAATTCTCTGTGATTGTTCTGAATGGTTTTGCTTTGGCGGAGGTATGAGTTCACTACAACTCCAGCTCCTTGTGCTGACATTTCTGTTCTCGGCAATTCCTTGTGCTGCTTGAGCCTATTGTACCAGGAACTTCCTAAACGGAGTTCCTGGTACGATAGACTCTGAGTAGATGTAGCTCTTTGCGATGAGCTAAAACCGGAGTTTGGACTCTGTATAATATTTATTTTTGTGTAATTTTATTATTTAAAATTTTTTTTCATTTGTATCTGTTTTGGTCATGGCAGTCTTTCCCTCCTTCTAGTTGGGCGAGCAGAAAAGGCTGTATATAGGAATATTGCTAAATTATTTGTAAATGACAGCGGGGTTGCATAGGTTGGCTGGGACCGCCTTAATTAATAAATGTAAATATAATGTAATGGGGAATCGCCTAGGGCACAAATATGTGAGAGTGTCAAGGATGTATCTTTTCACAGGTGCTGCTAAAGTGAACATCTGACTCTGGGCTATTTAGGCTGATTTCGGTCCTGTCCGCTTTCCACAGTTGGTGAGTGGAAGATACTTTACTGTAATATTTGACAAGCTATCGATTTTTGGGCGAGATGACGGTTAAAATAGAAAAAAATGTGGATTGGCGAACTGATTGAAATTTTTTGATTTTGTTCTTTCATTATTTTATGCACAATATCCAATGAGGAATTGAATGGTATCCAAATCATCCATTCCTATTTGCTGGTCAAATCGCTGGCATTTTAAAACACTTTTTGTCTACATTTTAAAATAATTTATTTAAAATCCAGCCTGTTAGGTCGTTGATACACGAGTGTTCAAACGTTGCGTTGGACGGCATTTGTTTTGTTGTGCGCGAGTAGACCGCTGAAAGTGACGTTCTGCTCGCACTAGCTGATACACTTTTTTTAAAACTTTTTGAGTTATAGAGCCACTACTTTTTAAATTAACTATAGCTTCAAATTTGTAAAATAGCCAGTGTTATTTGGTCCTTATTGAAATTATATGAAGTTGGGAGAACTGCCTTGCTCTTTCATGTGTTCCTGCGGCCAGCTGGATTTAAACTGCCTGGTTAATGCATGGTTTTATCGCTCACAGTAGCCAGATTCCGAAGTGAAACTGGACGGTAACTATCAGTACATGAGTACAGTTTTTCAGTCTGCATTTTTTTTTTTTTTTTTTTTTTTTGTTAGTGCTGAGGCAGTTGTCAGTGCAGAAATTGACTGCAGCAGTCCTGAGGTTCTTTTCTTTTCTTTTTTTTTTTTTTTTTCTTTTTTGCGGGCTCTCAGGGAGCGGGATTTGCTGGCACCTGCCAGTCTTGCACTTCACTGGTAGGTGTTGGATTTTTGGTGCTGTTAATGCACAGACATTGATAGTGGAGCCGGGCACGGCTCTACTATAAATGTCTGTGCATTAACAGCACCACCTGTTTCCAGGGGTGGGCACTGGGGGGATTGTCCATGGGGTGGCTGCTCCCTGTGGCAGAATGGCCTGTTCATTAAACACTCAGGCCGTTTCTAGGCGTCAAGGATTTTTTTTCCCCCCTCTTACATTCGGATACAGGTGGAGATAGGTGTAAGCCTGGGTGCCACCGTCGACAGGATTCTATATACAGTACATGACGTAGCATTTATTTTTAGGACTAATACTTGTCATAAACTGACTGTAACGCATTAAACAGTTGAGACCAACAAACTTTGCCTTCGCAACGATTATAAAGCAATATATACTATATGTATTTGCTGAACTTGCAGTACACAGTAGCATAAAGTCACTGTCACTGTTTTGGAGAGGTCTGGATTTGAATCGCGCCATAAACTGGAGGCTTCTTGAAGGCCTCTTCAATCGGGGCTGTAGCAGGCCCAATTTAGCCGGAGAGAGGTCGGAGTTTTCCCCATGAGTTGTTCAGATTTTTCGGCCCGCAAAACTTGCATATCAGCTGGGAGCACATCGTGCAGACATAATGCACGATAGCTTATATATGGCCTTAGTTTCCGATACTTCTAAAAGCCAAAACAACAACTTTGTAACGGGTTATGTGCGATTGCACTACTTTCAAACAAATGGCTAATCCTGCCACTTTAAAAGGTGGGATATTGCTATGATAACCCCTTTCAGGACTTGCTGATCTCTCGTTAGACAGCAGGTGGTACCTTTTAAATAAACAACAACAAAAAAAAAAAAAAAAAAAAAAAAACAGACAAAACCATTTGGTGATGCCATTTGTTTTAAAGTAGTGCAATGACAAGGCAATTTGTTGCGAAGTCAAAGTTTCTTCTATTGTGTATACGATGTACAGTTTTTACTAGGCATTTTAAATTCTGTTAGTATAGTGGTATAGTATAAATTAATTAAATAAGTTAGTATAAATTAATTAAATAAGTTAGTATAAATTAATTAAATAATTATGCTTACAGCAGAGTAGACAAAATACTGTAATGTCGTATCTGTTTCCACACTCAAAATGCTAAGAACTTAAAGCGACGTATTAACAAACGATAACATGAAAAGAATTTTTGGGTATTCTTTTTTCATTTAAATTTATATGTGATTAAAAAAACATTTAAAATCTACGCAATTCTGCTAAACATTAAATGGAACTACAAACGACAGTTTTCCTTTCCTGATTTTTATTTGATAGATTGTGTGCTGAAACACAACGGATCTGAATGAAATCCATTTTGAGACCGACAAAAACACTCTTGTTGTTTAGCAATATGGTTGATCCAAGATTTGAAACCGCCTGGCTGAGTGGTTTTCAAAGTGTGTTCCGCGGAACCCTGAGGTTCCGAAAAAGGGATCCAGAGGTTCTGCAAATGTCCCGTTAAATTTTTTATCCTTGATTTTTTATTTAATTTGTACACATGCGAACTGATTCGTTTAAATGTAATTTAATTAAAACTATGAAATTATACGTAGCCTAATCAGCTAAAGATTGTCAACTCAAATTGTTATTATTATTTTATTTATTATTACAGTAAACCCTCGATTTAACGAACTAAAAGGGGTGTCCGTTAATGCCTAAAGTCCGTTAAATCGAATGTAACCGGGGGGGGGGGACATTTTTTATTGTTCTTAATGTAAAAAAAAGCTTTAATACAATATACAGTACTGTACAATATAAAATTATGTTGCAATTTGGCCATTAATTTACGGATATCAGAAACAGTTTGTTTTTTTACGCCGTAAATTTCACAATTTTTAACTCCTCTATCACTTGATGCCATTTTAAATTGTAAGGATTGCAAAATTATTTCATAAATAAAGTCCCAATTCATAAATTACAGAAACACTCTGTATACAACTTGACCGCACGATAGCGTGAGGCAGACTGAAACCGAAACAAAGCGAGTCGGTAGACCTGCAGTTTAGTGTCCCGAGTCACGTTCAGCTCGCAAGTCACCGCCTGCTCTTATCTGTTGTCTGTAATCTGGGAAAACAGCTATTTGAACACGTTTTCAGAAAGAATAAAAAACAATTTCCTGAATTTGAATATAAAAATAAAAGTAGGCAATTAACAAAACAATAATGGAAATAGGTAATTATTATTAATTAAAAATTAATAATAACACTGAAGTTTTGTATAATCTAAAAAAAAATAATATGGTTGAGATTAATATGTACATTACTGTATTATTATTTGTCCGGTCCGTTAAATCCGAAATCCGTTATATCGAGGACGTTAAATCGAGGGTTTACTGTATTATTATTACTATACCACATGTAAATTTGCTACTTACTGCAATAGATTTTGCTTGTGAGGCGCCACCGCTATATGCAACCAGGCTGTTTATGCGAAAGAAAATTAAATTAACCAGCGAGAGTCGATACTTACCTCACTCAGGGAATTGTGGGAAACCACTGGCAATTCATTACAGATACGCGTAGCCCATTCCTTCACGGTGTGTGGCCGCATCCATGTAGGCAGCCCCTGTAAAACGAACGTGTTATAATTTAGAGTTTCACACTGACTATCCGTTTTCTGTGTTGCTTCTCAATGATGATTATGCATCTTCCTCAGTATTTATCAATATTAATACACCAATATAATAATGTTATTAGGTGACACGTAATAACTGAAAAAAAAAAATATATTAGAAATGTGGTGGACTCGCGTGTTTCTTATTGCTGATTTCGAATGTGCAGCCTGTTTTTTTTACTAACGCTTTCAGTTCACAAGATCATATTTCAATTTTCAGGTACTACATTTTTTAAACATTTTTATTAACAAGCAGCCCCTAGTCATAAACTGCTAAATCCGCTATATATAGGTACATATATAATATAACATATATGTGATAGATGATATGCAGATCATATGATATACAGATTCAAAGTTATATAGATTCAAAGTTATATGAATTACGTCATAAAGTGAAATGAACATACAACATATCCAGACAATAAATCACATCACATATTAGAATTAGTCAGAAATATAAATCGTGGCACAAGGGACCACAAGACAAGCAATGAGCCATATGACATGAATAAGACCAAATGTGGCACAAGGGACCACAAGACAAGCAATGAGCCATATGACATGAATAAGACCAAATGTGGCACAAGGAGCCACTTATCTTACGAAGTCAATATGAGATGAAGACATATAACAGTATGGTCACTAGTAACTACTTAAATTGTCCAATAAGATTATCCTGTTTACAAAGGAACGCTATGATCATTAACTACAAGGTCAATTATACAGTTTACTTCAGCATCTTAAACTGTCACACAGAATTCACGTCAATAATCTATATGCCTTCTACTGTTCTTTTAATTTTCAGGTACTTAGATTTTTGTCTATTTATTCATATCAGTTGAACTGCTGATTAACGATTAAGCAGTTCTGCAATCAGGAGTTCGTGGCCTCTGTAGCCGAGGGGGCAAGTGCTTAGAGTGATCGGGGTTTGAGCCCGTGACTACGTACTGTGCTGTTTCTTGAATTCTTCCTGTTTTATGAACTATCTGACCGTGCGGTAGTCCCGAAGTATAAAGAGAAGATTTGTTTTATTTATTACTTAAATTCGTACTCTTTTCCAGTTTTTGGTGTCAGTTATACTTGAGCGTGCTTTTAAAATATCACATCGTGCTTTAATTCGCCGGATAGCTTTTGTTATGTGCCGGGTGATTACACAATTGCTCTTACAGTCAATCTGTAACACCCCTATTAAAGAAAGTATGCAAACTTTATTTGTGCTGCAAATCAGATGATCAGGACAAGAAGAAGCTCTTCACATGTGCTGCACTGATTGTGTTTTACGTCTCAGAGGCTGATAAAAATAAATAAACGTAAGGTGTGATGCCATGCCATTCGCTGCTCCATGATATTGAGGGAGCAAACCAATTTTATCAACGACAGCTATTTTTGCATAACTCAAATTGAAGAACGGAAAAGCGAAAAACAAAAAAAATTTGAGTATCTGAATATTCGTCAATACATATGTATGATATAAATATCAAATATAACTTAATAAGTCCTCCGTAGCCAAGTGGTCAGAAGCGGGAGTGCAGTAGCACACGCTCTTTGAGTAGATCGGGGTTCAAGCCCCTAACTGCTGAATACGGTCGATCTGCCACCCCGCACTGGACCAGCGTGGCAGATTATGGTCTATTTCTCTCAACATGAATTGTTGAGGAGGCTTCCATCCTGCAGTGGGTTGATAATGGTATAAACGCTAGTTTCAATTCCTCATGAGGGTGGATGATTGTTATGCGTTTTTCCCCCCTTCACACCTTGTCCGAGTTATTTGGCCTCGCACGAGGGTCGTATCCTTTTTTTTTTTTTTTTTGTTTTTTTTTAACACCTGTAAATTCTGAAATTTCATTCGGCAGCCGACCAAAAAACACACGGTCTTTTCAAATACAATATACGATGCTGATGATGCCTTATGAATTGTTGTCTTTGCGAAAATTTCAGTTTACTCTGCATTTGAGTGGTCGATGCGCTGTTTAGTTGTCTATAGCCAAAATGTAATTATGAAAATGTTTGACAGTATTGTGTTTAATCAATGAAGTTAGCTGTTTTCTTTCTTGATATGTATTACTTATTAATAATTATTTTTTTTTTTTTGTTTCATTCATCTCCACATGTAAGAAGGCGAATTTATTAGCCGTATGGTGCAAGGAAGTCCGAGGCTTTTGTTGCACCAGTCAAAAAACAAATAATAATAATAAATAAATGAAAGTAAAAATAATGAAATAAATAAAATAAAATCATCTATTTGACTCTCTCCTAGCGTAGGTACCTATTCAATTCACTCCACGCTGTCAGCCTCACCCTGGAGGCAACTTATTCCAGTAATCAACAACTCGCTAGCTAAAAGAAAACTGCCTACAATCCCGTCTAAACTTCTTTCCTCGTAATTTGGAATTATGGCGCCTAGTTCTGGAATCATTTATAAGAGCGAAAATTTCACCCTCGTTCATTTTGCTTTATCCCCTCGGAGTCTTGTATACCTCAGTCCGGTTTCCCTAAGGTGCCTAGTTATCAAACTCTGCAGCCCACATATTCGAAGTCTTTGCTCATATGGAGGTCCCTTTTTCGATCTCACCAGGTGCGTTGCCCGTCTTTAGACTCTTTAAAGAAGCCGGACGTCTTTCTTTAGGTGTAATCTCCATACTTGGACACAGTGTTCCAAGTGCGGTCTTACGAATGCTTCCCTATTTTTACAAGCAAATATACGGTGATAGGACACCATAGGCCTTCCTTGCCGCCTGTTTACACTGCTCAGAGAACAACTGCCCGACTATAACGTAACTCCAAAATCCGTTTTTTCCTCCAAGTGCTATTGCTGTTCTCCAGTTTTTCATTTTGCTGCATTAAAACTTAGCTGACTCTTTTCTGACCATCCCTGAAGTCTATCTGAGTCGTCTTGAGGAAGCGCTGCTTAGTGCTGATTAACTACGCTACCGATCGTGACACCATCTGCAAATTTTGACACGACGTCCTGTCATTTCTTACGTCAATGTCATTTAAGAAAATCAAAAACAACAATGGTTCCAGTACCTACGCCTATACTTGGGGAAGAACCCCACTTTTTATGGTGGCCCAATTTGAAGAGGGAACCATTAATGATCCTCTTTAATCATTGCTGAACCATTAATCAGCCATTAATTAACCTTCTGCTTCCTACCCTGAAATCCGTCTAAGGATTTTTCCTGTAAGAATTCTTGAAGTTTATTAGAAAAGATATTGAAAATATAACTAAAAAAAAAAAAAAAAAAAAAAGAATTGAGACAAGCTAAATTGAATTGTAATTCAGTAATTTTGACTGGAATAATGATTTCTGTAGAGATGTTAACGTTTAAGTAGGCTCTAATTTTTTTTTAATAGAAGAAAGTTCGCTGGTTGTTTCTAATATGCACCTAAACGGCATGCTGTGTTAAAGGATTTGTTCAGACGCTAAACTGCGTGGGCATACATCCCGAATTTTAATTTTGAACCGAACTGTAAGGAACGGTATCTGTAAGAAATCCAGTAACACCTATCAAGAGATAGACTTTGTAAAGAGCTGGCTGCTTTAGCAAACTTTATTTCAACTCGTTACTGACATTAATACTAGAAAGAGGATGCAAGTGTAAGGAGTGCAAAAACTGAACACTTGATGATTGGAAATATGTCATATTTTCAGACGAATTATTATTCACACTTTTTAAATCTGGGAGAGTTTATGTTTGGCAAATGCCGAAGAAAGCACATAATTGTTACTGCCCTGTGCCAACCGTCAAACGTGGAGGAGGAACAGCAATAGTTTGGGTAACAATATCCTAGTATTCTTTAGCTGTTATCATCACCCTGAACCAGCGATTACTGCCACTGATTATCTTGATATTTTGAGTTGCCTGGTCCATCCCGTGGTACAAACACTGTTTCCCATAAACGTTGACATGTTTCAAGATGATAATGCTCCAATAGACACAGCCAGAATATTGGTTTTAGGAGCATGAAACAGGCTTAGCATCTCCCATGACGTGCACACCAGACTTAAATGTTATTGAGCCACTGTGGACATTTTTGGAGGAAAATGAGAAGCAGATTTCCTCCACCTTCATACTCTAGAAGCGTGAAACGTTCCTCCATGAAGAATGGTCCAATATTCTCCTTAAGACAGTTCGAAATTTATATGAATCTATTCCACGTAGAATATAAGCTGTTTTAAAAGCAAAGGGTAGCCCAACACCATATCAATGCATATCTATAATCGTTATCACAGGTGCTTCCATTATTTTGTCCACCCCCTGTACCTTATTCATTCATTTTACTAATTCCCTTCACGGCATTATACCTCAGTCAGGTCTTCCCTTGCATTGTCTAGTTACTAAGCTTTGCAGTAACTAGACAATGCAAATTTTCTATACGATTCTTCATATGTTCATCGGTTAGCGCTCATCACCAATCAAGTTGCTTTTCTTTGAACACTTTCTAGAGACTCAATGTTATTCTTCGAGTGTAGCCTTCAGACCTGAACACAATCATATATTTTAAATACGATATCACTATCATCTTATATAAAGGGACAGTGACATCACATCCTTTTCTTTACTTATAAAGAAAAGGATTTCTTTAGTAATAAACAAAAGTCCCATGTCTTAGAAAGGGCACCATGTGCCTTCTCAGCTGTTTGTTTACTCTGAAGCACTTTTAACTCTTCTCCCTTTATATATATATATATATATTTTTTTTTTTTTCTGTTTATACTCCGGGACGACCAAACGGTCAGAGGAGTTCACAAGATAGACAGAATACAAGAAACAGCACCGTATTCAGCAGTCAGGGGCTTGAACACCGGTCACTCAAGGCATGTGTACTTATGCACCCGCGCGCCTGACCACTAGGCTACGGCGGCGTAACTCCTGCCATTCTGTTTCCATTTATGCAACCGATTTAAGTTATTTTGAAGCAAAATGGCCTTTCTCTTTAAAGGTAAGAAAGGTATTCGTTAACCATTCTTACCTTTAAATCATCAGCAGACATTGACAAATTCGCCCGCACTCCCTCATCAATTATTTTGAGAAGGTTAGAAGCAGAACTGCCCCCGACACTGATCCCTGAGGGATTCCCTGCTACACTGGTTCAGCCGGATGAATAACCATTTATGACTACTCCGTCTCTTGTATTTTAGCCAGACCTTAATTAGTGGTAAGGTCCTGATAAACTTTTCCACATCAAAATGACCACATTCTGCGTGCTCTCATCTCTTCTTTACATCGCCACTAGTGTAAACTAAAGGTAAGAGCCACTCATGAAAATCTGTGGATTGTTTAATTACAAAGTACTTTAACACTTCTCCCCATTTCACATTATAGAAATTCCTTTTAGTTTTAGTGTCTTATCAACGTTTACTCTTTAATGAACCCAGTTGCTCATTACTATTTGCTCTTCAATGCTGAACATCAGTTTATCTGCCATTTTACGACTGTTTCTTAAACAACAACAACATAAAAAAAAAAAGAATAAAATAATTTAGAGACAAAACACAAACAGAAAGTCAACTCAAAACAGAATGTAACAGAAAGCATTCGTTTCATTTATTCTCTTACAGCTGGAGGTATTAATTTTATTATTAATTTGCTTTTTGCATTACAGCTTATGAATTATTGCCGTTTATTAGTGCTTCTTAAATGCTGGTCTTCCAGGTCCTGGAAGTACTTTTAGGTACTCTCTTTGGCCAGATATGTGTATCTTGAGTCTCAATATATCATCAGAAAAAGATCACGCACGATGCATATGAGGAATATGTTGTCTTCGTTTTCGTGACATTGGTTTTGATATTAAGGTTTTCTTATGATGATGATTGTTTGTCTCCTTGGTGGATGAATCAGGGTCTAGCGTTGTAGCACAAAGCACAAATTCTCTCCAAATATGGCACTAATTTTATTCCTGTCAATTTTCATAATTGACACAAGTTCCCTCTGTTTTCATCGATGGTTGTTCTCTAGTCGGGTAATTTATTCCAGACTCTAAAAACAGGCTCGATTATTGTGCCGTATTAGTTCTATTGGATAATATTATTTATTTTTTTAATAGAATTTAGCATTTGATACTGTGTATGGGAGAGAATTCCTTAGGCTTTTGGCCTGTACTCAATCTCTTCGTTGAAATTCATTTTCTTTGCATTGTAAATTTGGTACTTTTATTTGGTGTAAATATTGGTGTTTATCTTGGATCATTTTGTTTTTGTTTTTCTCCTTAACAAGACTTTCGACGAATACTGTACAAGAAATGTACAGTAATGGTAGTATTATGCATACAGTGATCATAATATTAATTATGAATAATATTCCTTGTTTCATGTATTTCATATTTCATTTTTATAATGATTTTCTTTACCCCCCCCCCTTGTGCCATTGAAGGAATTTTGGCCAGGGGTAGCGTACGTGGTCGGTGGCGCACGATTGATTCCCTGTGTTGCTACAAAAATTGCACTTCCATTGTTAACTGACTGCATTGTGCTATTTGCACTAACAAAAAAAGTCTAAAATTCTACTTGTCTGGTGGCTGTCACGAATATAAAAAGAAAGTTGTGTGTGTTGTGGGGTGAGAGGGGAGGGGACTATATGTACATATGTAAGTAAAGTGAATTAAACTGAGATGAAAAAGAAGCAGAATTAGCAGCGCTAGAGAAGAAAATTAAGATAAAATAAGTAAAAAAATATAAACAAGTAAATGTGGATCTTGACAGAGGAAGAGTGAAATAAAAATAAAACTGGAAAATAGAGGGTACCAAGCAACAACAGAATTCGAGAACAAAATGGAGAGGAGAGTTAGAAAATAAGGGAGGGGGAAAGAAAAAACAAGGAAGAAACTAAAATATCGCAAATGAAAAATATGAAAAGACATAAAAACTAGAAGGTGGGGAAGGAAGAAAAGAAAGTAAATCGTGAATAAAGGGCAAGAAACGAGGGACACTTTTTTTTTTTGTAAACTCTCGAGAATTGCCTTGTGTTGCAACACCACGAAATCATTCGAGGGAGGGGGAGGGGAGGGGGAAAACATTGCGATACACCTGGATTCAAAAACCACTAAAAAAGAGAAACACTAGACTTTTAGCACGTTCCACTCTCGCGCAACTGTCATAAATAAACCTCCTGTCCCTCTTACGGAAACCTTTTTCGCTGGTCAACGCACAGCCCATCGCTATGACCATGCCATATTAGTGCCATCTGGCGTGAATTATGGCATACTTAGTTCTCTGTGAGAGCCAGTCACGCAATATAATTGTCATAACGGGGTAAAACTACAAAGCGGCATAGAGGAGCATGTGCGCCACCTGGCGATAGAGACTTCTTTTCTTCTTCGTCGTCTTCTTCTTCTTCTTCTTCTCTCTCTCTCTCTCTCTCTCTCTCTCTCTTCATTGTACTGTTTTTGATGAATGGACAATACTGAGAATTCTAGCATTTCAGTAAAGAATCTCATAATGGTGCTTCAGATGGAAAGAAGCCATAAAAAAAAAAATAATAAAAAAAAAGAGTAGAAAATGCGGAGAAACTCCTCTTAGAGTTACTCCACGACAAATATCCAAAATCTCTGTTTTGAAGTTTGTGTTTGACCTTTCGTGTTTAATCTATCTTATAATAGTTACGGACTTTTAATATATAACGAAGTATTTTTTAAATTCAATCTCACAAAGAAATAGTGATATTTTGTATTACTCTAACCCAGTGGCGAGAGTACCATAGGGCTCAGTCCGCCGCCTCATGGGGAAAGAGGGAAATCGGGTGACCGAATGGCTGTCACTGTATAGTTTTTAAAGAGTATCGGTGTTAGTTAGACCATTGCTATATAAATTTATTGTTAGACCATTACTATATTATTAAAATTGAACCATATATTTATCAATTGTGAGAGTACTTTTCAGAAAATTTTTGGTCACAGATTCATTTCGTAAATCAGTTGTTTTTTGCAGAATTCCAATATATTGAAAAATAATATTATACTGTATAGATTAAATAAAAAAATCCATAACAAAATATTTCCGGAAATCGTGAGAAACATCAGGGTTCTACGGAACACAGTTTGAAAACTTCTAATTTATGAAAAAAAAAAAAAAAATACAGTAATAATAATAAATAAATAAATAATTTCTGTCCGACTCTATAAACAAAGTTGCCTTCAATCCTTTACAACATGCAAATCGAGTAAACAGATAACACAAGCTTGTTTTCGGAATTTCTGTATTTCACGTTTATCATTTGTACTATCGACTTCAAGATAACTGTCATTGTGAAAATACCACAGAAACACGCTTTGGATTACTTACTTTCAGATAGAGAGAGAGTCTGGGTAGGTCTGGATAGGATTGGCAATACAAGTTTAAGACAAAGTCAAGCTGTGTACAATGACTAGCTATTTATGTTCTGTTGACGCCTATTCGCAAAAGATCCAGTGTGAATTAAAGCCGACAGAATGTAAGCTGTACCCAGGAGCAGTGTGCTATTCACTGCTCAGCCGAGATATAATGACCAGATCAGATGAGTCGAGATGCAATGATCTTCAATCAGATTTTCGACGCACTTTTGCTTGAAGGGAAAAAAAAAAAAAAAAACCAAGATTCTATCCCGGTAACATCTCAGAGAGGGACCTTTGGAAGTGGTGATTTAATGGTGTTGGCTGGAATCATGGCTGTATAGATCTTCAAGTATTCTTATATGAATATCTTAAGGCTGTAAGGTATCTAGACGGGATCCACGGCCCTTATGTTTGCCCTTTTGTAGATAATGGGAGAAAATAAGGATCAAAAATGTCCACTCTCTGAGACAACATGCATTATCGTTCATTATAAGAATGAAATGAATCCTTGGCCTTTTGGCCCTGAAGGGACATTGTAACACTGTCCAATCTTGTAACTGTTACAATTGAAGGTGGTGCAATAAAAGATTCTCTCTCTCTCTCTCTCTACTCTAAGTGAACTGCTACCTTCAGAGGAAGAGTATAGCCTGTATGGAACGGCCTGACAGCTCCCCAAACCGCAATCTAGTAGTGCCTTCCAGTGATCCTCTAGAAAGGAGGATTGCCACAGGGTCTCTCCCCAAAAAGCTCGTCGAGCTTGCCTTTGCTATTTTTATTGTATGCAGGGCCGGCCCGAACAAAAGCGGGGCCCGGTGCAAAGTTGACTTGCGGGGCCTTGAAACAAATTTCGTACAACAAATTAATTTATTGCATTTTGATATTTATTACATCGCACAAATTGTTTTAGTAAGGATTACATGAAAATGATAAATAATTAAATTATTTTAATAAAATTAACATTTAATGCGTGTAAATTTGCTATAAAACATGTTTTATAGCAAATTCGTTGATAATATCATCATAATTTAGTTTTTTGGCTATTTCGGATTCGATAGATAAAATGGCTAAGGAAGTAAATCGTTCTTGACTAATGCTAGATCTCAAGTAATTTTTTATTATTTTCAATCTTGAGAAAGATCTTTCTGCAGATGCGACGGTAATTGGTAAGGTTAATGTAATTTTCAGAACAGTAACAAAATTTGGATACAATTCAAATAAATTATTTTTCACTAAATGTTGTAATATTTGTAACATTGTGATCCTGGAAGGCAAAACTCGACAGCAAATTTTGATTTCATTAAATAAATCAATGCAATCAATATCGTCTTGCAATGTAGCATTTAAGTCTTTGCAACATTTAGGAAGATCGTTTTCAGTCAGTTTTTGAATATTATCCGAATTATATAAAAAACCATATGATGTTTCATGTCCGTGATAAATTTCGAATCTTTTCTTAAAAGAAATAATCGCACTATCGATTATGACTAGAAAATATTGAATTCTGAAATATTCTTCGCCTGATGAAATAGGCTGATCGGTTATAACAAAATTGCTTTGTTTTTCGTCCAGTTCTTAAATTCAGATGTCACTTGTAATTCTTCAGCTATTTCCTTTGCAGTTATTAAAGAAGATTTGAATCCCGATTCACGACACTGTTCAAAAAAATTTAAAAGGCCTTTTAAACGTGAATTTGCAATACCGATATCTATATTTGAATTTTGAAATATCTTGCTCACAATATTTACTTCATTCAGTATGTCATAATAATTTTGACCAAACTTCATAAAAATTCAAATGAAGTAAGTTTATTTTCGATTGATTGGATTTCGGATTTCGTTTTCATGTCACTGGTATCTAGTAGTAGTAGTAGTAGTAGTAGTGGCATGTGATGCAAGAAAGCATGTGTATGAGCTTATACAGCATCGGTCAAAAAAAAAAAAAAAAAAAAATCAACCATTCCCTCCAAATGCCTGTCCAGTTCCTCCTTAAATTTATTCAACCTATCAACTTCCACAACGACAGATGCAAGTTTGTTCCAGCAATTAACCACCCGCTGGATAAAGCCAAATTTCCGCACATCTATTCTACATCTGTCTTTTCTTAATTTGAATTTATTCCCCCTTAGGTTCGTAATCTGAACAAGTGCAAGGCTCCCATCAGAATTCAGCGTGCTCAACCCATTCAAGGCCTTATACACCTCAATCAGATCACCGCGCAGGTATCTAGTCTCCAGCCACTGCAAATTGCAGAACTTAAGCCTCTCTTGGTAAGAGGATCCCTTCATTCCCCTCACCAATCTTGTTGCCCTTCTCTGTACACGATCAAGTAAATCTACATCCTTCCTAAAATGAGGCCTCCAGACCTGTACGCAGTACTCAAGGCGTGGCCTGACCATTGCCTTATACAGAGAGATAATCACCTCCTTTTCCCTGCTAGCAAAATTCTTATATATCATTGACAAAACCCCATGACCTGCCCTGGCAGCCTGTTTGCATTGCTCAGAAAACTTCATATCTGCCTGCACAATTACTCCCAGGTCTTTTTAATTTTCTATCACCATTGATAAATATACAAAACAACAGTGGACCCAACACCGAACCCTGTGGGACTCCACTAATAACATTAGTCCACGAAGTGCAGCACCCATTGATTACCACCCTCTGTCTTTCCCCACTTAACCATCCATTTATCCATTGTAGCAACTTACCCTTAATACCATTCTGCTCCAATTTGTACAATAGTCTTTCATGCGCAACGGTGTCAAAAGGTCCCTGAAATCCAAATATATGATATCAAAATTATTTTTGCATCCAGTTACTTTGTAACCACATCATAATATCCTATCAAATTTGTCAGACAAGACTTTCTCTTAACAAATCCATGCTGTGTGTGAATCTTTGCTGCAGTCTTGTCGAGATGATCCTGCAATGCATCTTTAACCAGTGACTCCATTATTTTACCTGGAACAGAAGTTAAACTAATTGGTCTGTTATTACGCGTGTCACCCTTCGATCCCCTTTTGTGAATTGGGGATACATTTGCACATCTCCAGTCCGTGGGAACCTCCCCTGAGTCCAAGGATGCTCTCATAATTATGGCTAAGGGTTTGATTAGTTGCTTTGCCGCCTCCTTTAATATAACTGGATAGATCCCATCCATCCCAGGTGCTTTTCTAATGTTTAACTTCAACAATTTCTCCTCCACTTTGCTCTCAGTTACTACAAAATCATTAAGTATCCTGCTACAATTTGATAACCTTCTGCCATTTTCAAACCTTAATAACTCCTCATGAGTGAATGTAGATGCAAAATACTCATTCAGTTTGTTTGCTATCTGAGCAGGATCATCAACAGTCGAACCATCGATGGCAAGTGGACCAATGAGATTCATCCCCTTTCTTTTAGAGTTTATATAAGTAAAGAAATCCTCGCTGTTTTTCTTAGCATCTTTTGCCAAGAAGTTCTCGTAATCTGCCTTCGCCTGCCTAACCTCCTTTGTGACCTGATTACAGACGAGCTTATATCTGCCATAGGCTTCTGAGTCGCTTGATAATTTATATTCATCCCATGCATTTTTCTTCTCTGTTACGAGTCTCATTAGTTCATTTGATAACCATTTAGGCCTAAACCTTGAACAATATTTCTTATAGGTATGAAACGTTTAGTAGCATCCACGATTAATTCCTTGAATGCTTCCCACTTAGAAGTTACTGTTGGTAACATCGTCAGTTTATCCCACTGTACACAATTTAAAAACTTTCTGAGACCACTGTACTCACCTTTACGGAAGCAAAAACCCTTTCCTTTACCCCTGATGGTAATTATATCTTTAAGTATATCCCACATCAGTACACTGTGATCACTACCACCTAGTGGTTCCTTTATCTGCAAATTCTTAATACACGAATGATCACTGCTGATAACCAGATCAAGAGTATTACTTTCTCTGGTTGCCTCTCGAATATGCTGCTGCAGAAAACAATCATCCAATAAATCCACAAAAGTCTGACTAGTGTGTGAGTGACCAAACCACAAGTTCCAGTCAATATCTGGGAAGTTGAAATCCTCCATTATAAGACATTCTGATTTACTGGCCCACTCTATTTCTCTATATAATTGTTTATTGTATTCATTCGAGTCATGAGGCCTATAACACACTCCTACTCTTATTTTTGCTTTCGCAGTGCTTATGTCACACCAAACTGACTCAACAGTGCACTTCTTTTGATTTTATGTTTTTCTTAATTAACAGCATAACGCCACCTCCCTTTCTATCCTGTCTATCCTTTCTGTACACATTGTACTCCCCAAATTCCAGTTCCGCATTCCTTATATCTGTGTGACACCAAGTCTCTGCTGTCCCAACAATATCTGCCTTTGATGTCTTGACCAACACTTCAAATTCATCAAATTTATTTACTATACTCCTAGCATTGGTATACATGCAAGCATACATGCTCCTATTCCTAGTTACCCTAACACATCCCATATACCCACCTATTTCAGGATGACTGCCATCCGTCCCTGAAACCACCAACACCCTTCGCTCCAGGTCGCTACTTATTCTAATAGAAGTTGTGCAAGAATCACCTTCACCTCTGCTTATGGCTACTGTTAAACTATTAGTCCTTGTATCCCCCCCCCACAAGCTATCAGTTTTCCGTCCCACCTAACACTGCCTCGATAGCATCAGCAAATATTCTTGCACCCTTTCTATTTAAGTGTACCCCATCCCTGTAGAAGCAGTCTCTCCTGTTAACAAGTACAGACCAGGCTGAAAAAAAATTCTATCCCTTGACCCTTGTATATAATCTTTCCAGGACCGAATTGATCGACAAGGCTCTCATCGTATACTCCCTCCTATCGTGTCTGGGCAGAATTGGAGACACTTTCAAATTCAACCCTAATTCTCGGCATTTGTTCAACAGTGACCTGTACTTGTTAAGTAATTCCGCCGGTCTCCTACTCTTAATATCATTAGTGCGAACGTGTACAACTATATCACCTTTTGTGCCCTTAAAAGATGATATCCGCTCTACAACGTCATCAACTTTTGCCCCTGGCAGACATACCCTGGTCCTGTTCCACCTATCCTTTTTACAAAGCATGTTCCTCGTTTCCCTGACAGTAGAGTCACCAACAACTACTAGTTCCTGTGGGACCAGCGCATTCTGCCTTGGGGGTTGTCGCTGTGTTGCGTGATGACCAAGTGCAAGCGTTGATGTGGGCAGCTGAGAGCCTGATGGGCCCTCAATTTAGATCTTTCGAGGGCATCCACCCTATCCTTTAAACTCTCATATAGGCCCATAACAACGCTGAGTTGTCGCCTGATTTCCTTACACTCCTTACATTGCGCCCACACAAAGACATCCCCCATGGCAATATCATATTCCGTTCCAGAGAGTTCGGCAAACATTTCACAAGTTGCACATTTTTTTAGGCTGTGATGCATTGGAGAATCATCCCCCCTCAGTTCTCTCCCGAGTCACAGCACTCCTGCCACTTTGTGCCCGTTGCTTTGCTGCTCTAGTTTGGGCCATGCTATTTTAAATTAATAAGATAAATAAATTAAATTAATTAAATGTCAATACTACGCTATCTAATAGAAACAGTGACGCGTATTACTCTAAATAATTATGCGTTAGAGCTACCTAGCTACCTTTGAAATACCTTATGTTCATAAAGGTATTTCAAAGCTAGAGAAAATTGTGGTACTTGGTATCTCACAGATTTCGCACTTTCGAGGCGACATTCCCACCTCGTTGCTGACAATGGTTTTGGAGTAAGATGTTTGACATGCTCTTTTAATATATCCCAGCGTATCACAGAACTTGCAAAAATATTATATATGCTTTGTAAAGTCCCAAAAAAATCAATTTGCAAGAAAAGATAATTTTGAAATGTCTCCAAGAACTAAATTCAAATTATGACTTCCGCAGGGCATATACTGTGCTTTGGAATTCTTTTGCAGGATAAGTGCTTTGGTCAAACCAGTATTACTAACTTAAAATTTTCTCAGTAGAAACTTTTTGAGTAATTTCGAATTCACTCGATCTCTCGAGGGTAGAAAGCGAAAAAGGGCCGAGAAAACCTAGTCGGTGGTATATATAGCCTTTAGAGTACGATAACTATGCAGACGCTAGCAACATATAATCGTACTTCTGAGCGACTTGTAAGGAGAGATATTTGAAAGAAAATATATTTTTCCGTGTTCTTTGGAGAATTCTTAGCGGGCTTTCAGATAATGTTAATAATATGATTATTGACATTTTATTTCTTATGTATATTAAAAATATGGCCATTTTATGGCGATGTCGCTAGATTTTGCGACAGTATTAAAACAAAAAAAAAAATGAAACCATTTTTATTTTGCAAAATCAGTCAGCGGCGCATGGCCTTCAGAAACACGGGGCCTTGGGCGCTCGCACCGTTCGCACCCCCCTCGGGCCGGCTCTGATTGTATGTGTGCTATATGTCGAGCTTATCATAAAAATTCGGAGGGAATTTTTAGCGTGGGAAGTCGAAATTATCCCTCTATTGTTACCGTGGATCATCAACGTGCCATTTTTGGCTGCTCTTAAACTTGTTTACACAGTTCTGTAACTTCAGATCGAAATTTGTTCATTATTAAAGACTCATTACGATTGTCACACTGATGTTTAGTCCCCCATTTTGAAATCTAAACCGCAGAACGGGCTTGGAAACATCGCCGTCACAATAGCAAGTAGATGTAGGATATTGATTATAACTGAAGAAATTATTTAATTTAATTTAAGCTTAGAGAATTTATTTAATTCCTAACAGCATTTGGTATCAGTAAACTATATAAATTTGTATACAGTGGTATGAAGTGTTTTTTTTATTTTATTTTAATATAATATTATGCTAGAATCGTCCCCCATTTCATGCATTCCTCCCAATGTTCAACAAGTTCAATAAGTTTTATAATTTATAAGTAGCAATTAAAGCAGATCTAACAAAAATCAAAAATGATTTCTTTAGCGAGAAGTATTATGCAGTTTAGCGACGTTTCTCCTAGATGGCGCTCCCGATTACCTAAATGCAATTCTGTGTACTATCTGCTATTCTGTATTTGCTTTATGTATTTTAACATTAAGGTGGTCTAAATTAGTGGTAGCCAAACTTTATATAAAAACAAAAAATTAAGAGAATTGTGGTAGTTTGATAAGGATAATAAATAGTGTATTACAGGTCAATCAATCAATAGAGATCAACAAATGAAGAAAAATGTCCGTAATAGCTTTGTGCACTATTTTCAGCTATATACGTGTATTACACATGTATATAGCTTAAAATAGTTACAGCTTACGTTTGTTTTTTTCAAACAATTCTTAATAACATAAATCCAAAACGCATAGATTCTTAAAATTTTGCTAATCGAAATAGGTACTACACAAACCAGTAGCATATCATTCAAGCTGCCAGTAGCGTAGCTATCCTTTTTCGGACCCGGAGGCAAAGAACATGTTCGGGCCCCTACTTAATTAATGAAAATTGCAAAAACAGGAAACAGCCAAACACTTCGGGCCCCTAAAGGGCCCGGACCTGGAGGCAATTGCTTTGCCTGCCTACATGATAGCTACGCCACTGCAAGCTGCACCACTTGAAAGTATGATGCAAATGGTGCAGCTTCACTAGGATCTTGAGCGTAAAATAATTAATAAATAACGTTGCACTTGGGCTAGAGCTTGTAATTATTTGCCACTGACTCAATTATTCATCTGTTTATTACATTAAATTACTACCTTCGTTCCAGATGCATATGTGTCATAGACGAACAGAACAGTTCATTCCCTCAGACAATACAATTAGCGTGGAACGCGACACTTCCCTCCAACAGATTTGCGTGTATTTCCCACGCTCTTCCGAATAAAATCCATTACATTTTTACTTTTGAGGACACTTAAAACAGTTGGTATATATTACTGGGTTGTGAGCTAAAAACGGCTTACTTCAACATATTCAGCCCGCTGTTGAAGAGGTACACCATTTCCCAATTTGCACTTCATTTTTATTCATCAATCTGAAGCATGTGGGAATTTTTTTTTAAAGCAAAAAATTCGCAACAAGTGCTCGAAATGTCTCATCTGATCTAGGAGGCTGATTTCCTCCAACTCTGTGACCTTTTCACAGCATATTACCATGTCACTTGAAGAAGGGACACTTGAAGGAAGAAGGACGATTTAAGAGGACGACATAAAACTAATTCTTACTGTTTCTGAAATACAAATTCGGCTTCCCATTTGTTTCAGACATCTTCTGCACCTAGTGAACTCAAAATCATCGTTGTCTTAATTTAATCAGAATCGAGATTAATCTGTTAATCACAGATTAATCCTTACATTTTAAGCCTCTTCTGTGGCTCTACTAATTTGAATGATCGACAATACAAGTTTTATTTAATCAGCGTAGAGCTGACTCATGTTTTCAACCTTCACAGTCTTGTTCATCAACATTTCTATTAAAGATGTTGTCTGCCTACTGTGGTCCAAGAATATTAAGTTCTAATTTATGAGGACGACATAAAACTACTTCGTGCTTACAAGGAGACCACCTCTACATTCTTTTAACATGGCAAGTTTGTCCACTAGTACAGAGCAGCTGTACTTTCAAAGCAGCTGACCATCACAATGAGATTATAGGTACAATCTCCTTCACGTCACCAGTGTGAGGAAAATGGTGATTTTAACCACCGGCTGCTCGCGAGGGCGTTAGTCAAATACAAGCTAGGATGCATCGTTTAGCTTGTACCGCCATTGCAATGCAATATGCTACAGCGGATTTAGGCATCTGAGCCGCGACAGAGCGCAGTGAATAAACACAACCCACAAAATACTCAACTCGCTGCTCTCTCTCGCATGCAAAACGGTGACCTGAATTCAATTCCCGTTGTCGGCCTAAGTTGAGAAATACTTCTTGAAGGGACCAGAACTTTTATGGGTTCTTTTATTCTCTTTTTGACCTTTGCGGCTAGCGCGGGCTCTGACCTCTCTTTTTCCACATTGTGTGAAAACCATCTGGATTTAATTCCTATCGTTGATAATATGATTTTTTTTTTTTTTTGGTCGAGTTAGGGTGGTTTATCAACACGGTATCTTGTAGTAGTGACGACATGTAACTTAGTTGGTTTGTTGCAAATTCTAAAACAAATCATATACCTAGCAGTTTGAAATAACTTTTCCAGCTGGTATCTATTGTAGTAGGGTTTTAGGCGCATCAGCAACTTAGACCATATTGCACCTATATACACTGGTGTGCAAAATTTAAGAACCAGTTAGGTTTTCACCTGTAGCTTCCCATAGGAGTGGCCTGGATATGGGAAAAGTATACCAAAGGAACCTCGTGAGGTACAGAAATGATGAAAGAAAACAACACCGACACAACAACGGAAACAAAACGGTACAGAGGGACTTTATTAAAAAATGGCAACATAGCACTGGATGCCATGATACTGATGCATCACTGCCAAAGATGGAACAAAGGGTAGAGGTGGTCCTCAATAGGAGATATGGCCACCAACTAATGTCGATGCAGGCTTCGCACCGCCTGTCCATACTTAGAACAATGTTGTTGATAACTTCTTGCGGTAACATCGTCCATTCCTCTGCCAGCGCCATCTTCAGCTGGTGAACATTTTCTCGTGGGTGTGGACATGCCGCTAGGCGTCTCCCCAGAGCGTCCCATATGTGTTCGATGGGACTGAGATCGGATAAAAAGGGCAGGCCAAACCATACGAATAATGTCCTCACTTTCCAAAAGCATATCAACAGCTGCAGTGTGATGAGGTGTGGCATTATCATCCATAAACACGAACTTGTGGCCAATGACACCTCGGAACAGATGCACATGGGGAAGGATTACCTCAGTACAGTAGCGTGAACCGGTTACAGTATCGCCTTCCAATATTTGGCGTTGTGTACGTCCATCCAAGATAACGCCTCCCCAGACGAGAACACCTCGACCGCCATATCGATCCCTTTTAGTGATGTTTGCGGTGTGATACCATGCGCCAACCTCTCGACAGATTAGCTGACATCCAGAATCGCTGCTGAGACTGAATCTATTCCCATCAGTAAAGAGTAACTTAAGTAATAATTTTGTGATTGTAACCTTTAGAAATAGTGTTGGTCCTTAAGTTTTGCACACCAGGGTAATATGTCTGTAAATTGCGTGTGCTATGTAGTCGATTTGCTGTTTGCTGGACGAAAAATCGGAGTTTCCGGAAACAAAAAACAGTGCTCCTCTCGCCTGAGGATTGAACTCCGGTCTTTTCAACCCAGCGTTGGAAGGACAACCAACTGTGCTGGCAGTGGTAACATCGCCAGAGTATGTTTTCAGCGTAACATTTTGTCATTTGTGTAACTCTCCTTTCGTCTTAGATGTAATTTTTTTAGAATTCCCACCCAGGCCGTGCCTGCAAATTGCGTATTATGTGTGGCGGTTTGCCTGTTTTGCGGGATGGAAAAACCCAAGTTTTTGGGTGGACTATGTAACCTTCGCTTGAAACCGACTGATGGCCAAGGGGCGAAAGTCTTTCTTGGTGATTTCCTTCTGCTTCTGACTCTCTCTGGGAGTAATTCAGAATTTTTTTTGGCTGGAGCAGCATAAGTCTCAGGCTTCCTTGCACCATATGGCTAAAAATAATAATAAATGTATATATATTAGCAGAAGGTATGCTCTGTGAATGTTACGTATGCAGTGCTTATTAATGGAATTCCATGCCGTATACCCTCTGGAATTCGATTAATAAGCACAGTATTCCCCTCATATGTAACATTCACAGAGTGTATCTTCTGCTAATTTTACGACTGCAGCATTGCTTATATACTCTCGCTGACCACTCGGCTAAATTTTGTTTATGCTCCAGGACAACCAAACGGTTGGGAGTTCACAAGTTAGCGAGAATACAAGAAACAGCACCATATATCACACGGGCTAGAACCTCGGTCATTCAAAGCGATTGTACTTACGTACCTTCGCGCCTGTCCACTTGTTAACCCCAGGGGCTCACATCTGGTGAGTATGGGCTTGGCACACCCAGGGTTCTGAGCTGGATATCAATCTTCTCTTCCTTGTTGATTCCCTTTTATTTCTCTCTCGGGGTTGTTCAGAAAATTTTATTTTTTTTGGCTAGTGCAACATAAGCCTCAGGCTTCCATGCACCATATGGCTAATAATAATAATAATAATAATAATAATAATAATACGAGAGATTTCACTTAATCA
Organism: Mastigoproctus giganteus; assembly: GCF_048544385.1. Lineage (NCBI taxonomy): Eukaryota > Metazoa > Arthropoda > Arachnida > Uropygi > Thelyphonidae > Mastigoproctus > Mastigoproctus giganteus. Next base: position 123,929,612 of record NC_143584.1, on the reverse strand, counting down.
TCCCAGAGCTACTGTCACGAATGTCATAACATAGACAAGTATGTTCGTCGTACAATTTCATTTCATTTTCAGTAAAGGGTTTAAATCCATTTCAACCTTCACCCTCAATCACTTTGCTTGCACCCATTTTTGAAAATTAACAGAAAGTAGTTTCTTAAAACGCGCTCCCCCCTCCCCCCAAATTGGAAGGTTCACCACTGGTACCCCAGATATCATCTCAGAATGAACACCACACATAAATGAACGTTCATGTCTGAGATTAACCCAACACATAAATGTACATTCATTGGGTTCATTCTGAGAATTTGTCTGACACATTCACTTACGTTTTCACATGCACATGAATGTGAAAGAAACTCTAAAGTGTGGGACAGATGATGAAAACCTGATGATATATAGGCTAAAGTATTTACTGATCAGTATGTCAAAATACATACAAATGTTCAAAATAAATTTATCTTTTGATATGCATGAAAAAATATTTAGAGAAAAAGCATTGGGTTATGATGATTTCATGTTACTGCTACACAGCCTCAGTCAGAATAAACAAGTGATTTTTTTCCATCACTAGTCAAGAAGGACCTCTCTTGCAATCAGTACTCGTGAGTTTCTGAAGGTGAGAGTTATAGCGTAGTGCTCTATGGCAGTGTTTTTATCCAAGATGTCACCGCGCGAGGATACAAGCATCTTAAAGGATTAGCTATAAATTACAAGGGAGCCCACTGAATGTGAGATAAATGGCAGTCGATCTTAGGAATACTTTACGAACATAACTGTTTAACTCCAGGGATTCCTCTAGTAAGAAAAGGTTACTAGAACACGATTCTGCGGAATTAAAATTTGAAATTGTGCTGGCTCAAAAATGTGAGCGATTCCTTGTTACCGGTCATATTTATGTGTAAGAGCACGGTCGTCCGAAAAACTTGAGAGCTTCAGTAAGCGGTATTCTCTTTGTTTTACTGCATTAATAAAAGCGTTTTGGTTTTTTATTTTTTATTTTTTTTATTTATTAAACAACACCTTCTCTTAGTCCATCGTGCTTTTATTAATAATTTTGCCTTATTGCGTTTTATACATTGTAATTTGGAACAGTCCTGAAATGTCTGTACTATCTTAAACCAGGATGATGGGACGTTTATGTTTCCCATATAGGAAACCATGCCTGTGTTCCTGGACGCAGTTCTTGTCCCAACCACCCTCCGAACCGTGGAACGAACTATTAATTCTGAAAACCTACTGTGTGGGCAGACTTTTTCTGTGTAATGTAAACACAACGAATGCTATTCGGAGTGAATGAATGACATAAAATTACAGTATTGTGTAAATATTAAACTGTGTTTCGGCGTAATATCAGCATGCAAACATTGACTATGCAGTGTTTTCTATTTTTTCGATCAATAGTTTAGCTTTTAAGATTATTAGTTTATTGTGCAGTTTCCGCTTTAATCCAAATATTACTTTCAATGATATATTTGAATGAAAGCATGAAACTTCACAACTGAAAAATAATAATTTTGTTATCTCCCCCCCCCTCCCACCTTCCCTTCATGATATGTGGATGCTGGGAATACTGTATACTCTTGCAGAAAATTGTCTTCAGTGTCTGTTATGCTTATAACGATCTTCTATCGCCACTTGTAATCGAGTCAGGAAATGTGGAAGTTAGTAAAGCGAGTATCTCGATAAGCTTTGGCCATTTTTATCATTTTAACATTCATATATTTATATATATAACAGAATAAATAACTGTATAACTGAATAGATTTAAATATTGTTAACTACTCTTTCTTTTGTGTGATGTTTGATTAAATAAATAAATACAAAACTGACTAAAGGTATATTTTCTATTCTCAGGCCAGGGTCGGGTGAATCAATTAGGAGGAGTGTTTATTAATGGCCGTCCTTTACCAAATCATATCCGTCTCAAGATTGTCGAAATGGCAGCAGCGGGAGTACGACCTTGTGTCATCAGTCGGCAGTTGAGGGTGTCACATGGATGTGTGTCAAAGATCCTCAATAGGTATCAGGTATGAGATACAAATGAATAGAAAAGACTAACACACCTCTGCTGGGATAACTTTGTTTATTTGAGATTAACGGGATTTAAAATCTCGGGAGAGAGAGATAGAGAAGAGAGAAAGAGAATCTTTACTCCAATTTAAGGATATACACATGCCATAAATTGACGTTTTCCCTTCACGGCCATAAGACCTAGGGTGTTAATCCCTGCTACTATTTATTAACACTTGCTAGTATTAATTTTATATGTAATATTTTAACGTATCATGGGGTAAAATTACTAGAAACGCCATGAATTTGAGAATTTTAAGATAACTGAATTATTACTGAAGTACGGTAGATGGAATTTGGTATTACCTGTTCCAGGTATTCAAATTGGTAAATGAAGCAATACTTCAATGAACAAGAAAAGTAATCTTAAAATTTTTCATATTAGATTTTTGCAGATTATCTGTAAACAGCGATTTGCCTTGGGAAAGGTACATTCGACATCGTATGATGTCAGTCTTGCGCATTTAAAATGCATTGTGTCACTGACACTTCGCTTGTGTAATAATTCTATACTAGTGATATGCGCAACTTGTCATTTGACTGATTTCATTTATTCAAGTCATTACAGAAGAAAAGTGACCGGCGTTGTGGAATCCAGTTTTGTATTCTCAAATAAAACATCTGAACATATCTTCATAATACTTTTAATATCATTACAATTAATTAAATGTAATTGTAATAGTATTAAAATTTTATATTATTACAAATGGGAATAGTGCAAAATTTTTCATTATGTCACCCTCTTCTCTATGATCATCCGTAACGTATTTCATGCATTTAATTTCTTTTAAGAATTGCATTTAGATTAGAAATAGGAAACACGATTGCTTTGTGGTCTTACGAATTTGATTTCACATTCATTTTATTTGTTTATTTTTCGTTATTCATACAGTACAGGAAACTACTAATGTTTTGCATTTTATTTCTTCATGCATCCTAATTAACGCATAGAAGAATAAAACAACCATTGTAATAAAAATACACATTAAATTACAATGATATAAAAATGCAATGCATAGACCGAAAATACAATAGAATAAGAAACTAAAGAAGAAAAAGAATGAAAGTATTATAAAATAAAATAAAAAAATAAAAACGTTTTAAGCATTTTTTAATATTCGAATTAGTATTTGAGCGCCGGCTAAAAAAAAGTTAAAATATAAAATTTTGTAGCAGAAGGGTCTCCAAACTCTCGCAGCACGTTAGGCGTCCACGGGTGATGTGTCAACCTGCTTTGCATCACTTTGCATTAAGTGATGGTCTGTACCTCTTTCGAGAAATTTTCTCACTTGAAACTGAAGTTGAACGTAATCAAAATCTGTTTTGGACTAATTGTAAAAGCCTGGGATAAATCATCTTTTTTCTTTCCATTAGTTTAGTAGATTTCTTTGTCTTTGCGAAAGGGGCTGATAATTAAAAACGGTTCTACTTCAGCAATCTGGATGCTTTAGCGTTTTCTTTTTAAACAAGGTACGCAACAACAGAATCAAGTTCCTCGCAAATCGTGTTGGATTTGTTCAGAGATTTTAAAGCATAGGACCACTCGTTGTTCGATCTACATCTGGTCATCTTGTAGCTGGAGCACTAGCATATAGGATACACACACTCACGATCTAATTGATTTCAAGAAGAGCTGCAGTAAGTCGAACCTTTATTTTCCATATTCACAATATAATAAATGGCGTTTCGTGCCCTAATTGAATACAAAAATAGATAGAGGGAAATGGGAATAAAACACATTAATATATTACAAACATTTATTAACTAAAAACAAACATTGAATGTGAAGATAGCGCACAGAAAATAATTTAAATCCTTAAGCACATTATCACTTTGGGAGGAGGAAGTTATTGGCTAAAAGCAGAAAGGAAGGACAACAGGGTTGCATCTGGTTCATCTGGACTTTCGTAATTTTGTAAGAATGGAGTAACTGGCTGATCCAGTGTGGTTTGAATGGGAGACGCCTTCTTTCTGTAGAAAATTCTTGTATCAAGCATAGACGTTTTAATTTTCGAAACGCGTTCAAAATTAGGAACAACTTTCTCGAAAATTTTCAGCGCCAACTCAGTACCGTCAAAGACTTTTGGAGGCCAAAAGCCTTCAAAAAGTCTTTGACGCAATAAAAGTCTTTGAATGCAATAAAAAAATGAAGGGTAGTTTCGACGTAACCTTTTCTTCAATTACTCTTTATTCTTACATTTCGAAGGATCTTCATTTCTGAGTTCTGAGCATGAGAATCCAACAACTCAGTTGCGTCTCTCTAGGAGAAATTTTGAAGTTCAGTCAATATGCCTACTCGATCACAGATCCACCAACTTTTACTACTTAGTCTTGAAAGGCCCTAAAATTCCGGAACAATCTCAGGATGGAGTTTCTTCCAAACTTGTCCATTTCCACTTACAGTTTGCCAAGCCCCACTTTTTTTCTAACAGAAACCGAATTTAGAATGCCTCAACCACTACTCAGGTCATTTGTCCTAATTATTTGTTGTATGATTCCTTTCGCGTCAAAGGCGATACTTATGCACATTTCCGCTCTGATATTCCCTGTCAAAGGATTAGTAATTTGGAATCTCCTCTTTTCGATCTATCTGTTGTTCTATTGTCCCCTCAGCTAAAGATAAAGCTGGCTTATTAGCATCCTACATTTATTATAACCCTTGTATTGCCTTTCTTGTAAACCACCTCCTACCATTTCCAGCATACTCCACTCAGTGCCACCTGTAGTCTTCCATACAAAGGATTGTCAGAAGAATTTTGAACAGTCTTGATGCTCAGAAAGCACCAGATCCTGATGGTATTTCTCCACTTGTTCTCAAAACGTGGTTCTGAGCTTGCTCCTGTTCTTTGTCTCCTTTTTGCTTTCTGCTTGAAAATTTGCTCTTATTTTGCCCTCGTGGGTAGCACAGTTTGTATAATCACCGTCCTCCCTAAACCGGATGGAAAAGACCTGAATTCGAATCCGGTCAATAAAGCGAGGAATTGTTATAGGTTTTTTCACAACGTAGCTGAGTTAGTAGGTGTCAGGCGAGTATAACATGGTTTTTCTCCCTGAACCCTCGAGGGTTTTTCTTCTAGCAAATAGCAAATCGACCACAAAACACACGCAATGTACAGACATATTATATACGGCTCAATATGAAGTAAGTTGCTAATGCGCATAAAACCCTACCACACCCAACTAGCTCATATCCTACCAGTTTTAATAGAAAGGGTGACAAATCCCTTCCATCCAATTATCATCCCATTGCTCTTACCTCCAGTCTTTCCAAGGTATTGGAGGAATCCGTTAACCGCCAGTTCCTAAAATATCTCGGAACTTTCCATCTGATCGATGATCGCCAGTATGGATTCTGTCAGTGTCGACCCACTGGTGATAACTTACGTTACCGATCTATGGAGAAATTCGGTGGAAGCGTTTGTTGAAACTGAAGCAGTTGCCCTTGATAATCATAACACTTTAAATCGTGTTTGGCATGAAGGTCTTCTAAACAAGCTTCCATCTTATGAATTTCTCCAGTTATTTTCCTTTAGTATATTGGTGATATTCTTCCACTGACTGGAAATCTTATCCATAGTTTTGCGGATGATAGCACATTGCAATCCACCTTCCAGTTTGAGAAACCTTGCCCTGCATAAACAGCTTCATCAGCTCGAATATCCACCACCAGTTCCTTAAATGTTGATCTCCAATGGGGCAAGGATAACTTAGTTAATTTTAATCCTTCTAAAACTCAGTCCTGTCATATATTACGCAAAAGGAATCTACTGCTCTCATGCTTATCTTCGATGACACTCAGATCTCTAGATAGGATTACATATCTTTATTAGGGATTACCCTGACTTATAATCTCTCTATTGGCATAAGCACATTACAAATATTGCTTCCTCTGCAACTAAAAAACTGGGGTTTCTCTTTCGCTCTCGGTGTTACTTTTCTACCAAGGCAGCTATTCACTGTTTCCGCACTATCACTGAATATTATTTCCACATCTGGGGCGGTGCCCCATAACCTCTCTCAGGCTTCTAGATTCTATTCAGGTTAATCAGGGTAGTCAGGTTAATTAATTATACATCTTTTACAAAGTCTCTTCACTTTACTTTCTGGCTCATAGACTTTGTTTCTGTTACATGCTTTTTCTATAGGTACTTCCATGGGTGCTGCTCTTCTGACTTGATTTCCATAATTCTCCCTTTTCTCTCTCTCTCTCCCTCTTCCAAACCAGTCCGAACACGTGCCAATTCTCCCTTTCTCTCTCTCTCTCTCTCTCTCTCTCTCTTCCTCTTCCAAACCAGTCCGAAGATGTGCCGCAACCAGTCAGCATCCTTTTATTGTTCGACTTCAAATTCACACAACCAACGTTTCTTGTTCCTCGCTTATCCCTTCAACTTTAACTTTCTAGAACAAACTTCCTTCATATGTATTTCCTGAAAATTACAATCTACAGAAATTCAAATCTAATGTAAACAAGTATCTTCTTCTGTCTTTTCGATTTTAAACCTATGCACGGTACTATCCAGTGTTAACAGAATGTGAAATGACATAGTGAAAAATAAAAAAAAAAACGTTATGGAAATATTAGTGTCTCGAAACTTTGTTAAACATGTTGGATAGTCAACTTGTGTAGAAGGTCTCGACTACACAAGTTGTCTGTCCAACAGAATGTGAACTTGACCCTTTTAAATTGGCGAAACCATTGATGATGAGTATTCTGCTTGAAGGCAGGTCCTTAATCCTGGGAATTTTATGCGGACCACTGCGGTGATTTTCTGTTGCCTTCTGCACTTGCGTGTTCGGGTCTGTAGCTGTGTGTGTTCAAGCAAAATAACCTATAACATCAATAAATAAATAGAGAAGTGCTGTATATTTTTATGGAGAGTCTCTGTTTATGTGTGATAAGTGACTATTCGTCCTTGTGATTATGTGCAGCTCTTACTCATTTCATTTATTTATTTTTTGCTATAATTTTGCTGCCATTATTATATATATATATATATATATATATATATATATATATATATATATATATATATATTTCCTCTTTCAGGGAGCTTTAAATGATGAAATGCACCAATGTTAATTGTCTTTAGTGATGTAATTGCTACTCATTATTCGCATATCCTATTCTGCCATTATTCCTTATCCGTATTGCTTCCTAAATTGATTTTGCTCAAGACGAAGGTTTTCTGATCTAGTTGCTGCATCGTTACCCACTGGTTTCTTTGATGATGAGCTTTGGTAGAAAAAATTTTTGTCCGTACCGATTTTTTGTTCGTACTCGTTCAGTCATCTTCTGAGGGATGAAGTGATCCGATAGGTGCAGACGAACGGAAAACTGCATAGAGCCTATTTGCTCTCTTCAGTTTTTTTTTTTTTTTGCTTTAAGCTGAGGAGGCAGAATCCTCCATCCATCTAGATTCCAGATCGATGAAGGTGTGATGATTCCGATAAAAATCTTTGACGAGATTTTTGTGACGAGAAGTCTACTTTCATCTATAAGTGAGAGCCTAGGAATGCTTGGGATCAGGGCCTTCGCTGTAGTATGGAATTTTTGGCGGAACCTTGTGTTTGTGGCTTTCCCACTTGAGCCAGAATGCTGCTGTAAAAATCTGTTTGATGGTCTTCAGTGCGATTACTCAGATTTCTGCAGCGTAAAGCAGTAAGGGGTATGCAGTGCAGGAGTGCATGTAGCTAGAATACATACCGGCTTCTCCACGTATGAGTGAAATGGCAAAAAAAAAAAAAAAAAAAAAAAATACCTATCATATTAGGATTTCCCGAGAAAACCTTCATCCACCCATATGTATTATACCCATAATTACATTGTTCTCTGGTCGGTTTTCTTGTTTTTCTGGACGAGAAACCTGAGTTTACGGGATAAAAAACCTTGTTATACTCACTGAGACTGACTTAATTCAGTCACGGATGAAAAATGTTCCATGCTTCATTGACGAGATTCGAACCCGGGCCTTTTTCATCCGGTGTGGGGAGGACTGTGATTATAACCACCTGTGCTACCACAAGGCGAGTGAGATAGGAGCTAGACTGTTCTTCAGGGAGTAGAGCATACATGCTGACTTTGTGGGGTTGATATAAAGGCCAAACTGTTTGGCCTTTAATAGAAAGGGTGACAAATCCCTTCCATCCAATTATCATCCCATTGCTCTTACCTCCAGTCTTTCCAAGGTATGAAGGAAATGGATAACGAGAAAAGTGCATTGTTGGCATCATTTGTGATCTCAACAAGGTTTACCTTTGTTTTGATGGGTATAAAAATTTTCAAGTCATTAGCAAATGTTATTATATCTAATCTTTGGGCTACAAATGAGGAAATGGTAGCAGTAATGAGGAGGGTAGTAGACCCCACATCATTGTGGACTCCTGTAGATATCTTTTTGGCAAACACTTTTTCCTCGGCACGAAGTGCAATTGGCTGTAAAGGAATGGTGAAAGGAAATTCAGTATGTCTTCGTCTATGTATAAGGGATTGTCGAGCAGACGAAGGAGAGTAGGCACTTGAACGCCATCAAAAGCTGTTTTGAAGTCAGTGTAAGTGATAGCGAGTTCTTTTCGCTCAAATGTGGACAGGTTTCTGAGGGTGGGCAGGAGATTGGTAACTGCTGAATTGTTTGGTAATAAGAAATGAATTTGGGGAGGTGCAACTGAAAGAATCTGCTTGGCGAAAAGAGGAAAATTCTCTTGAGTAATTCCACAAGGCACAACTAGCTGGATATCAGTCTAAAGTGCTTATCCAGTATTGATATTCGGACCTTTGAAAATAATCTCACCAGGTGATGTTTCATCGAGGAGGGAAAGTGAGTTGAGAGAGCGCAGAATTGAAGATATTTAGCAGGGGTTAAATTATGTATGATCCAAGGCGTCTCAGCAGAAACTGAAATATTCCATCTGCACCAACTGTTGTAGATGCTGGAGCTAAGTTCAGTGTTTCTACGAGTTGTTGTTTAGATGTCGATATTGACGTCAATGGGTAGTGCGAACTGCAGGCGATCGAGGACAATTTGTAATCCTATGATGCTCTCTTATCGTATTACAAAATCCGTTCAACCCTAGTGAGCTGGGAATCTGGAAACTACTTTTGAATATGGTATCTTTCCAACTGCAAATATGCGATCGAAACAGTTCTTGATTGCTAACTGTTTCTGCCGGTTAAAAATGGCACAGGCTCTTGAGAAGGAAATTCCTTCACAGAGTTGTGGCTTCAATTAAAAGTGTATATTTGTTGAGATTGGATGCGCCATGCCCTTGAGTAAGAGGTGACTAATAATTTTGGAGGCTACGTGTACTGTTACTGTGATGATCCATTTTGTTAATAGTATGATCACTACTTTTACTTCACAGGATTCGAGGAGAGACCATGGGACCATGAGTCTCATCGGTGAATAGATAGTTTTCATAGCTTGATGCTTTTGCTCTAGACTTAACTATGCCCATTTCACTTCTGCACCATCTCACATATTGCGGATACATCTCGTCACTGGATTGCTCAGGTCTTCACAATGTCCTCTCTGCCTATCTGCTAGAAAGCTTGCTAACAAGATACCTTAGATCTGATAGTAAAATGAATAAATGCGAGATTTTTAATTAATGATGCTTGAACCAGGAGGCATAAATTAAAACTAAGGGAGTTAGGGTATAGAGTCGATTATAGGAAGATTAGCTTTATCGAGCGAGTTGTAAATCATTGGAATAAGTTGCCTCCATGGGTAGTTGAGGCCGACGACTTGGGGAAATTCAAAGGTCATCTTGGATCAGGAGGGAAACACGTGGGGTTGTGATTTAAAAAAAAATAATAATAAATTTTAATAATTTTAATAATAAAATAATTAAATTCATTTAGTTATTGTATGATAATCTATTAAATATTAATGAAAATCCGAAGCTAATTTTCTGATATTTGGTCGTAGGTGGGTAACCTACGGCCAAGAGCAGAGGGTAACCACAAAAATTGTGGTTACCCTCTGCTCTTGCGTCATTTCTCGGTATCCGCATTGTTAGGTTTAGTGTTGGAGTTTGTTCCTGTTCTTATGATTCGCAAATAAATAATAAATAAACAAACAAATCAATCAACTTTATAATCATAGTTGCTCTTCAAATTATTATATAATCTCTAATACTGGTTTTTACACTTTTTTAAATCTCAAATATTAACATTTAATTTTTTTTATTCTGTTCTATTCTAACGACACTCTTAAGTCGATAAAAATTTTTAAAAAATCCTAGATATTTGAAATTCGATATCGGAAAAAAAATGTAAGTTTAACAGTATATGCGATAGTTACGTGTAATACTTCAAAAAATAGCTGTAAGGAACATATTTCATTAGTAGTTACGTTCGAAATACAATTCCTGAATAAATGGAATCAAATTCGAAAACAATTTTATGTTTAATAAAATTTTCCCATTTGCTCAATTTCAAATTTTTCTTTCTTTTAGGTTTTTTTTTTTTTTGTGCGTGCGTGTGTGTGTATTTATATTGGAAGATGATGCAAAGATACAAAACTTTTATGTTGTAGAAATATTTGTAGGAAATATTAAAAGTTGAAAATTAAATTTAACATTATAAGAAAAATCGCTCTGTTAGAATTATTGCTAGGCAATTTCACACTGACAGATTTTTCTGTCAGCTAAAGTTAGTGTCCGGATGTTCAAAATATTCAGGAGGCGTTATCAACTAAGTTCTTAATCCACAGGAAACGGGCAGCATCAGGCCTGGTGTGATCGGTGGAAGTAAACCACGTGTTGCAACTCCTGAAGTGGAAAGGAAAATAGAAGAATACAAAAGAGATCAGCCTGGAATTTTCAGCTGGGAAATAAGAGATAGGCTTATTAAGGTATGTAAGACATTTTAAATTTAATGGTTGTCTTTAATTATATTTAATCATTTATGACTTCTTAATGATATTTAATTTTAATTAAGTGTCTTAATTTAGCTATTGTTTATTGGTTACTCATCGAATTCTCTAAATGGCTGCAGTTTGTACACACCATCCACTCGTCATCAGATTATGTTCTTTCTTTCTTGAAACTCCCTACAATTACATACATTTTCTCCGCTATTTGAATCGTTGGAAGTATGCAAGGGATACCTTCTGATAGCCCTCCCTCCTTAATTACCAGTTCACATAAAAATCTGTATATCAAAAAGAAAGTTATATATCCCCAATCCCCCATGGCACAGGCAGATCTGGTTGAATACTCTTACTTCTCAGCAGTACTGAACCCAGAAAGTTTATTTGGGAGAGTGTGTGTGTGGGGGGGGCTCATACTTTCCACGCAGATAACTTTTACCAGCGTTAACATGCCTGTACAATTATATAAAATAAAATGTTCTTGGGGGATTTTAGCCCCCTTCTTCCTGATATCCGTGGGTTTGCCAATGTTTTCCATGAAATAGTGCTTGTTACATCCTTTGTTATGTTGTGGAACAACGTCCTTACAGCCGACGGCCGTCATCAGATCATACTACCAGAATATCAGATTTGGATTTTTGAAACATCCAAAAGAGAAAATTAGAAGAACAGGACAAGATATTTAGTGTAACACTTGGAAAATGTGACTAAAGTTGACATTATTACTGTATTACTGACAGTATTACTATTACATTATTCAGCCTTTCTGCTGATATTGACGGATGACCGAAAAATGATGCAGACTTTAGCCCTCCTTTTAAAATCGTGAGCGCACTTGAAATTGGTGTCCCCGGGCTTTCTTCGAACGTAATAACATATCACTGTTCCGTAGTCTTCCGTTGTAGTAATGCTCTACTCTGCTGAGGATTGCACCCAGCTGCACTGTAGCACACAGGCTACCGATAGATGGGACAATGGCAGAACGGTTGAACGACAACCGTCCTTTCACATTGATTAAAAATTTTCTGTTTGTCCACTTCTGCTTACCTTATATTCCCCGTATAAGTGGATCTTTGAGCACAAAAAAATTGTCTAAAATTTTAAGGTTCACTTATACGCCTAAGCTTGAAGTTAAAGACACAATCTTAACGATAATACGTAAATTAATACCGATATTTATCGCTTATATTTTTACACAAATATAAATTGTTGCTTATCTTTTAAAATCCAAGAATTTATTCATCCTTTTCTTAGACGAAAACAGTTCATGAAATTCGTCGGAGTCATGTTTTTAGAGTTTACTTTTAGGATGGTAAATTTGTAAGGGGGGGGAAACACGCTTCCATATTGAGGTATTGTTTACGGTAGTGCTTCCCAAACTTTTTCAGCCACCGCCTCCTTTGTTCCATAATCTCATCCCCAGTGCCATCTACCCTATCCTATCCAATAAAAAGCATTATTCAGACTAGCAGTTTGCACGACCCACTAAGGAAGTTTATAACACAATAAAATTCAAAACAGTAACAATAAATTGCCCATTTATTCAAAATCCAATTAAAACTTTTCAGTTTAATTAATTCCACAAAATTGATGAACTTTATCCAGTGATACTGCCTTTTAAAATTCTGATAGTCATTTAGCAAGAGTCTTAAATAGTCTTAAATCTTCACCTACCATAGATGTATGGTAATTAATTATAAAAAAAATCAATAGCTAGTACTAATAATTGGCTATCTTGTGGCAACTCCGAATCGTAAATACAAACAAAATGACCAAAATAATAGCTTTGAATTAAATTAAATACGAAGAGAGGAAGGTGTTTCGCCCTAGGCTCTACCCTGATCAATCGTAAATAAGTGATCAACGCGTTCGAAGGGGCACACCTCCTCCTTCAGCGTACCCCTGCCGTCCCATTTGCACCTCTGTCCCCACCAGGAGGCGGGTCATCCACTGATATATATATATTTATTTATAAGTATTGATAGCATCAATAAGAGCGAGTCCACATTGTTATCTATGGCTATCTGCGTGGTAGCACAGTGGTATCGTCACCGTCCTACCCACACCGGGTGGAAAAGGCCCGGGTTCGAATCCCGTCAATGACGCGAGGAACTTTAATGGACTTTTTTCACTCCGTGGCTGAGTTAGTCGGTCTCAGGCGTAAATAGTAAGGTTCCCCCCCACAGAAACTGGGGTTTTTAGTCCAGCAAACAGACAAATCGACCATAGAACACACGCAATTAATAGACATAAGACACAAGGTGATGTGTAATAGAGCCACAGAAAAGGTTCGACAGGCAAAGGCAGTTTATGAGAAATCACTAGCAAACAGAGCAAAGAGGGGGGATAAAGAATTCTTCACATATATAAATGCCAAGAAGAGCAGGACAAACCAGATCGGACCTTTACGTAAGGGAAAGGGGATAGTAATAGATACACCAGCTGCCGTTGCAGATGAACTCAACAGTTATTTTGCATCGATATTTACAAATGAAAAGCCTTTTGTGGGAATGGGAAATTGTGGGAGCGAAGTTAAAAAATATGTAATTAATGATATTGAAATTTCGCAAGATTATTTAATGAAAAAACTTTCAAGCCTACAGACTAGTAAGGCTCCTGGAGTTGATGGAATATACCCTATAATCTTGAGAGAGGCGGCAAGCGAGTGCATTGAACCACTGAGGCTGGTTATGCGAGCATCACTAGACTCTGGGGAGATTCCCTTGGATTGGAAAAGTGCAAATGTATATCCCATACATAAGGGTGGCTCTAAAAGTGAAGTGGGAAATTATCGACCTGTCAGTCTGACTTCAGTAGTAGGGAAAATCATGGAGGCATTGATCAAGGGTGGAATTCAGGATCATTTGGATCGAATTGAAATTCTCAAGGATACTCAGCATGGTTTTGTAAAGGGAAAATCATGTTTAACAAATCTGGTTCGCTATTTCGAAAGGGTCACTCACGAGCTGGATTTAGGGAATAATTTCGACATTGTTTATTTAGATTTCAGCAAAGCTTTTGACTCAGTCCCACATGAGCGGTTGCTTTATAAGCTGGAACAGGTTGGAATCACTGGGAAAATCCTTAGATGGATAGAAGGATGGCTTCAGGGCAGGAGGCAGAGGGTTGTGATAAATGGCTATTCCTCAGATTGGGTTGATGTAAGAAGTGGGGTTCCCCAAGGATCAGTATTAGGACCACTGTTGTTTTTAATTTTCATAAACGACATTGATGAAGGGATAGAGGGCGTGATGTCTAAATTTGCAGATGATGTTAAAATTGGTAGAGTAGTTAATGATCACTGTCAAGCTGAGCTTCTTCAGAGAGACCTAGATAGACTTCAAGAATGGTCAGAAAAATGGCAGCTGTGCTTTAATCCAACAAAGTGTAAGGTATTACACCTGGGAAACAGTAATCCCAAAATAACTTATTCACTTGGTGGAGTTCAACTAAACCCAGTACTGGAGGAAAGGAACTTGGGTGTTACGATACGGTCAGACATGAAATTCTCTGAGCATTGTAAACAGGTTGCAAGGAAGGCCCATGGTGTCCTATCGATGATCTATCGAACTTTTGCAAGTAGAGATAGGGACGTGATAATCCCAATATATAAGGCCTATGTTAGACCACACTTGGAATACTGTGTTCAAGTATGAAGACCGCACCTAAAGAAAGACATCGAGCTTCTTGAAAGGGTGCAAAGAAGGGTAACTCGCCTGGTGAGATCGGCAAAAGGGCGTCCTTATGAAGAAAGACTTCGAATATTTGGGTTGCAGAGTTTGGAAACTAGACACCTTAGAGGAGATTTGATTGAGGTGTTTAAGGCTCTGAGAGGCATCAGTAAAATGAATGAGGACAAAATTTTCAAGATTATAAATGATGCTAGAACTAGGGGACATAAATTCAAGTTACGCGGGGACATGTTTAGATTGGACTGCAGGAAGTTTTATTTTAGCCAGCGAGTTATAAATTACTGGAATAAGTTGCCTTCATGGCCGACAGTTTGGGGAAATTCAAAGGTCATCTGGATAGTACTTTCGGGTAAGGGAAGCGCATAGGATGATAGGATTAATTTCCTTTTTATTTAATTTTTAATTTCATTTTATTATTTTTATTTATTTATTAATTATTATTATTTATTTATTTAATTTTTTTTTTATCATTGTTTTGTTCGGATTTTTTTTTTTTTTTTTGGCTGGTGCAGCATAAGCCATAGGCTTTCTTGCACCATACGGCCGTTACTAATACTAATACTAATACTAATACTAATACAGCACGGCAGATGAATTTGCCGTGCTATGTCTTATATTTTTTTGTCATCTATGGCTGTATGTTTTGGTTTTGTGACTTTCTATACAAGGGAGTACTGTATATGCTAACTGCTTTGTTTACATTCTGCTATGCATTGGAGTAAAATATCATATTGTAACTTTTGTATCATATTGTAAGAAAGAGCAGAAGCAATTGAATTTAAAAAAAAAAAAAAAGTAGACAATGGTTCTTAATGCAGATTTTATTATAATACACCGCCAGTGCCGTACTTATGTACAGTCGAATCGGAAGATCGCCCGGGTACCCGGAAATATAGGGCTCGAATTCCGATGATATTTTAATTTTTTAAATATAAAAAAAAATGGTTGTTTCTTAATATAATACTTTAATTATACAAAAAAATTCAATATTTGTTATTTATATTACAGTAAATTTTTTTATTTTATAATCAAATGTTAAAATAAATAAATTTTTGCCTATTTTTAATATTTAAACTTAGTTTTAATACAACAAAAACCCACAATAATGCATATTCACATTTAAAACTGTTTGCTTTGCTCTGAATGTGACTTCATATCGCCTAGTTGTTTGGTATGAAATATTGAGTATTATAAATAAAGTAAGTAAAGCCATACAAAGTAGTACAATTGATATGAACACTGCAATTACATTGATAGAAGGTGCTCTTAGTCAACTAAACGAATTTAGAACATCAGAATTTCAATTTTGTGTATGCATAAAGCTATGCATTACAGCTGAGTTGGAAGTACTGTCTGTGTCACCAGAAGCGCGAGTTTACCTATGAAACTTCATCAGACGAACGAGCGCTCTATTGATCCAACCAAAAGGTTTGGAACAGAATTTTTTAATATTTCTAAAATAATAAGAGGAGTTTACCTCAGCGTATTATACTCTCCAGAAATTAAAACGAAAAAATCGAAAACTTACATTAGAGTAAAAAATAAATAATTAAAAATCAATTTAACACAATTCAAATCAATTTAACACAATTAAAAATCAATTTAACGCAATTAAAAATGTAAAAGAATCTGACGAAAATATTCAAAACGATTTTCCTTCCTGAAGCTGACAACACTTTTCGACCGTATGTCGTGATCACAGGAATGAAAATTACCGAATCGGGTTGAACCTGAAACTTAAATAGTGATTATTTGTCTTCGCGCATGCGCGTAAAGGTCCACGCATCGGAGAGCAAATATGGCCGCCGAACATTAACAGAATTCTCGTGTAATTTAATTTCTACGGTTTCTGCAATTAATAATCGCGTATAATTACGTTGAACATTAAGTATTTTGGCCTCGTTAAATAAAAAAGTATGTTTTTCGTTAATGGCATGAAAGGCTAATTCTGACGCTGCTGAACGAGAAGCACGAACTGAGGCTTCATGTTGATTTACACGAATATTCAGAGAAAATCGCATCGAACCTTGGTAAGACGAGTCGCAATCACCGCAAGAAACGTTGTATACCAGATCATTAATTTGTGTTGCGAACGCTGAAAGAACCGAGCGATTGTTCAGTATAGTGTGTAACCTCCGTATTGGCCTGGCTACAATTTTAAATTGGGTATCTTTAAAGAATCTACTAAGCTGTTGTGCCACTGTTCAACATATGGGACAGAAATAAAGTATTTTTCGATATTACTATTGTTGCTTGGTGTAGTATTTTGTATCCTATCCTTAGCCTGTACCCTAATTCGGTTTATTGTGGCAAGGGGATAACCCCTGTTTAAGAACCTGCTAGTTAATATTTGTATTTCTGAGCCCAAAGCAGATTCCGTCGTTGAATATTTATAGGCATTTAGAAATTGATTAAAGATAATCGATCTTTTGTAGGTGAACGGGTGATAGCTATTATAATGTAGAAGCATACCGGTGTTTGTAGGTTTTCGATAGATGCCAAATTGGATTTTATTCGAGTCCCGAGTAAGCGTGAAATTTAGAAAGTTTAATGACTTTGTATCCGTATCCTCCCTTTCCAATGTAAATTTGAGTCTAGAATGAATATTATTAAACGAATGTAAAATGTCTTGGATAGTACTACTATCAGTAATAACTAGAACATCGTCTAAATACCTCCCATAGTATGTGATACGGAGTCGAAAAGGTGTCAAATGTATATGCTCAATCGTTGAGAGATAGATCTCTGATATTAAGCCGCTCAGGCTCAAACCCATTGGTAATCTAAAAAATTGTTTGTACACCTTGTCTCGAAAGGTGATATAGTTGGCCTCAACTAACAGTTTAATTAAGTGAAAAATTTCTTTAATAGCTTCGTATAATTAATCGGTATCGAGTTTTTATTTAACATATCCCAAATAATATCTAATGTGTATTCAATGTTTACATTTGTATATAACGAGGTGACATCTAGTGAGAATAAATTATTATTAAGTCTACAGTCCTTAAGGTTATTAAATAATGCATCATAGTTCTTAATCCCAAATTGTATTACCTGTTTAAAGGGTTTTATAATGTTATATACATGTGTGGCTAAGGATGAAAATGCCGAGTTCCTGTAGGAAACAATAGGTCGAATAGGAAATCCAGTCTTGTGTAATTTTACCTGACAGAAAAGTGCAGGAATATTGTATGTTCTGGCCTTCAATTCCTTTAACTGAACCATAGTAATGTAGTCGTTTTTTCGATACGCGGTTAACGTTTTATTGTATTGATTGACCAAATTGGTAAACAGTGCCGGGTCTACTTCAAGATAAGTGGAGGTATCTGAAACAACTGAATATAACATTAGTATAATCAGGTTTATCTAGTATTACCACTAGAAGGAAGGAAAATCGTTTTGAATATTTTCGTTAGATTCCTTTTAATTTTTAATTGCGTTAAATTGATTTATAATTGTGTTAAATTGATTTGAATTGTGTTAAATTGGTTTTTAATTATTTATATTTTACTCTAATGTAAGTTTTCGATTTTACAAATATTAATATCAACGTAGAACGTATTGAGTATTACAGCTCTGATTCACACTATATGAGATTTTTTTTTAATATAATGATCAATGTAGCTATCGTTAGCTTACAAGAAAGATTTGAGCGCTCTATTGATCCAACCAAAAGGTTTGGAACGGAATTTTTTAATATAATGATCAATGTAGCTATCGTTAGCTTACAAGAAAGATTTGATCAGATGAATTAAATATCTTCGGCTTTTCATCATCATCACCCATTTTCAATCCACTGCAAGATGAAGACCTCTCGAGCAACTTTTCAGTTCCTTCTGTTTTGTGCAGTGGCCATCAATTTAGAGTACTACCCACGAACTCTTGAATTTCATCTATCCATCTCCGTTTTTGTCTTCCAGGTTTTCTTTTAGCTCCTCTTGGGCACCATTCTGATATTTTCGTAGTCTATCTGTCTGTCATCATGTCTTCGAGCTATGTGTCCTGCCCAAGTCCATGTCAGTTCTTTAGTTTTGATAATAATGTCCTTTACTTGTGTTTGCTGCCTAATCCATGTGTTTCTCCTCTTGTTCAACAGTTTGATTCCTAATATAATTCGTTCCATTCTTCGCTGTGTAGTTTTCAACTCCTCTTCCATTCTTTTGGTGAGTGCTCAAGTTTCACTTCCATAAGTCATGGTGGTGAGTATACATTGGTTCATTATTTTACGTTTCAGACAAATTGGCATATTGCTCCTCAGTATGTGACTATATTTCTTGAATGCAATCCGTCCGAAATTTATTCTTTTCTTGACTTCCAGCCATTTATCATTATTACAGCTAATGGCTTGTCCCAGATAAATATATGACTCCACCTTTTCAATTACTGCTCCTTCAATTATTATATCCCTTTCTGTGGCATACTTGTTCATCATTACTTTTGTTTTAGCCATATTCATCTTTAGTCCGAAATCCTTACTAACTCTGCATAACTGATTAAGATTTTCCTCTAATTCTTTACGATCGTGGCTTATGATCACAATGTCATCTGCAAATTGTAAATGGTTTAGGTGCTCCCCATTCACATTGACTACTTTCTGCGGCCAGTCAAATCTTCTGAAAGCTTTCTTATAGGTAGCAGTAAACGTCTTTTGAGATACCGTGCCTCCTTGTCGAATTCCTTTCTTAATTTTAAATTTGCTACTGCCTTTGTCTAGTCTAATAAAGGAAGTAGCGTCCTCATATATTTTCTTTAAAGTCATAATGTATGGCTTTCGTTGTCTTTCCAGTGCCCGAAACATTGACTTATGCTGTATGGAGTCAAATGCCTTTTAATAATCCACAAATGCCAGGCATAATGGTGTTTTATATTCATTTGCTTTCTCCATTAGCTGTGATATTACGTGAAGGTGATCCATAATTGAGAATGCGTCCTAAAGACAGCTTGCTCTTTCGGTTGATTTTCGTCAAGTATTCTTTCTAATCTGTTAGTAATGACCCTTGTGAACAACTTATAGATGAGGGACAACAAGCCAATTGGTCTATAATTTCCAATTTCTGATTTATTCCATTGAGAGACTTCACAAAATACGCCTAATGTATTTTGTGAAGAGTCTTGACAGTTTCTGTGTCATGTCTCTTCCTGCCAATTTTAACAACTCTACAGTATCTTCGTCTTCACCCGGGGCTTTCTGATTCTTCATTTTCTTCAATGCATACTCTACCTCATCAGGAAGGATATCGGGTATGTCGTATGTGTTGCTAATTTGTGGTCCATCTTCCCCACTGCTTGCATCATTTCCTCGCTGCTTATATAATTCTTTATACTCTTCTGCTATTTGAATTATACCTTGTCTGCTATTTATAAGTATGTCATCACTATTCTTCAATTTCAGTATCATTTGTCTTTCCATATTACTGCTCATGACTGCTGATTTAAGTCATTTGTTTTCCGTTAATGCTTGTTCTACTTTTCTTGTATTAAATCTTCTTATATTTTCTCTGAGTCTCTTTCTAATGGTTTTGCATAACTAATTATACTCAATTTTGTCCTTGTCAGTGTTTATCTTGATCTTGTCTTCATCATGACAAGTGTTTCTTGACTAATTTTTTTCTTTTTTGGATTTCCTTTTTGCCCATAGGTTTCTCGACTTTATCACTTTTGGAAAATTGTTGTATTCTTCGGCGATATCTTGGTCCTGAAAGGTCTTCAAAAGCCCAAACTTGTTCTTAAATTCCAGTACATACTGTTTTTTCTCATCTTCTCTTATCTAAAAAACCTTTGTATTATTTATTCGAGGCAACTATTTTCCTTTCTTTTTTTGTATCTATATGAAGTGTACATCTTACCGTTCTGTGATCACTTCCAACATTTACCTTTTCAGAACAGTAACATCGTTCACAATATATCTTCTGTTAGTGAGGATGAAGTCGATTTCATTAGTTGTTAATCCATTTGGGCCCTTCCATGTCCACATTCTCTTCACCCTTTTCTTGAAAAAAAGTGTTCATTACTGACATTCCTCGAGATTCTGCAAATTCCACAAAATCTTTCATCTCTTTCATCAATTCCAAAATTTCCTATAGTTTTCCTTTCTGTGTTGTTTTGTCTCCTTCCAACCTTAGCATTGAAGTCCCCCATAATGCTGTTGCGCCAGTAAACCCAAAACCAAACCAAACCACCATAATAACGATGTAGTCAGTTTTCTGTTCATCTAGAAGTTTCTCAATTTCGGTGTGCATTTCTTCATCATCATTACTCGATGATGGTGCATATATCATTATAACCTTTAGTTAAAATATACCTCTTAGAAATCCTGAGTAGTAGTCTTGAATCCCTTGGTGATGTACTTTTAAATTCCAAAATGTTGTTTTTTATGTCTTTATGGACCAGACAGCCAATTCTACTTTCGCTCTTTTCACTCTTTCCATTGGTGTAAACAAATTTCAATTTGATGAACTTATAAGTGATTCATTTCTTCTTCTTGTTTCAGCCAAGCCGATGATATTCCAATTCACGTTTACTGATTCCTTTTCCAGTTTTAATATCCTATCTTTACCGATGAGCGATCTTACGTTGTAACAGGCCAAGTTCAGTTTCTGTGCACGACGGCAGCCTGGTCGTACCCAGAGATTCTTAGCATCCTCTGCTTCCACTCTGTTCCTCTCGCTGCCGTAAGAGGGGGAGTAAAAGCCGCTGGGGACTGAAGGCCATTTTTTTCGTCGTGTTATGTGCTGGAGGGTTTAGTCTTTATCTCTTCACGCTGACGTCTTCCAGACGTCTTGAAGATAGCCACTCTACACGTTCGTTGCCACCAAAGTGACGTAACAGGGCTTACCATCGAGAAGTTGTGCATGAATGGGTTTTAGGGAGGCAGGCCAGCCGGACTTCTCCTAAATCTTCTAAATACCTGTTCCCCTCTAAGCCTCATATATACTATATAGCCTATATAAAGTATTTTTTCTATATATAGCCTATATATATATATATAGGAAATACACTGAGTGATCACTGAATTATGACAACCCCTATGAAAATTGATTGCGACCCGTTGACCACGTGAGGTACGAGAGTGCGGAGTTAGTCAACCTACGTAGCATCGATTTGTATGAGAAATGTAAATAATTTAATGCAAAAATATAAAGCTAAGCAAATTGTGACGACAGAAAAAATATGTAGGGCAACCTGTATTTGTAATTACAATATTAATTTAATGTCAATTTTATTTTCAAGTTACTGCTATTAAGTGAATATAATTTTCTAAACAATGTCATTATTTTAAATATCAAAAATTTGTATAAAATTGTACGCTGTATTTAAAATATATATATTTGTACACCCTCCTAGCCCACTGGCTGCTCAGGGGGTGAACCTAAGGTTAATAAACAGATGATAATAATAATAATAAGGTGGTTCAGTAGGTAGTAAAATTCCGAGCGTGATGGGTAAAAGGAAAGATTTATCGAACTTTGATAAAGGACAGATTGTGGGTGCTCGACGAGCTGGTGCCTCGATTTCCCAAACGGCTGAAATGATGGGGCATTCGAGAGGCCGCCGTAGTTAAAGTGTACCAGGACTGGCGTCAACATGGTGAAACAACGACCCGACGTCAAAACTGCAAATGTCAGCGAAAGGTTGATGTTAGAGGTGAGCGCTGTGTCCAACGACTCGCATAGGCGAACAGGCGCAGCACTGTTGAAGAGTTGACTACCCAATACAACTTGTGCCAACCCGGAACAATATCTGGCATGACCATGCGTCGCACGCTCGCACGTATGGGCTATACCAGCAGACGACCCCTATGATATCCTCTCCTAGCCAAGATTCATCGGCGTAAAAGACTCGCCTGGTGCAAAGAGCATGTAAGTTGGACGTTAGAAGACTGGAAGAAGGTGTGCTGGTCGGATGCACGTTATTTACTCCACACCGTGGATGGCCGTGTACAGATTTGGCGTCAACAACATGAGGCTGTTCACCATCATGCATGGTATCAAAAGTGCAGGTCGGTGGAGGCGGTTGTATGGTGTGGGGCATGTTTCACTGGCAGGAACTTGGACCCCTGGTGCATGTGAAACAACGTATAACTGGTCTCCGCTATCGTCAACTGCTTGCTGACTGTGTACATCCTGTATGTTACACTTTTTCCCGAATGGTGATGGTGTCTTCCAAGATGACAATGCGCCGAGCCATCGGGCACTTGTTGTGCAGGAATGGTTTGAGGAACAGAGTTCTGACTTGCAGCATATCGATTGGCCTCCGAACTTCACCGATATCAATCCCATAGAGCACTTGTGGGACACTATGGAAAGTCATATCAGACGTCTGAATACACCAATCACCTCCATACCTGCATTGCTGGACGAATTACGCTCAACTTATTGGCCATACCTCCCGAACGCTTCCGACATCTTGTTGAATCAATGCCACGTCGGATAGCTGCTGTACTGAGGGCAAAAGGAGGACCTACGAAGTATTAGGTAGGTCAGTGTATATAGCCTATATATTTCAGATGAAATTTATCCACTATCTTTCCAGACGTAATCCCATGTTTTACCACAGAATCTTCTACCGGAATCTCTGTTCCTACTTTAAGCTTTCATCTTTGGAAATTCTGCGAAATGTTCTTGATCTAAAACCGTTGTACCATACCTTCGCTGGTTCAACCTACCTGCCGTATCTTCTATGCCATATTGATCTTCACGCTCCAGAGGTGGCTACTAGACAGAAGACTACATTTCACATCGGTAACTCTAGGTTAGAGATATCCATGAACTCCTTCAAAAGAACATTGGCACTCATGAACAAGTTTTATCTGGATATTGGCTGTGAACAAGAAAGAGTTTCATAGAACCATTTTAGTATTAGTAATGGCCGCATGGTGCAAGGAAGCCTATGACTTATGCTGCACCAGTCAAAAAAAAAAAAAAAAAAACAAGTAATATAAAAATAAATTTTTTAAAGTCAATTCCTACTTAGGTCAACAACGAACTTTCGACTTCAAAAATTTATCAATTTTCGCAAGAATTGAACTCGCATTCTTCACCTTCACGTGAAAAATACTGAAATCCTTGCATTTTACCGATTGAGCTACTGCCTGTTGATTTCAATTTTATTCCTAATTTTTTTTTCTCCCATATAAAACTAAAATTAATTAATTTAATTTAATTAATGAATTAATATTTCAAAAAACTGTATTAACATCAAGTGTCATCCACTACAAGTTTAAAAAAATGTATTTGAACTTGAGTGGATGAATAAAAAGTATTTTATTAACGATTGAAAATTTGAACGAGATATATAAATATATATAGGGAGAATGTGAACTAATAGTAGGAATTGAAAAACGGAATAAAACAATGATAAAAAAAAAACAACGAATAATTAATAAAAGAAAAGGAAATGAAACCTATCATCCTATGCGTTTCTCTCACCCGAAAGTAGGTTGACTGGCTGACGGATGAGTTCTGGGTTAATGATGTCCTCATTAATTCGTGTGTATGTGATGATGTCTTCTGCAGCAACCTGCTCTCTGCTATTTTCTTCATGGCACTGAACTTGGCGTCATGAATACCCTTTTTATTTACGTGAATTGGACTTTTCCCGTTTGAATGAACTTTCATTGTACAAAGTGTGTTATTCTACTATTTATATTTGTTCTGTACAATCTTTGTTCTGTTATCTTTTTTCTGCTCTGTTATACACTTTAACTGGACGCATGCTTGTTGTGTATATTATATGTTAAAAAATAAAATAAAATATTACTACCCTCCAAAACGTATCCAGACACGAGTCAGTTTCACATTGACGTCACTGCCATTCGGTTCAATAAAGTTTCAGTCCCCCTTTGGCTGCCATGACACACACTCTCCTGTGAGTACATTTTTCTACTAATTCTGCGCCTGACATATCAACTTGTGTACATTGATTTCCATAAAACAATCTCGAAAAGCACTGGCGATATGGCACGCAGCATGGCCACATCGTAGGAGCATGACATTATGCAAAATGTTAAGGCAGGCATCATCAGCATTTTTGATTCGTCGCACAACTCATCAAGGGTCCGAGTCCACACAGGGCCAATCCCAAAATTTGTGGAGGTCCTGTGCAAAACTTATACGGGATATTTTTGTACTCGTAATAGTGATTTTTTAATTTTTCATTTTTTCAAATTTTATAGTATTCAAATTTTACAGCTCCGAATCTTGCTACTTCTACTGGAGGTAGTCCGAGTAGTGTTTAAGCGGGGAGCATTGTCGAGGCCACGTTATGTCAAGGATCTCAGTATATTCTTACCATGTGTACGCCATATCAAAAAATTTCATTACCTCATACAGCATGTCCCCCCCCCCCACTTTTTCTTACTGTTGAATACACCATGAATTGTCAAACTAATAGAGTAAGCTTATCTGCGAAAAGATCTAAACCTCCCAAACACTTCCTAGTTCATTTCACAAATATACGTGGTCTCAATTCTAATCTCAACGATGCCCATTTCCACTTGCAGTCTGCCAAACCCCATGTACTTTATCTGGCAGAACCTCAGTTAGCGGTTGATTCAACTACTGCTCATCTCAGTTGCCCAAATTATTCACTGTATGATTCCTTTCGCCTCAAAGGTAGTACTTGTGCATATGTCCGTTCCGATATTCCCTTGTCAGAAACTTGGTAATTTGGAAATCTCTCTACCTCATTGTCAAATTCATCTGTTGTCTCTACCGTTCTCCCAACTCCACTAATCACTTCGAGCTCTTCGACTTCCTGTCTTTGCAACTTGACTTTCTCCAGTCCAACTTTCCCTACAGTGAGGTAAATTTCCTTGGTGATTTTAAAGCACACAACTTCAGCTGGCTTCTGTTTTCTAGTCCCACCGACCCAGCTGTTCGAGATGCTGAGGCTTTTGCAATTACTAATGATCTTGCACAGATTGTTCATTTACCCACAATAATACCGGACAATCATAACCATACAACCTATACACTTGATCTTTTTCTCACAAACAACCCTTCTAAGTACACGGTCGAAGTGAGTAGTCCTTTAGACACCTCAGATCACAACTTGGTGATTGTCTCTTCTCCAATGGAACCTTTAACTCATGGCTATTCCCAACCTCGTGTTGTTTGGGATTACTAGAATTCAAAATGGGATGACCTGCGAGATTTCTTTTCTTCTTTTCCTTGGTCAGACTACTGTTTCAAAACTTCTGATGTCAACGTTTGCTCAGATCGTGTCAGTGAAATTTTTCTTGTAGGAATGGAATCCTTTATCCCACACCCCAATTAAAAATCTCGTCCTTTATCTAAACCTTGGTTTTCCAATAAATGTGCTAAGGCTGTTCAAGAGAAGAATGTTGCATATCGTAATTGGCTTGTTTCTAATTCTTAGGACATCCATAGGCTAGGATGGTATTAACTACATGCTGAGGTACGAATTGCCACATGTACCTGGGGCTACATTCCAGTATATGCGTGATTGCCGCCTTGCTTCACCCAGGAATGCGACGGAATTATGGACAGCGGTAAGCAAACATGGATGGAAATACCTATTGTTGTTGGTTTGATTTATTGGTGCAAGGGCTACTAAGGCCACAATGCACCTATTACAATATTATTTAGTACAGACTGGAAATACCTGTGGAACACTTTTGTGAACTAGTAGACTCTGCCTCGCCGTGTGACTGCCCTTATCCAGGCGAAAGGGGGCCTACTTGTTGCATGATCATCGTGCACCCACAGGGCAATGGACTCTTCTAGCTGGACAATGTGCTTCCCACACAGCCGTGACTAGAACAATGTTCGAAGAGCATTCCTCAGATTTTACCACCATGGAATGGCCTCCCCGTTCACCGGACATGAACCCTGTGCAGTATCTTTGGGGTGCTATGGAAAGGTCCGTTCGAGCTTTGGATCCTCCATCCAGGAATGCGACGGAATTATGGGCATCAGTGCAGCAAGCATTGATGGGAATACGTGTGGTACACTTGTACGCTTTCGTGAACTAGTGGACTCAGTGCCTCGTCGTGTGACTGCCTTTATACGGGCGAAAGGTGGACCTATCCGTTACTAGGTAGGTTTTCCAAATTTCTGTCCTCTCAGGGTGTAACTCATCAACCACGAAAGTAGAGGATCCATACTGACTTAGTTTTTTAACAAGATGATAGTGAGGGACACTGTCAAAAGCCTTAATTAGGTCAGTGTAGATCACATCAACCTGTCCACCCAGATCGACAGCGTCTAGAACCTGCTGCCAGATAGTGAGAAGATTAGTGGTAGTTGAGTGGCCCCTGGTAAAGCCATGTTGGCTGTCGCAGATGAAGTGCTGAAAATATTCCATTAATCGGTTGCGAATGATGGTGTCCAGAATCCTTGCCAGCGAGTTCAGAAATTAGTCTAAATTACAAGGAATTTAAGATACATGTAACAATAACACTATAAAATATAAGTACAGTACAATTATAAAAAAATCTATGTGAAGGGCTTATTAGAAAAAATACCGTTTCTACAATGTGACCAAAAGTGTAGAAACACTAATATAGCCAAGGTGTTTTATGGACTTTCATGTAAACTCTCTAAAATAATAGAAATCTAAAACCTGTAAATTAATTGAAAAATGCAGAGTCATGGGTGAGTTATGGTACGGTGTTATGGTAATACTATCAGATAACAGTAAAACTGAAATAAAATCCTATGTTAATAATGTAATTTAACCAAAATCGAAATTCTCCAGCCCCAAGTGATTGTATAGGGGCGACTGTATTAATCTGATAAAATAAGTAAATAAAACAAATGAATTTATGACCTTATATTGTGTGATACAAATCTTGTTTCAGAGATCCAAATAGGCGAATTCTATTCAAGAATAGGATATACTTCTGTAATAATATGTCAATTGTTTTATTGGAATAATCTGTTTTAATTTACTTTTTACAAGAATACTTTGCATACCCTTGCATTTGTTTTGTTTCTGAGAGCCTTATTAATCTCTTGTGTACGTTTCAGGAAGGAATCTGTGACAAGAATTCTGCACCAAGCGTGAGTTCTATTAGCAGAGTTCTCCGAGGAGGTAGAAGAAATTCAAGATCAGGAGACTCGGGAAGCGAAGGAAGCGACAGCGGAAAGAAGGCTGATCACAGCATTGACGGCATTTTAGGAGGTGAGTGGTTTAGTGATATCCATAACTAAGAAAAGTAGGTTCGTAACTACATGTTTCTCACCAAATTAGCACGCATACTATTTCCGCATCATTGTAATCGTGTAATATCACAAAATACAGAAATATTCTTGTAGTCCATAATTTGTAGACTTGTAATCTAAGAGTGTAAACAAAATTTTATTTATTTTTTTATATATCATCGTCTTACATCAGGGTTGTTCAATTTGTGGATTGCATGTGGCCTCTCCAAACAAGGAATAAGTAGTAAACTCATATACCCTCACAGAGAACTCACTCCGGTATGTATTAAGCTCCGAAGCAACTAAAGGCTATGAGGAGTCAGTAAATGTCTGTAATTGCATGTATTCTTCAGTCGAATTGTCTGTTTACTTGCTGATGAAAAACCCAAGTTTCCGGAATAAAAAACCGTGCAACCCTCGCCTGAGACTGGACAACTCAGCCACCTTGTGAAAAAGTTCCATAAAAATTCCTAGCGTCATTGATGAGATTCAAACCCAGGCGTTTTCCAGCGATGTGTGAAGGACGGTGATTACATTAGCTGTACTACCAGCGTGGCCAACTTACTCTAAATGAAGTATTTGTTATTGTGTAGTTGTTATGAGTGGAATTGGCTTTTCAGAATAAGGTGGATGCTGTATTTACGTAATTCTAGGAAGGCAGGCCCAACTCAACTTTATCGAGAATATTTTTATTTCTTATTACTACTATTAATGGTAAATCCAGTTTGTTCTTAACGTTGGTGAGCGAGCGCATTACTTATCCTCTAAGGACAGCGCAGTACTGTAGTTCGAAAAGAATAAGCCATTGTAGTTACAGCAGCCCTTCAATGTCTTGTCTAAGGTTGTTAATTAGAAATGTTCACTTTTTCAGTTATTCCTATTTATTTCGAGAGCTTAGCTTTTATCCTATTAGGGATAGTTTTAAAATGCGATTTTTTTGTTCGTGGGATTTTTTATATAATAAGTGAGTATATTTTCTTACCTTTTTTGATCTTGCAAACTAACTGTGTTTTAACTGGTTATAACTGATATTAGAGGTACATCATATTTGATATTACTTTATCTTTGCGTTTGTAATATTTTGTATGCCATCGTTGAGCTTTCCTTTATCGGTATACAGCCATTATCAAGCAATATATTACAGAATCGTTATGAAAATTAAAGACATCCATGATAAATTGCATCTCATTATCAAAAGAGCTAACAAATACGACAGAGTTTCCCAATGTAGACAAAACTTAGTAAACCATTTTCTCTTTTTACTTTCTCACTATGTGTAAGTACAGTATGTTTATTTCTACGGATACTGTAATTATATCTGTAGATATATTAAGAATTATTAGCTTACATTTATTATGGGAGAAAATCGGAGCAGTTATTTAAAATTGTCACCATACCATACAGTGATGTAGTGAGGAGGACATTTACAATCTACGTTATAAAAAGCTATGTCTATTACATGCGAACTGAAGTTTGCATGTAATAGAACAGTACTTATCATCTTTATTATATCGAAATATATACAATGTTCCTACCACAGCAAAGGTAACACCAGGTAACACCAAGTAACACTTATAAAAACAAAACACAAAAGGAAAACAAATATAATCATATGCTGAGATCGGGCAGACAGGGAACTCAACAGCTGATGTCGACTCGTCTTGTCCTTGATTAGGTCGATCAGGGATCATCATCCAGTGCGTTTACAATGGGAAACGTGTCCCTAAGTAGAAATCTAACTCCCATGAAAAAATATCTCCTGGAAGCTACGCGATTGTCTATTGTACGGAGGCGAGGACGTGAGCGCAGGCTTGGTGGAGGAATCGTCCAGGCACACATATCCCAAATATTAGGATCCGGGATCCGTTCCGTCACCATCTGCAGCATAAAGGAAAAACGTCGCTACTGAATGAAGAGTTTATCCGTGGAATCATGAGCGCAGCTGCCATACCGGCCCAATCTACAGATATATTAGATAATTACAGTGTACTCTCTGTCCCCTGTTTTTTCTCAATTGCAGGATGGGAAGACAGTCTAAAACGACACATTAAAGCGCGCGTGCACACACACACACGCACTCACACGCACACATAGAAAATAGTTCAAAATCCAGGTTCAGGTGTCCAAGTCCGGATCAAAGTGTCCAAGTCCAGGTTGTAAATAATTGTTAACCCACTTCAAATTCCACAGCATCATCAATTAAGATGGCTGTAGCAAACCGTATCAAATCACAAATCAAATAACGGTGAGTACGGAAATCCTCACGGCATCAAGGAGTTCTTCAAGAATCTACATCCCAGAATCAGCTGGGATGTAGATTCCGCTAAGAAAAGCCTGCACCACAAGAACTCCACTGAGAAAAGTCTGCACCACAAGAACTCCACTGAGAAAAGTCTGCACCACAAGTAGCCGCCTAGGACAGAACTCAAAGAGCTGGAGCGCTGTAGTATCACGAACTAGTACAAGGAGCTGCACGTGACAATCACAGTAATGATGACAGCACCATGAACTGCCAGGGGATATTAAGAGGAAACCAACAGCGTCGATTATGTGGATGCGGAAGTGGGAGTAAATGAACATAAAAGTAAACGAAAAGTAATAAAAGAATTGAATTAAAAATTAAAATACCAGGAGTAAAAGAAATTGCACCATCCGCTGTGCAGATGGTTCAGTATTAATGGTAAAAAACGAGAACGATTTACAAAGAAACCTACATAATTTTAATAAGAAAGTAAACCTGTATAATATGGAAATATCCATAGGAAAACAACAAAGAGCTTAACAATAACAAAATAACCATTAAAATAGTTCTTTCGCTATTGCTAAGTAAATAAACCATTAACTTGTAAATTAGAATTAGAAGGTAAGATAATAGAACAAGCAATGAAGTTTAGTTGTTCTTGGAGAACAAAGAAATAGTTTAGGAATAACTCAAGAAGAAAAATAAAAACAAAAGAACAAGCATTAAAAGCGAATAGAATATCGGGAAAGCTAAATAATATGAATTGGAACAATTCAAATATCAGGGCGCTAAAGTTGAATATACAAAACAATAGTAAGACAGAACAGTAACGTATACAGTTGAGATAAGGAGCACAACAGCAAAAATAAAACGAAACTATAGGTTATAAAACATTAAGGAAAATAACCAATAAAACATTAAGAGGTAAAGTTAAAAGTGAGGAAATTAAAAAACTATATAGCACGATCTATTAATGAGTGGATATATAATAGGAAAAACAATGGGAAGAGCTTTTAGACAGATTGGAGAACAGGCGGATAAAAAAAAATTAAAGACCTAGAAACCCATAGGCGAACAAGTAAAGGAAAATCAAGAAGATGAAAAAATAGTCTAACCCATAGGCGCACCCGCGGTAATGGTGGTGTAGGGGGGAACGAGGGGATAAATTCCCCCAGAACCTTTTGTTTTATATTGCATAATTGTACTATCACGTGTTTGCGCTTGTAAAAGTAAGCTACCAGTGTGGAACGCATGAATTCCACTCCCCGTAACAAATTTTTTGGCTGCGCCACTGATTTATCCTAAACCCAACAAGCAGAATGCTTGAATATAAGAGGAACATAAAGGAAAATGTTTAACTTAAAACTTATGACAAAACCTCTTATTCTTCTGTGTTTAGTTTGCTCTCGCCGTTACCAGCCGAAAACGAATTATAGTAGCCATACAATCAGTTCGAATAGGTTTAACATCCCCTCTTCCGTGCTTGTTTCCAAAACGAGGAACCGTGCTAATCGATAGCAGAAGTCGCCCGACGAATGCCACAGTTGAGGTAGTGGTACAATAGGCTATCTCACCACCCAACTGGCCATGTTTGTGTAAACGTTTCTCCTGTTCCGCCTTCGTCCTTCACCTCTGTGGGCACTCCTTGGCGGTGATAAATGGATTTGTTTGTTTGTTTGTCAAGCCACTCATGTATGAAGTACAAACTGCAGGGAAAGAGATGTATAAAAAATCTTATCTCTTTCGATAAAATAGCTTTCTTTTGTTAGAAAATCGAGAAGGGTGAAGTCGGAAATAAGAATTAAAAAGTAACTGAAATGAAAATAAAACTAAAAAAGGATTAAACGAAAAAGTGAAAAAAATTAGAACATGAGAACGATTAAAGTCAGAGCAAGGACAATACGACCAATGTCCAGGTGTTGACAAGTAGACATACATAAATAGAGTTGTTCGCTTCCTCTTCACTAGGAACGAGAGAGCAAAATATTCAATCCTTTCACTGGGTGCAGTGCAGAATCAGCTTGCTATAAGGCTCTTATAGCATTTAACCAAACATGTTTTCTCATTACTGGTAATTTCTGAAGCAAATTTTACAGTACAACGGCCAGTGAATATTCTATTATGAAAAACACTTCTTTGCTTAAGTTAGGGAACTGCATTCAAAATCTAAAATATTTAAAATATGCATGCAAAAATTATTATTATCAATTTATTTCCAAAGAAATGTCCCTTTACAGCTATCCAGCTAGAGGACACGGGTTACATGATAATAATGAATAAATATTGCCATGCTATTTACAATCTATGTACAGAGTACTCAAATGAATTGATACAATAGCAGTATTGGCTTTAAACAGCATCTGATTACATAAATACAACATAAATACATAATCGTAGATACATAAAGACAACAATAAGTGGATAATATAGCATCACAGAAGGTATATCACCTAGAGTTTGACCAGGGCATGCATATTTGCAAGAGAGATGGATCTGTACGTTTTGTCCTTGCAAAGCTTCTGACAGTCAATGGATAACCTGTTAAATATTTCCATGGAATTAAATGAAAACATGTTATCCAGGGAGGTCATGCTACGCAGTTTGGATCTGTATGCCAGTGCGCTGGTATGAATTCTATTAAGATCTGACGGTCTGGGAATGATATCCCAGATATCAGGTGAGCTTAATTTTCCGGATAGAATATGGGCGAAGATCACGAGGTTCCTGCAGATTATATGATACTTCCAAGGTAGCATATATGACGTAGCCCAGTGGTCAGGAGCGAGAGTGCATAGCACGCGTTCCTTGAGTGGACCGCGGTTCAAGCCCGTGACTACTAAATACGATAAATATTTGTATTGACGATTTATTGTAAACTCTACTGACTTGGTTGTCGTGCCGGAATATAAACAGAAAATATATTTAGATTAGAGCATGACAGATTTTGAGATTGTAGGTGGTAGGCATGTGATCTTATTTAGCCATTTTAAAATCCAGTATTCCAGGGATAGGAACCTGGTTTGGTAAGATGGAGGTGCCGAGGGCTATATCGTTGAGGCATACATTGGAATTGGGGTTATGCAACGAAGAATATAGTTAATGATAAGATGTGGGTTATGGAAGTTGGAGATCTCCTGTTTCACTGCCCATATATCTGCATATGTTTTTTTACGAATGGCATTAAAATGAGGCAAGAACGTAAGGTCTCTTTTTCCACGTGAGGCCCAAATCTTTATGCTGGGTGACTTTTCTAACTAGGGTGTTCCCAATCATGATGTTCACATCGTTTATGTTCCGCTTTTTGGTTATAGTAAGTTGAGCAGATTTTTCATTGTTAATGGAGAGTCCAATCGCGTTAAGGTAATTTTCCAATTGTTGTAACTGTCGGTTGGAGTTAGCGTGATTTGCGAGGAATGGTTCTAACGACGCGGCAGACAGGGCGGCAGAGAGAACACCCCCTTGGGGAAGCTCTCTGGAGCAGATAATTTGATTATGATGATTATGATAAATAATAAAAACTGATTTAGTCTAAAATTAATCTAAAATTCTAAAAATTTAACATATCAACCCCACTTGGGCGGGAAAAGTCTTTCTCAGGGATTAATGTAAAATATAGAAAAATTATTTAATTTATACACTGTATTTCAGATCTAAATTATTTAATTTAGATCCTACATTTATGATCCTATTACATTTCAGGTACTGAAGAAGAGAAACTATCTTAACTGTATGCTAACAGAGAAATTAGTCAATTTCTTACAGTAGGTTGTTCACTTGCTTCCGCCACTTTTATGTAGGCTAGATTGAAATAATGCTGTCTATATCTGAGCGAAGGTGCTAGTTGAATAGCTGCCACATCATCTCTGACTGTCGGTAACATGTAGGATGAGCTGGAGAGATCGCCAGTGTCACTGACATCATCTGGAAAAAAATAAACCAGGATCTGTATCTGCTGTGAAAAGATAGTTATAGAAGGATGAAGATCTATTGGTAAATTTGCACTTTTCTGGCCAAAATTCTTTCAGACCTTTTGAGTAGAGATTGGTTAGTTGATTTTTCACCAAGGAAACTAAAATCATGAGGCGTCAGTTAATATGTCTGAAAACTGAGTGCTCTCTGTAGTCATCTTGTCTATTTTTGGTATAAAAAACCTGAATTTCCAGGAGAAAAAACTATGCAACTCTTGCCCGAGGCTGGCTAATTCTTTTACGGTGTGAAAAAGACCATAAAAGGCTTCAAGAATATTATACCCACTAATAAAAAAGCTCCATAAAAGGCAAGGGAAATTATAACCACTATATTAGCAAAAGGGCTCTGAGTGAGGAGGGGTGTCATCATCATCATCATCATCGCTAGACGTTTTTAGTATTAGTATTAGCAGTGGCAAAGAATGCAAGAAAGCAAGCTTATGGAGCATCAGCTAAAAAAATACCCGCCTAACACGTCTATCCCCTCCAAGAATTTGCCTAGTTCTTCCTTGAATTTATTCAAAATTATCCATTTACACAAAGAGCAACAACAGATGGAAGTTTACTCCAACAATAAACCACCGGCTGGATGAAGGCAGGCTTCCACTCATCTATCTTCATCCATCCATCCTTCCTCAATTTGAATTTATGTCTCCTCGTGTATGTAGTTTCAGCAAGAGGAAGAATGCCATCAACATTAAGCTTACTTAATCCATTCAAGGCCTTAAACACCTCAGTCAGATCTCCTAGCAGTTACTTGTCTCAAGACGCTGCAATTTGCTGAATTAACGCCTTTCTTGGTAAGAGCATTCGTTAGTATTAATCGTGGCAAGGACAAGGGGACAAGGTATTCTTGTATTGATTGCGGCCTCCAGGGTTACCCCTATATACCGCTGTAGCATCTGTAGGTTATTTATAGCCGGCAAGTGTGTGTAAGTGTGTGTGTGTGTAAGTATATATGTGTGTTGTGATGGTTGTTGTTTGCCGGCCCTGGAGTCTTAGCAGCCGGGAGGCAGGGAGCAAGCTACCTGCGTCCCGACTCCCGTCCCTAGCCACGTGGAGGCGCTCCAGGAACTATCTAAATTACACTTAGTGGGATTCCAACAAGTGGAATCCCGGTTATAGTAAATAATGAATAGGGAGGATAAAGTAGGAGAAAAGAAAGTAGAAGAAGAAATGAGAGCAAAACACTCTCTCAGGAAAAGAAGAAACAGGAAAGAGGAAAACACTAGTTGGAAAATCTAACAAGCGAGAGAGCTTGAAGAGGTAAAATTTTGAAGCCTGAAGGCTTGTACATTTGAAAGAAAGATTCCCCAAGCCGGGAAGGAAGCCCAACTTGCACCGACAAGGGGAAAAAGAAAAGTCTCAAGGAAAGAACATAGGTAATGTACAAGTGGCTATTAGATAGCCACTTAAAAAAAAAAAAAAAGAATAAATTAAGATAAATAATAAATACTTATGTCACCGATATGAAACATAGCAGTAAACATATTAACAAATTACACTGCATAAGCAGAGAGTAAAATATACAATATTTACAAAGTAATTAAAATCTTGGCTGAAAATTAGTCAACCAAGAAATTAACAGAAATAGTCATCCAGAAGAAATGTAGAAACATATATACAAAACACAAAGAGACAAACAGAACTCACCCAAGGCAAATATATGCCAAAGGCAAAACCAATAAATACTGTACAAATAAATTAGTTAACCGAATCAAAAGCAATTCTAAATTTAAATCTAAGTATAACAGATCAAAATAATAAGTTAAGTATTAAACAATAATTAATTAATATGCAGAGAAGATGTCTCTGCACAAGTAATCTAATCTATAAACATATGTACATAACCAGCAAGTGCAAAGCTGCTACCACAAGCTGCGAAAAACAAAACTTGTTTCAAATAACAAGACACGTAGAATTAACAATAATGCATAGGTAAGCATTAAAAAAAAAAAAAAAAAAGGATGTCAATTGCCAACAAAGCAATTGGATCTGAGAGGGCGGGGAGAGGTCCATCCCACCCCTCAGAACCAAAACCCATTTACAACAAAAAATGCTAGACTAAGAACTATATGGTACTAGCAAAAACCCAACTGATTGCAGCTGCAATCAGGCAGGAAAGAAAAATACAACAAATAATCAGCCCCGCAGGAAAACAAAATTAAATCAAAACACAAGCAGCAAGAAAAGCAGCCAGCAGTAAGACAGGCTAGAGAGGAAAATCATCTCACTCAACCAGAACAGCCAACTGAAGGTTGGATCTGAGGGAGCAGGGAGAGGTCCATCCCACTCCTCAGAGCCAAACAGACAACGCAAGAAGAGAAAAACTGTCTCTTCAACATAATGAGCTAACTACACAAGTAATGTACAATATAAACATTTAAGATTAACTGCTGATTTAAAACACAATAAAATCAGTTACTCTCAATTCTGAGAGCAAACAACAAATCAAACAAAAGCACCATGATATTAACAAGATAATTACAGTATTTACAAAATACATACAATTTAACACAGAAAATCATTTCAGGCAACCCGGACAGAGTTCGAAGTGGGAGAGGGGAGGTCCATCTCTCCCACTCGGCCAGGCAAAAACCTGAAACAAGTCTCCAGAAAAAGACGCAAAAACTCTGCGTCCAAAACACAAGACAATTTAGGCAAGGAAGAAACTCCTCTCGAAAAAAAAAAAAAAAAATCAATACAGTAATATATATAAATATTAAGAACAAATAACGAAATCAAGGGTTATTCCTTGATAAAGCCGCTCTTCTCCGGAAGACACAATTAGCAAAAGAAGAGAAGGCAGAAAGAGAGTCCGCCGACCCAACCAGGCGCCAAAAATCATCTAAATTATATACATTTGTACAGATAGACAATTGTTGTCTTAAATCCACATATAAATTACAATGTAGGACAATATGTTCAACCGTCTCCTCAGAGCCACAAGAGCAGAGAGGAGAGGGGACGAGTCCAAATCTATATAAACGAGAATTAATTCCATGTCCCGTGATTAAGAAAGTGGGAAATAACCCAAGTTGAAGCCAGTTAAAGTTTTTATCTTTAATAAAAACACGAGGAAAGAAAGCGTATGTGATTCTGCCGAGAGAGGAATCATCCCAAGAGTGTTGCCACTCTTCCAAAGCAAGATTGGAAAGTCTGGCCAGATCAACATTTGTAGAGTTCTCATAATTATTAGCAAAATCTCCCACCGAGGCAGGAGAGAGAGATTTCCTATGGTAAGACAAGAAATGCAATATAATTTCCAGGTAGATAGGGAGACGACCATTAATAACAAGCAGGGCATCAGTAGAAACAGTTCTACATGCCCTGCAAGTATAGAGAAGGAAGGACCGCTGCGCCTGCAGAAGGTATTTTTGGACCAGTGAATTAAGAATTCTGAAGCCCCAAGCGCCAGCACCATAGCAGACGATGGGGATGAAGATACACTTGTAGTAAAGACCAAGAGAAGACGACTTAAGATTCCAGAGGGAACGGGCAAGACGCAACAGCCAGCCGGTAAGAGAACGGATTTTCTGCCGAAGGTACTTACAATGGGGAATGAAAGATAAACGATCATCAATCACCACCCCAAGGTATTTATATTCACTTACCAATTTAACAGCCTGGTCAAGAATTTTAACCACAGGGGGACGATTACGATTCAGTAGGCCTTTCAGAAGAACCTGTTTAGTTTTAGGGTGGCAAATGATGCAAGAAAGTAAGCATATACAGCATCATCAAAAAAAAAAAAAAAAAAAAAAAATCAAAAATCCCATTTCACCTATCCATCCTCGCCACTAGTTTGGCCAATTTTTCCTCGAATTTATTCAAACTATCCACTTCCACAATAAAGGATGGTAGCTTGTTCCAGAAATCAACCACCCGTTGAGGAGAGAGAGAGAGAGAGAGAGAGAGGGAGAGACTTTGTCTATTATTATATTGTACAGTAATTTATTTATGGGCGTGAGAAAGCAATTGTTGAATAACAACCTTCCGAATATCGGAATACTGGAAGTGGAATTAAAAATGCTACTGCAAAGGACTACTACTAATTTTATTCTTGGCTTACAATGATGCATTCTGGATCACGAACAGGAATGTGTACGTTTCTGTTTTCGTTTCACCGTTCACTCCAACATTCATGCCATTCGTTTCGTTTTTCGTTTTTTCAAAGAACAGTAAGTCAATAAGGCCTACTCCATTAGTTCCAATGCTATGACTCACCTTTTGTCCATAGAAAGGTTGCCTGAACTTATTCAGGTAAGGAGGCTTACCACCACACTCAAACTCCTCGCCAGCCTTATATCTACATTTTCATTCTGGGACTCCTGCAGGCCTGAGTATCCCGCTTACTGTTCTCAGAGCCGTCCCTAAATTCTGTAACTCTCATAACCGCCTTCCACTTTGTTGACCGATTTCTACCACAACAAACTCTCTCGTGTATGCAAGCCCTCATAAAATCGCCACTGACCGCGTCTGCAGAAAGAGCATTCTGCGCAAACTTTTCGTAACCTCAGGCCTCCTTCAGCTGCCTGCCATACACTCCGCTCCATTAGCGCCAATAACTGGACTGAGCTGGCCAAATATTTATTTGCAGAGTTCCACAGGAAAATATCCACGAGACTTACTACTCCAATTAGTAGATGCCGCAGTGCCTAGTTAAGAATGATTATGTAAAATTTTGTCTCAAATGACGTAACTAGAAATCAGCATTAACTGCACACCAGTTTTACCAATTACTTGATTTTAATATGTATAATGTTCTTCTATATTGTACTTACTTCATTATGTAAATATGTCCAGATGTATTTCTTACAGTTTACTTATTATCATTTATTATTTACTTATTATTACTTCATATTTACTAATTACTTATTCTTTAAATAAATTTAATATTAGCTAATCATGAAATGTTTCTGTAAAACCCCTGGTCTTAAAGTCGTGAATGGTTAAATTGCTATATAGGTAATTAACGTACAAACAATAAGGAATGAAAAAAAAGATGGAGTGAAATAGATTTTCTGACCTGGTCCATTCTCGTTTAGTTTGAACAATTGACATCCCATTTCACCTAGCTTTTAACAGATGATTTATCCTTTCAGTAACACTGATACCTTTACCGTCGTAAATAATTTGTTTTATCAAATTTACGGTAATTAGATACGTCATTTGTAAGAGTGAAAAGTTTGTTCCTCTGGTTACTTTTTTAATGCAGTTTTGATATCTTATAAAATCAGTTTATTTATCTAATTTTTTAATTACAGGTGTGTAAAAAATATAGAATAAATATTTTCGGTGTTTTGTTATTTATTATTGATTTGTTTAGAAATCTATAGTTGTGAATTGATTCTGTGATTTGAAGAGTTTTGTTTAAAACTGAAGTCATGAAAATTATTTACCTAATTAATGTATTAAGCCACAACATATTGGTTTCGAAAGAGAATTTTATGTAAATTATTATCCTGCTGTACAAGTATGCACGTAGAAATACAAGTAGGGATCGTATCCCCAGGGGCTCACATCTGGTGAGTATGGGCTTGGCACACCCAGGGTCCTGAGCTGGATATCATCATTATTCTCTTTCTTGGTGATTTTCTTCTACTCTCTCTCTCTCTCTCTCTCTCTCTCTCTCTCTCTCTCTCTCAGGGTAACTCGGGAATTTTTTTTATTTTTTTTGGCTGGTGTGTTGGAATGATACTTTCTAAAATGGGCAACTTCATCACTATGTATGGAGTGAAAACAGAGCGCGACATAAAAAAAACCTTTTATTGAAAGATATGAAATGTTGAGTAGAGCGACTTACAGTCTGCATATGACAACTGGTTTTTTGCGAAACAAAATTTGTGACCGTTCTGTGCACTCCCCTCCACCTTTTTGGCTGTAACAAGATTAATTACTCACTTTAAGACTACACTTTCTGTTCCATAATTTTATTATAGTAAGTCGCAAACCTCATGATATCATTTGAGAGACCAAGTAGGTTGTTGTTTGGTTTTTAGGAGCATTAGCAACTAAGGCCATATTGCTCCGGGGATATGCGGTGGTCATTCACTGACCTTTCCGCATCCTCCGTATTTGGTGGCTCACGGGCTCGAACCCCGGTCTAATCAAGAAGCGTGTGCTACGCACTGCTGCTCCTGCCCACCTGGCTACGGAGGCGCAGACCAAGTAAGAGGTTGCGACGTCCTTAGTGTGCAGTTCTTACGTAGCGAAAATGAACCTCTATCGCAGCGGATGATATGAACTTTATAGAAAACAGATAAAAATATTATAA
Source organism: Mastigoproctus giganteus (assembly GCF_048544385.1). Taxonomy (NCBI): domain Eukaryota; kingdom Metazoa; phylum Arthropoda; class Arachnida; order Uropygi; family Thelyphonidae; genus Mastigoproctus; species Mastigoproctus giganteus. Next base: position 123,889,327 of record NC_143584.1, on the reverse strand, counting down.
ATAAAATGAGCTGTTCACTTCAGGAAGCGTTAATAAATACTTCCCCTGGTTGTCTATGCGTTATAAATACATGTCATAGTTTTTTTTTATAGGATGTAAGCCTCCAGAGTCTTACACTCTGTTAAAAAAAAAAAAAAAAAAGGATTTTTTTATTTCCCAAATAAAGCATCAAGATTGATTTATACCCCCTTCTATACCGGCACAGTGTGCAGTGCGGCACAGCTCGTACAATACTTCACGCAACCAATGAATATATTTTCATTAATGTTAAAAAGTCAGGGAAATTGATTGGTGAGCTATATCGGTTACATTCCAGAACAAATGGAAGCAGTTCAAAATTCTATCACAATGTGGAGAACCGTTAAAAATTAAGTTGTGAAAAAGGTATAAATAATAGGGACAACATTAAGTGCGCATGTGACATTTATAGAAAAGTAAAACGAATGGTGAACGAATGGTCTTCGAAAGAATTCGATGCTATTCAACGCGTAAAAGAATTGTGTTGTGGCACACTGTACTTAGCAAAAAAAAAAAAAGAAAAAAAATTACCATAGGGAACGGGAAAATAATTCTCTATCTCTTTAAAGTATTAAGAGAAAAACGCCGTCTCTCCAATAATATTGTGGAAGGCAAGCAAGAAGTCACTTTAGGACCATACACACTCAAGCAAACTTGTAAGACTTGCTCGGACCTGCATCTTGTTTTTTTGTAAAATACTAATTAATGTGCCATTTTAGCCATCTGGCTGTTTTCAAGGGTAAACACCAGTTGGAAATAAGCTAAAACAGATAAATAATAAACTTTCTGTTATACTCTGGGACGGGCATGTAAATTATAGAAATTTGCAATATAGAGAGAATACAGCAACACCATATTTAGCAATCACGTGAGCTGTAATTACGGTTAACTCAAACGCGTGTACTACTGTACCCAGGATTGGATTTGAAGGTTTTGGCCTATGAGGCTGCCAACAGTTTTTCCTCAATTTGAATCACTTATATAATGACTATCAGTTAATGACCCAAATTTGTTGTTGGTCTTAGCGGGGTTCTCTGCGCGGTCTCCTGGACCAGTGGGCCTCTGACTGTACTCTCGCTTTTGATCGCAGTGAATACGAATAGCATGATGACAAAGACATTCAAACCTGGTATGCATTGCAATGGATAAAATGAGAATTATCAGTCATAACAGCAGTGAATATTTCAACGGTTATTGACACAGGTCATTCTTAAAATACTCTCTACGAGGAGGGGACTCCTCGTAGAGAGTAGCGCAATGAATATATTATCATTACTGAATTGATTGTGTATACGTGAAATTATTAATATATTTCGTTTATTCTCTAGATGGCCGAGGACAGAAGAAATTAAAAAATAAATAAATAAATGACGAAACCAAATTATATTACCTTATAAAAATTTACCACTTTTTTGCGATTTGATTCTTACGAGTTTTCTGCTTTTCATTATTACTCGATTAGTAAATGTACTCGATTAGTAAACACCATTACCTCATTCCCGAGTGAATTGGGATGCCATTTTACAAAGCATATGTGAAAATGTAGCGTACACGGAAACTTTCTCTCATGCAATGTACCTCAGCAAAACATTGCAAACTCGTAAATATGATTCACATGTGAATCGTATTTACTGCGATTGCTTGTAGTAAACTTTCGATCTATTTGGAAGCATGAATTATTTTATTATAATATATATATATATTTGTTAAATTCTTTTCAAATTTTGGTTGTCGCGAGTTTCAGTTTTCGCTTTTTGCGCATTACGGAAAATTAAAAATTTCAGCATCATATTGTAGTTTGCAACCTGTGCTTTAGTAAGTTATGTTCTCTTGGTTGTTTGTTAGGTATGCAGTTTCTTAAAATATTACTTGTGTTAGTAACACAAGTAATATTTTAAGAAACTAGTTGAGATATTTTAATTTTTGTACCATTAATTGAATTTATTAATGCTTTTACAATCATTACAGATTTAGTTTCGTATTCAGAATTTGACACCTTACAAGGTAACAAAAAATTACTTTAAACGAATAAACTTGAAATGTGTTTTAATAGCGAGCGATACAAATCCTTTTATTCACGCTATTTTTAGCTCACCAATGATCGTCGCTAACGATTTATTTTTAAAAATGCTCTTAGATGATCATATTGTTATTTTGAGACCGATTATAATATGATCCTTGAGAACATTGCAACTATCGTGGAGAACTATCAAATTGTTAAATGCCATACTGTCGCAGCACACTTACAGAACTAAAGCCCAGAACTTTTGATACTGTACACCAGCGTTTCCAAAACTGTGTTCCGTGAGATTATTATTATTATTATTATTATTATTATCCATATGGTGCAAGAAAGCCTGAGGCTTATGCTGCACCGGCAAAAAAAAAAAAAAAAAAAATTCCCTATTACCCTGAGAGAGAGAGAGAGAGAGAGAGAGAGAGAGAGAGAGAGAGAGAGAGAGAGAGAGAGAGAGAGAAAGTAGAAAGGAATCACAAAGAAAGGGAAGAATGATGATATCCAGCTCAGGACCCTGGGTGTGCCAAGCCCATACTCACCAGATGTGAGCCCCTGGGGGTAAATGTGAATAAGTGTTCCGCGAAAATTCGTAATTAATAATTAAAAAATAATAATAATAAATTTTGCATATTTGCAGAGTACACCACTTTTGTATCATTATAATTTTTAACATTTTTTTTTCGGTTATTAATGTACTGGCATAGACTAATCAAATAGACCACGAACACTTTATTTTGGCAGGCTTTTGCATAGAGGTACTAGAAGTATGCGTAGAGGTAATACCATCTACGAAAAATTAGCAATATAGTGATCTAATATGCCATTCTTCTGCGATTTAGCCTGGAATACACGGGTTGAATGAGGAGGGGAAAGCGAACCGAAATCATAACTAAACTCACTTCCTTGTATACATTTTTTTTGATGATTTAATCCTATCTAAGCAGATGCTGCATTTTTTTCGTTTATACATAATTATTTTTTAACAATTTCACAAAGTTACATAAGGGCATAATGGTTTTAATAACATAGTGAATATTTAACAATGCACAAGCTGAATAAGCAACGAACACTAGGTTGGGCTATAAATGATTCCGGAAGATTTTTTTTAATCGTTTGTTATTAATAAACAAATTGTTAACACCGGTGTGACTCATAGCCAGTATATGAAGTAAATCCGTTACTCAATGAAATCGCTAAACCTCACTCTACATCCCTTAGTGGTAAAAGAACTTGTCGCGTATTATTGCATTTTACACAAACAAACAAAAAACTGTACCGTATAACAGCTCACCGATTGAACTAGAAACAGGCATCGCAAATTAGGTTCGCACGGTAAGATTGCCTGCAAACAAGGATTTGAGCGGGAAGTATTCTGGGAAAAGATGCTGTAACTAGTGTGAAGCTGGTAGGGAGAAAAATCCGTTGGTCATAGGTGCTCCAGAGAGTTGGGTTAAACGCAGCGTGGCCTCACGCGTATTAGGAGCACGAGACAAATCTCGGTAGCACTGTCTCCTCCCCCAATCCCCCCTACCACACACACGCACGCACACACACACACACACACACGCACACACACACACACACACACGCACACACGAAAGGAGCGATTTTAACTGTCGTACAGAATACAACATATATGGTGGGAAGATGCAAGGTGGGAAGTTCTCGTTGTCCCAGATGAGGCTGAACTAAGACAGCTGCTATAACTTGTCATAGGCTTCACCATTGACGAAAGAAGCGATAACAGATGGCTCTGACTACAACACACACACACACTGACAGCATAGGAAAAAGCCTGATCCGAAAATGTGGCTACATTTAGCAAATTTTGCATAGACTGTGGCTGTGAATCGCTCATTGCCGGCCTTAAGCTCTTTTATAGCCTTTGTCCGAGACTCAAGCCGCACGGCGATCTCCGGCAATCCCTGCACCTCCGTCCCGAAGTCACAGGGTTGCAACCAAGTATGTCGAATTTGCTTGGCCGTAGCTGCATCGGTCATGTTGAATAGAGCGTTCCGCTCATTTAGGGTCATTCTTCTCCGCGGCGTGGAGCTGGCGTCGTCCACGATCGCCGGATTTGGAGGGCGCTGGTACAACCTTTAGTATCCCCCCCCTCTTATATCTACTCGGGTGATATTATATATCATCCCGCCTGTCCGTTGGTTTGGGGGAGGGGGAGGGGAAGGGAAAGGAACCTTAGAATTGCTAGAAAACGTAACGTTTTCCTCGGAAAGAAGAAAGACAGTTCCTACAAATAGTTTACATCCAACATTATTTTGTAGGGGTCGCATAACAGCAGCGCCATCTATGATAGTTCGAAGAACATTACTTCACGCTTATTTCTAACACCTGTTTGTTCTCTTTTTTCCTCTCTAGATGTCAGCTCTTCATGTGTGCCAATAAAAGACAGCTTAACTGCTCGTGTTATTAGCGAAAGCAATAGTTGGTTTAGTGGCAACATTTATTTTTTCCATGGCTTTTTTCCCGTAACAGAGAACTTCCTGTAACTTATAGTTCAAGGTATTGCCATAAATATTCATCGATCATACTTTGACAAGTTAATGACAATTGCTTGCGCGACTCCTTTTGTCATGTTGCGTTCTGGTGCAATTGATATTTGTTACAAAACTCCTTTTTTTTTACACAGTTACTCCATTGTTTAGCTATTTGATAGGATCGACGATTTTTTACGTATTTTTTCAATCAGTTGAGTGTGCTAAAGTAAAAAAAAAAAAAAAAACTAGAAATGATATGACGCAGCATTAGAATCACTATAAAACTCAATTTTAGCTTTATCAGGTCTCCTAATTCATGTCCATCCCGGTTCATAATACTCATTGCTAATCCCATGCTTAGCTTTGACTGCCTTCCCCGTATTATCTTGACGACTGTTCCATTTCGTAAAATTTTCCATTTAGAACCCTGATTCATATAAATACGCGATCAAACTTATAATAACAAGTATTCAAAAAAATATATCTCGAAATTTGTGTATGGATCCTGTATAAAAAAATCAGTAAATAGAATAATTATATAATTTATCCAGCAACAAAATATAACGCTTTCCTTTTTTTTTTTTTTTTTTTTTTTTTTTTTGTAGATGTGCCAGTAACCATTTGATATTGTAATTTAAAGGCCTGTGGTACCGGGTTCCATTTATGAGAAAGAAATTCAACGCGACTGAAATAACAGTAACTGGGTTTTGTGTACGTATTCCGGCAGCTGACGAAGAGATACATGCTTAAATCTCGAAAGCTCCTGTTAATTACTTGTTAGTTACTTATTAAATCCAGTTACTGCTCTTCAGGTCGCATCGAATTTCTTTCTCATATGTGATATTGTTTTTGGTTTTAGTTGCAATAACAATATCAATTATTAATATCAGAATACATCAGTGTTAATATCAATCGTGGCAATAACAATATGAACTGGGATGAAAAATCTCCGATTAAGATTTCTCAACCTGCTGCCCATGATAATTTAATCTTATTTTTATATTCTTCTTTTTTTTTTTTACCCATGAGAGTTATCTAATACATACTGTTGTTGTAGGTAATTAGTAATTTGTACTGTACTGCACTTTACGAGTGTTAATTAAAATTTTCTATTTCAAGAAGCAGTTTATACATCGGCTGGAAACGCTAACTGCCTCTAGTTTAGCTCTTTGTAATATGTATTCTAATTACATTCTCTGACATTGAAGCTTCAAAACCCTGAAGTAACGGGAATACCGAGAGGATACTTATGGTAATGATAGCCAAGGATTTAAGGAGCACATGATAAAAGTTGCAGATACTAATGTGTGTGTGTGTGTGTGTGTGTGTGTGTGTGTGTGTGTGTGTGTGTGTGTGTGTGTGTGTGTGTAAACACATTTAATGACACAAATGGATGCTTACAATAGACAGATAAACATGATGTAGATCCACCAACGGTTGCGGATACATCGAGTTAAGTGTCTCGGAATTAAGTCGTATAGATGATGAATAGACTCTGCGGTATTTCCCACCAAGTGTCTTGCACCTGGTTCCCCAAAACATCTGTGGTCTTTTGTGGCTGCGAGTGGCTCTGTAGATGGCGTCCAATCATGGCCCACACATGTTCGATCGGGGAGAATCGGGAGGACCCGGCTGACTAAGACAGTACGTCCACACAACGAAGACACCCAGAGGAAAACTCTGTGGTATGTGTTCAGGCGTTGTCCTGTTGAAAAATGACGTCAGGCACCCCCAGTATGAAAGGGGAGAACGAGAGTTTTCAAAATCTCGGAGACATAGCGGCGAGCAGTAAGATTGCCGTTGATGAACACCAACGATGACCGACTATCAAAACTGATCGCTCCCCCACACAATAACACCAGCAGAGCATGCAGTATGAAGTTCAACAATGGCTCTAGGTCTAGGATCATTGTGTTCGCCTAGTCATCGCCACACGGGTATGTGGCGATCATCGGGCCCCAAGCAGAAGCGGGATTCATCGCTGAAGACCACTTTACGCCATTCTGTGTCCCAGGTGGCCGTGCTCGGTACCATTCCACGCTCTGTTGACGATGGTCAAAAGAAAAAAAAAATTATATTAGGGTCCCCCGTAAATGATTACATCTATCTATATATTTATTTTGTCTGTAAATTGCGTGTGTTCTCTGGTCGATTTGCCTGTTGCTGGATGAAAAAAAACACAGTTTCTGGGGGGAAAAGCCTTGCTATTTACTCCTGAGACTGACTAACAGAGTGAAAAAAGCCCACTAAAGTTCCTCGCGTCATCGACGGGATTCGAACCCGGGCCTTTTCCAGACGGTGTGGGGAGGACGGTGACGATACCACTGTGCCACCCGCGCAGACTGTTGACGATGGTCACAGATAATCGACGCAATGCCCAGTATGCACGGCAGCCCACTTCTGCTAATCGGCTTGCAACGATTCGACGTGTGATAGGATGGCAGCCAACTAATGTTGGTTGCCATCCTATCACAATTCTGCCATCCTGCGCGGAATTGGGAATTTCCCCCAATTCTGCGCAGTGTCTCTGTGATGCACACAGTTCACTGTAAAGGCAAGATTGTGTATGTGTAAGTGTTGAGTTTGTGCAGTGTAATGGTGGGTTATGTATGTTATGATGCCTTGGTTTCCAAGCGCCCTTTCTTAACCGCGGGGCGCTTGGAAATCAAAACACACTCCTGTTGCCTGTCACTGGGGAGATGGGCCAGAGCAGTAGGTAAGTAGACGTATGCGTACTCTGGCGGGGGCGAACCCTGGACGTCGCTGGGCTTGCAGGGAGGGCCCGAAAAATAAAAGATAGAAGAAACAGGAGGAAATGAAAGGGAGGAAGGCGTAAAAGCAGGAAAAAAAAAAAAAAAAAAAAAAAAAAAAGGTTAAAGGAAGCATGGAGTGATAGTTTGAGTTTGGGACAAAAGGGGAAGACACAGGAGGTGGATAATAGGAAAATTTCCACCTGGAAATAGGACGAACAAGGAGATAGAGGAGCACCCCTGCAGAGGCAACTACCTTCTGCTGGGGAATGTTAAGTTGCAGACACAGAATCAGGGTGGTAGGTCCCACCAGACTTAGGAAGTGGGCGATGAATGTCATGGGGCTAGAGTGCCCTATGTGGGAGGATTTGCAGTGTTCGTCGTGGTGAGCAACATTCCCACGCTGGCCAAACCAGCTGGAACCAGCGTCAGCATCCTACACCATGCCGCCTAGGAAAAGGAATCAGCATTGCGTCAGCAAAGGCACGAGAGGGGCTTCCAAAAGATAGTTGCACCCTGCAGTCATGGTCAGGAGGGGGCACCAGTTTACACGAGTACGCAACATACATTCCCAATTCTGCACGCAATTACACACCTGCCAGTTATACAAGCAAACAGGACGTTTTAAGATTTTTTTTTTTTTTTTTTTTTTTTGTGACGTTTATTCAGGGCACATATAGAACAATAACTTTACCTGGAAATTTACCCATCTTGTGCTCACATTCTCCTTGTCTCATGCAGATAGAATCCTTAATATGGACAGTGCCACGCACGCACGTTTTTTTTTTTTTTTTTTTAAATTACAGATCACGAATCATTCATTTGGCCATCGCATAGCTAACAGACATTAATCATGACCAACCCATCTATACTACACTTATACGGTTTGGAGTGCAGATGTATTTATTTATTATTATTTTTTTTTTTACTTATATTTACGAGCGCACTGATCACACTTGGATGGGACATTCACACCTTGTTCTCATCTCCTTTACACAACGTATCTTACACCTCTCAGAATATGAACGACACGCATTTTTTTTTTTTTTTTTTTGGTGTGCAGGCCACATTAACACTCCACATTCACTCAGGGGATTCACCTAGTCAATAGGCGCCTCCGTAGCCAGGTGGGAAGGAGCAGCAGTGCGTAGCACACGCTTCTTGATTAGACCGGGGTTCGAGCCCGTCACCACCAAATACGGAGGATGCGGAAAGGTCAGGGAATGACCACCGCATATCCCGGAGCAATATGGCCTTAGTTGCTAATGCTCCTAAAAACCAAATAACAAACAAACAAACCTAGTCAATACAGTCGTCCCACACGCCCAGCAGCCATCACTAACTCCCAGCACCCAAACAGTCGATCAGCCAGCCTTACTTGTGCATGCATGCATGCCCTTCCCAAAATCTCAGGGATCAGAGCGAGGGTGGCAGAAATTTATGCCCCCCCCCGACAACCGGCCCCGAGCGAAGGGCACCCACTTCTGTGGCATTGTCACAATTGCTCTATACGACGAATGACCATCCATCCAGCCTCTCGAAGGCCGATAATCCGTCCTCTGTCGAAGTCACTGAGTTGCTGATATCGGTGCCCAGTGTGACGCCCCGACATTCTCTGCAGTCTCCTTGCACTCTGAAGTCGGTTCCTGTGACCCAGTTAACTGCATCACAGGCCTTGATTTGAACTCCACGATCTCTACGTTCGTTTTTATATCAGCCGAAGCTTCTGCCCGATTGGTTCCTTATTTTAATAATTTGTGTATATCGGCGCAACTCATCCGCCCGCTGATTTGCTTGCACCTCCGATCATTCCCTTCTGGATACTGTAATTTTAATGTAATAGAGTGTATTTCCCAAGAACTACAATCTACAGAAAGTAAAGTCTTATGTCAACAAATATCTTCTGTCTTCTCAGCCTTCAACCCATGCACGGTACAGTACTTGTAAATACAGTATGTGTTCATATATTTTTTAAACTTAATATGTTTATATATTTATTTTATAATTTGAATATTTGTTATGTACACCCCTCTAGCCGAACCAGGCCGTTCCAGGGGTGCCCACTGATGTGGAAATAAAAAGATGTTAATAATAATAATAATAATAATAATAATAATAAAAGTACAATATACTAAGTCTACCCTTCCTGTTTGAGAGTTTAAAACTGGCATTTTACCAATGCTTGGCAATCTTAATATTGGGATCTTAGTCCGTAACTTCTGGTTGTGGGGATTTCTGAAAAATAATTTTTTTTCTCTCTCCAGAACAGTATACGTTCAGGCAAATTAGCCGTGCTATGCTATGCTGTGCGGCGCCTCCGTAGCCAGGTGGGCAGGAGCAGCAGTGCGTAGCACACGCTTCTTGTTTAGACTGTGGTTCGAGCCCGTGACCACCAAATACGGAGGATGCGGAAAGGTCAGGGAATGACCACCGCATATCCCCGGAGCAATATGGCCTTAGTTGCTAATGCTCATAAAAACCAAAACTAACAATAACAATAGTTGTGCTGTGCTGTGCTGTGGGTCCAGAATATCTGCAGGGCAAATGCTGGTGTCACACACACACAGGAGCGTAATAATAATAATAATAATAATACTAATAATTTTCTCCATCAGAAAGAAATAATAAGATTGACATAGCAGTGCCCGACTGATGAAGACATTTTTAGATCTCCAGAAAACCCATGAGAAAAAAAAATCAGGAAGTACACGAACCTAAGACAGGAGTTCAAAGAGATGTGACAATATGCAACAAGTAACGACAATCCTGATCATCGTGTCAACCACCGGTATGGTGCCAAAGACCCGACATAACAGCCTAGCAGCAATAGGTCTCCCAGCGAACACCTACAAGGAACTCCAGAAAGTCGCAATCCTGAACATCTGTAGGATTATCGGAGTTCCTCGACCGACAGTAATACCAGATATAGCAACCACCCTACTTACTTGGTAGCAATACCTGTCATGAGGTGCTCTGAACAAAAAGAAATAATATAAAAGCAATAATAATAACAATGCAACGATTGTAGCGTGAGGCAATCTTACAAGCCAGCTCACACACAAACTGAAGAGTGAACATTCCATACAATTTTGTGTTAGTTTTTTCCCTTCAAATAAAATCTGCTTACGTTCGGTTTTGAAGTATATCGATGACATTTTTAGACTAAATCAGTGACGGGGAACAGCTTTCCCTTTGAGAAAAGGAAGCAGTTGATTAGGAAAAATTTAAATTTATAAATCGTAAAATCTAAACTTGATCACTCAGACCAATTTTAGCATCAAATTCAAAGATTTTAGCCCATATTGCGTCAAAAAAAGGTTCAGATGATGGCCTAAACCTAAAAATAAGAGAGAGAGAGAGAGAGAGAGAGAGAGAGAGAGATAACCGGTGTCTTTTAATTGAAACCCTGCACATTTTTTAATGAGTATGTATAAACACGCAATGAAGTAAATAAAGTAATGTAATAAAAATAACATAAATAATCAATAAATAAAATGTAATCAATAAAAAATAATGTAATAAAATGATGAATATATATAATAACCGTACAGAACGTGTGATATAGAATTATAGTAAAAAGAAGAAAGGATATGTTACTGCTCCTTCAAATAAAAAGCAGTTATTAATGGTATGGCATTTATATAGCAAGTTTGGAAAGTAAGAATGGTTTAGATTGCAGTATATATTTTCTCTCTATACTAGTTATCCCTTGACTTAAAGCAGTAGTGCTTCATCTTTAACGTTAAAATAATAGTGGATTTTTGTCTGGTAGAAGGCAAAATTCAAAGATTAGAATTAAAGCAAAGTATCTTTGCCGTCTTGACCGTATGATTTGTTAAAAATAATGAAGAAACTAAAATTATGTGAAATAATAAATGCTTAGCTTTTGAATCCTCTAGTTAAAATCTAATCTAATGGCCTAGGCCTTAGGGGAAGCAGGAATTATTAGGTTGCTGACAGCGAAAATATTCTTGGTTTACTCTCCATCTTTTAACTTCGCCTTTTGTTAGACATTATACACCTCTTCTAACCCTCCCTTCTCCCAAATTGTTGGTTCTCTCTTTAAGCCTTATATCTTATTCCATAGCTTATATTAATATACTCTTTCCATACTAACTTATATTATTCTTATTCCAGAGCCTTCTATCTTGAAGTTGGACGCTTATGTTCACATCCTGTCTGAGTATTTTATCCTCTTTTTTAAATTAAAGAAGGCTGCTTGCTTCTGCTAGCTTCTTCGACCATAATTTACCATTATACAGTTATATTTACCCCTTTGTCTCGCATCATACACTACATATTGTTTCTTTATTACTCTCATTTATTTATTTAAGTGGCATAAGGCATAATAAATCACATAGTGTCTGCACTACTTTCAACGCGTTTGTTATTTTTCAAAAATGAACCTATGCATTTTAATAACTTCTGTTCTGGTATTTTAAATGTTTTGGATATCGAAATGCTATGTATAAAGGACCACAGATTCTTCTCTGACGTTTCATGGTATTTCCTGTACTACTTCTTCAGTGACTGTAAAAACAGGTAAACGTTTACTAAATTGCATAGGGTCCTCTAATTAATTTTGCATTATTTTAATAATCTTTCATACAATGGCTTTGCATTAGCCATTTCGAGCTCCTCGCAGCATACGCATGCTGGTACTGGATGACGTCTGTGATATCTGATTTGAAGGACTTCTGGAATAAGTGCATTTTCATTCAAAGGAACACTGTTCTTTGTTTGTTATTTTGGTTTTTAGGAGGATTAGCAACTAAGGCCATATTGCTCCGGGGATATGCGGTGGTCATTCCCTGACCTTTCCGCATCCTCCGTATTTGGTAGTGACGGGCTCGAACCCCGATCTAATCAAGAAGCGTGTGCTACGAACTGTTGCTCCTTCCCACATGGTTACGGAGGCGCCTTCAAAGGAACAAAATGAAGAAATAAATAAATGCCGTAAATAAAAACTATGAAGATCATTAATAAGCTCTGAAGATTGTTGACATAATGTAGGGTAACTCAATTAATGAATATACTTTTATGAAAATAATTTCTGTGTTAGATAAACGGAAGAGTTCAGAATCTCTTTTTTTTTTTTTTTTTAACTTCAAAAATACTCTCGAAATCCAGTTTTTTGAGATCTTTTAACGCTTTGGTTTTTGGCTTATCTTTGAATGTTAGCAGCGATTTCGATATTGATAATTTTAATATTCTGAGAACAACAAAAATAGATGAACTATGCAAAATAATGAAGTACATGAATCACTTAATATGCACATCAACTTTTGTATTTTTATATCAGTGCGACCTCACAAATGGAATGCTCAGTTTTTGTGGCCAATGCAACGATTATTCTTTTGACCATAAGATTACTTGCAAATCTGAGTTTATTTCTGTTGTACTGATAACCGCTTGTTTTCTGACAACTTCGCTAACCCCCTCGCGCGGATGTGACTGTTTGGGATGGTTTCCACTCGAGCGCTCTTCAGCGTGCCTTATGAATGCTCCCGCTTTAACCAATGTTTATGCCCTCCTCTTTATTTTTCCCTATACTAGAATAAGTCCTCTTTAGGTAGGGAAGAAAGGGGATCATCGGACAAGCGGTGAAAGGCTACGTGATGTGGCTCACACTCCTGTTGACGGGCGACAGGCGGGTGGTCTGATGGCGGCACCGTTCAGTGTCAAAGGTAAAAGTCAGTCCGCCTCCTGTCAGCAGCCCTCTCACAAATTCGTCGACCGTCATCGATAAATTCTGTCGGCCGCTGCAGCATTTTCTTATCTTGTCATGTTATCCATTGTGGTCAAAAAGAAACGGCAAATTCGTTTGGTGGTGGTTGTTGTTGGCCTTCAACTAAAGAACCAAATAAGTCTGTTTTTACTCAATACTAGGGAATAAAAATCCTTAACAGAATATTAATTAGAAACATGTATCTTCTGTTTGGTAGTATACGTCAAAAGCACTTTATAACTGAGATCTCGTTATTAAATTTCAAATCTTGAGGAAATTTATTAAACTCTTTCTTATTTAGACTTTTAGTATAAATAAGAAATAGTGTAATAAATATTTGAAAGAGTTGAAACTCAAGTTTAAAATTTAAATTTACGAAATTTAAGAAAGGACTTAAGAAAGACATAGTGCAGTTCAAGAAAAATTCATAGCGCAATTGACTGTCATCAGAATCACCAGTGTCCTTTTATACTGAACTAAAACTCGCGATTTATTAACAACTTTGCAAACAGGTTATTAAGAAATCATTTTTAAGTTTTTTTTTTGTGAACTCCACGATCAGAACACTTGCGTAATGTCCAAAAAATCCTCGCAGTTGCACAGTGGATAGTATTGCTCACGCTCACACACACACACACACACACACACACACACACACACACACATACACACACACACACACACACAGTGTAGATAGCTCTGGATTCAGTTTCCGCAACAGCCGAAGTCAAAAAATACTTCCCATCGGGTCGGAAGAACTTTGGTTGACTCTTTTCACACCGCGGGCGGAGGAGGGGGGAGTTAGTCGATGGAGCGTGGATCTCATGGGTTTCCCCCGCGGAAACGCTACTTTTCATCCCTCAAAAAGGGGATTCGACCGTCGGACACATGCAATTTACAGGCGCGTTGTACTGATGCTTCATGGCTTTAGTAACTTGGGTGAAATTTTTAAATAACATTAAACCCTCATATTCAAAGGTACCATAGATCAAAATAAGCATGAGAATATTCTCTGCTCTCCTTGAAACAGAAAATCCACAAAGGACCAGATGTGTTTATAATATATTTGGAGAAATGAATTAATTAGCAACAAAAAATGATATTTAACACCAACAAAGTTAGTGGTCAGTGAGATAAGACCACTTGCACAACGATGGACTATGTTTGACCTCAGTACGCCGTGTGGACGTCACATAATCATGAAAATAAAGTTGCAAGGTCACACGGGAAGCTGAAATCTTCTTCCCTCCAGATTTTTCTCCATATATTCTCCCAGTTCAGCCCGAACTTGTTCTTGAGCGAAGTCATCACCAGTCCTTTCTTTTTCTATTCCTAATTGAACTTCAGTTGTTTTAAAATGCCTGTAATTTTTTCCAGTCGAATACATCTGGTCTGCCACTCTGTATTTTGGATATATGGTATTCCACAGTGACCGGTGGTGCATCTCCCATCATATAATCCATTCGACCTCACTTCGCGATGATGTAAGGTTGAGATTTGAGAATTTAGCGGACTAAGGGAAGAGGGTAATGCATGCTCTTCAACAGCTGTTGCATGAAACAAAAAATTGCAATACCGAGAATTATTTTCTTGAAGAGGGTTGAAATGGAAAGTCCCCCTCCCCTCTTCTGAGAAAAAAAAATGTTTCCGTTTGTATTTGAAAAAGTGTATGAACACCTTAGCGAGGCCCCAGAGGAGGAAGCCTTAACCCCCCCACCTCCGGGTTTTTCTTTGCATTTAAATAAATAGTCCAACTCTGCCCTTGTGCGATTGGCACAACTCTTTCTTTTTGTTTTTAATGTAAGTACAGTTGTGCTTAAACGACTTTACTTTCCTTTAAACATACCACATCTTATTGGACTTACTGTAGGGATAACATGCACAGTAATTCTCTCTCTTTAAGAATTAAAAATCCGAACGATCTGTGAAAAGCTAAAAACTGTTTTTTGTTCACTTTGAATGTTATGTCAGTAGTGGAATTTGGGACTTTTATTTCTCAACCGCAATAGAACTGCTGCACCTTGAAATGAGCATTGAGTCAAAGTGCCGCCGTCTCTACGTTTGGATCACGCCTACTCGACGACTTATGCATAGTCCCATGCTGGGATTACCTGCAGTTCGTAGCGATGAGGGGAGTTCAGAGGGTTCGCATTCTTGCTAAGATACGACTGTGGAATGTACGACTAGGGCGGAGAGTCCAGCAATTTATTTCTATATTCTAGTCGGTAATTTGTCCTAATGTGGGGGGAAATGGTGGCTAGTAGGAAGAAAATCGGCCCCCTCCCAATCACTACGAAAAGTTAGTAAAATATCCCCTTTCTTTTCAACTTTAATGGGAAAAGAGTGTGTTACTTTCTAATTGACCTATGACTGGGCTCCTGTTAATACTACATGGCTAATCAGGTTTTTTTTCTTTTTAAAAAGCTGAGTAACTAGACGAAATTAATTTCCAAAGAGTCTGCTATTCACTTATTAGAAATTAACCTCGGAGTGAGGCAAGTCTACAGCAGACAATATCTTTGATTTCATCAAAATTAAATAGGCATACTGACTTCGCAGGTGATCAAAACTTTTGTATTCGATTATAGATTACAGTTTAGTAAATAAACTAATGTATATAAAATGGATGAAATAGTATTCATTTTGGCAGTGTGCGGAATTTATCCTACTATGAATAAAAGTGGCAGTTTAAAGACTTCGGGGGCTTCGGTTGTTATTTCAGGTTATGGTAATTTTTTGCAGTTTGGTCAAGCCATGAAAAAAAAAAAAAAAATATATATATATATATACTGTATTTTTTTTTTTTTTTTTCTCTCACGTTCACAGTGGGTGGAGCAACCTTTTCAAGAAAGACTATATACAGATGACGTCATGAAAGAGGATGTAATGTGTTCTACCAAAAATTCGTTATATTTTTTAACAACATTGGAGCTAGTCGCTCATATCCATATTACGCAATTTTATCTAGAGAAGTGTGTGTATGTTCACGGGCCGATACATGTTATGTAGGCTGAAAAACTTGGATTAACTCACAGAGAAGACCCTTCTTCTCCGCCTGAGATCGGCAACTGCAGCCTCGATTGACAAGGAGCTTAGAAATTGCCCAGTCTTCGATGAGAGGAACTGAACCCGGATCTCTACAAACGAATGGCAGATGGTGATGTACCGTGCCGACAAAGCTGCCGCAGAGGACGGTAGTACCATACAATACAATCCTTTCTGGGCTGATATCCATACACACTTAATTCAGAGTTTAAATTTTACACACACTTGAAAATCAAGGACATCTATACAACAATATACTAGACATACTTTCAGCATTATTCAGGAGACCTCATTAATATAATTTTAAACACAAAAGTTTAAAGGTATATTAAATGTGTATCGTGTATACCATTTACAGTTCACAGCTATAACTCTGTAACACCATTATATTCAGATTTAACCTCAGATCATAACCGTATCTATACAATATACGTACACGTTACAATATTTACTATTTACATAAAACATAAAACTTTATTTATTATTTACATTACGCACTAATTAATTTGACTACAGTATGTAAAATTCCCCCAAATTTTAGAAAGCTCAACCATTCCTCTATATACACGGAGTAGGCAGAAGTCATGGGATACCTACCTAGTAACGGATAGGCCCACCTTTCGCCCGGATAAGGGCAGTCACACGGCGAGACATTGATTCCACTAGTACACATAAGCGTTCCGCAGGTATTTCCATCCATGCTTGTTGCCCCGCTGTCGATAATTACGCGCATTCTGGGTGGAGGATCCAAAGCTCGAACGGACCTTTCCACAGCATCCCAAAGATGTTCCACAGGGTTCATGTCTGGTAAACGGGAAGGCCATTCCATGGAGGTAAAATCTGCGGGATGCTCTTCGAACCACGTTCTAGTCACCACGGCTGTTGGGAGGCACATTGTCCTGCTGGAAACATCTATTGTCCTGTGGGTGCACGATGACCATGAAGGGATGCAAATGGTCTGCAAGGATGGACACGAAACCTGGATCGTCCGCTCGAAAGAACTAGAAATGGGACTCATCGGACCAGGAGACCCGTCTCCAATCATCCAAAGTTTAGTGCCGATGTTCTTTCGTACAGTTGAAGCGCAGAGTCCTCTGTGTCGTGGTGTTAGCAATGGTACTCTGGTGGGTCGGCCGCTCACTTAACCTATTGCGGCTAATGATCGCCTGATGATCTTGGTGGAGATGTTTCTGGCACCTCCCTCGTTGAAGTCGGTGGTGATTTGTGCCACTGTCTCTCTCCGGTTGTCTGTAACAATGCGATACAGACGTCGACGGCCACATTCATCCACCACTTTTCTCTGCCAGGCATAAACTTTCTTCAACGCTGTCCACGATGAGATGTTATTCCAGAAATGGCGTATTCCCGATACACTTGTGATACTGTCGAACGGGGATAGTGCAATTTCTGTACCACCTATACGATAGAGTGACCCATGCTTCGGGCACCCACTATCATCCCTCTTTCAAAGTCGGTTAATTCACTACGTTTATCCATACTGACATTGAATTACCATCTACATGAATGCAGTGATGCAGTGTACCCATATACTACCTGCCAAGCGGTGGGTTCGTCCACTTGCGAGAGGGGTGACAGCGTCGCTTTGCCCAGGAACCAGGTGTCTCATGAATTCTGTCCTTTCAGTGTTCACTGTGTAGATTCTTTTCTTTTGAAAACTGTCTTCAAATTTTGAAAATTCTCGGAAATGCTGGTTATGCAAAGTTAGTTTACTAAAGTTATTATCTGTAATACCCTCGATCATCATATTCAAATTAAACCACAGATCACAATAATCCGGTCATTCAAACATGACATGTGACGATAGGGGAGGATAGCAGTCTTTCTGGGAAGTTGTAACTCTTAACAGATTTAGCATTTGTCTTTGAGGTGTCTCGAAGGCAAATGCAAGATCTGATATGAGTTGCAGACGAAAGTTAAAGAAAAAAGTTTAACTAAACCTGTGGACATCAATATAGTTATCCTATACAGAATAACCTAATTCCAGACTTCCTCACTCATCTCGGCTAGCACCGGGATTACAATGAGTGTCCTTTCCCACTCCGTGGAAAAAGATAAGTTCGAATCCCTCCAGGTGGGAGGAACTTTTTTTTTTAAACGGTCTCGGGCGAGAGTTGCATATATTTTTTTTTTCCCTCCAAAAAATTCGAGTTGGCATGCAGCATAAAAGGCAAACCGATCATAGCATGCTTTCAGTAAAAAAAGACTGATTAATCATACCGTCTTAATTATTTAATACAGCAGATTATGTAAGAGACCGCTCTGACCAATTTAGGTCAGAAAAAAACACTTAAAAAAAAAACACTTCAATTAAGGTTAAGGTGTTGCTGGATTTTGAAGGAATTCACCTTAATTTGTTTAATTCTCAAAAGAGCCGACCGGGCTAGCCGAGTGGGTAAAGTACCTGCCCGGCAACCCAAAGGTCGCGGGTTCGATTCCCGCCTCGGGCTTGGATCAAAGTACTGCAAAAACCTTGGGAGGTGCAATATGGCCACAGAAGCCGATGCGCCAACAACTACCAAATCAAAAAAAAAAAAAAAAAAAAAAAAATTCTCAAAAGAAAAGAAAAATTTAAAAAAAAAAAACTTATTTTTCAAAACATTGTTTCTTAAAATATTTTTTTATTTATTATTTTCGTAGCACGAACTTGTTGGTAAGTGTAACATATTTCGTTAACTTCGTGACGTAATTTAGGCTAAGCTATACCTGGTGCGCTCGTACATAATGCGTAGGAAGAGGGGGAGACGTGCAGAACTTGTAATGCTGTGTATTGCTTGCTCCTTCTTGATGAGGATGTAAATTAATAATAGGATTTGAATTAGAGTATTGTATTACGTAATAATGGGAAGGTCGAAAATATTGAAGCGTTACAGGAGAGGAGATGTTTAGAAAGTTGAAAAATCGCATCAGCTGAATATTTTTACATTTAATGTTTTACAATTAAATTAATGAGAATATTTTTACAATTAATGTTTATCGAGACGTACTCTAAATACAGTATTTTCTCAATCGTTTTATGAATGGTTATACATATTCTGATGTAATAATAATTTTACCTGACTCCATAAATGCTGGTCCTGCGAAGCTTGTAATAAAAACTAATGCCTTCTCAAGAGAGAGAGAGAGAGAGAGAGAGAGAGAGAGAGAGAGAGAGAGAGAGATTGCTAATAAAGCTGCATACACTTAGTGGCCACTTTATTAGGTACATCTACCTAATAGTGAGTACCCCCCCCCCCCATTAGTCCCCAGAAGTCCAATTCGTGACTTGAACCGAACGAGATGTCGAAAGCGTGCCACAGCGATGTTGGTGCATGTTGACTCAATTTTTTTCCACAGCTGTTGCAAATTGGATGTTTGCGAAGCTCTACTCCGAAGCGATCGTTTCACCTCGTCCCACAAATACTCAATTCTGTTGAGATGTGGTGACTGGAGAGGCCAACGTGGTAGGCTGAATTCATTCTCATTTTCCTGAACTCAATTCTTAATAATCTTAATAATTCTTAATGACTCTTAATCGTGATTTGGCGCATTATCCTGTTAGACGAACCCATTCGTATATGGATTACACTGCAGCTATGAAGAGATGCACCTGGTCAGGAAAAACTTCCAGAGTCCATTTAGCTCAAGCGTTTAACAGTTGCCTATAACTGGATCACTGAGTTTGTATTTCCCAGGATCTGCCTCCTGTAGTTAATACACACACAAAATTTATTTTGGTCAGTTTCCAGCCTGTTTGTAAAAACGTAACATTGTTAGCCGGGAAGTATCTTTTCAGTCCAATATGTTGTTTAGGGTGCTACGAAGTGGCAGGCGTGTATCTGCTGTCTGCTTTACAGCCACTTTAGAGCGCCAGCCCTTAGGAGGCCGTCAATATGGCCGGAAATGAGTTCCAACAAAACAACTTTTCCTTGCTAAGTGATGTGTATCTGAGAGGGAGAGAGTATTCAAGTTGGTCAACAGAATTAAAGGTGATATGTTGTAGAGTATGTTGTAGAGTATCTTCTATACTGCGGCTCCAATGTACTGCGGCTCCAAGAACATCAGTTCAACTCGGATCTTGTTTAAACCGTCATAATAGTCAATATTCGAAATCGAGAAATTTGCTGATATGAGTGTGCGGCGGTGCTGAAGACCATGTCGTGGAGGCGTACGTTGGTACTGGGGTGAGGCATCGTTTTATTTATTGAGTTTGTGAGTGGCGAATTTATTTCGGATCTCCACAAGCTCCTGTCTCACAGCCCATATTAGCAATATTGCAGAATGTCTTTGGTCTTTGTTTTGAAAAAGCGGGTTGAAACGTTAAAACTCGTCCCATATTAGGCGTAGGTTTGCACTAATCTCTCTCTCTCTCTCTCTCTCTTCTCTCTCTCTCTCTCATCTCTCTCTCTCTCCTCTCTCTCTCTCTCTCTCTCTCTCTCTCGTGGGTTGCACAGTTGGTATAATCACCGTCATCCCCACACCGGGTGTAAAAGACCCGAGTTCTAATCCCGTCAATGACGCGAGGAATTTTTATGGGCATTTTTCACAACGTAGCTGAGTTGGTCGGTCTCAGACGAGGGCAGCATGGTTATTTCTCCCGGAAACTCGGTTTTTTCGTCCAGCAAACCGACCACAAGCAATTTACAGGCATATTGTATATGGCCTAAGTGGCTGATGCGCCTGAAATCCTACAACAAAGAATACCTCTCTCTCTATATATATATATACATATATCCGTTACTTTATTATTATTATTATTATTATTGTAAACGAATTCTCTTAATAAAAATTCTCTTAATAAAAAATTATTAGCCATATGGTGCAAGGAAGCCTGAGGCTTATGCTGCACCAACCAAAAAAAAAAAAAAAAACCCGAGTTACCCTCAGAGTGAGAAAGAGACAGACAGAAGTTAATATTGTTCTCTGACAGTTATTGTCAACCTTTGCGACAACAGCTCTCCTTAAAGCAAAATTGCAACCTGCTGTTATGTTAATTTTCAATATGATAAGAAAATCATAATGTGAATTAATTATATTGAGAAAAGCTTAGGGTTATTTTCTTTACAATATGTATATATGCAGAATTGTGTACGTATATCTCATGAGAAAGTTAGGCTGAAACACAAAACAGAATAACAAACATTTATTTTATAACAAGGCTATTTACACATTAGTAATAAGTAATCACTTTCTTTCATTTATTTAAAGGTCTCTTAATCAGCAGTACAACTAATTAGTATGTAATATTCAAATTTTACATATTACGAATTTTGAAAATATTAATATTTTCAAAATTCGCCTTGGTTTTACATTAATAATTCAATATAAAAATTTCTTCTTACTGATGCTGAATTCAACAAAATAATTTCCTCCACTAATAAAACTGTAATAAAACCTATCATGTATTAAACTGTAATAATACCTATCATTCGAGCTTTCATGACGTTTCCATTTCGTAATACCTATAATTCTCAAATCCTTTCTTTTAAGTTCTTATGACACTACATATGATCATATCTATTATTCAAAAACTTGCAGTTCACAATACCTGTAATTCATAAGTACGAATCTGTCATTCAGTAATATCTTCTATTCGAATTGTCTTCTTTATTCAATCTTAATAATAATGAAATTTATTTTCCAATTATGTGCAATGTTTATTACAACTTATCTTACTTTTGATATTTAATTTATATCTTAATATTATAAGAATAAATTTGACCATATTTATTTCCATATGAATTATTTCATTAAGGATTTCTATTTTTTTCTCCATTTCTCATATATTTTATTTTTTCTCTCTCTCTTTCACGACTGTAATACCAATCTGAAGGATATTCTTGCTTGTCATATTTTTCATTTCAAATACTTGAAAAATTTACTCGTACATTACTGCCTTTTCTACTAAAATTTTCAGTTCTTACACCATTATTAATGTCTGTTGACAATTATTTATTTATTTTTATTTATTCATTCATTCAGCTTAATAGTTGGTACATGCCCCTCGACAGTAATAACTAGCAGGGCAACAGTAAATTTTATAATAAATGCATGTACAAGTTGGCATGGGAGCAATGCATAATATACAATTAGGTTTATGCACTTTTTTTTCTTTTGGTAGTTGCTGGCACATCGGCTTCTGTGGCCATAATGCACCTCCCAAGGTTTTTGCAGTACTTTGATCCTAGCCCGAGGCGGGATTCGAACCCGCGACCTTTGGTTTGCCAGGCAGGCATTTTACCCACTCGGCTGGCCCGGTCGGCAGGTTTATACACAAACTATATTGCATACCATACGTACATTTCAATTAACTTACAGTATTCAGAAAGTGAGAATACGTCAATACCAAACATAATAAAAGCAAATGTAAGAGCTTTCCTCAGAAATGTTTCTGTTTATACGTAAAAAGATGCAACATTATAAATATTCATATGAACCTGAGTTGTAATTGGTCACAGTACTCTTCCTGATGTTCTTTTTTACTATTTCTCGGTTTTCAATCTTGTGTTTTCTCCGAAATGTAGTTGTATATGTTTTGTTGGAATTCTTTTTTATATTTCCTGTCACTGGCATATACATATATATATATATTAGTCTATTTTCATTAATTTTCATATTAACTATTGACAATGTGTTTGCTGGAAACATTCTTGTAATGGTAGCGAGGTTTGAAGGGATGCGACTGAGTGGTAAATGGCAGTTAATGGAGTTTTCCACTCATCTTCTATTCTGGATATCACGACCTCGTCTCTTTCCGCTTCAGGTGCGAGTAAATATGTCTGCTGAATTTGTGCTTTAAAAGTGAATTAGAAACCTTTGCCGTCTGTGAGTTATACTATTCTTTCTTTTATTTTTCTTTCGCTTTTGAGTAATAACGGGTACACTCTTTGTGAAAACTAATCCAAATCCAAAGGTTGGCAAATATGAATCAGAATATTTGCAAAAAATGTAACCTACCGCTACACGTGCAAAAGGTATTATGTTATGGCTGTAACGGTGGGTATCATTATAGATGCTCATTGAAAGAAGTAACCTATAAAGTAATGGCTAAACAAAAGAAACAGCGGTGAAGATGTGTTATGTACAGGAAAGAAGAGAAGGAAGGTAAAGGTGATATATCCTACTCTACAGAAGAATGCCACGATTTGCTCCATACTTCAAATGTTACAAATGATGATTTAGAAGTTACATATAAGCAGTTGAATACTCTAAATGTAGAGTACATACTAAAGCAGCTATCGAGTAAAATTCATTTGTTGGATTTACTAATTGAAATCGTACCCATAAAGAAACAAATAGATGACCTTAAGATAGAAGTTGATGATATCAAGAAATCCATTTCATTTGTCTCAGATTCCTTTGACAAAATGCAAAAAAAGTAAGTAAATTACAAGAGTCAAATGTTGCAATTAACAAAATAATTGTACAATTAGAAGCATTATTTAAACAAAATGAGGAAATCCAATTTAGTTAACTTAAGAATTGAGCCAATAGAACAGCAGCTTTTAGCTAATAATGCCGAAATTATAGGATTATCTGGATTAGCAGGACAAGATCTTGAATATATCATACAGCAGATTGGGTTTGAATTACAGCTACAGTACAATAAAGAAGATGTAGTTCATTATTATATACCTGATAGTAAGAATTAAAATGCTAAGCCCACACTAATTGTAAAATTTCAAATCATGTAGTTAAGGAAAAATGGATTCGAAAGGCAAAAGAGATCCGACTGACTACAAATGATGTCTGTCAGAATAATAGCAATATTCCAATCTTTATAATTGACCACTTAACAAATCACCTTAAGCAGTTGTTTTGCGAAACTAAACAATTAGTTAAAACACACAGCCATAAATTTTTATGGTTAAAATATGGAAGGATTTATGTAAAGAAGGATAAAACATCAAGAGCCATAAGAATTTTGAGTTCAAAAGATCTGCAGAATATGAAATTGACTCTTTTATTTTGTATAATTGAATTTTTTTGAAATTTGGAGTTAAGGTAAAACTAAGTCATCAGGTATGCTTTTTGAGGAATCAGTTTTTTTAATTCACCATTACGTTTTTTGAATAATCCTAATACTGTATTAAAGTTCTTGTAATTGTTAAAAAATTAGTTCATTCTGTTAACTTTAAATATCAGGTCATAAAGAAAAAATTGGTTTAACTTCATTCATTATATAAATGCAATGAGAGAGTATATTTCGTGTATAGTTTTAATAGAGGTTAACATAAAAAAAGATAATTTCTCATTATGACATATGCCACTCTGCCATTAATATCCGGACACCCCTCCATGGATGGGGAAACAGGTGCATGCAACACGTCATAAAACCTGCTATAAATATGCACACTGGGCTTTGAACAGACGATTGCTAAAGTGGGCATGCAAGATGGCTCATTCAACAGAATTGATCACCTCAACAAATGCTAGATGCCGATTAACATGGTGTAAGGAGCGCGAATCATGGACTGTGGAGCAGTGGAAAACAGTCCTATGGGCAGATGAGTCGAGGTTCGCACTCTGCCAGTCTGATGGTCATTTCTGGGTGTGGCGAATGCCAGGGGAACAGTTCCTTCCTGATTATATCCTCCCAGCAATGAAGTTTGATGGAGGCAGTGTCATGGTATGGGGCTGTTTTCATGATTTGGCTTTGGCCCATTAGTCGTTATCGACAAAACCATGAATTCTGTGAAATACCAGAATAGCCTGGACAATTATGCACTTCCAACATTATGGCAATACTTCGGGGAAGGCCCATAACTGTATCAGCAAGACAATGTGCCATGCCATACTGCTCGAGTCGTAACAGAGTGGTTTGAGGACGTGGGTGTGGGAAAAGTTGGATAGGCCAGCCCAGAGTGCTGATCTGAACCCTATCAAGCATCTGTGGGATGTATTGGATCGTCGAGTACGTGCACATTGAGATCGCCCAAAGAACAAGGCCGAACTGGTGGCTGCGTTAAAGGCCGAGTGGAGAAACATATCATTTGATATTTATAAAAAGCTGGTTGAGAGTATGCCGCGAAGATTGAAGGCCGTCATAAAAGCAAAATATTTCAGCACAAAATATTAAATTACACAATAAAAGCTGTTTTTTTTTTTTTTTTGTCTAAAGGCAGGTATCGGGTATTAATGGTAGGACAGTGTATATGGTTATGACAAGGTGTATATGTTACGAGAGTTTAGGAGAGGTGGAGAAATTATAATTTATTATAGAACATGCTTTAAAGCAGTACAAGTACATCACTTAACTCATTCTTATGAAAACTGTTGTTTGAAATTATTAGGAGAAGATCCTAATAATATATTCATGATTTTTGCATTCTATAGGCCACCATCAGAATCTGTAAACAATTTCCTAATAGAATTAGAAAACACAATAGTCTTATAAGCCTGTATGTCATCCCATTTTGCAATGGGATGACATACAGGCTTATAATACTATATCAGGTGTAGTAGGAGATTTTAATGTTAATACAGTATACTTAATAAAGAATCAGATAATGTGATACTCAAATACTCTACGATTTTAAACGGTTTGAACACACCTTATTTGGAATTACTAGGCAGCAAAAGATGGAAGGTGATAGAACTGTAAGTTTTTGTTTAGATTATTTTATGACAAATATAAAGTTGAAGCATGCTAATTCTTATAATTTAATTAATATTAAATCAATTTTAGATCATAGAGCGTGTATACTAATAGTAGACATATACTCAAAACAATATTCATGTAAAGAAATAAGATTAACTGATGTTAGGAAGAAAAATTGTTTATTATCACGTAAGATGAAACAAAATTTAGAAAATATTTTAATGCAAGAGCAAGTAATTTACACAACAAGTGTAAATGGCTTTTCAAATAAGATATTGCCGACTGGGCTAGCCGAGTGGGTAAAGTACCTGCCCGGCAACCCAAAGGTCGCGGGTTCGATTCCCGCCTCGGGCTTGGATCCAAGTACTGCAAAACCTTGGGAGGTGCAATATGGACACAGAAGCCGATGCGCCAACAACTGCCAAATCAAATCAAATAAGATAATACAAATGATGAACAGTTTAAGATTAAATACACAGAGCAATAAAAATTACCCAATTTGCAACTTAAATTCTAGGAGTACGAGAATTAAGTTTAAGAAACCATGGATGACTAGGGAAGTAGAACAATTAATGGTACAAAGGGATAACTATTTTAGGCAGTATAGGAATTGTCCATCAAAGGTAAAACATTATCACAATTATAAAACACTTAGAAATAAACTTACAGACAAAAAAAAATAAACTTATGACAAAAAAAGCCTCTTTTTATAATCAATTGCTTATAGATAAGCATATAACTTGGAAGAATGGAATATCATAATTAATCTGTTAAGTACAAGGAAGAGATTATCTAAGGGAAATCAAATTAAAACACTATTAGAACAGATTTCTAACATCAGTCAACAAACAGTATGACGCTGCAAATAAGTTTTCCAAGGCTATTTTAGATATAAATATGTTTCATAATCATTATTGCCAAAATTTTTTTTAAACAACAAGATAAGCTTCCTCAAATTATGAATTCTTGTATAGTTTTAGCTCCACAATATATGAGATTCTTAGGATTATTGAACAGTTAAAGAACAAGAAATCCTATGGATTAGATTAGATTACAGTAACCAAAGTTAAAAGGAATAAGGAACAGTTCGCTGTACTCTTAGTGGAGCTTATTGCACAGATATTAGAAACAGGGTGCTATCCAGCTTAATTACTTTCATTTAAGGTAATTCCAATATATAAAAAGGAATCACCAGATGATTATTATAATTATAGACCTATAACAATACAGTCAGTACTAAATAAGATTATAGAAAATTATATTTTCTTTCATATTAACAAGTACTTACATCAATATGGATAAATAAGTTGATAAAGAAGTTGCTAAACAACTCTCTATTCTCATTTCAGAAGGATAAGAGTACACAGACATTATTAGAAAATTTAATGGATTTTTTTAACCTACATTTAAATAATAATTTCATTGTGATTTTATTTATAGATTTGACCAAAGCATATAAATTAATTGATATCCCTGCACTGCAACTAAAATTACTGAAATATGGTATAAGGGGAAGAATCAATCAATCAACTATTAGCATGTTATTTAACCAAAAGAAAAATAAACAGTCGAAGTAGAAAATATAAAAGGAAAATCATTTTAATATAAAGAGAGGGAGTACCTCAAGGCATCCATGCTGGGCCAATAATGTTCAATATTTATATAAATGACATATTTGAAGTAGTTAAGAGATCTTTTATAAAAAATTATGCAGATGATATAATCTTATATACAGTTTGAAAAAACTTAACAGATATGACTTATGATTTACAGCAGGATCTTATTCATTTGCAGAGTTGGCTGCAAAATAATAAATTAGCACTCGGTTCTGAAAAAACAAAAATTTTTGGGGAATTAGACCTCCTTGTCAAATTTTAGATAGTCATCCTTCTATTAAATTACATAAACATGAATGCCTTGATGATCAGAATTTCCAAAATTGCGAATGTCAAATTGTGGAAGAAATTTCAAGTCGTTGTTACCTTGGGTTATGAATTGACTACAGTCTTAATTGAGCAATTCATATAACAAATTTGTGTAAAAAAACAAAAAGAAAGATTTTTATGTGTACTTTTTTTTACTATATTAAGAATAAGTTAAATCTTAGAACAAAAGTTGCCTTATATTATGCATTAGTTGATTCCCAACTCAATTATTTAGTCAATGTATGAGCAAATCTATCTGAAGTAAGGGTAATAAACAACTTAATTAACAGGATTTTGAGACTTATAATAGGAAAAAATATCTGGAATGACTCGAATAAGAGAAGCCAACTTTTGTTAAAATGTAAAATCTTTTATCCAGTTCAAAAACTGAAGTTAAATTTAATTTTGAATAATCTGAACATTAATTTTGAAGAGTTGAATGAGCAAAGGAATTTCTCACGTAATTTAAGGAACCCAAAAGCAATTGTTTTGCCTCACCCTAGGGTACTAAATAGATTTGGAGAAAGGCATACAGTAAATATAATTAACAATTTGTTGGCTAGCGTTGATTTCAGACTTAGGAGAAGTTATTCTATTTTCAAAGTAAAATTTTTAATAAGAAAATTTTTGATACTTAGTGATTCAGTAGATTCAGTAAATTAGTACTCTCTGTTTACAGTGTGGAATGTATTATGTGTAGTAGTTTCTTTCTCATTTCTGTTAAATAATAAATTTGTATGGAAAACTGTTTTATGTGATGGTTTATAACTTGTCAAGAAATTTAATTTTCTTAACAAGTTTATATTGTAAACATTTTTTTATGAATAAATTGGATCGTATTGTATTATTACTATTATTTGCATTTTTATCATTGTTCCCTAGACTAGATAGAAGTCTTACATAGCGCACATGTACACCGACTCTCATAGAATGCAACGGCTACTCGTGTATTGAATCTGGGTTTTCGGTTGTAAATTCTCATTGACTATTGATGTATCCATTTAAGTGGAAGCATTCTTCGCCTGTGAAGACCGCGCGATCTAAGATTTCTACCCCTGTAGCTGTCTGTTCCGGAACCACTTACAATACGCAATGTGGTTTTACTTTTTCCTTTTTTTTTTTTTTTTTTTTTTTCTCATTTATTTATTCCGCAAGTGATTTCGGAAGTGCATAATGTGTGCTGGCATCTGTTATTAATCTGATATTCCACCAAATTATACATCGTTTCTGCAGGTTAACCGGAGATATATGCAATTGTGTGGAT
This sequence comes from Mastigoproctus giganteus, assembly GCF_048544385.1. Lineage (NCBI taxonomy): Eukaryota > Metazoa > Arthropoda > Arachnida > Uropygi > Thelyphonidae > Mastigoproctus > Mastigoproctus giganteus. Next base: position 123,860,487 of record NC_143584.1, on the reverse strand, counting down.
TCGAAGACATTACAAACACTGTAGCGTTCAGTGAAAACGTTTACTACGGAATGTTTGTAATGTTACCAAATCCACCATGCGTTTGTTTAAAGCTATACATGAGGAGTGGTAATGTTTATGATAAGTTTACTCACCACTGCCTACTAGGCCAATCTCTGTTGTCCAAATAATATTCTCACAAAAGCATATAAATCGGACAAACTTACCCTGTATACTTTTCATACGATCGTTCAATAACTGCTGCTGAGGAAACCAGATAATGTTATCCTCATGGTTGTGTATTACAGCCTCAGCCGCTCATGGGCCATAAAACCCTTAAACATTTCCCCATGGTTGACCTAGGACAGCAATAATTGTGTTTAAAAACTCTCACACTCATCATGCATGACTTAAAATTTCCTATAAGGTAGTTATTAAACTAGTCATCAATCAATCATTTATAAAATGATAACCAGTTACATGATCAATTGTTGACAACGCAAATAGGAGCAGACGAAACAGTGGAATGATAATAAATTTGAAATTAAACTATTGGCAAACCTGATTTAAATATTGTGGAAAAGCAATGTTATAACGAAAAAAAATTATTATTATTTTGTCACTACCAGTTGAAATCACTGGCAGCCACAACTGGGTTACTCAGAGACTACAAAACAGAAACACAGGAATACCAAACAATTGAACCGCATGGTTTGCTCCATTATAATTCGTAGTATTCGCAAGAGGCCTCACTTAGACATATATGACTAGTGAAAATGAACAGTTATTATTGTAAACAAATATCTCATAAAATTTACCAAAACAGTTAACAATAACATCGTTATGAAGTGTACCGCTTGTCAGGTACACTGTATCACTTCACTCACGTAAACGGTAATTCGATGTGGGTATGAATAAACATCGTGAGTTAATCAACTTTGAAAGAGGGATGATAGTGGGTGCTCGACGCATGGATCACTCTATCGCGGAGGTGGTACAAAAATTGCACTAACCCCCGTTCGACAGTATCAAAAGTGTATCGGGAATACGCCATTTCCGGAATAACATCTCATTGTGGACATCGCTGGGAAAAGGTTAATACCTGGCAGAGAAAGGTGGTGGATGAACGTATCCGTCGACGGCTACCTGCATTGTTTCTGCCAACCGGAGAGCGACAGTAGCACAAATCACCACCGACTGGAGCAGATGGGAGAAATCCCCGGAGCCGTCTGACCCTCAACATACCTATACCTACCGACTTCAGCGAGTGCCAGAAACATCTCCGCCAAGACCATCAGGCGATTATTAGCTGCAATAGGTTATGGGAGTCGCCGATCCACCAGAGTCCAAAACACCACGACACAGGTACGCTAACTGGCGAAAGAACATCGGCACTGGACCTTGGATGATTGGAGACGGGTCTCCTGGTCCGATGAATCCCGTTTCCAGTTATTTCGAACGGACGGGATGGTGCGTATCTGGCGAAACCGCACGAAGCTATGCACCTGTCCTGTCATGTTAACTGTCAGGCAGGTGGACGGTTGGTAATAGTCTGGGGCGTGTTCAGCTAGCACACGTTGGGACCTCCGGTACGTCTAGATGCAACTCTGAACCGTTACGTGTCCGTTCCTGCAGACCATCTGCATCCCTTCATGGTCTGAATCCACAGGGCAATGGACTCTTCCAGAAGGACAATGCGCCTTCCCCACAGAGCCGTGGTGACTAGAACATGGTTCGAACAGCATTCCGTAGATTTTACCACCATGAAATGGCCCCCCCCGTTCAACGGACATGAACCCTGTGGAGCATCTTTAGGATGCTGTGGAAAGGTCCGTTCGAGCTTTGGATCCTCCACCCAGGAATGCAACGGGATTATAGACATCGGTGCAGCAAGCATGGATGGAAATACCTGCGGAATGCTTTCGTGAACTAGTGGACTCAGTGCCTCGCTGTGTGACTGCCCTTATTCGGGCAAAAGGTGGGCCTACCCGTGATTTTTGTCCACGCAGTATAATTGTAAGTTGCAATGATTATTATAAGGACAGTTCCCCTGAGCCTGAGTTTTCGTGGGGAGGTAGAGGGGGGGGGAGAATTGCCAAGAAAAATGTCCCCTTAGAAGAACAACCTAAGAATATATACCACCTTTGAGGAGAATGCCTCTTTGTACCATTTCTAAATTTTTGCTGTGATCTAATTTTATTTATAAGGTGGGCAGGTGTGAATTATAAAATTTCTGCTTCTATTTTGGGACAGTAATTACTTTTCTTCGTGAATATTATCTCTTGCTTATTTTTATTTGTAATTTAATTAATTCATTCATTTATCCAGTAAAGACGTGAAGTTTCACGTGGTAGGAGAACTACTCAGGGAAGTGCTGAGCTGATGGAATGTTTCTCGCTTACCCGATAGTACAGTGTGGGCAGTCACGCACGTCAAACTGGCTGCCCCCAGTAAACCCTGTCTACTTTCATATCATTATATGAAAATAATGATAAATGGAGATGCACTAATAAATATTTCAATAAAATTCATTACTTATACGGACCATCATAAATGTGGATGTCATAAGATCGCGTATTTTTTTGCAAGAGGAAATACGTGAAAATATTTAATATACAGTATTTCTCTCAGTAATTCCCCTGTTGCGCTGTGTATATACTTGTGCGGCCCGCGACCCCTCCTGGAATCGTTTGTGTGGCCCACGAGCTCTTCTCAGTTTGACATCCCAGGTATTGGTTAGCCTTGCAATCTACCTCAACTTTTTAAATTCGGCACCATACTGCTTACTTGTGTGCCTATTGTTGATAGCGGCTTTCTTTTTCTCCTGGCGGTTGCTTTAGAACCTAGTGGGGTCTCATAAACAACTTCCAACAAGCTATGTGCAATGAATAGATAAATATGAGGTGTGAGCGGTGTCTCCTTTCTTGCTCTTTGACTTGAAACCCATCTTGTCCATTATTGGTGACTATAGGTTTCTCGGACCACCACCAGAGCTGACTTATACAGCACAGAGGGGAGGTCCTGGTTGCTTCACGTGCACACACAACTCCTTTACTAGAAACTTCTATTATTTAGGCTCGTAGTGCCTCCAGTGCTTCACCTGGTTGCGGTTTTGGAGTGTGTTACTTTTAAATGCTATTACTCTTGGCATTCCTAACCAAAATGAATTGTGTTTGTTACTTTCTTCATATGTTAATCAAGAATTTGTTAATATATGTTAATATGTCCATATTTACATATATTAGTACATTACAGTTAACATATGTTAATATGTTTTTGATTAACATGTTAGCGTATAACTAATGCCCGAGTTAACCACACAAACACGGAACTCAAATCTTGAGAATTTTAAAAATTCTAATATGAAGGCAAGCGATGCAGATCACTCAAAATGTATATTCAGGAGAGAGAGATTTAAATAGATGAGTATGAGTGTATTACACCAGAAGTGCAGGTGGACAAACTGCTATGTACGTCAATGGCTTCTGTTATGCTAAGGGAGTGTGGTTGCACACAACCATTAGAGAGCTAAAATACCACTATTTGTTTAGCCAGTTTTTGCCTCACTTTTATAAAGTACAGAAGTAATTATTGTTTTATTTGGCATAAATATCAACTTTAAAATCAATAATACTAAATAAAATTACGATATATGTCTGCAAAAGTAAATACATTTTTAGAGACTATGGTTTTGAAAGCATACTGTATTTTATTTATAAGAAAGACAAAATCGTTAAGTTTAATGAATCATACATTCAGAAATGGAAATACAGTGCAGTATATTTAACTTTTCGTTAATTTTCATTGACCCATACGTTAATGTCTGTTTTCAATATTTAAGTCACAGGCCGAATTTTAGTGCATCTAGACATGGGTTCTGTCTTGTGTTGGGCGGCTGCTGAACTCTTTATTCAACTCCGTCGTGGTACAGTACGATGATACTTAATTCTGTAAAATGGCCAGAAAACTGTAGTGCTATGTTTATGCAGTTTTTACTAAACACAACAAAACAATTTGTGTAGTGTGTTCTGAACAATGCAACAAAACACACTCTGCACAAACATAGTGCAGATTGCGACAATGTTGAATTAAATTATCAGTTCTAATGTATTTTTTATTTATTTATTTTTTTCCCTGAATAAGCGGACCGCTGGCTGTATTTGTTTTTTTTTTTTTTTAGAACGATCGACTTCAAATTATGAAACACGAGGCTTTTTCGTAAAATAAGGGAATTATGTAAAAACGAAGTTCTCAAAAAAAAAAAAAAAAAAAAAAAAAAGGCAACTTCGGGAATAAAGCTGCTTTTTTTTTTTTTTTTAAATGATCTCTTCAATTTGAGCAGTATTGTTATTATTATTGTTATTGTTATTAGATTTTGCATGATCATTTGAAACTGGAAAATACAGATGATTGGTTATACTTAATTGTTTTGCTGCATCTTTCAAAATTTCTTTCTTGCTTTCTTTTTTTTTTTTTTTTTTTAATATTAATTAATTAATTTTCTGTTTATACTCCGGGACGACCAAACGGTCATCATTCGGATAGCAACAGCAATCCAACCGATTTTTTTTTTTTTTTATGTAAAACCCCAAACACGAGAGGTATAAGAACCTATAGTACTTAGTATCGTGCTTGGGTTGGAGGTTGAGAAGACGAAAAAAGATATTTGTTGACATTGGACTTGAACATCTGTAGACTGTAATTTTCAGGAAATACGTGTGAAGTAAGGTTGTTCCAGAAAACGGCAGTTGAATGAATAAACGAGAAAGATGAAAAGTTGGTTCTGTGAGTTTGAAGTTGGACAGTAAATGGATGTTGAATGGTGGCGGACCGTTTTGAAAGAGAGAGCGGGAATTATAGAAGCTAATTCAGAAGAACAGTGCCCATGGAAGTATCTGTAGAAGAGGCATGCAGCAGAAACAGTACGTCTATACGATTGCTGTTGCTATCCGAATTCTTTTCTTGTTTTTAAGAACATATATTTTTAAGCATGTATTTTTCAGAACATATATTTTTAAGCAGTGTTCCAGATAATGAGTTTCGGACGAAACCAAACTGGTGTTTGTTCTAGCAGTAACCGTTCAGATTTTCATATATACGCATACAGTATATATTATTATTTATTATTTTTTTCCTCTGCGTAAACCAATACCTTTTAAGCATAAGTATACTTTGAATAAGTAATTTATTGAAATGGAATTTTTCGTCATAGCAAAAAGTCTATAACAAAAAAAAAAAAAAAACAGCAAAAAAGGAACGCAAAGATTTATCTGTCATATTCCCCATTCATTCCTCCAATCAGCGCATGGTAACAAACATAATATTCAGTGTTAGAGCTACAATATACGGTACTGTACGTATATTATTATTATTATCCATATAGTGCAAGGAAGCTTGAGGCTTATGCTGCACCAACCAAAAAAAAATTTCCGAGTTACCCTGAGAGAGAGAAGGGAATCACCAAGAAAGAGAAGAATGATGATATCCAGCTCAGGACCTGGGTGTGCCAAGTCCATACTCACCAGATGTGAGCCCCTGGAGCTATGGAAAGCTTATGTAAAATGTGTGAAGAAAATCAATAATAATTGCCGGATTTCTCTTTGTGCGATTTTAATGAAAACCAACCCCCTCCGCAAAGCGAATGCTGTTATCTGTATTTTTTTCACCGTTTTCAACATGTTTTTAAGCGTATGGAGCACACTCGACGAAATAAATAAATTTTTCTGTTTATACTCCGGCACGACAACCAAGTCAGTAGAGTTTGCAATAAATCGTCAATACAAATATTTATCGTATTTAGTAGTCACCGGCTTGAACCCCGGTCCCCTCAATGAACGCGTGCTATACACTCTCGCTCCTGACCACTCGGCTACGTCAGGCCTAAATGCCCCAGATAATATGTTTCAGCGAACCAGGCTAGTATTTAATTTCTGCCTAACCGTCAGTTTCACGTTCTCTCTCTCTCTCTCTCTCTCTCTCTCTCTCTCTCTCTCTCTCTCTCTCTCTCTCTCTCTCTCTCTCTCTCTCTCTCTCTCTGTGTTCTTCTCTCTTTTTAAGCCAATGCATAAAATGGACTTGGAAAATACCGGGAATTTATCTTCTTAGCTATAAACAAAGACAAATTAATTTCTGTTTGTACTCTTGGTAGCAGAGGCTAGGCCACCGTTGCCGAGTGGTCACGCGCGCGGGTGCATAAGTATACGTGCCTTGAGTGACCGGGGTTCAAGCCCGTGACTGTTAAATACGGTGCTGTTTCTTGTATTCTGTCTATCTTGTGAACTCCTCTGACCGCTTGGTCGTTCCGGAGTATAAACAGAAAATTTATTTATTTATTAGAAGAGTTTACAGCTTCATTAAGTGTTTTGCAGCCAATTAACCAGCGTAACATCTAACGATGGATTGCGCACTTTTGTGGCATCGTACGGGCTCGATCTCGCAATGTGCACAATAGTGTCTTTATGCATAATCCTAGGATAAAACGAGAATTACACCAAACACTATTAATAATTGCGCATATGCTAACTGCAATAGGGGTTACATGTTTCACATGTCACAGTGTACTACTCCGTGACATATTTTATGCTCTGCTCAGCCGTAGGAGTGGTTGAGCTACCGGGACACCGGAAAATTTTTCGCTTCTCCTCTCCACCTCCCACATAATAACTCGACTCCTAGTCAATTAATTTTCTCGAAAATTTATATTTGAGTCTTTTAGTAATATTTGTAGAGCCTTCCCAAATTTCGTTATAATCCAACTAATAGAAACCTTGAAATTATTATTTCTTTTTCTTCTTCATACATATCACATAGGATATACACATACCGTATATTGTAGCATGTAGCTGAAGCACTGAATTGTTTGTTGTCGTGCACTGATTACGGGAATGTATTCTTGACAGGGTCACTCAAGAGCTGGACTTAGGGATTAATTTCGACGTTGTTTATTTGGATTTCAGAAAAGCATTTGACACACAGAATGAAAGGCTGTTACTCTGATATCAAATGTTCTTGGTGTGCACATAACAGTCTTTGCAGTTTGCTTGTTTTTTAAGGCGCGTTAGCATATATGTGCACGTCTTCCATCCGTATGTCTCGATGCCCAGGATTTTCATAACGTTTTATAGTTGGCTCTTTTAGAAATATTTCTGGAACCACTCCAAATTTAATTAAAATCGGATCAATAGAAATCTAGTAATTAATTAATTAATTATTTATTTATTTATTAATATTCTTGTTTCTGTTCTCATGTAATAACTCGACTCCTGGATGAATTGTGATGAAATTTTATATTTGGCTCTTTTAGAACGATTTGTCGAGCTTCTCTAAATTTCAGAAAACAGACTAATAGAATTCCGGCAATTATTATTATTTTTATTTACACTAGGGGGTTCTCCCCCTGCTCGCTTTGCTCGCCCACACCGCGCGAGCGGTCGAATAAATATCACTATGTAATTATTTACCTGCGTTTACATGGGTCACTTAGGAAAAGGCCTTTTTGCTTCGGGTTTCATAATGCATGAGGAATTGCATCACAAAGGGCAAAACTAAAATATTTCACTGAAATATTTACAAACTATACAAATATTTAGAATATTTACAAAATAGATATCGATCAGTGCATATAAATTATTTACAAATACTGTATACAATATCCATATAATATGTAATTAATGACGTTGAAATTTCACGTTTATTTAATGAAAAAACTTTCGATCCTACAGGCCAGTAAGACTCCTGGGGTTGATAGGATTTACCCTTTAATCTTAAGGGCAAGTGAGTGCATTGAGGCTAATTTTTAGAGCATCACTGGACTCGGGAGTGATTCCGTTGGATTGGAAAAGTGCCAATGTATCTCCAGTACATAAGGGCAGTTCTAAGAGTGAAGTGGGAAATTACAGGCCGGTTAGTCTAACTTCAGTAGTAAGGAAAATCATGGAGACTATGATCAAGGGTGGAATTCAGGATCACTTAGATAAATATGGAATTCTGAAGGATACTCAGCATGGTTTTGTAAAGGGAAAATCATGTTTAACTAATCTGGTTAGCTATTTTGACAGGATCACTCAAGAGTGGTTTCTCGACTGGACCTAGGGATTAATTTCGATGTTGTTTATTTGGATTTAAGCAAGGCATTTGACACAGTCCCACATGAGCAGTCACTTTATAAGCTGGAACAGGTTGGAATCACACGGAAAATCTATCCTTAGATGGATAACTAGATGGCTTTAGGGCAGAAGGCAGAGGGTTGTGATAAATGGTTATTCCTCATATTGGGTTGATGTAAGAAGTGGGGTTCCCCAAGGATCAGTATTAGGACCACTGTTGTTTTTGATTTTCATAAATGACATCGATAGAGGGCGTGATGTCTAAATTTGCAGATGGTGTAAAGATTGGTAGAGTAGTTAATGATTGCCGCCAAGCAGAGCTTCTTCAGAATGAGCTAGATAGACTTCAGGAATGGTCAGAAAAATGGCAGCTGTGCTTTAATCCAGCAAAGTGTAAGGTATTGAACCTGGGGAACAGTAACCCCAAAATAACTTATTCACTTGAACTAAAGCCGATAGTGGAGGAAATGGACTTGAGTATTACGATACGGTCAGATGTGAAGTTCTCCGAGAATTGTAGACTGGTTGCAAGGAGGTCAAACCCTGTTACGGTCGGTGATCGGGGGAATGCGACTACCAGGGTCTGGGCTGCTCTGGTGGTTGCTGACCCCTTCATTACTGTAACAAAAATTTCGAGTCTTTGCTCCACTCATGCCGTATGCGCATGCTTGGAAGGCTGTTTCGGGAAAAAGGATGTTGTCTCATTGTATGCTCAATGTAGTCAGGCCGGACAGGCCATTGAGCCATTTCTAAATTATATGGAAGACGTTCTGATCCGTCTGTCTGGTTTTCCCATCATTTTTATGATGGATGCTAATGTCCACTCTCGGCTTTGGAATAGGGAAAAAAAAAAAAAAAAAAAAAAAAAAAAACATTATGATATTAGGGTCTCCTGTAAATATATGGGTAGATGTAATATCTACCCATATTTATTTTGTCTGTAAATGGTGTGTATTCTCTGGTCGATTTTCCTGTTTACTGGACGGAAAAAAACCAGTTTTTTTGGGGGGGGAAACCTTGCTATCTACGCCTGAGACCGAATCACTCAGCCACAGAGTGAAAAAAGCCCACTAAAGTTCCTCGCGTCATCGACGGGATTCGAACCCGGGCCTTTTCCACCCGGTGTGGGGAGGACAGTGACGATACTACTGTGCTGCCCACGCAGTCTCGACTTTGGAATATCAAATCAAAAAAATATTATATTACGGTTTCCCGTAAATGATTACATATACCCTTTTATGTGTTATGTCTGTAAGTTGCGTGTGTTCTGTGGTTGATTTGCCTGTTTTACTGGACGAAAAACCCCAGTTTCTGGGGAAAAAACCATGCTATCTACTCTTGAGAGATCGACAACTCAGCCACGGAGTGAAAAAAGCCCACTAAAGTTCCTCGTGTCATCGACGGGATTCGAACCTGGGCCTTTTCCACCCGGTGTGGGGAGGACGGTGGCGATACCACTGTGGTTACCCGCACAGTCTCGGCTTTGGAATAGCCCTACTACAGATTCTAAGGGGGAGCTCGTGGAAGAGCTTATCCAGTCCAATAATCTCTGTGGAATACTCCAGGACATCCGCCAACTTTCTTTTCGTTTCTTGTTCAATCCTATATTGACATTACCCTTTCAAACTCTGCTCTTGGTAATGGCATTTCCAGCTGGCTTAGCTATACATCGTGGTGCTCGAGTGACCACAATGTTATCATCTTTATGATCAGTGATAGCAACAATCCTAGAGCTATCAGGTACTATTTTGACTTCCACGATTTAAAACAAAACGTTGATTGGAATAGCTTTGATGTAAAGATCAGTGAGCTTACTTTTGAAGAAATAATCGTCTAACAATCGTCCTCTTCCTGCCGATATGTAGGTTACCAGGGTCCAAGAGATTCTAAACACATTTTAGAGTGTGAGACCACTCTAAAAAAGGAAAAAAAAAAACGAAAAATGAACTGTGTTCCATGGTGGACCCCAAATTTCCCTATTTTTTATTTATTTATTTATTTTTTTTTCTATTTATACTCCGGCACGACAACAAAGTCAGTAGAGTTTACAATAAATCGTCAATACAAATATTTATCGTATTTAGTAGTCACGGGCTTGAAACCCGGTCCACTCAAGGAACGCGTTCTTTGAAGAGTTAAAACTCGCCTGGGCAAAGTTTGTTCAGCACAACATAAATGAAGATCCGTGCGGATTACCCTACAAACTTGTTACAAACAAGGTTCATCCCAGTGATGTTTACTCATCTATTATTGTGAATGGTAATGAAACCCTGAACTGGAGCTTGTCAATTAATGCCGTTTTGGACGGGTTGCTCCATGAGGACACTGTCTCCTGTGAATCCAAACTATAATGAGATTAGATCATTTATCATACAAAGGGCCCCAAGGCGAGGCTCCATTTTCGGATATTGAGCTGGAATCTGCTATCTCAACCTTAAGGGATGGAAAGTGTCCTGGACAGGACCTCCTTGAGGTTTCTGTTCTTAAAAGATTTTGGAAAAATTGCCCATTAATAATATTAAATCTTATGAATGCTTGTCTGTTTTCGGGGTTGTTCCTATTGCCTTGGAAACAGGCTAGACTTAAACTTCTGGTTAAGTCCTTTGACAAACCCTCCAGTGATCCGGCTTCTTACAGGCCCATTGCTCTGCTGCCCATCCTTGGCAAAGTCTTAGAAAAATTAATTGTTTCTCGTTTTCTAAATTAATATTTAGATAGAAATCTAAGTTCCCCACTTCAATTCGGCTTTATCCGTGGAAGGTCTTCTGTTGATGCCATTTGTCAGGTTCTGAATACTGTTCAAAATTCCACTTCTAAATGTCCTCGGTCTCTTTGTTGACTTCAAAGGGGCATTCGACGCTGTTTAGTGGCCGAGTGTCCTGGCGAGGTCCAGAGAGGCCGAGGTCTCTGCTCCCATTTACCGCCTCCTTTCGAATTATTTTGATTCTCGCAGCATAACAGTCAATTCAGGATTTTATTCTGTTACAAGATCTGTAACTAGGAACTACCTTCAGGGCTCTGTTCTTGGCCCTGTGTGCTGGAACATGGTCCTTGATGGGTGGCTTTCGGCTGATCGTGACGACATCCTTCAGCTCGCTTACGCAGACGACCTTGTTATTCTGATTTTTGATAATTCCCGCCGGGAGCTTGAGCACAGAGCAAATGAGGTTCCCGCGGACTTGTAATCTGGTGTCAAACACATGAACTTGAAATCCCGACTAATAAAACGAAACAAATGTTTCTAAAGGACTTCCTTGAGCTAAATGGAGAAATGATTAGGTGTACTAGGCAGCATAAATACTTAGGAATTTATTTGGATGACCGTCTTAATTTTAATTATCATGCAAAATATGTACTTCAGAAAATAAAAGCCTAGAAAATATAACCTATAAAATTATTAAAATTACGAAGAGTACTTTTGGTGTAAAGAAATCTTCTATTAAATTATACTGCTCATGTATATTTATACCAATTGTGTGTTATGCGGCTGGGGCCTGGGGATATAGAATTGATAATTCCCTTGTTCAAAAATATCTTACTCAAGCACAAAGATTTTTTTCTTCTCGCTGTAATTAGAGCTTCTCCAACTGTCTTTACAGCTGCTCTACAGGTCCCCAGTCATCGATTGCCAATCCAATATGAAGTAATGTTACACTATCTTTTATATTGTAGAAAAAAAAAATGTTCCTGCGGTTGTAAATGGTTTTACTTATAATACTGACTTACAAGAAAATGTAGACATTAAAAGAATGAAAAATGAATGCTGTAGAGCGCGGCGAAATCTTGGTCTACTTCTACGTTGGTTAGGGAGACCTTTAGGTTTTTTTCCCGTGATTGCTAATTATGATAAGAAAATGGACTGGTTCAATCCTGGCTAATGTAAAGACTGCCATACCGGTCATGGCAATCTTAACTCTAAATTGTTCTCATTAGGATTAAGTAACACTCCTCTCTGCAGTTGTGGTGCTCAAGAAACTGTTGAGCACCTCATCTTTCATTGTCCTCTGTATGATGATTTAAGACTGGACTTTCAACTTCTCACAAATGTATTCAATTGCTCTGAACTGCCAAGATTAGTTAACTGTCCTGAGTATTATGCTGCCGTCTCTTTCTATGCGGAGAAAACGTTTAAACGGAGGAAAAGAATTCTAATTCCTGAGGTTCAGTAAAATACTAACTTAATGCTAATTGATAGTAAAGGACCGCCGTCTGTCGGTTGGTTTGAAAGATTTTACTGGGTTTTTTGAATTTTAGATGGAAATGTTTACGGCCCTTTCTATTGTTTTGGAAACCAGAAATGGTAACTATTCTTTTGAAGTATAAATCTTTGTAACGCTCCGCTGGATGTTGGGGACTGATCACGTTGCTTGTTTGTAGACTGTTTCCGTTTTTGGATTCCCTTACCTAATGTATTGATGAGTCTCCTGGATTCCGAAGCCCAGTGTTTATTTTGTATCATTATCATTGTAAAAAGCCTTTATGTATCATTACCATTGTATATATGTAGTTGCTTTAAATTGTACACATTGTATACTGTTATCTTTTAGCGGCGGATGGGGAAATCCCTGAAGCCTGCAAAAATTTAATAAAATGCTTTGAATACTTTGGTTGCAAGGAGTGCCTATGGTGCCTTATCGATGATTTATCGAACAATTCCTAGTAGAGATAAGGACGTCATAATCCCATTATATAAGACTATTGTTAGACCACACTTGGAATACTGTGATCAAGTATGGAGACTGCACCTAAAGAAAGACATTGTTCTTCTGGAAAGGGTCCAAAGACTGGTAACTCGCCTGGTGAGATCGGCAAAAGGGCGTCCATATGAGGAAAGTTTTGGAGTATGTGGTTGCAGAGCTTGGAAACCAGACACCTTAGAGGAGATTTGATTGAGGTGTTTAAGGCTCTAAGAGGCATAAGCAAAATGAATAAGGGCGAAATTTTCACAGTTATAAATGATTCTAGAACAAGTGGCCTTAATTTAAAGTTATGGGGGAGTTGTTTAAACTGGATTGCAGGAAGTTTTATTTTAGTCAGCTAGTTATAAATTACTGGAATAAGTTACCTTATTCCTACATGGGTGGTAGAGGCTGACAGTTTGGGGAAATTCAAAGGTCAGCTGGATAATTACCTAAGGGAGGAGGGAAATGCATAGGTTGTTCGTTTCCTTTTCTCTTATGAATTATTATTATTTTAATTTTCTTCTTCTTATTATTATTTTCTTCTTATTATTATTAATTTGTTTTTATGCTTATTATTTTATTTTATTTCTTTTTTGTTATTTTATTTTATTACTATTTTTTATTTTATTTATTACATTTATTATTATTATTATTTTTTGGCTGGTGCAGCATAAGCCATAGGCTTCCTTCCCCCATGTGGCCATTACTAATACTAATAATAATATACAAAAAACGTTACAATGGAACATCAAATGGTAGACGGGGACTATGCCCGAGGTTGGTGAGCGTTATGGAGGCAGTTGTCAATAATTAATTGCATTTGTAGTGACGTATTGCCTCGCCCTCTTCTCCCATTGGCTTGAATAAATATCACTAGGAGGAAAACTTTTTTTAATGTATAGATATTCTTCTTCTTCTTCCAGTCACATAGTTCCCTGAGGAGCTGTTGTGGCCACCAACAAATTCCCAACTGCATCGATCATGTTTATACGAGCGGCATCGCAGAATGTCACGCCCAAAAGTTCACTGATCCCATCCTTCCACTTAGTTGCAGGTCTTCCCTTTAACAACAGTTTTTGGAGTTGGTTTTGTTATGGTCTCTGTGGCATCAGGTAATGTTGTGGTATGCCATTGCCTACCACATGGCCTATTTTGAAAGGGGCCGGCTTTAATCATAGGAAGAGTCATGCATCCGACGAGATGCTTTGAAGAGGAAAGGTGACTACAGCAGAGCCCAATTTAGTGCAGAAGGCTGATTACAACTGGTTTTCGCCTGGTTTCCAGAGGAGGTCGTCTATGTATATAAACGTATATGTATTATTCATTAGATTCGCACAAGTAATTATTATATCTTCTTAATTATGTCGAATATATTTTAAAACAATTTTCTCCCAAACCATAAAGCATGCAACTTTTCTTACCATAAACATATTTTCTTGCTGATTCGCACAGTCTTAACTCCCAATGAATACTGTACATTTCTTACGTTTTAAAATATTCGTTCCTGTATTTCAAATGATATCCAGGTCATTTTTATTTATAAATTATTATTATTTGCTAACGTGCCTGAAATGTAGCGCAATGCGTACATTATCTATCCATCTATATATATGCAGTACTGTATTTCTAATTTCTCAGCCCCATTTTTCTTGCAGTTTTCTTCTAGTATTTGTTTTACTCATTTCGTAAAATGTTGATTAGTCAGTACACAGAATGGATCGAAAAATTAGTTACTTTGAAGGAGATGGTTTTTGCATGGGTACTTTTGTTACTTTAATGTTAATTGTTCTGCCAAATTTGTCAGTGAGCGTCTTTTTACGCTTGACTGCCATTTCTGCGTACTCAAAACAAATACAATAAAAAGGAGCAGGGGAAGTACTGTATAATAAAGTTGTTTTAAATTTAGATTTTATGTATTTATTTTTTGCCGCTTAAAAAATAAATTATGACCGGCTGCTGGGGGAAATCAACGGCTTTCCCATGTACTGTGCTAACTAAAGCATGGTTTAAAATAGCAACGTAAATCAATGCAGAATTTAGCTGGGAGTATATTCCCATCTTTTAGTGCTTGCAATTTCTCATCTGCATAGTTGCTTGTTGAATTACAAGTATTAAGATATAAATGTTAATTTTAAGAAACAAATCCTCAAATTTCAGAATTCCTTGATGCCGGTTCTTTCCAGATTGACATCTGCATTAACCTCTCGCTTTAGGCTTTGTTCACACCTGTGCTTTCACGACGTAGTCTCATTAAAGGATAGCCGTGTGAACAAGAAATCTGCTATTACGAGACGGCCTTAGGCTGATAGTCGCGTTTAGGCGTGAAAACAGACGTTGCCGACGACGCTTATGTGGCGAACATTTTCCCGCTTGATCAGTCTCTCTTTGGACTCCAACACGTACACGTGTGTGGCCTTCGCGTTCTTTGCGTGCGTCGCAGTCGGTTGGTGGCGATATTACCAAGATTCTGGACTGAAGAACTATAGGTGTGCAAATAGTTGATGAAATATGTAGACACTAACTACTCCCCGCGAACGTTTGCAGGAAAAGAAAATATTCTGACATGTAAAGCAATATAGAATCTATTTTGTAAATGCCTCAACGCAATATAGAATCTATATTGCGTTGCAAAGGGCTGTTGAATATTCCGGATGGCTATTCAAGAAATGTCAGTTTAATTTTTTTCTCTCTCTCTCCCTTTTTTGCGGTTAGGTTTAAATGATAATGTGTCCTATATCTCAGCCGTTTTTTTTTTTTTTTTTTTTATTTCCCATCCAACCCCATTTTCTTGCAGTTTTCTTTTTGGGTTTATTTTAACCCATTTCACAATGTTGATTATTGCGTTTTAAACACGACGCTACAAAAAAAAAAAAAAGCTGTTTTGTGGGAGAGGAACAAATAATTATGAAAACAGTCTGTTACCAATGTCACTCATGATCGTCATGTAGGAAAATTATATATCCCTCTTTATAGAGGAATATATAATTTCCCTCATGTCAGCTCTAAAATGGAAATGAAATTTTGCGATAAGCTGCTCAGCAAATACTGAGTAACACCATTAATGTTTGATATGGAAAAGCAGGTGATATTAGCAAGTTTACCAGAGGGATGTTTGTTGTGCCTATGTAGTTGGAGCACGGACTCTGATTTGCGTGGAGGTGGCAAGGTAATTTGTTAAACTGAAAGAAAACTGGTCTTGTTAAAGTCAGATTAAAATAAGGCTAGCCACACAATTGATAATTAAATGTTCGGTGATAATTAAGTTGTGGCACAGAAGGTATACATGCAATGGAATGGATAACAGTGGAATGGATAACAGTGGAACTGTAAATTCTGTCCCCTTGCAAGATTCACGAACCAGCTCCCCCATGCTCTTTAAAAACTGCCAAATCAACCAGTTCTCCTGACTCTTCAGGTCTACCAGGTGGCAGACCTGGTATGGTAGTTTTGCCACTGATGGAATAGTTGCTAATATTTATCTGTGGGGGGGGGATGTAAAATGATTATATTTATATGTATATTATTTATCTATCCTTTATTTAAACAACTCCCCTTTATAATATATATATCCCCACTTGCGCATCTGACTATTGCTTCACAGAAAATTCTAAGTTCAAGGGGAAAACCTCCTTAATGTGTTTAATTCCCTTTGGATAGGCTTGTACTCAGAACAACAAAAAACCACACAAATGTTGTATATAAAAAAATCAGTTTATTAGACATATTTACATGAGCATAATTAAAACCAAATAATAATTGAATTCATACATATGACAACATGATTTGGTCTCACCTACATGTGTATATATATATCATATTCATACATTAGTAAAAATCAATAACAAGCTAATATCAATCCCATTCTATTCTAGAAATACTTAATACTGCATCAATTAAATACCATTAACAAGATATATCAATTCCATTCCATTCCTTTCTACATATACTTAATACTGCCTCAATTAAATACCATCAACAAGAAATATCAATCCCATTCTATTCTAGAAATACTTAATACTGCATGAATTAAATACCATTAGTAAAACGATATCAATTCCATTCTATCCCTTTCTACATGTTTAATACTGCATCAGTTAAACAAGAAATATCAATTCCATTCCATTCCTTTCTACATATACTTAGTGCTGCATCAATTAAATACCATTAGTAAAAATCTCAATTCCATTCTATCCCTTTCTACATATGTTTAATACTGCTTCATTTAAATACCATAATAAGAAACAATTAATGATTAACATCCATTCCATTCTATCCCTTTCTCCGTTATCATATATCCAACATTCTAAATATCTTATATCTAATAAATCTCCCTCTTTTTAATGTTCTTCCTTCCTGATTCTTCACTAAACTATCTTTACAATTAGGTATTTCTAAAGTCCTGCTGACCAATTTACTGGGTTTCTACAGTTCTTTGTGTATGTGAAGGTACTATGTACTACAAACTAGCGACTTACTTGTAGAACTCGGCGGGCGTCATCTTTCATCCTTCCTATCAGGTACAGCTTATCTTCACCGTCTGGGGCGGCGTCTTACTATTCTCGAAGAATTTGGCACTGGTAGTTGGGCTGCCAGGTAGGTTTCGGTTCCATTTTATTCAGGCCGCTTGATGCACCTCTCTTGTTTCGGAATGGCTATTCTCATGTCGGTCGGGGTTCCGATTCCATCCGATCCTGCACTGTGCTTTCCAAGATTTCAGGAATCTTGGCCTTTTTTCGGCAGATTTGATTTCACCTTTTTCTTTGTGAGAGACTCGTTTGTCTTTCACATATTTCTTCCCAATTCCTAGATGATCCAAAGAGCCAACATTGACTATGTTCCACTCAAAAAAAAGAACTCTGACTTTCTCGACTACTAACCCATTCCCTCACACCGACCAAAAATCTAAACTCTCTCCTTGACTCATCCTCTCACTGCCTTTTTCCTTCCTCTTACTAGGCCATCCGGTATGCCGTTTGATGGTGCCGATTGTCCAAAAACAACTTTATCCCTCTCATATAACACCTTGTCTCCATACCGTTCTAAAACCACAAAAGTGACATTAGTGACCACAGCATCTATATTTGGAAACTTGTGTGTGCGTTTAAGAACCGACTTCCGGTCTAGCGACTGAAGTAAATTGCCCCTACTATATTGACCTTGCATAAACATTAACTTGTTTGTTTCGCAAAACCACTTGCTGCTTTTGCCGTAGTATTCACCGTCTATTCCCTGCTTACGGAAGTTAATGCTAATGGCTCTGTTTTCATTTCTACTACACACTAATTTTATAATTCTTACTGAATAATTCTTGTTATTGAAACTGATGCTATTACCATATTATCCTACTAACGGCAAGAATCCAAAAGGAAAACTAACTTCCACAGTCTAAAAAAATATTTTATTTTTGTAAGATTTTCAAATCTTACATATCATTTTACTTCTAGTGAAATAATGGACTTCATAGAGACCAGTGTTGGATCTGGGGCGAACTTCCCCAGAGTCTTGGTAAATTAGAACAAATATTCAATGCTGGATTTAGGTAGTCTTGGGATCCTGCTGCACATATTTTTAGAGGCCCTAAAAATACGATTATTGAGGTTCCAGGCCAATAGTGTCTCAAGACTAGGCACCTGCAGAGAGAGACAGAGAGATCTGATTGAGGTGTTTAAAGGCTTGAATGGATTGAATAAGCTGAATGTTAAAGGCATTCTTCCACTTGTTGAGACTACATGCATGGGGGCATAAATTCAAGTTGAGGAAGGATGGTTGGAGGATAGATGTGCAGAACTTTGCCTTCCTGTTGGAACTGGCTTCCAGTTGTTGTGGAAGTGGATGAGTTGAATAAATTTAAGGAAGAACTAGACAAAGCTAAAACTATAGCTAAATTAGAGCTAAAACTATACAGATAGTTTTAATTATCTGTATAGCTGTATAAGTTGTGAATGTGAAGGTTAATGTAGAAATTGGTGCCTTCAACATATTGTAATTACTGAGTTCCAATTATTATGGATGACTGATATGCAATGTATAACGCTATATGTTGATTACTTTACAGGTAATATCTGACTAGGTGAAATACTGATGTATAATTGGCCCTCAGCTGACGGAAGTCTTAAATATAGTCAAATGTGTGGCTATACTACATTGGTCTCAGGCAAGAGAGTTATTTGATTGTAATCATTGCTATTAAGTTGGTGGAGCAAGACGTTTGCTAAACTATAAATTATAAATAATGTACAGTTACTCTTCAGCGGCAGATAGGGGAAACCATGGAGCCCGCAGAAAATAATAAAATACTTTGAATACTAAATACATCAGTGGGAGTCACTGGTTAAAGATGTAATGCAGGACCATCTAGACAGGAATGCAGTTATACTGCAGTCATTGCATGGATTTGTTACAGGGTGATCTTATCTGATAAAGCTGATTGGATACCATGATGCAGTAGCAAAGGAACTGGATTCAAAAAATAATTTTGATATTATACTTAGAATTCTGGAAAGCTTTTGATACTGTTGCATATAAAAGATTACTGTATTAATTGGAGTAATTTGACAGCTGAACTGAGAAATGGAAATTGAGGTTTAATATTGACAGATGCAAAGTAAATGCACATGGGTAGCAATAATCCCAGATTAACATACCAACTGGGTAGTGGAAAATGAAAAAAGACTTGGAGTAATTGTGCAGACAGGCTGATAGAACAGTGCATGGGTTATTGTCAGTAATACACAGGAATTTTGCTAGCAGGGATAAGGAGGTGATCGTTTTCAATAATAAATGAATAAAAACACTAAATTGTTTCCAACTTTGAAGTTTAATTAACCATAGGTGCCAGTCAGTGACACATTTTGCATTCCAGTGAATATCTGGTAGTTTGTTTCCATTGGCCACCAGCATATTGGCAACTTACCAATATACATTTTTTATAGGTGACACGAATCAGTCACTGTAAAGCACGGTGCAGATTTCATCGTTGATCATAATGGGTGTGTAGCTACAATGTCAGTGTCTTTTTGTTATTCGTCCGAATTACCATTAAGTAACTAAATAATATCAGTGTTAAGTCAATGCTCAACATTCAACAGTGTAATTATGTGATTACAGCTTAATTGCAAATTGAGCTTGAACTTTTGGTAAGTTGAAGTTATATTATGAGGTGATGTGTAAGTAAAACGTTATTTCTGCAACACACGATTTTGTGAAATTGATTTGATCATGGCCTCCATGCTTCCCCATGAAGTAAATTGCGTGACAGTGAATAAACTTCAGCAACTTAGTTTTTCACAATTCTCTCCAAGAAAAAAATGCGATTAAAATAAAAAAGAAGCCTGCCCCACACCAAAGATTCAAATTTCTCAGAGGGGAATAAGTAATAATAAGAAATATATTTGCAGTTTTAAAACTGAATGGTACCAAAGGAAAAGTTGGCTTTGTGCTTGTGAAGTTAAAAATGCATTGTTTTGTTTTGTTTTCCATGTTTACTGTTCGGAGGTGACTTAACATGGGCAGAAAGAGGCTTTACAAATATAAACAAAATGAAAGAAAAAACTCTAAAACATGAGAGTTCGAAGAAACATATTAACCTGATTTCACTATCGCTTTTAGGAAGCGTTAATGTTAAAGAACTTTCGATTTGCAAACATAACAGGAGTTACCAAGAATCGTGAGGTATTATCTGAAATAATAGACTGCATTAAAATTTGTGGACAGTTCGAAATTCCTTTACGTGGACATGACGAAAAAGACGATTCTAAAAAAATCCAGGAGTATTCAGAGGATTAATAAATTTCACTTGTACATTAGATTCCAATTTAAAGAACCATTTAGAAAGTAATGTAGCATTTAAAGGCATTTCAAAACCTATTCAGAATAATATTCTTGACTGTTTGCTGCAAATATGCCGGGATGAAATAAAAAAATAAATTTAAAGAAGCTTCATCTAAAGCATTTAGGGCATAACTGTCATGGCTGATCATACAAAAGATGTTTCAGGACATATACAAATGGAATTTTTGTGAGATATGAACTGAATGGAGACATTTTTGAACGTTTTTGGGTTTTTTTCACTCTGGAAAACCAAACGGCAGACAGAATATTGAAATGCATTCTAGATCAGTTAGACACAATCCTCGAAGGAAATACTCAAAACCTGGTTGCTCAGAAATTGATGGTGCAAGTGTGATGAAAGGCAAGAAAGGGGGAGTTCGGGCTAAAATAAAAGAAGTGTACAAAAGTGCACATTTTATTCACTGCTATGCACACCAACTGAATCTGATGATGAGAAATGCAGCAAGTAGTACCCGAGATTCAACAATATTCTTTTCGAAACCAACATTTTTGGGATCACAACAACATTTCTCTGTTCTCAGAAAGCATATGGACAGCCATGTTGCCGACCTTCCCCCACAAGATGGAACTTCAATATATGCACCGTGAACAGCATTTATGAAAATTTTGAATCCTTAAAAAAGTGCATGGACGAACTACAAGCGACAGCAAACACAGATAAGATGATTTCAGAAGCAACTGGAATTTTGCACACCTTGAGTAAAGAAAAATTCGAGTTCTGGTTAGAATTTTTCCATATTTAGTGCCTCATGTGGAAGTTATTTATAATCAAATGCAATATCGAGAAATTGAGGCAGTTAAAATACATGAATATATAAGAAACTTTAAGAATACCATTCTAAAAATCAGGAATTCAATGTACTGTGAAAATCCTTCAAAAACACTAATGATTGAAGCAAAGGAAGTATGCGACTATATAAGTGTTGACATAGGCGAGAGATATTCTTTTGCAAAGATTAATTGCTGCTAAATTGTTTAACAAGAAGAACTTTGTTATTTTTTGTACGAAAATGCCTGTGGAAGAGGTATGGGAGACTACTGAGGCACATCCCATGATTGAAAGAGAAAAACTTCGTATGGAATTACAAGTTTTCTATAGCAGACATGATCTACATAATTATTGCAAATTAACTGACTTGCTGAAATTTATCTCAGAAAATAATCTAGCTGAAGTTCTTGGTGAACTTACAAAACTCATAAAAGTTCTTTTGACCATTCCGATGACTGCTTCAGAGCTGAACGCTGCCATTCGACATTAAAAAGAATAAAAACATTTTTAAGGAGCACTATGAATCAGGAAAGGCTAAATGCTCAAGCAATGCTTTCAATAGAGAAAAGCTTAGTCAACAGTGCACCAAACTTGAATGAAAAAGTTATTAATCTATTTTCAAAAGTATAAAAACCAAAGAATGGATTTTGTTTTTAAATAAAAGTTCAAGTCTGCTAATGGTAAATGTCTAGTTAATGTTTTGTAGTATTTTTAGCTTGCTTATTATTATTATTACTGTGTATGTCTACATGTCTTATAACCAAGGCAATTTAATGTAACTTTAAGACGCAGCACCCCCAAACATCAGAGTCACGAGCCAGATGGGAAGGTGCAGCAGTGCGTAGCACACGCTTCTTGATTAGACCGAGGGTTCGAGTCCATCACCACCAAATACGGAGGATGCAGAAAGGTCAGGGAATGACCACCGCATATTCGCCGAGCAATATGGCCTTAGTTGCTAATGCTCCTAAAAAAACTAAATAAACAAAATAACAGAGTCATGAGCCACCACTGGAGGTGATTATTCCATTGTAAAAGGCAATGGTCAGCCAACGTCTTGAGTACTGTATACAGGTCCAGAGGTCTCATTTTAGTAAGGATTTAGAGCAGCTAGAGTGGGTACAGAGAAGGGCAATGAGATTGGTGAAGGGAACAAAGTTATGTTTTTACCAAGAAAGGCTTCAGTTTTGCAAATTGGATACATTGGATACAAATGGGATACATAGACTAAAAGGTTAACAGTGGCTACAGTCAGAGGCAAAAGTATTCTTGCACTGCTTCTATTAGAATGAGCAGTCTGGAGAGGAAGGTAATGGAGATTTTCAGGACTGCTGGGAGTCATAGTGGAACAAGTAAATACATGGGCTGTGTTAGGATAACCAAGAGTAGGAACAGGTGCATGTACACCAATGCTAGGAGTATAGTTAATAAATTTGATGAGCGTGAAGTGCTAGTGAAGACATCAAAGGCAGATATTGTTGGGATATCAGAGACGTGGTGTCACACAGATATAAGCAGTGCAGAATTGGAATTTGGGGAGTACAATGTGTATAGAAAGGATAGACAGGACAGGAAGGGAGGAGAGGTTATGCTGTTATTTAAGAAACATAAAATCTAAGGAAGTGCATCCAGTTGATGTTGGTGGACAATGCAGTCTTGAGTCTGTTTGGTGTGAAATAAGCACTGGGAAAAGAAAAATGAGAGTAGGTGTGTTATAGGCCTGATGAATCTGATGAGTATAATGAGCAGTTGTGCAGAGAAATAGAGTGGGCCAGTAAATCAGAACGTCTTATAATGGAGGATTTTAACTTTCCAGATATTGACTGGAACTTGCAGTTTGGTCACTCGCATGTTAGCAAAACGTTTGTGGATTTATTGGACAACTGTTTTCTACAGCAACATGTTCGAGAGGCAACCAGAGGGGGTAATACTCTTGAACTGATTATCAGCCGTAATTATTCATGCATTAAGAATTTACAGATAAAGGAACCACTGGGTGACTGTGATCACAATGTACTGATGTGGGAATTACTTAAAGATGTATCTACCATCAAGGCTAAAGGGAAGGGCTTTTGTTTTCGTAAAAGTGACTGCAGAGGTCTCAGACAGTTTTTAAATTCTGTACAGTGGGATCAACTGATGATGTTACCATCGTTGAATTCTAAATGGGAAGCCTTCAGGGACTTAATTTTGGAGGCAACTAGGCTTTTCATTCCAACTAAGAAATACTGTTCAAGGTTTAGGTCTAAATGGATGTCAGATGAGGCTCGTGGCAGAGAAGAAGAATGTTTGGGATGCATATAAAGTATCAGGTGACACAGAAGCCTATGGCAGGTATAAACTAGTCTGTAATAAAGTCACAAAGGAGGTTAGGCCGGCAAAGCAGAGTATGAGAAATCTTTGGCAAAGGATGCAAAGAAAAACAGCAGAGTTCTTTACCTATGTAAACTCTAGAAGGAAAGGAGTGAATCAAATTGGCCCAATTAACATAGATGGGTTGACTATTGATGATCATGCTCAGGTAGCTGATAAACTGAATGAGTATTTTTCATCTACATTCACACATGAGGAGTTATTCAGTGATGGTAGTGCCAGCAGTTTATCAAATGCTAACAGGAAGCTAAGTGATTTTGTAATAACTGAGAGCAAAGTGGAGGAGAAATTGTTGAATTAAACATAAGGAAGGCACCTGGGGTGGAAGAGATCTATCCAGTTATATTAAAGGAGGCAGTAAAGGAAGTAAGCAACCCTTAGCCATAATTATGAGAGCTTCCTTGGATCCAGGGGAGGTCCCCATGGACTGGAGGTGTGCAACTGTATCACCAATTCACAAAGGGGGCTCAAAAGATGACACAAGTAACTACAGACCTGTTAGTTTAACTTGTGTTCCAGGGAAAATAATGGAATCACTGGTTAAAGAAGCATTGCAGGATAATCTAGACAAGACTACAGTAATAGTTAAGACACAGCTTGGGTTTGTTAAAGGAAGGTCTTGTCTGACCAATTTGATTGGATACTATGATGTGGTCACAAAGGAACTGAATGCCAAAAATAATTTTGATATCATATACTTGGATTTCAGGAAAGCTTTTGATACTGTTTCACATGGAAGACTGCTGTAAAAATTGGAAAGGTATGGCATTTAGGGTAAGTTGCTACAATGGATAAAGGGATGGTTGAGCGGGAGACGACAGAGAGTGGTAATCAATAGACACTGCTCTTCGTGGACAAATGTTATTAGTGGAGTTCCCCAGGGTGTGACAAGACTCCAAGACCTGCCCTGGCAGGTCATGGAGTCTTGTCAATGATGTATAGGAGTTTTGCTAGCAGGGACAGGGAGGTGAATATCCTGTTATACTAGGCAATGGTCAGGCCACTCCTAGAGTACTGCGTACAGGTCTGGAGGCCTCATTTTAGGAAGGATATAGTGTTGCTAGAACGAGTACAAAGAAGAGCTACAAGATTGGTGAGGGGAACAAAGGGGTGCCCTTATCAAGAAAGGCTTAAATTCTGCAAATTGCAGCTTCTGGCGAGAGCAGGCACCTGTGAGGTGATCTGATTGATGTGTATAAGGCCTTGAATGGGTTGAGCAAGATGAATGCTGATGGGATTCTTCTTCTTCTTGCTCAGACTAAGAACCTGAGGGGGCACAGTTTCAAATTGAGGAAAGATTATTGTAGAATAGATGTGTGGAAATTTGCCTTTAGCCAGCGGGTAGTTGATTGGTGGAACAGGCTTCCATCTTTTGTTGTGGAAGCTAATAGCCTAAATTAATTTAAGGCTGAGCTGGACAGACATTTGAAACAAATGGAGGGGTGAAATGGGAGGTTTTTTTTTTTTTTTTTTTGGCTGATGCTGCATAAGCTTGATTTCTTGCATTGTATTTCTTTACTAATGCTAAATTGCAGAAAACTGTCAGTAATGGTTTTCATAATGGTAATTTTTAGACATATTCACATATATATGGAGGGTCAGATTACACATAAGCTAAACAACCTGCAGCTTAGGACCTCATTACAAGGAGAGCCTTGCACCATATTAAAAAATCCCCTTTTTAATATGATCTCAGGTATGAGAGAAGGGCCTCATGCATGTTATACCTCAGGGACTCACATCTGGTGAGCATGGGCTTGGCACACCCAGGGTCCTGAGTTGGATATCATCGTTCTTCTCTTTCTTGGTGATTTCCTTCTACTTCTCCCTCCCTCCCTCCCTCTCTCTCTCTCTCTCTCTGGGTCGCAGGATAAATCAAATTTTTTTTTGGCTGGTGCAGCATAAGCCTCAGGCTTCCTTGCACCATATGGCTAATAATAATAATAATAGCTTAGGACCACAATAAGTTTAAATCTGGCCCTGTATATATGTATAAGTACCTGTTGTCTTCACCATGTTTGTCTACCTGCATGTAACAACGTGACTCCCATTTTACTAATTTTCATGAAATTTTGTATTTAGTTTTTTTAGAAAGAAAAATTTTGTTGAGCTGCCCAAATTTCATTAAAATCAGATTTATAAAAATTTGGCAGTAATTTATTTTTTTTCATGTGAATTCTTGAAAAAAAAAAAATTCATACATTAAATGTAGTTTTAATGCAATATGCCTAGCTTTAGACAATCTATACACACTATTCATGTATTGTTATGAAAGTGGACTAGTGAATGTGGTTTTGTTTGTGAAGAGATATATGAAGAGGAAAGAAACTAAAAAAAAAATGATAAATAAATAATACAGTACATGGGAAAAGAATAATAAATATTATATAGTTGTAATTAAACTAAATGGGATAAGTTTAGAGAATGGAAAACTATAGTTTTATGAAGTGTTATATAAAGTTATAATCTTAATAATTAATGGATAAGGATGTAACTGTATTTACTTTTCACTTCCGTTAATCACAGTAAGACAAAAAAGATTCATTTAATTGAAGAAATAAAAATCCAATCTACCTGAAATGTAATGCACTGTATACATTAACTGTTTTATTTGTAAAATCTTATTAATCTAGTAGTTATAAATATCTGTGATTAAATTATTTATTTTCCAATTCATGTATAAAAATCATAATCATGTAATAACAGTCAGTATTTTTGTATGGTGACCAGCCATACACTAACGTGAGGTAAGCATGCAAACTGATACTTGTGCACTTGCCATGTCACAGTCTCCCTAAAAGTAACGAATCACATTGTTCCATTTGATATTGATGGTTTGAAGTGTTCGTGATCCTGCCCAGGTTGCTGACAAACTGAATCAGTATTTTGCATCTACATTTACAGATGAGGAATTATTTAGGGAAGTGGTTGCCAATAGTTTATCAAACTCTAACAGGGAGCTAAGTGATTTTGTAATTGCTGAGAGGGAAGTGGAAAAGAAATAGTTGAAATTAAACATAAGAAAGGCACCGGTTGGATGGGATATATCCAATTATATTAGAGAGACAGCAAAAGAGGTAAGCAAACTTAAGGGGATGTTCTGTCTGACCAATTTGATTAGGTACTATGGTGCAGTAATAAAGGAACTGGATACAAAAATAATTTTTATATGATATATACTTGGATTTCAGGAAAGGTTTTATACTGTTGCACATAAAAGATTGCTGTACAAATTAGAGCAGTGTGGCATTAAGGGCAAGTTAATGCCATGGACAAAGGGATGGATGAGTGGGAGAAGACAGAGTGGTTATCACTGGACACTATTCTTCGTGGACTAATGTTATTAGTGGAGTCCCTCAGGGTTCAGTGCTGGGCCAATTGTTGTTTTCTATATTTATTAAGGAGTTGAAGGTATATTAGGCTTAATGTCTAAGTTTGTAGATGTTACAAAGGTTAGCTATTTGTTATTTGGTTTTTTTTTTTTTAAGAGCATTAGCAACTAAGGCCATATTGCTCTGAGATATGCGGTGGTCATTCCCTGACCTTTCCGCATCCTCCGTATTTGGTGGTGACGGGCTCGAACTCCGGTCTAATCAAGAAGCGTGTACTACGCACTGCTGCTCCTTCCCACCTGGCTACGGAGGTGCCACAAAGGTTAGCAGGGGTGGTACTGACAGTAATGATGGTATACTATGGCAACAAATCTAGAAAAATTTATTAGGCAGATGTGCTGATATATGCAAAGTACTGCATATAGGTAGCAGTAATCCCAGATTATTGTACCAGCTGTGTGGTATTACACACATGGTAGTGGAAAATGAAAAAGACCTTGGGGTAATTGTGCAGTCAGATATGAAGGTCTCTGAGCAGTGCAGACAGGCTGATAGGACAGTGCATGGATTTTGTCAATGATATACAGGAATTTTGCTAGCAGGGATGAGTAGGTGATTATTCCATTGTACCGTGCAATGGCCAGGCCACATCTTGAGTACTGCATACAGGTCTGGAGGCCTCATTTTAGGAAGGATCTAGAGCAATTTATATGCACAAATAAGGCACCTGAGACACATATGGCATTCTGGGTCAAGTGACCAATGTGCCCATTTCAGTCATTCTCCTTTGGCAAGTAACGGACCATCGTGTTGACTGAAACAGGCACATTGATCACTTGGCACAGAATGCTGTATTGTCTGTATGCTTGTCTCAGGTGCCTTATTTGCATGAACGGTTAATGAGGAGAAATATGCCTCTCTATCATTAAATCGAACTTCGGTAAATGCATTGGAATTTCTGGGTAGACAAAGCTGCTCAACTTAGATAGCACTGGAATGGTGTTGTTCTTAAGTGATCCTCTGCAGTTATTGCACGCGAGGATCCCATCAACGTCAATATTGGGAAATGCAGTGCGTATCAGTGGTGTGTCTTTAGCAGCTGGTTTCTTTGTGTCTTTTTCAAACCATAGACTGTTGCAAATGTAGCATTCAGAACAGAAATCGTTTTTCATAAATATCTTTTCAAACTCTCGATGTGCGTTCTTATGTAAATAGTAGTCTGTGTAAAGAAAAGGAACTTGACCATTTAAACTCATCTGCTCCGCAGTTGGTGAAATGTTCCTTGTAGTAATTAATACTCACTTCTGGTACATCATTGTTAGATTAACTATATAATATCGGTGTAGATACACGATAGTTTACCCATAAATTTAAATTACGTATGTAGTGTAAAAGGCATTGTTTTAATTGAATCTCATATTGTGGCTGCCTTCACAACGAAATACCAGTTATTGCACTATTTTGAATAAGTAATGCTTCTCTAGTAGAGAAGACTACTGTTATTTATTCTCAGTGGATACCACCACCCAGACGGCACCTTTTAAAAGCTGTTGGCCTATCATCGATGGGTGGGCAGGTACCCTGGTAATGCAACATGCCATCACAGTTGTGAAGTGATTCCACAATATGAGATTCCAAATGGTGTACAGATAATGTATTTAAAGATGAAATGCACGAGGCATAATTATATATGGGTTTTAAGTAATTAACTATATAATATCTGTGTAGATACACCATATTGTGGAATCACTTTGCAATTTGTTGATGATAGGCCAACAGCTTTTGAAATGGTGCCGTCTGAGTGGTGGTGTTCACTGAGAATAAATAACAGTACAGGCAACCCCCACATAACACGGCACTTCTACAACACGGTTTCGCTCTAACACAATTGATAAATTGTGGCAATCCTCACACAACACGGTACTGTACTTAAATAACACAGTATCACTCTAACACGGTTAGAGAATTTTGGTAAATCTCTCATAATGGTATTTTTGAGCTTTCGTGTGGGGGGAACCCTGTTGTTACGTTGGACGTAATTTTTCAACATTCCACTCTTTGAATCCCAGCTGTTGACTCGCTAGTGGGAAAAAAAAATAATATTGAAAAATCCCTGTATTTTATTTTGTTGGGAACATGTTATGTTCTGTGCTATTGAACTTGTGGAAAAATCTAGATTTCAAAGTTTTATTACTATTGGATAGCACACAAGGCCATCCAAAAAATTTAAGTCATCCAAAGAGATGACTATAGATTAATACAACTTTTTATTCAGCCATTAGATCAAGGCATTATATCAACACCTTTAAAACTCATTACATCAGAAAATCGGTTACAATGGATTTTGGAAAAAAATTGATTCCGAATCTAGTGAAGTAATGGAGGCATGGAAACATTTCTCTATTGTGGACTGTATCAGAATCATAGCTTTATCACTGAAAGAAGTAAAACCATCAGCATTTAATGCGTGTGGAAAAATGTATGGAAAGAGTCAGTTGATTCAAGAAATATGGTACTGAAGTGTGGTACAAATATGACTACTGAAGCCTTGTGGGTAGCACAGTTGGAAGAATTGCCATCATCCCCACACCAGGTGGAAAAGACCCGAGTTCGAATACGGGAGAAATTTTTATGGGTCTTCTTCACAATGTGGGTGAGTTAATTGGGCTCAGGTGAGGGTAGCATGGTTTTTTTATCCCAGAATCTCAGGTTTTTTGTCCAACAAAACAGAAAATTGACCTCAGGACACATGCAATTTATAGACAATATACACAGAGTAACATGGCTTTAGTCGCCTATGCTCCTAAAAAAAATTAAAGATATGATTACTGTTCAAGAATTACTGGTAGAAAAAGAGGCTTGCAAAGCAGATTTGGTGGAAATGGCATTGGAGGTAAAACCAAATCAATTCAGAGCAATGATAGTGCAGATGAAAATTCTAAACGTCCAAATTTTACACTAAAAAGCATACAGGAAGGCATAAGCAATTAGAAGCCGAGCAATTATAATCTTATTTTTTGAATGCAGTTTCTCGAATGAAAGGAGCCCAAAGTTCAAACGGGAGCTTCAAAAAATGCTTAGTTCCATACAAGGAAATTTGCAAAGATTTATCAAGCAAAAGCAAACAAATCCAGATTACTGATTTTTTAAAGAGAGTAGAAGTTACACGAAATCTAGAATGTGTATTTTTGTTAACATTTTGTTAACGAAATAGTGTATTTTTGTTAGCTTTTGGAACGTAACCCTCCTTTTTGTACTTTTTCTTAGTCCCATATAGCACAGTTTCTCACAACACAATATTTTTATAGGAACCTATCTACCGTGTTATACAAAGGTTACCTGTAGCTTCTCTACTAGAGAAGCATTACTAATTCAAAATAGTGCCATACCTGGTATCTCTTTGTGAAGGCAGCTACAATATGAGATTCAATTAAAATGATGCATTTTACACTACATACATAGTCTAAATTTATAGGTAAACTATGGTTATCTATACTGATATTATATAGTTAATTTCTTAAAACCCGTATATAATTATGCCTCGTGCATTTCATCCTTAAAAAATTATTGTTAGATGGAATGGCTTTGCTGGTTGAAGGCACTGCTAAATCCAAAGCTTGAT
The DNA here is from genome assembly GCF_048544385.1 of Mastigoproctus giganteus. Classification (NCBI taxonomy): domain Eukaryota; kingdom Metazoa; phylum Arthropoda; class Arachnida; order Uropygi; family Thelyphonidae; genus Mastigoproctus; species Mastigoproctus giganteus. Next base: position 123,829,774 of record NC_143584.1, on the reverse strand, counting down.
TTTCTGTTTGTCTTTTTTGCAGTCTCGATAGTCTTTGTCATTTTTGCACCTCATTGCTACCCCCATCTTTATTTTATTAGGTTAATCCTCGACAACGCTTTGCATTTCTCTTTTGCATCATTGAACACAAAGGCTATAGCAGGGTAGCATTCAGTCCCTTCACTAATCAGAAAATTATTGATGTGAAAACATCCATAGCAGTATCTAATAATGGAATCTAATGAAAATGTGGATTGCAGCAATACATTTACATTGCAGCAATACATTAATGTGGATTGTAGCAATACATTTACATTGCAGCAATACATTAATGTGGATTGTAGCAATACATACAAATACTTGTATTGTTGCATAAAACATTACATCGTTCATACTAAATATTTTGGACTGAAGTATGATGCTAATGTTACCAATGTTGATTCGGTAGGGTAAGTAGCTGGCATGAGTATAAAACATTTCATTGTTCATGACTTCAGTTCTAGCTGTTCGATTTTAAAACGGTTCTGATTTTTGTGAAAGATGTTTTCAGATAAAACATCTTTCGTGTGTACAGGGTACACACGTGGTTTTTTTTCTGATGCTATATAAGCTTGCTTTCTTACATCATTTACCACTACTAATACTAATTTGTTGTCCATGTTCCAGTCCGCTAGTATTGAACAGTAACTGTTGACAGATGATTTGAAGTTTTAAGAAGTTAGTTATTAATTCTTCCTCTGACAGCAGAGAACTTGATCTTTGTCTTAATTCTCCTTCTTGAACCTTTGTCTTAATTCTCCTTCTCGCTATTTTTTTGTACAAGTGAAATGTGTTCATAAATTCTGCAACATTTCCCCCCAAACCTTTCCTATTTCATAGTTCACAAAACTATGTGTGTTGTTCAGATATATTTTTGCCACTATAGCAATTAGGGTAGCTGAGAACTTGGAAATGTTACAGCTGGTTCTCAAGTTTGCTTCAACATTTACATTATACATCATATAAATTTTAAAACAAGCACAATAAAGTGAGCAATAGGTTATAATTTGGGATGCTTGTAATCAAGAAGTGTACTTGTAACAAAGTTTTCAAAATGATTTTCATCATTTTGTTTAACACAAAAGTTTTAATGATCTTTCCAGTCATATTATATCCCAAGTTTGATCGATATCAGGATTTCATGGCCAAGTAACCGTGGTCATATATAATTTCCTACAGCTGATGCAGCAACACTCAGTGGAGCACGTATGTTTTTTTTTAATCGATGTAAAATTTTCAGAAAGTAACATATTTTTGAGAAATCTTTTTTACTTTATTGAAATTTTAATTGTTTTTATCAACAACAAAAAAAAGAATAAACAAAAAGAGTCATTGCTGTAATGATCAAGGCCCCCAGGATGAACTGTGTAGTAGTGGCAAATGATGCAAGAAAGCAAGCTTATGTAGCATGAGCAAAAAATAAATAAATAAATAAAGAAATGTCTAGTTCTTCCTTGAATTTATTCAAACCATCCACTTCCACAACAACAGATGGAAGCTTGTTGCAACAATCAACTATTTGAACATACTATTACTACCATGCCACGAGGGCACCACCTATTGACTTTAGCATTTCAATGAAACTGAGATAATCAGCTTTTTATATGTTACCATTTATTTGCTTGTTTGTTTTTTAGGTTAGTACAGAAATGGTAAAGGTAATTAGTGTTATTTTTGCTGGTATTTTAATTGAATTCTTTGCATTGCTTTCATGACTGGACCTTGTATTCTTTTAAAACTCCACTTTTTTTTTCCCTCATTATTTTAAGTGGAGTGGTTTCTCAGTGTCGTTCCTCTATATGCAAATTTCTGTATAAACTTTATTGAAGTAATCTGGAATGATTCTTTACAAAGTCCTCTTATTTATGTCTTTTATATTAATTTTTTGGTTTAGAACCAATTAAAAATTCATGTTCTTCATGTATTATACCACATCACATAAAGTATGAGTTAGAATGTTATTACTTCCATATATTTCTTATCTTTTTTTTTTTTTTTTTGGTACAAAATTGATGTTTTGTGTGCATATCTATAAAAATTTAATTTGGTACTGTGTACATGAGTATTACATGAGCAGTTCTCTAACAATGTTTGCAATTTTCATTAAGACTATTGTTGTGAATAAAAAAATATATATATTAATTGAAGTTCTTGCATTTTGTTTGATTTTAAAGGGCGAAGTCATAATGAGGATTCGGATTGTGAATCTGAACCTGGAATTCCATTAAAACGAAAACAGCGCCGTTCAAGAACAACTTTCACAGCTGAACAGTTAGAAGAATTAGAGCGAGCATTTGAAAGAACACAGTATCCAGATGTTTACACAAGAGAAGAGCTGGCTCAACGTACAAAGCTCACAGAAGCTCGTGTTCAGGTATTATGCACTGAAAATTATATAATTTCATAATGGAAGGGCTATTTAAAAAACATCCTTTATATAAAAGAGCCATCAAGTAAATACTCTTGGTGTATTCATATTTAATATTTTGTGAAATGAAAGATGTGGTACATTCAAAAAAGTTCTTGGAATTGCACGCTGTTATTTAAATGGTTTTCACTATGGCCATAAGGTTTTGTAGGATATTGAGCTTGGTTGACCTTGGTGTGCTTGCCAAGTGGGAAGTGGCTCGATCACTTCACTCGTGTGCATCCCAGCTTATTGATTGCAGAATGTCACAGTTTGAACAGCGTGCTAACAAGACCTTCTTTAAACTTGGGAAAAGTGCCATAGAGACATAAAAGCAATACAGGAAGTTTATGGAGATGATGCTTTGAAGAAAACAACAGTTTGAGTGGTTTAATTGGTTTAAAAACAGATAGGAAACACTGGAAGACTAACCTTGCAGTAAATGCTCTTTGATGTCACGAAACAACGAAAATGTCACGAAAGTGAAGGAACTTATTCAAAGTGATAGGTGGATGACTCTTTTAGCTCACAAAGTTGGACTGTCTGTAGGCTCAGATTTAGGGATGCATTACGTGTGTTCAAAGTTTGTTCCATGGTTGTTACCAGATGAGAAAATGGACTGCAGGAAAGCCATCGCAGGAAATTTGTTTGAAAAATCTATGCGGGATCCAAGCTTCCTAAGAAAAGAGGTCACTGGGGATGAGAGTTGGATGTTCACTTAAAACCCTAAAACCAAGGTGGAATCATCTGAATGGCACACAAAAATGACCTTATTGCATAAAAAGTCTTGCGCAACAAAATCCAACATCAAAGTCATACTGATCATTGTTTTTGATGATCAGGGCAGAGTACACCATGATTGGGGGGTGGAAGCATTACTGATGCTTACTAATTGAGGATTTTACAGTTTGTGTGAGAATATGAGGTGAAGATGACCTCAAAAATGGATGGCTAGATCCTGCATATGATAATCTGCCCAGTCACATGATGATTGTAGTTCATCAGTTCTTGGCTGAAAAAAGAAAAAAATTGCAGCCATGCAGAACTCTCTCTATTCTCCTGACCTTGCACCATCTGACTTTTGGATGTTAAACTGACTTAAACTGAAAACGGGGCTCCAGGGTCATTGTTTTGCTACAGTGGATGGTGCATTATGGCCATAGATGCCAATGCACCTAAAAAATCTTTACTCTTTTTTTTCTTTTTCTTTCAGTAATATTATTATACAAGTCTATCTATGGGGTGGGCTCTTCTCCCATTTTGGTGTTTATTTTTATTTGGTTTTTAGGAGCATTAGCAACTAAGGCCATATTGCTCCGAAGGATATGCAGTGGTCATTCCCTAACCTTTCTGCATCCTCCATATTTGGTGGTCACTGGCTTGAACCCTGGTCTAATTAAGAAGTGTGTGCTATGCTCTGCTTCTCCTGCCCACCTGGCTACGGTGGTGCCTTTTGGTGTGTGCTTATTAGGTAAAGGTAATCTGGCACTATATAGTACTGTAGAAATGTAGCCTTTTTTCTAGAGAAAGGTAATATTCAGGATATGGAAAAGTACGGTAAAGTTAATATAAAGTACATAGTGTATATAACACAGTAAAAATAAAATAAATTATTTCCCCTTCCAAAATATACCATACATAATATGACATATTTTGGAAGGGAAAAAAAGCAAAAATTCCACACAGTTGCTTCGGCTTTATCAAAATCCCAGTGTAAAGTGTATTTAACACTTCTGCAATCTTCTGTGATGCTTAAATCTTTTTTTAAAGTGGCATATGAGCAACTGTAAATGGATAAAATTTGTTGTTTACAAACAACAATCTAAAAATTAATTGTTTATTAAACTGTAAATGTGCATTTAATGAATTTTTATCTCAGTCTAATGCTTCATGTATGAATTTTGAAACTTAGAAGCTGAGTAATCCATTGCCTATTGTCAGTAAGTCACTAATCTGTTCACAAATAGATGATTCTATGGACTAACAAGTTTTTCAGTATCATTGGAGAGCAGCAAAAAGTTATGGCTGTGATGTGCTGCTTTGGTGAATGGCCAATCCAAAGAGACTGGCTGTTATCACAGCAGCACATCAGGATTTAATTTGTCAAAACAACATGTTGACAAATTTAATTCTTACCATTTCAGCTTTGCTGGAGTTGGGAGGTTTGATTATATTTGTTATTTTGATTTTTCTCTAGCCATATTTACTAATTCTTACAAAATCAGATGTAAATTGCAACTTTTTTTTTTTTTTTTTTTGTTAGTTGTTGGCACATCGGCTTCTGTGGCCATAATGCACCTCCCAGAGTTTTTTTTCTTTTTTTTTTTTTTTTGCACTACTCTGATAGAAGCCTGAGGCGGGATTCGAACCCGTGACCTTTGGGTTGCCAGGCAGGTACTTTACCCACCCGTATAGCCTGGTCGGCAAATTGCAAGTAAAAGTGATACTGGAAGAATGCTAAAATTCACAGTGATGCTACCTAATAGACATTTTAATTTTTAAGTTAACCTTATTGGGTTAATTATTTACATGACTGGAGGAGGAGGACATGGGGAGGAGGACCTAATCAGGTTAATTATTTACATGACTGCTAGCTAACCTTAGGGGTTATTTGCACTAATTTAATTAGGATCATCGTATAACAATTAACTGACTATTTTAATGCCACTTCAGCACTGGTTTGCTATTTTCAATCAATAGAAAATATATTGGTGTTTTTTTATTTGTTTAAAAAAATTAATTTCAGGATATTTTCTGATAATATTTGTTTTTTTTTATAAGAAGTTAGCACTGCAAAAAAGGCAGCTTTTAATAATTAGCGAATTGGATCAGAAATAAAAGGTAATTTAAAATTTTTTTTATTTTGCAGGTATGGTTTAGTAATCGCCGTGCCCGATGGCGGAAACAGATTGGCACACAGCAGATGCCTACAGCAGCATATGGTGCTCCTACACTGCCTTTACCCATGCCTTACTCTACAACTGCTCCAGCAGCTGCCACTACTCATTATCCCACAGTAGGAGATGCTACTGTAACGTCAACAACACTACAACATCATGGTGAAAAGATTTTCTAATATTATATATACACACTTTTAAATTTATAAAGTTAAATTATATGAAATTATTCACATGCAATTAATCCTTCAAATGGTGGCACTGGATAATGGATTACTGGCATACTCATATATAGTTATTGCAGTTGTGGTAACTATTGTAACACAAGAATAACACTGGTCAACAGCTAAAATGTTTTGGTAATAAAATTAGCCAGCTTTGACTAATGGTAATATGCTAAATATGAATATGACAATTTTTTTTTTTTTTTTTTTTTGTCCTCTCCTTTGCCCATTACAGTGGATTCCGGTTATTTGGGCCACCGGTTTCTTGGGGGCAAATCTTAAAAAACAGAACCCAATCGAGAAAATAGCCAGGATTTACTTCGCTTAATTGGGACAAAATGCCGTTTAATCGGGGCAGAAGACCGCAGCACTGAAGATTACCCTATGATTGTCCCCAACTGTACCACGTAGTTCGGTCAAATTTCTGGAGGTCACAACCATAAAACAATAAAAACAATTAGCAGTCACCTGTTTATTGGGCTTTTGTGTTAGTGAAATCTATCATAAACTGATAGTAAACCCGATCTTATTGAATTTGCGATAATACCGACAGCTGGAATTCTGTGGGTTATTATGGTGAAATGTGTTTACACTTCTATGGAATCTTCAATCATATAAAAAAAAAAATAATAATTTTCAGGCTCTTCTCTTCATTCCTATTTTTAAAGCTTCGGAATTTGTAAAAAAAAAAAAAACTTCTCACTTGCGCGTATCGTGTTACTTGCAATTTGTGTGTGTGTGTGCGCGGTGTTCTTTGTTATTGATTGCTTATCTTTTTACTGTTTTAAATATTAACCCCCACCGCAAATGACATTGAACAGAAATGTCAACTAGTTTAGTTAGTATGTACATATTACAGTATGTATTAATTATTTCGATTATCACGTATATTCTTCCGAATTTCACGTATCATTTAATTTTTTAATTGGTAAGGTAATAAAGGGTAAATTTGTACTTAATATATCTTTACTTTTATAGCCTATGCATAATATTCCTCCTATTTTCGCTAATTACAATCGCTGTTTAATAGAATTAAAATTCAATACACAAACGTGATCACAATGACTGGCGCTTATTACACATCGTATAGTGATTGGTACTTTAAATGGTGACTCCATCGTAACGTGATTGAACAGTGAACCAATTGTAAAGGGGGGGGGAGTACATTGTATTTTTAACTATTTACGTGAAACTTCGGATAATTGGGGCAGCCGCTTAATCGGGCCAAAATGCGCTAGTCCCGATGTGTCCCAAATAACCGGAATCGACTGTATTATATGGGATCAGCGTTTTTTTTTTATTTTTGGCATGCAATTTTTACGGCCGGATGCCCTTCCTGACTCCAACCCTCACCCTTTATCAGGGCTGGGAATATGCGGTGGTCCTTCCCTGACCTACCACATCCTCCGTATTTGGTGGGTACGGGCTCGAACCCCGGTCTAATCAAGAAGCGTGTGCTATGCACTACTTCTCCTGCCCACCTGGCTACGGAGGCGCCAAATATGAATATGACAATTAAAATTAATTATTAGCTTTTTTTTTTTTTTTTTCCAGCATGTTTTTGCTTGATTTTTGGGGAAATTTGGCCTTGAGGTACAGTTTGTGGGGCAACACTGTAGCCATTTTGTTCTGAGTCACACATTCCCGCCTAGATACATCAGTCAGTCTGAGCCCCGCCTAGATACATCAGTCAGGCAGCTGTCTATGCCACATTTGTTGTTTTCAACTGAGCAAAAACTTCAAATTTAGCATGCTACATAAGTGTAAATAGTGCAGATAATGCTGGTCAACAAATTTTAAATATTTTTTTTGTTTCTTTGATGAAAGTATTTTTTTGCATGTGTGCAGTTGAGAAATCAGCATTAAAAATTGTGCTCAAGTTTTGAAACTGCACTGTTTTAATATATCTTATATTGAAAAGTATGTTATATTATAAAAACTTTACAAAACACTTTAAAATAATAAGAATTGATATATTTTTGGTTAGTGAAAAAAAAATTAAATCACATTGATCAGCAAATTACATAAAATCATTTCATTCACATTTTGCGCTTCTCCCTCACCTGTTTTTCTACCCCACATCTGGAGCATCTCTCTCTCGTCACAGTCGAGCAGTAGTCAGCTAGCATTGCAGAGTACCATTTGCCTTGGTATTGTCTCTCCATTGCTGAGATGGTTTGTTTGTTATTTGGTTTTTAGGAGCATTAGCAACTAAGCCATATTGCTCCGGGGGGGGGGATATGTGGTGGTCATTTCCTGACCTTTCTGCATCCTCCATATTTGGTGGTTACGGGCTCGAACCCTGGTCTAATCAAGAAGCGTGTGCTACGCATTGCTGCTCCTGCCCACCTGGCTATGGAGACGCCCATGTCTTGATGGAATCCCTTGCCATGCTCGTTACTTTTTAATGCATCACAGTTGTCCTGGAAAAAAAATCCAAATTGGAATGAAGGTGTATTTTTGATGACATGTTGCAGCCTAATTTATGATATGATAATAGATGTATTTTCACAAGCTGCTTATAATTATCAGCTTTGTTATTTCTCAGAAAGTTTGTTACTGTAAGTTTGAAAAAATCCCAGGCCACTTTCTCATCACCACTGAGGATTTGGTCAAAGTGTTCATCTTTGAGAAGGTTCCATATCTGTGGGCCAATGAACAGGCCTTCCTTTACCTTGGCCTTACTAATAAATTAGTCTTGGAAATTTTTCCTTGAGCTATTTGAAAGCTAGTCCATCTTGATTCATAATCTTAAAAAATTGTGTCATAAGTTCAAATTTTATGTGTAGGGGGAGGTAATAGGATTTTGCTTGGCTCATCTAGTGGACTGTAATGGACATTTTATCCCTGGATTAAGTGATTGCCTTGAATGCCAGTCTTTTCTTGTGTAATGAGAAGACCATGCACTACTGTCCCATTCGCAAAGAAAACAGCAGAATTTTGTGTTTCCTGCTGCATTCCTAACAAGATGGCAATAACTTTTAAGTCACCACAAATCAACTATTGGTATGTCGTATATTTGATGGATTCAATGAGAAGCGCCATGTTATTGTATGACCCTTTCATATGAACTGCATGGCTTATTGGAATTGACGGTAGTACATTGCCATTATGTAGTAGCACTGCTTTTAAACTCAATTTAGAACTCAATTTTAAACTCAATTTAAAATGATTATGTGAAGAGTCTTCAGGGTTGTGGTCAATATTAAGTCCATTAAGCCATTGATGTCAGTGTAGGCAAGGTTATTTTCCATTTTAAAAAACTGAGTTAAATTATTTTGGTGGCACTGGAAAGAGACACTTTAACATGATCTTGAAGGAGATTCCATCGTTGCATTCTTGAACCTAAAAGTTCTGCCTTATTTTTTGGTATATCAGGATCTCTCACAAGGTTATTAATTCATTTTGTGTAATTCTGTGTGGCTCTGCAGAGGGGAAATTGGAAATAAAATTAGGATCTGTTTATGTGGAGGGTTCAGGTGATTTGTTTTGGCCATCACCTGATTCTTCATCAGATTTTAAAATAAATTCAGCTGGTGGCTCACTCCTCTGTGGGTAACACTTGAATAGCAAATGGTTTGAGTACCTTAAGGTCCACTTTTTCTTCTTGGAAACCCCTCTCTTGCTGAAGAGGTGGTACCATACAAAAATAACAGTCCATTATACGTTCTGAAGGCTCTCTCCATATCATAGGCATAGCAAAAGGCATTGAGTAGCCTTTGTGATTGAACCAGCTGCAAATATGAGGTGCTTAACTGTTATCGTGGTTTCCTGCAGCCAAAATAACAACTGTATGCTTTTTTTATTCTTGGAGTAACTTCTGTGATGCAAATGTTACTTCACCATAAACATAAAAATTATAGTGGATACTTGTACACAAGAGTGTCAGAAGTGCTTTGTCATATGAACAGAAATCATGATAGGAAAATGAAAGAAGAGAATACAACTTTCACTCAAAAAAGTAATGCTCCAAATAACAGTTGTATGCCTTTTTTTATTATTGGAGTAACTTCTGTGATACAAATGTTATTTCACCATAAACATAACAAAAATTATAGTGGATAGTTGTAGGCTGGAGTGTCGGAAGTGCTTTGTCTTATGAACAGAAATCATGATAGGAAAATTAAAGAAGAGAATACAGCTTTCACTCAAAAAATTAATGCACATCATTACTGATTTTGTGGGCATTACTTTTTTTTTTTTTAAATAAATTCCTGGAGGAATGATATTTGAATTTGAACTTCTCATTTATGTTTGCAGAGTTCTAAAGCATTTCTACAAAAAAAACAAGCGAAATTAATCACCAAAACTTATAGTAGTTTCCTGAGCTTCCAAAGCCATGGCCAAAGTCTTTTGGGACACTGGAAGAGCTATTTTTGTGGACATTCTGAATCTGAAACGGTCTCTCTCTCTCTCACAGCTGATTACTAAAAATCCATTCAATATTACCATACTTACTTCTTTAGTCTCCCTTATTATCTAGTTACAATCGTTGACCATGGCTAGAGGGAAACCTTGGTGCATATGTTATATATATATATATATATATATATATATATATATGATGGTTTGCTCCAAAAGTATTATCTCACATAATTTTAAAAATAAATTTTCAGAGGAAATAGATATATTATAGTCTTTCCCTGTTTTGAGATTTTTTTATAGTATAACTGTAAAATACATTAAACTCTTGCTTTTGAGTTACCTCAGTTTAATGCATTTTGGAAATAACAGCTGGCAACACTGAATCAAGTTTTCATCTATGTGGGACCATGACAATTTTTTTAGTCTTATGGTATTTACAAAAAGTTACAATATTTTCATTACAAAGAAGAGAGCCAGGAAGCCAGTGATTTTCCTTACCATCACTTTCTATCAGTGCTGAGCATGTTAGAAATCAGTAAGAATCATCTGACCGCCAGTAGAGATGCTCAAGAACTTTTCAGACTCTGAAAAGTTCTTGAGTACAGAGGAAACTCAGTCAGAGTTCCTCAGAGTTATTCTGTAGGACAGAGTAAAATTCATGCTCTTCTATTCCACATAGTAAGTGCAGGAAAATACAGTATTACTATATTTAATGTTTTTTATTTCATAGTGCATCACTTTTTCATAACATTTTAACAGCTTCAATTGTTTTATATACAGTAAACCCTTGCTAATCCAGTTACAGTTAATCCGGATGTCAGATAATCCGGCTCGAAATATGAAAATTCTGAGCTGAGTACTTTGAAAGACACACGGGATTTAGGAAGGCAAATGAGTAACTCTCACTGTGCACTGAGTGACTGTGCAGAGAGAGCCATGTAACATACATTACATTGTCTTGCGTGTTGTTCAATATCGTTTTTGACTTTCAGTAGGACTGATGCTATTGCTTATATCGCTTAATTTGTGTACTTCTTTATACGTATATATGTACATAAGTTAACAAATTTTATATGTATATGGGTTCTAAAGAATTAAAAAGTGAAATAAAAAGAGAACACTTTACTTTAAAAGTAAATTGCAGCCATTATCAACCCACTGCAGGATGGAAGCCTCCTCAACAATTCATGCTGAGGGAAATGGACCATAATCTGCCACGCTGGTCCAGTGCTGGTTGGCAGATCGACCATATTTAGCAGTTAGGGGCTTGAATCCCGGTCTACTCAAAGAGCGTGTGCCACTGCACTCCCGCTCCTGACCACTCGGCTATGGAGGCCTTTACTTTAACTATCATTAACTTGAAAATGGTGTTCCTGGGGGAAAAAAAAAAAAAAATGCTGAAGAATTTGGTATTGGCCAACAGGCTGTGTCAGATATTAAAAAACAAAAAGAATCTATAAAGACATTTCCTTTAAAATTTGATGTGGGGAGTGATGAAGGCAGTGTATTAAATAGAGAGACATTCAAAAATCCAAAAGAAGTGTTGCTGGAAGAAGTTATATTTAAGTGGTATTCACAGCAACGATCAAGTTGTGTTGGTGTGTGATGCCAGCGCTACATGATAAATGTATAAAAAGACAATTAACAACGTAAAAACTATTGTCTTTTTATAGTTTATAAATAGGCTCTACAGTGGTTTTGTTTTATTTATTTTCATCAGCACTACCTATATCATTAAATTTTCTTTTATTTGTGTTCTAAGGGTGTGTTTTTTTTTTTTTTTTTTTTGTGTCTTTTAGGGCTATCTTTTGCTTCACTAATCCGGATGATCTTCCCCCCAATTACTCTGGATTAGTGAGGGTTTACTGTCTTTCTGTAAGTTTAATGGATCATCAGATTTAGCAGACAGATCTTGCCCTCATATAGTCCATTAAACCAAGATTTTACTATACTTTGATTTATTTAACAAGGGTGCTGAAGGCATCACTGAAGAATGGGAAAAGATTGAAATGGGAGAATTTTGGATACTGTTCCTTTTCTTTCTTCTGTAGTGAATAACATGAAAATTTAATTAATGAGTAGAAACATGGAAAATATCAAGTATAGAAAGGTAGCAGGTGTTGGTGAAATATGGAAAGCTGGAGAGAAAACAGTGTCACTGGCAGTTACATCACATTATCAAAGGTTATTTTCCAAAGAAAAAGTGCCAGGAAAAATAAAGCTGAATGCAGAAATTACAGAGGACTTTCATTCTTTAATGCACCAAGTAAAATCTCTGTGAATATCTTAGAAAAGAGATTTAGAAGTGTCACTGAATGTAACACTGTGAGGAAGAACAGTCAGGTTTTATACTAAACAGGGTGCCTAGGTCAAATGTTGACGCCAAGACAAATTATAAAAAAAAGTCCTGGAACCATAACAAGAACCAGTATTTTAGGATTTGTTAATCCTGAAAAAGTATACAATATAACCTGTCTAGAAATATTCTCTTTCAAATTTTAGAAAAATGTGGCACCAAGAGAATAATCTTTTAATGGAAATACATAAAACTTTGTATAAAATGGCAAATCTGCAGTGAGAATTGAAAGCAGCATTGGAAAATGGTTTAACATTGAACCTTAAGTGACGCAGGCTGCACATTGTTACCATTTCTTTTTATAATTTTCATGGGCATTAATGAAATGAAAGAATGTAACTGTAAAGGATTAACATGTGGGATAATAAGAAATTGGATCATTATCATATGCAGATGATTTTATGCTATTAAATAGAAGCTTGCAAGATTTTTAAAATCTTATAAATAAATAAATTACATAAAGGTTGTAGAGAATATGGCATGGAAAATAGTTAGACAGAAATGAAAGTTACACGAGATAAGAAAAGTGTAGAGTGCACACTAAAAAAGCAAAAATTGGATTAGTAATTTTGTGTATCTGGACCAGTATTTAATGAAGATGGAAAATTGAATAAGTAGAGCAGGTAGGAAACCAGTTAAACAAATTATTTGGAGCAAAAGAGAAATTAGCTAAAACACAAAACCAGTAGAATAAACACGCTACACTGTGTTGTAAGGAAATAATTCAGAAATTTTTAAGTAAGCTAACGATACATTTAAATGAGCCGCATGTTTTGGAACTCCTTTTCTTTCTTCTGTAGTGAATAACATGAAAATTTAATTAGGTCCATAGATAGATAACTGGATGCCATTCCTCTTACAGTATAAAAGCTGGAAACGTTAGGTAATGCAGATTTCTAGAGTTTTGAAACGAAGAGATTAGAAAATCCTTGGTCCTACACTCTCATTGGACAGTGAGATAGGAAGACTAAAGGTAACCTTGGTGCCAGAATACTGGGACTCCCTCTTTGCTGCAAGTTATACTAAGTGCCTAAGGGGAGGGGGGGGGGGAAGATTTTGGATGACATAAACTCAGCTGTGCTGTGCTTTCTTTGGAAGAAGAAGAAGAGGGTCTGTGTTTGGAAACAATACTATGCCCTGCATTGATTGGTGCAGGGCATATTGTTTCCCTGCATTGATTGGTGCGGGGAAATAGTACTATACTACTTATTTGGTAGTAAGAGGGGGCCTCTGGCTGTGTGGTTAGAAGCCTATTTTTTTTTTTTTTTTTGTGAAAAAAAAAGCTGTGCTGAGCGGATGGAATTATGTGTACATTTCTGTGTATTGTCAGAAAGTCCCTTCTCTTATGGTCATGTATGAACATTCACTTATTATTATTAGTAGTAGTAGTAGCAGTACAAGGGGATAATCACCTCCTTATTCCTGCTAGAAAAATTCCTGATTATCATTGAAAAGACACTATGAAGATAGGCTTCAATTTTTAAGTCTTTGTGACTGCACAATTACCCCCAGGTCCTTTTCATTCTCTACCACACAGTTGATACATTACTCTGGAATTACTGCACTATATGCAGTACTTTACATTTGTCAATTTAAAATTTCAGTTTCCACCTCTCAGCCCATCTGCTCAACTTTTCTAGATCCTGTTGCAGTAGTGTACTGTCATCAGTGTCATTAACAACCCTACCATCCTGCAAATCTGGATATAACAGATTTGGATGATGGTAATTTTTAATTTTTTCTTGTCCTTTTTGCATTTTGTTAAGTTAAGTTGATTTTTTAGTGGTATCAAGTTATATGGGATTTGATATGATGGGGAGGACTCTAGTTTATAGTCCTCCCCCCTTCATTCACTTCATACTTTGCCCAGGGCTCACCATTGTCTTAAAGCATCACTGTCTGTAATATTGGGAAACCCCACGATCAGTACGTTCAATATTCTAAACTGTATTACTTATTTTACAGTTTTTGAACCCACTTTAGGATTCTATTATCAAGTCTATTTAAAATATTGAAATGTGACTAAGTTGAAACAAAAGGGAAAAAAAAAAGATTTTTACCCCATATTATTTATTTACTTCTATTTTTATGCAGATTTGAAAAAGAACTGAAACTACCTAAATTCTCAGCCCTCTGCTTTAATAATATAGTTGACCATAAACTTTCTGGGTTTAGACCATCCTTTTTTTAATTTCAGGAGACTGCCGAAGATTTTAAATATCATACAAGGGCATTTTTATCATGGAAATGCAATTAAGTGGCATGCTTCTTAGTATTTCCATAATAAAAATCAAAACATTCTGTATATAGTATTGGAAATTCTGTATACAAAACATTCTGTATATAGTATCAGAGATAAAGTAAAAATCATGGTCTAATGGTTTTGCTCTTTATTTTTATTTTACAAGATTCTGAAATTAAAGTGCTGAATTTGAAAGATTTTTGACTAAGTTAATTTACCTTATAAAACTATCATTAACAGCATCTTTTAGTCTAATCCTTAATAAATTTTCTAGACCCTAGTAGTTGGCACAGGCCACATCAAAACTTGGCTACATCTGCACCATCCTCAGCTGCCACTACAGGGCTGTCACAGACTAGTCTTACCCAAGCAGCCCATAATTCTCATACTACATATCCAAGTTTTGCTACTGAATCCTGTATTAATGGAGGACCTTTGGCACAACAGGTATGTTTTTTGTGTACAAGTATATCGAGTGTAATCTGAAATCTTATTTTAGTTATCTGACAGATAACTAAAATAAGCTTTGAAAGAATGAAGTCATGTGAAAATTGAGGTTTTATGATCATTTATCACTTGACATATTTTATTACATGAAATCAGATTTTTGAAATTAGTTTTTTTTTTTTTTGTTTTTGTTTCTATTATTTGACAGATGCATTAGTTAATAGTTAATGCCCATATTTTGTTGTGATGTAGCAATGCTTATTGAAGGAGACAAATATGGGTTGCCAAGTATGGTAGATGAATGACTAAAGAAATATGAAAGAATTGGTTGGCAGTAATTCACTGGGGAAGGAAAGGGTTGGTATTTCACATGACATTGTTGTTTTTTTTAAGTCTTCAAATGAATAGTTGCAAAAAACAAAAAATCTGTTTTATTTTAACTTGTTCAGGCATATGTACATAAATTTACATTTTCCAAGGTTGTTACACATCCAATTCAAATAAAACTGCTGTTAAACATACAGACTGATTTGAAATTTTCTGATGTGTGTTGCTATCCTTTGCATTTGCTAATGGGCAGCTTTAATAGATGGAAACATAAAAGATTTGAAAATCAGATTGTACTGTTGGCCATTCTTGTCTACTTTAGGTTTGAAAAAGCCAAGATTCTCTGTATTTCCAATTCAGAAATTGAATTAAAAGATAAATAAATAGATACAGAGGATATTATTGCATTAAAAAATAATAATAACCACAATTTTTTAAATTAAATAATTTTTTTATAATATTTTTATTATTTTTTGACATTAATTTCACTCTGTCATTCAGCGTCCAGCCCTTACTATTACACCGTGACTCCATATCTTTGATTTCCTGAAGAAGGTGCTCAAAGGTCAATGTGCTATAGTAAAATGAACTGTTTCACAGGTTATTCATTTCAGAATTCTGGCTCTTTCATCAGTGGCTAATAATTCCAAAAAAAATTCTCTATATATACAAAATAGTTGTATGTTCTCCTGTAAAGGTGCAACATTATAGAATTTTATACACTATATTACCAGAAGAAATTAGACACCTACATTTCTTAAAGAACCTTTTATTGATACAGTATTTAATAATATGTTGGTCTGCGGCCTTAATTATGTACTTTCTGATAACAGGAATGATCATCATACATTATCTCTAAAAAGCATTCCCTGAACTGAAGTTTCATCAGTGCAATTAAAATTTTAAAATTGAACCTACTTGGCCTTTGCTTCTAACCAAGAACCAATTTGTGCTCTTAATGACAGTTTTTGTCCTCAGCCTTGTGGAGGCAGATTCCTACTATCTTATTTCTTTGCAATTTTCTTTTGTCCTAAGTGTAAAAACTATGTATATCTAAAAACTTCTGAAATCACCAATTTACACTATTTACACATTTAACTTGGTGCCAGAATACTGGGAATCCCTCTTTGCTGCAAATACATAAATATATACACTATGTAAAAAAAAATAATATTTGTATATCATAAAATCTCAATGTATATAAAACCTAGTTAAAATCTTCTCATTCTAAAAACATCATTTGCAAACACCAGAAATATAATATAATTCTCTTTGTTTTCAAATAGCCACCATAAATGAGAGAGAGAGAGAGAGAGAGGGGGGGGGTTCTTTCTTCTACCTCAATTTATTTCTAGGAGTATTATATAATTGGCATTCCACAATGATATGTTTAGCTGTTTCTTTATTTCCACATCTACAATTAAAATTTTAAAATTGAACCTACTTGGCCTTTTCTTCTAACCAAGTAGGATCATCTACTAATCCCATTTGTTGCGGCCTTGCCCTAATCCATGACCAGTCACCCACGTTTTCTGATGTAGCCCTAAATTCTGCCATTGAGATATGGCAGAATCATTGGAGGGTGCCCGATAAGGGCAGAATAACATATCAAATGATTCCTGAAGCAAGTTCAGTTGAAGAAATGTCAGTGTACTGTACGATATAGGTCTGCTTCATGGCACACATAGCCCTGCTTCGGCTATGAAGTACACATAGGTCTGCTTCGATTTTTTTTTTTTTTTTTTTTGTCATCATCCACTCTAGTGAAATGATAACCTTGAAGCCCCATTTTTAGTTTAGGGAACAGTCAGAAGTCAGACAGTGCAAGGTCAGGGGAGTGGAAGGCTGCTGCACAACTGTGATTTGATTATTTTTTTTTTTTTTTTTTTTTCCCAATGCTGTGTGATTGGGCATATTGTCATGGTGCAGGATCCAGCCATCCTTCCATTTTTGAGGTAGTCTTTACCTCATTCTCAAGCAAACAGGCCAAAACCTCAATAGTAAGCAGCAGTAATGTTTCTCCTCCTTGTCACAAATTCATGGTGCACTCTTCCCTGATCATTGAAAACAACGATCAGCATGGTCTTCTTGGTCTGTGGGGACATTTTTGTGTGCCATTCAGATGATTCCATCTTGGTCTCAGGGTAGTAGACAAACATCCAACTCATTCCCAGTGGTCATGTTTCTTAGGAAGCTCAAATCCTGCATAGATTTTTCAAACAAATCACTTGTGTTGGCATTCCTGCAGTCCATTTGATTTCCCTGGCAGCAAGTGTGGAACAAACTTTTCACACATGCAATGCATCCCTAATCTTGCATCAGGATTCTGTGTACTGAGTCTGCAGACATTCTAACTTTGTGAACAATCTCAAATAACACACATTTACCTATCATTTCACATGAGTTTTAAAGACTTTGTTAGCACAATGATTAAACTGCGACATTCCGCAGTCAGTCGGCTGTGACACGAGTGAAGTGGTCAAGCCAGTTCCCACTTAGCATGCATGTGCACCGAGGTCAATGTTAATACTCCACAAAACCTTATGACCATAGTGAAAACAATTTAAATACCAGCATGCAGTTCCATAAACCTTTTGGATGTACTGCATATTAATATGTTCCTGTGATGCTTTGTTTGCATGCTACACCTTTTCCACACAAAATACAATGTTGTGCAGCTTCTTATGTATTGTACTAATATCAGTTCCTGTGGCCTTCTAGAAGTGCTTATTAACAGAATTTGATAAGAATTGGCAAGATTTATGCACTACTTTCATGAGTGTCCTATGGTCTCTTTCAACAATTTATGTAGCTTACTCGAATGTTTCCCTATCGCAATAATACCACTGTGATATTCCCATTTGACAATTATTATGTCAGTTGCCTTTGATCTAGGGCAGTGATTCCCAACTTCTGAGCTGTGAAGTTATTTATAAAATTGTATTTCACTCTCTTCTGTATGAATGGGTAAAAGGGCACGCCTGCTTCAGTAGCTTCCAGATTTAGAAAACAATTGAAATTTAGAAAAGAAATACATTGCTTCTCTTTGACTAATGACAGTGGCTGTTGTACTTGTTATGAGTTTCTCTTTGAAACAAAATCATTTTTGAGTTTACCTGTTGCATGTGCATTATGCCCTTGATAATTAATTTGAAAATATGCACATATAATTAAGATATTCTTTTGAAATTTGTTTTTGTGGTTTGATTTCAATATTTAACATTCATCATGAGTGTTTCTCTTTTACTTTGTGAAAAAAGTAAAGAGCTACAGAGTTACTCTACAAAAACAGCCACTTTCTGCAATATCCAGTTGGCAGTATTTGGTAAATAATTTGGTAAATTTATTTGGTAAATAAAGCCAATTATTTCATGTGTGAAATTTTATTTAATTTTTTGGCATAAATAATTAAGTCCTTAAAGAGACTTGTAGCACTGCCATAATGTAATTGTATCCTGTCCTAAATTAAATACCAGTATGTTTAATGATTTTGTTCATGCTATATAATTACATGGCCCCGAGTGCCAAGCAATAGTGTCCAAGCGATTTTCATAAGTGATTTATAGTGCTCTTTTTCAGTGATTTAGTTATATTTTCTTTCCAGTACTTTTCTCATTCTCATTTCTCTGTAAGTGGTTCTGTACTTAACAGATCCTAAGTAAGAACCCAGAAAGGAAAATTACCTTTCTTTTCTTAGTATATTTATTAATTTTTGCACTAACAAACTAACCTCTCCAACCGCTTGGCCACTAGGTGGCACCGCTCCTGCCTCCACGTGGCGGGGCTGGAAGTCTGGGAGAAGAAATCCACTCTCCCAGGACTAAAAGGAGCAACGATGGACAAAAATAAACAGTCCTCGTGTGGATCTTATGATTCAGAGCTAGACAAACATAATCCAGATCATGACGACACAAATGTATCCCATGCTAAGAGACAAAAAAAAGAAGGAATGGATAAGACCACTCCACTCTTTCTAATATTACACTCCTCCACAGACCAACCATTGAGTAAGCTGTCCCCATTTTTGATACAGAAATGTCTCGAAAATGTGGCTGGCCCTCCAAAATTGGTTCGGCGATTAAGATCCGGAGATTTATTGATCGAAATGACCGAACATAGACATGCTGAGAGGCTATTGAAAATATCTACTTTCGGTGGAATTCCCACGAAGGTTACCCCACATGCTACCTTAAACTCCTCTAAAGGGGTAATATCAGAGTGGGATCTATTAAACGTATCAGAGGATGAACTTGTGCATGAACTAAGAGATCAAAACGTGGTACAAGCCAAAAGAATTGTTATTAAAAGAGATGGAGAACCTGCCCCCACACGGACGGTGATCCTAACATTCAAAACACCAAATCTACCTACTTCTATTAAAGCTGGTTATCTTAGGTGCCAAGTAAGACCATACATTCCAAATCCAGTCCGGTGCTTTAAGTGCCAAAAATTTGGTCATTCCCAAGCTGTCTGCAGAGGTGTAGCCACTTGTGTTAACTGCGGATCAAAAGAGCATACACATACAAACTGTAACACTGAAGTGCAAATTTGTCCTAACTGCCATGGTAACCACTCTGCCTTCTCTAAGGAATGCCATCAATGGAAAAAGAAAAGGATATTCAAAAATATAAGATTGAACAGAAAGTATCCTATCAAGAAGCTAAAAAACACTTTGCAGTACCTGCTAAGTCACCTACATATGCTTCAGTTACCCAATGGCTACGCTCAGTAGAAACTCAGACAGACTGCTCAGTCCCTCCAAATATCTCAATATCTGGTTGGGCTAAATCACTCCTCTCCTCATCAAAGGAAAAATCTATTCCTAAATATGCTACTCGAGAGAGACAGGCGCCTCCGTAGCCAGGTGGGAAGGAGCAGCAGTGCGTAGCACATGCTTCTTGATTAGACCGGGGTTCGAGCCCGTCACCACCAAATACGGAGGATGCGGAAAGGTTGAGGAATGACCACCGCACATTCCGGAGCAATATGGCCTTAGTTGCTAATGCTCCTAAAAACCAAACAACAAACAACAACAAAGCTACTCAAGAAGTAAATACTCCTGTAACAATACCTCCGGATAAGAAGCCTAATGAACAACCAAATGAACGAGCCAAGACTCCTGAAAGAAGCAACACTACTAAACTTATATCCGATACCATGGATATTGATGAAAAGATAGATAAAGATGATTCAATTCTTGAGATTCATCCAGAGGATGACATTGACACGGGTAGGCCAGTCTTCCCAAAAAAAGAAAAAGCAAAAGTAGACAAGCGCAAACAAAAAAATCCGCCGTAAGAAACCAAACCCTCCTTTTAAAACCAAACAATGCACACAGTGATTCAATGGAATTGTCGCGGATTTCGTGCTAATTTAGATGACCTCTACGATCTCCTAAGTGAATATAAGCCCGTCGCAGCATGCATACAAGAAACAAACCTGATGAATGCAGTATCTATAACAATTAAATGCTTCACCATGTATAGAAAAGATAGAAACTGCTCTAATGCAGCACATGGAGGAGTAACGCTGTTAGTAAACTCTTCAGTTCCCTCCAGACCTGTTCCCTTGCAAAAACCGTTGGAGGCAATTGCAGCCTGTATCACCATTGGCATAACGATAACATTAGTCTCATTGTATCTGTCACCAAACCACGCTTACACCCTTGCTGAGGCCGACCGGGCTAGCCGAGTGGGTAAAGTACCTGCCCGGCAACCCAAAGGTCGCGGGTTCGATTCCCGCCTCGGGCTTGGATCAAAGTACTGCAAAAACCTTGGAAGGTGCAATATGGCCACAGAAGCCGATGCGCCAACAACTACCAAATCAAATCAATCAACCCTTGCTGATTTAGATGACCTAGTAGGACAAATACCCGCTCCTTTCTGTATTCTGGGTGACTGGAATGGCCATAACCCCCTATGGGGTTCTCAACAACTTGACTACAGAGGAAAAATAATTGAGAAATTCTTGGATAAACACAATCTAACTATTTTAAACACAGGTGATCACACATATGTTCATGTACCATCTGGCTCAAGCTCTGCCATTGATCTAACAGTATGTTCTCCAACAATATTTCCTCTCATAGACTGGACAGTTACTGACAACCCTCTTGGTAGTGATCACTTTCCGATCATCTGTAATTTCTGTACAAGTTCTCCTCCGATCAACAGAATTAGAACAATTTGGAAATTTGACAAGGCCAACTGGGCCAAATATCAAGAAATAGCTCATTTAGATTCCACTATCATTGCTACTGTCAAGATCGATTCTGCAGTAAGCTATATCACAGAACGAATAATGACAGCAGCTGAATCCGCTATCCCGAAATCATCATTTAAAATCCGACTCCATCCAAAAATTTGGTGGAACGAAGCATGTAGCATTGCTAAAAGAGAAAGAAATAAATCTTGGAATCAGTTTAGAAAACATCCAACCACAGCCAACCTCCTACAGTTTAAAAGAGCAAGGGCTAAGGCTCGTTATATAAGACGAATGAGTAAAAAAGAAGCATGGGCACGCTATGCTGCCACAATAAACAGATTCACAGATACTGCTACAGTCTGGAAAAAAATCAAACGTATCAATGGCAAATACCCACTTGCTACTTCTCTGATTCTATTTCTGAAAGGAAAGGAAATTTCTGAACCTGAAGAACTTGCTAATGCATTTGGCTCGTCTTTTGAATCACTCTCAGCTGTTTCCACCTATGAACCAGCCTTTCAGATGCTAAAACGCAGTACAGAAAAGTATAAACTGAATTTTAATACCGGTCTCCAACATTCATACAATCTGCCGTTGACCATGACTGAATTGCTTAATGCGCTCACAAAAGTTAAAAACAGTGCTCCAGGTCCTGATGGAATTTATTACGCAATGATTTCCCATTTAAGTGAAAGATCATTAAGTGGTCTCTTATTACTCTATAATAAAATTTTCTTAGAGGAGTATTACCCCACCAGCTGGTGCCATTCTTATGTGCTAGCCTTCCCGAAACCAGGAAAAGACCACACAGATCCAACAAACTATTGACCTATCTCCTTAACAAGTTGCTTGGGAAAAACAATGGAGAAAATGCTTAACACCCGACTAACGTGGTATTTGGAGACTCAAAACATTCTGAGTCCAAGCCAGTATGGTTTTCGGAGAAGTAGATCGACGCTTGATCACATTATCAAAGCGGAAGCAAATATTCGGAACGCCTTTCTAAGAAATGAACACTTTGTTATGATATGCATTGACATCGAGAAAGCATTTGATACAACTTGGCGTTATGGGATTCTTCGGGACTTGCATAAATCTGGTCTTCGGGGTCATCTCCCGAAATTCATTCAGAACTTCCTATCTAACAGATCCTTCCAAGTCCTCTACCATTCGTCACTTTCTGGAAGATATGTTCAAGAAGAGGGAGTTCCTCAGTGCTGAGTGCAACACTTTTTGCCATCAGGATCGATTCTATAACTAATTGTATACCTAACACAGTTGATGCATACCTGTATGCTGATGACCTTGCCATCTCATGTCATTCTCAAAATATGCGACTTATTGAGAGACAACTACAAGTCACCATTAATAGAATAGTCTCTTGGGCCAAAAACAATGGCTACAGAATTTCTAAACCGAAAACAACTGCAGTGCACTTCTGTCGTAAACGTACATTGCATCCTGATCCAAACCTTCAGTTACACTCCCATTGTATTACTTTTCAACCAAGCACTCATTTTCTTGGTATTAGCATTAGCATTAGCATTAGCATTAGTAGAGGCATTTGATGCAAGAAAGCAAGCTTATGCAGCATCAGCCAAAAAAAAAAAAAAAAAAAAAAAAAAAGTAACATAAATAAATAAAAATAACCACTTCCACTTCACCCCTCTGTTCGTTCGAAATACCTGTCCAGCTGAGCCTTAAACTTATTTAGGCTATCAACTTCCACGACAGGGGATGGAAGTCTGTTCCACCCACCAACCACCCGCTGGCTAAAGGCAAATTTCCGCACATCTATCCTACATCTGTCTTTCCTCAATTTGAATTTATGCCCTCTCAGGTGATTTTTCTGAGCTAGAGGAAGAATCCCATCAGCATTGAGCATGCTCAAACCATTCAAGGCTTTGTACACCTCTATCAGATCACCCCGCTGGTGCCTAGTTTCCAGACACTGTAATTTGCAAAACTTAAGCCTTTCTTCGTAAGAGAACCCCTTTGTCCCATTCACCAATCTAGTTGCCCTTCTCTGTACTCGTTCCAGCAGCTCTACATCCTTCCTGAAATGAGGCCTCCAGGCCTGTATACAGTACTCTAGGTGTGGCCTGACCATTGCCTTATACAAGGGAATAATCACCTCCTTATCCCTGCTAGAAAAATTCCTATATATCATTGACAATACTTGATATTGTCAATTGACATTGATATTGATATTGATATTGACAATACTTGATATTGTATAATACTTGATAAAAAATTAAACTTCCTTGAACATATAAAATATATTTGTACCAGCTGTCTTAAGAAACTAAATATTCTCAGAGTAATCTCCTCTATGTCATGGGGTGCAGATCGGTACATGTTACTACATTTATACCACTCATTAATTAGATCCCGCTTAGACTATGCATCTCCTGCATATGCCTCAGCCAGGCCAAGTGTATTGAAATGGCTTGATCCCATTCATCATAGTGCACTTCGAATAGCACTGGGTGCCTTTCGTACATCTCCCATTTTAAGTCTATATACGGAAGCCAATGAACCGCCGCTAGACCTTCGGCGACAAATTCTTCTCCTAAATTATGCTGCAAAAATCAGCAGCTTTCCACATCACCCGATATGGCAATATCTCTTCAGACCAAAATGGGAAAACCTCTATCGTACTAAATCACGTCTCAACAAACCATCTGGCATTAGGCTTCAAGCTCTAAACACTAGCTGGGGACTCAGTATGAATAATATAATGCAGGATACTAGCATGCAAATCCAGCATGGCAAATACCCACGATAGATATTGAAAAATACTATCAGAAATGGGGAAAGAATAATCTTCCATATATTAACATCAGACAATTACATCTGGCCCACTCAATTCAGTTTAGCAGTTACGTGCAGCTATATACGGATGGATCCAAGACTGCCAGTAAAGTTGGTACAGCTGTAGTCCTGCCAGATGCTATCATCGCCAAACAGCTCCCTTCAGAATGTAGTAATTATACTGCTGAGTTGTATGGTATTTTACTAGCCCTGGAGAAAATAAAAGAAGCCTCATATACTCAATCCATAATATATACCGATTCATTAAGTGCCGTGAATTG
Organism: Mastigoproctus giganteus; assembly: GCF_048544385.1. Classification (NCBI taxonomy): domain Eukaryota; kingdom Metazoa; phylum Arthropoda; class Arachnida; order Uropygi; family Thelyphonidae; genus Mastigoproctus; species Mastigoproctus giganteus. The sequence continues at coordinate 123,805,192 of NC_143584.1, read as the reverse complement.
TATGCAATGTAAACGCCCCAACAGTCATCCTCTGGTACAACAAATCTGGACTCAGTTAATGGCAATTCATGCATGTGGACACCGCATAATTTTTTGTTGGATTCCTGGACACTCTGGAATCCCAGGAAATGAACAGGCAGATTTAGCTGCCAAAAATGCTTCAAATCCTATTTCTCCCAATTTCAGGACACCTTATGTTGACTTTAAATTCATTATACAGCAGACCTCTAAAGAGCAGTGGAAACATATATGGGAAAAAGAAACAAATAATAAACTTTTTGAAATAAAGAAAGAACCCAAACAGTGGCGATCCAGTCTAAGGGAAAATAGAAAAGAAGAAAAGAAGATTCCTGGACACTCTGGAATCCCAGGAAATGAACAGGCAGATTTAGCTGCCAAAAATGCTTCAAATCCTATTTCTCCCAATTTCAGGACACCTTATGTTGACTTTAAATCCATTATACAGCAGACCTCTAAAGAGCAGTGGAAACATATATGGGAAAAAGAAACAAATAATAAACTTATTGAAATAAAGAAAGAACCCAAACAGTGGCGATCCAGTCTAAGGGAAAATAGAAAAGAAGAAACTGTACTAGTGCGACTGCGCATTGGTCACACATACCTCACTCACAGTTATTTATTAAAAAAGGAAGATGCCCCACAATGCAGTAACTGTTCATGCCCACTCACTGTAAAGCATATCGTTATTGGATGCCCACTATATTTAAGAGAACGAAAAACTGCTTTCTCCTTACTTTTCAAAAATTCCAATCAATTAACACTACGTAATGTTCTAGAAGATCGTCAAGATATGGATGATGTTTTTGTTTTCCTAAAATCAATTGATAAATATCACCTCGTTTAAATTTTTATCAGAATCAGCATCAACAACAAAGATATACTAGTCAGAAATCAGTGCATTATAGCCACAGTTGCTGATGCACCAACAAACCTAACAACAACAACAACAACATATAATTACATGCTATTATTTGTTTGTATAAGATAATCTATTCAATAAATTTGTAATGTTTTTACATAGCTGATCCCCAGGGTAAATTTGACCCAGTTCAAATTACAACTAATTAATTCTATAATATTGATACTCTATCCACAAAGCTCAACAGCTATCAACAGAAGGGTTTTCTTTCATTTCTCCATTTCAAATTTCAGCAATCTCTATTGCTGAAATTTGGCATAAATTTTCACACAATGAATGCCATCCAGCTGGCCATAATTACCACTTGTCAACTCTTTTACTGTCTTCTAAACTACACTGTCTTCAGATGATCTCCTTTGGGAATATTGGAAAGTAATTACTATCTGTTCTGTGACAGGTTTGGCAGATCAGTAGCTTAAATTTATTGCCTTCAAAAGTAATAAGACCGGACGTGACACACCTGATCTTATTGGTAGTATCTGTGACAGCCACAAGCCTGATGATGATATATATTAAACTAGCCACACTCAGTATTATGACATTGTCAGGAAAAATTGGGGAGTGTGTGGACATTTTAAAGGGCAGATAAACATACTTGGATTGAGTGAATCAAAATTGAAAGGAAATGGGTGTAGAGAGTTAAGAGGAGGCCATTACCTATATTGGTCTGGGGGTGATGTAGCGAAGGGTGTAGCCATCATTATAGATCACAGGATTAAGGAAAGGCTACTGGAGGCGATTAATATCAGTGATAGACATGTCAATTAAACCGCAAATGAATGACAGTGAAACATTGAAGATAGTACAATGCTATGCACCACAAACTGGTTGCGAAGAAAGAAACAGAGAAGCTGGAGTTTGAGGACAAGCTTGAAGAGAATATTTCAAGTGGAGATATAGTCATCATGGGTGATGTGAACACAAGTCGGGGTGGAGAGACAAGGACTAGAATACATTATGGGTCCGCATAGTTGGGGACCTAGGAATGATGATAGGCTGTTGGATTTCTCTTTATGGAACAGCTTGGTCATAGGAAACACCTGGTTCAAGAAGAGAAAGAGTCACAAAGTGACAAGATGTGGTTGGGACAGTCAATAGGAATTCCTCCTTGACTATATACTCGTGGATAAGGAGCAATATAGAAGACTAGTGGATGTCAAGGTCATTCTGAGTGTCTCCTTGGGTTGTTGGAGTTTTAAGATTCCCTAAATTGAAGAGAACAAAAATAACAAGAGAGAAAAATATGGGTGTGGAAGCTGAAAGAAGAGGAAAAGGGAATGATGTTCAGAGAAGAGTTCAGGAAGCTTGTACCTAAGACGGTGGTGAACAGGGTGGAATCAGAACAGAAAGCATTGAAAGACTGCATAGTAGGACTGACAGAGCAGGTATACGGAAGGACAAACAATAGAAGGAGATGGAAAGAAACTCCCTAGTGGAATGACATGATGAGAGGCTGTGAAAAACAAGATTAATGCATTCAGGACCTACTTCCAGAAAAGAAATGAGAATAACGAGAGATACAAAACTGTGAAGAGAGAGGCCAAGAGGATAGTTAACGAGAAGAGAAGACTGGAGTGAAACTCTAAGGCAAGGTATCAACAGTAATAAAAAGATGTTGTATGGTATGGTGAGGAATAGGAGAAGAGATTGTGAGCAGAGCAAATACATGATGGATGAGAATGAGAACCTAATAACCAAGAATGAAGAGAAGAGAAACATGGAAGAAATATTTTGAAAATCTGTTGAATGTGCAGGACAGCCAGAAAAAGGTACAAAGGCAGATTGATCATAAAAGAGGGGATGAAAGAGAAGGTACGGAGAGAGACCAGACAGACTTGATGTAGTGCAGGCATGGAAATACATCAAGACAAGTAAGTCAGTCTGCTCATATAGATGAGATAAATGGAGAGATGCTGAAGGCTACAGGCAAGGCAGGGATAGTGTTGGACTGTTCTGCAAGATCTGGAATGAGAGACAGGTGATTAAGGACTGGAAAGGTTTGATCATCCCATTGTTCAAGAAGGGGAACAGGAAGATTTGTTATTTGTTTTTTTTTTTTTTAGGAGCATTAGCAACTAAGGCCATATTGCTCCGGGATATGCGGTGGTCCTTCCCTGACCTTTCCGCATCCTCCATATTTGGTGGTGACGGGCTCGAACCCCGGTCTAATCAAGAAGCATGTGCTACGCACTGCTGCTCCTTCCCACCTGGCTACTGAAGCGCCTGAACAGGAAGAAGCGTTCTAACTATAGAAGCATCACACTGACATCACATATGAGTAAGCTGTACAAGAGAGTGTTAAAGTGGAAGATGAGAGGAACGATTGAAAATAGGATGGCTGAGGAACAGTGTGGCTTTAAGCCTGGCAAATCAATGGTGGATCTAATTTTTTGCAGCCGACCGGGCTAGCCGAGTGGATAAAGTACCTGCCCGGCAACCCAAAGGTCGCGGGTTCGATTCCCGCCTCGGGCTTGGATCAAAGTACTGCAAAAACCGTGGGAGGTGCAATATGGCCACAGAAGCCGATGCGCCAACAACTACCAAATCGAAAAAAAAAAAAAAAAAAAAAATTTTTTTGCATCAGGCAACTGATGGAAAAATGTTATGAACATAATAAAGAATTATGGATGGCATTTTTGGACATAAAGAAAGTGTTTGATGCCATGAAGAGAGAGAAAGTGTGGGTGGGTTTGAAAAATTTGAGGATAGAAGAACATTTTGTGGAGAGAATTGAGAATATGTACACCAACACAGTGAGCAAAGTAAGAACAGCAATGGGATTGATGGAGAGCTTCAAAATAACATCAGATTTGAGGGAAGGAGGAGTCCTATCACCACTGCTGTTCATAGCTGTCATGAATGATGTGCGATGTAGAGTGGCAGAACAACTTAGACAAGACCAGATGAAAGTCATGCTCTTCACAGATGACCTCTGTATATGGGGAGAGAGCAGGGAACAAGTGCAACGGCAAGTTGATATGTGGGCTAGCATGACCATTGAATTTGGACTGGTTTTCAGTCAGGAGAAGAGTGAAGTAATGGTTCTAAAGAGGAGTAGGGAGCCTGATGGATGCATTACAATGGTAGAGAAAGAGCTAAAAATGATTTAACAACTTCAGGTATCTAGGAAGTGCCATTACAAAGACTGGAGTGGTAGATGAAGAAACAAGTATAAGGATACAAGTGGATGGGAATTTTTATTGGCAGACAAGAGATCTGATCTGGAACAGGAACATGCCACTAAAGTGTATATATCAGACCTGTTATGTACCAATTGTGACGTATGCATCTGGTACTTGGACTATAAGGAAAAAGGATGAATGCAGAGGGCAGAAATGAAATTTGTGAGGAGCATAGCTGGAAAGACAAGACGTGACAAAATCAGGAATGATGTGATTAGGGAGAGAATTCAGATTGAAAAACTCCAGAATAGGATTGAAAGGTCTGGTTCATGTCAAGAAGATGAACGAGAGGCATTTGCCAAGAAGAATGTTTGATTTACAATTAAGAGACAAAAGACCATGAAGGAGACCAATAATGAGGTGGCAGGACATGATAAAGACTGGTCATTAAGAGAGGAGGAAACTGGAGTGAAATTAACAACAGAGAGAAGGACAGGGCATGGTGGCGAGGCTTCATACATCAACCCGTGGAATTGTGGAATGATGGCAGATGACGACGACTCCCAATCTGTTAGAAGAAGAAGACATTTGCATGCCCATACCATAATAAATTACTTTTGGTACATTAAAGCTTTGCTTACTACTATTTAATTTTATGATAAGGAAGGTTCCAGAATAAAACAGTGCAAGGTGATCATATTTGGTTAGTCAAATATGACAGTGATCGTTTTCATTCAAGACAAAATACATTTCAAACAATGGTGTTTGAAATTTATAATGCAGCTTCCAGTAGATACATTGCCTTGAATTTTTGTTACGTAAGCGGCAAGCCCGAGTTACGTAAATTCGGACTTACGTAAATTTTATTTTCACCTATTTGTTTTTTAGGATTGTAAAATTTAATATAGTAAAAAAAATTAAGGAATCAATAATGATGAACACAGCATGCACAGATTGCACAAGTGAACTACGGAGGAACAAGTTTACAAAGCTGTATGAAGCCTAAAAAATAGAAATAAAGAGTAGATTCTAAAAATTTGTTTTTTATATGACTGAAGATTTCAGTGAAGTTCATATTTCACCATAATAACATAAAAACCACATAATTCCACCTATCGGTATTATTGCAAATGCAATAAGGTTGATTTTACTACACATTTATAATGAATTGCACTAACTGAAAAGCCCAATAAACTGGAAAGTGCAAATTGTTTTCATTTCATGGTAGTGACCTCCAGAAATGTGCTTTAGTAAAATGTGAGCTCGCGTGAGATGATAATAATGTGTTTCTGCCTTAATCCTGGGAAGTGCTTTACAGACAGTTATCTTTTGACCTCAGTCCCCAGCGGCTTTCACTCCATCTCTTACAGCAGCGAGAGGATCAGAGTGGAAGCAGAGGGTGCTAAGAATCTCTGGGTACGACCAGGCTGCATGCACGGAAACTGAACCTGGCCTGTTACAAGGTAAGATCACTCATCGGTGAAGACAGGATATCAGAGCTGGAAAAGGAATTAGAAAATGTGAATTGGAATATCATCGGTTTGGCTGAAACAAGAAGAAGAAATGAATCACTTATAAGTTTATCAAGTGGAAATCTACTGTACACCAATGGAAACAGTGAAAGGAGTGAAGGTGGAGTTGGGTTTCTGGTCCATAAAGATTTAAAAAACAACATTTTGGAATTGAAAAGTACATCACCAAGGATGACTAATACTCAAGTTTTCTAAGAGGTACAAGCTAAAGGTTATAATGATTTATGCACCAACATCGAGCCATGATGATGAAGAAATGTACACCGAAATTGAGAGTCTTCTAGATGAGCAGAAAACCCACTACACTATTATTATGGGGGACTTCAATGCTAAGGTTGGAAAAAGACAAAACAGCTCAGAAAGGGGAACTATAGAAAATTTTGGAATTGGTGAAAGAAATGAAAGAGGCGAAAGACTTGTGGAATTTGCAGAATCTCAAGGATTGTCAGTAATGAACACTTTTTTCAAGAAAAGGGTGAACAGAAAGTGGACATGGAAGAGTCCAAATGGATTAACAACTAATGAAATCGACTTCATCCTCATTAACATAAGATATATTGTGATGATGTTACTGTCCTGAATAAGGTAAACGTTGGAAGTGATCACGGAATGGCAATATGCACACTTGATATAGATGTAAGAAAAAAAAGGAAAAAATTGACTCGAGTAAATAATACAAAGGTCTTTGAGATAACAGAAGAGGAGAAAAAGCAGTATGTACTGGAACTTAAGAACAAGTTTGAGCTTCTGCAGACTGCTCAGGATCAAGATATCGATGAGGAATATTACAACTCTGAAAGTGATAAAGCCCAAGAAACCTATAGGGAAAAAGAAATCCAAAGAAGAAAAAGTTAGTCAAGAAACACTTGTCATGATGGACCGAAGGTGACAAATTAAGAGCAAGATAAACACTGACAAGGAAAAAATTGAGTATACTGAGTTATACAAAGCCATTAGAAAGAGACTCAGAGAGGACATAACAAAATTTAACACAAGAAAAGTAGAACAAGCATTAAGGGAAAACAAAGGATTTAAATCAACAGCCATGAGCAGTAATACAGAAAGACAAATGATACTGAAACTGAAGAATAGCGATGGTGTACTTATAAACTGCAGAGAAGGCATAATTCAAATAGCAGAAGACTACTATAGAGAATTATACAAGGAGTGAGTGAATGGCGCCAGCAGTGGGGAAGATGGATTGCAAATTAGCAACACATACGACATACCCGATATTCTTCCTGATGAGGTACAACATGCATTGAAGAAAATGAAGAATCAAAAAGCCTCGGGGGAAGATGAAGTTACTGTAGAGTTGTTAAAATTGGGAGGAAGAGACATAACCCAAAAACTGGCAAGGCTCTTCACAAAGCGCATTAGAAAAGGTGTGACGCCTAAGCAGTGGAATAATGCAATCATAGTTTTTCTGCATAAGAAAGGAGATAAATTGGAAATTATAGACCAATTAGCTTGTTATCCCATATCTACAGGTTGTTCACAAGGGTCATTACTAACAGATTAGAAAGAATACTTGATAAGAATCAACTGAAAGAGCAAGCTGGCTTTAGGACAGGATTCTCAACTATGGATCACCTTCATGTAATATCACAGCTAATGGAGAAAGCAAATGAATATAAAACACTATTATGCCTGGCATTTGTGGATTATGAAAAGGCATTCAACTCCATACAGCATAAGGCAATGTTTCGGGCACTGGAAAGACAAGGCATATAGATACCGCATATATTATGATTTTGAAGAAAATATATGAGAATGCTACCTCCTTTATTAGACTAGACAAAGACAGTACGAAATTTAAAATCGAGAAAGGAGTTCGACAAGGAGACACAATATCTCCGAAGCCGTTTACTGCTGTCATTGAGGAAGCTTTCAGAAGATTAGACTGGTCGCAGAAAGGAGTCAATGTGAACGGAGAGTACCTAAACCATTTACGATTTGCAGATGACATTGTGGTCATAAGCCATGATCCCAAAGAATTAGAGGAAAATCTTAATCAGTTATGCACAGTTAGTAAGGATTTTGGGCTAAAGATGAATATGGCTAAAACAAAAGTAATGATGAACAGGTATGCCACAGAAAGGGAAATAATGATTGAAGGAGCAGTAATTGAAAATTGGAGTCATATTCTTACCTGGGACAAGTTATTAGCTGTAATAATTATAAATGGCTGGAAGTCAAGAGAAGAATAAATTTTGGATGGATAGCATTCAGGAAATATAGTCACATACTGAAGAGCAATATCCCAGTTTGTCTGAAACGTAAAATAATGAACCAATGTAATACTCCCCACCATGACTTATGGAAGTGAAACTTGGGCACTCACCAAAAGAATGGAAGAGAAGCTGAGAACTACACAGCGAAGAATGGAACGAATTATATTGGGAATCAGACTGTGAGATAAGAAGAGAAACACATGGATTAGGCAGCAAACTCAAGTAAAGGACATTCTTATCAAAACTAAAGAAGTAAAATGGTCTTGGGCAGGACACATAGCTTGAAGACTTGATGACAGATGGACTAAGAAAATAACAGAATGGTACCCAAGAGGAGCTAGAAGAAAACCTGGAAGACAAAGGCGGAGATGGATAGATGAAATTCATGAGTTTGTGGGTAGTAAATGGATGGCCAGCCATTAGAAAGAGACTCAGAGAGGACATAAGAAGATTTAACACAAGAAAAGTAGAACAAGCATTAAGGGAAAACAAAGGATTTAAATCAGCAGCCATGAGCAGTAATACAGAAAGACAAATGATACTGAAACTGAAGAATAGCGATGGTGTACTTATAAACAGCAGAGAAGGCATAATTCAAATAGCAGAAGACTACTATAGAGAATTATACAAGGAGCGAGGGAATGATACCAGCAGTGGGGAAGATGGATTGCAAAGTAGCAACACATACGACATACCCGATATTCTTCCTGATGAGGTAGAACATGCATTGAAGAAAATGAAGAATCGGAAAGCCCCGGGGGAAGATGAAGTTACTGTAGAGTTGTTAAAATTGGGAGGAAGAGACATAACACAGAAACTGGCAAGGCTCTTCACAAAGTGCATTAGAAAAGGTGTGATGCCTAAGCAGTGGAATAATGCAATCATAGTTTTGCTGCATAAGAAAGGAGATAAATCAGAAATTGCAAATTATAGACCAATTAGCTTGTTATCCCATATCTACAAGTTGTTCACAAGGGTCATTACTAACAGAATAGAAAGAATACTTGATGAGAATCAACCGAAAGAGCAAGCTGGCTTTAGGACAGAATTCTCAACTATGGATCACCTTCACGTAATATCACAGCTAATGGAGAAAGCAAATGAATATAAAACACCATTATGCCTGGCATTCGTGGATTATGAAAAGGCATTTGACTCCATACAGCATAAGGCAATGTTTCGGGCACTGGAAAGACAAGGCATAGATACTCCATATATTATGATTTTTGAAAAAAATATATGAGAGTGCTACATCCTTTATTAGACTAGACAAAGACAGTAGCAAATTTAAAATCGAGAAAGGAGTTCGACAAGGAGACACAATATCTCCGAAGCCGTTTACTGCTGCCCTTGAGGAAGCTTTCAGAAGATTAGACTGGTCGCAGAAAGGAGTCAATGTGAACGGAGAGTACCTAAACCATTTACGATTTGCAGATGACATTGTGGTCATAAGCCACGATCCCAAAGAATTAGAGGAAAATCTTAATCAGTTATGCACAGTTAGTAAGGATTTTGGACTAAAGATGAATATGGCTAAAACAAAAGTAATGATGAACAAGTATGCCACGGAAAGGGAAATAATGATTGAAGGAGCAGTAATTGAAAAGGTGGAGTCATATACTTATCTGGGACAAGTTATTAGCTGTAATAATGATAAATGGCTGGAAGTCAAGAGAAGAATAAATTTTGGATGGATAGCATTCAGGAAATATAGTCACATTCTGAAGAGCAATATCCCAGTTTGTCTGAAACGTAAAATAATGAATCAATGTATACTCCCCACCGTGACTTACAAAAGTGAAACTTGGGCACTCACCAAAAGAATGGAAGAGAAGCTAAGAACTACACAGCGAAGAATGGAATGAATTATATTGGGAATCAGACTGTTAGATAAGAAGAGAAACACATGGATTAGGCAGCAAACTCAAGTAAAGGACATTCTTATCAAAACTAAAGAACTAAAATGGTCTTGGGCAGGACACATAGCTCGAAGACATGATGACAGATGGACTAAGAAAATAACAGAATGGTACCCAAGAGGAGCTAGAAGAAAACCTGGAAGACAAAGGCGGAGATGGATAGATGAAATTCATGAGTTTTTGAGTAGTAAATGGATGGCCAGTGCTCAAAACAGAAGGAACTGGAAAGTTGCTGGAGAGGCCTTCATCCTGCAGTGGATTGAAAATGGCTGATGATGATGATGATGGCCAGTGCTCAAAACAGAAGGAACTGGAAAGTTGCTGGAGAGGCCTTCATCCTGGAGTGGATTGAAAATGGCTGATGATGATGCCCACAAAGAGAATAAGTGACAGTGGTACTAGTAAATCTACCAAGAAAAGGAAAGTGATTGAGTTGGATCAGAAAATAAAACAATAAGGATGTGAAAATTAAAACAATAAGGATGTTTCAAAATAAGCCCGTCTCATCAACATTATAAATGTTTTCTTTTTCGTATTTTGCTTAACTGAAACGAACTTACTTTTCAAATACCCCGCTTCCGATTCATCTGCAGAAAGTTTCTGCAGACGAATATCTAGTTCACGTATACCCTGTCTCGGTTTAAAGTTTTTCAGCCAACTTTTCAGCCAAGTTTTTCAGCTTGCTTTAAAACTTTCATTACCTCTTAATTTTCGATTAAAATCCATTGCTTTTTCATACAACATTGGGCCAGACAACTTCGCTCTGAAGAAAACAAAAAAATAAAGTGAGTGCACTCTCTAAAGCGGCATTTTCAGGTTTCAACATCATCTTTTTCCTGCTAGAACCTCCTTCACTATCCATAATCGACACAAATTCTGTTATAGCATTGGAATTTTTGTTGATTATTAGCATTAAACTCTTTGGAGAGATTTCCTAATTTCCCCCCACATTAAACTCTTTGGAGAGATTTCCTAAATTTTAATATTTTCTAATTATATTAATAATTTCAGTATTTTGTTGCAATGTTAAGAGTATGCATTTTATTTTCGTTCACATTTCACCATTAAAAATTGAGTGGAGTTCAAGCTATCAACTTCCACAATGACAGATGGAAATTTGTTCGGCAATCAACTGCTCACTTGCTAAAGGCAAATTTATGCACATATATTCTGCAACTGTCTTTCTTCAGTTTGAATTTATGCCGCTCAAGTGCATAATCTGAGCAAGAGGAAGAATCCCATCAGCACGGCTTGCTCAAACCATTCAAAGCTTTATACAGCTAAATCAGATCACCTTGCAGGTGCCTAGTCTCCAGACACTGCAATTTGCGGAACTTAAGCCTTTCTTGGTAAGAGCAACCCCTTTGTTCCCCTCACCAATCTAGTTCTTCTACTTCATTGCCTTGTACAATGGAATAATCATCTCCTTATCCCTGCTAGAAAACTTCATGTTTATCATTGACAAAACCCCATGAGCTGTCCTGGTAGTCTTTGAGCATTGCTTAGAGAACTTCATATCTGACTGTATAATTACCTCCAAGTGTTTATTTTCCATTACCCTGAGTGTAGTACCATACAGTTGGTTTGTTAATCTGAGATTACTTGCTACCTATATGCAGTATCTTGCATTTGTCAACGTTAAAACTTCAACTGCCATTTCTCAGTCCATCTGCCTAATTGTTGTTGACCCTGTTGCAGTAGCATATATTGATTACTGTCATTATTACCCTGCTAACTTTTGTATCAAGCTTAGACATTAAGCCTGATACACCTTCAATAATAAATATAGAAAACAACAATGTTCCCTGCACTGAACTCTGGGACTCCACTAATAACATTAGTCCATGAAGACCAGTGTCCATTAATAACCACTCAGTCTTCTCCCACTCAATGATCCCTTTATCCATATCAGTTAACTTGCCCCTTAATGTCACACTGCTCCAATTTGTACAGAAATCTTTTATGTGCAACAGCATCAAAAGCTTTCCTGAAATCCAAGTATATGATATCAAAATAATTTTTTCGCATCCAGTTCCTGTTACTGCATCATGGTATCAAATCAGATTGGTCAGACAAGACCTTTTATTCATAGCAGTAACTTTCTCTTAATGCCACACTACTCCAATTTGTACAGTAGTTGTCCCTGAACAAATCCACTCTGCGATTGCAGTATAATTGCATTCCTGTCTGGATGATTATGCATTACTTCTTTAACCACAGGATTTTTTATAGGTTCAGTTGCGCATTAACTTCCGTAATTAAACGAGAGCATTCTCACATCTAAGTCCAAGTCAAAAACCAAACTGAAGGGATGATATGGCGTGTGCAGCATGCTGAAGATCAGTAATTCTGTAAGCTGTCAGTCTAATTCTGTCAGTCTTTCTATAACCTTGACAGCATTAGACAGTAGGTCAGTTGATCTGTAAGATCTTTGGTTTGAGGAGGTTTACCTGCTTTTTGAATTATTGTAAAGATGGCATGTTTCTATGATGCTAGAAAATAACCATGCAAAAGGCACGCATTATATAGATTAAGAAGAATATTTGGAGTGTTAATGAAAATGTTATCAATTAAGGTGTCACTGTGATGTTTATTGGCATGAATTTTTGCAAGTTCAGTGCTTAAAAGCGATAAAACAACACCGAAGTTTCAAAAGTGATTGCCTCCCTTGCCAATAGTGCACTTTTATGATGATGCTCTAGCCTTAAATAACACAGGAGGATCATGGCTCAGTACATGAAGGATCATGACAATTATCCTCTACACATGTATGGAGACTAGAAATGGCCTGGGAGTGTGATAGGCAAACAGTTCATCCTATCCAAGGATCATAGCCTCAAACATGGAATGAATGTGAACTTCCCATCTATGTTAATGATATTGTGTTCCAAAGAACAAATTCATAAGTTCTCAGGCTATTTCAGTGCAATTATCACCATCATCATAGAAATGGTGATAATTGCACTGCCTGTAGAAGTTTGATTTTCCTCCCAAACGTTCTCAGCCAAAGAAGATTTCTCATAATCAGCCGAATCTATTGTCCTTACATGCTCCCCCATGTGATCTTTAAACCTGGTGCTGACTCTCCTACATAACATTCCCCACAATCCAGACGTCTGATCTTGTATGTAGTTCCACTTGTACCCTCCGCAGGTAAAGGTGCTTTACCTTGACACAATTGCATGCAGCCTCTGCCTCAGCAGCTGTACACAGCATGTCTAATTGGTCCATAATAGCCTTGATATCCATTTTGATATGCCTGGACAGTAAAGAATATGTGTGGTGGCACTGGGTAGTAATAGTGGCATGTGATGCAAGAAAGCAAGTGTATGAGCTTATGCAGCATCAGCCAAAAAAAAAAAAAGGAGGGGGGTATAAACATTCTCTCCCCCACCATAGTTTTGGAGATCTGCTGTAACACTTGGTCTATTGTCAGAGATGCTGCAGTAGTCCCACCAGAGGATTTTGGGCAAGTATGTTTGGGGGAAGAGAGAGAGAGAGAAAGAGAGAAGCATTCACACCACATATATTCTTCACTATCCAAGCATAATAGAATGGATCTCGAGGATATTACAGATCTATCAGAAACTGTGTGCAATTGTTGGGGTGGAGGCTGCATACAGTTTTGCCAAGGGTTAAGGAATCTCTACCTAACAAAGGTACAAATGGAACTACATACAAGTTCGAATACGGCGCCTCCGTAGCCAGGTGGGAAGGAGCAGCAGTGCGTAGCACACGCTTCTTGATTAGACCGGGGTTCGAGCCTGTCACCACCAAATACGGAGGAGGCGGAAAGGTCAGGAAATGACCACCGCATAACCCGGAGCAATATGGCCTTAGTTGCTAATGCTCCTAAAAACCAAATAACAAACAAACAAGTTCGAATATTTGGATTGTGGAGAATATTATTTATGTAGGGCAGTCAACTTGTAGTTTTAAGGATCACATAGGGTGAGTATGTAATAGCAATAGTCATCTGATTATGGGAAATCTGCTCTGGCTGAGCACTCTTGGGAGGAAAATCATCAAATTTCAACAGGGAATGCAATTATCATTGATCATTTACATAGGTATTAGCATTAGAAATGGCTTGAGAGCTTATTAATTTTCCCTTGGTAATATGACACCATTAATAGACAGGGGGCTTTGTTCATGGCTGCTATCCTTGGATAGGATGAATGGTTTTGTTTTGGGACATTTCTGGTCTTCATGCATGTGTGAAGGATAATCCCATGAACCTGCTGTGTTATTTATTTGTACTGTCAGTGTAAAATTAAACTATTCAAAAAGGAGGCAGCCACCTTTGAAAGCTCTGGTATTTTATCACTTTTATCTTCATAATTTTATCTTTGTATTTTATTTTATATTAAATATGCAGTTGTATCCTATATTTACTCTGTATCTAGTTTTTTTTTTTTTTTTTTATTCTTATTGAAGATTTTGTGATATATTATATGAGTTGGGGTGATTATTGTAGTTGTTTTTCCCTCTCCCTGAGGTCTGTTTTAAGAGTGCTAATTCAGATTGACTACAGAGAAATGAATGATTTATGCTATAGTATGTTTAGATGAATCACTGATCTTGTTGTGACTTCACAATTTGCTCTGACTCTGCAGTTTCAGGACAATATTATTCCTGAACTAATTGATTAAAAAAAAAAGTTTGGGGCCAAAGTTGGCTATAAGGCTGCGGGAGAACTTCAAATCCAATGATGAAATTTGTGCTAGTGTTGTGAGGCTGCAGTGCAGTTGCATGTCTTATGTCGAAGCTGTACAGCCAGGCCTTACTTTTTTGAATTTTTTTGAGCTTGTCCAAAGTCTCAGTACCTCAGTTTTTTTTTTTTTTTTTTTTTAATGAAAACCCAAACACAACAGGTATTAAAACCCATAGTGCTTAGTACTATGCATGGGTTGAAGGTTGGGAAAGATGTAAAAAAATACTTGTTGACATTAGACCTGAATTTCTGTAGATTGTAATTTCTAGGAAAATACATATGAAGGAAGGTTGTTCCAGAAAATGGAAGTTGAATGAATAAATGAAGCAGAAGAATAGTTAGTTCTGTGAGTTTGAAGTTGGATTGTAAAAGAACGTTGACTGGTTGTGGCATGAGTTCAGGTTGGTTTGGAAGAGAGAGCTGGAATTATAGAAGCCATTTCAGAAGAACAGTGCCCATGGAAGTATCTATAGAAAAGGCATGCAGCAGAAACAGAATGTCTATGAGACAGAGAGTGGAGGGACTCTGTTAGAGATGAGTCATTAATTACCTAACTGCCATTCTTTGAATGGGATTGAGAAGTCCCAGAGAGGTTTTTGGGGTGCACCGCCCCAGATGTGGGAATAATATTTCATGGTAGGGAGGATTTGTACAGAGTGAATAGCTCTTTGTGAGAAAAGTAATACAGAGGGCAAAAGAGAAAACCCAGTTTTTTTGATGGAGAGGAGCAATATTTGTGATGTGCCTATGCCAAGAGAGATTAGAAGTCAAGGTAATAGAGATATACAATTTTGCCTAGAAATCAGAGGGTCATTGAAGATGAGCATAGGAGCAGAAGAATCCTTTTTGTGAGCTATAAGACAGGACTGAGTTTTAGAAGGATTGAAATCAACTAAGTTATCTTTGTCCCACTAGAGAATTACCTACTAATGGAGATTAGCAATTAAGGAATTAGCAGTGGCTATTCTAGAAGTTGAACCTGCTTGTGCAGGGCACGTTTTCTCAAACTGGAAGGTACAATGCAATGTGCTATCATCAGCAAAACTATGGATAGGATTACTGGTCAATGGAAGAAGATCATTAAAATACAAGAGGAAAAGAGTGGGAGAAAGAACTGAACCCTGGGGAACATCAGCATTAGAGGAGAAGTTAGAATACAGAGAGCCATCTACTGTCACCTGCAGTGAGCAGTCAGAGAGAAAACTGGATACCCAATTACAAAAAACAGTTGGTTAACCTTAAGATAGAAGTGTATTTAGAAGACTTTTATGCTAAACACGATAAAAAGCCTTTGAAATGCCAAGAGCAACTGCTTGAGTTTCACCAAACATTTCCATTGAATTTGTCATTAGATGGGTAACATAAGTTAGAATATCAAGAGTGGATCAACACTGATGGAATCCATATTGGTGATTGTTGATCAGATGGAAGGTTTGTAGATAGCTTAAGAGGGAGTTAATGGATTTCTCCATTGCTTTAGGAAGAGTAGAAGTAAGTGCAATGGGATGATAACTGGATGGGAGGGATTGGTTACACTTTTTAGGAACTGGCTGGATGTGAGCAAATTTTGATGCAGAAGGGAAAACACCTTTGGAATAAGAAAGGGAAAAAAAGGTGACACAGAACAGGAGTAAATTCAGGAGCACAGGTTCTGAGCTACTGAATTTTTAACATCAAGATTGTTCAAAATCCTTCTGATATCCTTTTGATGGAAGACTGCAGGAGGCATTGAAAGGAGTCTAGTGGGAATGGTGGTTTACCAAGATCATCAATACACAAGTTGAAAGAAAAATATGATGCTAGTAGGTCAGCTTTATCTTTGGTTGAAGTGGCAATAGAACCTTCTGGTTTTGAAGGAAGTGGGAACAGAGAGGGGCAAAAATTGTGGCCAATAGCTTTGGCAAGAGACAGAATTCTTGATTACCATTTGGACAAGAAGGAAGTTTTCTACTCTTAGCCTGTTTGAAATCTAGTTTGGACTGATTAATAACCTCTTTACAGTTGTTGTGAGCTTTGGTTTAGTCAAAAAATGAACCTGGAGATTTGGATACAAGCCAATTACGATATGCAATATTCTTCTCTTGAACAGTCTTAGCATATTTATTGGAAAACCAAGGCTTGGATAAAGGATGAGATTTTAAGGTTCAGTGTGGAATAAAGAATTTCAACCCTACAAGAATAATTTCACTGACATGATCTGAGCAAACATTGACAGTAGAAGTTTTGAAACAGCAATCTGACCAAGGAAAGGAAGAAAAGAAGTCTTGCAGATTATCCCATTATGTTGTTTGGCATACATACTTGTAATGCCAAACAACATAATGGGATAATCTGAATGTTGTTGTTTGGCATTACATGAATGCCAAACAACAAGGTGAGAATGGCCACGAGAGAAAGGCTCCATTGGAGAAGTGACCATCACCGAGTTGTGATCTGAGGTGCCTAGAGGACCACTCACGTCAACTGTGTACTTAGAAGGGTTGTTTGTGAAAAAAATATTAAGAGTACTGGTTGCATGGTTAGGATTGTCTGGTATTCTGGTAGGTAAATGAACAATCTGTGCAAAAAGCCTCAGCATCTCAACCAGGTGGGTCCATGTGACTAGAAAACGGAAGCCAACTAGAGTTGTTAAATTTAAAATCACCAAGGAAAATTACGTCACTGTTAGGAAAGTTGGACTGGAGAAAGTCAAGATGAGGAAGTCAGAGTTTCAAGTGATTAGTGGAGTTAGAAGAATGATAGAGGCAACAGATGAATTGACAATGTGGTAGAAAGATTTTAAGCCAAAGAAGATCAAAAAGAGGAGATTCCAAATTACTAGTCTCTTACAGGGAATTCTAGAGTGAACCTATGCACAAGTACCACCTTTGAAGCGAAAGGAATCATACAATGAATAATTTGGACAACTGAGATGGGCAGTGTTTGAATCAACTGATAATTAGGATTCTGTCAGAAAGAGTACATGGGGTTTTTGCAGACTGCAAGTGGAAATTGGACATCATTGAGATTGGAGCTGAGACTGTATATTTGTGAAATGAACAAGGAAGTGTTTGGGAGATCTAGACCTTTTGGCATATAAGTTTGTTCTATTAGTTTGACAATTCATGATGTAATCAGTAGTAAGAAAAGGTGGCAAGGACATGCTGTATGAAGTGATGAAATTCTTGGATATAGCATACACATGGCAAGAATGTACCCAGCTCCTTGACATAATGTGACCTCAACAATGTGTCCCACATACACACTATTCGGATTCTCTCCAGTCACTATCTGGCAGAGTAGAGGCAGGGAGATTATACCCTAGCTGATCTGGAAGCCTCCTAGAGAGTTACCAATAATAAAAATAAATTTTGTTTATACTCAGAGGAGTTCACAAGGTAGAGAGAATACAAGAAACAGCACCGTATTCAGCAGTCATGGGCTTGAACCCAGGTCACTCAAGGCACGTGTGCTTAAGCACCCGTGCGGCTGACCATTCGGCTACGGCGGCCTTATTTAATAGGTTCAGTCCTGGTGGACTATCTAATGGCTGGCCTGTGAACACCATTTTAGAGTTGTACCTCGAAATGTAAGTAAGAGTGGATCTTGCCAGGTTGTCCATCATAACCTCAAAAGACATCAGTCATACTGCATGATGGAGGAGTGGGGAAGGGAGGTTTGCCAGAGCTTTGCTGCTCTGGAGACTAAACATGCGTTCCACCATTTCAAGCTTCCAATAAGCAAAGTGGTGACATTGCACTGGTCGATGAGAGTCATCTATCACCTAGTTTTTTTGGGCGTGGAGATATTTTACAGTGAAATGCCTTGAACTACCTCTTTTTTAGGTCATAGTGGTGAATCCAGGATTCATCTCAAGTAATATTTAAATATGCATCTCTTTTGAATTCAAACTGGGACAAAAGTTGTTGACAAACTGCAAGTTGTTTGAACTGTATGTGAGATGCTTCCTTTGAAAAAAATGATAACTTATAAATGAACACCACATAAAAATATTACTGTACATTTAACTAGAAATTATTAGCTATATGGAGAACCTAGTTGAAAATTTCCTTTTACTACTCAGTGCTTGGATATTAGACTATGAAACATTACCTTTCAGCCGAATCTTGTGTACACACACAAGGTACACCACTTAATGTTTATATTCCTGCTAAGTTGATTTTAGTGTTAAAGACAACAGCTCCATATTATTTTATAATATTTAGAGCAATAAATTATTCAGGTTAGGTAATTATTATTTTTAATTGATATTTCATTAATATACAACCTATGAATAGTCTGAATATCATTTAATTATTAAACTAATAATTCATATAGATGCTCTCCATTTTGGGAACTACAAATAGTTCAGGTGGAGCTGCAGCAGTACCACCAACTGAATTTCACCATCATATTCCACCTATCACATCAGGCAACGAAGTACCATGGAATGCTCATACATCATCTCTAACTTCCCGGACTGTAATGAATGATGCTACTGCAATGGCAGCATGGAACCACACATCATTTCCTAGCACAACAATGGATAATTTTGGGTAAGGATTTTTATTATTTTTCCTCTTTATTACATACATATTCATTAGACTAATAACATTTTAGGGAAGAAAGCATCAAACTATTAAAAATTCAAACTATGACATTGTTTAGTGAAATTGCATGTTCAATATCATTAGATAAATTAAGACAAACCAAAGTTTGTATATTAGGCATCATTATTATAACACCTCATATTGTGAAATCCTTTACAGCAGTTGCCGTCTCCTTTGTGTCTTTCTGCCTTGAAATTTTATTACTCTAAGAAATATACCTTTTGGTATCCCTCATTTGTAATGTAAATGAGTCAAAACTAGGTTAGTAGCTCTTATACCTTTGGGTACATACCAACCCACTGATGAGAGGCCAGATAGATTTGAAATGGTGCTATCTGGGTGGCACCATTTTTCAACTGAGAATAAGTAAGAGCAGAACAACATTTTGGAATTGAAAATGTTGTTTTTAATATAAATGTACTCAAATTTTGGTGATATACTCAAATTTTGGAATTCGAGTATAAGAGTAAATGCACAGCAGTTTCCCTTCCTTAAGCAGACCACGCTTTTCATGGGAAAAGCGTGGTCTGCTTAAGGAAGGGAAACAGCTGTGCATTTTGTTTAAATTGAGTGTTCATCCAAATTTTAATTGTGATTTTAAACTTTTTAATTGTGATTTTAATTATTTATTATCGTAAGCGGTTTTAATTATTTATTCTGACAATGAAATTCTTCTCACACTCATGGTCCTGCTGCGGTGGTTTGATGTGTTTCGGGGGTCGGGTTGGGGCTCTCGGCTTTCGATTCTGTTGCACGTCGAATTTGGTTGTATCTCTGTGAGTGAGGGAATTTATTAATTCGTTTTTTTTCACCTTATTTTATTCCACGAAAAAGATTGAGGTAATCTCTTACTTTTTTAATATATTTCAGAATCTTGAAATTAGATGTCTGTAGGTTGATTTAGTTAGATTTTTAAGCCTTTAGTAAATTAAATAAAGGGGATGGCACAAACTAGAGAATATGCATTTAAATTAAGGGAAGTAAGAGGGTTATTAACTGTTGGAATAAATTAATTAACTATCTCATCTTTACAGAACTTATGTCAATTTAAAGAAGAGTTGGACAGATACCTGGATGAAGCTATGTGATTTTTTTAAAGCTGATAATGAATAAGCCTAGCTTCCTTGCTTTGATTTTCCTTTATTAATACTAATGCCAATCAGTGGCTTGTATGTGGCATATGTTTCATGTCGCACCGAACAACTTATAATATGGTAAAATGTATACTATCATATTAACGTAGCTTGATGACATATAGCTTGGAGAGGGACACATAGCTCGAAGACACGATGACAGATGAAATTCAAGGGTTCATGGGCAGTAAATGGATGGCCATTGCCCAAAAACAGAAGGAACTGGAGAAGCCTTCATCCTACCTACAGTGGATTGAAAGTGGCTGGTGATGAAATAAAAAAAAAATAATAATAAATAAATAAAAAATTAAAAAAATATATATATGTATAATAAAATAACCCTATTATACCATGTAATCATTCTCAACAAATAGGCTTAACAAAAAACTAATTTTTAATGCAAGCTCAATACTACACTAATTTGTTAGCAGGTGATGTTTCAGTTTCAGGATTCTTGCTGAACCCTGTCTTCAGACCATAAATGATGTGGGGGGATATAAGAACATCTTCACAGCATGAAACTATGGAATTAATTAAGAAATTACAACTAATGTTAAGTTAAGGAATATATACACTTGCATTAATACAATGCTGAGAATACAGAAGATTTAGAACTCTATAGTCAAGTTCAATATTAAATAGAAACATGACAATTATACTACATACACTTTTGAGGAATTGGACTTCTTACTTTCTGCACTTTAATATAAACAACAGAACTTGCCCTTGCAGAGCTATATAAAGAGAACCAGGTAAGATATTGTTCAAGGTTATCAAGGACAGATGGACGAATGTCAAATACAACCTTAGGTTGTATTTGAATATGAATATGGTGAGCTGGTTCCAGACTAAAGATTTGAACAGGGATTCTGTTGGAGTTTCAGATATTTGGATTGTGTACCGCCCATGGTATGGAAAATAACAGTTTCCTTTTCTAATGTTGTTTTAAAAATGTTCAAATGTAAGCTGTCAAAATTTGATCCCTGTTTTTTTGTTAATGGAAAGGAAAGGTCACCAAAGAGCTTAATAAATTAAAAAAAAAAAGGCTTCCTTGAAGGTTCTTCTTTTGTAGTTTTTATCTGTGGTGAGTATAGATGTCCTCAAATTGCCACACTAGATGGCATGGTAGGCTGTATCCAATTTTTCAGGTCTACCATAGTGCAATTCCTTCCTGTGTTCTTTAAATCTTGACAAGACATAGGATTCGTCAATGTATATAGCTGCACACCTGCACCTTATGAGGTATACTGGCCTTCTTGGATTACCTTCCATACCCCCCTTCCCATAACTCATAATACTGCCTGGTGAACAGCAGAACAGTGTTGGGCCTTCCGAGATGGCACAATAACAGAGATATTTTTTGTGTTTATTATTAATTTTTATATTTTTTGGGCTAGTGCAGCAAAAGCGTGTAGCTTCCTTGTACTGTATAGCTAATACTGATGTCATGAAGGATGTCTCTTTAGGAAAATATCCAGCTTTGCTGCATTTTTTTTGAAATTTCAGGTGTCAATCCTCTCAGATAAGGGTGGCAATGCATCCGGTGTTGTCTTCTCATTTGTAGTTGATCATGTATGGTTTGGAATCTAGTGTGCTATATAGAAACTTGTTTCCTTTTCATAGATTGCAATAAGCTCCTGCTGAATTTGCATTCATGTGTTACCCTTTGCATGCAGAAATTGAATTAGTCTTCTTTCTCACCTCTGTATTTGTTCAACTCTCATGACCGTTTTGGTTTGGATGTAACATGTGTGTGCATAAATCTAGCACAGTGCTTCTTGTTCTTCAAACCAGTACTCATATTCCTTCAACAATTACTGGTAAAACACTTTTGATAAGTCTTTTACCAGTAACTGTTCATCCATTCATGAATATTTACTATATGCTCTGCTTGTTTCTACTCATATCTTACATTTGGAATATCCCTCTAGGCATTTTAAATTTAATTATGCTTATTTCCACCTGAGATAGCTTTATTCAGCAACAGTAAGTGATATGGCATAACAAGTATACCAAGGATTAAATCAGGAAAAAATAAAATAAATAAATTTCCATTTATATTCAGTATAGCCACTGTGACCAGAAGTTATAGCTTTATTTCAATCAGTATACTAGTGTAACAGTTATTGAGGCATGCATTATTTTTTGTCACTTCTTTATTTTTTAAATCAGAATGAAATGAATGTATGTTAGTTGCTTTATTATAAGGTGGGAACATTTGAGATTTTCATATTTGTTAATTATAAGTTTGTAAGCAAAATTTTCATAACATTCAAAAATTATTGGAATGGTATTCTTAATTTAGAGATTATTTTTAGAACATATAGTTTTTTCAGATTATTATTTGTTTGTTCTTATTTTTTTTAAGGTCAATGCTTGCAAGTACTGACACTTTTATGACTTCTCCATTTAATAACCTGTCAACCAGCCATACCTCAATGCCAGTAGATGTGAAAAATGCATTTCCCTATGGAGGACAGTTCTCTTCTGGTTAGTTATTCAATTATATATGTGTATGTGTACATTTATATGTAATATTAAAACTTTTAAAAATAAAACTGCTTTAGCCCAAAAGTAATACTCAGAAAGGATGAAAAACATTGCATAATACATGATCATACTACAACTTATAAATTAGAATACTGAAAGTGTTTGGAAAATATGTTACCACTAATGATAGAATAGTTATTATTAAAAATAAAAGTACAGATGAGTTAACATTAAAATAATACTTAATATCACAAATGATACTGTTGGTTTACTGTTTCCATTTTCTCTCTGTCAAGCTCAGCACCCCTCATGAAGCACTCAAATATCGCTTCCAAAACTGTAAAGCACATTTCAAGTAGAATTGTAGAAATTACATGTTTAATTCTTTACTTAAGATATTTAAATCCATTATGAATTATTAATATATATATCATAAACCGTTTTTATACCAGGTGGAGTTACTAATATATTTTATTTAAGCATTAGACTAAACTAATATACATTGGGTAACGTTTCAGGTATCTTGCCGATACCCATCATCAGACCGTGCTATCTGGGAAACAAAGATAAAGGTTACAAATTAGATTTTACATTGATTTGGTCACAATTTAACTAAGTATCAGTTCTAAGATGAATTAAAAGATGTTCATTACTATTTACAATTACACTGTCATTAATTCTAAGTTGAAATAACATTTGAGAGTCTAAGTTATAGTTATGATATAAAGGAACAATCCAATGTTACAGCAGAAATTGGTTACAACAAACTCTTTTTATGTTACGTTACTGTTAACCTATTTTTATATAAGATGATTAAATTAAAATCTAAATTAAATTCTTACCTGCTGACCGAATCCTATTTTCAGCTTCACAGACCTGAAGTGAATGGGTAAGGGGTTCAGTCAGCAGAACATTTATAGGACAGAGATTCATAAAATTAGCCAATAAAGATAGAGCTAGTTGCCTATCCTAGATCCGGAGTACTTGTAGAATGACCTTTGTTCTCCTGTCCTAGTTATAGTGTAATGGACTCCTGAGTTGACTTTTGCTCATCAGATTTTGTGGGAGTCTAGAAGGGATTATATGCAGTATAACCCCTTCCAGACTCCCACAAATGGATGACTTGTTTCTTTTTCTTTCCTGGCTCTTGATTTCTTCAAGTACTTTCTCCTTAAGGAGATGAAAATACTGTGGGTTGAACTCAACCCCTTGTTTTCTATTGATTGCTGAAGATCTGAATAATTTGATAAGAAATGCTTCTTTGAATTTTCTTTTATTGTGTTATGGAAATTCCAGGTGTCACCACATTGGAAGGTGTGGAGAGCTGTTTCAGACTGTTGAATACTTTACATCTTTTTTGTGCTCTTTTATTCTAATTGTAGGCGTCAGTATGTCTAAATGTCACTTCACCACAAACATAACAAAAAATTATCTGCACTATTTTGTAAGTTTTTGCTCAGTTGAAAACAACAAGTGTAGCTCAGGCTGACTGATGCATCTAGATGGGACATAAATGTAAAGTGTTTTAGTGTCAAATAGCACTAGGGGTTCTCCCATCTCTGCGTGATATAGTACACTATAAAGGCCAGAGTGTATGGATATTGTGGTGTGTAATGTTTTGAACTATTGTTCATCTGGCCTTTTAGCTGTTGGGCTCCTAATGGGACCCACTGTAGCCCACACTTTGCCCCATGGAGGCAGATGAGGTACACCCAGTATAGTTATATTTACTCTGGCAGGTCCTGCCACCTAATTTCCTGAGATTTTGGTGGCTAGGATCTAAAAAAAAAAGTGTTACTATAATTTACACTGAAAGGGGTAGGCCGAATGGTAATACGGTTGTTGCATGGTTGTCTTAAGTTATTGAGTGTGGGTTTGGAATAATTTTTGTTTCATTAGACGTGGTTGCAAAGTTAGAGAGACGGAAGACTGGGGGAGTAAGACAGAGGTGGGGTCAATAGAGAAGGTGACCTCAGATGGTCAGTGAGGCATGCCCATGCTCCACCAGAGGGAAGAAGACAGCAGAACCCCCCCCCCCAGAAATAAGAAAAAAGTACTGTGCAAGCATGCACTGGTATGGAGAGGCCAATGGCCTTGGCAGCAAGCAGCAGCAATAGTCATGTCTGGTATGTACATCTCAGAGGTCACAGTTGCTGGAGTCAAGTTCAGGAGATGTGTAGAGTCAAGTCTGACTTGGTGATCATTGGTGTCTTCTGTTGCAGAGGGATCTTGAGGCAGGTGAGCAGTGGACAGTGTTGATTCCGTGTCCAGTCCTGGTCCTGTTGCAAAAGGTCCTTAGTGTGGTTAACTCAATCTTTCCGTTTGAATATTTCTGTCAAATTAGGTTGAGTTGTTTCATTCAGTTACTGGTTTTAGTTGTGATGAATGGCAATAAGTATTCTCTGCCTGGAAAACGCCTCTTGCACAAACTTGGTGAAGGCGGGGAACTCCTCCCTCGAGTCTAGAAGGTGATGCTGCAGTCCTGCTGGTAAATACATGAGTTCCATCATAAGTCGACAGTGGAGGTCTTCATAATGTAGTAGCTGTACATAATGTGGGACCATGTTTCTGTCTCTCCACATGTGCAGAGGGGATCTTCTATTATTCGAAATTAGGTTAACTTGGTGTTGAAGGCACCATGGCCCATCAGGAGAAATGTTGTAAATAGACCTGGGTGGAGCCAGGAAGGGGCTCTAGGATACATGTGTCCAACTGTACACAGGAACTTCCTGGTAAAATCTCCTTTTGTTGAAGCAGACTACCTTTCTTGCTGCACATGATTCTCAAGTATGGTCCTTTCTTCTCTTCTGTCCCCTGCTATGTTGATGGTGTATTCCCCCAGTGTTGGATCAGGTAGTATGTCATTCTGCAGAGATGGGACATAGTGTAAAGTGTTTTTGCGTCAAACGACACCAGGGGTTCCCCCCATCTCCGTGTAGTATACATTGCTGTGTGATACAGTACACTGTAAAGGTCAGAGATTTAAAAGTGTATGGATATTGTGATGTGTAATGTTTTGTATTGTTGCTCATTTGGTCTTTTAGCCATTGGGCCCCTAATGGGACCCACCATTTCCCACTCTTGGCCCTGTGGAGCAGACCAGGTACACCCAGTAGAGTTATATTTACTCTGGCAGGACCTGCCACCTAATTTCCTGAGATTTCAGTGGCTAGGACCTAAAAAAAAAAAAGTTACTATAATTTATGCTGAAAGGGGGTAGGCCAAATGGTAATAGGGTTGTTGCATGGTTGACTTAAGTTTTTGAGTGTGGGTTTGGAATAATTTTGGTTTCATTAGATGTGGTCGCAAAGTTAGAGAGAGGGTGGGGAGACTGAAGACAGAGGTGGGGGTCAATAGAGAAATCAACTCCAGATGGTCAGTGAGGCATGGGACATAGTGTATAGCATATTCGTGTCTAATGGCACCAGGGGTTTCCCCATCTACACGCAATATACATTGTCACGTGAAACAGTACACTCTTGAGGCCATAGATTTAAAAGTGTGTGAGCTTTGGGAGGTGTAGTATTGTGTACCATTGTTCATCTGGCCATTTAGCCATTAGGTCCCTAATGGGACCCACTGTTGCCCACACCCTGCTCCGTGGCAGCAGACCAGGTTAACAGTAGCTCTATATTTTACTCTGGCAGACCCGCCACCTAATTTCCTGAGATTTCAGTGGCTAGGACCTAAAAAAAAATTAAATTAAATTTTAAAAAAAATCATGGGGTAAACACTAGAATTAAAAAAAAAAAAAAAAAAAAAATTTAGAATACGATTTAATTTGGATGTAGTTAAATTTTGCAGTGTGGGGCATACGTTGGCATACAGGTAGTGTGTTTAGTGTCAAACGGCACCAGGGGTTCCCCCCCTCCATCTCCGCTTAGTATACGTTGTGGGTGTGAAACAGAACACTGTCAATGCCAGAGGTTGAAAAGTGTATGGATTTTGTATATGTGTAGTGTCATGTACCATTGTTCCTCTGGTCATTTAGCCATTGGGCCCCTAATGGGATGCAATGTTGTCCACACTCTGCCCCGTGTAGGCAGACCAGGTACACCAGTATTATAGTTATTTACTCTGGCAGGTCCTGCCACCTAATTTCCTGAGATTTCAGTGGCAAGGACCTATAAAAGAAAAAAAAAGGGGGGGGGGGAAAGAAGAAATAGGGTCAGCTGAGGTAATTAAAAATTGTGTTAATTAAGTTTTTGAGTGTGGGGTATGATTACTAGGGGTTGGTTTGAACACTAGTCATGTAAATTTTTAAGAGAGAGCAGTGGGTGAGACTGAAGGTTGGGGGGAAGCAGACAAAAATATGGGATCAATAGAGAAGGCGACCTTAAGGTGTCAGTGGGGCAGGCCCATGCCCCACTAGAGGGAAGGAGGGATCAATGGGGGGAGGAGACAGAGACTGTCAGCTCCCCCTGCTAGGAGGAAAGGGGAAGAAAGGACCATGCAAGGGAGCATGGTTTTGAGAGCCAAGATGGCCTTGAACATCAAAGCTGTGGCAAGTCTTCTTAGGAGTTCCTGTTCAGTGAGTCCAGTCTGGTCTAAGAAACGTCACTCGTGGGAACGGTGTCCCATCTTTCAGTTTGTCCTAGTTATGGTCTGAGAGCATAACTAGGACAAAAAGAGCATCTCCTCCCCCTCCTGCCAGGGGATAGGAAATTAAAGATGAATAGGGTTAGGGTACCCCATTCAGAATGCCATATAGCGTTTAGCAGCAGAGCTACTGGTGGTACTAGTCCATTTCCAGCAGAGATTGGACCAGAGCGGGATCATTCAAGGAATGGTTCCTGTCCTTTGGCAGTCTTTACAGTCGAAAGGTTCAGATTCGCTTGTCGCCCTTTGTGGCATCTTTTTGTGTCATTTCCCATCCATGTGGTATTTGCGTCACTGTTGTTTATAGAGTCATTTCTCATTGATTCGACTTTAGATCCAGTTCAAGGTTTTGTGCCTTGATCATCAGAGGCTATTGGGTTCCAGGTGTCTTCTGTGGGGCAGTGTCCTTCGAGGTTTGGTCATTTCCTTATTTTGTCAGTGGTTTGTTGCGACTCACTGCGATAAGAGCCCTCCCATCTTGTGAACAGGGCCAGTACATACTTGGAGAAAGCCTGATATTCCTCCTTGGTGTCCAAGATGTGGTGCCCCTGGCCATATGGTAGATACTGTATTTTGGTGATGAATGCACTGCAGAGGTCGTCATAGAGCTGGCAATCATGCATGAGGTGCTTCCAGCTTCCTGCGGATGCAGGTCAGATCTTCCAGTGGTATTCAGAGTAGGGATAGCTTTGCATTCAAAGCTCTACGTCCTGTCAGAAGGTATGCTACTTGTAGGTGCGGGGAGAACTAGGGTGGGGAGTGTGGAAAAACCCGGCCAATGTTGGGCAGAAACTTTCTGGTGATGTTGCCTTTTTGCGAGGTGGCCCATCTATCCTGCCACACCTGTAGCAGGTGAGCACGCAACTTTTCCTTCTCCGTAGTCTTGCTATTGGTGATGTCGGTGGTGAATCCCAAACATGTCTGTGGAATACCCTTGTCCAGGTGGTGCTTGAGGCCCTGTTGAATGATCTCTTAAGTCCAGTGGAAGGGCGCCAGCAAGGACTTCCACGGGCATGCGTGCTCACTGTGCTGCAGGCATGGGACATAGTGTGACCTCAGCACCAATGGCTGCAGTGTTGCCACAAAAGTTATTTTTTTCTCAAGGCCAAATTTCCCCAAACATCAAGCAAAAATGTGCTGAAAGTGATATGTATTAAAATGACATTTGGCTGTTGACCAGTGGTATTAACTACTTTAAAAATAAAAACTATGATAGTCATAGATATGTATTGAGTAATTATTTCGAAAATGAAGAAAGGTTTAAAAGCAGCTTTTTGGTAATTTTCCTCCTCTTCCAGTAACCCTCCTAAAACAAGACCTTTTAAGGAAAATGAACACACACACACACACAAATTCTAACAAAGATAAAAATTAAAATGGTACCTTATTAGTAGCAAGAAATAGTGCCTCATTGCTATAAAACTGAAACCTCATGGCTTTATCTTCATCACCCCTGCAAGAAGCCACTTCTTCATTACAATGGGGAGTGGTGAGTGTCACTGCTACATACGCTTCACTGCTTGGCAGGAAATGTCCTGAAGTCCGTTCATGACTGTTGCTATTGGGGTGGAAGCCATGACTTGTTCATAGCCACCTAGACTCCAGGCTGTGACTATACTAGCAACACTATCTGTGCCATTTCAATAGGTAATATGGTTATGTGGGTGATAAAAGGAGAATTCAATAGGATGTTTAAATTTTACTGAGTCTCGGCTGTAATTTGTCTTTATTTCAAAATGTATGTATTCCAACATACCATTGAAGTTTAGTATTGGTATTTGATAATAGTTGTAAGGTTTTATTTAATCTCATTAAATCTGGACCATGAAATTAAAGTTTCTGAACCTGTTTGAATATTTTTAACAATGTTAAACAATTGAACATTTAACAATGTTCTATTGAGTGTCTGACATTGTAAGGCCAGAAGAATGTGGGCACTGGAATTTCAGAATTGGACTGATGACGAATGATGCCATGTTCTTTTCACAGATGAGTGAATAGAACATGGCTGACCTTCACAGATTGCCCTACAGCCAAGTTCTCATAGACTCCTAGTGTGGCATGAAAGAGGAACCCAAGATAACCCTGTGTATGTACAGAAACACAATCAGTTTGGTAGAAATGGATTATTGGTATTGGGTAGAATTAGTCTCTGTGGTTGTATATCATCAGGAATGGGATTCTGACTGCATGCAGGTATAGAGGGAGATGATATTGTATGACTCATGGTCCTTTTTGCTGGTGCTGTAGGTGGAATTCATTTTTTTGGATGGCAGTGGTCAAATCCCCCCACCCACCAAGGGTACATCTATTCAACAATACGTTGAAAGATAAGGGACCATATAGCCTGCTTGCTCCCATAACCTGAGGCACCTCCGTAGCCAGGTGGGAAGGAACAACAGCGCGTAGCACACGCTTCTTGATTAGACTGGGGTTCGAGCCCGTCACCACCAAATACGGAGGATGCGGAAAGGTCAGGGAATGACCACCGCATATTCCCGGAGCAATATGGCCTTAGTTGCTAATGCTCCTAAACAACAACATCCCATAACCTGAATCCTATCACTTCTACGATGCCCTAGGAAGTTGTATTGCAGACTGTCCAGTGACCTTTAATTAGCTTGAACAGCTTACACAAGAGTTGCAACTGCTTCCAGAACTCATTGATTCTTTGATGGATGCACAATTTTAAGTGCATATTGGTGTGTTCCAAATGTTGAAATAAAAAAATAATGCTATAAGCATTCATCATTTAATTTAGACTTGCCTTTTCACCTTCTAAGTATTAGACTAAGTACTAGCTTCCATCAACTATTGCTACTATCATTTTGTGCCTTGGCCTACTCTAGGCAGTTATGGCACAGTTGCTGAACTTAAATGCATTTGATTTATATTGACTCATCCTTCAAAATTTCTTTGAAAGGTAATCAAGTATAGTAGGATGGTAATATTTTTTGCCAGAGAATATTCCCCTTCCCCACTGACATTCATAAATTGTTTCCCATACTGTGCACAATTCAGTTTCTGCAAGAAAAAACATTTCATGGATTTTACAGGAATTTGCAGAAATACCTGTTGCATGATGCAATGTTTATTTCACTTTGACCCACTTGTGGGTGAAAGTATTACCTTTATATTCTTCAGCAACTAGTTTTCATATGTTGGAATGTTAATTAGCTGGTGAGTCACAGTCCAAGTAATCAGTGAACCTTCTTCAGATTAATGTTGTAAGTCAAAACACTTTTATCCTATTTGGCTGCTTTGAAGCATTGCTCTCACATTAATCTCATTCCCATGCTAATTCAGGTAACATGGTTAGCACAGCATTTATTTGTATTAAGTGATATGGCTATCAAGGTCACAGTGGGGCAGATTTGGAAATGCTTGTCGTAATATAAGCCATATTATATAACAGTAATTTATTTCCATATAATAGAATACTCTTCACCCTGTATATTAATAAAAAGTGCACCAAAAGGGTGGGGGGAAGAAAATTTGTATGTGTGAGAGGGACTGTATATGTTTTACTTGGTATCAAAAGGTGGCAAAGTTACCAGCAAATAAGTGCTTCTGTCTAAAACAGGCTGGAAGGGCCATGTACTGCCCCTACACATGGGAATACATAGAGTATGCAGTGTGTTTCAATCAAAAGGGTACTTTGAGGGTTTGTCTTGCTTATTTTTAGGTTATTTGTCAACTGGACCTTTTTTGTCATATTTGGGTCAAAATTTTTGAATTGGGTGTTAAAATTGGGTTAAGTATTACCATTTAGATTTTATGGCAGGAAAGGAAAAACAAATAACAATTACAATGGTTGCAGTGTGAGAAGGTGTAATGCATAACAGCATTCCTACAGCCAGATCTGTTCTAGGACAGGGAACAACTTTCCCATTGGAGAAATGGAATATAGTTGATTAGGCAAAATTTAAATTTAGACCCCAGTGACCTTTTATTAAAACACTCTGTATATCTGTAATTATATAGCAGCTATTAGATTACTAATATGTGTAGTAGTAGATCATATATGTAAATTGTGTGGTGTGATTATAAAGTTCTGTGACTATTACAAAAGAAGCGGTGTAGTAGTAATAGCCATATAGTGTGAGGAAGCCACAGGCTTTTGCTGCAAAGTGTAGGTAGGCAGAAAACTGATGAGTAAGTGTAGAAAGGGATCACCACATTACTGTTCAAGTAATGTGGTGATCACCACTTCCTGTTCCACTAGAACAGTAATGCACAGCAAGTGTTAAAATCCAGATGAGTATCAGGCCTCTTTCACAATCATAATAGATATGAAAGCAGTGTGTGTGAAACAAATTTTATATGAAGAATGGGAAAATTGGGGCAGAAATTCTCAAGAACTGCATTTGATAATACTTGTTTAAGAAAGCTGCTATTTCTCTGCCAATATTTCCAAAATGGCCAAGAATCTGTCAAAGATGACCCACATACATACTGATTTTTGCTTTTGAAAAGTGATATGATTGCTAAAGTGCACAAAAAAATTTGTTCCAATTTTGATTCTCTATCCAAGAAATTTGAACTAGACCTTCCTTTGGATCATTTAGACAGTTTTGACTAAAAACGTTTGCATGTGTTTAGTGTCAGTAAAATTTGTTCTAAAATTGTTGAATAAAGATTCATCACCATCATGGAGCACTGTGAAAAGGAGTAAAAATGGAGCCAAATTTCACAAATTTCGTTGTTACTAGTGATGAAAAATTGGTATTTTAGTTTGTTTTTTTAAATATTCACACTATCATTTATCATGAATTTGTTCAGAATGGTCAGACGGTAAACTAAACCTGTTATAAAGAGGTTTCAATTCAATTGGGAGGAAGAGTTAAAAGAAAACACCACCGGTTGTTTGAAATGGCAGAGAGTTTCTTTACCACACACTCTTCGTTTCAGGAATTTTTTGCCCAAAAATCATTCATGCATTCCACCCTCCATATTTACCTGACCTTGCCCTATAGCTGGAGCTCCTGCAAATGGATGTTTTCTTAGAAATTTTATCGTAATTTTGATTAATTAACGTATTAATTTGTTTTACAAGTATATTAAGTAGATTTAGTAGCATTCGTTAGCTTATTTATTAAATTTAGCTAGTGATTTTTGTGTTTTTCAACTTGCTACTCATATTGTTATCATTACGGTGTTTTGGTGAGAATGTCACAGCACGTAACCAGTAGCCAGAAGAATAATAGGGTTTTAATTGTAATAAATAAGTATTTTGAAGGTTTAATCACTTTTTGGGCATATATCCTCTATATTTAGCTAAGGATATAACTAATTTAACATTTTGATCGTTACGGTATAGCGTAACTTTATAGCATATAGCTAAGCTATAACGTAAAACTATATAGCGAAATACACATCACTGCATTAGCTTAGTATAGTATTGTATAGTCAGTCAAGTATAGTATAGCACAGTCAATTAATCAATTAAATTTATTAAACTTATTAATTTAAATTAATTAATTACATTGTATTTAAATGGAAATCACGCCCCAGACTAGAGCAGCAAAGCAACATGCACAGAGTAGTGGGAGTGCTGTCGCTTGGAGGAGAACCGAAGGGTGCGATTCTCCAATGCATTACAGACTAAAAAAATGTGCAACTTGTGAAATGTTTGCAGATTTCTGGAACAGAACATGATCAAGCCAAGGAGGATGTCCTTGTGATGCTATGTGCAGAGTGTCAAGAAATTATTCGCCAACTCAGCATTCTGATGGGAGTCTATGAGAGTTTTAAGAGTAGAGTAGATACCCTCAAAGTAATTAAAACTGGGGCCCATCAAGCTCTCAGCTGCCCAACTCAATGCCAGAGCTCACTCTTGTGCATCAGGCAACACAGTGACAACCTTCAGGGTAGAATGTGTTATTGTTGTTAAGTTTGTTCCAACAATTAACCACCCAGTGGCTAAAGGCAAATTTCCACACATCTATTCTACAACTGTCTTTCCTCAATTTGAATTTATGCCCCCCTTAGTTCGTAATCTGAGCAAGCGGAAAAATCCCATCAGAATACAGCTCAACACATTCAAGGCCTTATACATCTTGATCAGATCACCTTGCAGGTGCCTAGTTTCCAGCTGCTGCAATTTGCAGAACTTAAGCCTCTCTTGGTAAGTGGATCCTTTGTTCCCCCCCCACCAATCTTGTTGCCCTTCTTTGTACTCATTATAGCAACTCTACATCCTTTGATGAAGAACTAATCAATCTAGTGTGTTCTGAGACTAATAAATAGTAGTAGTAGTAGTGGCATGTGATGCAAGAAAGCAAATGTATGAGCTTATGCAGCATCAGCCAAAAAAAAAATCAAACCATTCCCTCCAAATGCCTGTCCAGTTCCTCCTTAAATTTATTCACACTATCAACTTCCACAACGACAGATGGAAGTTTGTTCCAGCAATTAACCACCCGCTGGCTAAAGGCAAATTTCCGCACATCTATTCTACATCTGTCTTTTCTTAATTTGAATTTATGCCCCCTTAGGTTCGTAATCTGAACAAGTGGAACGATCCCATCAGAATTCAGCGTGCTCAACCCATTCAAGGCCTTATACAGCTCAATCAGATCACCACGCAGGTGCCTAGTCTCCAGTCACTGCAATTTGCAGAACTTAAGTCTCTCTTGATAAGAGGATCCCTTCATTCCCCTCACCAATCTTGTTGCCCTTCTCTGTACACGCTCAAGTAAATCTACATCCTTCCTAAAATGAGGTCTCCAGACCTGTACGCAGTACTCAAGGCGTGTCCTGACCATTGCCTTATACAGAGGGATAATCACCTCCTTTTCCCTGCTAGCAAAATTCCTATATATCATTGACAAAACCCCATGACCTGCCCTGGCAGCCTGTCTGCATTGCTCAGAAAACTTCATATTTGCCTGCACAATTACTCCCAGGTCTTTTTCATTTTTTACCACCTTAAGTGTAGTACCACACAGTTGGTACGTTTCTCTGGGGTTACTTCTACCCATATGCAGTACTTTGCATTTGTCAAGGTTAAACTTCAGTTGCCACTTCTCAGCCCATCTGCCCAAATTATCTAGATCCTGTTGCAGTAGCACACTGCCATTACTGTCATTAACAACCCTGCCAACCTTTGTATCATCTGCAAACTTCGACACTAAGCCTGATATACCTTCATCAATATCATTGATAAATATACAAAACAACAGTGGACCCAACACCGAACCCTGTGGGACTCCACTAATAACATTAGTCCAAGAAGAGCAGCACCCATTGAACCCATTGATTACCACCCTCTGTCTTCTCCCACTTAACCATCCTTTTAAGGGTAAGTAGCAACTTACCCTTAATACCATTCTGCTCCAATTTGTACAATAGTCTTCCATGCGCAACAGTGTCA
This sequence comes from Mastigoproctus giganteus, assembly GCF_048544385.1. Classification (NCBI taxonomy): domain Eukaryota; kingdom Metazoa; phylum Arthropoda; class Arachnida; order Uropygi; family Thelyphonidae; genus Mastigoproctus; species Mastigoproctus giganteus. The sequence continues at coordinate 123,770,545 of NC_143584.1, read as the reverse complement.
AAAGCTTTCCTGAAATCCAAATATATGATATCAAAATTATTTTTTGCATCCAGTTCCTTTGTAACCACATCATAATATCCTATCAAATTTGTGAGACAAGACTTTCCCTTAACAAACCCATGCTGTGTCTGAATTATTTCTGCAGTCTTGTCTAGATGATCCTGCAATGCATCTTTAACCAGCGACTCCATTATTTTACCCGGAACAGAAGTTAAACTAACTGGTCTGTAATTACCCATGTCACCCTTCGATCCCCCTTTGTGAATTGGGGATACATTGGCACATCTCCAGTCCGTGGGGACCTCCCCTGAATCCAAGGATGCTCTCATAATTATGGCTAAGGGTTTACGTACTTCCTTTGCTGCCTCCTTTAATATAACTGGATAGATCCCATCCACCCCAGGTGCTTTTCTTATGTTTAACTTCAACAGTTTCTCTTCCACTTTGCTCTCAGTTATTACAAAATCATTAAGTACCCTGCTACAATTTGATAATCTTCTGCCATTTTCAAACCTTAATAATTCCTCACATGTGAATGTAGATGCAAAATACTCGTTCAGTTTGTTTGCTATCTGAGCAGGATCATCAACAGTCGAACCATCGATGTCAAGTGGACCAATCAGATTCATCCCCTTCCTTTTAGAGTTTATATAAGTAAAGAAATCCTTGCTGTTTTTGTTAGCATCTTTTGCCAAGGATTTCTCGTAATCTGCCTTCGCCTGCCTAACCTCCTTTGTAACTTGGTTACAGATCAACTTGTAGCTATCATAGGCTTCTGTGTCACGTGTTAATTTGTATGCATCCCATGCATTTTTGTTCTCTGTTACGAGTCTCATTAGTTCATTTGACAACCATTTAGGCCTAAACCTTGAACAATATTTCTTAATAGGTATGAAACTTTTAGTAGCATCCACGATTAATTCCTTGAATGCTTCCCACTTAGAATTTATTGTTAGTAACATCATCAGTTGATCCCACTGTACAGAATTTAAAAACTGTCGGAGACCACTGTACTCGCCTTTACGGAAGCAAAAACCTTTTCCTTTATCCCTGATGGAAATTAAATCTTTAAGTAAATCCCACGTGAGTACACTGTGATCACTGCCACCTAGTGGTTCTTTTATCTGCAAATTCCTAATACATGAATAATCACTGCTGATAACCAGATCAAGAGTATTACTTTCTCTGGTTGCCTCTCGAACATGCTGCTGCAGAAAACAATCATCCAATAACTCCACAAAAGTCTGACTAGTGTGTGTAAAATGCTGCAAGGTATTGTGAGAAAGCCTGAAGAATATATACACTGGTCAAAAATGCTATTACTTGAGACACCAGTGTTTGGAACTATGATGGCTCTTAGGCATTATAAAAAGATAAAATAATACCTTCATTTCTCAGATAATGAGTAATATGATGCAAATATGCACCCAAATCCAAAACTAAACAAGATTTATGTCAGTTGCTTCTTAGAAAATAAATTTAGAAGTCTCTGTTTTCCTAAAAGAGACATAACAATAGATTAAAGCTTGATGCTGTACAAAGGAAGACTCGGTTGGGTGCAGTACATGCCATTGAAGCATTCAAGGCATATAAAGTATTATATACTGTGTGAATCTGAAAATGACTATGCTTGGACTTTCATAATATATGTAGGAAACGGCACAGAAATGGATTCAAACTTTATTGGCCTTCCAATGTATATGCAAGTGGTTTTGACTCTCATAAAGCCTCTGTTTGGAAAAGGATATTGCCTCACAGTTGACAATTATTATACCAGTCCCCAATTAGCTGATATTCTAATCACAAAGAAAACTGATGTTTATGGTACAGTGAGACTAAACAGAAAGGAAATGCCCAAAATGCTGAAGAAGGAAAAGCTGAAAAGGCAAGAGGTTGTTGCTTTTCAAAGAGAGAAATTCATGGCCTTACGTTGTAAAGATAAAAAAGATGTAGTGTTGTTATCTACGGTCCATAATCCTTTTCAGGAAGAAATAGAAACTCAAACAGGAGTAGTGAAGAGGCCCAAAGTAGTTTGCGACTTTAATTTTTCCATGGGAGGTGTAGATAAAGTTGACTAGCATTTGGCGAACTATCCCATGCCCACGAAACGTTTTAAAAAATACTACAGGAAGGTTTTCTTTCACCTAATGGACCTAGCTGTGTGGAATTCATTTCTACTGTATAAAGCCATGATTTCAGATAGCCAAAAAGCTCTTTCACCCTTGAATTTCAGATTGGACCTGATTGATGAAATTATCAAGAAATATCACTCGCAAATTCCACCAGTTAGAAAGGGAAGACCGTCCTCAACATCCCACCCAACTTGCTATTCACCAGGTCATTACCCCATTGATATTCCACCAACTGAGAAGAAGTTTCCAACTAGAACTTGTCGGGTATGCTCCAAAAAGCGGAACAGAGATGGCAAGAAAATTCGAAAGGAGACACGCTACATGTGTGAAACATGTGAAATTGGCCTTTACATCACTCCTTGCTTCAAGACCTACCACACCAAGTAAAATTACTGTTTGTTTTTCATGAAATGCCATTTTTTTTTTTTTTTTTTTTTTTATGGAATTCAATTTGTCTTTCAGGGAATAAAGTAAGTTTGCATTTTTTTGTGTTTTCTGTTCCTCTCTTTTAGCACAAGTGCTAATTTATTAAAAAAATCTGTATAATCTGCACAACTTTTGGCATACACAAGATAACTCGGGATAGCCCAAATGAGTTAATTACTTGCATGTTACTCTCCTGTTAATTACTCACATGTTACGGTCCTGAACAAGGTAAATGTTGGAAGTGATCACAGAATGGTAAGATGCACACTTGATATAGATATAAAGAAAGGAAAAAACTGACTCGAGTAAATAATACAAAGGTCTTTTGATAACAGAAGAGGAGAAAAAGCAGTATGTACTGGAACTTAGGAACAAGTTTGAGCTTCTGAGACTACTCAGAACCAAGATATCGACGAGGAATATTACAACTTTCTGAAAGTGATAAAGCCCAAGAAACATATATGTAAAAAGAAATCCAAAGAAGAAAAAATTAGTCAAGAAACACTTGTTATGCTGAACCGAAGACGAAAAATGAAGAACAAGAAAAATACTGACAAGGAGAAAGTTGAGTATACTGAGTTATGAAAAGCTATTAGGAGACTCAGAGAGGATATAAGGAAATTTAACACAAGGAAAGTAGAACAAGCATTAAAGGAAAACAAAGGATTTAAATCAGCAGCCATGAGCAGTATTACAGAAAGACAAATGATACTGAAACTGAAGAAAAGCAATGGTGTACTTATATATAGCAGAGAAGGCATAATTCAAATAGCAGAAGACTACTATAGAGAATTATACAAGGAGCGAGTGAATGATGCCAGCAGTGGCGAAGATGGCTCACAAATTAGTAACACATACAACATACCTGATATCCTTTCTGATGAGGTAGAACATGCATTGAAGAAAATGAAGAATCAGAAAGCCCCGGGGGAAGATGAAGTTACTGTAGAGTTGTTAAACTTGGAAGGAAGAGACATGACACAAAAACTGGCAAGACTCTTCACAAAATGCATTAGAAAAGGTGTGATGCCTAAGGAGTGGAATAATGCAATCACAGTTTTGCTGTATAAGAAAGGAGATAGGTCAGAGATTGGAAATTATAGACCAATTAGCTTGTTATCCCACATCTATAAGTTGTTCACATGGGTCATTACTAACAGATTAGAAAGAATATTTGATGAGAATCAAACGAAAGAGCAAGCTGGCTTTAGGACAGGATTCTCAACTATGGATCACCTTCACGCTAATGGAGAAAGCAAACGAACATAAAACGCCATTATGCCTGGCATTTGTGGATTATGAAAAGGCATTTGACTCTATACAGCATAAGACAATGTTTCGGGCACTGGAAAGACAAGGCATAGATACCCCATATATTATGATTTTGAAGAAAATATATGAGAATGCTACCTCCATTATTAGACTAGACAAAGACAGTAGTAAATTTAAAATTGAGAAAGGAGTTCGACAAGGAGACACAATATCTCTGAAGTTGTTTATTGCTGTCCTTGAGGAAGCTTTCAGAAGATTAGACTGGTCGCAGAAAGGAGTCAATGTGAATGGAGAGTACCTAAACCATTTACGATTTGCAGATGACATTGTGGTCATAAGCCACGGTTCCAAAGAATTAGAGGAAAATCTTAATCAGTTATGCAGAGTTAGTAAGGAATTCAGACTAAAGATGAATATGGCTAAAACAAAAGTAATGATGAACAAGTATTCCACATAAAGGGATATAAGGATTGAAGGAGCAGTAATTGAAAAGGTGGAGTCATATACTTATCTGGGACAAGTCATTATCTGTAATAATGATAAATGGATGGAAGTCAAGAGAAGAATAAATTTTGGATGGATACCATGCCACTTATCTGGGACAAGTCATTAGCTGTAATAATGATAAATTGTTGGACGTCAAGAGAAGAATAAATTCTGGATGGATATAGCATTCAGGAAACATAGTCACATACTGAGGGGGAATATCCCAATTTGTCTGAAACATAAAATAACGAACCAATGTATACTCCCCACCATGACTTGGAAGTGAAACTTGGGCACTCACCAAAAGAATGGAAGAGAAGCTGAGAACTACACAGCGAAGAATGGAACAAATTATATTGGGAATCAGACTGTTAGATTGTTTGCTGCCTAATTCATGTGACATGAATTAGGCAGCAAACTCAAGTAAAGGACATTCTTATCAAAACTAAAGAACTAAAATGGTCATGGGCAGGATACATAGCTCGAAGACATGATAACAAAAAAGGACTAAGAAAATAACAGAATGGTACCCAAGAGGAGCTAGAAGACAACAATGGAGATGGACAGATGAAATTCATGGGTTTGTGGGTAGGAAATGGATGGCCATTGCTCAAAACAGAAGGAACTGGAAAGTTGCTGGAGGGAGAGGCCTTCATCCTGCAGTGGAGTGAAAATGGCAGATGATGATGTATTTTCTACTAAAAAAAAATTATAAAAATCACGAAAACCTATACAATGAGTATTCACATGATGCATACTTTTAACCTGTAAAATAAAAAAAGTCGATCCGTTATGGCACATTTTCAGGAAAAAAATGTTCCAGGAAGGGGTTAATCAACACGCGGCCTCAATTCGTGCTTCTTGTTCGGCAGTGTCAGAATTAGCCTTTCGTGCCATTAATGAAAAACATACTTTTTTATTTAACAAAGCCAAAATAATTAGTGTCAAATGTAATTATATGAGACTATTAATTGCAGAAACCGTCAAAATTAACTTACATGAGAATTCTGTTAATGTTTGCCGGCCATATCTAATCTCCGACTCATGGTCCTTTATGCACATGAGTGAAGACAAATAATCCCTATTTTAGTCCATGCTAACCCCTATTCAGTAATTTTCATTCCTGTCATCACAACACATGGTCAAAGCATTGTCAGCTTCAGGAAGGAAAATCATTTTGCAATTTTTAATTGTGTTAAATTGATTGTTAATTATTTCTTACTGTAATGTAAGATTTTTGATTTTTTTAATTGTTTTCATTTCAGTTTCTGGAGAGTATCATACGGAAGAACATATTGAGCATTATAGTTCTGGTTCAAATTCATTTTTAATCTCTTATTGACTATTTCATTCACTTCCTTTCTCTCCAGGTATAACCTATCGATACACACAATTATGGGGGATTTTTTTGAATACCTTGGTGCAAAATTACATTAGATTAACACTAAGATACTTGGCCCAAAGTTACCATATTTCTTTTCTAAAGTATTGCCTTCAAAACAACATCGTTTTGAAGTTTGCCAGGGTCTATTTAAATCATAAAATTTCGGGCATTAAGCAACTAGCACTTGCCACATCGCGTAATATAGTTAAACTTGCCTTAAGATCTCAGTATTCTAATAAACAAAAATACCTTTCCCAAGTTAGGAAACTTCGCAACAAATTTAAAAATTATCTGCATCCTAACGATTGGTCTGTATTGAAGACCTCCATAGATTTGCGACGTGAAGCACAGGCTTCAGAAATAAAAAAACAGACACGTTAACAAACTGAATACATTATCAGGAGGGTCAAGACACATTCATACGAGTTCTAACACATCGTCGCTAGCTTGCGACCAAATGCATACAAGTTGTGTGACGACCCCCAACATTCGCCAACCAGGCTAGCCGGGTGGGTAAAGTGCCTGCCTGGCAACCTAAAGGTCGCTGGTTCGAATCCCTCCTCGGGCTTGGATCAAAGTATTGCAAAAACCTTGGGAGGTGCATTATGGCCACAGAAGCTGATGCGCCAACAACTACAAAAAAAAAAAAAAAAAAAACAGACCCCCAACATTCAATGAACCGACATATCAACAGGTTACAAATCTTTACTCATATACGCTATCACAGGACCATATTTAACTTTTATCCAAAGGATTAAATTACAATTTACCACCTCAAAAACTATCTAAAAAAACAGTGCATAATTGATATTGAATTTGGATTTCATAATGTTCCACAAAAAGATTTATTTATTCAACAAGTTAACCAGGTGGTGAATAACATAAAAGAAATGCGACTCCTAAATTGAATACAGATGACAGTTCAACTTTACGTGAACTTTGGGAAAATAAAGACATTATTATTCAGAGAGCTGATAAAGGAGATACAGTGGTAATACTCAATAAACCTGATTATATTAATAAGTTAGAGTTAGTTGTATCAGATACTTCCACTTATCCTGAAGTAGACCTGGCACTGTTTACCAATTTGGTCAATCAATACAATAAAATGTTAGCTACGTATCAAAAAAATGACTACGGCTCAGGTAAAGGAATTGAAAGCCAGAACATACAATATTCCTGCATTTTCGGTCAGGTAAAATTACATAAGACCGGATTTCCTATTCGGCCTATTGTTTCCTACAGAAACTCTGCATTTTCATCCTTGGCCACACATGTATGTAGCATAATAAAACCCTTTAGACAAGTGATACAGCCGACCAGGCTAGCCGAGTGGGTAAAGTACCTGCCCGGCAACCCAAAGGTCGCGGGTTCGATTCCCGCCTCGGGCTTGGATCAAAGTACTGCAAAAACCTTGGGAGGTGCAATATGGCCACAGAAGCCGATGCGCCAACAACTACCAAATCAAAAAAAAAAAAAAAAAACAAGTGATACAATTTGGGATTAAGAACTACGATACACTATTTAATAACCTTAAGGACTGTAGACTTGGTGGTAATAATTTATTCTCACTAGATGTTACCTCGTTATATACGAATGTTGAATACACATTAGATATTCTTTGGGATATGTTAAATAATAACTCGATACCGATTAATTATACGAAGCTTCCTATTAAGGAAATTTTTCACTTAATTAAACTCTTTGTTGAGGCCAAATATATCACCTTTCGAGACAAAGTATACAAACAAATTTTTGGTTTGCCAATAGGATTAAGCCTGAGTGGCTTAATATCGGAGATCTATCTCTGAACGATTGAAAGTATACATTTGACGCCTTTTCCACTAATGCTGGTTTCCCCCAAGGTTCAGTTCTTTCTCCCACTCTTTTTCCTCTTGTATATTAATGACCTTCCATTGACCCAAAATCCTATCCATAGTTTTGCTGATGATAGCATATTGCATTGTACCCTTCCAGTTTGTGAAACCTTATAAAAACAAACAGCTTCAACTTCTCAAATACCCACTACCAATTCTTATCTCCAAGTAATTCTCCAGTGGGGAAAAGATAACAGTTCATTTCAATCCTTGTAAAACTCAGTCTTGCAAAAAAAAAAGGATTCTTCTTCTCCTATGCTTATCTTCAGTTACACTCTAATTTCTGGGAAAGATCATATATCTCTATTGGGGATTACCCTGACCTCTAATCCCTCTTGGCATAAGCACATCACAAATATTGCTTCCTTTGCATCTAAAAAACTGGGTTTTCTCTTTTGCTCTTGGCATTACTTTTCTTCCAGCCATTCACTCTGTACAAATCTGCCATAACATGGAATACTGTTCCCAGATCTGGTGATGCCCCATAAACCTCTCTCAGGCTTCTAGATTCCATTCAAAGGAGGGCAGTTAAGTTAATTAATGACTCATCTTTAACAGTCTCTCTCTCTCTCTCTCTCTCCACTCATGTTTCTGCTGCATGTCTTTTCTACAGATACTTCCATGGGCACTGTTCTTCTGAATTTGCTTCTATAATTACTGTCCAACTTGAAACTCATAGAACCTCTTTTTTTTCCCTCTTTTATTCATTCAACTTTCAATTTTTGGAACAACTTTCCTTCATATGTATTTCCTGAAAATTACAATCTACAGAAGTTCAAGTCTAATGTCAACATATATCTTCTCTCATCTTCTCAATCTTGAACCCATACACGGTACTAAGTACTATAGGTTCTAATACCTGTCATGTTTGGGGTTTTTCATGAAAAAAAAAATATATATATATAAACAGTGTATATATATATATATATGTAGCTGGTTAGTACCTTGTATATTTCATTAGGCTCAATTGGTGGCAAACTACATTTGTTAGGTTTAAACATGGATATGTCATTTAAAATACAATATAGCTGGAAAAAGAGAATTTTGAAAGTATTAGCAAGTAGTATATACAGTATAAAAAAAAGTATTCTGTTTATACTCTGGCATGACCACATAGATAAAAAGAGTTTACACTAGCCATTTAACAAGAATTTACTGTATGCCTTGGTCACATGGATTTTGTAGTGCTCCTGTGACTTAACAGAATTTCCTTTTCTAAATCTCTTATTTGTCTTTGTCACATATATATATATATATATCACTTTCTATTTTATAAAATCTGAGAAAGTCTTCTCGTTTTTTTTTTTCAATCAACTTTTTAGTCTGCTTTATTTCATTTATGCAGTACAGTCTAAGTATTTTGTCTGAAGAATGTTAAATAAAACATCGGTGAATAAAAATATTTCACTGAAATCAGGGCCATTAAATTTGTGCTTGAATCCAGTAGTAGAGTTAATGGTTACTTTGTGCGCCTCCGTAGCCGAGTGGGCGGGAGTGCAGTGGCACACGCTCTTTGAGTAGACCGGGGTTCAAGCCCCTGACTGCTGAATATGGTCGATCTGCCAACCCGCACTGGACCAGCGTGGCAGATTATGGTCCATTTTCCCTCAGCATGAATTGTTGAGGAGGCTTCCATTCTGCAGTGGGTTGATAATGGCTGCAATTTTTTTTTTTTTTTTTTTTTTTGTCCGACTTTTCAGGATTTTCATTTTGTCTTCAGACTAATTAATGAAGTGCAATTTTCCTTTGCAGTATTAACTAGATGGGGGGGGAGTAATTCCATCTAGTTAGTGCAGCTATTGGAAATCTTTTCTTAATATTGTCCAGAACATTACTTCTTTTAAGTGATTTTGAAAAATAACTATCCAACCCATTTATAGTTGAAAAAATATCTTACACTCTTTTATAGTTCCATATGCTTGTGAAAGAACTAAATTTAATATATATATGCACATAACAATGAACAAAGATATTTTTCCCTTACTCTTAACCGCAATCCATTTAGTTTGCTTGCCATTGTAGCAGCACTGTCATAAGTTTGAACAATTAACTTATTCTTGCAGTTCACATTTTCAATGCACTGAAAAGCATGGTCAGCTAAATGCTCTGCACTTATTGTAAAAGTAATAAATTGTTCTGCAACAGCATTATCCTTTGTAATGTACTGAAAAATGGTCAACAGTTGTGAATAATTGGATGCTTCACAAGTCTCACTTGAAAGAATTGCAACAGCCTTGCTAATTCCAGTTTGTATTTCATTCAACATAACATTTTTAATTGCATCTATCAAGTCATTTTGAATTCTGTTTGATAGTCCTAAAAAAACTGGAGCTGTATTTAAATGATTTGCCAGTCTTTCATCATATTGACTAATTCAATTTACAAGTTCCACATAATTTCCTTGAATTTTGGAAGCATTAGATTCATAATGACCACAAAATGACAATTCCTGGCAATCTAGGAATATTTGCAGAATATCTCTATTTTTGATAACCTTTTCATTATACTGCTGTATATGAAGTCTTTTTTTTTTTTGTTCATCTAATTTCAGGTCTGTACATACATTACTGAATGATTTCAGATCAATCCGCAATTTTATGCATCCTTGAGATTGTTCATATTTTTGCAGGCCAGTGTGCAAGTTGTTTAAATCACCATATCCTTTTTTTGTTCCAAACATTTTTTTTCAGACGAAAATAGCAAGCATGGCCAGTAGAAGAGCTTACCTAATTGTGCACTTCCAGTCAACCATGTTTTTTCTTGTACATGCTGCTCTGAAAATGGTGAACAAAGTTCTTACCTTCAGTATGCAAATTAGATAAATTTGGCATTGGCCTACCATTTATCACTACTGCTTTTTTCTCTTCAAATTATCTTTTTGAAAAACTACTACTCAAAAGCTCTGTGAGAACATACTTCACCAGCCATTATGGATTAGCTAATCAAATTCAAATTTATTAAAGCATCCCTGTCTGTTTGACCAAAGCACATCTTAAAAGCCATTGTAAAACCGATAAAGCTATATGATAATCAGGGCACATGGGCAGTATTTTCCTGCATATATGTGACATAATCATGCAGTTGACAGTACTTCTTTACTGAATATGCAAGTCATGCTAAAACTTCAGTTTTGAGAGGGAAATTTTAGCTTTCTGATACCTCAGAAAGGGAATTTTTGTATATTTCTTACCATTATTATTTGAAAAGAAGTTTAAGATACTGAATATTGTTTTAAACAAAAACTTGGAATTTAATAGTAAGTAAAAAAATTGTTTGCTATTAAAAATACATGTATATAAATTTAAAACAGTGCAATGGCTTGGCATTACTACTGGTCATACCACTGCTTATTTTTTAAAATATTTTTAAATTAAAGATTTGCAAAGTAGCCAAAAATTGTGCAGTATATGTGAAGCTAGTTACAGAAATCACACTTAACAGAATGTAAGCATAATGCATTTTGTGAACTGAATATATATCTTATAGTTTTGTAGAGCTCATTATTTCAACGTCAGTATTTTTAACATCAGTATATTTTTTCCCCCCAGCCAACTCTAGCCAGATGTGCAAAGAATTTGATATGTCTTCCAATGTTTTAGCAAACCTTCGACAGAAGTCCCGTGAACATGCTGCAGCCCTTGGCCTTTTCTGATAAATTAAGCTACTCCTGTTGTCCTTAAATTATGTGTGCATACATTCTTGTACACTTATGTATATAGCTTTATATGCAAGACACCTGCATGCTTTCTGGTATAACATTATCCTATAATTTAAGCACATAATTAAAAAAGTCATTTATACTGTTATAAATGCAAATACTTATTCGGTATTGAAAAATTATATATTTTAAGAAATTAGGATGACAGATATATTTACAAATTATATATGTTTACCCACACACCATTAATTTTCTATGTAACAGAATATTACTTTTATAAAGTATTTTTCTGAAGTAGATAAATTAAATAACTAATTACACACTGTAATTTGTTATATTATGTATTCTGATATTTCCACTAACTTTCAATTTGTGGAAATATTAGAATACAGATAATGTTGTGCTGTTAGTGTAACTATTAGCCATCCTGTTGCTGTTTGTCTTCTTTAATCTGCTGGCAATTATAGCAAGCCAAAGAGCACAAATCTTGGTACACCTGGACTTATTCACAGGTTTGAAACTTATTCTCCAGGTGAGTTTCGAACCTGTGAAATTTTAGTGAAATCTGTGTTTTTTGGTAGAAAACTTCAACTTCCGACAAGTTGGAGACCTCTTTTGAATGTATCTGCAAGTAAGTAAGCAAGCTCTGTTGACTTTCTGTGCATGCATATGTCGTATATGTCTGCTTGTTTACTAACATATGCATGTTTTTTTTTTTTTAAAGCTGTTATATCTATCTCATAATTCAAGATGTAGTATTATTAAGTTCTGTCTTGCTGTATAGTGGGAACATTGCTGCATTTCGGCAATCAAGAAATAAAAAAGAAGTTAAAGCCTCTATTAGACAGCAGTATTTCTCCAGGTCTTCAATTTTGATCTGTATTATTGATTTTTTTTTTAATATGAGAATTATGGCCATAAAAATTCTTTACAGTTATGCTAGTATAGCACCTACTCCTGTGTTGAATTTCCATATAGAGTTTTGATTTTGGCTTTTGTTTTTTTATAGCAAGACTGCTGTTACTAAAGATGGATCTTCTGAACATCAAGTGTAATGTCAGAATAAAAGTGTAAAGTGCACCATTTAAAACTATTCCCTCCCTCCAAAAAAAACTGAATTATTGCAAAGTTCAATATTTTTTTAAAAATTGTGTCTCCTAGTGTGATTGTTTCTCTGATAACCCCATTAGATTTTTAATTATGGTTGTAGATGTTTCTTGAAACTGATCTGCCTTACCAGCTGATATAAACTTCATTAGACAAGGTCTGTTATTGAGGTCTATTATCAAGTATAGAAAGGCTGCAGTATTTACTTAATTAGACCTGAAATGTTTAAATTTGTAGGGAAAATAGTGTCACTGAATATAGTCATCACATCCAAGTCATTTCTCTAAAGAAAAGTTCCAGAAGATTGGAAAAGTATATTAATTGTATCGGTATAAGAAAAAGAAAAAGAAATAAAGCTGAATATGAAACTCCTTATTATAACATGTGAAATCTATGCAAGTATCTTAGAGAAGAGAGAAGTATTGTTGAATGTAACTTTAGGAAAGAATAGCTGGATTTTTGGCCATTTGGGGGATACTAGAATCAAATATTCCCCCCCCCCCAAGACAATTACAGAAATGCCATGGGAGCATAAGAGCCTGCATTTAAGATCATCATTTGAAAAAAAGCATACAAAGTGCCTAGGAATATTCTGAAAGAAATCTTATTTAAATCTGATTTCTTTCAGATAATCTTTTTAGGGGTTTCTGAACATCCAGTTAAAAACTATTAGTACACTAAAGTTTTGATTCCCACCAGTCTTTTAAAGTACCCTTTAAAAGATTAGTGGGAATGAAGTAAGCTTTAGAAGGAATAATCCATATTGAAATTTTTTTATAATTTTCATGGACTATTTAAAAAAGAATTCAAGTTACTGACAAAGTTTGTGTGGAAGCTGTAAAAATTGGATCTTCATTATATGATGAAGATATTTTGTGCTGTTAAATACCTTGAAAGATCTTTGAGAATCTTTGGATAAATGAGATATAGGTTGTAGAACATGTTAGCATGAAATTCAGTTATACAGAAAAGTTATGTAAGTTGGGAAAGAGACAAGGAAAATTTAGAATGCAAACCAAATAACCAGTGATAATGATTTACATTCTGAAAGTTCTGAAAAGCTTCACACAGTATAAGCATAAAAGAGGGCCATCCTGCAAGAAAAGTGCAACTGTCAGATTAACTTTGGATGCAATATGCTAATAACTGAGGTTTGAAGACTTTTTAAAGGACTGAGTAAACTAAATGTTGATGGCATCTTTGACATGCCTTAGGCAAAGAATAAATTGAAAAAGAGTGGTTGCAAAATAGATGTGCAGAAGTTTGCCTACGGTAGGGTAACTGAGTTTTGAAATGAGCTTTCACCTATTATTGTGAAGGTCATAAGAATAATCTTGCTTATGGGTTCAGTTTCCCAATTTTTTTAAATTGACATGCAGTCTCTGCAGTATTCTCAGTTTTGCATGCCACTTGACTATATGGATGTCTTCTTCATTGTTAGTCTGGATAAATTTAAAGGAGGACTGGACAAATTATTAGAAGGTATGGACAATTGTTTTTTTTTTTTTTTTTTTTATGGATAGGTAGCTTTCACTTATGACCATGAGCAGCAAAAAAGAAAAAGGTTGAACGACGACACTTGACCAAATTCTGCTCCAAAAGAATTAAATGCATGGACTGTAACCTGGTACATTTATTTCCTTTGGTAATGTTATATGTGGTGTGCCACATTGTCCAAACTGTGAATTTGAAGGTAGCTTCAATCAGATTGTACCATTTGATCTTAGTTGCTGTTCTCTGCACTTTCAATGTTTCTGAAAATGCCTTCCTTTGAAAATATTTAATCTTTTAAGAAAATCTTTAAAGATTTAAGAATCTTTAAGTCTTATGTTCCCAGCTTTCCTTCATTATACTTGTATTAGGTGAAGACAATTAAATTTGATCTGCCTGACCTTGGAAGGCCATGGACACTTTGCACTGAAAACTTGCACATGATCATGAGAATAATCTTCCTTGTGGGCTCAGTTTCCTAAAAGTATTTTTTAAATTGACATGTGGTCTCTGCAGCATTCTCAGTTGTGCATGCCACTTGACTATTTGGATGTCTTCTTGATTTGTTAGCAGAGATGTGGAACTCATTGTTGTCAGACAACCTAAAACAGTGAAAAAAAAAAACTATTAGTAAACTAAATTTATAAACATTTCTTTAAATATTTCATTTTTAAGCCTAAAACATGTTTCTTGACATTTGGCTCATTTTATACTTTATACCAGAGGATATCCAACCTGCAGTCCATGTGGTACCCATTCCTTCACATTGTTGTAGTGATAGGCATGCAGGTAACTTTTAAGCAGGCCTTTAGCATTTTATCTGTTTTTTGCCTCTATCCAAAAAAAGATTATACACTCTTGTTATACACTGTGTGATATGCTAGCATTCATTCTTAGGCCAGAGCCCTTAGATTTTTGTAATGATTGATATAGGTTCTGAATTTCTATGTAGTTGTCGTTCTCCCCCCTCCCATGATTCTTCTAACATAAGTAGTCAGATTCTGATATGATTCTCCTTTTGAACCTGGCTTTGGGGTTATGAAACATGCTCATGTTACATTATTATTTATTTATTTTTTATTTAAGTTTTAATGAGTCACAAATATTCTCTTATTCAAAGAGATTTCAGAGCTTTTTTTATGATTCCTGCCTTTATGATTCTGTGTCAGGTGGCAATTTTATTTTTGTCCATTAAGAAAAGGGATTTGGATGTCCTTTACTTGCAATTTAAATTTAGTGTTGGGATGACTGATTCTTTTATTGTATTCGGGCTGTCATTACTGTATCAAAGCCCAATTTGAACTTAGCCATAAAAATATTGGTGAGAATAATTGTCTATATTAAGGCTTTTTTCAGTAAAAATTTATATTTAAAGTATGATTGTCCTGTTGATAGTATTATATGATCAGTGATGTCCTATGTTGAAAGAGTCCTTAGTCTAGAGATTAAGGACTATTCACCTTAGAGATTCTTCTAAAAGAAGAAAGTCTGATTTCTGAGAGAGGTAAAAAAATTTTCCTACTACATGGAAAGATGATATTTGAAAGCTCGAACAAAGATTTGGATATTTTTTTTGCTAAGCAGTACCTTCTACTGATGATCAACCTGTGTGAGAATCTGCAAGGTGCTTTTATATTAGCAAATATTGTCAGTACTACTAAGTTATCAGATTCAACTTGTCAAACTGCTCTTGCCAAATTTTTTAGATAAAAGTTATTTTAATTTTGTATTATATTAGTTTTTTAATGAAAATCCAAAACATGAATGGTATAGATCCTATGGTACTCAGTAGCATACATGGATGGAAGGTTAGCAAGAAAGAAAACACTTGTTTGCATTAGACTTGAATTTCTGTGGATTGTAATATTCAGGAAACATAGAGGAAGTTTGTTCCAAAGAACAGAAGCAGAAGGGATAAACAAGGAAGCAGAAAAGTTAGTTCTAGTTAATATGAAAAATTAAAGTTAGAAATTGGAGTTAGGCAGCCAGTAGATGTTGACTGGTTGAGATGTGTGTTCAAATTGGCTTGAATGAAAATGGTGGAATTACAGTTGACAATTTGAAGAATAGTTCCCATTGAAAAATCTATAAGAAGGGCAGGAGCAGCAGAAACTTGAATATTGATTAATCTGACTTTTTTTTTTTTTTTTTTTGAAAAAGAATCTTGGAGCTTGAAAGATGTTTTGGTATAATATTCATAGCAGGGTGGATTTCAGATTTGTACAACGGAATCAGTAGCTGTTCAGAAAAAGTAATGCAGGGTATGAAAATTTCTGAGATTCAGAAATTCTATCATTTCTGAGATTGTGGAGCACGTATTTCTAATTTCCTTGCTAATTTTGGATGTGTTTTTTATAAGTGCTGGCAGAGATTCAATGTGTTAAAACATTTTTTGGAATTGGAGTGAAACTTGACTTTCTATCAAAAATAGCCTCTGAGTAAAGTCTTAGATCCCATGTGCCCTAGGCATTGTATCCTCAGTTTTACTTTATTGGAAGTACACTTAAGGTTTCAGTGGCATTAATGAAAATATTTGTTGTTCTATATCTCTGCTTAAAATAAATATTGTAAAACCAACATAGGCCCAGTGTGTAATCAGTTATTGACTCTAGCTGTATCTAATTGGTCAAAACAATAGAGGATCAGAGCATGTGCAAATGATGTTTGTGTGACCATGACACAAGACGACGTAAGTACCTCAATGTAGCTGAAGCTGTTTTTCAAAAATGATCAAAGCAACTTGAATGAATGGTAATTGTGGCTTTATTGGAACATAACATATAAGCAAATTACTGTAAGCTTTGGAAACAGTTTTTGTCACTGTTGTGGACAGTACACGCAGACAATGACTAGTATGGTCCCCAGCAACTGCCAGATGTTATGCATCGATAAAATCAAGGTATTGATGAGTTGCTGTGAAATTAGTTGCTACTTTTAAGGGCTATCTTCATCTGATTATCACTGGACAGTATGGATGAGCTGCATCATTCTAGGGCATCTCATACATGCTTGATGGATTCAGGTTAGGAGAGAAGGCAGGCCAATCCATATGGATAATACCTTCATTTGCAATGTATTGTTGATTGGCTGTGCCCTATGGGATTGAGCATTGTTGTCCATCAGAACAGCAAACTGCCTGCAGCAGCAACATAGGGAAGGACTGTGGGTTGCAGGATCTCATCTCTATAACTACATGCAGTCAGGGTCCCCTTCCTAATGA
This sequence comes from Mastigoproctus giganteus, assembly GCF_048544385.1. Classification (NCBI taxonomy): domain Eukaryota; kingdom Metazoa; phylum Arthropoda; class Arachnida; order Uropygi; family Thelyphonidae; genus Mastigoproctus; species Mastigoproctus giganteus. The sequence continues at coordinate 123,753,492 of NC_143584.1, read as the reverse complement.
TGTAGGGGTCTGTATGATCACAGGGACCTATACCAACAATCATCTCTACTGAATAGACTGTTCCTGTACACGCACAAGTTTTGGGTTGCTCTTACACACTACACTAGGATCCAACTTATCTGTAAATATCAAACAATAATCAGTGCCATTTCATTTGTCAATCCATCTGTTCAGATTTCAGATGGTTTGGGCTGATAGACCATCCAAATTCATTTTTCATCTCTGTTCCTGCTACAAAGTGTCTGAGTATATGGATAGCATTCAATTGTGATGAGCAAGAATGGGGAGATTTCCCATTGTGACTGCCCCACCTCCAGTCTCCCAAAGACTCTTCAAGCAATAGACTCAGGTAAATCAATACAGAGATGACATTTCCAGTTGCTTCATTGTGAAAAGAGATGGGCTTGTTGACTTTTGCAGCTGTTACTCATGAATAAGACATCTGGTGACATGGTCGAGTATTTAATAAAATGAATTTAAACTCAGATTTGCATGTTATCAGCCTGTATTTGTTGGAGAACTTAGTAATTTAAATCTGCATATTACTCTGTGAATATGTGCTATTATTGCAGCCACAATGGATATCAATCCAGTAGATTCCCTTAATTGTTTTGGACGTTATGGCTACATGTATCAGAACTTATGTGTGATCAGTGATTTGATAAAGATTTGAAGCCACTGTGATGGATTTTTTAAAAAAAATTTTCTCATGCAATTAAAGCCATTCAAAAGATGAATTCTATGAGAAACTCTTTGAAATTTTGTACATTGAGAATTAAATCGAATCTACTTAATGTTCCTTTTGTCACAAAAATGTGATCATTACCACCACTAAAACATACGTTATCTTGTAAAGTAGCAGTTGGTAACTAGATGCAGAGTCCATTCTCCTGCATAGTGTATTATTTTTAGAAACACACCACTTCCACTGTTTTCACAAGATATTGTAGATTTAAGTAGTGTGTAAAAGAATGGGCAATCCTCAGAGACATACCAGGATGTGTTCCGAGAAAGGTGCCACAAGTTGAATATTATTTTCCTATAGAAACAGTTATATAATTGAGAATTATATTTATAACAAAAGGTCCAAATGCGAATTTTTATAGATATGATTACAAATAGAGTATTTAATCAACTACCAGTTATGAATAAAGTAATAGTGCATATTATGACTATTTCAATGACAGTTCTCTCATGATGAGTGACATTTCTTCTCTGAGGACATTATAATAAAAGGAAAAGTCAGTCCCATTATATGGAATTTACCTTTCCTTTCATTAGCCCCATTTTTAAGGAAAAAAATAAATCAAAACTTTTTAAGAGTCAAAAATTATTCTATGCACAGATTTTTAACATTGGAGTGCTTCAGAATGCAAAATGACTAGATAATTTCTTTGTATCTAGAACTGAAAGTGGTGCAAGAAAGACTTCCATAAATAGTGATGTAAATTGAGGACCACTTAGAATGTTAAGGGACATCGATGATAAGAAGTAGATCTATTAGAAGCTTTTAACCTGGCAGTGGTGGTCCAAAAATGTAGCCAATACAGTGGTGGGTCACCTGACAGATGATCAACTTTTTAATTTCTGAAAAACATTTTGGGTTGTTTTACATTCTGCTCAGAGAGTACCAATATTTCATTTATTCTTAAATGGACTGCAGTAATTATTTTGTTAAACTATGCTGTTTTTACACCTATGGTGTAAAAACAATGCTGTTTTTACACCCATTTTCAAAAAACTAATTCTGAAGAAATTTACAAATATATATATATATATATATATATATATATATATTTTAGGCAATAAAACATAAACACAAATCTATTAGGCCTTTCAATATTTCAGTTTAAAAGATCATTAAGCTCTCAATTTTAAACATGTGCATGCATATATATTTCTGTTTATTGTGTGTACAAATACTTCTAAAAATTTATATATGTGAGATGTGGCAATAAAGTTCCTGGACTGGTGCAGTCATGTTCGAAGAGTCTGAACAGTAGTACGTTCAAGTTTCTGCTAAAAAGTTTGTCCAGTAGGCTAATAGGTTGCAAGTAATAACTAGTGTCATTAGTAGCATTAATGTTTCATGTCATGATTTTGCAGTGGATCAACAGATGAATATCAAATTTTGCTTTAAACTGGGAAAACCTGAATAGAAACATGTGAAATGTGTTTGAATGGTATAAGCAGTTCAAAGACGGATGTGAGGATATTCAAGAAGAGGGCATCCATTAATTTCTCAAAATGAGTCCAGAGTTGCAAAAGTTTGGGAAATCTTGGCGAAAGATTGTCATTTGACTCTCCAGAATGATGGCTGATGAGTTGAATGTTAATAAGGAGTTGATTTGTCAAATTCTGCATGAAAATTTAAGGAAAAGAAGAGTCTGTAAAATTTATGCCACACAGCCTCACAAATGAGGAGAAGCAACGAAGAGTGTCATCGTGTAAAGACTTCATCTAGGCTTGTCAAGATAATCCTAATTTTGAGTGTATTGTCACTGGAGATGAGTGTTGGGTGTTTCAGTATGACACAGACAAAAAGTCAGGGCATGCAGTTGACTTCACCATCCTTGTCAATGCCCAAAATGTTTCATTTATCTAGGATCAGATTATGCTGATAATGTTTTTCGATAGACAGTGTGTGGTTCACAAGAAATTTATACCTGAAGGGAAGAGAGTCAATGCTGCGCTCTATATACAGGTGCTTCAAAAACTATTGAAGCATATTTCCTGGGTGAGGCCACAATTTTGAGAGAAAGGCAGATGGTTCTTGTTGCACAACTGCTCCTGCCCATTCCACACTTATTGTGAAGACATTTCTGATGAAACATGTCATTGTACAGATCAACTATCCACCTTACTCTCCTGAGCTAGCACCAATGGACTTCTTTCCCAAGATGAAAACTGCCTCCGAAGGAGATTTCAGGATGTTGAGGTGAAAAACTTAACCACCAAAATGTACATCTTTGGATATCTCTGCTGACTCTTTTCAGAAACTTTTAGAACAGTGTAATAAGTGCATTCAATCAGGTGATAATTACTTTGAAAATAAAAAATCAATTTTGAAACTCCTTCACTTTGTTCTTTTTATTGCCACACCTCATATATATATATATATATATATTTTAGATACTATTATTCACTTCTATTCTCAAAATAATTATGACATACTTCACAATACATGAAATTTTAACTTACGTTGCTTCCCAGTGTAGCATCCATTTTGAGAGAATATTAGTTTTCGTGTTCACCATGTGAAAATAATAATTATCTTTTAAAGCAACTAGGGAAGGCTTAAGATTTTTATTGTACTAGTGGGAGAGTGAAACTATAAACAAAGGCATAATTTTAAACTTTGTGGTAGGTAACCTGACAGGTTACCTGCCACAAAAGTTGCTGGAGAGGCCTTCATCCTGCAGTGGATTGAAAATGGCTGATGATGATGAACCCGACAGGTTCATATACTCAAGTATTCTGCAAAAACACATCGAGATGATTACAGTAAAAGTTTGTCTAAATTTAGGAAGGTAGAAAAATTTTCAGATTTTTAATCACTAATTAATGGTTAATTCAGGTTTATTAATTTTTGAGGGTCACCTGTCAGGTAACTTGCAACCACTGGGGTAATAGATTAACTTGCTTTTCCACCAAACAGATTTGAATCTATCCATTTTTTTTTTTTAGAAAACGATATGTCAGCTCGAAATGTATTTTCTTATTTATAAACAATTCTAACCTAGTATTGGCACTTCACTACCAAAATGATTCAGATCATAAAGGAATGAAAATATACTGTCACTTTAAAGTTAATAAAAACTGTCCTAAGTATTTTTTTGTAAATATTTATGTTCCCCTTAATGTTATGCACAGCAATTTTAAGTCTTTAGTAACATTTATTTTTTTTAATTTTTTTTTATTACAAAAATTTGGCCTTTCCACCGTGAGAAAAACTATCTTAATACTATATATCCTCAATTTGTGCCTTACTTATAGCCAACTTGGAAACTTTATGAAATTTATAAAAGTTCCTCATCAAAGAGGTTTTTTAGATGTATATAATGTGAAATAGTAGAGTAGTTTTTAATTAAACCATATTTGATATCAGTAATGTTCATGCACTTGCTATGGTCTTAATTAACTACGGTGCACACCTTTGTATTAGCTTATGGGCTGTAGTTAGAAATGAAATTCATTGTAATTATTTCAGTAACTAGAAAAGTTCAAAAATGCTTGCCCACTTCTACTTTACTATATGTAAATATTATATATATATATTATATATAGTTTAATACACATCCTAAATAACAACATAATACCTCTGGTGTATCGTTTTAAGGAAAGAAAGAGCAGTTTGTAATGTAGTATTTTCCTAAAAGAGTGATTTATGTACACACTTATTTTTATTAATAAAAAAACTTGAAATTGTAAAACTTATTTATTATATCAGTATCACAATTACATTTTTTTCCACAAAATAACGATTCACTGGACTAGATTTCTGGCATCACGTAATAAAAATTTTAAAATATGACTAGAAAAATCTGGAGATTCAGGTGGCTTATTTCCTTAGGACGGAAGGAAGGAATCATCTTAATCCAATTCTAGATCTTGTCTTTTTTGTACTGGATACCTATAAATATTACATTTTTTTGTGAAATTTTCAAAATTTTTTTCCATTAAAAAAATTCACTGATAATAAAGAGTAAAAATAACTATTGAAATTTAACATACTTTTTTTACAATTAATCTATGTAGAAAAAATTAACATTATTTTAATTGAAGTGCTCCTCAGCATTTAAATTTATCCAATGTTTGATAAATCATTGATAAGACACCACGGGCTTTCTTGGCTGCATGTTTACACTGCTCAGAAAACTTCATAACTGCCCATGTTGTAACTCCCTGATCCTTTTCTTCTTCTATTGTTCAACAATTCAACTTCACAAAATGTATAATTTTTGCATTTTCCTGTATTAAAACACAGTCACTTTTTTGACCATTCTTGAAGTCGCTTCAAGTCATCCTGAAGGTGGAGTGCTGCTTGGCATTCATCATAAACTCTACAAACCTTTATGGTGTCTGCAAATTTTGATTTAATGCCTTCTATTTCTTCATCAATGTCATTTGTGAAATTCAGAAACAGTGGTCGAAGAAATGATCCTTGGGGAGCCCACTCTCTAAATAGCAAGCACTTGGGAAAGTGGTTGCTATTTTGAGACAGCCAATAAGATTATACGAGGGCTATTCAATAAAGAATGATCGTAATTTTTCGTGAACAACAGTGCCGCTTGCTATTTCTTGCTGAGCTGTAGAATTTAAGACCAAACCAAGCTGCATTACATGGCAACTGCACAGCTGATTCATGCACACAGTATGAATCAGCTGTGTGCATGGCTCTAAGGTGGTTTAGAATGTTTAAAGATGGACAATTCGATCACAAAATTCACCAGCCTTGGAGCTCTAACCACTGCTTTCACCACAAAAACCATAAATGCTGTTTCTGTAATCATAAGAGAAGATCGTTATATAACAGTAAGGCAACTGGCAGAGACATTGCGAATAACAGGAAGCACTCACGGTATTCTCCGTGACCATTTTCATATGACTTGTGTTTGTGTACTGAGTTTACTCACACCTCAGCAATAGGAAATTTGCATGGAGGTTTGGCAGGAGCTGCAACGGATGGTTACTGAAGATGGTGAGGTTCTACACAAGGTGATAATGATGGATGAGACATGGCTTCATTTCAACCCAGAGAGTAAGCAAAAAGCTCTGTTTGGAAGCCCATGTCATCACCAACACTGAAAAAAGCAAAAGTTATGGTTTCTACAGAAAAGGTTAAGGCAATCTTTTTTTTGACATTGTAGGAATAGTTTACCAGCAAGTTGTGCCACATCATATGATGTAGCACAACTACAGACCTGTGCTGTTTGTTTGTTTGTTATTAGGAGCATTAGCAACTAAGGCCATATTGCTGTGAGGATAATGCGGTGGTCATTCCCTGACCTTTCCACATCCTCCGTATTTAGTGGTCATGGACTTGAATCCCGGTCTAATCAAGAAGCGTATGCTATGCACTGCTGAGCCTGGCTACAGAGGCACCCAGAACTGTGCTGCATGCAGCAAACCACAACTGCATGGAGGTGGGTGGGTGCTTCATCATGACAATGTGCGACTCACATTGCTCATACTGTCAGAGTACTTAGCCAGCGTTAATGTCAGATGCTTCTCATACAGCCTTGACCTTGCTCCCTGCAATTTGTTTTATTTCCAAAGTTAAGGAGCTGTGAGAATGTGCCCAGTTTATACTCCAGCACAACCACCAGGTCAGTGGAGTTTAAAATAAATCAATCAATACAAATGTTAATCTTATTTAGCAGTCATGGACTTGAACCCCAGTCCACTCAAAGAGCGTGTGCTACTGCACTCGCACTCCTGCCCCCACAGCTACGCCAGGCCTTGTCAGAAGTTGTAAAGAAATCGAGGGTACTTCTCAAATGCATAAAAAAAGCCTTCCACCATGTTTGAACGATGACAGAAACATTGGAGTAAGTGTATTTATCAAATGGAGACTACTATGAAAAGGACATAAAAATATGGAGGATTATTTAAAGATGTGCTCTGAAAAAAAAAATATCATCACTCTGTACATGTGGTAATAAAAAAAATGTTAATGAAGATTCAGTCTACTGTGGTAAAGGAAGCAAATATGCATTTAATGGTTGTATCTTAATTTTTACGAAGTACAGGAATACCTCGCATAGCGTGGTTTTGAACAGTGCAGGTTTCGCTATAGCACGGGTTACAAATTGAAAAAAATAAATAACTGTGTTATGCACCAATACATATGATATGTAAGTATTATAATGCCAGCACATAGGCCAATGCGTTATGGATTCAAGGCCATTCTAACTGTTGTCGAAACTCCCATTATATACGGACTCTGCTAGCATTCATACGTTAGTAAAAACTCTAGATTCCGAGCGGTGAGGTCGTTCATTCACTGTACAAATATTTTTCGCTGTGGATTTTTATTAAAGATTATTTTTTAAAAACGTTACACCCTTTATATGCAAATATGAGTAGAAAGAAGAAATGTAATGGCACTGAGTGTTCTTCTAGATCCAAACATTGAACGAGGTATTCCTGTAGTTAATTTTTAAAAATTTTACCGAAACCAGAAAAAACGGGGAAGTTCATATTTATACATACAATTATAAAAAAAAGTGTAATTAATGAAGTGCATCACAGACTTCCTATCAAAATGACTTTTTAAAAAAAATGTTTAATCTTTTTATATGGTTTGAAATGTGACTGTGTTCATTTGTTTAAATAATAGTGTTATTTTCTTTTTACATGAAATATATAGCTGTGACAATCCTAATGAAATATAATTTGAATTAACCATGTTTTTCAATTATCTGGGTTCTAGCTTCCACCAGTTACCACAGATAATCGGTGATCTACTTTATAACGTACCTTACACATGAAGTTTATCATTGCCTAGTTCCTGGTACCCGATATGAATAATAGTTTCTTTCAGCAATTTGCTATCATATAACATTTGGCAGTTTTCTACATGTTAAGGGTAATCTGTTTCTTGGCCACAGTAAGCACTGAATTTGAGACACTTGCACAACATTCTTCACCTGAAGATAAAACAATACGGTATTTGATACAAATTAATCATTAAAATAATGGAAGCTGCATTAAATGATGTGATAAGGAGACAGCCATGCTGGAAAATTCACATTTCTATTCGAGTTAAAAGTTTTTTGTAAGGGTTAAAATAACAGTACCAGTTGCAAAGTACATTTGTCTACTTTGCCTTTTACACATCTCTAAATCATCTTGCTCAATGGAAACTTCACTGGGTCTACACTAAATGTAACAGCTCCCATCCAATCCACAGAAGTTAAATCTGGCCTCAGAAAATTACATATTGCTACTACTCAATTGTTGGATTTGCATGCTCTTTAGCCCATGTTTAGTTAATAAAGGCTTTTTAAGAGATTGATATGCTTTCAGACTACTCATGAACAAGTCCCTGTCAGACAACTCTTTCACTTGTCTTACACCCATATGTTCCTCCCACACGGGCATTCACTGAGGTTTAGGTAAAGAATGATTAATGCAGGAGACATTACAGCCCATCTTTTTGGAAATATAATAGTATATCATTCTGCAGCTAAATAGACTGACAGCATATGCTATGAGATGGATGCCTTTATATTAATGAATATTAATGATATAATAAACTTTAACGGGGTGATGCAATTTTTATAGCTGCAACTGTATATAGCATTTGAATTTTGACTGTTCTACAATTTCACTTTCAAATGCCAAATCTTTAGAAACTGACTAGTAAACAAATACAAACGAGGCAGTGCCAAGTTTTATTGAGTAATACTTTCTCTGCAAGAAAGAAACCACTGTGTGCAATGAATTGTACGCTATTACTTTTTCTACTGAAAGCAAAAAAAACCATAGCCACTCTCAAATAGCAACTACATGCTACACAGCACTACTATTCCACATTCACGTGTACTAATTAATACACTTTCATCAGAGTTTGTGCATGTATACAAAAGGCCCGTCAAGCAAATAAGAAATTCATTTTGTATTTAGTTTCCTTTTGCAACTTCAACAAATGTGTTTCCATGACATCTGAAAAAGAGACTGAGGAATGGCAATTAAAATTGTTTATTTTTGCATGTTGCTTGGCAATAAAAGAACATAAGGATAATAAATGTCCCATTGCTAATAATAGTGAAATCCAATTAGCTTCAAGTTGTCACTGCAGAAAGAGCTCAGGACTTGACCTGCAGTTGCATTATAAGTTTCCCAAAGTTGAGGTAGAAAACTACCCCACACATGCTTGCTTATGTCAATTGAAAAAGAATAACTTTTGTTTTTAATAGTCACTTGTTTCTAATATATTTTAATTGTGTATGGGTAAGGGAAAGAAACATTACTGGCAGTTACATACCTGAACTTCTAAAATTTGAGGTACCAACAATATTTTGTTTAAAAATAAACAGGAGTAGTTATGTAAGCTGCACCATACATACTTGAGTTCGAGGCAAAAATTTAATTTGCAACCAGTATTAAAAAATAAAATATAGCTACTTATGCAATAAACATTACATTCCTTTGTATTCTTGAGTGAAACAAACTGATCAGTGAATCTACGGCCCTTATTCTTTTTTTACATATAGCATGTTCCCAAATTTTGTAACTGCCATTATGCTTAGTAATCAGCTCTGAGCCATCTTCTTTGTAATGCTGCCACTTATTTTCTATTGATAATCTTTAGCATTAAGCTGGTCCTGCCACCTCGTATTATAATGTTGCACATGTTGCAAAGTACTGCAGGGTAGAAATAATCCCAGAGAAATGTACCAACTGTGTGGTACTAACACTTAAGGTGGTAGAAAATGAAAAAGACCTGGGAGTAATTGTGCAGTCAGATATGAAGTTTCCTGAGCAATGCAGACAGGCTGCCAGGGCAGGTCATGGGGTTTTGTCAATGATATATAGGAATTTTGCTAGCAGGGAAAAGGAGGTGATTGTCCCTCTGTATAAGGCAATGGCCAGGCCACGTCTTGAGTACTGCGTAAAGGTCTGGAGGCATCATTTTAGGAAGGATGTAGATTTGCTTGAGTGTGTACAGAGAAGAGCAACAAGATTGGTGAGGGGAATGAAGGGATCCTCTTACCCAGAGAGGCTTAAGTTCTGCAAATTGCAGTGGCTGGAGACTAGGCACCTGTGCGGTGATCTGATTGAGGTGTATAAGGCCTTGAATGGGTTGAGCACGCTGAATTCTGATGGGATCGTTCCACTTGTTCATATTACGATAATTAAGGGGGCATAAATTCAAATTAAAAAAAGACAGATGTAGAATAGATGTGTGGAAATTTTCTTTTAGCCAGCGGATGGTTGCTGGAACAAACTTCCATCTGTCGTGGAAGTTGATAGGTTAAATAAATTTAAGGAGGAACTGGACAGGCATTTGGAAGGAATAGTGTGATTTTTTTTTTTTTGGCTGATGCTGCCTAAGCTCATACACTTGCTTTCTTGCATCACATGCCACTACGAACATATGTACCACATGCCACTTTCAGTTACACCAGATAGTTAAAAGTAACAAAACAATAATTCTATATAACTTGCAAAATATTTATCTTTCTGCTTAAAAATAGTCAGGTCAGGTCTCAGAAAAAGAATTTTCACTATTAATAACAAAAATTTATTATCATCCCTAACTTTTAAACTTCTCATGAAGTCGGAGAAATATACACACCGGTGTGATAAGTATAATCAAACTAAAACCATACATAAATTTAAAATTCAAGAGATGAAAAAACATAAAATACTCTAGAAACTACCACTGCCTAGTAGCTTAAAGGGGGGGGGGGATTTATTTTTTTGTTCTGCAATATCTTTCTTTCACTGTCATGGTTGCCTGTTTAATTGCAAAGTATAAGACGAGAAATTTGGGAAATTTTCAAAACCAAAAAGTAGGGATCATATAGGATTTCTACACACAGAAAAAATTAATAACTTAAAATTATTTTTTAATCTTACCACAAAAAAATTCACCTTGTTCTCAGTTCTTTATGGAGTGAGTAAAATGCATAGATTATTGCATATCTAGTTGGTACTAATTATTGCAGAGTTTATCAGTCACTTAACATCAAAGCAAGTGACACACTGTATCATTGATTTTACACAATACATTAATATAAATATTGCATTCATTTACTGTCAAAAAAGGCTTTGGATAAAACAGTTTCGTACACTTTACTCATTTTGTTATGCCAAAATATACAAAATGGGGCACCAGTGGCTATGTCCTCAAAGTATATTTTCTGAATTCACTATGTCCAAAACTAGGGGCCGACTTCATATATTCGAAATTGACTTGTCAACTTGAGTATCTATGGTAAACTACCAATAGTACCAGTCACTCTTACAAAGTGATTAGCTATATCACAGAGCATTATCATCTTAACTACAAAATAACAACATTTGAATGGATTGAGCAAGCCGAGTGCTGATGGCATTCTTCCTTTTGCTCAGACTATACACATTAGGGGACATAAATTGAAGTTGAGAAAGAATAATGGTTGCAGGACAGATGTGCAGAAGTTTGCCTTCAACCAGCAGGTGGTTGATTGTTGTGAAAACTTCCATCTGTTGTGGGTAGTTTTAATAAATTCAAGGAAGAACTAAGCAAATCATTGAAGGGGATGGAGACTGGTGATGTGGGAAATTTTCCCCCCCTTAGCTGATGCTTTGTTGTTTTCTTGCATTATTTGCCACTATTAATAGTAATATTAATAACTATAATTTTCTTTGCTGAAAGATTTTTATTACAGAAGTGAACACTGAATAACAAAGGATGTCAGCAACTTCATAACACTGAGCACAAAAAACTAACAATTTCAGAAGGAAATAACAGTTGGATGCCATGTGGGGAAAATGTTTGTGTGCTATTTCTCAGAAATTAAACATTTTTACATCAACAACATGCAGTTCTGAAGACACTTAAGTCCACAAGTATAAGAATACTGAGACCAAGAAATAATCAGTAAGCATAAAATACTGAGTGACAGGAGGTTAAGTCATGGTTGTCCCTCTGAATGCAAGAAATTATGGGTTTATAAAATATGCAAATGTTTGGGCCTATAAGGTAATGAGCTGTTAGCTTGGAATTCATTTTAAATGAATATATTTGAACAATGAACACAGGAAGGGCTAATAGAGTTTCAGAGGGTAATGATTCCCAAGTTGGCAGCATGTCTTAATCATGTTGCTGACAGTGCCACTAAGTTCAAAGAATGGCTGTTAGGTGTAAGATATAAATTTACAGGAATTGGTGGACCTTGAGATGGATGGTTTCCTCATCTCAGTATCAGAGCCTGGAGACTAAGAGTTTGGAGCTGCAAGCAGCCATAGGCAAACTTATGTTTCCGCGATGGATAGAGAGCTGCATGACACGAACTTTTATTACAAGTGCTGTATTCTACAAGCCTTTCATAACAAAGCAAATGCTCACCAATTGAAAACAGTCCCATGGATTGATGTGCCACAGTACATTATCTTTCAATCTGATGGATGCATTTGAGCATGGAGAATGCTAATTACTATTTTTTTTTTTTTTTAATGTAAAACCTCAAATGCAGAGGTATTAGAACCTATAGTAATGTACATGGGTTGAAGGTTGAGACTATGAATAAAGATACTTGTTGACATTAGAGTTAAAAGTAATTTTCAGGAAATACATATGAAGGGAGGGTGTTCCAGAAAATGGACGTCGAAGGAATAAACGAGGAAGAAGAAAAGTTGGTTTTGTGAGTTTGAGGTTGGACAGTAAAAGGATAATGACTGATTGTGGCACTTGTTTGGACTGGTTTAGAAGAGGGGGGGGATTATAGAAGTCAATTCAGAAGAATAGTATCCTGGAAGTACCCACACAAAAGGCATGCAGCAGAAACAATGTCTCTGAGACAGAGAGTGGAGAGACTTTGTAAGCGATGGGTCATTAACCTAGCTGCCCTCTTTTGAATGGAGTCAAGAAGCCTAAGAGAAGTAGAGGGGCAGTGCCGAAGGTGTGAGAATGGTATTACATGGCAGGGGATTTGAGATTTGTACAGAATGAATAGCTGTTTAGAAGGAAAGTAACACCGAGAGCAAGAGAGAAAACCCAGTTTTTTAGATGAAGAGGAAGCAATATTTGTGATATGCATCTACCAAGAGAGATAAGAAGCCAGGGGTAATCCCCAAATAGAGATATGTGATCTTGTCTAGAAATATGAGTGTTGTTGAAGATAGGTATAGGAGTGGAAGAATCCTTTTTGCAAGATATGACAGGACTGAGTTTTATAAGGTTGAAATTAACAAAGTTTCCCAGATATTGACTGGAATTTGGGGGCTATTCACTCACACACTAGCAAGGCTTTTGTGGATTTATTGGATGATTGTTTTCTACATCAGCATGTTCGGGAGGCAACTAGAGAGAGTAATACTCTTGATTTGATTATCAGTAGTGATTCTTCATGCATTAAGAATCTGCAGGTAAATGAACCACTAGGTGGCAGTGATCACAGTGTGCTGAAGTGGGATTTACTCAAAAAGGTAACTACCATTAGGGGTAAAGGGAAGGGTTATTGCTTTCGTAAAGGCGACTACGATGGACTGAGACAGTATTTAAATTCTATACAGTGGGACCAACTGATGATACCAACAGCAACTGATGTTACCAACAGCAAATTCAAAATGGGAAGCATTCAAAAACTTATCTTGGAAGCTACTAGGCTTTACATACCAACTAAGAAATATTGTTCAAGGTTTAGGCCTAAGTGGATATCAGATGAACTAATGAGACATATGGCAGAGAAGAAAAATGCATGGGATACATACAAATTAACATGTGACACAGAAGCCTATGATATATACAAGTTGATCTGTAACCAAGTTACAAAGGAGGTTAGGCAGGCGAAGGCAGATTACGAGAAATCTTTGGCAAGGGATGCAAAGAAAAACAGCAAAGAGTTCTTTACTTATGTAAACTCTAGAAGGAAGGGGATGAATCAGATTGGTCCACTTGATATCGATGGGTCAACTGTTGATGATCCTGCTCAGGTAGCTAACAAACTGAATGAATATTTTGCATCGACATTCACACATGAGGAGTTATTCAGTGAGGGGAATGCCAGAGGTGTATTCAACTCTGGCAGTAAGCTAGAGAATCTTGTAATAACTGAGAGTAAAGTGGAGGAGAAATTGTTGAAGATAAATACAAGAAAGGCACCTGGGGTGGATGGGATCTATCCAGTTATATTAAAGGAGGCAGCAAAGGAAGTAAGCAAACCCTTAGCCATAATTATGAGAGCTTCCTTGGACTCAGGGGAAGTACCCATGGACTGGAGATGTGCAAATGTAACCCCAATTCACAAAGGAGGATCAAAGGGCGACACAAATAATTATAGACCTGTTAGTTTAACTTCTGTTCCTGGAAAATTAATGGAGGCACTGGTTAAAGAAGCACTGCAAGATCATCTAGACAAGACTTCAGTCATAGCTCAGACACAGCATGGTTTTGTTAAGGGGAAGTCTTGCCTGACCAATTTGATTGGATACTATGATGCAGTCACAAAGGAACTGGATGCAGGGAATAACTTTGATATTATATATTTGGATCTTAGAAAGGCTTTTGATACTGTTGCACATGGAAAACTGCTGCACAAATTGGAGCAGTGTGGCATTGGAGGCAAATTGCTGCTGTGGATAAAGGGGTGGTTGAGGGGGAGAAGACAGAGTGGTAATCAATGGACACTGCTCATCGTGGACTAATGTTATTAGTGGAGTCCCTCAGGGTTCAGTATTGGGTCCATTATTGTTTTCTGTATTTATAAATGATATTGATGATGGTATATCAAGCTTAATGTCCAAGTTTGCCGATGATACGAAGGTTAGCAGGGTTGTCAAGGACACTACTGACACTATGCTACTGCAACAGGATCTGGAAAGGTTGAGCAGATGGGCTGAGAGGTGGCAAATGAAGTTTAACATTGACAAATGTAAAGTACTACACATGGGAAACAGCAACCCCAGAGCAACGTATCAACTCTGTGGCACTACACTGACAGTGGTAGAGAATGAAAGGGACTTGGGGGTGGTTGTGCAGGCAGATATGAAGTTTTCTGAGCAGTGTAGACGGGCTGCAAGAGTAGCTCATGGTGTATTGTCGATGATATATAGGAATTTTTCTAGCAGGGATAAGGAGGTGATTATTCCATTGTATAAGGCAATGGTCAGACCACACCTAGAGTACTGTATACAGGTCTGGAGGCCTTATTTCAAGAAGGATGTAGAGATGCTGGAACGAGTACAGAGAAGGGCAACAAGATTAGTGAATGGAACAAAGGGGTGCTCTTACGAAGAAAGGCTTAAGTTTTGCAAATTACAGTGTCTGGAGACTAGGCACCGGCGAGGTGATCTGATAGAGGTGTATAAAGCCTTGAATGGTTTGAGCATGCTCAATGCTGATGGGATTCTTCCTCTTGTTCAGAATAATCACCTGAGAGGGCATAAATTCAAATTGAGAAAAGACAGATGTAGGATAGACGTGAGGAAATTTGACTTTAGCCAGCGGGTGGTTGGTTGGTGGAATAAACTTCCATCCCTTGTCGTGGAAGTTGATAGCCTAAATAAGTTTAAGGCTCAGCTGGACAGGTATTTCGAACGAACAGAGGGGTGAAGTGGAAGTGGTTATTTTTTATTTATTTATTTATTTATTTATTATTTTTTTATTTATTTATTTATTTATTTTTGGCTGATGCTGCATAAGCTTGCTTTCTTGCATCAAATGCCTGTACTAATGCTAATGCTAAGTTATCTTTGCCCCACTGGAGAATTACCTGCAGATCAACATTTAAGGAATTGGTATTGGATATTCGAGAAGCTGAAGTGGTTTGTGTAGGGCAAGGTTTCTCAAACTGGAAGGTTATTAATATACAAGAGGAAAAGAGTTGGAGAAAGAACTGAACCTTGGGTAATACCAGCATTACTGGAGAAATTAGAATACAGGGACCCATCTTGCTATCACCTGCAGTGAGTGGTCAGAGAGAAAACGGGATACTCAATTACAAAAAACAGTTAGCAAACAATAGAGAAGCTTATTTAGAAGACTTTTAAGCCAACCAGCAAAAGCCTTTGAAATGTCAAGCATAATTGCTTGAATTTCACCGAACTTTTTCACTGAATTTGTTCATAAATGGGTAAGATAAGTTAGTATATTACCAGAGGATTGACAATGATGGAATCTATACAAAATAATTTATCAGATGGAAGGTTTCAAATAGTTTGGAAATTGGCAGTTAATTGATTGCTCCATTCCTCTAGAAAGAGTAGAAGTACAATGGGATGATAATTGAATGGGAGGGATTTGTAACCCTTTTCAGGAACTGACTGTATATAAGCAAAATCTCAAGCAGAAGGAAACACCGTTTGAACCTGATACCTTCTTGGTATCATGGCTGTTCAAAACTCATCTGAAATTCCTTTGATGAGAGATAAGAGGCATCGAATGGAGTGCACTGGGAATGGTAGGAGGTGTCATACCAAGATCATCAATATAAGAGTTAGAAGAAAAGTGGGATACTAGCAGGTCAGCTTTATGCTTAGCAGAGGTGGCAATAGAGTCATTGGATTTTATCAGAGCTTAGAGAAGAGATGGGAAAAAGTTGCGGACAATAGCTTGGCCAGAGGTCAGAATGGTCTCTGGCCAAAAGAGAAAAGTTCCATTGGAGAAGAGGCCATCACCAAGTTGTGATCTGAGGTTCTTATAGAGGACCACTCACCTGAACTGTGTACTTGGGTTGTTTGTGAGAAAAAGATAAAGAGTGTTGTGGCTAGGATTGTCTGGTATTCTGGTTGGTAAATGAACGATCTGTGTGAGGTCATTAGTAATTACAAAAGCCTCATCATTCGACTAGCTAGGTCCGTGTGAATATAAATCTGAACAGGAAAATTACCTTGCTGTTAGGAAAGTTGGATTAGATAAAGGCAATTTTCAAAAAAAAAAAAAAAAAGTTTTTTTTTTTTTTGAAAATGTTCCAAATGATTAGGGAGTTGGGAGAACAATAGATGCAGCAGATGGAAGGGGCATTTGACAGAATAGGGTAGAGAGATATTAAGCCAGAGAAGATCGAAAAGAGGAGATTCCAAATTATTAAGTCTCTGACAGGGAATATCAGAGTTGAGATTCGCAGTGGCTGAATCAACTGATAATTGGGATCCTGTCAGAAAAGTACATTGGGTTTGGTAGACTAAGTGGAAATGAACATCACTGAAACTGGAACTAAGACCAAGTATATTTGTGAAAAGAATGAGGAAGTGTTTGGAAATTTTTATAGCTCTTTTCACAGATAAGTTTGTTCTAATAAAATTTTTATCAGATGTTATCGTAGATAAGTTTGTGTTCTATTAGTTTGACAATTCATGATGTATTCAGTAGTATGAAAAGGGGAAGAATGGCTTGTAGGAAGTAATGAATTTTATGATATGGCACATACATGGCAAGAATACACCTAACTCCTTGAGATAACATGTCCTCAAAATGCCCTCTCGCATACTTACTACTTTGGACTCAGGGGAGATTCCTTTGAATTGGAAGAGTGCCAATATATAGCAGTGGTTCTAAGAGTGAAGTCGATAACTACAGACCAGTTAGTCTGACTTCAGTGGTAGGAAAAACCTTACAGGTAATGATTAAGAGTGCAATTCAGGGACATTTAAATTGATATGGCATTCTGAAGGACACACAACATGGCTTTAAGGGAAAATCATTTTTAACTAACTTAGTAGGCTATTTAGGGAACAATTTTGACATAGTTTATTTGTATTTTAGTGAATCATTTGACTCGGTCTCTCGTGTGAGGTTACTATATAAGCTTGAACAGGTTGAGATTATTGGTAAGATTCTACCAGTTGGATGGCTGCAGGGCAGAAGGCAGGGGTTGTGATTAATGGATATTCTTCAGATTGGTATAATGTCAGGAGTGGGGTCCCTTAAGTCTTTAATGATCAGTGCCAAACAGTGCTCCTTCAGGTCAGAGAAGTGGAATCTATGTTTTAATGCTGCTAAATGCAAGGTCTTACACTTGGGGAATAGCAACCCTCAAATAAATTACACACTTGGTGGAATTAAATTAAAAACAGTGGAGTAGGAGGAAAATAATCTAGGAATTACAATATGGGCAGATATGAAATTTTCTGAACAGTGTTGTAAATAGGCAGCCAGGAAAGCCCATTGTGTACTATCGATGAACGTTATCCTGTAGAGATAGGGAGGGTATATTCCCACTGTATAAGGCAATTGTAAGACCACATTTTGAATTCTGTGTTTAAGTATGGAGACCTCATCTGAAAAAACACACTGAGCTTCTTGAAAGGGTCAAAAGACAGGCTTCTTAAAGGGTCAAAAGACGGGCAACTCGAATGGTGAGATTGGCAGAAGGGACCGTACGAGGAAAGACTGATTATATGGGCTACAGAGCTTGGCAACCAGGCATCTCACAGATGACCTGATTGAGGCTTATAAGGCTCTGAGAGGGATTAGTAAAACGAATGAACTGGAATTCTAAACAATTCATTCCAGAACTAGGAAATGTTTAGTTTCAAATTACAGGGATTGAGGTTTAGATTAGATTGAAGGAAGTTTTCTATTAGCCAGTGAGTTGTTGATTACTGAAACAAATTGCTCTCGCAGGCAGGACAGGTGATAGGGGTGTGCAAGTGAGGCGCCTGCCACACTGCCACCTAAAATAGGTGCTAGATGCACTACTGCATATATGTGTTAAGATACAATATGAATCGAGTGCCGTTACAAGGTTTTGCCTCAGGAACCAAAAATGCTAGCACCAGCACTGCTCAAAGGTAATGGTGGCTGACAGTTTGAAAAAATTCAGAGGTCAACTGGACAGTTGCTTGTGTGAGGAGGGAAGCATATAATTTGTATTTCCTTGCATTATATGGTGAATACTATTTATTATTCAGATTTCCTAGAGTTACTATCTGGCAGAGCAGAGACAGCAAGATTATATGTTAGCTGATATGGATGCCTCATATAGTTGCCTGGTACAACAGATAGGTGCCATTTCTCTGTGTGGTGTTTTTTTTTTTCTTTTTTTTTTTTGTTAGTTGTTGGCACATTGGCTTCTGTGGCCATATTGCACCTCCCAAGGTTTTTGCATTTTCTACTCTGATCCAAGCCCGAGGTGGGATTCGAACCCGTGACCTTTGGGTTGCCAGGCAGGCACTTTACCCACCCGGTCGGCCTGTGTGGTGTGGATGTCACACTTCAACCCCTGCTTACATTGATTCACACCTGGGTAGTTACCTCCAGTGTACTAGGTGCCATATTTCAAGACTTGCACATGGGGGTTATACCCAGGGTTACTAACAGTCTCATCATCATGAAGGTGCAAGCCGAGTATCTGGTTATCACCGAACAATTGGACTTCACTGAAATTCAGTCTACTCAACTCAAGTGTCACTGAATATCAGCCCCATCAGCATTTTAGACTCAGGTTGTAAGCCCATTTTGTCATATCTGAGAAAGCCTCACTTGAGTTTGTTGTCCCAATTGTGAAAATAGAAGATTATGCTATGGTCAGTGGATTCCTTTCATGGTATAGAGTAGGTCCACTGATTTTGCAGTGCCTGAAACCATGAATCCTGCATGCTACTGATATTCTATAAAATTTTTTGTGCCTGCATATTGGAAATTTATGGAAGCAGCTTTTAACACCTTCCAACATAACACTCCACATCACAAACAAGCATTGTGAATATGTGGTTTGAAACAATAACATTGGGGAAACTACAGTGCTCAGCACAGAGTTCTGACCTCAACCCAATTGAATATATTTGAGATGAACTGGAATCTAGAATTAGGGAAAGGCGAAAGGCCAAGATGGTCCTCTTCTTTAGTGTAACTCATGGGGGTTTTAGGGAGCACAGTACCACCATCTTTCTACTAGAAATTAGTAGTCTTTCACAATGCATACAAATGAGTCATTATGGCCAAAGATAGGCCAACATATTAATTTCCATGTTATAGAACATGGTAGGATTAGGGAATTGTGCTGTTCTTAGCAGCAACTGTACTCAATAAGATAGCATACCTGAGAAAATTTTTATCAAAATACTAATGTGGTTCAAGTTCAGTATGAATTGAATTGGAGGTAAAGGAACTGTTAGCAGAAAGAATATAACAAGAATAGCAGACAATATTGCACATGTTGAAAACATTCATTTTATAAGATTCTTAACCCTATATGCTATACTGTAATTACTATCTGTGTTATGCTATACTGTAATCACTATCTGTGTTATGCTGCCTTGTAATGTTATACAATCCTTCTTCAGCTATAAGAATTATTGGGTCAATTTTCTATAGGATATGGTAAACTCTGAACATTATATGAATATCCTTGAAGGACAGTTATCCCATTATTCTAAAGCAGCATTTTTTTCCCTATATAATGAAACTTATCCATATCCCATTGAAGAAAAAAAAATGTTTAAAAAATACATGTAATTTTGAATCTTCTAAGTATTTTCATGATTGTGTGCATAATGGACTATTTTTGATGAGGCACATGTTGCAAATATTTTCACTTGATTTCACCTTTCTCAAGGCTGCTGTGTTTTGTGATACAAAATTCAAATTTTTGTCATATATTTAATTTAAACTGGAGGATTTTTTTTTTTTTAAATATATAACTCATCCAAAGCATTAATTTCAAGAATGTAATTATATAAGAAGCAGTTGTTAACTTCTAATTACACTAAATTTACCATTTTTGGCTCTGATTCTCCAAAATTACACTTATTTGGCAAGACACCTCCGTTTTTCACTTTATCCTAGGAAAAAAAAAAATATATATATATATTAAAAAAATGAAAATTACCTTACCAGGACCAGAAGAAGGAAGAAGACTATTAAGTATTAACTATTACTATTAAGTACAACATAATACAGTAAAAAGACAAAAGACAGCAAGTTTCCCTAAAATGTATGGGTTGAATGTTAAAAGGATAGAAAATTTTTTCATATTGGACTTCAATTTCTGTAGATTGTGATTTCAAGGAGAATGTGTGTGTGTGTGCGTGTGTGTGTATAAAAGAAGATTGCCCTAAAGAACAGAAATAAATGAGGAAAAATTAATTTACACTGAGTGAGTGAGTCCCATCATGTGCGGTGAGAAATCTGAGAGAAAACCGACTACTCAGCTGCAAAAAACAGAAGGAAGCCTATATTACAGATGGAAGCTCGTTCAGAAACGTTATATGCTGAATACCATCAAAAGCTCTTGATGTCAAGAGCACGTGTCTCGGGGTTTTTCTCTGAAAGTTTCTTTGGAGAGATGACTAACATAAATCAAAATACCAGTAGACCACTGACAAAATCTCTGTTAGCAATCATTAATGAGACAGGAAGGTTTCAAGATAGTGTAAGAGTTGATGGTTGACAGATTTTTCTATTACTTTGGAAAGAGATAGTACAAGAGCTGAGAAAATTAGGTTGACAGGTTGAGAAATGTCAGTTGAAGTTTAACAATGACAAATGCAAGGTCCTGCATGTGGTGTTTAAGGCCTGGATTGAGTAAGGTAAGTGTTGATGGCATCTTTCTCTTGCTGGGGCTACTCACATAGGGGGGATGCATAAATTCAAGTTGTGGAAGGATGGTTGCAGGATAGATGTGCAGAAGTTTGCCTTCAGCCAGCAGGTGGTTGATTGTTGGAACAAACTTCTATCTGTTGTTTTGGAAGTGGGTGGTTTGCATAAATTCAAAAAAGAACTAGACAAATTCTTGGAGGGTATGGATGGGTGAAGTGTGTAGGGTTTTTTTTTTGGTTGATGTTTTATAAGCTTGCTTTCTTGCATCATTTGCCACTACTAATAATAATACTAAGAGTTGATGTAAGTGCAATGGGACAATAATTTAGGTTAAATGCAAAACAAGAGTTAACTCTGCAGTACAGGTTTTAAGAATAGGTGTAGAAATGACATCAGGACCTAAAGACTTCTTTAAATCAAGATTGTTCAGGATAACAAGGAACAGCAACGTGATCACTGAGTTTAATAATCTAGAACGGTTATCTCAAAAGTAATGGACAAAAGCAGTTAATTTAAAATGAATTTATTTTATAACATAATTTACATTAAAATCTTTCAATATAGTTTCCTTCATGCCTTATGAATCTCTCCCAACATTCAGTAATTTTTGAATGCTTAACTGTCTGCTGTGTTGGGTCACAACTGCACTTAATGCTTCTAAAGATAGAAATCTTTGTCCATGCAATGGTTTGTTCATTGTTTGTTTGAGAATTTTTTAGGTGCATGGGCATCTATGGCCATAGTGCGCCATCCATGCAATGGTTCCTTGAGCTTGGGGGAATAGAATTTTAATTGCAAGGACTGATATCAGACTATAAGGGGGTGTGAGATAATTGGTAAAAACAATCTGTACAGACTGTGTCAGATGAGGGGTTGCATTTTCATGAAGTATGAGCATAACATCTTCCATCTGTGGCTACTTCTGGTGAATTTTCAGGTGTAATTTATGAAAAGAAATGCTGTATGGCAGTCTCCAGTTACTGATCTTCCAATTGGCATATGTCCTCCAAGTGGCAATAATGCCTTCCAAGTGGCATTATTGCCTTCCAAGTGGCAATAATGCCCTCATAATCATAGGCCATGATGACCATTTGGTTTACCTTTGATTGCTGCCAACAAAATTTAGATGGGCATGGTGAAGATGAATGCTTCTGCTGAGCTGATTGTGATTTCAGTTTAGGTTCAGAGTCACGTCTCATCAGTGTTAATAGTGCATTTTAAAAAAAACTCTTCAAATTCTTGTTAGTATTGTGCAATAACTGCTTTGCAATTTCTTTATGCTTTGCTCATCATTCATCTGATAGCATATATGGGAACCATCAGGCAGCGACCTTTCATTTTTGTAACACTTCAGTTAAAATTCAGTGAACAGATGAATTTGGTATGCCAGATTCGTCGGCTATTTCTTCACAGGTCATATGTCTGTCTTCCTCCAAAATGGTGGTAATAATAACTACCAATGTGTTGTCCATAGATGGTCTACCTGAGCATTGCTTGTCTTCAGCTGATGCTACCTGATGAAACTTTTGAGACCAGTGTGAAATAGTGTTACAACCTATGGTTGACTCAGACACACTTGCAACAATTCATAAAATTGTATCAGTGTTCAACCAATGTTTCAATTTTGATAAATGATCTAAGGCAATTTTTTGGGCTAAAGCCTCAAACTACATGGAAGTTTCCTTAGTGGGCAGGTTAGTGCCGCCATTATATCATGTTTGTACGTAGTGAACTACCAAAGTAGATAAATTGGCATCATTTTAGTTATATTTCATATTGTGAAAATCTTCACAACAAGTTGCCATGATATAGCACTACCTCGAATAAGTAACGCGGCTTCGCCAATGGAGATGACCAATGTTACTTATTCTTGGCAGATACCACCACCCAGATGGCACCATTTCAAGACTCATTGGTCTCTCTCTCTCTCTCGCTTCAGTGGGCAGGTAGGTTGGAACACCGTGGTACCTACCACGGTGTTCCAATAGTGACAACCCAACAATATGAGAGATGAGAATTGCCTTAGTTTATAGGCATTTCCCATATTGTGGAGAGTTATACTTCATAACTGGGTTGTCACTATTGCAACACAAAGGTACCTACCTTGAAATGGTGCCACCTGAGTGGTATCTGCTGAGAATATGTAACATTAGTCTTCTCCATTGGTGAAGCGTTACTTATTCAAGGCAGTGCATATCATGGCAACTCATTGTGAAGGTTTTTACAATACAGTAATACCCCGAAGTTACGCGATAGGTGGGTCCGACGAAAATCGCGTAAGTCGAATTCGCGTAAGTCGGGGTACAACTTTGCATATAAATACATATAAATTTTGCTTAATTGGGACCAAGGACTAACAAAAACACTAGTTTAGAAGAAAAATATTAATAAAATTGCAGTTCTTTATACATATTAATACAAAATATGTATTAAAAAAACAAATGACTTACGTAAAAAAGTTATTTCGATGTCTTCATAAAATCTAACAAATTCGTCTGACGACACAGCGCCTT
The DNA here is from genome assembly GCF_048544385.1 of Mastigoproctus giganteus. Lineage (NCBI taxonomy): Eukaryota > Metazoa > Arthropoda > Arachnida > Uropygi > Thelyphonidae > Mastigoproctus > Mastigoproctus giganteus. The sequence goes on along the minus strand of NC_143584.1, from coordinate 123,729,783 downwards.
CTTTTTTTCACGCAGAATTTCTTCGTAGCAAGCTAATAATTTTTTTATTCCTTGCTTTGTAGCTATAACGCGTTCTTCGTTGGAGTCTGTTTTCTAAAATTTTTAAGCCCTTTACAATTGAGCCCTTTTCAATTTTAAACCTGTCAAGTTTGCAATTGTCGTGTGCTTTTCGCCGTTGCTTCATTTAGGCCTGTAGCACGTGCAATATCACATGGTCTTTCATTTCGCTCAAAGCGTTTCACAATTTCATATTTTTTCTCTATCGACAGAGGCGGACTGGCCATAAGCCTTACCCGGGAAACCCCGGTGGGCCGGAGGCCGGTGTGATTTTGGCCATAAACCATAGTATGAGGCCACTACAAATTTTCCCGGGTAAGAATTTTTGATCCAGTCCGCCTCTGTTTATCGATAATTGCTTTTCTTTTTCTCTCTGAATCTGCAGTGTCTTCACCAGGACGCTTCCTTTTCACACCTTTTAATTAAGTATTTTACTCATTTTTAGGGAATAAAGCACAATTACAAAACAAGGAGGCACGCTTGATACGCATAAACAAAGCTGCTCGCATGTAGCAACTGAATAAACAACACCATAAAGGCAGAGATACACTGTTAACACCCCACGTTTCTAGGGGTTACTACCATAAAACAATAAAAATCCAGTTGCGCTTCTGCTAGTGAAATCTGTTATAAACTGGTAGTAAACTCGATCTAATTGCATTTGCGATTATACCGATAGCTGGAATTGTGTTGGTTTTTACGTTATTATGGTGAAATGTGTTTCCCCTTCACTGATATAAAAAACATAAAAGCAGCAAAGTTGAATTTTGTTCATCTTTCGCTCTCATTCTCCGCCGTCGCACCGTATATCGATAACATATGAAAAACGACCTTGAAGATAGTGGGCGGCAGCGTTGCCAAACGAAAAAATCAAGAACCGCGTAACTCCGAGTTCGCGTAAGTCGGGGTATTACTGTATGAGATATAATTAAAACAATGCCAATTTATCTACTATGGTAGTTCATTATGTACAAACATGATGCAGTGGCACTAACCTGTCCACTGATAAAAGATCTTTGATATGAAACTAATTCTGACCTGAAGCATTATCACAATTCATTTTTAGAAGCCTCTGCACAAACATTCAATGCAGGAATTCTGTTTCAAGCACACAAATATTGAGGTTAAACTTCAGATTATTATCTTGATAAATGTCTGTCGTGCAGGCATATGGAGTGAGGAGTGCATGTACAGTGTGCATTACTTTTGGGATAACCCTCATGAAAAACTAGCAGGTCCTTGTAAGAAAGTATGCCAGAGAGCTTTAAATTTAAAAAAAAAAAAAAAAAATCATGCATGCCGTGCACATACACAAACAAACGAATGACATTAATTTCAATTTTATTACTCCTTAACTGTTGTGTTTTGTTTTTATCTACTTTATTATGTTGTAATTTAAGTAGTTTTACTATAAAAATATAAAATAACAGGCTCAATTTTATTTTGGCATATTTTGTACAACGATGCTTCCACTTCGTAACACTAATTTTCTTGTAAAAGAACTTGAATATGTTGCTAATACTAGTAGCAATGCTCTGGAGCCATTTGTTGATATACAATGGCTTCCCTATGCTTCCACAGTGATGTCACTGCTTCATGCAGCAAAACTGGTTATATTATGCAAACAGTGATGTATCTATGTATAAAGTATGCCAATTGGCATCTACATAAAATAAAGTCAATAGTTTTGAATTATTTCTTGTCTATTTTCAGTGTTAATATATTTATCTATCATTTTAATTGTTATATATTTATTAAAACACAATTATTTTATTGTATACAGTTCACATTTTAATATGTGATTAAAGTATATTTTGTTCCTCAGTTGAATTGGCATTTTACAGAACCTGACCATGCAGTTTCAGAGATTTTTTTTTCAACAAGTTAATTCTTATTTTGTGATAACTGGTTTTATGAACTCAAGCCATTTATCAGCTACAGTGTCAATGGCAACTGTGTGTGTGTGTGTGTGTGTGTGTGTGTGTGTGTGTGTGTGTGTGTGTGTGTGTGTGTGTGTCTTGCATCTATGATGGCATATAAAATGCAGTTTCTTTCAGTAGTTCACACATTATTAGTGTGTGGTAAGGTCAGCTCTTAATTCTTCATTGGCTTCATCTATGTTACCTAGTGTGGTAAGGTCAGAAGAAAATAAACAAACAAACAAACTTTATTTAAAGATTATCAAATGAAAGTAACACTTTTTACCAGATTATGCTTGTGAGGTGCTACAGCTACCTCCATCTGCACTTGTAGGTGATTGATTTCTCATCAGTGGTAGTAACCTAGTGGATAATGACTAGGCTCATGGAAAATATATTAAATTTTTCTTAAATATTAATAAAATGTAATGGCTGCTATCCTTTAAATTTTATACCTAAAAATAACTAAACCTTACTTATCATACAGTTAAAGCCAAGCAAGATGTATACTTTTGTGTATATAAATTATACTTTTTTTTTTTCTAGGTAGATAACTTGTATAAACTAAAACAATGGTAGGAATATGCTAATTTTACAGTTTTCTTGATGGATTCACAACATAATGATGTATCTTAAAAGTAGGATACAGCCATGGTGGGCATATTTTGAAAATTCGTAAGTGGGACAACTTGAAACTAAATGTGTAGTATAGCATTTTTACTTTCAAAAAAGTAAAAGAAAAATATAAAATTACAATTAAAATACATTTTTTATCAGTTAATCAATCATGGTATTTATTTGTTATATGATTGTTGTTAATATGTATTTGTCCTATATAAACTATAATATTATTTATAACAGTTATTTTAAAAATAACGAGGAAAACTACTTTAACTTTATATATTTTTCTTTAGATTTTGCTAGTTTTAAAATTTCTTCTGCTTCTGAAGGTTTTAAAAAATTTTTAAGTTCTGAACGGGGCATGTTATAGTTTTCTTTCACCATAAGTTCTGCTTCTAAATTTTCTAATAAAATAGTTTCTCTCTTTTTGCCAAGCAGTTTTCACTACGCTGAAAACTCTTTCTAATGAAGCATTTGAATGTGGAATGCTCAATATGAAGCTTACAATTTGAGACAAATTATTTGCCTCCAGAAATTTTGAGAAAAATTGCACCCATTTTTTATCAACATGCATTTTCTTTTCTTCATTACTTCAAATTAATACGTTATACATGTAATTTAAAACAACAAAGAGAAAAAAGATTTTAATTCTCATTTTTCTCTTGTTATTAGAATTAATTTTTAACATCAATTAGATTCCAATAAGAATTAATTAAAAATAAGTAAAATCAATAAATTAAGTTTTTTCCCCTCTTATCAGGATGAATGATAGTATGGGGAAGTGGAACTTGAAGTTCTAAATTGGGACAATCCCAGCCATATCGGGACAGTTGGCCACCCTGGATACAGCTGGCTTAGTCTCCACTCTGTTAGACAGCAGCATGAAACTTAAATAAATGTCAAGAGATTTTCAAATTTACCTGAATATCAATTAAATGAAACTGAACAAAATGCTTACATTTTTTATTGCAATTTCCATCCCGTCCCCTCTTTAATTCAGTGATTTATTCCACATTATTTTTAAGGTTGATAATCCTGTCAAATAAAAATTTGGCATCAGATCTTGTTTTCAAGCTATTTGATGACATCATATATTTCAACACTGTTTGCAAAAGAAAACTACACAGGTGTTCCTTAAATGCTGAAACAAGTCGAAATCATTAGGGGCAGTGTCAAGACAATATAGCAGCTGGTTTACTTCCTTTGAGTTTATTTTCAAACATCAACTTAACTTTTATGCAGTTTGTAGACCAGACTGTGTTCATGGAAAACAAATTCCACATTTCTTGCATAATGTATATATGAGAACAGTTGGGGTTCTTCAGTACTTCTGAAATACTCAATCTATAAACAGAATTCTCCTTCATATTTAGGTAGATAATTTTTCTAGCATCTCTGAAACATGAAAGCAGAGAAAAATTGACTTTACTCATGCCTGCAGCATTGGTTTCAGTATAATTTTATCTAATATTTTTAACCAATGGTTAGTGATTTGATTAATTTATGTCTGACAAGAAAACAAAACACTTGATTTGTTAGCCATTTCAAAATACTCACTTCAAGCAGGGCCAGAATTTTTCCATTTTTCAATTCCAGAGGAACTTTTCTTGAACTACTTCTTCTCCAGTGGGATTGATTTTTAACAGACTACAGGTTCAAAAAGCAATAAATAAATAATGCTTGCAGTATACTTATACTTATTTTTTGTTTAAGAATTTCAAAACTAATTGCACATTATGTCAAATAAAAGTAACTTAAGTAATATCAGTGATTTACTTTAAAAATTAAAAATTACATCTCAACAAGATGATTCAAAGCAGCAGTGTACGAATATAACATTGAAACATTTTTGTCTTGGTAACCCCCCCCTTTCCCAATAGCAGCTTTCAAAAATTGCTGCCTTAACAGCATCACAAATATTCTTGCACCTCTTCTATTCAAGTGTTTAAAAAATGTGCTATGTTTAAAAAATAATTCTACCCTGTAAGCCTTGCACAATCTTTCCAGGCTGAATATGACTAATAAGGCTTAAGTCATAAACTCTATCCTATCATGCTGTGGTAAATTTTATACAATTTCACTTTGAGCTTTTTTTTCTATGAGTTTTTTTATTAAAAAAAAAAAATTCATAACTCATGTTTTTCAATAAAAAAGAGTTTGAAATATTTATAAAGGCAAGAATATACAACAGTGAGTTGTTTATAAGAAAAATAATGCCAAGAGAAAGAAGAAAACCCAATTTTTTGAGGAAGCTTATTCCAAGAGAGATTAGAAGTTAGGGTAATTCCTAGTAGAGATATGTGACTTCGTCTAGAAATCTGAGTGTCACTTAAGTCGAGCAAAAGAGTAAACTTTTTTTTTGCAAGAAATAAGACAGGGGAGAGAGTTTTAGAGGGATTACCCATGGACAGTACTAAGTACTATAGGCTCTAATACCTCTCTGCTTGAGGTGTTCATAAAAAAAAAAAAAAAAAAACAGTTCGTGCTTTTGTAGGAGGTCCTTGTCATTTGCATTTCACCAGAATCCACAAAAATTCACTGTATTAGCTGGGCTTGGTGAATCCATCAGAATGCTTCTGAAGTGCTGAGAGCTTACTTTTCTGTAACTTGGATTTATCCTTTTTGGAGCTGACCAGTATCCATTTCTTCCATGGAAAAAAGTTCCAAGACAATTTGTTAGGTACCTTCTTAACTTCTACGTCCATTTCTTCTTGTGCTACCTGCAGCAATTGACTTTTTTTTGTGGTTTTTTTTTACCACTGGATTTTGGTATAGGAGGTGTAGTAGAAGGTATGGATATAGAAATGGGCAGTTGCTTGGCCTTTCAGTACAGATTTTTGTGAGCTCAATAAATAGCATGCAATGGAGTAAATGGCTTTTGGTGGGAATATTACTTCAGTTTATATCCCGATGGAACATCTTGTGATCTCAGCATATGAACTTTTGTTGCTTTCTATGAGTTTCACCACTTTTATTGCCTCCTGGTATGATATGTCCAGCTCTGCCTTAAGTTTGTATTTGTTTTTATTCTTTTCACTGCCGACATGGTTGAGAGTATGCAGGGTGCTCTCCTTCACAGTTGATACATGTGGGTTTTATAGCTGAATATGATGTAACTCCATGGTCCTTTGTACACCACATTGAACATATGCAAGGGCGCCATGGCAGGCCATTTGCTACTGACCATATTTCTGGCACTTGAAATACCTTAATGGGTTAGGTATGTATGGCTACATTGAGCAGTGATGACACCCAGCAGTTACCAGTTGAATGTAAGAAGGGTACCAATAATTGGAATGTCCCAACTGTGATGGATTGGAGGAGTTGTTCTGAATGCTTGTTAAATTTAGTTTATATTAGGATATCTCCAAAATGTAACAGGTTAACTGACCTAGAGAAGCCTGCTAACCGTTCCAACCCCTGCTGAATAAAGATGGTGATATTTTTCCAATGGGTTTTTTGCTGGTGGAATGTATTATGAGGAATGCATGAAATAGGCCCTGACATGTTTTCCATTTTGGACCTTTTTGCAGAAGAAAGGTTTAGATTATCAGGATCCCCTGAAGTTTTTCTTTGTTTTAATAACTGGGCTCCCCACCCACTGTGGAGCCCAAAGGGTATAACCAACAAAAAATAAATAATAAATAAATAAAAATAAAATAAACCTTTTCAGCCAACTACTGAATTTTCCCAAGCTGTCAGCTTCACTTATCCACAGAAGTAACTGATCATTAATTAATTAACAAAACTTGGTGAAAAAACAAAAACTTCCTACAATTCTGTCTAAACCTTTTTCCCCACAATTTCAATATATAATTCCTAGTTTCAATCAGGTCCCCCCTAAGGTGCCTAATTACCATCTTAGTCGACATATTGAGTCTTTCCTCACATGGGTGACCCTTTGCATATCTCACCAGATAGTTACCCATCCCATTTACGATCCTTTCCACCAGCTCAATGCCTGTTTTCAGATGCAGGCTCCATATTTGGACACAGTATACATATTAAATTGTGCTTTGTAAAGAGTTTAATTAGTCTTAGTCACATTCATTAGCTTATTTTTAAATTTAGTTGGTGATTTTGTAAGTTATGACTTACTATTCGTACCATTATTGTATTGGTGTTTTGGTGCAAATATCATAGCATGTAACGAGTAGTGCAATGCAATAGTAGGGTTTTAATTGTGATAAATAAGTAGCTTGAAGGTTCTAATTACTTGTTTACATAGCTTTAGACACATAGCTTTAGCTAGGAATTTTATTTTTAGTACAGATATAACCAATTTCACTGCGATCGTAATGTATATCTTGAACTTGATAGTGTAATACATATCACTGCATTTAGGGATCTATTAGCTTAGTGTAGTATTGTCAATTAATCAATAGAATTTATTAATTTTCATTGTTAATTAATTAAATTGTATTTAAATAGAAATTATGCCCCAGACTAGAGTAACAAAGCAATGGGCACAAAGTAGCGGGAGTGCTGTGGCTTGGGGGGGGGGAACCGAAGGGGCAATTCTCCAACATATCATAGCCTAACAAAATGTGCAACTTGTGAAATGTTTGCAGACCTTTCTGGAACAGGACATTATCCAGCCAAGGGGGGGGTGTCAAGGAAACAGGAAATATGTTGTGAAAAGGATAGATGGAATAGGAACAGGGTATGTCTGCCAGGAGCAAAAGTAGATGATGCTGTAGAGCAGATATCACCTTTTAAGGCCACAAAAAGCAATACTGCTGTACACATTAGCACTAATGATATTAAAAGAGTGGGAGATCTGAGGACTTACTTAACAAATACAGGGAAAATGTTGAAAAAAAATTGTGAGTTAGGGTTAAATTTTTTTCTCAGCATGGTTTGTGCTTCTTAACAGGAGAGACTGCTTCTACAGGGATAAGATACACTTAAATAGAACAGGTATAAGGATATTTGCTGATGCTTTCAAGGCAGTGTTAAATGGGTCGCAAAACTGCTAGCTTGGGCGGGGATACACAGACTAATAGATTAACAATAGCTACAAGCAGAGGTGAAAGTGATTCTTTCACTGCTTCTACTAGAATGAGCAGTGCCGTGAAAGCAAGGTGCTGGGGATTTCAAGAACTGCTGGGTATCATCATGAAACAAGTAAATACATGGTCTGTGTTGGGGTAACTAAGAGTAAGAACATATGCATGCATACTTGCATGTATACTAATGGAGGTTATGCCTTTAGTTAAGAAGCATATTAAATCTAAGGCTGGGCATCCAGTTGACATGGGTGATGAGAGCAATGCTGAGCCAGTTTGGTGTGATATTTGCACTGGTAAAACAAAATTGAGAGTTGGAGTGTGTTATAGGCCTAATGACTGATGAGTATACCAGACAGCTATACAGAGAAATAGAGTGGGACAGCAAATCAGAATGTCTCATAATGGGGGATTTTAACCTGCCAGATGTTGACTGGAATTTGTGGGTTGGTCACTCACAGACTAGCAAGACTTTTGTAGATTTCTTGGTTGACTGTTTTCTAGCAGCATGTTAGAGAGGCAACAAGAATAAGCAATACTCTTGATCTGGTTATCAGCATTGATTCTTTATGCATTAAGAATCTGCAGGTAAGAGACCTACTGGGTGGCAGAGATCACAGTGTACTAATGTGGAATTTAATTAAAGACATAACTACTGTCAAGGGTAAAGAAAAAAGGCTTTTTCTTTCATAAGACTGCAGGGGTCTCAGACAGTTTTTAAATTGTGTACAGTGGGACCAACTGATGATGTTACCAGCAGCAAATTCTAAATGGGAAGTAATCAAAGAAACTACTAGGTTTTTCATACCAACAAAGAAATACTGTTCATGGTTTAGACTAAATGGATGTCAGCTGAACCATTCAGACAAGTGGCAGAGATGAAAAGTGCATGGGATCATATAAATTATCAGGTGATACAGAAGCATGTGGTAAATATAAATTAGTCTGTAATCAAGTCACAAAAGAGGTTGGTTAGGCAAGCTAAGGCAGAGTATGAGAAGTCTCTGGCAAAGAAAAACAGCAAAGGCTTCTATGCTTATATTAACAGAAGGAAGAGGTTGAATTACATTGGGCCACTTGATGTCTATGGGTTAACTGTTGTTGATTCTGCTCAGGTTGCAGACAATTGAATAGGTATTTTGCATCTACATTCACACATGAGGAATTCTTTAGGGAAGGGGATGCCAGAAGTTTATTAAACTCTAACGAGGAGCTAAATGACTGTGATAATTGAAAGGAATGTGGAGAAGAAATTGTTGAAAACGGACAAAAAAAAAAAGCACCCGAATAGATGGAATCTTTCCAATTATATTAAGCAAACCCTTAGCCATAATTATGAGACCATCCCTGAATTGAGGGGAGGTTCCTGTGGACTGGAGATGTGTGAATGTATTGACAATTCTTAAAGGGGGGATCAAATGGCGATATGAGTAATTACAGACCAATTAGCTTAATGTCGCTGACTGGGCTAGCCAGGTGAGTAAAGTGCCTGCCTGGTAACCCAAAGGTCGTGGGTTCGAATCCCGCCACTGGTTTGGTTCAAAGTAAACTACTAAAAACTTTGGGAGGTGCATTATGGCCACAGAAGCCGATGTGCCAACAACTTAAAAAAAAAAAAAAAAAAAAAAGAATAGCTTAATGTCTGTTCCAAGGAAAATAATGAAATCACTGGTTAAAGAAGTAATACAGGACCATTTGGACAGGCATGCAATTATACTGCAATCACAGCATGAAGGTGTTAAGGGGCAGTTTTGTCTAACCAATCTGATAGGTTACTATGATGCAGTGCCTAAAGACCTGGATACAAAATAAAATTTTGACATCATACTTGTATTTCAGGAAGGCTTTTGATAGTGTTGCACATAAAATACTGCCATACAAACTGGGGCAATGTGGCATTAAGGCAAGTTACTACTATGGATAAAGGGATGGTTAATTGGAAGAAGACAGAGTGGTTATCAATGGGCACTGCTCTTCATGGACTAATGTTATTAGTGGAGTTTCACAGGGTTTAGTGAAGGGCCCATTGTTGTTTTCAATATTTATCAATGATATCGAAGAAGGTATATTAGTCTTAATGTCCAAGTTTCCAGATGATACAAAGTTTGGCAGGGTGGCTAACGATAGTCATCAGAGTGAGCTACTGCAACAAGATCTAGCAAAATTGGGTCAATGGGTTGAGAAATGGCAGTAGCTCACCCTGAAGACTATCATTAGCCACCCTGCCAAACTTTGGCAGAGTGGCTAACAATATTGATAAATGATATTGATCATTTATATTGATAAATGCAAGGTACTGCATATGGGTAGCAATAACCCAAAGTAACTTATCAACTGTGTGGTACTATACTCAGTGCAGTAGAGAATGAAAAAGACCTGGAGGTAATTGTGCAGTCAGACATGAAATTCTCTGGGCAGTGCAGACAGCTCATGGTGTTTTGTCAATGATATACAAAAACTTTGCTAGCAGGGATAAAGTGTGATTATCCCTTTGTATAAGACCATGGTTATGCCACATCTTGAGTACTGTATACAGGTCTAGAGGCCTCACTTTAGGATGGATGAATATCTGCTGGAATGGGCAGAGAGAAGGGAAACCAGATTGGTGAAGGAAACAAAATGGTACTCTTAGCTAGAAAGGCTTCAGTTCTGCAAACTGCAGTGTCTTGACATTAGCACCTGTGGGGAGATTTGATTGAGGTGTTTAAAGTCTTGAATGGATTGAGTATGCTGAATGTTCAGCATCTATCTACTTTTTGAGACTACACAAATGAGGGGGCATAAATTCAAGTTGAGGAAGGATGGTTGCAGGGTAGATGTGCGGAAGTGTGTCTTCAGCCAGTGGGCGATTGATTGCTGGAACAGGCTTCCATCTGTTGTGGATGGGTTGAATAAATTCAAGGATGAATTAGACAAATGTTTGGAGTGTAGGCTTTTTTTTTTGCTGATGCTTGCTTTCTTGCATCATTTGCCCTTACTACTACTCCTCCTCCTCCTACCACTACATGGGATTATGACCCCTCTACAAGTAAATATTAAATAATTCATCATGAGGACAGCACAGGTCCTCCTTTCAGCTATTTAACACAGTACAGAGAACTTTGTGCCTGCCCATATAATTTTATTGCATTATACTGCATTAAAACGTAGTTGCCATTTTTCTGACCATGCCTGAAGCCTATCCAAGCCATCCTGAAGGAGACTGGCACCAATAATTAACCACAGTCCCAACCTTGACCTTAAATTTTGATATCACACCCTTTTCCTATCATCAGTATCATTTATGAGTTGTTTGTTTGTTATTTGGTTTTTAGGAGCATTAGCAACTAAGGCCATATTGCTCTGTGGATATGCAGTGGTCATTCCCTGACCTATCCACATCCTCCGTATTGGGGTCATGGGCTCAAACCCCAGTCTGATCAAGAAGTGTGTGCTACGCACTGCTGCTCCTGCCCACCTGGCTACGGAGGCACCCATCATTTATGAGGACTGATCCTTTGAGGAACCCAATTCGTATGTTAGCCCAATCCTAATAGGAACCTGTTTTTGATTACTTATGCTTGGTGATTACAGATGTCTTACCTAAGATCCCAACAAGTTTCATAGAGCCGAATGCTTTGCTAAAATCCAAATAGAAAATGAAATTATTTCCTACATCCAATTCATGAGTGAATCTGTTTGCAGTGAAAAAGACAAATGTGCATTATAAAATTCTAAAGAATATTTGTGCGACAGATAAGAAGTCTTATCAACAAGTTTTGCTCCTCCACAGGTTTTTGTATGGGTTATCAGACCAGAAACAGTCCCTCCCACAGGATACCACACAACATATCGACAAATTTGGACATCATCATTATCACTACAGAATATCCAAATTTCACAGCACTGACATATAATAAACAGCCACTCTTCAAAAAAAAAAAAAAAAAAGCTTCAAGTTCACACCTAATCTGAACAGCTGCTGGTGTTAGACACCTTGGCACAGTGCTTAGCAACATTCCAAGACACCAAAACAATGAGAGAAATCTCCATATCATCCATGAACATTGAGGGCCAACAAATGACTGTAAGAGTAAAGCAGGATAAAGGTTCCAGTATCATCATACTAAACCACATCTTCAAAAAGGCCTACGAGGCTGGGAAAGTTCATATTCATAATGACTACACTCAACGCCAACCATGGAATTAAATAATATTTAATTTTAAAATATAAAATATAATATAAAATATAATACAAAATATGTACATGTAAAATAAATAAAAACTGGTCTATTTACAATAATAAAAGCACTAAAAATTATTAAAATGCTTTAACTAAACTCCCTCAAATACTAAAACACTGAAATACTGGTAACCGTAGCTTTCGGAAGCAACTGCCTCCTTTCTCAACAGTGTATTACTATTGTACAGCACATCCTTAAGTAGCAGGCCCACAGCACTCACACGTGGTTTCACAGGAACATGATCAGTATTCCCCACCTGTGTACTGCGACCAGAAATGGCTCGGGAGTGTGTTATACATAACCAATCGTCGTTGGTTTGTTTGTTGTTTGTTATTTGGTTTTTAGGAGCATTAGCAACTAAGGCCATATTGCTCTGGGAATATGCGGTGGTCATTCCCTGACCTTTCCACATCCTCCGTATTTGGTGGTCACGGGCTCGAACCCCAGTCTAATCAAGAAGCATGAGCTACACACTGCTGCTCCTGCCCACCTGACTATGGAGGCGCCTCGTCCTGTCGGAGGACAACGGCCTCAAAAAGGGGTTCAAACAAACACCCCTATCTCTATTAATAATGTTATTAGATGAACTAATTCGAAAGCTCTTGAGCCACTTGCATTCCCAGAACCCATGCACACGGCCCACAGTGACTGCTCCTTCTGGGGATATCTGGTGTTGCTTCTCCCAAAAATGCTCTGCCACAGCAGACTTCCCATAATTTGCAGTCTTTATAGCATTCATGTGCCCCCCCCCCCCCCAGATGATCCTTGAACCACCGCCCTGTCTCACCAACATAACAATCCCCACAATCCGGACACTTAATCTCATATACTACCCCACTACTAGCCTCTTTTGTTATGGGGTCTTTAACTTGAGACACCACCGTGTGCAACCTCCGTCCCGGAAGCTGTACACAGCGGGTCTGACACTCACGTAATGCTTGTGCAATACGTTCAGTAAGGCCCGGATAGTAGGGAATGTATGCAGTGGTGATTGGTGCGGACAGCTCACTAGTATTGGACACCACCCCCTCTATTGTATTTGTCCAAGACACTCTGGGGGTAGGCTACCCCCAGAGGTTCTTGGACATCCAGGCCTTACTGAACGTATTGCACAAGAATTACGTGAGTGTCAGACCAGGTGTGTGCAGCTTCCAGGACGGAGGTTGCACACGGTAGTGTCCCAAGTTAAAGACCCCATAACAAAAGAGGCTAGTAGTGGGGTAATATATGAGATTAAGTGTCCGGATTGTTATGTTGGTGAGACAGGGCGGTGGTTCAAGGATCGTCTGGGGGAACACATGAATGCTATAAAGACCGCGAACTATGGGAAGTCTGCTGTGGCGGAGCATTTTTGGGAGAAGCAACACCAGATATCCCCAGAAGGAGCGGTCATTGTGAACTGTGCGCTGGGTTCTGGGAACGCAAGTGGCTCGAGAACTTGCGAATTAGTTCATCTGATAACATTATTAATAGAGATAGGGGTGTTCATTTGCACCCCCTTTTTTGAGGTCATTGTCCTCCGACGGGACGAACAGTTTTGTATAACATGCTCCCGAGCCATTTCCGGTCCCAGTATTCAGGTGGGGAATACCGATCATATTCCTGTGGAACCACGTGTGTGAGTGCTGTGGGCCTGCTACTTAAGGATGTGCTGTACAATAGTAATAGACTGTTGAGAAAGGAGGCAGTCGCTTCCGAAAGCTACGGTTACCGGTATTTCAGTGTTTTAGTATTTGAAGGATTTTAGTTACAGCATTTTAATAATTTTTAGTGCTTTTATAATTGTAAATAGACCAGTTTTTATTTATTTTAATGTACATATTTTATATTTTAAAATTAAATGTTATTTAATTCCATGGTTGGTGTTGAGTGTAGTCATTATGAACATTAAACCAAATCAAGAACATACTACAGACTGTGGAGACTACAGCAGGACTCTAGCCAAGCAGCTAGAAGAGAAGATAAAAGCTAGGCTTGGGGATCTCCTGGGGTCTAACAAAGAAAAACGCATATACAACAAACTGAAAAATTCTGAGCCTTCATTTCTGGTGGAACAAGTGAAGGGAATTTTAATCTAGAGATTACTGCAATTTTCTCAGTGATAGTGGTGGCAAGGGAGCTTGGCATGTTCTTCAAAAAAAACCACCTGCTATTCATTAATCACCTGTTCAAGATTAGTGGCTATTATCTGTTTACCTAGCCATAAATTTTTGAAAGTAACAGGTGTGTTTATGCAACATTAATTCAATTATTTTGGTTTATAGTTTTTGTAGGCTGTTTACATTATTATTGGATGATTGAACTATTGTTACTCTAAGTTAAATACTGTTTGTTACATAATGATTTTTATCTTTCAGAATTAAGCTGTTTTTCTTTTATTTTTATATTCAAAAACATATGTAAAATAGCACATTATAGTTTAGAGTAAATTATGAAACAAAATTAGCAGGCTGCTTTTCACACATTCATTTTTCAAACTACATTATTACAAAGTGAGAAAACTTAGTCCCCTGAAGTTTGTATTAATGAGTGTGTGTGTAAGCAGAAAGACATGTACTAAATTTTGTGCATTTAACTGTATAAATTTGAAAATTATAGAGAACAGTTTTGTGTTTATATTTTGTTTCAATTTTTTTTTTTTTTCAAAATTAATAAAAGTCTAAGATTATTACTATATTTAATACCACTCTTATACTACATGAAATTAATAATATAGTTTAAGTTAATTGCCTAAACCACTATACATTAAGGTGACGTTTCAGGCATCTTGCCAATACCCATCATCAGACCATGCTGCTGACACTCCTACTTGCCATGCTGCCAGAAACTTGATGAACATCGGCAAGTAGAAGTCTGTTAGCAGCATGGTCTGATGTTGTCAGAAACCTGATGGGCATTGGCAAGTAGGAGTCTGTCAGCAGCATGGTCTGATGCCTGAAACGCATCAGACCATGCTGCTGATGCCTGAAATGCATCAGACCATGCTGCTGATGCCTGAAACGCATCAGACCATGCAACCTTAATGTATAGTGGTTTAGGTGATTAGCTTAATAAGCTATATTATTAGTGTCATGTGGTATAAGACTGGTATTAAATATGTAATAATTTTAATGGAAAACAACCATGTAACATCCTTCCGTAACTATAATAAAAGTCTTGTTCAATCGAGAATAAAAAGTGCAAAAAAATTAAAAAAAAAAAAAAAAAAATTACGTACCAGGTACATAATGAGTTGCTGCCACTCTACTCTGAGACTGATAGTGTCACTGATAATGCCACAGCAACAGTCGTTAAAAACGTTTTTACTGTAGGAACTCATTATGAAACTGGTACAGTAAAATAAATAAAAAAAAAAATAGATTCACTATTGAATTTGCACAAAGATCCACAAATGTCTCTAATTTCATCTGATACCACTGTCGCATTGCTCATATTATGTTGTGCAAAGATATGTGGTGTACTGATCACAGTTGAACCTTCACGTTGATATACTGCAACACCACCACTATGAACATCCGACCTTTTAAATTGTGTCAGACATTGGAATGGTTTAAGTAATATATGTTCATCATTATCCAACCATGTTTCACTTAATATCAATATTTTGGTTTATTTGTTATTTGGTTTTTTTTTAGGAGCATTAGCGACTAAGGCCTTATTGCTCCGGGGATATGCGGTGGTCATTCCCTGACCTTTCAGCATCCTCCGTATTTGGTGGCGCACTGGCTCGAACCCCGGTCTAATCAAGAAGCGTGTGCTACGCACTGCTGCTCCTGCCCACCTGGCTACAGAGGCGTCCTTCTTTATTCAAAGTATTTTATTATTTTCTGCGGGCTCCAGGATCCCCCCCTATTGGCCACTGAAGAGTAACTGTACAACATTTACAATTTGTGGTTTTACAAAACATCTTGATCCACTAACTTCACAGGAATTATCACAAACTATAAGTCTCTTGCCTGAGACCAATGTAGTATAGCCGCACATTTGACCATACTGTATATCCATAACACTTGCAACTCAGTTATTACAATTTGTTGACGGCATTAATTTCTACATTAACCTTCACAACTTATACAACTATACAGATAGTTAGAACCTTCCAGTTCGGTTACAATGTGGTCCAATATATATCTTACAATTTATGCACCTTATTAGAGGCCGAAGTCACAGGACACCGCCCACCCAACAGTGAACCTGGCACAGCGACTTATATATTCTAAACGCTAATATTGCCTTCTGGCAATAAACACAAATAAATTTCCTCATCAGAGGTCCTGTAACAATTCAATTAATATCAAGGCAATATATACAGTGGAAGTACACTTATTACATAATTATTCTCAGTCGGCAAGTCCTTTCCTTCTGCGGAAAGCCTTGTCTGCAAAGTTAGCCAGTGCCTGATAATTTTCTTTACATTCTAAAAACTTGGTGAAGTTATTTACATCGTAAACTTCGGTCAATGCCTGAAGTTCAAATCGAATGTCTACATAATATCGACATTCTAAGATTATACGTTGGACTGTCTCCTCTGAGCCACATTTATAAAGAGGAGATGCAGCCAATAACTTTGAGTTTAGGCTGCCATGCCCGGATAGAAGGAAAGTTAGATGAAGATCTGGGTTAAACCAGGACCAATGTTTTTTTGTCAAATTCGGCAACCTGAGGTATAAAAAGGGTAGTAATTCTTCCAGTGTTGGCATTAGTCCATTCGTTTTGCCATTCCTGGAGGAACTGGTTTCTTAATCTAGTGTTGTCTTCTTTCACTGGCACGTCCAGGTTAACAGAAAACTGGTTGAACTGTGCTGCAATACCCTTCCTTCTACAATACTGAAAGTGATTGTACAGCATTTCGTATTTAATTGGTAGTTTACCGTTGATTACCTGTAGTGCTGATGTTGAAACTGTGCGACAAGCTCTTGAAGTTGCAATCAGGAAGAAGCGCTGGGCTTGAGTCAAGATTTTTTCCACCACGACTCTGCGTATACTGGGCCCAAGCTCCCGCAGCATAGCAGACAATAGGAATAAATATACATTTGTAGTACATCTTGAGAGTGGAGGGTTTCAGACCTCAAGAACCTTTGGTAATTCTGATTATTTTGCCTGTCAAAGTCTTGATTTTGCTTAGTACATATTTAGCATGGGTAATGAATTGAAGTTTGTCATCTAACATAATTCCTAGGTATTTGTACGAGTTAACTAATTTTATTGATTGTTCTTTAATCTTAATACTTGGAGGTCTATTTGGGTCTAATTTTCCTTTGAGAAGAATTTGTTTTGTTTTGGGAACAGAAATAGTTAATTTATGTGTACTACACCACTCAACTAGGTCTTATAGGACTTCATTAGCATGGATTTCAAGTTGTAGTCTGGAGTTTCCAGAAACAAGGATAATTAAATCGTCTGTGTAAGTGATCTTAGTAGTGCAATTATGTTTGGTAGCCAGCCACCCATCAAGGACCACGTCCCAGCATACTGATCCGAGAACTGATCCCTGAGGGCAACTGCGAGTCACAGGTCTCGCAACAGAGAAGGATCCACTGGAGACCACAAGTGAGCGATTCTGGAAATAATCCATGATGAGACGATAAATAGGCACGGAGACCCTGGCCTCTCAGAACCTCTCCAGGACACTTTGCCACCAAACAGTGTCAAAGGCCCCTTTTAAGTCCACAAGGAGGCCGAGGACATACTTTTCATTGAAGGCTGAAACGTTATTAATAACTAGATTAATGGCATCCACTGTATCAGCAGTGAAGCCAAACTGATATCTGTAGTTTAGGTTTCTTTCTTTATAGTGCTTTTGGAATCTCGCTACAATCAGCTTCTCTAGTATTTTTCCGAAGACTGGAAGTAGAGCGATTGGGAGGTATGAATTTTCCTGATTTGCTGGGATTCTTAACGAGTAATTTAAGATTTGCTTTTTTCCAAGGAGAGGGGAAGGATCCATGCTTGTAGGCAAGCAGGCATTAAAGAGGTTCATCATCAGTTGGGGGCAGGTGCTCCAGATTCTTTTAACTATGGTAACTTCTAATAGGTCCAGTCCAGGGCATTTGCCATCACGCAAAGTCGCAACAGCAAGACCTACCTCGTGTCTGTTAAAATCATCTTCGTGGCTTTGGTCTACATAGGAAAGATGTTCTAAACAAATGCCTGTTTGTACCGGACTTTCTGGTACAGTTTCATCCTGCATTATCAATTCATCCAGGGCTCCTGGTCCATAGTTTGTTTAACTAAGCGTTCCAAAGCGGAGCATTTTTCTTTGTAAATATTGTTGAAATATGTCCTCCTCACATTTTTGTATATTTCATTCAATTGGTTTATCTCATCTTCAGGTCTACCATCTCTCCTAGCTCTCTGAACATCTCATCTTGTACTCTTTGTATGATTCCTTAGAATAGAAAGGTTCTGGGACCACCAAGGAACCAAATTTTGTCTTCTCTGTTTCTTCTTAATCGTCTTGTCGCATATTTCGGTGATGATTGCCATCAATTCTTTTAGATGTTGGTCCAAAGTAAGATCTGTCAGATTTGTCAGTTTTTCATTCGTAAATTTTTCCTTAAGTAGTTTCTCAAAAGGATTCCAATTGATTTGTCGAGTTTTGTATCTGGGGAAGTCATGAGTGCCTTTCAAAGCTGCTACGTTTTCATTAGATATTATGTCAAAGGTTATTACATTGTAGTCGCTTACCGACCAAGAGGAGTGAACAGTTCAGTTTTCTATGCATCTCCCGAATGTTGCATTCGACAGAGTGACATCTATGTAAGACTGACCAGAAGGGGATGAGTAAGTGGGCAGATACCCAGGGGAGTTCCAGACAATCAATCCGTTAGTTATTATGAATTCCTCCAGTAATTCACCTTTATTATTCATTATGGGGCTGTTACACATGATGGAAGAAGCATTTGCGTCGGTCATAATAACTATCTTTTTGCCTGAAAACCTAATTAAAGCTGTCTCAAGGAAGTTTAGATAAGGCTCAATTTGTTAAGAATGCTGTGAACACTGCATGTAGATTGAGATGAAGAATATTTGTCCAAAACTATCTTCCAAGCATGCACATGCTGCATGCTTGGAGCAGAGACTATTTACCCTTGTGATCGTGATCTGCTTGTCTGCTATAACAAGAGCTTCCCACACCCTTGCCACAGCATTTGCACCCTGTCCTGTAACAGATACATTAGATTGAATCACCCTACAGCCATTTTGTAATCCTTTAACTTTGCCTTTGTAGGAGTATAATTCCTGAAGTCCTAGAATGTCAATTTTGTGATCCGTAATTAGTTTGGAGATATCACTCATTGCAGATGCAGAACGCTGGCAGTTTAACTGTAATATTTTTAATCTCTCACCATGCTGTACATTTTTTATCTTACTGAATGTAATTTGTGCAAGATTTGGTGACCTCCTGAACTCGCAAGAACTCAGGACACTTTGAGTCACGATATGAGTGATCTGATTTCCTCTTTTTTATTTTGCAGTTTGGGTATGTAACGGGTGATTCAGGAGCGGGATACGATTGTGACTGGTGGCCTTGCACTCCACAATGCCCACATGTGTAGTCCTGCTGTCTGCAATATCTAGCCGAATGCCCATAAGCCAAACATTTAAAACAATGTGAAGCGATAATAAAATCCGTCGCATTGTGAACCGACCAGCCCAGGTAGACGCGAGCGTCTTTTAATATGATTCGCCTGATATAGGCAGGAACTTCAATTATCCAGTGTTTGTTGTTTTTGGTGTTGATCTCAAACCTCACCTTAACCCCCCCTTTTGAAATCTTCCTCACTAACACTGTGCTCGCACAAGTTTTTGACATACAGATCCTCCAAGAATTCTTGGTCTGACATATCTTTTTGTATGTCATAGAGTAGAGTCAGGTTTAGCTTTCGGGGCAAGTCTACAATTAATTTGTGCTTCCCAAATTTCGGGCAGTTCTTTAATTTAGTGATGTCTTCGTCAGTGGCAGTTTCAATTGCAATGCCTTTTTCTCTAACTTTTGTGACAGATTTTATTTTAATCTGTTGAAGTTCGGATTTAAAATTTGTTGCAATCACCTGTTTAACTTCTTCACTTGTTTTTAATTCACACTTTTCACTAGCTTTAATCAATACTACATGCTTTGACTGAGTTCCCAAGGGAATCAGTTCAGTAGCGGTCTTTATGCCTGTGCTCGCTGCAGCCACCTTAGCATAAGTGGCCACAGGGGTGGATGTAGGCAAAACTCTTAAATCTAAATTTGTTTTTAACCTCTCATTATCAATGGTGAGATCAATCACCAATCGTTCCATACTGTTCCAGATTTTACCAGCTTCCACCACCATCAGGGGGGGTAATGGTGGATCCTAACTTAAAAATATCTAGAAAATTATTTTTCAGAATGCTTAAGTAATCTAAATGAAGTGTACAGTTCAAATGTCCCGGGTTATTTAGCAACTGAGAATCAGCTGCACCTTCAGGTGATCCCAGTTGGGGTAATTCCTTCCCTAGCATATCTATAAATTCGTCTACAGGTTCTTTCAACCCAGTATTTAGAAAGTCTGGAGCTAATGTTAGATCTCCAGGCATGTCCGATAAAGAACAATCATCAGACATCATTACACTGGTTAACAGTTTTCCTGTTACAAAACTAATCCACACCTGGAAGAAACACCTGACTTTAACTTAGTCCAGTAAGCTGTGAGAGTTTTCGTTCACACCAGGAGCAGTCCACAAGGAGAATTAGGATTAAGCGATTTCTGGCTCCGCTGTACAGCAGTCACTGTCTTTGTCCTTGCAATCAGTCCAGCAAGGTAAGATCAGTTCGAGTAGGGCTACTTGACCCACATGCGAATGGCATATTAATCTGGACACGGTTCGTTTTACAGTAGGAATTTACTACAATTGTCTTTCCCATACTGTTTCAAATTCCTTATTTATGTGAAGGCAGTGAAGGAGCTTCAGGCAAAGATTAACCTGCAGGGGTCACTTCCATGCCTTCTTGTGAGGCTTGCAACCTTGACGATGTACCTTGAGCAGTCTGACTATGCAAATTAGTCATTTTAACAGAATTTTCGAAAGAAATTATTAAAGATTTTACCTGTTGTATCTGTCCTAGAGGATGGAGAATAACACAGAAGTGTGCATTGTGTCCTCA
The DNA here is from genome assembly GCF_048544385.1 of Mastigoproctus giganteus. NCBI lineage: Eukaryota > Metazoa > Arthropoda > Arachnida > Uropygi > Thelyphonidae > Mastigoproctus > Mastigoproctus giganteus. The sequence continues at coordinate 123,708,821 of NC_143584.1, read as the reverse complement.
TGATAAGCAAACTTTCAACACCGTTGGCGACTTAGATTCGACCAGAAAACTATGTTGAACACAGAGCACAGTAAAATGTGACTGCACTGACCGACGCCACCCGTGGACCCGAGTTGCCTGATATTACAGTACCTCGAATAAGCACAGCTCTGACAATGCCCTTCTTTATTAGTACTACTCATCAAATGAGAGTATTCTTCATATGGTAAGACATCCTCTCGCTTCCTAACGACAGATGATAATTTATCCATCATCGCCATTCTCATCTCCTTATCAATAGTTTTCTTGTCAGTAAAGAAATCATCATCAATTTCTTTTGATTTAAGAAATTCTTCATTTTTTTCCACCGCCAGTTCATTTTCATCATTCTCATCAAGTTTGATACAAAGTTGCCTACAAATTGCTAGCGTCTTTTCAATACCAATATCAGATTCAAACTTTTCTTTTCAAGGTAATTATCTCTTTGTTGGTTTCATAAATTCAAAATATTTATTTTCATTCAAAGTTTCATTCTCCTCATAGATAAATGGTATGTGTAAAGTTACCATTTCGTGTATATGTTTACGAAGACAACGAAGACATGTTGTATCATAATTCCAATACCGAATTATTTTAGGAAATTGTCTTTTCACCCATCCCCCAAAAAAAGGTAAACACACAGGCATTCAAAATAGGAGTGCTTTCCTGCTGCAAACATCCATGAAAATCTCATGGTTTTGTGACTATTTTACTGCTACATTTGGTCAGGGTCATCACTCTTGCAAGCATTCTGCTTCACTGCAGGAATTGCAGTTAAGCCTGTTCAGTGAAAAGTTACATCAACTGGACTATCTAGTGGGCATCCTAACCATGACTCTATTCATAGTTATGTAACTTAGAGTTTACTGTTACTGACCCATTCATCAGAATGTGCTTGATTTCTATTTTTCCCTAAGATTATTCTTAAAATTCCCATTCCGCTAATGGTGGGTTAATGCTACATTTGGCTATTATATATAAAAAAAAAAAAAAAAAAAAAAAAAAAATCAAATGATGACAGTGTTCAATGTTCTAAATATTTTGTCAATGTTAATTTATTAGCACTTTCTTTGCATTTTAATTAAATATCGCCTGATAAAATTCCATCTGTTGGATGGATGCTGCTGTTGTTTTTATGGCACATTAGCATCTTGGGCCATGTTGCACCAATCTTTTGCTGATTTGTAATCATCTTTAAGAGGCAGTTGAAAGTGATCAGAAAAGATTCTAATACCTCAGATTAATAAAATTAATGAAAATTGAAATTATGCTTTAAATTTTGGAAAACAATTTTTAACTGGCTGCTATTAATAATGAATAGACATAACTAATAAAATTTTTACCTCTTTTTCTTTGGTGGATGAAAATAACTGTTCTTTTTCTAAAGTTTCTTGTGCTTTCTTCAAAACTTCAGTAAGATATATCAATTGTTCCTCATCTGCAGGTTTTTCCTAATTTTCATGATAAAAAAAAAATGTAAAACTAAATATCAGTTTTTTTTTGTTTTTTTTAATTCTACTGTTATTTCAATCTTAACATATCATGAAAGTAGGCCAAGTACAATGTTACATCAAACCCCATTACCACATGTATTTAATTTATGAACTTTGGAACACTGTTAGGTCTGCAGAGGCAAATGGAGGTAGAGATCCACTGGCTGTGATTATCTGTTAATATAGAGATGATGATTGCAGTCATTATTGGGATAGGACTTGTAAGTGGGACAATTATCTTCAGTACTAGCACCAAATCTGGTTACAAAGTTCAGCCATCTATCAGAACCAGATCTTTGAGAAAAACTGACACTTTCTCGAAGTTCACTTTACCTCTTTCAAGAAACTTCTCCATATATTGCTTAATCATTTGTAATTTAAGTCAATTAAAGGTAGCACAAGCTTAAGAATATAGTATTCTTTCCTGAACACCCAAAGGTTTTTCCATGTTTTAGGTAAGTGCTTTTTTAAGCACAAAACTCACAATGAGGTGTGAAGACCACCATGCACTGAATCCAGGAGTGATGAGCCTTCTTGATACTGTATACATGGCTACAGAATTTAACAAGCTGGTGATCAGACTAACTGCAAGATCTATATTGCACTGCATAAGCACAGACAATAGAATGACAGAGGCAGCATCAATAAATTTCTGTATATCTAAGGAAGCTATCACTGTAATTTTGAAGTTGGTTAGGTGCCATGTGCATGCAAGGTATGATAGAAGTATATGCTGAAGGTTGGCTACTTGAGGGATGAGAGAAGGACATTCTGACACTTACAAATAATGTGAGAGGCTGAAGTGGTTTAGCATCACAGATATCAGTGGTAGATGCTAGCAGATCACTAATAAATCAAGGAGGGCACTACTGTAGTTAAGGGTGACAAACAAAGCTTCAAATATTGGTGTCTGAGTGAAAGTAAGGTGTTTCAGTGTGACCAGCAACTGCTTAAAGAAGTTGTGGCATCCTCTTCATGACAGCCATCCCTATGTGAAAGTGACAACACAGCCAGCCAGTGCATAATCCAAGAAAAATTCAGTCACTCTCAAGCCACAAAGAATGTCAGTTTCTCTTGAAAAGAATCTATTATTGTGCCAACTTATTATGTAGCTTGTGCCATTCTGATACATCACCATGATGAGTCTGGTTCTTGGGAATCCTTGTACAAATTCTGGATCAGGTAATCTGTTTTTTACAGTAAGAAGTTTGTTGAATAGTAATCCAAGTTTGGATGTACAGCAGGTCATTGCTGATTGCAGGAAGTGGTTGTGGGCATAAACTTAAGACTGCATGTTGGGTAGGTCACTGTGGAGTAATTCTGAACTTCAAAATCTCTATGGTAATGGGAGCTTGAAGGTATTTCAAGAAAACAGGCAAATAAATACACCAAGAAGCCAGATGTGTGGCTTGTTGATGAGGGAATAGTGCACAGGGTTGCATTCTAGCCTGAAGAAGCCACAGTCAGGTCTTTCAGCAGGAAGATGCATAAAACTGAAATGATTACATTTAGATTTTTGAATGCATCAATAATTTGATCTGGGGCAGTACTGCATTCAAACCTGAGACGACAGACACTTCCATGCATGTATCAGCTGCTTCAAAGATCTTCAAGATAGTAAAGGTACCATTTACAAAATGACAGCAAAGTTCCAATTGGCCAATTTGAGAATTTAAAGACAGTCTTTAGGTTAGAGAGGTTTACCTTTAGGTATCTTAGGAATGGCAGCAATCTGTGCCCATGGTTTTGCTTGAGATTGTTCAATACATAGCTGATATTGCATAGAAAGGACTTTTGCAAGAGAATTCTCCTATAGTACTCTACAGAGGATAGTACTAGCCCTTTGATCACATTTGACTGAATCTATGTAGCACTGAAAGAAACTTTGGATAAGAGCTGTTGAGGGTGTCTGTAATGTCTGGCATGTAATAACAAGAAAAGCACAATCATGATAGAATTAAAGCATGACTCATGTCAGCTATTTAATGGGCTTACAGATATGTCTACAAGCTTATTAAATAGCTGACATACTACTCACGTTTCAACTCCATTATGATCCTGTGAACAATAGTGTCTACAAACAATCCTGGGAGTTTAGGTTTATTTCATCATACGCACTTTGTGTTTGTGCATGAACATGCTGTTGTTATTGTTTGTGGTGTAAAAGCTGCTTCGGCTATATTGTGCCTGTTCAAGTTTTGTTATTTTCAGTTATGTTAACACTGATGTTGGAATATTATATGCAGTTGGTAAGGTTTATTAGATTGAGGTGTGTAAAGAGTTCTTTTATGTCTGAATTTTCTTCCATAATGAGTTCAAGGCTTAATGGTTCATTTGCATGTGATTTGAAAGCTGGTTGGCGGGCAATTTGGTAACATGGACATTCTATGATGACGTGCTTCGCTGTTAGTATGGTTAGACACTGAGGGCATTGTGGAGGATCATCTTTCATTAGGAGATAAGAGTGTGTTAAATGCGTATGTCCAATGCGAAGCCAGGCGAGGATAACCTCTTCATTTCTGTTTGCACGAAAACTTGATTTCCAGGATTTTGGCTGCTGTTTGATTTAGTATAGATTGTTGTTGTCTTGAGATTTCCTGGTCTGTGTCCTTATATTTTCGAATGACATTTTTAAAGTCATTGTGTGGAATTTTATGCAGGTGAGAATTTTCATTTGACAGATGTTTGGCAGCTTGATCAACACATTCATTGCCCAATATTCCAGAATGTCCAGAAATCCAAGTGAATCTGACTCTTTGGTTTTGTCTTAAGAAGCGATAAGCAGGAAAGAATTTTTCTTAGATACAGATGAGATGGTTGATTTTGTAGCTGTAAAGCATATATTGCACTTAATGAGTCTGTAAAAATGATACTTTTTATGAGGGAAGTTCTGGCAATGTACAATAGATTCTGGCAATGTCAATTACAATAGATACTACACTCTATTGTAATTGACTGAGAAATTATGCTATTTGGCACGACCACTGCAGCAGCAGCAACATGTGTATCCACTTTAGAGTCTTCAGTGTACAGATAGATGTGAGTAAGCAGAAAATTGCATTAGATGAAAGGAATGTAGCTGTTTCACATATTGATTTGGGATGTTATTTTGTTTCCATTTTGTGAGTTCCATGTCAGTTGGCTGAACTGATTTCCCACAGGGAAAGATATGTGGGGGTATCTTGGTAAATTTTATTCATATTTAAGTTCCACTGTGAAAGTATTTCTTTTAGTCGTATGCCAGCAGGTTTACATATGCTAGGTTTGTTCTCATATAAAGTTTCCCATTTTGGAGTATACAGATATTACCATGTTGGATGTCAGGGAAGGCTTTGAATTTTTGCAGTGTAGTTCAGAAAAAGATGACGTCTACGAAGGCTGGGTGGGAGTTCATAAATCTGTGCACAGACTGTACATAGGTGAGGTATGAGGTATGAAATGCTCCGGAAACAATACATGAAATGCACCATGATGGAGCATGAACTACTAATGTTGTACTAATATTAACAGAAATAATGTGAAAGACAGATGTAGGATAGACGTGTGGAAATTTTTTCCGCACGTCTATCCTACAACCACCCGCTATATTGTGAATATAGCGGGTGATTGTTGGTGGAACAGACTTCCATCCCTTGTCGTGGAAGTTGATAGTCTAAATAAGTTTAAGGCTCAGCTGGACAGGTATTTCAAGTGAACAGAGGGGTGAAGTGGAAGTGGTTTTTTTTTTTTTTTGGCTGATGCTGCATAGATGTGGTAGGTCTAAGTGGATCAGCACATGCAGTGCATAGCCAGTGGTGAGCTGTGAATATTTTAACAATGGGCTCACAGTTTTGCTGACTTTTTGATGTGAAACATCCTTGGGGATTCCTGCCATGGATGACGTCACTTCCGTGACATCATCTGCAGCAGGCTTCCGCCAGAGGCACTTCCCACGTTCACGCTACTAGTCTGCGCCAAGCATTCACTAGTAGTGTGATTAGAACACGCTATGCATTTTTCGTGACCGGTATGATATCTCGAGTCAGCCTGGTCATCATGTCACCCTCCCCTCTTTACAATGATACCTGGATACGATAGTATCTCGAGTTCTAACTGTTTAGATTTTTTTTAAAAGTATAACGTCACAATCATACTTCCTGAAGTAAGTATGACTGCAACAATACAAATATTTGTCAACAATTTATTTTTTCGTCTCGCATTTTCGTAACATTCCATTGTTAGGTGCCCCGAACAACTGCATATGTCATTTCAACTACAAGGTCGGTACTTCAATCGACGCTATTTTCTAGACATTAGATACGTTGCAATTGCAGGTACATATCAGTTACTTTAGTTATCATAAATCCATTGTATCTTCTTGTCTTCCAGAAATTATAAAAATTTGCGAATGTTCAATAAAATATTTACAATACAAAAGCTCTATTATTTCGTAATCAATGTCCATATCAAAATACCTAAAAGAAACGCGAAGGATTCACATAAAACCATCTACCGCAAGTGCTCGGTACACGCGCCACATTTTTATTCATCTCTCTTTTTTTACTAGGGAAATATAATGGATACATTTTTTTTCATGATAAAATTTTAATATTGCGAATAAAAAATAACACGAAATATTTCCCACATCACAAAAACTATCACAAAGCATTCTACAATATAAAAACAAATATTAAATAAAAAACAAACTCTTCTAGAAAAGGTACACAATTATTATTATTATTATTAATAGCTATATGGTGCAAGGAAGCCTGAGAGTTATGCTGCAGCAGCCAAAAAAAAAAAAAAAAAAAAAAATCCCGAGTTACCCTGAGAGAAAATAGAGAGAGAGAGAGAGCATGAGAAAAGTAGAAAGGAATCACCAAGAAAGAGAAGAATGATGATATCCAGCTCAGGACACTTGGTGTGCTAAGTCCATACTCACCAGATGTGAGCCCCCGGGGTTAAATCACAGATTACATAAAAAAAATTATTACACAAATATTCAAGAAAAATTTATTCTAAAAATTGCCATATACAATTTACTTCTTTATTAATATTTGTTGTCGATGTTCAGCTTTGCTCAAGCTGAGTGATGATTACAGAGGAATGATTTGACGTAACGATCCGGATCAAATTGAAGCAATGGTTTTCCATTTAGATGTATGGTCAACATTATTCATTAATTTATACAATATTATTCATTATGCTGAAAGCACTGCTAATTGCAGTGGTTTCAAAGATATTTCTGGCTTTTATAATTGAAGAGGGAATTTCACTCGATTTTAAAGATAAACTGTCTTCAACAAAATCTCTAAAATCATTAATTGTTATTTCATATTTTATCAGAAAACTTAAATTTCTTATTCGTTTTTCACCGTAGTTTTTCACAGAGACAAAAGTTCATTCGTATTCCACGATTCCAGGTAGCATATGTTTAAAATTTCTTTCAATTCCTCATCGTCAATAGTATCATTATTTTCTTTATTTAATTTAAAATTACTCTGTTGCATTAATAACTTATTCTTAATAACGTGTCACGAGGTAATTTTTTAAATGTGTTCTTACTTTCGATTCCTTCAAATTCTTTCAACTTCAACATGCTCTCAACTTTAGCTTCATAAGTTCCTTCAGAATTTTTGAAATTAGCGATAGCATTGATAGAATAATTAATTTATCTGCTTTTACTATAGTGATGCTGTGACTTTGTAAAGCTTCTAGTTAAGGTAAGAGAGCTCCTGCAGGATGTCGATCATTAGTGTTAAATCGTTAAGAAATTCCAGATTGAAAAGTCGGTTTAATAATCCAGAATATTTAATGAACTTTCTGATTCGAAATGATTGCACCAAGTGGGATAATTCCTCCAACCCTCAATTGCCATCAGTAAGCTACAAGCTGCCTATTGTGGCCCGAACACACTACCGATCTTTATAGTTTCCGCATCAAGTTCTTTAGCAATCATCTTTAATTCGCGCTGGTTTTTTGGAGATTGGTGATACAGTTTTTTTTTTTTTTTAATTATTGCCTGTATGCCATTATATTTTAAAACATTTTCTGCACAGTGAAAGCCTTGACGAAGTTTCAAAATCTGCTAACATTTCCTCTTCGTAAAGTTTATATAATATCTTAGTTGCCTCAATTCCCCCCCCCCCCCACGTTGCTACTCTCACTAGTTCTTTGAATACAGTGCAAAATGTTGGAATCACACAAATATTCTGCTACTGTGACCATGTAAACATAGACAGGAGACATTTACTGGAAGGCAAGGTTCACTCACTTCTCTGAAAAACATATGACTTCTTGTAGGAGTAAAGGGGAACCACAACACAGGTTGACCAGAGGCTATAATCCATGTTGAGAAGCTTCTTAATCCTCTGACTGGCTATGGAAAGCATACTGACTAGTGCGACTTCTCAGTGTGTGACTGCAAAGATTTTATGGACACCATTAACATTGTGAAATGGTAATCCCTTTCACCCTTAACTCGCGCTTTCTAATTACCTAAATTGCCTAAAGGCCAGAGGTAAGAACAATGCATACAAAGTTGTCTCTCCTAACCCTTTCGTTACATGGAAATTTTCTTCGTTCACCGGAAACTATTTTAAATGTAATTACCAAGAAGGAATCAAAAAAATTCGCTATAAAGAAGTTCGTTAAACAGAGGTCCAACTGTTATTAAATCAAAAATGAAACAATTATAAAATACATAACCGATTGATTGCACCATTAAAATGCTGGGAATGGGGCCCTGCTCGTCCCACCGTAGTTTCAGCTCTAGATACTCAATAACTGCATTCAGGATTTCATTTGTAAAATAAATGATCGTCTCAACAATGGGCTCGCAAATTTTCAAAAAAAAAAAAAAAAGGCTCTTGTGAGTCCACTATAGCTTACCACTGTGCATAGCCCATGGCCTCTTTTGTTTTTCTAGTTTCTTAACCTTATAAGATATATTGTTCCTACACAGTTTACAAATATTAAACAATTAGTATTTCCCAAAATTTTTTTTAATTTTTACCCAGCTGCTAAACAATACACAAACTGCCTTTTTGATGGGGAGGAGGGTAGCCAAATGCTTGACAATTTGAGTCAGCTAGCATTCAGCTGGCTCACTCTAACATCCTGATTAAATTGTTTGAAGATAATAAAACACTCAAAACCTACATTGGTACAGGTCGACCATCACTAATCCGGCAGTGGTGCGACCTGTGCGGTGCCGGATTAGTGAGTTTTCCAGATCACAGGTGGTTATTTTAGCACATACATTTTACCCAACAGCTAACCACCTTCTACTTTTAACACGCTGACTGCCAAGCTAGTTTAAGAAAAAAATTCCCCAGGGGCCAAAAAATATTTAGGAAATAATTTGATTAGTAATTCTAAAATAAATATTGTTATGTCAGTGTTGTTGTTTTTTCGCTTAAAATATATAAAAAAAAGTATTTTTTAATGTTGTATATATGTGGCCAACATGGCCACACATGTTGGTTACTTTATTTCTTGAGAAGCTGTGTCGGCCACATATGTGTGACGCTATTACGGCATACACACAAAGGTCGTTTGCGATTAGTTTATTGCACTTGCGGCGAGTGCTGCAATAAAACTAATTATGATAAAATAAACTCTCAAACATTGCAATAAGTTTGTCAGTATTGTTAGAGATTTGTGAAAACAAGTTCGTTAGCACGCTGTATTATCCATAATATTGTGTTGTGTTTTTCCGCAAGTTTGTATAAGTGTGTTGTAAAAAAAAAAAAAAAAATCTAAAAAGGAATGACTAAAAGAAAATGATTATTATTATTATTATTAATAATTTTCTTACTAAGATAAGGGGAAATGAGAGAAACTGCTGGAATTTACAATTCGGCAGAGTTAAACTTCTCACAGACACACCGCTGTTGAGTTTTTTCAGAAGTTCAACTTTATCTATTATGGACAATGTACGGTGTTTGTGCTTTACAACACGAGAGGCACTTCCTTTACGCATTGGAACCATGGCCGGGGCTAAGTGTGAGGAGATTATAATAATAAATGCAGAAAAACAAGTGGGAATGGATTGCCAGTGTTTACGAGTTCACGCCAACAGCTGATGCTGCAACCAATGCCACCAAAACAGTAGCAGCAGGTCGGTGTGCTGACCCGGAAAATTTGAAATTACGTTCACCGAAATTATGTACAAATTAGCAGTGGAACCGGATTACCGGTGGCTGGATTAGTGATGGTTGACCCGTATTATATTTATTTATTTCCAAATTGGAAATATGTACATAATGGGGTCAAATGTTTTGTGGTATTTTCTTATCACTTCTTCAGCGAGGGCAAAGACAGTAACTAAGGGTTACTATTATGGAATTTTCAAAATATTTTAGTAGAATTAAACCTTTTAGTAAATCAAACGTAGATCTAATTCGAATAATTTTGTTTTAAGGTTAATTTATATATAGTAAATGCCAATATGTAAACATTTACCAGCTGTCTTTGAAATATTGCTCTCACAAAAGATCACTTCGATCACAAGAACTTGTTGATTTGTGTATGAAACACACACACACACACACATATATATATATACATACTGAGTGTACAGAAATCATTGGATACCTACCTAGTAACGGGTAGGCCTACCTTTCACCCAGATAAGGGCAGTCACTTTGAGTCCACTAGTTCACAAAAGCATTCTACAGGTATTTCCATCGATGCTTGCTGCACCGCTGTCCATAATTCCATCGCATTCCTAGCTGGAGGATCCAAAGCTCAAATGGACCTTTCCACAGAATCCCAAAGATGCTCCACAGAGTTCATGTTGTGAATGGGAAGGCCATTCCACGGTGGTAAAATCTGCATTATCCTGTTTTAAACCATGTTCTAGTCACAAAGGCTCTGTGGTGACTAGAACATGGTTTAAAACAGGATAATGCACCCACCCACCCACGGCTCTGTGGGTGGGTGCATTATCCTGCTGGAAGAGTCCATTGCCCTGTGGGTGCACGGTGACCATGAAGGGATGAAAATGGTCTGCAAGGATGGATGCATAACCCGGACTGTTCATAGATGCATCTAGATGTACCAGAGGTCCCAATGTGTGCCAGTTGAACACACCCCAGACCATTACCAACCATCCACCTGCCTGAATAGTTCCTTGTTGACATGGCAGGTGCATAGCTTCGTGCAGTTTCAGCCAGATACGTACCCTCCCGTCAGCTCGAAATAACTGGAAACAGGACTAATCGGACCAGGAGCCCCACCTCCAAACACCCAAGGTCCAGTGCCGATGCTCTTTTGCCCAGTTGAGGCATAGAGTCCTGTGTCATGGTGTTAGCAATGGGACTCTGGTGGGTCGGCGGCTCCTATAACCTATTGTGGCAAATGATCGCCTGATGGTCTTGGTGGAGACATTTCTGGCACCTCCCTCGTTGAAGTCAGCAGTGATCGCCACTGTTGCTCTCCAGTTGGCTGAAACAATGCAAGACAGATGTTGATGGCCACATTCACCCACCATCTTTCTCTGCCCACAGTGCTGTCCACTATGGGGTGGCGTATTCCCGGTACTGTTGAATGGGGATAGTGCAATTTCTGTACCAGTTCTGAGATAGAGTGACCCATGCATTGGACACCCACTATCACCTTTTTTGCAAAGTCTGTTAAATCACGATGTTTGTCCATACTGACATCAAATTACCGTCTATGTGAATGCAGTGATGCAGCGTACTTATATAAGCTGTGGGTTCGTCCACTAGCAAGAGGGGTGACAGTGTTGCGTTGCCTAGGAACCAGGTATCCCACGAATTCTATTCTTTCAGTATATATATATATATACACACACACTGCAGTTTACTTAATTTCGTTATCAGGTGGTTTGGTGGAAAAGAGTCTAAAGAATTATCTTTTATAGTCTTGATCCCAGGGTTTACTTGTGCTCTCAGGGTATTATTACTGCAGGTTTTGGTTTAACAGATAATGAGGGATGTTGATACACATTTAAGGATATGTGATAAAAATTAAATAAACAGAAATAAAAATTGTTTAAAACAGAATAGAATAAGACAAAATAAATAAATGAACTAAACTATATAATCTAAATAATACTGTTGGAAAATTTTACCAGTTAAGATCTGTTTCTAGGATGGTTGGTGGGAATTGATCTAGGTTGTTGTCTACTTCTTAGTTGGGCAGAGTTATCCGATTGGAGAGTTGGTTGTGGTTAAGAAGTCTAAACTTATTTTTAATTTGGATTAGAACTCTATTCTTAAAGATGTGTATGTGGATATTTTTGATCTGAATTCCTTTGTTTTGGTTAATGTTATCTGTGGCTCAGATGACATTAACGTTGGAAGCCTTTTTAATAGGAGACACAAGATACGAAATTGAGTTTCCTAATGATTGATGCATGATGATGTTGTTTGTTTGGAGCATTAGCAACTAAGGCCATATTGCTCCAGGGATATGCGGTGGTCATTCCCTGACCTTTCCGTATTTGGTGGGCACGGGCTCGAACCCCGAGCTAATACAAAAAGCGTGTGCTACGCACTGCTGCTCCTGCCCACTGATTGGTGCATATTACATGATTGTAGGTCCACTGGTTACTTCACAATAAACACATGAAAGTGTATCATTCTTTTTTGAATTTCCCTGTATTTGTCTCAAGGGTAACCGGCAGATTCTTCAGTAACTCAAATTCTTCTAGTGATGCACTAAGTTTTAATTTGAGATCGGTACACTCTTTGCATCAGGAATAAAGAAAGAGAATCAGTTGAGCTATGATTATCAACTAGATTACCCTTTGAATACATGCCACAGGCTGTGAAACTGTGAGTGGCAGAAATGGCAATAGGTGGGAATCACCTAAGGAAATTTTTGTCCGAGTCATGATATTCATGATATGAATGAAGTATTGTAACAATCTTTATTAAGGTTAGAATTAAGCTAACAAAATATTACAGAATTTAATCAATAAAATATTACAATAATTAAAAAGATAGCAAAACTTTATCTACTACTGAACTTCAACTTACAAGTTACCGATATTTAAATATTTCAACTTATAAGATACCAAAAAGAATATAACTGAGCAGAATTTGTTTTAGAAACATAAGACCTGAATTTAAAAAACAAATAACTTCATAAAATTACCAGAATTAAATTTAGAAAATTATGTAAATTAAAATTTACATGACATTTAAAGAAATTAAGGAAAAACAAAAATTTGTTTATTAAAAAATTTGTCTCAAGTCAATATTCCTTTAATCATCTTGAATATAATCCAACAAAGCTAAGTGAAGCACATCTGCTCTATGATTGATAACTGCCAATTGTTATCAGCTTGTTTGGCCTGTTTAGGATTGCTTTCACCAGAAGTTTGCAATTAAGAAGCTTTTTTTTCAGGAGTTCATCAATTTGTCTTCTTTTACAATTTCTTTGGGATCATGAACTGGATTTGGACATGAATCAGTACCTCTAATTAGTGATCACTTGTGTTTTCAACTCTGAAAAGTGTTCATGTGACTTTTCTCATCACTTCTAAGCACTTCTTTAAAGAGATTTGTCAAAGGATGCACTCTTCTACCAGCATATTTAAACATTTACCCAAAGATGGCCAATGTGTACACAAATGCTTGAAAACCTTTTTTTTTTCACCGGTGGCATACATTAATTGTACTTGTTTATATCTACCTTTCCTTTCAAAACTTCTTTCTAGATAGTAGTAGTATATGTTCAAATATTTGTCTATTTTCACATTGAAGGCATGCAGCCCACTTTTCGAGCACAACTTAAGGAAATAACAGGGACAACCTGTTACAATCAAATACTCTCCTCTTTTATTACTCTTGTTACACTAGTTTTTAGAGCCAACTAAAACAGAGCATTATCAATAATATTCCAGCAAGTTGAGCACTCCTCTGATGAGGCTAGAAGTCTTTACAGAAGCTGCTAAGTGGAACTTATTGATTTAAATTTATTGTTGTTTTTTTTTTTTTTTTTGTTTTTACTTTTGATTTAAAATTAGTAGTGTAGTATAGTGGCCTAGCATTCAGGTGCCACCAGTGGTTTTCCCACATCTGTTGCATATGTACTTTGTGATGGAATGCAGAACTACTGCAAAAGCCAGAAAAAAGTGTAGTGTATAGCTATGCAGTATTGTGTTTTGTACTGTTGTCGTGTCTCTAGCTGCTTGGCTGCAGGGCCACCAGTGGGACCCTACATCGTTGCCAGCCACCACCACTGGGAGGTGAGCCAGGCTGCTCATCATACTCTGGCTGGTCTCTGCTAGGGTCACCTGAGCTTTTTGGATGGAGACCAAGTAAAAAAAAAAAAGGGAAGAGAGTGGGGAAGATAGTACAAGTGGTGGAGTAGAAGTAGGAATCACACCAGGTCTGGGAGCCCACAGAAGCAGAGGGAAAAGAAGACATCTTGCAGAACAAGAGAGGCCTGCAAAGATACAATGGGTAGTAGTGCCCAACAGGCAAAAGGAGAGGGTGGGAGCAGGAATAAAAGTGCAAGGGTGCACAGGTGTGATTGCCATTTGGCACCACTTCCACTTGTCAGCCTGGTGGTAGTCAGTCCAGTGTAGTGAAGATTGTCTTGTTAAGTGTCAACATTATCTGTATCCCTGTGGAAGAGTTCCCAGGTAGAGAGGCCAAAGTAGTAGGTGGTTCCTGTCAGTTAGTAGGTGTGGCATTGCTTCCAGGGGGGGGCCACTCCAGGAGCAGCTAGTGGGAGTGTTCTTCTTCTTGTGAAGAGATCCTGAGCAAAGTGGATTAGGGCAATATATGCTTCTTGGCTGTCCAAGAGGTGGAATCCTGATCCTTTGGCAGTTAGGTGATGGTAGAGATAAGGGTTTTGCAAAGGTCCTCATGAGGTGGACAATCATGAAGGAGATGAGACCAGGTCTCCTGCTCCCCGCAGACACACAGGGGGTCATCCACTATTCCCAAGGATGTACTGCTGCTTCCTTTTGCCAATCTCCGCAGTGTATAGATTTCTGGCATTCCTATAAAGGTGCCAAAGGGCCTCAATCTTTGGGCTCTATGGAAGGATTTTTGCCGGTTTATTACTTCCCTGCACATCAACTACAATGATGTCCACCTGAAACAGTCAACTAACCAATACAGACAGACACTGTTACAATAATTCCCTCTAAAATATACATTTACTGCACAGTCAATACATGTACAAAGAGAGGTCTGGGCTGTCCAGCATTCAAGATATTATCTGTTATAATTTCCAGCATTCAAGATATTTGTTATATTATCCATCAATTAAGATATTATTTGCACAAAATATGATATCAAAATTAGTTATTTTCTATAATCGATGTCTTCTTTCCATTTATTGCTGAGAAAAAACTGTCAAGATATATCCCTGCCTCCTCAAAATCTAGCCAATTATGGTAGAGACACAAATAACTGTGATTTTTAACATAGATTAGGGCAGGCAACAAAGGACGTTATTTTATACTAAAACACTGACTTAAACATATGTTTACTCTCGTAGAAATGATGCCACATCCTTTTCTGTATTTATTGCTGCTACTAGCTTAAAAAAAAGTAAAATATTTTATAATATATTTGAATATGAGGCTGCATGTCAGTCTAGATCTCCCATCTAATCATTTTATTCCAAAATCTTCAAAAAAATAATCAGATGATTACACAGGCTAGCGTGTATTTTTGAACAGGAAGAAAAACAAACAAACAAAAAAAAAAAACCCATATGCTGACTAGACAGATCTTTAGATGTCGATTCTAATCTATTTTTGGTTTTCCTCCAACATATCTAGTGTTTGTGATCATGATGATCAGACTGATTATACCACTCATATGCCTATTCAGCCAACCCCTATAAATATAATTATTTACTTATTACTGTTTATATATTCAGAGTAATGTAATTGTTTGAATATATCTATGTGGATTAACTCAATACTTGAGGGAATCTGCAAGGCTCTAGGCAGGAAATTTTTATCAGCATGGTCCACACTTGTAGGTAGAAGGAATCTATTTTATAGAGATGATATTCATTTGAACAAAGGTGGTGGTGAAAGGACTTTTGTCAGTATCATTGAGGATACCTTAAGGGTTCAGGGAAACTGCTAGTTGGAGGGAAGGGTAATATAGGCCCACATTTTTCTGATGATATGGGTCAAAGTAATGCTTGTACTCACCTCAATAGTTCTTATTTTTTGCCACAACAGTCGATGTTGGCAAGATGTTCTGAGGGTAGCAACGTTTTAAATAAGTGGGAAGATGAAGCTAGGGTAACAAGTCTAAATAGCTTAAAGAGGTTGTCAGGATAATAAAGTATAGAAGAATACTATGTCTTAACTGCATCTACAGTAATGTCAAGAGTGATGTCAATAAAATGGCTGAATTCAAACTCCTAGCTAGGGCAACTAATGCTGACATAATAGGGTTAACAGAAAAATAGTGCCACCCAGAAATTGGAAATAATGAGTTCCACTATGGTATGTATAATGTATTTAGGAAAGACAGAGAAAACAGAAGGGGTGGTAAGGACATGCTTCTTATTAAAAATAGCCTGAATGTTAAAAGAGTTTTTGCTGAGTCAGAAGTTATGCCTATCCAGTTTAAATCCAGAATACAATCCGTGTGGTGTGAGCTAGTTGAAAGTAAAAGTATAATGATGGTGGGAGTAATCTACAGACCAGAAGATTGTGAAGAGAGTGTTTGTGATCATGAAGATTGTGAATGTCTTATTATGTGTGACTTCAATTTGCCCCAGTTGATTGGAATAAGTGGGAGGGAAACTTACAATGGGGAATTTTTTTTAAAAATAAAGTAGATGATTATAATTTGTTCCAGCATGTTAGAGAAAATATTAGGGGTGAGAATATTTTTGACCTCATCATTACTCACAAACCAGACAATATCACGGGGCTCAAAGTATGGAAACCATTGGCAGGTAGCAATCACATAGTTGTTAGTTGGAAGATGAAGAAAGATGTTGAAGTAGTTAGAGGTAAAGGCATGGGTTTTAATTTCAGATTAAAAGATATAAAACTATAAGAGTTTAGGGCACTATATGGCATTATTAACTGGGAAGATTGCAGAGGGAGGGTGAATGAATTTGAATTATGGAATACCTTTAAAGCAAAAATCGAATGCCATGAATGTTCAATGTATATACCATTAAGAAAATATTGCATGAGGAGGATGCTGAGATGGATGAATGCAGAACTGGCTTTGATCTGTAACAGTAACACAAATAAGGTTAGGAAGGCAAAGGTTGAGTATGAGAAAGTACTTGCTAAGAGAGCAAAGAATAGGGACAAGGAAATTTTTATGTAACACAAAGAATAAAAAGAATTGAATCAGATTGTACACTTGTGTACTGGGTGTCGGAAAGTCTTAGATAACCCAGCTGATGTTGCTGATGAACTGAATAGGTACTTCACACCAGCCTTTACTGCTGAAAGACCCTTCATGCTGAGAAGAGGCTGTGCGAGTGAGGCTGAGCCACATGAAATTAGTAATTTCAAAATTGCAGATGACTTTTTATTAGAAAAACCTTTGAGAATAAAGACAAGTAAGGATTCCAGAGTTGATGGAATATACCCGGTAATTTTGAGGAAGGCTGTCAGAGAGTGTATTGAGCCATTGGGTTAATTATGAGGGCATCTTTGGACTTGGGAGAAATTCCTTTGGACTGGAGACGTGCCAACGTATCGCCAATACATAAAGGCAGTTCTAAGACGAAGTCAGTAACTATGGTTGGTAGTTACTGACTTTGACTTCAATGGTAGGGAAAATCTTAAAGGCAATGATTAAGAGTGTAATCCAGGGACACTTAGATAGAAATGGCATTCTGAAGAACACACAACATTGTTTTGTTAAGTGAAAATTATGGTTAACTAACCTAGTAAGCTATTTTGACACATTTACTCATGAACCAGATGTAGGAACAATTTTGACATAGCTTACTTGAATTTTAGCAAAGCATATAATTCAGTCCCTCATGAGAAGTTACTGTATAAGGAAAATGTTGGGGTTGCTGGAAAGGTGCTAAGATGGATTGCTGAGTGGCTGCAGGGCAGAAAGTTGTGATTAATGGATATTCTTCAGATTGGTGTAACATCAGAGGTGGGATCCAACAAGGATTGGTTCTTGGACCACTGTTGTTTCTGATTTTCATAAACAACATTGATGTAGGGAGAGAAGGTGCTATGTCAATTGCAGAGGATGTAAAAATTGGAAAGTTGTTAATGATCAATGGCAAGCAGCACTCCTTCAGGATGACTTGAACAGGCTCCAAAAATTGTCAGAAAAGTGGCAGTTAAGTTTTAATAAAACAAAATGCAAAGCCAAAATAAATTATACACTTATTGTTGAAATGAAAACAATGGAGGAAGAAAAGGATCTGGGAGTTATAATATGAAGTTTTCTCAGTAATGTAAAGGGCAGCCAGGAAAGCCCATTGTATCCTATCAATGATCTATCGAAAGTTGGCCTGTACAGATATGGAGGTCATTGTATAAGGCAATTGTAAGACCATATTTGGAATACTGGGTTCAAGCATGGAGGTCTCATTGACAAAAGACATTGAGCCTCTTGAAAGGGTCAAAAGACAGCTCACACGTGAGATCGGCAAAAGGGCGATGATATGAGGAAAGACTCCAATTATGTGGGTTACAGAGCTGAGCACCTCACAGGTGACCTGAGTGAGCTTTATAAGGCTTTTAGAGGGGTTGGCAAAATAACTGAAGGCAGAATTTTCACTGTTATAGAGAATTCCAGAACTCAGGAGCATAAATTCAAACTATACATAAGAGTTTTAGATCAGATTGTAGGAAGGTTTCTTTTAGCCAGCGAGTTGTTGATTACTGGAACAAGTTGCCTCTGCAGGTAGTTGAGTCTCACAGTTTGAAGATTTTCAAAGGTCAACTGGATAAGGAGGGAAGTGCATAGTTTGTTGTTTCGTATCTTCTTTTTTTTTTTTTTTGCTGGTGCATCAACAAGGAAACCACAAAAATCTGTGGCTTCCTTGCACTATTTGGCTAATATTAATATCCTTGTTATTTCATAGTTCAGTTATTTGATTATATATTGTATCAGGTAAGATCCAGCGAATTACTGACATATTCATTGTTATGCCTTAAAATTGAAAAATCACTGCAACAAATTCTGCTATGTGTGCAGTTCTTTCCTAACTAAATCATGAAATGAAAACAATAGAGGAAGAAAATTTACCAGCAATGCTTTGGCTATCCTCTAGGTGACCTGGATAATGAATGGGCACCACATGTTATTTGTACCACTTGTTCAAATGGATTACGTGAGTGGTTGAACAAAAGGAAAAGTTGATGCCATTTACAATATCCATGATATGGAGGGAGCCAAAAAGACCATAATGGTGGTTGTTACTGGATTCTCAGTGAAGAATAAGCACAAGATTATTTATCTGAGCCTGGATTCCACAATGAGACAATCTCTAATGTGGCAGTTTGCCAATTCTGATACTTCCACAGCATTATTATTTAGACTCCACAGACTAGTTTCTTTAAAAGATGAAATGGAAAGTGCTGAAGATGTGATTGCTGGGGATCCAAGATGGGTTGCATGACCTCATTACAGATCTAGCCCTCCCCAGAGATAAAGCCAACTTCTTGCCTTGACACTAAAGCAGAAACACTTGGTTAAGCAGAATGTCAGCATCCCACTATCAAAAAGAAACCATTTAAGTGATGTTCTTTAAGTAAATGGTCTTCCTCTGCTACTGCCATGATATCAATGGAGTTTTTAGGGAATCATCACAAGTACACATTACATCTGAGTAGTGCCTCTTCATTGACTCTTCACAGCAAGCAAAGTATGAAAACTGTTCATACTTCGCTGTGATGATTACGTGAATATCTCTTTCACAACGGGAACTTAAAGCCATCCATCCCCATTGCCCATCATGCTATAACATGAAGACACTATTCAAAGCAATTCAGTTGAGCATTCATCAATGGAATACTTGCAGTGATCTCAAAATTACTGGTATCTTAACATTTCTGCTTCTGGCTTTTCTGACAATGGTTTTGACCAAAAACCATTGTCAGAAAAGTCAATTTGGACTGGAAAGGGCAGAAACATTTTTGGGCTTTCTTCTTACTATGACTGAATTAATCAGCCTGTGATGAGGGTTGTGTGACAAAAATATCCAGTTTTTCTTCTGCCAAAGTAGAAGAAAAAGATGAAAAAGTAGGGTGGTTTTCCCTCCAAATGGATTAAAATCCAAAGCTGTATATTTGGGTTCAGGAAGCAGTAAACATGTTAATGGGTATGCAAGGATAGTTCACAAAATACTGTTGGGGACAGCCACAGACTATTTCATCAGATGTGACTGGCTTCAAAGAAGTACATATGAGCCAGGAATGAGTAATATTGGCCTAATGAAGGGTTTTGTGAAAGCAACAAGTATGATGAATTTGAGAAGATTTCATTACTTTATTTCTAATTTACAGTAGAAATAATTAATTCCTTTAAGTGAGAAATTTCCAAAGATCAGTGCTGAAAGCGAGAGAATCTTTGGGGCCTCAAATTAAAGAGTTTTTCTGATTTGAGGCCCCACATAGGATGAAAGTGTTAAAAAATGTTAAATGCAGCAGAACTTAAACCATGAAAGGCTTTCAAATGGTGCTACAGAAACTTCTTGGGTAACCAGGTCTCCCACATACAAAGCTGAGTTCAGAAACTGCTTTATGCATGTAAAGAAATGGGATATCATGTGTCACTAAAACTTCATTTCTTGCATTTAGACTTCTTTCCTGAAAACATTGGCACAGCAAGTGACAAGCAGATGGAATGATTCCATCAAGACATTAAGTTAATGGAGAATCTCTACCAAGGTTTTGTACATTGGCAGACTACTGTTGGACGTTAATACTGTGACATTCAGGAACAAATTGTAACAAAGGAAATAATCGGCACCACATTTTTAATTTAACTTTTTTAACAATAGTGTACTGTATTATATTAACAGCATGTATAAAGTGTAATGGGTTTAAACTGTAAAAGTGATAAAAAAGTAATTATAGTCTCATGTTTTGTAACAAAATCATCTTAATTAATTTATACTGATATTATCAGCAGCTGCATTACAAAAACTACATGTGCAAAACTGATTTAGAAAAGTGTGTGTACATCTTTGATGGAAAACAAAAAGTTTCATTTCATTGATTAGTGTTATTTTCCAAAATAGATATGAAATAACCTGGTTTTAATTTAAATCAATTAAGAATTAATATGCAAAATATTTTCAGAAATTTATGAAGTCTTTTCAAAATGTACCACAAAAATACATCAAATAAGCATAGTGTGGCTCTCGTTATTTCTTTCCATATGCTTACACAAAGCATAGCAGCAATATGCTACAATAAATAAAACTTACAATGAACTTGCAGGTAAGAATAAAAGTTAGTGGTAATGAACTATAAATGCTCTTTGTTGAGGTCCAGAATAAGATACATGTGACATTCCTGCCAATGTCAACCAAATGGGATACCAAATGAAACTTGAAAAAGTCAACTAAGATGGTGTATCTTTATGCTGACTTAAAGACTGATACCAATAAAATCAACTTTACTGTAAAGAAAAAACAAAAACTTTATTAATTAACAACATAAATAGTGGAGAGCCAAAATAATAATAGACTCAATCATAAAATACTAAATAAAGTACTGATTTCTTTAAAATGATAAAAAAAAAAACTTGAAATGAAACAGAAAATAAAACTAAAAACTTACTTTAGCACCAAGCCCACCTGCTTCAGTTTTATACATGGATACTTGTATATCTCTAATTGAGGAAAGAAAAACTAATGATCAATAAATAAAACTCTACCCTCTACTGACTAATTCAATTCTAATTTAAAAATTATTACTGAAAATATACTGGAATAAAAAAAAAAGTAATTAAAGCTGAATAATTTTACTAAGAAAAATAAAACAAAACAGTTGGAGATAGTTTTAGACTCTCTGAGATAAAGTTGTTTGAAGATAATAAAGTACTTAAACCTATGTTGGTATAATTATGTTTATTTCCAAATCGGAAATATGTACATAATGGAGGCAAATGTTTCTTGGTATTTTCCTACTACTTGTTCAGTGACAGCTGTCTTTGCAATATTAGTTACAAAAGATCACTTCGGTCGCAAGGACTTGTCCAAGTGGCAAGAAAATACCAAGAAACACTTGACTCTTTTATGCACACATTTCCAATTTGGAAATAAACATAATTAGGTTTGAGTGTGTTATTATATCAAAACAATGCAGTCAACCTATGTACTATGCCACTCAAGGAATACCTTATTTCTGAGATAAGTTACCCCCCAACTTTAAAATAAGGTTAAAAACTGACAATCACAGCAAAGGCTAAATAACTGGGGAAAAAATGGGGGGGGGCCTCCAAAAAGTGATGCACAGTACACTACTAAACAGATATTAATTATTTATTTTACAAGATTAAATTAGAATCCTTTAGTCTTATCTTTTTTACTCTGTACAATAAATTTAGGAAGTGCTTCTGCAACCATTATGTAGAACCAGCTCCTATCCTTATTTTTTTAATAGTTCATTCAATTACTTGCAATTTTTCTAGATATCAATTTAAGTGATAATATTTTGAATAAATTATGACTGATTATAAAAACCATTTCTTCAGACATTTTGTCACTATAACATCATTAGAAATATGCACAATATTATCATCTTAGCATTAGAAATACACATAATGATGTAAGAAATTATTCTCATAATGCAAATCAAATACACATACTGATGCTCAAATTATTCTCATCATCAGGAAAGTGCCTATCCCATTCATCCTTGAACTTTTACAAACTCCCTACCTTGGTCACTCTTGCAAGCAACTTCATAAGGTCTAGTCTACTGTTCTTCCCTAAGAATAATTTATAATTGAATCAGATTGTTTATGATTGGTTATGATTACTGGATAAGATTCAATCTGACATGAAATTTTTTATGCAGTGTAGACAGGTGGCAAGGAAGGCACATAGAATTCTGTCTAATTTACACATCCTTTTCTGAGAGAATATGGTCATTATCCCTCTTTACAATACAATGGGTTAGACCAGTAGTTCTCAAGTGTAGGGTCATGATCCCTAAGGGGGGGGGGGGTCAAGACAATCTTTGTCACAGACAGTCTTTGTAAATTCAAAAATTATTTTCTTCATTCCCTCAATCCTTGACTACACTGTAGTGGAATAGTCAATCCAATGATTATGCAACGTAAACATTAAGGTGAACATCTGAAAAGATATCTGGAAAAGTTTTTTTACTTAGAATTTATCTGTGTGCAACTATAAAAATTCTAAGAGACACTATATATTTTCACACTGTGTATATCCATGCAGCCAGTCCTTAGTAGTAGTCGTGCTTTTCGCCTTGGTAAGTAAACATATCCAATTTTATTGTAAGTGAATTTCCTAGTAGTTTTTCACACTACTTATCTTTGTGCACTTGTATTTTCTAGTTTTGTGTCAATTAAATGCAATTCGAGAAACAAACTGATAGATGTTGATAGCAAATTACGTTGTGTTCTAAGTAATTTGTGTCCCAGAATCAACTAGTTGTGTTTATAAGATAAATAAAATTCTTTGACTTATATATTTACAATTTAAAATAAAATATATGTTATTCCAATGTAATAAATAACAAATAGATATGTCTCAGTAATGAAAAACATCTCAAATTGTGTGTATTTGCATTAAAAATGTTAATAAAGTAATTTCAGTGGTAAAATTTTAGCTAATTATTATAAATTTCCATTTTTGCAGAAATCCATTTTTTACATTACAAAAAATCATGGGGAGGGGGAAGTTGCGGTGACAGTTCTGTATGAGAACTACCAGGTTTGGAATATATTTGGAATACTGTATTGTATCAAGGTCTAGAGGCCACACTTAAATAAAAGACAGAACTTCTGGAGAGAGTTCAGAGAAGGGCAACCATATTGGAGACAAGTGCAAAGCAATGCACATATAAAGAATCGCTTAGAAGGTGAGAACTGCAAATAACAGTTCATGTGTATTCCTAATGCAAAGCTTGACAATTAGACATGTAAGGGAAGTTCTAGCTGAGATGTATAAGGCACCAAAAGAAGTGAGTAAAATGAATGAGAAAGGTCTGTTCTCCCTTGTGGGTGAGACATGAACTAGGGGTCACAAATATAAAATTTCAGGAAATAAAAGACTAGATCACATGAAGTTAACCTATGGGAAGCAGTTCGTTGAACACTTAAAGTTGCCACCCAACATGGTGGAGGAAGTAAGTCTAGCTAAGTTTAAAGCAGAATTGGATGTTTACATTGTGGGAATGGCATGAAGGCTGTTTCATTTTAATTATTATTTTATTTATTTATTTTTGGCTGATGCAAAAAAAAAAAAAAAAAGCAAAAAACCAGTTCATTTTGATGCATTAATTGTCTTTACTAATACTAACTGAGCTCTCTGTTCCTTACCTCACTCACCAGTGAGAATATTCTACCCTCATTCATTTTATTAATCCCTAAGGTGTCTAATTGCTAAGCTCTATAGACTATATTTTCTAAGCTGTTCTTCACCAAACTAGTTGCTTTCCTTGACCTTCTTAACTTCTGATTGTTGTTGGAAATATTTTTTTTTGAGATTATGTGATGAAAGTTGTTTATACTGTATGACTGCCGAATTGCAGCTTGAAATCTCAAATTTAAAATTTCATCAATAGCAAAAAGTAAATTCTCCACACACACCTGAAAAGTGTGTGTGGAGAAAAAACTCATTAAATGTATTAACATTTAATGAGTTTTTGATGAAATGTTCAAATAGATACAAACACAAAAATATGTTTTTCTTTCACCACAAATTAAATCAGCACAAAATTAAAATAATCAACTATTTTAGTGGCACACAAGGGAATAACTAAGGCAAAACTGACTAGATGGCTTATGACATACCATGGAATGGCCAACTACATATGAAAGTATTCTTTTGACCAACTGCAAAGAGATGCAGCATTTTCCTGACCAATGGCTGTGCAGGATGGTATTCTTTTGAGCAAAGGGTTGCACGAGGACAGTCCTTTTGATGGCTTTTTAAAAGGAATGACATATAATTTTTCAATTTTAATTTCCTTTTAGTACCAGTGTGATATTTAAAAAAAAAGGAAGAAAATCAGCATTTTAAAGTGTACAATTCATTTAGGCCTTGATGAACTCATTACTTTCATTACTATCTACTTTTATATTATCAAACTTTGACATTAAAAACTTATAATACCTTCATCAACACTGTTAATAAGTAGAAATAATAAAGATTGGATTGATCTATGCAGAGAAATACCCCCTTTTTTGTATCCAGTTCATGTGCAACAGCCTCAGATTGCTCATCAGATTAGTTACAGTATAATTATTTCTCACAATACTGTTTCTGTCTGGATGATTCTGCACTACATCACTCACAACATAGTCCATAATCTCCCTCTTGCAGTGGACATATATGTTGAAAAATGGCTTTAATCTCATTTTAATCTTAGAACAACCATCATGGATTGGTTATTATAACTCCTCTCTTGCTGCATCCTTTAATAAAACTATAGTGGAGCATCGATAATCTGAACTAATTGGGACCAGGGATAGTTTGGACTTCCAATCTGTCCGGATTTTCGAACTTATCAAAAATACTGTTCTTGAGACTCAAAAAAAAAAAAAAAAAAGGTTTATTTAATAAGTTTAGAAATAAAAACACTAAGTTGCACTTAGTGTTTTCATTCATAGGTAACAAAACAAATGGGACTTTCAGCCACAATAACATAATCTAAAGGCCTTTAACGAAAATAATTACTTATTTTTTGCTGCACCATTTTCAAACTTTGTTTCTTTGCTGCTAGACCTTTCTCTCTCTCTCTTTTTAGTAAGAGTAGTTGAGAGTTGGATAGCATTCGGTTTGCTGGTTGTTTGTTGTTTCTATTATCATTTAATTTTGTTATTGGTAATGTAATAAAAGTGCAAATTTGTGCTTTATAGCTTTATATTTATATTTATGCGGATAATATTCCTCCGATTTTCACTTATTAGAATTGCCATTTAATAGAATCAAAATTCAATTCACAAATGTGATCACAATAATTGCCGCTTACTGTAATTATTTTATGGCACCAGCATAAAAAAAAAATAATAATAATAAAAATAAATAAATAAAATAAATGCTGGCTCGTTTGGATTACTGCCGTTCAGATTTTTGATGCTCTACTGTAGCTAGACATTATCAGCTTCTTCCTTATTCATTTTTAAAATGATAATTTCTGTATATTAATCATTTGTTAGGACCTGCCCTACACCAAGTGTGGGTACCCAAATTCATTTAATAATGAGATTTAAATTTGTAATGAGAGACAGGTATAATACTACAGGTATGTTACTTAAGGAAATAAATGCCATGATAATAGCTGGATATTTTTATCAAGACTACAAAATAATACAAAGATAAAAGCAGTTAACTGACAGTAAGTGAGAATTAGATTGAAAACACCACACAAATACAATGAATATAACTGGATTTATAACAAATGCATATCTGTTTTTATTATTCTGCTAATTATAGAAAATGGTTCCTACAAGACCACTGTGGGAAAAATCATTTTGGATGAAATATCACTGTATTTTGTGAGAAGTAATATGTCCCAACCTACATTTTATAACAACCACATATAAATTGTGATAAATTTATATTTCAGATTCATATATCTGCTTCCTTTTACTAAGGATGTCACAGTAAAAAGAAGCTGATATATGAATCCCAAAATCCCTTTATATTTTGACATTCATTTTTATTCACAAATGGATTCTCTGTAACATCAAGTTCAACTTGTTACCAGTATACTAAGAAATCTCTTTTTTAATGACTGGTCCTTGATAAGTCCATGGCATGTATGAATTGTATCTAGTGGCACCAGAATCTGTGCCACACACACAAGGGAAAGTTGAATAATCTTTATTTCACTCTTCTGAGTATGTGTGTACCAAAATAAAAAAAAAAAAAATTGGCATATAAATAGCCTTTGTAGCTAATGCACCAAACTAAGACCATAAACCTAAACTTAAAACCAAAATTAATGGTGCATTTATTTCATGTTTCATTCTTATTTACTACTTTTTTTCTGTACACTACCATATGTCAATTTTTCTTAAATTTAGTTTTAAACGATTCCCTGAGATCATTAGGTTCAATTCAAGTTTTACCCATTAATGACTTCATGTAATTTTTCACGAATTTCAAAATCCAAGAAATAAACTTTCTAAAAACAAATAAAATTGTTTCAAAACAGATAGTTGAAATTCATTTGCAAAAAATAGTTTAAAAATCAGTAAATAAATCAGCAAAACAAAAAACGCACGATATATCACAAGTTCCATTTAAATTAATCTGTAAGAGAAAGAATGTATGCATGTAAGAGAAAGGCTTAAAAATTACAATATTGCTTCCTTTCCTTTTTTTAAAAGCAAGTTAAGTTTTTTTTTAGTACTTCCGCTAAGGTCAATCTATCCAAATGTAAAGTCAAAATGATATAACAAAGCTTATATCTCAATATCACCATGGAAAAGTGTTTTTTAGAGTAGTCATATTTAGCAGCTACATGAGCTTGAACCATGGTCAACTCAAACTCAGATATATTAGGCCTAAATAACAGCTTACAAGATCTTCAAGAATCTCTGCAGTTGCAGAGAATTTAGCACAGACAAAGTCAGTAATTTTTTAAGGAAGATGGAAGATTAGACATGGATATATCTGCAATAGAATAAGTAAAGCATGAAGTGACAGACATGAATTAATAAAAGACACTAACATTAAATTTGTCTATTGGTTGTCTTTTTTGTCTTCCTGCACTTTAACTGTTTGTAACTAAAATTTCTATTTTAACCTATGCAATTGAGAAATGGTAAGAAATAAAAGAACTGATAAAAAATTAATTCACTTGGAGTGAACTGATTAGAATTTTCAGAAATAACAGTATAAAAAATTAAATGAAACCAATGGATGGAAGCAATGATAAGTTCAATGAAGCAATAAGAAAAAAAAATGCAACTGGCGTAACAGATATCCAAATCAAAAGTAAGTGGATCAAATTTAAGATAGTAGAGGTATACAGAAAGGACAGAAGGCAGATATTTGAAGCAAAAATGAATGATACCTGGCCTGGAAGTAGACCAAGAGGAAGGTGGACTGATAAGGGGGGGGGAGGTCAAGCAAACATTACAAGATAGAAAGTTTATTCTGGCTAAAGATTCAACAAGAAATAGGATATCAAGGAGGAAAATAGTGAATAGTTCTGCTTTGTTCTTTTGTTGGATTTAGGGCACATAAGGAACTCACACCACATGCCATTGTGTATTATGTCTGTATACATGTGCATTCATGGAACAATTTGCATGTGGTTCCCTCCATCACTCATGGGGGGGACGCTACTTCCTCTGCTCAAGATCAGCCTAACTATAGTTTCGACTGAAGAAGACTTAAGAAATTCTTCCAGTCATCGACAGGAACTGAACCCAGACCTCTCCACACAAGTAACAATGGTGAAACCCCCATACTGTCATGGAAGACTTAGTAAATGGAAAAGTGACAGTCCAGAAAGAATGATTCATACCACCACAGTGACTAGTATATCCACTATTTACAACAGATTTTGATGGTAATGATTACAATTAATCTTGAGATTATTGTTATTTTTTGGTTTTTAGGAGCATTAGCAACTAAGGCTATATTGCTCCGGGGATATGCGGTGGTCATTCCCCGACCTTTCTGCATCCTCAGTATTTGGTGATCACAGGCTCGAACCCCCGACTACGCACTGCTGCTCCTGCCCATTAAACTTGGGCATATGAGTTGCTAAGGTAGAGTATAGCAGCCTTTGGTGTTTAGAAATCAAACACAAAGTTGAACAACTCTGTTCTAAAAGACCATTGAGAAAATATGGTGAAGCCAAGAAAAACAATTGACAAATAATTCCTATAATTATTTATTACAATGTTTAAATCACTATACCTCATTTTCTCAGGATCAAGGAATGCAGTATTCAGCTGATTACCAGCTTCAGTTTTTAGTTGGTCAATGGTTTCTGCTATTTTGGAATGATCATGTCTTCTATATGATGCTAAATCCTCACTTTCTAACCATGAAAGATGCATCATGGAACGAGCACCTTTCAGATCTTCCATTTGTAATGAGTCCATTAATTTGGTAATCAGAGAAAGGTACTAAATAAAAATATAGATATGAAAACAACACTTGCATTAAGTACATAAGATACATTAAAATTTCATAAATTATATCTAATTAAGCATAATCAAACTCCCAACTACTGATTAAATTAAGAGTTACAAATGAGGCTAAATTTGTTGGTTTTTTTAAAAATATTATTTAATACAAAAAATTATCCTACCCAAATATAAAAAAGCTGTACTAAGTAAGGATTCTTAACTGCCTTACTGTGCTTCTTTACACCACCTTTTCAGGTACTATAGTTATCCATTTGGCACATTCATCTTGGCAAAATTCACCAAAGCAATCATGTTATTATAGTTAAGGGTCTAATGATCTTTCCCCTTGCTGGCTGAAAGTCATTTGATCATATGATTCACTTTGTTCTTGTGATTCAGAGTCTCTTTCCCCTCTATTTTCAATTCCTTTTGAAACAGAAAAGCATCTGTTGAAATGTAGGTTTTGTTTCCTTTAATGAGTGTGATAAGCAGTTTTTTTTCCCATATTTAGTTAGTTTTTTTTTTACAACAGAACAACAGCCAACAGAATTCAAAAGGTTCATTTCCATCCAGATGCAAGTTGGTTTGGCTTTCCTTTCAGATAGATGTCCAGTTGTCTATTCTGGCATTTTTACATATTTGGAGAAACTTATTCTGATATGGTTCATATTATATATTTTAGTAAAATCAACCTGTATATTACTCTATTATGCAACACTGCAATTTAAATGAATATTTTAAGTGACCTGCCTAGTAAGACATTTTACTATATTTAAAATGAAACAACTTGCATTAGGCTGGGAACAGAATTTCCAATTTTTTTTGGCTGTTTATTATTTAAAAAAAAAAAAAAAACTAAATTTTGTGGAGAATGCATATCACAAATATCAAGGAAAATAAAGCTGTACATTTCAACAGCTATTTCTGTTTCACCAGCAGTTAAAGGACAGAGGTAGACAGAATAGGACATCAGCAATTAAAAGGGCAGAGGCGGGCAGAACAGAACAACAAAAACAGAATTAAATGTAGAAATAGATGACCATGACAACACAGTTATATGGCTGGTAACCTTAAGGGTGGCACATTCATCCAACTAACAAAGTCATAACCACAGTAGAAGAAATATCTATAAATTCATGCTTTGGGTGGCTATTAACAGCTTTTTTGCACCTATCACTATGAGCATTAACTAAATAATAAAGCCACAATCCTGGTGCTTTGCGCGAGTGCTCTCTCTCTCTCTATATCAAAAATTCCAAAAGTGCACCTATTTTCAATTTATTTTAAAATAAAAGTGAGAGACAATATTCCCCATCTATGATAACATAGATAAATAAGCATTTGACTCAGTCCCACATGAGTTGTTATTTTATAAGCTGGACCAGGTTGGAATCACAGGGAAAATCCTTAGATGGATAGCAGGGTGGCTTCATGGCAGGAGGCAGAGGGTTGTGATAAATGGTTATTCCTCAGATTGGGTTGATGTAAGAAGTGGAGTCCCCCAAGGATCAGTATTAGGACCACTGTTGTTTTTGATTTTCATAAATGACATCGATGAAGGGATAGAGGATGTGATGTCTAAATTTGCAGATGATGTAAAGATTGGTAGAGTAGTTAATGATTGCCGCCAAGCAGAAAAATGGCAGCTATGCTTTAATCCAGCAAAGTGTAAAGTATTGCACCTGGGGAACAGTAACCCCAAAATCACTTAAACACTTGGCAGCGTTGAACTAAAGCAGGTAGTGGAGGAAAGGGATTTGGGTATTACGATACTGTCAAATATGAAGTTCTCTGAGCATTGTAGACTGGTTGCAAGGAGGGCCCCCCCCATGGTGTCCAATCAATGATTTATTGAACAATCACTAGTAGAAATAAGGACATCATAATTCCATTATATAAAGCTATTGTTAGAGCACACTTCGAATACTGTGTTCAAGTATGGAGACTGCACCTAAAGAAAGACATTGTTCTTCTTGAAAGAGTCCAAAGACAGGTAACTCACCTGGTGAGATCGGCAAAAGGGTGTCTATATGAAGAAAGATTCCGAACATGTGGGTTCGGAATCTTTCTTCATATCCTTTCTTCTCTGCATTCCATGCAGAGCTTGGAAATTAGGCACCTTAGAGGAGACTTGATTGAGGTGTTTAAGGCTCTGAGAGGCATAAGCAAAATGAATAAGGACAAAATTTTCATGGTTATAAATGATTCTACAACTAGGGGGGCATACTTTCAAGAAATAGGGGGAGTTGTTTAGACTGGATTGCGGAAGTTTTATTTTAGCCAGCGAGTTATAAATTACTGGAATAAGTTGTTGTTATTTTGGTTTTTGGGAGCATTAGCAACTAAGGCCATATTGCTCCGGGGATATGCGGTGGTCATTCCCTGACCTTTCCGCATCCTCGGTATTTGATGGTCACAGGCTCGAACCCCGGTCTAATCAAGAAGCGTGTACTACGCACTGCTGCTCCTGCCCACCTGGCTACGGAGGCGCTGGAATAAGTTACCTACATGAGTAGTTACCTAATTACCTAAGGGAGGAGGGAAATGCATTGGTTGTCCATTTCCTTTTCTCTTATTATTAATTTGTTTTTATTCTTATTATTTTATTTTAATTTTTTGTTATTTTATTTTATTTATTTATTATTTTTTTCTTTTTTTGGCTGGTGCATAAGCCATAGGCTTCCTTTCACCATGTGGCCATTACTAATACTAATACTAAATAATTCACATACTGCCTGACGTCACATTCTTATATATATAATTTCATTCACATATATAATGACAGGAAAGATAGAAAAGCCTGTAAAGTGATATAACTGAATGTTAACCGCTAAAGCCATTAAATATAGGAAGATGGGAAGGAGCAGCAGTGCTCCTTCCCATCTTCCCGGTCTAATCAAGTGCGTAGCACACGCTTCTTGATTAGACCGGGGTTCAAGCCCGTCACCACCAAATACGGAGGATGCGGAAAGGTCAGGGAATGACCACTGCATATCCTGGAGCAATATGGCCTTAGTTGCTAATGCTCCTAAAAACCAAATAAACAAACAACATATAGGAAGTACTTGTAGTTTAATTAATTTGTCACCACGTTATTGTGTACATACCATAGTCTGTGATACCTCGAAATTTCTTATAAATTTCACTGAAGCCTTAATGTTACTTTCAATTATTTAAATATTTTCAAGAATAATTTAAAAAAGCTAAAATACTTTCAGATGTTTTAATACACTTCTTAGTATTATTAATGAAATTAATACAAGTTTTCTATTTTAGGAGCAAAATGTGTAAAAATAAATAAATACAAATATCTGGAAATATGCTGCAAATCTGCTTATCATTTTACATTATTTTTTTAACAGAGCTCAAAATGTAGAGCCTAAATTTTTAAGGCAATTCATAAAAAAAAAAAAAAATCAATTTGATTATTTGATTAATGATATATTTGAACTACTTCAAGAATGCAATAAAAACTTTAATCTCAAATTAGCTCTTGCTGATGGCAAAAATACAGACATAACTGATTTAGAACTGTTAGTAATGTTTATCCAGACATATTGATACTAATATTTATTCCACTCCAGTAGAAACGTTGCACAATTCATGTGAGAACTCAGAAAGATCACTGCTAAATATTTTGTTGCATTTTGTATTTTATTAACCCTGCCAAAAACTTTCATAGGAGGAGAAGGTAGTTTCCTGTAAGTTAAACTTAATAAAAACATGTCTTCAATCAAATGTCATGAGTAAGATTAGAAGGCTTAGTAATATTGTTAATTGTACATGCATTTGCTCAAGAAATGGATGTGGGCACTCTAATCAAAAAAAAATTGCTAATATCAAGGTTTGAAGAATTAAATTAATTACCACTAGCAATTTTATAGGTAAGTTAACTTTTAACTCCATGTATAATATCAAAATATATCAAATATCAATATATCAAAAATATCAATTTTTGATATTTTTTTCTTTCTAGAAACAATGGTATCTGAAATGACAATAAACATGCACATTTCAGAGCAGAACACACTTCAGAGATAAATATTTTTTATAATTTTTTGTTGAAATTATTAATAATAAATGCAAATATATCATCATTTACTATATTTTGGTTTTAACCTTTAATCAAAAAAAAAAAAAAAAAAAATTAAAACACATTTTCTGTGGACAACCCACTGATTGCCTTTCCTATTATGGCTATATTCATTACTCAGATTCCTGCCAATAACAAAAAAAAAACTATAGGAAGGAATTCTAGCAAAAGTGTCTTAAAGGGGGATGATGAAATATCTGTAACCAGTGCTGCATATAAAGCAAGAATATGACAATCGAATAATATTGAAGAAGCTTTTTAATGCTAGCTATGGACAGCTTGATGTACTTTAAATGCAATTTCCTGTTACATTCATTTTTTTTTTTTTTTAGGAGCATTAGCAACTAAGGCCATATAGCTCCGGGATATGCGGTGATCATTATCCGCATCCTCCATATTTGGTGGTGACGGGCTCGAACCCCGGTCTAATCAAGAAGCGTGTGTGTAATGCACTGTGCTCCTTCCCACCTGGCTACGGAGGCGCCTTACAATCATTTTATGGATATCCTTAAGTTTTGAGGTTGAAATGACAATAGAAAGATAAGAAAAACTAAATTTCAAGAACTTACCTCCCAACTGCTTAAGGTGTTAAGGAATAAGATTAATTAAAAACAGATGTATTAAAAACTGATTAAAATGAAATTGCATAGAGGAAAGTGCACCTTACTCAATGCTTGTCATATAGGGTTTCCTTTATAAAATCGCTGTTGAACCAAGAGTTTGAACAAGGAACTCTTTTGAGTAATCACCAGTTGATTCATGGTAAGGAAGAAAGGAGATTTATTTTATTATTTTTTTTTTTAATGTGCATTTCTAGTTCCCGTGGTGCAATTTGATCATGCACATTGGAAATTTGATGTTATTCAGATTCCATGCTAGCAAAAAAATTTGTGGGGAATTCAGCATTACGAACTGAAAACTGTGTATGTTTGAACCATTCTATTGCAAGTGCTTCAAAAGTTTTTGGCTGAGTTTCAGCTGTACGGTATTGTGTATGTAAGCTGGCTTGGTGATAACAGGCTCTGCTATTAGATATGTTTGAGGCACTATATTTAACTGTAGTGTGCTGCCAGTGTATATACATTACATTCTTGTTGATAGTGAATTTAATATACTATGTTATTGATGTCTGAAATATTATATTTGAAAGTATCTTTATAGTTGTTAAAGCATGTACCGATTTTATTCGGAAAATGCATTTTTGAGTTTTTGTTTGTAAATGACTGTTTTATTGTAGGGTTACTTTCTGATTTTTTTCTTGCTTTGTATATGGTATTTTGAATGGGACTATGTGGATATCTCCTTTTTAAGAAGGCCTTAGTTAAGTACACCTAATTCTGTTTTTACATGATAGATACGTTCCTGAAAAATACGTGTAAAAAAAGACATTGTATTTATGGAAGAAAAGAAGATTGGTTCCGGATCTAAAAAAATCAGTAAAAAAAAAAAAAAAAAAAAACACATAAAAATATTTGTTTTAAGCTTATTATTTTATTTCAACAAAATACACATGTAATAATATGTAATGAAAATGTATTAAAGTAAATTTGTATGCATATAAAATGAAAAAAATTCTTCATGAACAAAAAAAATCTGTTTTACACATAACAAGATTTTATTCATTTTCACTTTCTGATAATAAACGGCGTATATGTTTGTATATGACTGGAATATCACTGATATCACTAGAAATGTTGTGGATATCGTCTTCTTCCTCTATTAATGAAATTCTTTCTGTGATCTCTTGAGCAAAATCAGCATGAGTCTCCTCTGGTGCTGATGTTTCAACAGTTTGATGTTTCACCAAACGAATTCAGTTATTAATCGTGATTTTCGTGTTTTGGTTAGGCTGTTATATAATTCTCTGTAAGAGGCTGTCAACAACTTCAGTTCACATTGAAATTTCCCAGCGCGTTCCTCATTAGGGTCATGTTTAACAAAATGATTACCTAATTTTCTGGCCAGTTCCAGACCTTTTATTAAATTTATTAAATTAAATTATTAAATCTGCATTTAGAACAGGATCATTTTCTTCATTATCACTAGGTTCTGTGGGATAAGGAGTCCCAAGGACAACCTCTAATATTTCATCTTCGCTTAGGGCTTTGGCGGTTAACAATTCATCAATATCTTCAAACGATAGATCATCGAATCCTTCTCCACCAATTTTGTGTGCCATTGTAATGATGTTGGGAAATTCGGTCGTATTAGGGATGATGGGATCTTTGCTTTTTACACTTTGTGGCCAAACCGCTTTCAAACACACATTTAAAGTTGCTGGTTTTAATTCAGTTAATGCTAATCCAACTTGATTGATACAATCCATAATTGAGAATTTCTTCCACACATCAATGACTGTTAGTGTTTCATCATTCAGTTTGTCCAAAACGTGTTGGAATGTTCGTTTTATGCAGTATGTTTTAATTGTCGCAATTATACCTTGGTCTAGGGGTTGTATCAAAGATGTAGTATTAGGTGGCAGAAATAAAATTTGTACGTTTGGGTGTTCCAAGACAGGATGGCTGGGTGCATTGTCAAGAATCAGAAGAACTTTAAATTCGAGACCTTTCAAATTCATATAATGTCTGACTTCTGGGACGAAACATTTGTTGAACCATTCTGTAAAGATAGTAGTGGTCACCCAGGCCTTCTTGTTTGCCATCCAGTGAACAGGCAGTTTATTGATATCTACACCTTTCACTGAACGTGGGTTTAGGGCTCGATTTACCAGCAGTGGTTTCAACATACGATCTCCTGAAGCTTTGGAGGAAAATAATAAGGTCACACGATCCTTAGCTACTTTAAAACCACCAGCAGTTTTCTGCGATTTGGCTACATATGTTCTGTTTGGTATTTGTTTCCAGAAGAAACCAGTTTCATCTGCATTCCACACTTGATCAGGAGTGTATCCTCCATCTTCAGTAATTTTTGCAAGTTCCTACTTTAGCAGCCAATTCATCTGCAGATGCAGTTTCACCTTTAATTTTTATATTATGAAGAGCATTCCTTTTAAGAAACCCTGTCATCCAACCTGTACTCGCAGAAAATTCATACTTTCTGTATAACTGAGATGAAGTGCTTGGCTCCTTTTCTTTAATCTATCTGTAAATTCTTAGTGCTGTTTGCTTGATGGAATTTCCATTTACTGGTACTCTTTTTTTGTGACTGATCTTCTATCCATATTACCAGAGCCTTTTCCATTTTTTCCTTGACAATATCTCTTGTATATGATGATGAATTAACACTTACTTTTGTTCCAGAACATACCGACTTCCTAATTGAAGCTTCATTTTTCTTAATAGTTCTTACGGTAGCTTCATGTACACCAAAATGCTTTCCTACAGATGTAGCCCCTTGTCCAGTTGCAAGACAATCTAAAATTTGAATTTTAAGTTCCACAGAAATCGCTTTCCTTTTCATTTTGGCAATAGGCGAATCATTCAACATTATATAAAGGCTACTATAAAATATCTCAGTTATAATTAATAAAAAAAGGTATGAAAAATTTGTAAACTTACAATTTATTGACTATCGGCAAAATTAATAAATTTATATGTGCACAAATTTCACTAAAGATTCTTTCACTTTGAAATAGAGCTTACTACTAAATGTCTTCCGAAGATACAATGCACGAATACCGTAGATGTGCACCAAATTCAATAAAAAACATTGATGATTCATAGATACCTAGATGTACACATTGGTAAACAAAAGCAAGCGTTTCGAAATGCACACACTATCTGTTATCCAATCTATTGGTGCGTGTAAGATAGAAATGATACTAATATGCCACAAATAAAAAATTTTCTTAGAATTTAGGCAAAAAACGCGCAAAAAGAGAATAAAATGTTTATTTTGAATTCGTGTTAAATTAAATTTGTGTAAAAAAAGTTCGTGCAAAAACAGAATTAGGTGTATTACAATTCTGTTTGTAAGTCATTCTGATAATGAAAGTATATTATTGAACTGTAGATCTGTATAAATGAAACAGATTTTTTAACACTGTATGGGTGATGTGAATAAAAATGCAAAAATTTCCCAGTATGTGTATTTTTCTGGTAAATATAAGTTTTAATTGGTCATTATGCTTAAAAATCTTTAGGTTCAAGAAATTTATGCTATTGCTTTGTTCAAATTCAAGTGTATATTTTAACCTCTGATGAACATTATTAAATTTTGGATTTTTGTGAAATTTTAAAAGGCCCAAATATAAAATTTCACAAAAATCCATCCACTGGGAGTCCCTCTGCTACATGTGGACAGATATATGTGGAGAAGACAACAGGTGCATATGCATATATATGCGAACACATCTAAAGATGTATCCTGTACATGCAACAATGATAAATGAATATAAAAAAGAGAAAAAAAAAATCAAGTACCAAGTTTCAAATGCAAGGACTTCCATTTTGTATATTGGCTGATGAGTATCCATTGTGCTAATGGCTGCAGCAGAAAGAGTAAAATATATTTAAGTACTTAAAGTTCTCTATGTTATGCAAACAGATTTTTCTAGGAAATTGTTGGTTATCTAAAGGTAAGAAGAAAACTGCATCCATTATTTTTACCTGTTCACTTAATTCCAGTACACTCCACGACACCAGAGTAAGAAGCACCACTAAGTACATTTTAGAAGTGAAACCTACATTTTCATTCCAAGGTTAGCTTATTCTGAAGGAGTCAGACCTCCCTTGCTATTTATGGAAAAATATAAAATATTATTTTACATGATAAGTAAAAGGGAAAGGAAGCAGAAATTGGAACTATACAGAGTGTGAACAAAAAGTTATGGGTTAAACTAATATTTGATAAACGATGAATCTTGCCAACTCTTCAGGTGGATCTCCTTTTGAAGTAGTCTCATTGACCTATACACCCATTCCAGTGCTTCTGCAACTCGCAGAAACATCCCTGATAGGCCTTCTTCTGGAATTTCTGTTTCTTCCTGTGTCACATTCTGAACAATTCCCTAAGCTGTTGCAAATTTGTGGCCTTCCATAGCACTGTTTTGTAGTACAGGAATACCTCGCATAGCGCGGTTAATTTGTGCCAAAAAAATACTGCACTATGCAAAACCGCGCTGATCGAGGTATTATTAGTATGTATTTTAATGAATGTGTTCCGACAATTTGATTATATGGGTCGAGTTGCAAAAACAGATAGGTGTTTGTTTACTATAAATTGATGCACACGATATTCTTGCAAAAAAAGAAACTAAAATGATAAAAATGAAAAATACTAGTAAATACAGTACAAATGATTTTTATTGCAGTATGTACATACCAAAAGAATATAAGTGAAGTATGTACTGTATTTTTATTTTGAAAAATAACCGATCTTAGTTTGCACAGTTTTTTTCTTATTTTTATCTGCATACATCTCTTTATAACATCGAATGTCATTTTGCAATGCCTGCCTTTATTATACCATGTTCATATCAAACGTGGTTTCATACCATGTTCATATCAAACATGGTATGAAACCACGTTCGATGTTTGGATCTAGAAGAACACTCGGCGCCATTACATTTCTTCTTTCCACTCATATCTGCATATAAAGGTGTAACGTTTTTAAAAATTAATCATTAATAAAAATACACAGCGAAAAATATTTGTACAGGTTATGCACAATCAACGACTTCACCGCTCAGAATCTAGAGTGTTTACTAATATATGAATGCTAGCAGAGTCTGTATATAATGGGAGTTGCGACAACAGTCAGCATGGCCTTGAATCCATAATGCATTGGCCTATATGCTGGCATTATAATACATATCAAATGTATTGGTGCTTAACGCAGTTAATTTTTTTTCAATTTGTAAACCGCGTTATAGCGAAACCCATGCTGTTCGAAACGCGCTATGTGAGGTATTCCTGTATTCTAGGTGAACTGTTTGATCATAAATGAAAAATTTATAATGAACAATGCCTTGTTAATCAAAAAATACAATAAGCATGATCTTCATTTTTGATCAATATTGTCTTGCTTTTTTTTTTTTTGAGCTTGGAGAAGATGGAGTCTTCTGCTGATAGTACCTTGACTAGGCCTTTGTTTCTAAGTCATAGCCACACACTCACAATTCTTCATCAACCATGACAGAAGATGGCATGGTTATACTATGTTCTATCGTTACTGGTGTGAGTCGTCAGCAGCAGCACATTGACAAAGACTCTGACATGCAAGAACTCACTCATCTGTAATCATTGGTGAGGATGTGAGGCACAAACTTGGTTGAAAGATTGCATTTCCAAATCTTTTGTTAAAATTGCTTGTCATATCACATAATACCAATTTCATTAGCTATTCTGCAGATAGTTAAATATCAATCACTCCAGGCCTTATCACAAACATAAGCAACTAAATTTTTGATTTTTGAAAGTGAGGGGTGAGCAAAGCAAGGATCATCTTTGACAAAACAGCCCTCTGTCAACTTTCAAACACTGAAAAGTTTCTGAATAGCATGTAGTATCTTTTTTCAAAAGCTGTTTTTAATGTTTTGCGGTTTACGTTGCACTTTTCCTTAATCTGAAACAAAATTTGATGTAGATTTGCTGCTCAGTAAAATCACTCACTTTAAAATGTGACAAAACACAATTTAAAACATTCGACACACTAATTCAGATCGAGTGCAGATAAATAGGCGATTCGTACATTATCATGTTTAGATAAGTCACCAAACCTGTTGTGACAAAGGCTACAATTTCAAGATAAAAAGTCAGCCCTTGAACTTTTTGATTATACCTCACAGACATTGACATCACATCTGGATAATGCAAGTCAAAATCTGCAAAAAGAACTATCTTCAAGTTGATGCATTCTTTTATGCCATTTAATTCTCAACTAAATTTTATCTTTCAATTTTAATTCTTTTATACAATTTAATTCTCAAATAAAATTTTACATCTTTCAATTTCTGCTCACGTTCTCCTTCCCCATCATCACTTCCATGTACACATAAAATTATTATTATAAATCAACAGGGATTACCTTTATTTTAGATATAGGAATTTAGATATTCATGAACCTCAAAGATCTCCATATCAAGGTGGATATGAAGTTATATTCACTGGATGTGACTTCACTATACACTAATGTAAATGTGCCTTACACCTTAGATAGTCTGGGCCTACCTAAATAATTAGGATTCTGGGCCTACCCAGAATCCTAATTATCACAGATCATTTGACCATAAACAATATTCTTCAGGTTTTTAATAACATCCATCAGAGATTAAAATTTGAATTAGAAATTTAAGCAGAAACCCACTCCATAAACTTCCTTAATTTTACCATACACAGAT
Source organism: Mastigoproctus giganteus (assembly GCF_048544385.1). Classification (NCBI taxonomy): domain Eukaryota; kingdom Metazoa; phylum Arthropoda; class Arachnida; order Uropygi; family Thelyphonidae; genus Mastigoproctus; species Mastigoproctus giganteus. The sequence continues at coordinate 123,668,687 of NC_143584.1, read as the reverse complement.
TAGGACAAAAACTAAATTTTAGCATATATAGAAAACCCACTAATAAGGGGATGCTTTTGCATTTCCACAGTTATCATCCCCAACCATACAAAAAATCGGTCATGCTGAACCAATTTCTTAATGCCTTTAAATATTCTTCCACCCAAATTTCTCTAACCACTGAAATAAATGAATTAACTATAAGATTCTCAAATAGGGGTTACCCGCTAATCTATATAAACAAAGTCAAAACAATAGCTCGTGATAAAATAAATAACAACAACCTTGCAACAAACATTGCACAAAAATCCGACAAGACCAAAATACATTTTATCACTATTCCATATGTCGAGTACTGGTACAATAAACTTAATCAAATATGCAAGGGAACATGAAAATCATAGCAAAACCCATGAACAAATTATACACATTCTTCAGAAATCGACCTTCAAACACCACATTCCAATCACAGCATGACCTCGTATATACAGCATCCCATGCAAAAATTGCGACGCTGTTTATGTAGGATCTACCATGGGGGTGGCACAGCTGCGAGCAAAACAACACGAAACTTCTGTGTGGGCGGGTCGTTCAAATGCATCGGAACTTTCATTCCACGCAATAAATGAACGACATTCATTCAGCTTTAATGAAACAAAAATTATAAATATTCAACACAACTATCACAAACTACTTATTGCAGAAACCTTAGAGATGAAACTATATGAAACTTCAATTAATATCCGTAGGCCATTCCTATTGTCCGACGATTGGTCACTTATACGCATGCGTGAAGAACAAACACTACAACATAAGACAAAAGTTTCGGATTAATTGTGAGTTGCTCTATTCCTGTGAACATGAGTCCAAAAAGTTCTAATCCGACTTAAGGAATGTAGAGAATAATCCCTCCTCCCCCCCATATCCAATTTTATTAGACCCCTAAATTTAACTATAAAGTCCAGCTATAGGACCAAAAGAAATAAGATGTCCCACCTGGTTTACAAAATAGATATCGCCATCCTCAAGAATCATTAGCGAGTTGGACTAGGAGAGTTGGAAAAGAAGCTTCCTATATCTAAAATAAAGGTAATCCCTGTTTGTTTATAGTATAATAGAATATAGGAATTATCGAGCACTTAATAGCTCTCAATTATCGAAACATAAAATTATATACTTACAGTCTGTTCACTTAATTTTAGTATCCTCCACACCTCTCTATCTTCCATTACACCTGAGTGAAAAGTTGTGGCATTCAGCATCTTTTGGAACTGAACAAAACTGTCATAATCTTTTGATAGACCTGAAAAAAAAAATAATCATTATATTCAATGACACAAATAAATTAAAAAGGATCTGAAAAAAATTAGCAATAAGGAGAACAGCAGATTTTTTTTTTCATATACAGCACGAGAAAAAAAATAATAAAAATAATTTTCATAGTTAAAAACCTTTTATATAGGATGTGGCCACTGTTTACATAACAATGCTGGATTAAATGATGATTAGCAATGATGAGATTCTCACATTATTCTATCTTTATGATTATAATTAAATTTTGATGTGCAGCTGAAGATTGCACAAAACAAATAAGGAACAGAAAAGATAAACAAAAAACAAATATGTAAATGACTGTTTTATTGTAGGGTTATAATGCAAACATTGAGCACTTCTGTTTCAAAAGTTGGGGTGACAAAGGGTACCTAATGTTTACTTCTTCCCCCATCCACAGTTGGGTGAATCTGTCTGCCAGTCCTGTTCACCCTGCAAAACTCATCAATTATTCTCAGTAATGCCAGCAACAGAAGTATAACTAGGAATTTTGACACACTATGGTCGAATATCAGAAATACACTTTTGATTTCATAAAATAATTAAATTACAGTTATATCATAGAATTAATTAATTCATATTTTTGAATTAATTAATTCTATTAATTAATTCAAATTAATAGAATTTGAATTAATTAATAGGGGGGGGAGGGGAAGAGGCACTTCTAATTTAATTCAAAAATATTATATTTTATATATTATAATACTTAAGTATATTATAATATTAATTATATTACAATTAAATTATAAAAAAAATTATTATATTATTATCCATAACACTACTTTTTTATATAAAATGGAGACTTATAATAATTGATTTGGATAACTGTCACATTTTTAAAATAAATTTAAAATGTTAGTAATTCGAAGTCTTTATCAACTTATGATCAATCAGTGCCCATGGTTGGAGTTATACCTCTAGTTAGCAATATTACCTTGCATTACTATTATTCAACCAATGCATTTTAACTTAGTGTGATAGATAAGGTACTAACTCAGTGGAAAAATACAATAAATGCAAATCACGTGGTGATAAAACATTTTAGTATTAATAAGGTAAAATTATGATAGGAAGTGGATTAAAAAAAAAAAAAAAGAGGCTTTCTCAATCACTCATACTTTTCCCATAAGTGATCATCCAATTCTGCTTGGCCACACTGGATGGTAATTTATTTCTTTATACAATATGTTACCTAAAAGTAAACTTTATGAGGTCCAGTTTTCTATTATTTGCTATGATTTCATATTTATTTGTGCCTCGATCTCATCTACTAATAAGAATACCACTTCATTCATTTTACTCATAATCATAGAGACTTATACATCTCAATTAGGCCATCCTTGATTAGTGAACTTTACCAATCTGTTCAGCCTTCTTTGAACCTTCCAAGTGTGGTGTCACTATCGTCTCATATAACAAAAGAAAGACATCTATCTCTTTACTTGCAAAGGTTCTATAAATCATTAATGAGGTTTATTATGCAGTGTAAACAGGTGACTAGAGAGACACTGTCTCTCTAGTCACCTGTTTACACTGCATAATAAACCTCATATCTGACTGCATCATAATCATAAGTCATTTTCTTCCAAATTACTTAGTTCTTTCTCTAGAGCTTTATAAATTCTTAGAGCATTAAAGTTTAGTTAGATACAATTAGCATTACCCATATAGTGTAACAAAGTCACAGGCTTTGGTTATGCTAGACAAAAAAAAGGGGGGGGGAGGGGAAGAGGCACTTCTAATTTAGACCAATCTGAAGAGTAACCATTTCATGTTACCTTGTTCTCAATCTTAGAATATTACTTGTGAGTGATATTCTAAGCTGATTCATCAGGTAAACATATTCCAGCTTATATAGTAAACTCTTAGGAGGGACTGAGTCAAATTCATTGCAAAAATCCAAATAAATATCTCAAAATTATTTTTTACATCCAGCCCACTGAGCAACTGTATGTAAGTGTGCTCTGTGCAAAGAGCATGAGAAAATTAGGAACAAACTTAGCTTTCTGATGGGCATTAATAGAGCTGGAAGAATTGGGTAGATGCCCTCAAAGGAATAAAAATAGGGTGCCATCAAGCTCTCAGCTGCACAACTCAATGCCAGAGCTTACACTTGTGCATCATGAAACACAATGGTAATGCCCAAAGCAGAATGCACTGGTCTCATGGGAGATAGCTATTGTCAGTGACTCTACTGTCAGGGAAAAGGGAAATATATTGGGCAAAAAGGATAAGTGGAATAGGACCAGGGTACTTCTGCAAGGAGGCAATGGTAGGTGACACTGTAGAGCAGATATCAGCTTTTAATGGCACAAAAGTGATATTGTTATACCCATTGGCACTAATGATATTAAGAGTATGAGATCTGAGGACTTACTTAACAAGTAGAGGGCAGCTTTGGGGAAAAGTCACGAGTTAGGATTAAATTTCAAAGTATCTGCAATTCTGATCACACACAAAAGGAGGGAATATGTGTTGAGAGTCTTGCCAATCAATTCAGCCCTGTAGAGACTGTGCAAGGCTAGCAAGGCAGAATTTTTCTCAACATGGTCTGTGCTTGTTAATAGAAGAGACTGTTTTACAGGGTTGGGACACACTTAAATAGAAAAGGTGGAAAGATATTTGCTGATGGTATCAAGGCAGTGTTAAGTGGATCGGGAAACTGCTAGCTTGGGGGGGGGGGATACAAAGACTAACAGATTAACTAAGACTTCGGGAAGAGGTGAAAGTGATTCTTGTACTACTTCTACTGCAACGTGCAGTAGCCTGTAAAGAAATGCATCAGGGACTTCATGTGCTGTGGGTCATTATGGAACAAGAAAATACATGACATCTTATGATAAATAAGATGTAAGAACAGGTGCATGTACACTAATGCTAGGAGCATTATAAATAAATTTGATGAATTTCAAGTACTGATCAAATCATCAAATGCAGACATTGTAGGGACAGCGGAGACATCATGTCACTCAGACATAGGGGAAGCCATTTGAACATGGAGAAAGACCAGACCAGACAAGACAAGAGGGGGGTTATGCTTTTAGTTATGAAGCATACTAAATCTAAGGCAGAACATCCAGTTGATATGGAAGGAGAGTGGAATTGAGTCAGTTTGATGTGATATAGGCATTGGGAAAAACAAAAATTACAGCAAGAGAACAAAATCAGAGCAAGTGTTATAGGTCTAACAATTGTGATGATTATAATAAACAGCTATACAGAGAAATAAACGGCCTCCGTAGCCAAGTGGTCAGGTTTTTTTTACCCTTTTTTTTTTTACAGAGAAATAAAGTGGGCCAGAAATCAGAATGTCTTATAATGGAGAATTTTAACTTTCCAGATACTGACTGAGAGTTGTGGGTTGGTCACTCACAAACTGGCATAACTTCTGTAGGTTTATTGGAGGACTGTTTTCTACAGCAGAATTTCAGAGAGGCAAGAAGAAGAAGCAATTTCTTGATCTGATTATCAGCAGCAATTCTTCATACATTAAGAATCTGCATTGTTAATTTCTCCAATAAACCATCCACCACTTCCCCCATTTTCCTTTCCTTTTCCTTTTCTTGATTATTTTTTATAGATTTATTTAAATTTGTTTTACATATCATAGTATTATCCTCTATGCATCCAAGGACAGTCAATTGGTTTCCCTGTATAGTCCATAGACATACATAATTCTTTCTTTCTAGAAAAACTTATGTATATCTATAGACTATATCCTTTTTCTATATGTATATTTTTTTTCTTTCTCCATTTCTTTCTTGATTTGTTTACTGCAATTTTGGTACCCTCTTCCCTCAGACTTCTGGGATTTCAAAGGTATGCAAGATCATTTTAGTGAAATATCCCAATACTCTACAGTTCTAGGCACATCATTCTGGCTCAATTCCCCCCCCCCCCAATCTTTTGCATTTCCTCTTCTATCATAATTCTTAGATTATTTACATGTGTACCATGTGTAGAATAATTTTTTATAGCTTTTTCCCTGTATTTAATTATGTCTACTTTACTTACTGCATTATGCCACATATCGCATATTGTGAATATATCTCATCACTGAATGTTCAGGCCTTCCCAATGACTAGCTGCCACCAATAACACTTTAAGCAAAATTGAAATTTGGGTAGTGGGATACACTTTAAATACAAAGCAATTCATTATGAAGTGCCTCCACAATATGAGATTGATGCACTAAATAGCAAACACAATTTGCTCACAGTTATGTGCAAAAGGAGGCTATGCCTGACATGCACAATGACTTTTTATAGCATTCGTAACAAAATGCTTCTGACCTAACTTAATTACAATTACAGAAAACTTTTCAAGCCTAAAGGCAAGAAAGGCCCCTGGAGTTAGCATTAGTAGAGGCATATGATACAAGAAAGCAAGCTTATATAGCATCAGCCAAAGGAAAAAAAAAACCTCCCCGTTTCACCCATCCATTCACTCCAAACGTTTTTCTAGTTCAGTCTTGAATTTATTCAAGCTGTCAACTTCCATGACAGATGGAAGCTTGTTCCAGCAATCAACCACCCCCTGATTAAAGACAAATTTCCTCAATTTGAATTTACACCCCCACCCCCTTTAGGTGTAGAATCTGAGCAGAAGCATCCTATCAGTATTGAGCTGCTCAAACTATTCAAGGCCTCATACATCTAAATCAGATCACCCTGCAGGTGCTTAGTCTCCAGATGCTGCAATTTGCAGAACTTGAGCCTATCGTGGTAACAACCACCCTTTGTTCCCCTCACTAGTCCCATTGCATTGCCCTTCTCTGTACTCGTTCTAGTAGCTCAACATCTTTCCTAAAATGAGGCCTCCAGACCTGTATGCAGTACTCAAGGTGTGGCCTGACCATTGCCTTATACAAGGAATAATTACCTCCTAATCACTGCCAGAAAAATTCCTATATATGAGTGACAAGACCCAAAGCTGCTCTTGATCCTGTCTGCACTGCTCAGAAAACTTCATATCTGACTGCACAATTATCCCCAGGTCTTTTTCATTCTCCACTATGAGTGTAATACCACACAGTTGGTATGTTACTCGGGCTCTGGGGTTACTGCTACCCATATGCAGTACTTTGCATTTATCAATGTTAAACTTCACTTGCCACCTCTCAGCCCATCTGCTCAACTTTTCTAGATCCTGTTGCAGTAGTATACCATTAACAACCCTACCAACCTTCGTATCATCTGCAAACTTGGACATTAGGCCTGATATACCTTCATCAATATCACTGATAAATATAGAAAACAACAATGGGTCCAACATGGACTCCTGGAGAACTCCACTAATAACATTAGTCCATGAAGAGCAGTGTTCACTGATTACCACTCTCTGTCTTCTCCCACTTAACCATCCTTTTATCCATTGTAGCAACTTGCCCTTAATGCCATACTGCTCCAACTTGTATGGTAGTCTTCCATGTGCAACAGTATCGAAGGCTTTCCTAAAATCCAAATATATGATATCAAAATTATTTTTTGCTTCAGTTCCTTTGTGACCACATCATAATATCCAATCAAATTGGTCGGACAAAGCTTCCCCTTAACAAACCCTGCTGTGTCTGAACTATAACTGCAGTCTTGTCTAGATGATCCTGCAGTGCTTCTTTAACCAGTGACCCCATTATTTTCCCTGGAACAGAAGTTTAACTAACAGGCCTGTATTTATATGTGTCACCCTTTCGATCCCTCTTTGTGAATTGGGGATACATTTGTACATCTCTAGTCCATGAGAACCTCCCTTGAGTCCATGGATGTCCTCATAATCATGGCTAAACACCTGCTTACTTCCTTAGCTGCCTCCTCTAATATAACTGGATAGATCCCGTCCACCCCAGGTATCTTCCTTATGTTTAACTTCAGCAATTTCTCCTACACTTTGCTCTCAGTTATTACAAAACCATTTAACTCTCTGTTAGAGTTTGATAAGCTTCTGGTCTCCACTTCACTACAAAATTCCTCATGTGTGAATGCAGATGCAAAATACTCATTCAGTTTGCCAGTGACCTTAGCAGAATCCTCAACAATTGAACTATTGATATCAAGTGAACCAATCTGATGCATCCCCTTCCTTCTAGAGCTTATGTAAATAAAGAAGTCTTTACTCTTTTTTTTTTTTTTGCAGCCTTTGCCAAAGGTTTCTCGTACTTTGCCTTTGCTTGCCTAATAACTTTTGTGACTTGATTACCAACTATCTTATATCTACCACAGGCATCTATCTCCTGAAAATTTATATACGTACCATGCATTTTTCTTCTGTCACGAGTCTCATTATTTCATCTGACATCCATTTAGGTCTAAACCTTGAACAGTATTGATGACATATACCCATTAATTTTGAGAAAGGCCACTAGAAAGTATATTGAACAATTAAAGTTAATTTTGAGAGTATTTTTGGACTCAGGTGAGGTTCCTTTTGATTGGAGAAGTGCCAACATATTGCCAATACATAAAGGTGGTTCTAATGGTGAAGTCAATAACTACAGACTAGTTAGTCTGATTTTATAGATAGGGAAAATCTTAGAGACGAATTAAGAGTGCAATTCAGGGTCATTTAGATATAAATGGCATTATGCGACAGAATGGCATAATGTGGTTTTGTTAAGGAAAAATCATGTTTAACTAACCTGGTACGTTAATTTGACACAGTTACTCATGAGCTAGCTGTAGGGAACAGTTTCAACATAGTTTATTTGGATTTTAGCAAGGCATTTGACTCAGTGGCTCATGAGAGGTTGTTGTATAAGCTGAAAAATGTTTGCATTACTGTAAAGATTCTAATTTTGATGCAGGGTGGCTACAGGGCAGAAGGCAGAGGGTTGTGATTAATGGATATCAGTCCTTAGACCGCTGTTGTTTCTTATTTTTATAAATGGCATTGCCGAAGGGAAAAGGCATGATGTCATCAAAATTTGCAGACAATGTAAAGATTGGGAGAGTTGTTAAAGATCAGAGCCCTGCAGCACTCCTTCAAGATGACTTGAACAGGCTTCAAGAATGGTTAGAAAAGTGGCAGCTGTGTTGTAATGCAGCAAAATGCAAGGTCTTACACTTGGGGAATAGAATTAACTAATACATTTGGTGGGATTAAATTAAAAACCATAAAGGAAGTAAGGGATCTGGAAGTTACGATACAGGTATATATGCAGTTTTACTGAGCAGTGTAAAGGTGGCCAGAAAAGCTCATTTTGCCCTAGCAATGATTTATCAAACAATATCTTGTAGAGACAGGAATGTCCTAATCCCACACAATAAGGCAATTGCAAGGCTGCATTTGGAACACTGTGTCCAATATGGAGAGCTCATCTGAAAAAAAAGATATTGGGCTTCTTGGAAGGGTCCAAAGACAGGCAATTTGCATGGCAAGATCAGCAAAAGGGCAAGTGTGCAAGGAAAAACTTTGATTATGTGGGCTACGGAAGCTCTGTAGCCCACATAATCAAAGTGACCAGGCAACTTGGAGGGGACCTGTTTGAGGTTTATAAGGCTCTGAGAAGGGTTAGTAAATGAATGAAGGCAAAACTTTCACTGTTATTGAGAATTTCAGGACTAGGTGCCATAAATTCAAATTACAGGTCAGGTTTAGACTGCATTGTAGGAAGTTTTAGTTTAACCAGTGAGTTGTTGATTACTGGAACAAGTTGCCTTCACAGGCATTTGAGGCTGACAATTTGAAGAAATTGAAGGATCAACTGGATAGTTATCTACATGAGGAGGAAAACACAATTTGTATTTTCTTATTTTTTTTTTTTAGCCGTGCAGCAAAAATCTGTTATTTCCTTGCACTATATAGCTAATACTAATAAACAGAGAAATCATCATTCTTGACTTGGCATATTAGTCACTTTCTTGTTTGTTTCTCTCTCTCTATTCTTGTGCCAGACCAGTCCCCCATAAGTCTACCACTTATTTATAATTTTCATTCTAATTTAATCTAATTTTAATTATTAATCTTTTGTTCAAACATTATTTCTATCCCCCCCCCTAACAATCTTCCCATTTTAGGTGTCTGGAGTGGTTATTGGCTTTATTAGTTTTCTTTGTCATATGCATCCTTATAGTCCTTTGTTGGCAGCGTTCCCATTCTGCAACTGGTTGCTGCATTTTATCCCTTCCTGTCATCCCTTGGGAAGATATTAGGTTCCCAAGTTGTTTCTAGGTTCTTGAAGCTTTCTCTTTAGTCAAGTCAGTCATCTCTTCTATCCAATTTCATGCCAGTAAGAGCCCTATTCTGTGTTATTTCTGGGTCCTTGAAGCTTTCTCTTTAGTCAGGTCAGTCATCTCTTCTATCCAATTTCTGCCAGTAAGAGCCCTATTCTCTCCTGATAAGCTTTTATATTAGTTTCAATGACATCATGTTTTTTTAAATTACATGTCTTGAAGCCAACAAAGCCGTGTGGATGAGGAAAGATGGACAAAATTAGTCAACAAGCAGTCATCCAATATTTGGGGAAAAAGGGCCTAATTTCAAAGGCAATCCATAAGGATATGGTTACAACATTGTGGGATGGTACCCCTTCCTATTTCACTGTTAAGAAGTGGACAGTAGAATTTAAACAAGGGGGAGGGGGAGCCTGGAAGATGATCTATGCTGTGGAGGAACTACAATGTCTATCACTATGAAAGTTGTTGATAGTGTGGTGATCAATAAGGGACAGTTAGGTGTATATTGCCAGCGCCTTGAGCATCTCACCTGAACATGTCCACCACATAATAACAGAGGTTGTCGCTATGAAAATATTGTCAGCACAATGGGTCCAAAGTTGTTAACAGCAAATAAAAAATGCACAGAAGTTGTCAAGTGAAAATTTGCATCATTTCCAAGCAGATTCAGAAAATTTCCTTGCAAGGTTTGTGACCATGGATGAGAAGTGGATCTATCACTTTCAGTCAGAGAAAAAGGAGCAGTCCAAACAGTGGAAACACAGCTCTTCTCCTTCTCTACAGAAAGCCAAGTTGATTCCTTCTGCTGGCAAAGTGATGGCATTGGTTTTTTTTGGGATGCTGATGGAGCATTTCTAGTGGATTATCTTCAGAAAGGCGACAGCCACAGGGGCATATTATGCAGACCCTGTAAGGCATTTGCATGAAAACATCAGAGACAAATGCTAAGGAAAACTCAACAAATTAGTCTTGTTCCACCAGGACAACATAGCTGCTCACATGTCTGTCACTGCCATGGCTACATTGCATGAGTGCGATTTTAACCCTGCCATACAAATTCACCAGATGTGGCACCATTGGACTTCCATCTATTTCCTAATTTGAAAAATTACCTGACTGATTTCCATTTTTTCACTGACAGTGATGTCATTGCTGCTATGAATGCATTCCTGGAGGCCCAAGAGAACTTTATTTGCAATTGGAATCATTGCATTTTAGCCTTGCTGGCAAAACTGTATTCACTCCAAAAGAGACTATGTTGAAAAGTAACATGTTACCAGACTCCTCAAATAAACCCTTCATACTTAAGCCATGAATTTTTCAAACATCCTCATATAATCTCTCTGTAAGTTTTTCTGTTGGCAGGTTTTTAGCTCTCTATATTTTGTAATTTAATTTTTCCCCAACTCTGTTCAGTCCCCTAATTATATCCAGATATGTTGGAATGTATGTTACCCTCCCTGGACTTTGTTAATCTATAACTTACATACCATAGAACTTACACTGAATGGCAGAATTTTCTTCTCAGTTTCTATAACCCCTTGTGTGTGTGTGTATGTGTGTGTGTGTGTGTGTGTGTGTGTGTGTGTGTGTGTGTGTGTGTGTGTGTGTTGCACTTTTGCATTATATCTCTGTAATTACCACACTTCTGTAATGCATCCTTGCTTTAACTTACCATTCAATATTTTATTTTGAATTAATGTTACTATAGTCGTTTAACTTCAGCTCTTTTGTATTATCCCTTTGCAATTACCACATTTTGTATTGCTTCTTTGCTTTAAATTACTGTGCGCTATTTTATCCTTAATTGTAAAATATTTTAAATGAGACTTGAAATTCTGAAAGAGAATGGAGTGGCCAATCTTGATCATAACTTTTATCTTTGTTACCTACTTTAGGCTTGATGGTGTTACTCAACTGAGCTTTGAAGAGTCACCTGTTAAGTTTAGTAGTTATCTTGTAACAATTCTAATAAACGTACTCAGCACTTGCTCATGGTTCAACAGTATTTTTCTTTATATTAATATCATGTTCTACAGAGTACTATATATCATCCCCTTTTAAAAAAATTAAAATTCAAAATATATTTATTACACTAATTGTTCTAAAGCCATGGCATGGCAAGTAAAGTGAACAGGGATAGAATTCCTTGGTATATACATAGCTGCCTTCTCCAAATTTTTCAAAAAAAAAAAAAAAAAAAAATTGACAAACCTACCCCACAAAAAAAACAACAACAAAAACTGTTATAAATCTGGACCAGCAATTTCAATCCCGTTCAAAAATTCATAATTTATTTAGAATATTCTTAGGGACTTGGAAACTTCGTATTCAATTTCATCTCAAGAGATTAATCGATATCCCTTGTGAAATATTTGCAATGAAGTGGAAACTACTTTTAATATATTATTAATGAATCAACTAAAAGTTATTTATTTTCCCTTCATTAATCACCAAATGGAAAAATGCAAGTAATTTAAGTAAAAAAGAAGTCAAACATGCCTGAAATGTAACACAATATGTACATTAATTACCTAACCTGTTTTGTTTTTCTCTGGGATTTTTTAACAGATTATTTATAGTAAATAAAGGAAAAAAAGCTACTTTATTTATGTGTGTGACTGCAATACACTACCATTCTGGCAGGCCCAGTCTCTCTCTCATAACACTATGGCAAGGATAGTAAAGACAAGGCATTTAAGTGATTGAATTAATAGAAGGTTAACAGATTAACATAATTTTATGTACACTAGCAAAATGTAGGCAATGATTGTGGAACTAATTGCTATTGATAAATTTTATATTAAATAAGAACACACAAAATAAATTGCTTTAAAAAAAAAGTTTCAGTTAATTTTTGACTAAGCTTACCGGTCAGCTGAGATTGATCAGGCATTATTCTTCTGTAGGATTCATCTCCTGACTGCAGTTTCATTACATTTAGTTGATCAGCTGAACGTTTGGTATAAGGAACTTCTATAGCAGTGTTTTCCATCTTATTCTCTTCTTTTTTTTCTACCTGATGCAAAAAAAGTTCTTAGCATTTTTTGAAGTAAAATAGCCCAGTGGGTATTTGAAAAAAAAAGTATGAATTTTTGGAAACTTTATTTTCTACTTTCATTCTCATAAATTAAGTGATGCATTTTAATTTCTAAACTCAGAATTTCAGTGCTAATTTATAATTTTCTTTCTTAGTCCTCTCCAAGCAGTGGTTCAGCCAGGAATTTAAATTAGGGAGCCCAAAATAAAATACTGCAAAGCGTCTTGACATTCATTCATATTAAGACACCTGGCACCAAATACATATAATGACCCAGTTAATGATTTTCAGATTTATGCCGAAATATTTAAAATTATGAGCTCAGTAAATATTAGGTCTGTAATTAAATAAACAATTTTCTGTATACCTTTTCCTTTTAATTTGAGACAATGTACATGTGTCCTCCCTGGGAGGGAGGACATGTTTTGCTAAACAGTTTCTATTTATGGATGTGCATGAGGATTTGTTTTTTTTTTACACATGTAGGTATATTTATACCCATATACGTATACTCAAGTATCAAGAGTACCATTATACTTTAGACTTATCCTGACTGCAGAAGAATACCAGATGATAACAAACAAGCCGACCGGGCTAGCCGAGTGGGTAAAGTACCTGCCCGGCAACCCAAAGGTCGCGGGTTCGATTCCCGCCTCGGGCTTGGATCACTGTACTGCAAAAACCTTTGGAGGTGCAATATGGCCACAGAAGCCGATGCGCCAACAACTACCAAATCAAAAAAAAAAAAAAAAAAAAAAAAAAAAGATAACAAACAGGCTGATAACAATTAAATTATAGTATTTTGAACACAGTATTTGTTCAGATTACTAATTACTTACAGAGCGAGTTCAGAATCAATCATTATTACTGCACGCCAGGGTTCACGCTAGGCCGAGATTCTGGGATCCCGGTAATTTTTTTCCAGTATTCAAATCCTGGTATTGATAGAAAAATACAAGTTTTTTGGTACTAATTTAAAAAATAATTATCCATGATTTATTCACATAAAAGTTATAAAATCGACAACAGTAAATCATCAATACTGCTGAATTTGCAAATGAGGGATTGTTATACACAGTACGAATACAACGGAAACCTGAAAGCGTCGTGAAACTGTAAAACAAAATCTTACAAATATATTTCTCTTAGTAAGTATAGTGTGTGTGTGTGTGTGTGTGTGTGTGTGTGGAAGTAAAGCACTTAAGGAATAATGAAAACATCATTACAGAAATATTTCCATTAGTGGCAGTAGGCCTGGTAGTGCAATTAAGGAATATGGTAAACAATGGTATGGCAGGTGCGGAAGGGTTAAAATTAAAAGCTTCTGAACAATAGTTTAATCCCTCTATTATACCTCTACTTCAGGATGCGACATTTAGTGCATTTTGGGAAAGGGTGTTGGTATGGAGCAGTTCAAAGGTATTGTGATCTAGAGGTAAAAGATGAAAGTGTTTTGTTGTGTGGAAAAAATATTCTGTTTTTCCCACCTAAGGAAGAAGAGTGAGTTTAAAGAATAACACCATGATTGGGTCATGTTTAAATTAGATAGGGGGAGATACGTAAATGCGTGCAAACCCTTCTGAGGTTTGCACATAAGTTTGCATATAAAAAAGTAGTACAAGGGACGATTGTAACTTGCAATCAGTTCAATAAATAAATAAATGAGAAGGAAATAAATAAGGTGCTCGCACCAAAGTATGGTTTGTGGTTATTGTTCGGAGGGGTTGCAGACTTCCAGTGGTAGTTCTGGGTTCAGTTTGGGTCCAGTTCTGGGAGTGTCCAGCTATATAGTGAAGGGTTCTGCTGGGCATGTTTCTGTGCTGGAAGTTAACCTGGAAGTTGAATAACAAGCCAGTCAGACAGTGCCCCGGCTTCTACTACTGCTGTGGTGATTTCCTTCAGTATTAACAGAGAACTGTTCTCGCAATCCCGAAATAAGACAGTACTGGAAGAGCTATACAGCAGAGATGTAGAGTTCAACTAAGAAGAGAGAGAGAGACACATCACCGCACTCCGTGGAAGGAACCCGCACAAAAGAAGGTAAGTCCTCTGAACTGTGTTGTTTTGGAAATGGTACTTAGATAAAATGGGAGATTATTTTAGAGTAAGGTTGAAGTTGAAGAAACACGAGAAATAAGGAAATGTTTAGTATTGAGTTGGTTTATTGGCTGAAGTTGTGAAGAAAATTGCTGTTGTGAAGAGAATTGATATTGGTGATTAAGAGAAATATGAGGAAGCGATTAAGACTGAATTAGTTTAGTGTTTGAAGCTGTGTAAAATTTCTTTCAATTATTAATTGAGAGAAGTTTTATGGAAATGATAGCATGTATTAACAGATTAAATGAGAAAAATGAATAGATTAGATGTAAATGAACACCAGTTAGGTATTGTAAGTAGATTTGTATGATAAATGACTTTTGTTTTATATTTGTGTCATTGCTCTTGAGAAACTGACACCTCACATATAATATATATACTCTTGTGTGGGGGGGTAATATCCCTCAGCTTCTGGAAATTCTAATTTTTTAATGCAGTCAGGTAGCTTGTGGGGCTTTAGTGCTTGAGGGGAGCTGCTGTACGAAAATCACAACAATGGCCATTGACGGCAATATAAAGGTACAGGGAAATAAAAATTAATAAATAAACAAATAACCCCCCACAACTTATATTTGGTTTCCTCACCAAGCTTAACAGTAAGTCCCTTTCTTTCATTAATACAGATATAGTGCCAAAAAGGAAATATTTTTTATTTTTGATAAAAAGGAAATAAGATTTTTTGAAGATGAGGGAATAAAGGGGGGTTAAACTGCAACTTGTCTACAACTATCTCAGTATAAAGCACCAACCAGCACAGAATCCAAAAGAATGTTTTCTGCCGCTAATTAAATATGTACCAAAATTAGATCCAGTTTAAACGATAACGCTATTGAGTTTCTTAAGAGCTCACTTTATTCGGACAGGTAGTGTGGATGCTTATTTTTTGTTTTTAGAATAATTGTATGTTTAATAATTTTTGCTAGAATATTTATTGTAATAAAAGTTTGATTCAAAACGTGAATTCAAGTAATTACTTTTTTTTCCCTTTATTGCACCTAATTGTCATCAAAATTTATTGTGAAAAATGTTTTTTTTTTTTTGGAATACCGGTATCCTGGTTTTATAAATTAAAAATACCGAAATACCAGTATTAAGATTTTAACTGGTATTGTGAGCCCTAGTTCACGCCCTTCAATGATGTGAGAACTAAATTTTTGAAAAGATAAGGAATATAACCATCAATAAAAAAAAGAGTCAACCTTATTAAAAATATTTTAATATACATTTGATTTGAGGATCCTTAATAAACGCCTAAATAAAAATAATGAAACATATTACAAAAAGCAGAACTTTTTTATTAGGATAGAGCATATCTTATTATGTTCTATTGGTATATGATATCTGAGCAGTTTCAAAACTGGTGCTGTGCAGACTGCTGAGGATGGTGGAGGTATCTCTTCACTCTAATCCAAGAAATAGGGAGGGATGAATCCTCCATCCTCCTAAAGATAGGTTCACTTTTTCTTTTAAATCACAAAATTCAGTTTTTAAAGTTGTATTTTGAATAGGAAGCTTGGATTTTGATTTTGGGACAGAAACACACAGATGGCTTGAAAGTCAAAATGAACCAACAAATAAATTCTAAAATTGAAAGTCACAAGCATCAACAGGTTTACCAGCAGTGTTCATGAATAAGCACTATTGGGAAACCATATCCTACTAAACAGGAATGCTATTTAATTCATATCATCATCATCTGCTAGTTTAAACAATGATGGTGTCAAAACAGTGACCTACTACTCAGGTGCCACTTAATATGAAAATAATTTATGAATGCACGTGGTTACAGTTTGTCTGAACATGCAACACCACATTTACTTTTCACTACCTTTCATTACATGTTCCAGGAAGTGTACTTACTAACCATTGTGAAAAACATAGTAAAATGAGTACATGCCAAAAGCTGCACCTTCACAGATATGAAATATCATTATACTGTTTCTTTCATTTTTGAATAACACACATGAACCTTGCTACAATGAAAATTTTACTTTAAACCCCTTTTTTTTAGTTTTGCAACGGCTGGAAGCTACTGTGGTGAGAATGCATAACTGTCAGTCTCTCGGAGTTATATCCAATGTGTAAGAAAGATCCAAGAGAGGAGAAACACATACTATCTTACCATACTAACATACTATCTTACCAAAAGTCATAGAACACTTGTAGTTATGAACAAAACCAAACTGACCACATTTTCCTTAACCCAGACTGTGATGCTTGTTATGAGATATTCTATCTTGAAAGTGAAAAATCAAGACTTAACATGGAAATATTCTAAAATGGATTGCAGGATGGCTGCAGGGTACAAAGTAGAGAGTTGTGATTAATGGATATTCTTCAAATTGGTGTAACATCAGAAGTGAGGTCCTCACCAAGGATTGGTTCACTGTTGTTTCTGATTTTCATAAAGACATCGATGAAGGGATAGAGGGCATTATGTCAAAATTTGCAGATGTAAAGATTGGGAGAGTTGCTAATGATCAATGTCAAACAGAAATCCTTCAGGATGACTTGAGAGGCTTCAAGAATGATCAGGAAAGTGGCAGCTACATTTCAATGCAGCAAAATGCAAGGTTGGGAAATAGCTTATACACTTGATGTTAAATTAAAAACAGTAGAAGAAGAAAGGGATTTGGAAGTGTGACATGGATAGATGTAAATTTCTCTGAGCAGTGTAAATAGATAGCCAGGAAAGTCCACGGTGTCCCATCAATGATTTTTTGAACAATATCCTGTAGAGATAGGGAGGTCATAATCCCACCGTATAAGGCAATTATAAGGCAACGTGTAAGACGCATTTGAAATACTGTGTCCAAGTATGGAGACAGTATTTCAAATGCGTCTTTCAAAAAAAAAAAAAAAACATTCAGCTTCTTGAAAGATTTCAAAGATGGACAACTTGCATGTTGAAATTGGCCAAAGGGAACTGTATGAGGAAAGACTTCAATCATGTGGGCATTGTTATGAGGAATCCTAGGCATGACTTTGGATAATTTGTTATATTTCATGCTTACTTGTACACTTGTCAGTTCCCCAGTCAAGGACCAATATACTTTCTTATTTCATAACAGTGTCTGGTAGCTTCTTACACTGAAACTGACAGTGCTGATACTGCAAAACATTTACTGCTTCATTTATTTCTTTAGCAACACCAAGAAATACTGGAAACTTGTCCATGAAAAATTTCAAATTTGAAAACGGGGCACTGACAACTGATTAAATTTGTGCTATCTTGGCATTTATAAGATCCTTTTTCAATGGGAATTTGTGCACCATGTAGTCACATGTAGAAATAAAGTATATTCTCATTTAACAAACTAACTGAGCCTTTTCCTCTTGTTTTAGGCTCTACATGAGCCTGGCAGAAGAAATACTAATGACTAGGTCAGAATCAGCCTTCTAGTTTAGTGTGCTATTGTGATCAACTTCCAAAATGGAAGCAGAAGATTTAAAAATTGTTGACATAACAAATTTGCATATAAAATTCTTCAACATATGTACGAGTAAAGATTTCAATATTTGTATGTGCAGTACATTGGATTGTAAAACATTTGAATTTGGCATAACAGTTAAAAGAAACAAGAAAATTGCTTTATTTAAGCCAGAAAAGAGGAACAATTCAACTCTTTTTCCTTGGGGGGGGGAAGAGCTCATTAATTTGTCTTCTTTCAACACTTCTTTTGGATATGAACTGAGTAGGTGGCACTCACTAATAATTGCTTGTTGCACTTTTCAATATGGTAACTGTGAAAAGTGCTCATATGGCTTTCTGCACTGCATCTAACCACCTCTTCTCTAAATATACTTGTCAAAGAATGCTACTGTTTTCCCAGTCTAGTTATACATTTAACCAAAGAGAAACAGTAATGCATACACACATGCTTCAAAATCTTTTTTACTTCAGTTGCAAGCATTACTAAATATTCATTCACTTTTATAGAAAAGCATGCAGCTCCCTTTGTCATCAATTATATTGCAATGGTGATACAGGTTAAACAGAATTTAAAAAAAAAAAAAAAGTCAGATTCCCTATTGTAAATCCAGAGAATTATCAGCTATGATATTCATTCAATACATTAATTCATTTGGAACAGGAAGAAACATGTTCTGATACAGTTTATGCTAAGTAAATCTACGTTTTGGAGAAATTACGTCAGATTGTTTAGGAAACAATCTACTTGGCAGAGACCATAGTTTATTTGTATCATGTGTATCTGGTAGGAAACAATCTGTTAGCAAATAGGGAGAAATCTTGTTTTCTTAGTATTATTATTTTTTTAATATTGATTGATTTATAAAATAGCACTTGATTGGTTCAATTATTGAATAATTGCATTATTATAATAAGTTATGGGGTAACCTTAGAACAAATACTCACCAATTTTCAAAGATCTTCTTCCACCCCATACTTGTTTTATTTGGCGATCAACTATTTTTACAAAGGATCCTCCTCCCTCCCATATAAGCACAGATCTCTCTCGGGGAACTTTACTGCTATATTCATCAACCTACTTTTTTAAACTTCCTTTCTACACATTCCACAACTTTTAATTACCACATTTTCTCAAGTACTCTGCACATTTTTTTTCTAAAATATGCAATGAGAAATCTGTGTGCATGGCTTATTCACAAATTTAAATTAAGAGGCAGAAAAAAAAAAAAAAAAAAAATCAGAAATCACGCTGCTGATAGAAAATGTGAAAGAACAAGTTAAAGTACTGATGGTGCAAAGCAGGTAAAAAAAGAGGGGCTTTTCATGGCCAGAAAATGAAATAACCTGAAATAGAGAAGTTTTGTGTATACCTAAGTGAGAATTAACAGGGTATAATTCTGGGTTTTCAGTGTCAACCAAAATGTGCCAGTTAAAGATTACAGCACTGGACAGAGAACAAGAGAATCCAGAGATTCAAGACAACCCAAGGATGGGTGGTTAGATTTTTCAAGAAACAATCTGTGTATTAAAAAAAAAAAACAAGTGTCTCCCAATGACTTAGAGAGAAGCTATTGTGTCTTCAAAGGTACATTATCAGTTTTCCGCATCAAAATTCATATTTTATTTCCTAAATTAGTAATGTGTATTTTGTATACCTGTGTAACACCTGTGTATTTTGAAATTCCCCTCAATACAACAGTGAATACCATAGGTGAGTAGAGTGTTATTACAAGGACTGGTGGCAACAAGAAAGAATGGTGAACTGAAATGTTGTGCATCATGGCAGAAAATTGTTGCCATACATCATCCAAGAAAAAAAAAAAAGATCACTACCAAAATTGAAGCTTTATGAAATATGGAACATGTAATAAACTCAATGGCACTGACAATGACTACTTATGGGACAATGATCTTATCCACAAGCCCAGCTGCAGTTCAAGAAAGTACTCAAGAAGAGTACCTACACTGGTATATTTTTATTTTGATATTTTTGGCTGATTTGAGAACAGGACTCTGTTTCACAGGTGTGTATGCTTTAAGATCAATAAATTCATGTTTTTTTCCTTTTTTTGTGTCTTAAAAAAACAAAAACAAAACACCATGTGTATCCTGTACGTACGAAAGATGTTTTATTTTATGTGAAAAAATCCTTGGCTTGGAAGAGGTTAAAGGGGTTTAGTATGAAAAGAATCTGAACACGTTTAACATTTTAAAGCAATTATTTTTTTTCGACAGTTTCATGAATTTGAGGTTGCAATACAAGTTCAATAGGTAATTTACTTACAATGGGTTTGTGATAGCTAAAATATGATACATACACTTGAGATTGGAAAGAGTGTAAATGTCTTTGAAACACAGCATCAATTATAGTTCCATGATTAGTAGTCGATACAGATCTAGAAGTATTTAACATTAGTCCAAATTTATTTTATAAGAAATCAGCCAAAGGTTGGATTGAGTATCTGCAAAATTAACATTGAAATCTCCACTAAGTATCATTGATATTCGGTCGCATTTCTTGTGAGAAAATTGTTGTAGCATTGCAACTCATTCAATTATGTAAGGAAGTAAAATTAAATGGATGAATTCAATGATGTGTTCCACCTTTTGGTTAGGTCACATGTAAATGACTACTGACAATATCATTTGACCATTAGGAAGAAGGCATTCAGCTGCACAAGTGTCTCCAACAGGTCTAACACTCACGGATTTTCCAACAGTTTGTCAACAAATCACTTCCATATGAGAAGTAACAACATGAGTATGATTTTCTCTCTTATGATAAACTGCTACACTACCAGCGTTGATCTTCTCATTTGAATTGAATGACACAAATCGAAATTAGGTATGCTTACTTCTTTGTTATTTAACCACGTTTCGGAAAGTAAAAGAAAAATTGGATTGTTGTGCGACTGCATCGGTGAGATCGTCACCGTGAGCACGTAAACTTTGACAATTTAACGTTAGAATGGAAAGATCTTGTTGTTTACTGATGAACTCATATAAAGTATCTTGCATGGTAAATAGAGGATTACTCTACAACCTGGTCATTTCAGATTGAAATGCAAGAGTGAATGTAGTGTTTCTCAGTCCATGATAAAATTTCTTTTCTACATTTGCAGCAATTTTTTTTTTTTTTTTTTGTTTTGGTAGTTGTTGGCGCATCGGCTTCTGTGGCCATATTGCACCTCCCAAGGTTTTTGCAGTACTTTGATCCAAGCCCGAGGCGGGAATCGAACCCGCGACCTCTGCAGCAATAATGTAAAGATCACTGATATCGGTAATTCGAGATAATGCAGCATAAACTAGTTGTTTTTTGTGACATTTCTCATATTCATAAACTATGGAATTGAAAGTACCTCCCTGAGATTTATGGATGGTAATAGTACATGCCGGTATTAGTGGAAAATTATTTAGTTTAGCCGAGATCATTCTGTTGTTATTCAACAAAACACTCTTACTTCTCCTTTTGATCAGTACGGCTTCTAAATCAATTTCTCCAGTCATAGCAAACCAATGAGGCTTCGTTCTAGCAGGTCCCTCAAAGACAAAGCTGGTTGTTGCAGTATACTCTGTCTAGCCAGTTCAAGAATCAATTGAAAATCGTCAGGTAATTCATTTGAACTCAAATCTTCTGGATCGAAATCTTCAGGAAGTTCTTGGATACAATTTTGTGATGTCGACAATTCAGTTTCTTGATGAGAAGTCAACGTAGAAGGTTAATGTTGATCAAAATCTTGAGAAGCAGATTTTGTTAAACTCTGAATTTTTTTCAATCTTTCTGTTTTTGAACTTGTTCTTTTGTCGACATGGGAATCTTCTTTGGTGAAAGAATAAAAGCCTTGAAGCTTTTATTCTTGCATACTTCTCTCGATTTCCCTCAGCTGGAGTTTTAGCCATCTTCGAAATACTTTTATAGGTATTTTTACAATTCAATAGTTAGTGAAATCCATTTGTAAACTAGTATGACATCATAATCAAAAACTACTGCAACAAGTTATTGTTTGTTGAAGTGGTTGTTTTATTGTTGCACTCTTGAATTAAAGCCATTTAAATTTTAAGCAATGAAATGGTCTCGTGTGAAAGAATATTCTTTAATTATTCCCATGTTTTTGAACTCGTTCCTTTTTGACATGAGAGGCTTCTTTGGTGGCTTTAAAACTTTTATTCTTGCATAATATTACTTACTCTACCGAATCAACATTACTGACTGAGTTAGTGGCCTTTAGGAAGTGACATATGTCATCTCCATATCTTAGTATAAACTTACTCTACTGAATCAACTACTTATGCTACTGAATTAACGTTAGTGACTGTGTTAGCATTGTTAGCTCCATTTAGGAAGTGATGTAATTTGTGTCATTTAAAATCTAACAGCTGTCTAATAGGAAGTGACGTAATTTGCATAATTCAAATCTAAACAGTCAGCTTTCTTCATTACCAATCAATTGCATCATTTCCATTACAAGACAATTTCGTTACTAACTGATTTTACTCTAGTGTCGCCATAGATGTTTCCACATCAAAATAGGGCAGACAACTTATTCAACTTATTTATTGATATTCAAGCAAATGTGGCTTTCAGAAATGTATAATGTTAGAAGAAAATTCATATCACTAATGGCAAATGATGCAAGTTTATATAGAATCCAGCATTAGCCAACACACACACACACACACACACACACACACACACACACACACACACACACACACACACACACACACACACACACACACACACACACACACACACACACACACACACACACCCCCTCTAATAATTATATAATTTGTCTAATTCTTCTTTAAATTTATTGAAACTATCCATCCCCACAACATCAGATGGAAGTTTGTTCCAACAATCAATTGCTCTCTGGCTGAAAGTAAATTTTCACACATCTATCCTACACCCATTCTTTTTCAATTTAAATTTAGGTTCCCTCTTATGTGTATTGTATAAGCAAAAGTTAGGATGACATCTGCACTTAATTGACTCAGTACATTTATGACCTTAAACACTTCAATCAATTTATTATGGGATTACTGCTTCCCATATGTAGCACCTTGCATTTTTCAAAGTTAAACCTCAATTGCCACTTCTTAGACCATCTGGCTAATTTTTCTAGGTCTTGTTACAGCATCATATCTGATTTTTGTCATTAACCACTATGGTAATCACATTAACCATATGTCTTCATCATAATTAATAAATATTGAAATCAATAAAGAGCCCAGCACTAAACCCTACGGGACTCCATTAACAATTAGTCCAGGAAGAGCAGTGCCCATTAATAACTGCTCTCTGCCTTCCATTGCTCAACCATTCTTTATCCATAACAGTAACTTGCCACTAATGCCAGACTGCTGCAATCTGTGTAGGTCATTTGTGTGGAATGGTATCAAAAGCTTTGCTGAAATCATCTAAGTATACAATGTCAAAATTATTTTTTGCAACCAGTTCCTTTGTTACTTTAAAGTAGCCAATCAGATTGATCAGACAGAATCTTCCTTTCATGAATATGTGCAAGATAATCTTGCATTACTTGTTTGATCACTGATCCCATTATTTTCCCTGGAACAGAAGTCAAGCTGACAGGTCAATAATTACTCACTTATCCCTCTGATCCCACCCCCCATATGAATAAGGCAGACATCTCATATATCTTATAATCAACGCTGTGCAAAGCCATGATCTTAGAAATGCCACCTTTTCAGAATCTCAGAACCCAGATATTTGAAGGAGAAGGTGAGGGAAGTAGCAAAAACAGCCCTGACAGTTTTTCACATCAAAACACATTTTTACATTAATCTGTAACAAAAAAAAATAAAATAATAATAATTTGTTAAATATTATTTATGGAGCTAAGCAAACTTTGTTACATTAATGGTCTCGAGGAATCCAACAGGTCCCAAAAGTTAGAAATTTAGAGTGTGAACATTTATGAATATTTTTCATTGATTTTATACATTGGTATTATATATATATATAAAAAAAAAAATTGTGTTCCTTTTAATATCTTTTTGTGCAAGCTTCCTGACAGTTTCTTGCATACTTGGAAATGCTGTTAAACAAAAACAAACAAACAAAAAAAAAAAATAAATAAATAAAAAAAAAAAAAAAAAAAAGCCACCAGGCAGAATGAATCCATAAATTGCATCAATACATCTTCTCGACAGCAGTAAACATATTTTATTGTTATGAAAACAAATATCACAGTTAAACTTGAAAATAGCCAAGATCTTAGAATTCAAGGAATATTCTTTCCTTGTGTGGGAAAGCTATCAGTACAGCTGGAATCATTTTTATTCCCACACTGCAGGTATAGAATTAAACCAAATACACAAACAAACAGAATTTGTAAACAAATCAAAACAAAATCCCCCAAAGTATAATTCCTATGCCTGGATGGAAATAATTCTATATTCAAATATTGCTTGCATATTTTAAAATTGCTTATTTTTACATTAAAATTATATTTGACACAACTATAACCAAGTAAAACAGAAGAATCATAAAAAAAAACAGAAAAGAAAAAAAAAAAAAAAAAAAAGATTCAATAGCCAACTAAGTAAGTGACACACATCATAATAACATGCAAATAGCAATAATAATAAACACTAACAGTGTAAGAAAACGATGCTTCAGACAGAGAGAGAAAAGGCGTTTTCTACTGTAGTTTGCATCTTACTTCAGTTTGGCAACTTTCATCATTGGTGTTATAAGACTTTGCTTCTAGCTCTCCTTGGAGTTCTTCCACAAGGTGGGATCTGGCATTTAGATTCTCTTTGCATCTTTCCACTTCATCATTTAATGCTCTATATAAAATTTCAAGGGTAAGCAATAAAACTTTATGAATACTTTTTAATAACATTACAAATTCATATAAAAGAGAGAATATAAAAAAAAAAAAAAAAAGTTAATGTAAAAAAGCTCCTACTGGCTACTACCAGTAGGAGTTTTTTTTACTTTAAGCATTCAGAAACCATCTTCCAGGCTTCTGTGCTGTTTACAGATGAAGCTGGTTTCATGAGGGGTGGAATAGTTAATTTCTGCACCATCTATCTGCAGGTTGAAGAAAATCCTTGCAAGATCAAACATTCAAAGCAGCAGCAGCAACAATTCAGTATCAATGTCTGGGCAGGGATTGTTGAAGACTATGTAAAAAAAAAAAATCAATGAAATTTAAAAAAGATTCTGAAAAGTAGCAAAGACTACTTTAGTTATGTAAACACTATAAGTAGGAAACAGATAAACCACACTGATTCACTAGATGTGAACAATATAACTGTTGATGATCCTGCTCAAGGTTGCTGATAAATATAATACATATTTTGCATATACATTGTCAGATATGAAATTTTTTTTTTGGAATGCAAGACGCGAGAAGTATATTATATTACAGGGAGCTAAATGATTTCATGATAACTGAAAGCAAAGTGGAAGACAAATTCTTGAAGCAAAACATAAAAATGTAAATAAGAGGTGGATGGGAGCTATCTAATTATATTAAGAGAGGCAGAAAAACCTTTAACCATAATTATGAAAACATCGTTGAATTCAATGAAGGTCTCTAGGAACTGGAGATATGCAAGTATGTCCCTAATTCATGAATGGAGGAATTAAATCAAAGTAAATAATTAGAGACCTGCCATTCTAGAGAAAATAATAGTCACCAGTTAAATAATTAATGCATGACCATCTAGACAAGAATGCCGTTATATGGCAGTCACAGCATAAATTTCTTAAGAGGTGATCTTGTGTGAATAATCTGATTGGATACTATGATACAGTAACAAAGCAACCGGGTGCAAAACTAATTTTGGCATTATATACTTAGATTTCTGAAAAGTATTTTAACACTGTTCCACATAAAAGATTGCTGTACAAACTGGAGCAATGTTGCACGGAATGAGTTACTGCTTTGAATAAAGGGATGGTTGAGTGGAATAAGACAGAGCAGTTATCAAAGTGAACTATTCTTCTTTGACTAATATTATTAGTATAGTTCCTTAGGGTTTAGTGCTGAGCCTATTGTTGTTTTCAATAATTATATATGATACAAAGGTTGGCAGGCCATTCAACAATAGTGATCAGAGTATGCTACTGTGCAACAAGATCTAGAAAAATTAGTCAGATAGGCTGAGAAGTGGCAATTGAAATTTAATATCAATAAATGCACGGTACTATATAAGTGAGGCAGTACTCCCAGAATAACATACTAACTGTATGGTGCTAAACCAAGGGTAGTAGAGAATGAGAATGAAAAGGACCTGGGAGTAATAGTGCAGTCAGACATGAAGTTCTCTGAAGAGTGCAGACAGGCTGTCAGGACAGCTAATGGGGCTTTGTCAACAATATAGAGTAATTTTTCCAGCAGGGATAAAGAGCTGATTATCCCATTGTAGAAAGCAAAGGTTAGGCCACATATTGAGTGCTGCATACAAGTCTGGAAGCCTCATTTTAGGAAAGATGTGGGTCTGTTTGAATGGGTGCAGAGAAGAGCAATGAGATTAGTGAGGGGGGGGGGGAGCTAAAAGGTACTCTTAATGGGAAAGACTTCAGTTCTGCAAACTGCAGTGGCTGGAGACTAGACACCTTCAACAAGATCTGATTGAGGTGATTAAAACTGAATGGATTAGATAAGCTAAATATGGGTAGCATCCTTCCTCTTGCTCAGACAGCACACATGAAGGGGGAAAACTTAAATTGAGGATGGATGGTTGCAGGATAGCTGTGCAGAAACTTGCCTTCAGCCAGGGGGCAGTGATTGTTGGAACAAACTTCCATCTGGTGTTCTGTAAGTAGATAGAGGGGATGTACAGCTGATTCAGGAAGAGTTTTTTTATATTTTGGCTGATACTGTATAAGGCTGCTTTCTTGCATCATCTCTAATACTAATAGGCCCTTTTGTTTAATTCTGCTAGCACAGAATTACTGTTGATACTAATAACTTCTGTACTGGTGGTTCATATTTTTAACAATGGTACTTCCACTCATTCCAGCTAGCCTGGTAATTAAATCAACTGTGAAACATATGCTGCACTGCTTGTCCATTTGCCAGACATCAATCAATTTGATTATTATTTACTTAAAGTCCCTAGTTTATTCCACTCCCGTTACCAATCCTGACATTTCTTGCCAGTGACAGTTGGAGAGAGGAGCCAGTGAATTTTAGGAACGCCAGATATTTTTGAGTACGTTAAACGGTCTATAGCAAGGCCCGTTCAGAGGTGCATCAAAGTTCACAGAAGTCAGTTTCAACACTAAATTTAGAAGTAATGTGTACACGTTAACATTTGATTTTTGATAGAAATAATAATTTATTTCTTTGATTTATTTTATGTGGCATGTATTTACACCCTCAAAATTTCAGAAATACAGAGCTCTGCTCATCTGGACATTTGTATTACATTAACAACAGTTGTTCTCATTATGACAATGGTGTCAGCGCGATGGGTCCCAAAGTTGTTGAACAGCAGATCAAAAACACACTTGAGTTGCTAACTCAAGTGAACATTTTACATTATTTTCAAGTAGATCCAGAAAATTTCTTTCATGGTATGTGACCAGGGATGAGATGTGGGTCCATCACTCTCAGTCAGAGACAAAGGAGCAGTCCAAACAATGGAAACAAAGCTCTTCACCCCCCCCCCTCCAAAGAAAGGCAAGTCGATTCATTCTGCTAGCAAAGTGATGCCATCAGTTTTTTGCGATGCTAATGGAGTGCTGCTAGTGATTGATGGAGAGCTCCAAAATGCCAGACAGTCAGAGGACCATATGATGCAGACCCTGCAAGGTAATAGAATGAAAAAATCAGACATAAAAGCTGAGGAAAACTAAGCAAAGCAGTCGTGTTCACAAGGATACCATGCCTACTCACAAGTCTGTCATTGCAATGGTTGTACTGCATGAGTTTAAATTCTTGAACCATCCCAAATTCAACTGATGTAGCACCATTGAACATTCACCTATATCCTAATTTGAAAAAATACCTGGCTAGCATCCATTTTCCCACCAACAGTGATGTCACTGCTGCAGTGGATGCACACCTGAAGACCCAAGAGAAATGTTTCTTCTGGAATTAATGCATTGCAGCAATGTTGAAAAAAGTGTATTGACTCTACAGAGGACTACATTTAAAAGTAACATATCAGACTCCTGAAATAAACCTTTCATACTCAGGCTATGAACTTTTACATTAATTCTGTATGGCTATCTGTCCATTCAAAGCCCCTGACAAAATAGTGGAGAGAAGCAAAGTGGATGAATGTAATTTTCCATTTCCTCTAACCCTTTTATATTTATTTTTTTCCTTGCTCTTTTATGTTATTTTTATTGTTTTTCAACATGGTTCTTTAGCTATAGAATATACAAAGTTTGTATTTAACTAATTTTTAAATAATTTTTAAAAAATAATAATGAATAAATAAATAGGCAAACTGGGTGCTGCCAGCACACCAAATTGCTAGTTAGTACAATTAGGCCTTAAAGCCTGAAATGCCTTCATCCAAATTATAAATACACAGCAAACGCGAATCCAGAAATAAATAGGATCATGCCCTAAGTAAAACAATGTGTGTATAATGTTTAATTGATAACTATTAACAACAGCATTAATGCCACATATCTACAGCACCCATCTGAAAATTAACAGTTTATTCCTTTATAGCACATGAAACAAAATAAATAAAAACGTTTATATATATATATATACATACAGGCACTCTTCTACTTACATACAAATGACTTATGTACAACTCGAAGATATGTAAAACGCACAAAGCTATTGCTATGTTTGGTTATAAGAATCAATTTTGAACACCTTTGATATTTTTCTAAAGCACATTTCTGGAGGTCACTACTACCATAAAACAATAAAAACAATTAGCAGTTTCTGGTTTATTGGACTTTTCTGTTAGTGCAATCTATTAAAAACAGATAGTAAACTCGATCTTGTTGCATTTGCGATGATACCGATAGCTGGAATTCTGTGGAATTTTGCCCTATTATGGTGAAATGTGCTTCCCCTTCACTGAAATCTTCAATCATATAAAATACATAAATAAATTTTCAGAATCTTCTCTTCATTCCTATTTTTTGAGCTTCGTAAAGTTGTTACTCCGTATCCCACTTGCGCGTATCGTGTTAGTTGCAATTTGTGCGTTCAGCATTCTTTGTTATTGAGTGCATATTTTCTCACTGTTTTAAATTTTACGATAAAAAAAAAATGTCAGTGAACAGAAATATCAATTAGTTATAAATTAAGCTATGTACGTAAAAGTAAATTTATTTTTAATTTGCTAACCTGTGGGAAATATTTTTCCAATTTTCATGCATCATTTAATTTTGTTAATTGGATGAAGTAAAGTGTAAATTTGTGCTTTATATCTTTAATTTTATAGCCTGTGGATAATATTTTTCCTATTTTCGCTTATTAGAATAACCGTTTAATACAATTAAGATTCAGTTCGCAAACATGATCACAATGATCGGCACTTACTACATATTGTATAGCGAATGGTATTTTATTTTGGAGAGTCCATCGTAAAGTGATCTGATGGTAGATTAAATTAGTTTTAAATAAATACTGTACTCTACATTATTATTCAATTGTAAGCTTCATTTAACTTGGTTACAAATAGTAAAATGCTGTACCTGATGAAGTTTGTTGGGGTTATAATCTCAGTGCGTTGTACTGTACTATACATGTATTTTGTATCTACAAGAACCAAAGTTGGACTTACATACATGAAAAAAAACCGATTAAGTAAGTAAGTAGAGGAGTGCCTGTATATATATATAATTGGCAAAGAGTAGTGAATACCTGGCAGACATACCTCATTAAATTATGGAATACATGTAAATAAATTTGTTAGATTGTTAATGAATATATGTGTATATACAGTGCTTTTTTTTGGGATGGTGCACCATACCGGCACCTTTATTAACAGTGAGGTGTGACATCTGGATGCAGTACATTTCGAAATTTGTAATATTCAGTAAATTTTTTTTTCAGATGTTTATCTATTATTTAAATAAGTTTAAAGTTAATTTACTAAATTTGCATTTTTCATTGTCTATTATTAAGACATTTGCTATATAAAACTTTTTAACCATTTTTAGAATTTTAAATTACTCAGTCGGACCTCTGTTTAACAAACTCCTTTATAGAAAATTTTTTTGAATTCCCCTTGGTAATTACATTTAAAATAGTTTCCCTTGAGCAAAGAAAATTTTAATATAACGAACGGATTAGGAGAGACTTAACTGTATATACACTGTTCGGACTTCTGGCCTTCAGGCAATTTAAATAAAATTTCTTTATTGCTACTAAGTATGGTACAAGTACTATAAACAATAATACTCATCACATCGACATGGCCAAGAGTTTAGGCAATTAGTGCTGCTGCTAAGAAAGAATTAAGAGAACTAAAGGGGTTACCATTCTACAACTAAGTGGTACTCATAAAACCTACCCAACAACTTGTCCCACATATGGAGAAGCCGTGCTGGCAAAAAGTGAGGGGATCAAGGGGTTCTGGTCAATCTACTGCTGTAAGTGCCCAGTTCGAGAATTAGGAGAGAGTGATTTTCTTTTACCCCAACAAATACTCATCTGTTGTTTCATGGAAGTGTGTCATCCACTTTTCCATAAAATTTCCCTATCTCTGTTTATGTGGTCACAGTACCTGAATGACCCCAACATTTTGGACAATTTAAAAAAAAAAAAAAAGAGTAGAAGAAAGAAAAAAACAAAAAATTCAAAATTAGTGACAATATCAATGACAAGAGAAGGAAAATGAGGACAACGAAGATATTATAATATTGTGCGCATCACGTATGTATGAAAAGAATATCGTATCTTAATACGTTATGTATTAAAAAATTGTTTTGAAATGTTAGAAAATTTATTTATTCCCACTTATTTCTGATTCACTTACCATATTTTACTTATTTCTGAATGTTGAATTATTTTTCATCGTTGAAAAGGTCATATTTTTTTATAATGAAATTTTTGTTTAACAAATTTTTGCAAGTGAAAAATCAGTTTCATTATATACAGGTCCGACTGTAGATTTATTTTATCAGGGTTTATCTCAGGCATTCACAGGTGTTCTGTTTGTCTAAGAAGTAACACTCATTTCAGTAAACTCATGTACCTTTTTCTTGACTCCTCCCCCTTTGGAAATATCATTTCTTAAAGGCTCTGTACTGGTTCCCACTAGTTTTTCTGAGACTTTTGTTACAATGTAAAAGTTTGTTCAGCATTAATAACTTTGTATTTGTGCATTTTCAATTTAGACACAACAGTTTTATTCAACTGCCAGTGTGGTAAAGTGGTAACGAGATTGTGAGTGAATTAGTATTAAAAAAAAAAAAAAAACTGTTTTGAACCGTAAAGTAAAAAATGAAAAGAATTATTAGTTACTTTTCACTTTTCACAGTTAAGAAATTAAAAACAAGTGAGAATGTAAGTGAAGACTTAACTACAGTGACTGTGTCAAAGACTGGTTTTGTTCCTGATGGTATCCACATCCAACAGCAAGGGATAGCTGACATAAATGACTGGGTAAGTTGCTGGACTGTTGGTCAAAAAAATTACCTCTATGCAAAGTAATTTTTTTGGCTAAATTATCAAAATAAGAGACTGGGCTGTGCATTATGTAAACAAATTAGAACTCTTGGAGTGGAAAAGAAGATGGGCATGAAGATTTCTAAGGAATGGACAAATGATGAAGTTACCTATTTTGGTGAAAGCAGACAGCAACAGGTACTGTCTTTAAGGAAAAAAAAAAAAAAATTGATCACAAGGAAACAATAGGACATAAGCTGATATAAAACTGCTAGCAGTAGCTGAGAAAGAGCCCCTTGAAAATCTGTTTAAAGAGTTTATATCTCATGAAAAATTAATAACAACAAAAAATTTTTTGCACCGCATATAAGGTGGTCAAAGACAATCTTTGGCCAACTTATATGCAGTCTTTTCATAATTTTGAATCAGAGATTGACCTACAAGAACGGGACTGACATGGGTCGTACTCTTCATTCAACTAACGCTTGCATTAACATCTTGAATAACATTAGTGATGAAATGAGAAAAAATCTGCCTAATAAAATTATTGTTGAACAGTAAAATTTCATTGATAATTGACAAATCGAGCACGGTAAGTAAGAAATTCACTTTAATCATTTACGTTCGAACTTGCATATTTGACAGTGGATCAGATTCCCCATAAATTTCTTTTTTGGACTTGATCGAACTCGAAAGTGTTACTGCAAAAGGGATATTTGATTCTCTGCTCAATTGTCTTCAGTCATACAGTATGAAGGAAAACTATTTAAAAACTCACTTAGTTTGTGTCACATGTGATGGTGTGGCTGTTATAATGAGCAGTAAAAGTGGCATTAAGAAACGAATGAAAGAAAAATTCCCTTTCTTAACAGTGTGGCATTGTGCTAATCAACCATTAGAACTATCAGCTGATACTGTGAAAGCTGTTGCAGGTATCAATTGATTTAAAGCATTTATTGATAAAATTTTATGTCATGTATAATGCGTTGCCAAAAAATGCCAGAGAATTGGAGTACACAAACTCACTGGATATTAAACTATTAAAAATTGGCAGAATTTTAAGCACATGATGGGTGGCATTGACTTTTTGGTCTGTTTGGAATAATTACAAGGCATTAGTTAATCATTTTCAAGAAGCAAAGAATCACTTAAAGCGGGACCAAAAAGAAAGATGCATATATGAAGGACTACAGAAGAAAATTACAAATATAGCTTTATATTGGATTAAGGTTTAATGTGTGGTGGTCTTCAAGAATTATCAGACTTGAGCTTGGACTTGCAGGAGCACGATATAGATCTGTACTTGGAGAATAAAAAAACAGAAATTGTTGTACAACTTTTTACATACATGCCGCCAAAGCTGCCGAAAATCTATGATTTCAAGGAGTTTCACTTCATGTGACAGATAACAGAAGTTATTCTCCAATCATCCAGAAGCTTTCTACAGAACTTAGAAACAATCAGCAGAAAGCAGGCTGCTTGATAGTAAAAATGCTGGTTGAGTGGGAGATGGCAGAGAGTGGTAATCAATGGACACTGCTCTTTATGGACAAATGTTATTAGTGGAGTTCCCCAGGGTTCGGTGTTGGACCCATTATTATTTTGTATATTTATCAATAAATCCACAAAAGTCTTGCTACTGTGTGAGTGACCAACCCACAAGTTCCAGTCAATATCTGGAAAGTTAAAATCCCCCATTATAAGATATTCTGATTTACTGACCCACTCTATTTCTCTGACAATTGTTCATTATACTCATCAGATTCATTAGGCCTATAACACACACCTACTCTCATTTTTCCTCTCCCAGTGCTTATGTCACACCAAACAGACTCAACATTGTATTGTCCACCAACATCAATTGGATGCACTTCTTATATCCAGTTGGAGGAAGGAAGTTTAGCCACTACTTTAGTAAACATTCTATAATGAGCACAATGGCTGAATATTATTGTGGAGCCAAAGGGTACAGAAAATTTTCCTACACTTCTATATATTCTTCCAGTCACATAGCCCCCTGAGGAGCTGTTGTGGCCATCAACAAATTCCTCCAACTGCATCGATCAATCATGTGCTATACGAGCGGTATCGCAAAATGTCATGCCCAAAAGTTCACTGATCCCATCCTTCCACCTAATTATATATAGGAACTTCTATATATAGGAACACATAAAAGTGCAGAAACATGCTAAAAAAAAGTTGATGATGTGCTGAATTAGATCATTATGTATAATCTGAAAGTATTAGAATTTGCTTACTTCATTTCTTTCTGATGAAATTCAATAATACTTTCTTTTGCTTCCATCTCCTTTGAAAGATTCTCAAACTCAGCTTCTAGTTTCCTCATCTGTTCAACTTTCTGTAATCAAACAATTCAAAATTTTTAAAATACAAAGTCATATTTTTATTTTAACATTATTCTTAACTGTTAGTAGGTTAAAATAATGGGGATAAAAGGGTAACTGATCACCAATAACCCTAAAGTTTCACAAAAGGAACTTATGGGGATTTATTTACATAATGTTGTTGTTGTTGTTGTTTGGGGTTTAACGGCGCAAGAGCAACTTCGGCTATATTGCGCCTGTTCAAGTTTTGTTATTTCCTGTTACATTGTTACTGCTTTAACATATTAGATATGATTAGTTAAGTTTATTAAGCTGAGGTATGATAAGAGTTCACTGACGTTTGAGTTTTCTCCCATAATGAGTTCAAGGCTTAATGGCTCATTTGAATGCGATTTGAATGCTGATTGGCGGGCAATTTGGTATCGTGGACATTCTATGATGATGTGCTTCACTGTTAGTGTGGTCAGACACTGAGAGCATTGTGGAGGATCGTCTTTCATTAGGAGGTAAGAGTGTGTTAAATATGTGTGCCCGATGCGAAGCCGGGCGAGGATAACCTCTTCATGTCTGTTTGACCGAAAACTTGATTTCCAGGATTTCTGCTCTTGTTTAATTTGGTATAATTTATTGTTTGTTTGAGATTTCCAGGTCTGCGTCCATATATTTTCAGAGGCTTTTCGATTGATGTTTTTAAAGTCATTGAGCGGTATTTTATGCAAGTGAGAATTTTTGTTAGAAGGATGTTTTGCAGCATCATCCGCACGTTCATTGCCGAGTATTCCAGAATGTCCAGGAATCCAAGTGAATCTGACTCTTTGTTTGTTTTCCCGAAGGTGTAATAGGGAGGAAAGAATTTTTCTTACATACGGATGAGATGGATGATCCTCTGTCTGTAAAGCATATATTGCACTTAATGAGTCTGTGAAAATAATACTTTTTACGAGGGAAGTTTTGGCAATGTGATCTAGGGCGAGACTTATTGCAAACAATTCGGCACTAAAGATACTGCACTCTATTGGAAGAGACTGTGAGATTATGTTGTTTGGCAATGCAACAGCAGCACCAACGTGTGTGGCCGTCTTGGATCCATCAGTATACAGATGAGAATAGTCAGAGAATTGCGTTACATAAGAGGAATGAAGCTGTTTTATATGTTGACTTGGGATTTTGCTCTGTTTCCATTTTATGAGGAACATGTCACAGTCAATTGAACTGATTTTCCACGGTGGAACGGCTGTGGGGGTATCTTGGTAGATTTTATCCATACTTAAGTTCAATTGTGAGAGTATTTCTTTTAGTCGGATACCTGCAGGTTTGCAGATATGAGGTTTGTTCGTATATAAATTTTCCCATTTCGGTTTATACAAGTATTGCCATGTTGGATGTCCAGGAAGGCTTTGAACTTTCGCAGCATAGTTCATAAGAAGAACTTGTCTACGAAGACTGAGTGGGAGTTCATGGATCTCTGTGTATAGGCTATACACAGGTGAGGTACGGAAGGCTCCTGAAATAACACGTAATGCATT
Source organism: Mastigoproctus giganteus (assembly GCF_048544385.1). Taxonomy (NCBI): domain Eukaryota; kingdom Metazoa; phylum Arthropoda; class Arachnida; order Uropygi; family Thelyphonidae; genus Mastigoproctus; species Mastigoproctus giganteus. The sequence continues at coordinate 123,633,187 of NC_143584.1, read as the reverse complement.
GTGATGAATTGGATCTAACCAGTTTAACACACTTTTCCTAGCTGAGGAGTAAATGGGAGAACCATAATCTAATTTAGATCTTATCATTGCACGATAAACATGCAAAAGTGAATAACGATCAGCTCCCCATGTCATGGCTGATACAGCTCGTAGAATGTTTAATTTCTTTAAGCACATTGTACGTAGATATTTTATGTGTTCTAGGAAATTTAATTTTTGATCCATGATTAGTCCTAGTAGCCGGATACTCTGTTTCAGTGGAATTTGTTGATTGCTTATCCTGAGTTCTGGATCAGGATGCATCTTTCGTTTTCTGCAGAAGTGTATTGCCGCTGTCTTTTGTACTGAGATTCGATATCCATTATAGATGGACCAGGATTCTATTTTGTTAATAGCACATTGGAGCTGCCTCTCGATTGTCCGCATATTCTGTGAGTGACATGATATTGTGAGGTCGTCGGCATATAGGTAGGTTTCAACTGTTGCTGGAATAACTTCTGTTACAGGGTTTATTTTGATAGCGAAAAGGGTTGCACTGAGGACTGAGCCTTGGGGGACCCCCTGTTCTTGATTGTATATTAGAGACAGAATATGATGATAACGGACTTGAAAAGTTCTTTTAGTCATGAAATTCTGAAGGAACTTTGGTAGATGGCCTCGAAGACCTAATTTGTACAATTCATGAAGGATACCATATCTCCACGTAGTATCGAACGCCTTTTCAATATCAAGGCATATCATTACAAGGTGTTCGTTTCGGAGAAAGGCATTGCGAATATTTGATTCAGCTTTTGTCATTATGTCTATTGTTGATCTATTTTTCCGGAACCCATACTGACTAGGACTCAGGAGGTTATGGAAGTCAAGAAACCATGTTAACCGATCATTCACCATTTTTTCTAAAATTTTACCTAGACAGCTAGTGAGCGCGATGGGACGATAATTATATGGATTTGAATGGTCCTTCCCAGGTTTTGGAAAGGCCAGTACAAACGAATGTCGCCAAGAGTCTGGATATGTATCCTCAAGGTATATCCTATTATACAGCAGTAACAGCATGCATAAAGAGTTTTTAGGGAGGTGTTTGATCATTTGATAGTGGATTCCATCCGGACCTGCTGCGCTTTCTTTAGATTTGGCTAGGGCTTTATGTAATTCATTTATAGTGAAGGATTGATTGTATGAAATCTCATGAGCTGCATGGAAATTGATTTTGTATTTTTCGATTTGAGCTTTATATGTTTGAAAGATTGGTCTGTATGACGTTGTTGCTGACAATTCCTCAAACGTTTCTCCTAGTAGATTTGCAATTTTTTCTGGTTCAGTTATGTCATGACCTTTCCAGCTTATGATCGGTTTAGGGACGGTTGTATATTTGCCTGAAATTTGTCTAATTTTATTCCATATTATTCTGCTGTCCGTATTTCTATTAATTTTGCTTGCAAAGGATATCCAGGATTCTTTCTGAGATTTCCGGCGTATATAGCGTGCTTTTGCTCTGGCTTTCTTATATTTTATGAGATTGGTGGTGGTGGGATACTTTCTGAATTGATTCCAAGCCTTATTTTTTTCTTTCTTTGCTTCCAAGCATTCTTCATTCCACCACGGCTTATAATGTTTATGAGACTGGTTAGCTGTCTTTGGTATTGCAATGTTTGCTGCAGAAATTATTTGATTTGTGATGTGAGTAACAGCATTATTGATATCAGTATGTCTTATGATTTTCTCATCTAGAGAAGCAGCATATTGGTATTTTTCCCAGCTTGCTTTGCAAAATTTCCATTTTATATCTCTTATAGGTTGCTGTACATCATTTGCTAGTAGATGACAAACAACTGGGTAATGATCACTGCTATAAGGATCATCGGAAACAGACCAGTCAAGGAGAGGAAAGAGAGCTGGGGAACAGATGGTGAGATCAATTGCAGAGGTAGTCCCTGTTGGTAAGTGGACATGGGTGTGAGTACCTGTGTTTAAGAGTGTTAGGTTCCTATTATTTATAAGTTTTTCAATCATCTGTCCTCTTTTGTCTGTATGAAGTGATCCCCAGATGATATGATGCCCATTAAGGTCCCCCATCAAACAAAAAGGAGATGGTAATTGTTCAATTAGATCCTCAAATTCTTGCAGTGAATACGCATGATTAGGTGGAAGGTAGAGCGAAATCATAGTCAAGGTAATTCCAGTCACGATGCGTACCGCGACTGCTTCAAGGGGTGTTTGTAGCTGAATATGCTTGGATGGAACATTAGAGTCAACAAGAATGGCGACTCCTCCATGACCTGTATTGGTTTTTCGATCTTGCCTATATACATTGTAGTTCTTGATTGAAATACTTATGTGCTGAGTTAGGTTTGTTTCTTGCAAACAGATACTTGCAGGAGCATATACGGAAATTAGATCTTTGATATCGCTTAAATTACTTCGAATGCCACGACAATTCCATTGTAGAAGTGTACGCATTATTTGGGTTTAGTACTTGATTCAGATGACTTACGATGAGTTGCTTGTTTTAATCGATCTGTTTTGATTTTTTCTTTTCTGGGGAAGCTGGGTCGGCAACCACTGTCCATGTCATCATTTGCGTAAAGTTCCAGAACTGGTTCATCTTCTTTCTCCTTTTCATCAATTTCCATAGTGTCAGTATTTTTTTGTGTTTTTTCAACAGGTTTGGTGGAATTTGTACTGCTTGTTGGTGTTGGATCTTCAGCATCTGGTGGGATTACAATGGGTGTATTAATTGCCTGATCTACTTTTTGTTTTGTTTGTATAAGAATGTTACGTGCCCAATCTGCTATTGAGATGTTAGGCGGGATTGTGATGTCAGTCTGTATTGCAATTACCTTTGTTTTCTGTACTGTAGTTGCTGCTGTTGCTGCTGCTGCTGCATATGATCTCACTGCTGGAAATAGTGGTATCTGCTTTTTGGCTTCTTGATATGTTACCTTATGTTCAGTTTTATATTTTTGAACTTGCTTTTCTCTTTTCCATATATTACAGTCTCTGGAATAGGCAGGGTGGTCTCCTTTGCAGTTTGGGCAGCAAGGAGACTGTGTATTGCATTCTTTACAGGTATGTTCTTTTGAGCCACAAGTGGCACAAATAGCTTGTCCTCTGCATACTGTTTGGGAATGGCCATATTTTTGACACTTGAAGCATCTTATCGGATTGGGGATATATGGCTTTACCTGGCAATTCAGGTACCCGGCTTTGACTGATGATGGTAGAGTTGGAGTACTGAAAGTAAGTATGATGGTGCGAGTTGGAACGAGGTTTCCATCCTTTTTAATAAGGATTCTTTTGGCATGTATGACATTCTGGTTTTGTAGCTCTTGTACGATTTCTTCTTCAGAGCTATTTAGGAGGTCCCATTCCACGATAACCCCTTTAGATGAATTTAAAGTGGCATGTGGAGTGACTTTGATGGGAATCCCTCCAAAAGTTTTGGTTTCAAGAAGAAGCTCAGAATGTCGATGATTTGACGTTTCTATCAGAAGGTCGCCTGATTTCAAGCGGCGAACCATTTTCGGTGGACCAGCTATATGTTCTAGACACCTCTGTATAACAAAGGGAGAAAGTTTACAAACTGGTTGGTCTGATAGTGAATGAACAATTAGCAAGAGTGGCGAGATGGTGTGGGTCACATCTTTCTTTTGGCAGTAGATGGATTAGGATCATCTTGCTGCCGATTGTGATCAGTTTGATCCATAATTCCAGGAGAAGCCTGGTTTGTCAAGTCCATTGTTGCTCCTTTTAGCCCTGAAAGGATTATTTTTCCTTTCAGGTTTCCGGCCCCACCACGGGGAGGCAGGAGCAGTGCCACCTAGTGACCAAGCGGCTGGCGGATTAGTTTGTTAGTGAAAAAATGGATAAATATCCTAAAAAAGAAAGGTGATTTTCCTTCCTGGGTTCTACTTAAAATCTGCTAAGTGAAGAACCACTTACAATGAACTGAGAATAAGAGCGGCTAGAAATGAAAGAGAACAAAATCACTTGGAAGGATCACTTTAGAATTCGCTTAAGAAAATCGCTTGGTCCCTATCGCTTGGCACTTGGGGCCATTTATTTACATAAGTTTCACTCCATGCAGATAATTCAAAAAGTTAAAGATTAGCATTTAAAACTAATTACCATCATTCTCTCTCTCTCTCTCTCTCTCTGGGCAGGCTATTAATATGGTAATAAGTATTATCTGAGTTACATATAATTCAGATGTTCCCATTTATACTTCTAAAGCATAAAGAGGAACAGTAACTTCTAAAATTTGGACTATTAACATAATCAGCTTTTTTTGAGAGGTTCAACTGGGTGACCATATAAACGCACACATGAAAAAAGCCCACACAAAAATTCTGCACAGAAAAAAAACCACCGTCATAAATGCTCACATGAAAAATATCCACATGGAAAATTGCTCACACGGATAAATACTCACATAGAAAAATGATCACACGGAAGAATGTTCACATTAATTTTAGTTTACAAAAAATAAATTATTTCATATTTCAAAATGCAATAAAACGTTGCATTTATATATTCCCAGTTTCTAATAAGAATGCATAATAATGGAATAATCGTTATGCAGCTCTTGAATGGTTGCCTAAAACTACAAACTGCTGTGAGGGATTTCACAATGCACTTAATTCCCTATTGCACTGTAGTCATCCCAGTGTGTGGCTTTTGTTTGATGGACTAAAAAGGGACCTGGCTTGCCACAGATTGACACTGGCTAATGCACAAGCAGATCTGTCTAGAGATGAAAAAGAGAATATATGATGCACTGCATGACTTGGTTGCCACTTTTGTGCAGGAATATGAGCAGATAGAAGACAAACTGAAATACTTGTAGAGATTGGTTAACTTACAGCAGCGGTTCCCAACCTTTTTTGACTCGCGAACCCCTTTCAATGTAATATATTTTATCCAGAACCCCTTTCAATGTAATATTTTTTTTTATCACGAACCCCTTTTAACATAATATTTTTAATGCAAACCTATATTCTCTGAAATCGTATATTTCTGAATTTTTATTATAAAATATTTCCAGTACTATATTTTTATAAGCGACATTGCATAATAATAAAAATTATTATTAAACATTATTTATACATTTGTAAAGCAGTTAATAATAAGTCCAAACTTGATTTCGAACAGGCTAAGAGTAGAAAACTTGCTTTTAGTCCATATGATAGCTGAGAATTCTGGTCTCTTGCCAAAGCTACTGGCCGCAATTTTTGCCCATCTCTGTTCTCACCTTTGACAAAACCAGATCGTTCTGTTGCCATCAGCCAAAGATAAAGCTGATCTGCTAGCATCCTATTTTTCTTCCAACTCATGTATCGATGCTCTTGGTAAATCACCTCAAACCATTCCCAGCACACTCCATTCAATGTCTCCTGTGGGCTTCTGTCAAAAGGATGTCAGAAGGATTTTGATGAATTTGATGCTAAGAAAACTCCAGGTGCTGATGGTATTTCTCCACTTGTTCTCTAAACCTGCACTCATGAGCTTACTCCTGTTTTGTGTAGTCTTTTTTCACTTTCTTATTCCAAAGGTGTTTTTTCTTCTGCTTGAAAATTTGCTCATATCCAGCCAGTTCCTAAAAAGAATGACAAATCCCTTCCATCCAATTATCATCTCATTGAAATTACTTATACTCTTTCCAAAGTAATGGAGAAATCAATTAACTGCCAACTCTTATTGTCCCATTGCGATTACTTATACTCTTTCCAAAGTAATGGAGAAATCAATTAACTGCCAACTCTTAAAACTATCTGGAAATCTTTCATCTGATCAACGATCGCCAGTATGGATTCCGTCAGTGTCGTTCCACTGGTGATATTCTGGCTTATGTTGCCCATCTACAGACAAATTCAATGGAAGAGTTTGGTGAAACTCAAGCCATTTCTCTTGACATTTCAAAGTCTTTTGGTCATGTTTGGCATAAAGATCTTGACTATGTATAAGTATAGTGCGAAAGCATCAATAATACATAGCCAAATCTGAATGAACAGAATATTAGCGAAGCGGCATCGTTTTAAGTTATATCTCATATAGTGAATACCTTCACAACGAGTTGCCATGATATTGCACTACTTCGAATAAGTAACGCTTCACCCGAGGAGAAGACTAATGTTACTTATTCTCAGATGGATACCGCCACCCAGACGGCACCGTTTCAGGGCTATTTGGCTCTTCTTCGGTGGGTGGGTAGGTACCCGAGTGATGCAATGATGGCAAAACAGTTATGAAGTATAACTCCACAATATGAGAGATGCCTGATGGTGTATGATGTATTTAGACTATAAAGCATTTAGGGCGTAAGCCTCAAGCTATGGAAATGTCTAGACTATGTATAAGTATAGTGCGAAAGCATCAATACATGGCAACTCGTTGTGAAGGTATTCACAATATGAGATATAACTTAAAACGATGCCACTTTGCTAATAATCTGTTCATTCAGATTTGGCTATGTATTATTGATGCTTTCGCACTATACTTATACATAGTCTAGACTTTTCCATAGCTTGAGGCTTACACCCTAAATGCTTTATAGTCTAAATACATCATACACCATCAGGCATCTCTCATATTGTGGAGTTATACTTCATAACTGATTTGCCATCATTGCATCACTTGGGTACCTACCCACTCACTGAAGAAGGGCCAAATAGCCCTGAAACGGCACCAGGGGGAGCCTGATGATGTCCGGAGTTTGCAAGAATAGGTAATAACAGCCTTCTCCACTGGGGAAGCGTTGCCTATTTGAGGAGTTTGAGTTTTTGAGTGGTGTGAGTTGAAGGAGTTACTGTCCCTTTCATTCTTCTACACCGTTTCTTTTCCTCATCCACTCCTACTATTACTTTCCCTCTACCTTTTTGCTTTTCTAAGTCTAATAGGGACAAGTGGATAGTCGAGTTATTATCCCACACATATACAAATAGCCCTGAAACGGTGCCATCTGGGTGATGGTGGTATCCATCTGAGAATAAGTAACATTAGTCTTCTCCTCAGGTGAAGCGTTACTTATTCGAAGTAGTGCAATATCATGGCAACTCGTTGTGAAGGTATTCACAATATGAGATATAACTTAAAACGATGCCGCTTTGCTAATATTCTGTTCATTCAGATTTGGCTATGTATTATTGATGCTTTCGCACTATACTTATACATAGTCTAGACTTTTCCATAGCTTGAGGCTTACGCCCTAAATGCTTTATAGCATAAAGATCTTTTAAATAAGCTTCCATCCTATGATTTGCCAGCTGTTCTTTGTAATGAGGTATCCAGTTTTCTCTCTAACTGCTCACTGTAGGTGATGGTAGACGACTCTGTCTTCTAACTTGTCCACTAATGCTGGTGTTCATCAAGGTTCAGTTCTTTCTCCCACTCTTTTCCTCTTGTATATTAATGACTTTCTTCCATTGACTGGAAATCCTATCCATAGTTTTACTGACAATAGCACATTGCATTCCACCTTCCAGTTTGAGAAACCTTGCCCTGCTCAAACAGCTTTAACTTCTTGTGTATCCACTGCCAAATCCTTAAATGCTGATCTCCAAATAATTCTTCAGTAGGGCAAAAATAACTTAATTTCAATCCTTCTAAAACTCAATTCTGTCTTTTATCTCGCAAAAAGGATTCTTCTACTCCTATGCTTATCTTCGATGACGCTCCGATTTCTAGGCAAGATCTTGGGGATTACCTTGACTTCTAATCTCTCTTGGCATAAAGCACATTACAAATATTGCTTCCTCTGCATCTAATAAACTGGGTTTTCTCTTTCGCTGTTACTTTTCTTCCAAACAATTGTTGACTCTGTAGAAATCGAAATTGCCCTACCATGGAATATGGTTCCGACATTCGGGGCATGCCCCCAAAACCTCTCTCAGGCTTCTAGATTCCATTCAAAAGAGGGCAGTTAGTAGTAGAGGCATGTAATGCAAGAAAGCAAGTGTATGAGCTTATGCAGCATCAGCCAAAAAAAAAAAAAAAAAAAAAATCACACCATTCCCTCCATATGCCTGTCCAGTTCCTCCTTAAATTTATTTAACCTGTCCACTTCCACGACAACAGATGGAAGTTTGTTCCAGAAATTAACCACCAGCTACTAAAGGCAAGTTTCCGCACATCTATTCTACATCTGTCTTTTCTTAATTTGAATTTATGCCCCCTTAGGTTCGTAATCTGAACAAGTGGAAGGATCCATCAGAATTCAGCGTGCTCAACTCATTCAAGGCATTATATATCTCAAATCAGATCACCGCGCAGTTGCCTAGTCTCCAGCCACTGCAATTTGCAGAACTTAAGCCTCTCTTGGTAAGAGGATCCCTTCATTCCCCTCACCAATCTTGTTGCCCTTCTCTGTACACGTTCAAGCAAATCTACATCCTTCCTAAAATGAGGCCTCCAGACCTGTATGCAGTACCCAAGGCGTGACCTGACCAATGCCTTATACAGAGGGACAATCACCTCCTTCTCCCTCTAGCAAAATTCCTATATATCATTGACAAAACCCCATGACCTGCCCTGGCAGCCTGTCTGCAGTGCTCAGAAAACTTCATATCTGAATGCACAATTACTCCCAGGTCTTTTTCATTTTCTACCACCTTAAGTGTAGTACCACACAGTTGGTACGTTTCTCTGGGGTTACTTCTACCCATATGCAGTACTTTACAATTGTCAAGGTTAAACTTCAGTTGCCACTTCTTAGCCCATCTGCCCAAATTATCTAGATCCTGTTGCAGTAGCACACTGCCATTACTGTCATTAACAACCCTGCCACCCTTTGTATCATCTGCAAACTTCGACACTAAGCTTGCTATATCTTCATCAATATCATTGATAAATATACAAAACAACACAGGACCCAACACCGAACCCTGTGGGACTCCACTAATAACATTAGTCCATGAAGAGCAGCACCCATTAATTACCACCCTCTGTCTTCTCCCACTCAAACATCCTTTTATCCATTGTAGCAACTTACCTTTAATACCATTCTGCTCCAATTTGTACAATAGTCTTCCATGTACAACAGTGTCAAAAGTTTTCCTGAAATCCAAATATATGATATCAAAATTATTTTTTGCGTCCAGTTCCTTTGTAACCACATCATAATATCCCATCAAATTTGTCAGACAAGACTTTCCCTTAACAAACCCATGCTGTGTCTGAATTATTGCTGTAGTCTTGTCTAGATGATCCTGCAATGCATCTTTAACCAGTGACTCCATTATTTTATCCGGAACAGAAGTTAAACTAACTGGTCTGCAATTACTTGTGTCACTCTTCATGTCACCCCCCCCCCTTTGTGAATTGGGGATACACTTGCACATCTCCAGTCTGTGGGGACTTCCCCAGTCCAAGGATGCTCTCATAATTATGGCTAAGGGTTTGCTTAGTTGCTTTGTCGCCTCCTTTAATATAACTGGATGTATCCCATCCACCCTAGGTCCCTTTCTTATGTTTAACTTCAACAATTTCTCCTCCACTTTGCTCTCAGTTATTACAAAATCATTAAGCACCCTGCTACAATTTGATAACCTTCTGACATTTTCAAACCTTAATAACTCCTCATGTTTGAATGTAGATGCAAAATACTCATTCAGTTTGTTTGCTATCTGAGCAGGATCATCAATAGTCGAACCATCGATATCAAGTGGACCAATCAGATTCATCCCTGTCCTTTTAGAGTTTACATAAGCAAAGAAATCCTTGCTGTTTTTCTTAGCATCTTTTGGCTAAGATTTCTCATAATCTGCCTTCGCCTGCCTAACCTCCTTTGTGACCTGATTACAGGTCACAAAGTTAGGCTAATTAATTAGTCAGTTAGGCTAATTAATGTCTCATCTTTAATATAGTCTTTCCAATCTCTGTCTCATAGACTTTGTTTTTGTTGCATGCCTTTTCTATAGATACTTGCATGGTACTGTTCTTCTGAATTGGCTTCTATAATTCCTGCTTTCACTGTCAAAGCAGTCCGAACATGTGCCGCAACCAGTCAACATCATTTTGCCGTCCAAATTCAAACTCACAGAACTATCTTTTCTTCTTCCACATTTATTCGTTCAACTTTTGTTTTCTGGGACCACCTTCCTTCATACGTATTTCCTGAAAATTACAATCTACAGAAGTTAAAGTTTAATGTCAAAAAGTATTTTGTTTCAACTTTTCAACCCATTCACGATACTAAGTACTATAGGTTCTAAAAAAAAAAAAAAAAAAAGTACCTATACATAACAATAATCCTTGAGAATGAAACTTTCTTTAGCAATTTTCACTTTTTATTTAATTTTATTTTAATTTGTTTATTATTAGTTATATTTTGTAGTTTACAATAATATACCTTGTAAATCTAAGCAGACGCCATTACAGAATTTTTATTGCGAACCCCCTATCGATGAATACTTTCGCGAACCCCCAGGGGTTCATGAACCACCGGTTGGGAACTGCTGACTTCAAACGAGTAATGAAAATTATATTCAGATCGTTGACAAATAAATAAATCACTGAAATATGTCTGAATTAGTTGTTTGTTGATAAAAAACCAAAAAGTATTGACTGTTCACTTTGTAAGACAGAGAAAAAATAATTTATTTCTATAAATAAAATAAAAGGCTTTAGTTTCAATAAAACCAGAGCATTTTATTTCCTATAATTTCCCTTACAAATATTTACATCCAAATATTCTACTTTATATTAAAATCAAAAGTTATATTAAAATTCATCATATAGAAGTAGAAATAAAATATATAAATTCAACGTTTTATTGCATTTTGAAATAATTTGTTTTTTGTAAACTAAAAATAATGCGAGCATTCTTCCGTGTGAGCAATTTTCCGTGTGGGTATTTTTCTTGTGAGCATTCTTCTGTGTGAGCAATTTTCCGTGTGGGCATTTTTCTTGTGAGCATTTATGACAGTGGGGTTTTTTTCTGTGTGGAATTTTCGTGTGGGCTTTTGTCAGGGAACCATTCAACTGCAATCAGAAAACTAAAAACTAACAAAATATGGACATACATGATGCCTACAACCTTTTTGTTACTGCAAATTTGAAGATCTTGAAAAAGAGACAGTAACATTTGATTACATTAAACATCCAAATTTTCTATATTTCTGTTCAAATTTAGACCTCTTTATTTAATAAATATTTGTCAAGAGACAAATACACACACAAAGTTTGTAACGATAACTAATGCTCTGCAGAGCTGGTTGCAAGGAAGGGTGGTCTAATATCTTTAAAAAGGCCAGTTATTTAAATTTTATCCAGAACAAAATAGATGTTAGTTACTCAAAAATCCAAGAAATAAAAGGATGGACAGCAAAGGTTTTTTGTAATATGTTAATCTTTCCTAAGGATAATATTGACTTACTGTATTATCAATAAATATCATTTTCTACTTTTACTAGTTTTATACTTATTTAAACAAATACCTCAGTCATTTGAAGCCGACATTCCTTCTCTTTTTGTAGTTCCTGTTGTGCTGCTGCCTTCAAACTTATAAGGTTAGAAACAGTATTGATTAGTTGGGTTTTGACTTCTTTTAAGACATGTTGTTGATGCTGAAGTTTCTGGACATACTTTTCATTCAAAGTACTATAGAAATAGAAACAATTAGAACACATGTAGACACATGTTCTTATTATCATATTTCATATCTGCATGTACATGAATGTAGCATACATACAACTAACAAAAATTCTGGTGTTGTGGATGTTGGTGGTTTTGAATAAATTCAAGGAAGAAATAGATAAACCATTGTTAGAGGGGATGGGGAGGTGAAATGAGAATTTTTTTCTTTTGTCTGATGCTGTATAAGCTTGTTTTTTTGCATCACTTACCACTAACAATACTATTACTAATAAATCCCCACCCCACAGCCATTAACTTTAGAACTGGAAAGTCATCAGTAATCCTTCAGCAGCATTGTAATAATTATAAAAAAATATATATATTAGATATTATTAAATTATTAAATAAAATTACAGTAAAGTGGAATATTATTAATTATCCCACTTTACTGTAATTAATTAGCTACTTTTCTTTACCACTAAAGAAAATCCTGGAAAGTATGACACATGAAGAACAAGTAACTTTAAAAAATTACTTTAAATTTCTCTAGCCCAAAATGCAGTTTCGATACCAGTATACATCAATCTACGGTTATTAAGAGTAAACTACAAATTAAGCAAAAATTACATAAATATATGTAAAATATAGTACTAAGTGAAATGATATAACCTGAAATGAGAACCAGAAGGTGAACTTACCTTAATATTGTGATGATTATAATCAGCATTGATTTTTAATCATACACTACTTAAATAAAACTTAATTCAACCAAACTGGGTATTCATTAATTAAAAACTTATCAATCATAACTACTGTAGAAAAAATAACATTAATTACCACAGAACAAATTTCAAATTAATGCTATGCCACAATTAGGATTATACCCTAATTGTTTGGCTTTAATAATTTTCCGCATTTGTTTTGTGTTAGTTAGTGTTCCTTTTATCTTTACAGTAAATTTATTGAACATAAGCGTACTGAATCAACAACCTAATTTTTACATATCAAGTATTGTTATTATCTCTGGAAATTGTTTGGGTAGCACACATTAAGCATTTAATTTCAATGATGCTACTAAAAATGTTTGTTTCTCTAAATAGATATAGTGCAACTACATATGCAGTTGCAAGGAAACATGCCAATGATAGCTGTCATAGCTGTGGCATTAACTAAGCGGTAAAATTTATTACATACAATAATAACTAAATAAAACAAATCTGATTAGAGAAGAGCATTATGTGGTAATACTATTAACTCAATTTTAAAGACAATACACTTTTCCATATAAGTTTTAAATCAGATTTATAGACATAAATGGATAAATTTTTTATCAATTTCAGATGAAATCAGTTCCAATATCTAAATTAAAATGCTGATGTTTCTGAACTCCTTATTGAATTGCGTCATTTATCCAGGTTTTGGGCTCTACGAGATTAAAAAGTACAAAGAGAATTATGTTTAAAAAGACATACTATATATTAACAATCACAAAATTCTTGCCTTTATAAAATTTTGATAATACAGAATTGTTTCCAGTGACATGGTAGAAATTAAATGATTAAATAGTGATAATGAAATTAAACTTAGTCATTGGTCATTAAATATATACAATCCTAAATGTCATCCTGCTGTGGTTTTGAGATGTGCAACTTTCTGAAAAAAAAAATATATATATACATATGTTATGTTGCTGATATTGTCCCCCAGTGATGTTGTAACAGGATAGCTGACCTGGAAAAATTCACATTACCAATATTAGTGCAAAGGACAAATATGATATGGGTATTTCTGAAACTACCCAGATCTGAATTTTTGAAATAAACCAAGATCAATGATCGAAGTTAAAATTAAAATAATAATAATAATAAAAATCAGAACATTGAAATTATTTTTGTAAGATTACTGATTTGAAATAAAATAATTATGAATTTAATCAGAACTGGGCTATAAATTGGCTATGTACAAGGGGATGGCCAAAAAGGTCTGAAAAGAGGGTATAAAAGGCATATACCCAAATTTTTATTTTTCAATGTATTCATCATGAAGTTTAATACATGTATTTTATTTAATCTGCTAAGAGTTTAATTATTTTTCTTCAAAAAAAAAAAAAAAAAAATCAGACTGGCAGCAAACAAAGGTTACACAGCTGCTTTTAGCTCTTCATTATCATGGGTTTCACAAAGATGAGAAATGAACAAACAACAGTGACTTGGAGCTAGATCTGGCTGAATTGGGGAAGAGAGTGGTAATTTAATTGTTTAAATCCACATTCATGAATTTTAGCATTTTAGCAAACTTAGGACTTTGTGCACAGGTGAATGAATTACCACAGAGAAGCAAAATCTGAGGACCTAACTGTCCTTGTCTTTTTTCCTGAATAGCACCGTTTAACTTTGGCATAAGGCTGACATAATATTATCCTGATATTGAGGTTTTAGGTGCTAGGCCAACGTGCTGGAAAAGATTTTGAAGCTCTGGCAAACGCCAAGCTTTTCATAAATATTTAGCAGCTTTATTGACTTAACTGTCATATTAATTTATTTTCTAGAAGTAGTTATATACTCCTTGTCATACTACAACTTATTTTAAATTTAAATAGAGATTTTTTAGGTTGCTATTTAGTATCCATAGAATTTTGAACTGACTGAAACTTACTGCCATTGTTGTAGTATATTAGATCGAAACGGAAGAGCGTAATGTATATCTGATAGAGTAATATGTAGCATTGTATTAGGAATCTGTTAGCTTAGTATAGTATTGTCAATTATCAATTAAATTTATTAATCTAATTAATTTTCATTGTTAATTTAATTGTATTTAAATGGAAATCATGACCAGCAAAGCAACGAGCACAAAAAAGTGGAAGTGCTGTGGCTCGGGGGAGAACTGAAGGGGGAGATTCTCCAATGCATCTGAGTCTAAAAAAATGTGCAAAATGTGAAATGTTTGTGGAACTTTCTGGAACAGGATATGATCTAGACAAGAAGGGTTGTCTTTGTGTGTGGTAGGTGCACAGAGTGTCAAGAAATTAGGTGCCAACTCAGCATTCTGATGGGCGTATATGAGAATTTGGGGTGTAGGGTAGATGCCCTCGAAAGAATTAAAATGGAGGACTCATCAAGTTCTCAGCTGCCCAACTCAATGCCAGAGCTCCCTCTTGTGCAATAGGCAAAGCAGTAGCAATCTGCAGGGCAGAATGCACTGGGCCCACAAGAGCTAGTTATTGTCGGTGACTATTGTCAGGGAAATGGGAAATATATTGTGCAAAGAGGATAGGTAGAATAGGACCAGGGTATGCCTGGGACAAAAGTTGATGATGTTGTAGGGCAGATATCATCTTTAAAGGGCACAAAAGGTGATATTGTTGTTACATGTTGGCACTAATGAGATTAAGTGTAGGAGATCTGTGGATAGACTTTCTTAACAAGGACAGGTCAATGTTGAAAAAAAGTAACGAGTGAGGGATGAACATGAAAGTGTCTGCAATTCTGCCCAGACACGATAGGAGGGAGTATATGATGAGAGCTTTGTCAATCAATTTGACTCTGGAGAGATTGAGCAAGGCTCATCGGGTAGAATTTTTCTCAGTGTAGCCTGTGCTTGTTAACAAGAGAGACTGCTACTACAGGGATGGGATACATTTAAATAGAAAGGGTGCAAGAATATTTGCTGATGCTATCGAGGCAGTGTTAAGGGGGTCAGAAAACTGCTAGCTTGGGGGGATACAGAGACTAATAGATTAACAGTAGCTGCTGCCAGAGGTGAAAGTTATTCTTGCACTGCTTCTATTGGAATGAGCAGCAGTCTGGAAAACAAGGTGCTGGGGATAAGGACCTTTACAAGGACTGCTGGGAGTCATCACGGAACAAATAAATATGTGGCTGTGTTAGTTGTTCTTACTCTTAGTTATCATTGGGGGATAACTAAGAGTAAGAACAGGTGCACGTAACTTGCATGTACACAAATGAAAGGAGTTTAGTAAATAAATTTGAAGAATTTGAAGTGCTGGCCAAAACATCAAAAGCAGATATTGTTGGGATATCAGAGACATGGTGCCACACAGATACAAGGAATACAGAATTGGAATTTGAGGTGTACAATGTGTTTTTTTTTTTTTTTTTGGTAATTGTTGGCGCATCGGCTTCTGTGGCCATAATGCACCTCCCAAGGTTTTAGCAGTACTTTGATCCAAGCCGAAGGCGGGATTTGAACCCGCGACCTTTGGGTTGCCAGGCAGGTACATTACCCACCCGGCTAGCCTGGTCGGCAGTACAATGTGTACAGAAAGGATAGACAGGATAGGAAGAAGGGGGGGGGGGGCGGTTATGCTGTTAGTTAAGAAACATAAAATCAAAGGAAGTGTATCCAGTTGACATAGGTGGACAATGCGATGTTGAGTCAGTTGGGTGTCCTCTGGTGGGGCATGGGCATGCCCTACTATTTCAACAGGGGTCATCTTCCCTATAGACCCCTTACTTCCAATTTCCAACCCCCTGGTCTTCCACCTCCCCTCCCATCTCTTTCTCTTTACAACAGCATTTGCCCCACACGTACAAATTTAAAACACCAAAATTCATGCCCGACCCATTAGGAAATATTATTACCTCCAGCGCTTATCCCGTATAGCCCCTCTAAGTTGCGTATAATGTGCCATCTGTGCCCAAAAGAAAAGAAGAATTATTATTTTAATGATTTTTTTTATTATTATTTTATTTTCTATATATTTTTTTTATTTATTTTATTATTATTATTTTTTTTATTTTATTTTATTTTTTATTTATTTTTTTATTTTTATTTATTTATTTTTTTTTTTAGGTCCTAGCCACAGAAATCTCAGGAAAATAGGTGGTAGGACCTGCCAGAGCAAACAATAAGGGAACACCTGGCTGGCCTCCACGTGGCGGAGTACGTAAACGACAGGTCCCATCTGGGGCCTGGCGGCTAACAAGCCAGAGGAACAAGGGGCACAACATATTACACAATACATGATCCACACACTTTTAAACCTCTGGCCTTGACAGCGTACTGTCCTCGATACAAAGAACATACGCGGAGATGGGGTAAATCCCTGGTGCCGTTAGACCCAAAAAAATACTCTGTACTCTGTGATATAAGCACTGGGAAAACAAAATTGTGAGTGTGTTATAGGCCTAATGACTCTGATCATTACAATGTACTGTACAGAGAAATAGATTGAGCCTGTAAATCAGAGTGTCTTACACATGGGATTTTTAACTTCCCAGATATTGACAGGAACTTGTGGGTTGGTCACTTGCATACTAGCAAGGCTTCTGTGGAGTTATGGATGATTGTTTTCTACAGCAGGCTGTTCGAGAGGCAACTAGAGGGGGTAATACTCTTGATCTGATTATCAGCAGTGAATCTTCATGCATTAAGAATCTGCAGATAAAGGAACAACTAGTTGGCAGTGATCGCAATGTGCTGATGTGGGACTTACTCAAAGATGTAATTACTATCAGGGATAAAGGAAAGGGTTTTTGCTTTCGTAAAGGTAACTACATTGGTCTCAGAAAGATTTTAAATTCTATACAGTGGGATCAAGTGATGATATCACCAACAGCAAATTCTAAATGGGAAGCATTCAAGGAGGAAATCTTGGAAGTAACTAAGCTTTTTGTTCCAACTAAGAAATATTGTTCAAGGTTTAAGCCTAAGGGGATGTCAGATGAACTAATGAGGCTCATGGCAGAAGAAAAATGCATGGGATGCATATAAACTAACAGGTGACACAGAAGCCTATGGTAGATATAATCTGATCTGTAATCAGGTCACAAAGGAGGTTAGACAGGAGAAGGCAGATTACGAGAAATCCTTGGCAAAAGATGTAAAGAAAAACAGCAAAGAGTTCTTTACTAATGTAAACTCTAGAAGGAAGGGAATGAATCAGATTGGTCCACTTGATATCGATGGTTCGACTGTTGATGATCCTGCTCAGGATGGGATCTATCCAATTATATTAAAGGAGGCAGCAAAAGAGATAAGCAAACCATTAGGCATAATTATGAGAGCTTCTTTGGAGTCAGGAGGTCCCCATGGACAGGAGATGTGCAAATGTGTTGCCAATTCATAAAGGGGAATCAAAGGGTGACACAGTTATTACAGACCTGTTAGTTTTACTTCTGTTCTGGGGAAATTAATGGAGTCTCTGGTTAAAGAAGTAACGCAGGAACATCTAGACAAAACTGCAGTTATAGTTCAGACACAGCATGTCTGTTAAGAGAAAGTCTTGTCTGACCAATTTTATTGGATACTATGATGCTTACAAAAAGGAACTGGAAGCAAAAAATAATTTTGATACCATATACTTCGAATTTAGGAAAGCTTTTGATACTGTTGCACATGGAAGACGACTGTACAAATTGGAGCAGTATGGCATTAAGGGCAAATTGCTGCTGTGGATAAAGGGATGGTTGAGTGAGAGAAGAGTAAGTGTGGTAATGAATGGACACTGATCTTCTTGGAATAATGTTATTAGTGGAGTCTTCTACGGTTTGGTGTTGGGCCCATTGTTGTTTTCTGTCTTTATTAATGATATTGATGAAGGTATATCAGGTTTAATGTTCAAGTTTGCAGATGATACGAAGCTTGGCAGGGTTGTTAATGATGCTACTGACAGTGCTCTCTGCAACAGGATCTAAAAAAATTGAGCAGATGGGCTGAGAGGCAGCAAATGAATTTGAACATTGACAAATATAAAGTACTGCATATGGGTAGCAGTAACCACAATTCCTGTATAACCAAAAATTCCTCTATATCATTGACAAGACACTCAGGGTAATGGAGAACAGAAAAGACCTGGGTGTAATTGTGCAGTCAGATATGAAGTTTTCTGAGTAGTGCAGACAGTCTGAAAGAATAGCTCGTGGTGTCTTGTCAATGATATACAGGAATTTTTCTAGCAGGGATAAGGAGGTGATTATCTCCTTGTATAAGGCAATTGTCAGGCCACACCTTGAGCACTGTATACAGGTCTGGAGGCCTTATTTTAGGAAGGATGTAGAGCTGCTGGAACAAGTACAGAGAAGGGCAACGAGACTGGTGAATGGAACAAAGGGTTGCTCTTACAAAGAAAAGCTTAAGCTCTCAAATTGCAGTGTTTGGAGACCAGGCACCCATGAGGGGATCTGATTGAGGTGTATAAGGTCCTGAATGGTTTGAGCAGGCTCAATTCTGATGGGATTCTTCCTCTTGCTCAGATTACGAACCTGAGGGGGCATAAATTCAAATTGAGGAAAGACAGTTGTAGAATAGATGTGCAGAAATTTGCCTTTAGCCAGCGAGTGGTTGATTGCTGGAACAAACTTCCATCTGTTGTGAAAATTCACAGTTTAAATAAATTCAAAGCAGAATTAGACAAACATTTGGAATGAGTGGATGGGTGAAATGGGAAGGTTTTTTTTTTGGCTGATGCTGTATAAGCTTGCTTTATTGTATCATATGCTTCTACTAACGATAATGCTAATGCTAATTAACAATAATCTAAGAACAGGTCCAAAAATCTGAGGCCAACATTTTTCTGCTGATGATTGGTTTTGAGATCCCTTGTGCTTCCACTACATACATTCTGATTTCAATGCAGAATCATACAAATGCAGTCAAGTTGCATCATCAGTCATCAAATCAAATAAAAATTGATCTGGATTAGCAAGAATTAATTTTAAATTCTCTTTTGATGACGGCACCTTCTGATGTTTGTCATGAATGGAAAGGTTTCTAGGGACCCATCTTTCATAAATTGGATATTCTCAAATTCTCATGCATTATTGTTAAAAAATGCTTATATGGGAAATATTAATTTTTAAGTTAATTAATTATGTTAATTTTTTCCCAAGTTTTGGCCACTTTAATTCTTCTGTTTTCTAAAATTTTTTCTTCAATGGCAGCAATTGTTTCAGATGGCCAATCAGACAATGAATCATTCTCTTTTGAACTCTGTCAATCATCTTGCAACAGTAGCATACTGGGTATCTCTCCCAAACACTGTAATCATTCTTTCATGGATTTCTTTAGCATTTCTGCTCTTTTTGGTCAAAAATTGGATTATTGAACGATGCTTGATTTGTGGATATCCATTCTTCTTCCACTAGCAACACAAAAATTTGAATTTTAGAAACTACATAACAATGGCATACATTTTTCATATTATTTTATAAGACATTAAGCCACCAATATAACCTATTCCAGGATTCTCAGTATTTTGGAGTAAGTATAAGGTACCCTTCTTAACTTAAAAATATTTTGGTGTCTCCCAGATATCAATAGGCTTTTGTAATTACGGAAATACTGGAATAGTTGGTAAACTCAGTCACCATTTTAAATAAAATCACTCTTTATTACTCAGAAGATAAATTTCAAAAATAGAGCATAATATCTTCATACTAAATACATTAAAATTAGGTAGGTAGGTAGACAGATAAGTAGGTAAATGTCTTCATCTGGGCAAAATTGAAACAAATCTGTCCCCTCATACATTTAGACCAGCATTCAAAATACAATTATGAAATTAAATGGTAGATATATATACAATGCATGATGCTACAATTTTACAATAATATTTTTAATGGGCAAAAGAAAAGAAAAGACATACATATTGGATATAATAGAAATAATAATACAAATAATAATAAAAGAAAAGTAAGCTAATCATTTAATAATACTAAGATATAGCACTCAAAACAAAATTCGATGATACAATAATAAAAAATAAACAATAAACATGAATTAAAAAATGAAATTACATAAATAAAACAACAAAAATTACATTACTATGAAAGGTAAATTGTAAAAACAAAAATCCAAATAGTAAGAAGGGATATACATAGTCATTCAATGGCTATATGCTGCTGCTGTTTCACTGAGATCAGATTTTGAATTTCCGATTGAAGCAGCAATAGTTTCAACCTTAAATCTGTTTCCACATCTTGCTTGTTTTTGAACTTTTATTTCAGTGCAACAAGCACAGAAAACCTACTTTCACAAACATATCTTATGAGAAAAGGCATCAAGTACTTCACAGCTTTATCAGATAGTTCTGAGTAATTAGAATGAATGTGTAACCAGAAGTCATGCAGATTCTTTTTGGATGAAGACTATTTTTAAAGAGTTATCACATGAAAGTTCAATTAAGCTACCTTGTTCTATTTATGTCAGAATTGTGAATAGAGCATTATCAACATATCCAGTCATATTTTGAATGAGGAACAGGAAAGTATGCATGCAGCTGTATCTGGAGTCTTTGAAAGTGTTCACTTAAGTCACATTTTACTTTGTCCAGAAGCTGCATTTTTGTTGAGATTAAAAAATCTGATAGACATAGAAATTATTCATAGATTGATTAGTTCAATTGACAAGACCATAGATGCAATTTCCTGATGATAACTTTTATTTTGTTTTGAACTTTCAATACATTTACAGCTTTACCCTGAAGATTTAGGTTAGGTTCATTAAGGCAGGTCCAGCGCTAGGGGTGCACAAGTGAGGTTGCCATAGGAACTACTATATGTGGTACTGCATATATGCATGTTTACAAGGTTTAGCCTCAGAAACCACAAATGCTTGCACCAGCCCTGTATTAAGGTAGCCAAAAATATCAGATAAGAATGCAGACTCTGCTAATCAAAAGTCATTGAAACAATGCAAAAACTGAAAATTTGATTGAAGCAGAAAAATTCTCACTTCATCTTGCAACTCAAATAGGTGAGTAAGAACCTTCTCTCGAAAAAGTCAATAAATTTCAGTATGCAAGAGCAGTTGCGGTGATCACTGCCCATTTCCTCACTGAAAGCTGCAAAAATCCTCACGGAAAGAGCAAGACTTCTGTGAATTTATTGGAGCATTGTTTTCTACAGGGGGGGCAACCAGAGGGAGTAATACTCTTGATCTGATTATCAGCATGAGTATTCATGCATTAGAATTTGCAGATAAAGGAACCACTAGGTGAAAGTGATCACAGTGTACTGATGTGGGATTTACTTAAAGATGTAACTACCATCAAGGGTAAAGGGAAGGGTTTTTGTTTTCGTAAAGGTGACTACAGTGGTCTCAGACAGTTTTAAATTCTATATAGTGGGATCAACTGACGATGTTACCAACAGTGAATTCTAAATGGGAAGCCTTCAGAGACTTAATCTTGGAGGCTACTAGGCTTTTCATACCAACTAAGAAATACTGTTCAAGGTTCAGGTCCAAATGGATGTCAGATGAATTAACGAGGCTCGTGGCAGAGAAGAAAAATGCATGGATTTCAAGAAAGCTTTTGATACTGCTGCACATGGAAGACTGCTGTACAAATCAGAGCAGTATGGCATTAAGTGAAAGTTGCTGCAATGGATAAAGGGATGGTTGAATGGGAGACGGCAGAGAGTGGTAATAAATGAACATTGCTCTACGTGGACTAATGTTATTAGCAAAGTCTCCAATGGTTCGGTACTGGGCCCATTGTTGTTTTGTGTATTTATCAATGATATTGATGAAGGTATATCAGGCTTAATATCCAAATTTTCAGATGATACAAAGGTTGGCAGGGTTGTTAATGACAATAAAGATAGTATGCTACTGCAACAAGGCTTAAGTTCTGTCAGTCCTCAATCAGGTCACAGGTGTGATCTGATCGAGGTGTATAAGGTCTTGAATGGTTTGAGCAGGCTCAATGCTGATGGGAAACTTCTGCTTACTCAAATTAAGAACCTGAGGGGGGGGCATAGATCCAAATTGAGGAAAGACGGTTGCAGAATAGATGTGCAGAAGTTTGCCTTTAGCCAGTGGGTAGTTGATTGCTGGAACCGACTTCCATCTGTTGTTGTGGAAGTTGATAGCTTAAATAGATTTAAGGCTGAACTAGACAAACATTTGGAGTGACCAGATGGGTGAAATGGGAAGGGTTTTTTTTTTTTTTTTTTTCCTTTTTGGCTGATGCTGCATAAGCTTGCTTTCTTGCATCATATGCCTCAACTAATGCTAAATTTTTGAATTCAAGGGGTAAGCCTTAATGAAATTAATAGGTTTCAACCATTAATGAAATTAACAGTTAAACTGTCTTTAATGCAATGGGTATTTTGTTTTCGTTGCTAGTGACTGTATGTGGATGCAGCAGTGAATATTTTTTGTTTCTGGTGACACAGATTTCATACAAGCACGAACTCCACTGTATCTGCCTGTCATAATGTGAGGAGCTAATTCCGGCACATTTCAAACAATCTAGAGTACCTTCCTTTAAGAAGTTATCCAGAATTTTAAAAACTTCATCTGAAGTGGCTCGTGTATGCAAAGGTTTTCAAAAGGGCAAGTTCTCATTTATACTTCCATTCCATTCATATCTAAGAAATGCCAAAATGTTCAGTAGGTTTGAATGTCTGTTGACTTGTCAAGTTGAAGGGCATAGAAGCGACTATTGCATATTCTTGTAATCAACTCTCCTTTAATTTCCTAGGCACATCTCTAATTCTGCATTGAATTGTATTTTTGACAGTGAGATAGCATTAAATTCCTTACAAGCCTTCTCTCCCAGAACTGTACTCACCATTTATTTTGCTGCAGGTAGTATTAACTGTTCTCCTATATTGTGTGGCTTTCCTGCCTTTACTATTAGAAGAGCTACTCATTAAGAAGCTTCTATTGCCTTTGAATTGCTACTACACATGATTATTTGCTGCAA
Organism: Mastigoproctus giganteus; assembly: GCF_048544385.1. Taxonomy (NCBI): domain Eukaryota; kingdom Metazoa; phylum Arthropoda; class Arachnida; order Uropygi; family Thelyphonidae; genus Mastigoproctus; species Mastigoproctus giganteus. Next base: position 123,609,939 of record NC_143584.1, on the reverse strand, counting down.
TGAATTGCTATTCCCCTTTAATTAATGAGTTTCCTAAGGAAGAATCCATTAGTTTAGATGTACAGTCACTATGCTTGGATTCCAAATGGTGACAAGGTTTGTTAGGTTTTAATCCATCATTCGAGAGCACCACATAACAAATCACGCACAATGGTCCTTGGTAATCATCAGAACCAGTCCACACAAAATCCATCTTTATATAGCTGTTGCAGTATTTATGCAGATTTTTTTTTTATTTTTTTATTATGCCCATGCTGAGGAGTTTTACTAAACATACCACTTTTGCTTTCTACTTTCCTTTTCAATGTTCCTGTTTTTAATCACTTATCATTATCAGACTTAGCCCCTAGAATCAAATAATAAATAATTAATACAGTTAATATTGCAAATAATAATTAGCATCAGTGAATACGAGAAAATATTATATATTTTGGATTTTAATTTGACAAGAAACAGATCAGCAAACTTAGTAAATTCCAAAATGAATTTAATGACACAATTGATTTCAGTAATATAGCAAGGTTATATTTATGCCAATATTAAATTTTAGGCGACCATAAGCAAAAGTTCGTTTGGCTGCTCAAACAAAAGAATTTTCTTTGAGGTTCTTTGTTGTAATAAATTTCTAAATTTTTACCACTTAAGCCTTTTCCAGAGGAGGAGGGGGGGAGGGAACAGCAGTGTACTCTGTACACACAAAAAATGTTTTATTTTATGTGAGAACATCCTTTTCTTGAACGAAATTAAAAGATTGGGCCTTCATAGTTGTTATGTGCAGTTGGAAATTCTAAGAGAAGTAACGGATAACTTTCCGGTTTGTTTATTTGTTTGGGAATTTATTAGGTGCATTGACATCTGTGGCCATAGTGCACCAGATAAATTTCTGAAATGTCATTTTCATACCATAATTGATCAGAGATATCACAAACAGCTCCAAATGTATTTTTTAGAAATCGTAGTTCAAATTCTTTATAGGAATTATGGTCCTGTTCGATGTCCTTGTAAATGATTTCATACTCAACCACCATTGAAATTTGTGGAGGGTCTACAACAGGCATCAAGCTGAAATATGATTTTGTTTCTTTTTGAATGATGCAATCGAAGCTGGTTGTTACAATATTCTCTGTCTAGCTGGTTCAGGTAATCCTCAGGAATTTTGCTAGCAGGAAAAAGGAGGTGATTATCCCTTTGTATAAGGCAATGGTCAGGCCATGCCTTGAGTACTGCGTACAGGTCTGGAGGCCTCATTTTAGGAAGGATGTAGATTTGCTTGAGCATGTACAGAGAAGGGCAACAAGATTGGTGAGGGGAATGAAGGGATCCTCTTACCAAGAGAGGCTTAAGTTCTGCAAATTGCACCTGGAGACTGCAGACGCAACTGCAAGGTGATCTGATTGAGGTGTATAAGGCCTTGAATATGGGTTGAGCATGCTGAATTCTGATGGGATTCTTAGATTACGAACCTAAGGGGGCATAAATTCAAATTGAGGAAAGACAGTTATAGAATAGGTGTGCTGAAATTTTCCATTAGCCAGCAGGTGGTTAATTGCTGGAACAAACTTACATCTGTAGTTGTGGAAGTTGATAGCTTAAATAAATTCAAGAAGGAACTGGAAAAACTTTTAGAGGGAATAATTGTGTGAATTTTTTTTTTTTTTTGGCTGATGCTATACTTGCTTCACATGCCTCTATTACTAACCCAAATAAGCATTACAAATTGTTTTTGAAAAACAAAAAGACCAAACCTCCTTTCTTCAATGTGTACTGCATCTACTAACAAAAATTCAGGGCAACATATCTATTTAAAACTGCATTATAAATTTCAAACACCATTGTTTAAAATTTATTTTGTCCTTGAATGTAAATGATTGCATTGGCTTTTGATTGACCGGATGTTCTCGCCTTGCACAGATGCTTTATTCTGGAAAGTTCCTTGCGGTAAAATCAAATAATAGTAACTCTTTATTGTACCAAAAGTAATTTGTTACAGTATGTGAGTGGAAACATCATCTGCATCTAATAAATAGTAAATATTTGCCAATATTCCCAAAAGGAGATCATTTGCAAATAATAATTAGCATCAGTATTTAGAAGAGGGTAAAAGAGCTGATAATTGGTAATTACAGCCATTTTGGACAGCAGTCATTGTGTGAAACAATCCCTTTTCAAGTTATAGTTGCCACGAAAAAAAAAAAGAAAAGTGTAAATCTATTTTTCAATAGGATATATCTTTTTTATTGCATCTCAGAACATGAAATGCAGAATCTTGAAATTTTGTGATTACATCAAATGCATATGAAGGAAATATTGAAGTATTTTGTAACAATACAAATTTAAAAAAACAATTAATTATTCACAGCACATGCTTTTTTTTCTTCTTTTGCACATGATTTGAGATGAGTGTAAAGTTTGTTTGATACCAGTTTTTGAAGTTTATAATGCAGCTATCAATAAAAATATTTTCTTAAAATTTTGTTAGAAGATGAAATATACATCTAGAAAACTTGTTATACTGATATTGTTTCCCAAATACAATTACAATAACGCAGTCTTTTTTTTTTTTTTCAAATTATTATTATTGAGTATGCAATGTGGTAGTATCAGTTTTTCCAGTTTCCAATATGGCTCCCAATAGATGAATTTTTTTGAATATTTGTTAGTAGATACAATGCACATTGAAGAAAGGAATTATTGTCTTTTTCAAGAATAATTTGTTGCGATTCTTTGGGTTATGTTTCTCATGTCAAGATATAGTTATGGTCTTTTTTTTCTTTATTCCTGATAAACACACAGCATGCACCATAAAGAATGGCCAAACTATGGCCACTTGGGTGCAGCATTAATCACTTAGTAGATTGCTGAAATTTGAAATGAGAAAAATCAAAGAAAATCCTTCTGTTGGCAGCTATTGTGACTTTCAGCATTCTGCATAGAGTAGAAATTATGGAATTAATTAGGTGTAATTTGAACTGGGTCAATTTTACCACAGGGGTGCAGTTATGTAAAAACATACCAGGGTACCTGCCCATCCACCAATGATGAAGCCAACTAGCTTCAAAATGATTGTCTGGGTGGTGGAATCCACTGAAAATAAATAACAGTAGTCTTCCCTACTAGAGAAGCATTATTTATTTGAAGTAGTGCAATACCAGCTATCTCATTGTGAAGGCACCCACAATATGAGATACAATTAAAACGATGCCTTCATACTACATACATATTTCAAATTTGTGGGTAAACTATGGTGTATCTACAATGATATTATATAGTAAAAACATACAAATTTAATGAAAAAGATTGTCTTATACAAACAAATAAGTAACATACAATTACAAAATGTGAACAAAATCATTAAGCATATTGGTATTTCATTTAAGATGGGATACAGTTACATTCCATATAACAAAATAATTAACTTTTCTTACCAAATGCTGCCAATTGGATATTGTAGAAAGCAGCTATTTTTGATGAATAGCCAGAAAAAAAGGATTGATCGACAACCAAGAACTTCTTGTAGCTCTTTTCTTTGTTCACAGAGAAACTCGTGATAAATGTTAAATGAGATGAAACCATGAAAATGAATAATTCTGGAAGAATATCTTAATTATATTTGCATATTTTCAAATGAATTTTCAAGGGTACAGTGCACATGCAACAGGTGAATTCGAACCAATGATGTTGTTTCAAAGAGAAACAGTGTATGGAAGGAGTAAAGCTTTCCAAGTACATTAATTTCTAAATCTGGAAGCTACTGAAGCACGCGTGTCGTTTTACCCATTCATGCAGAAGACAGTGAAATACAATTCTATAAATAACCTCGTGCCCCCGCTAGGGCTGTGGCCCACATGCTGGGAGTCACTGGACTATTCTATAATTAAAAACATTTTGTACTCCCAGTTCTCAAAAGTTTTTGAACATTTTTGGCATTTTTACTCTAAATATAATTAATAAAACTGATAAAGCTCATGGTAATGGCTGGATACAGAGTTAGATAGATGGCTCTGTATTTGAAGAGTTTACCCTATCGTGCTATCTTTGTAGTTGTTTCTTTTCTATGGAAGTTACCATATCATATTCATAAATGTTGCTTTGATAGTTAACCACTTCCCAGAACTAAGTTTACAGGTTGGCCACATGAAGATATTTTACATAAGGTGATTTAGAATACTTGTATAAACTATTCATTATTTTAACTTTGCAAATAATTGATAAAATTTATGTGAGCTGTTCACAGTAATGGCTAGGAAAAAAAAAAAAAAAAAAAAAAACAGAAAAGTGGTCATACTGTTTTGCTAGTTGTTTTCTAGTCTGTGGAAGCAGGTTTGCTGTTTCTGGGGTTATATCTATGTGTGTGTTGTTATGCTGACTCAGGTTGATTGGCAATTCCAAAATCATATTTTTAATTGCTGCCTTGCAGATTAGCCACTTGGCTATATATGGTACAAGTAGATGTGCCAACTTAAAATTGATTTGCTATTGTGCAAGGGGTACAAGGTTATTACCACGTTGAACAAGATTTTTGCAGCTCCAGCGAACACTAAGTTTTCATTTATATTTAGTCGTTTTATTGACTTAATTGTTATACTAAATTATTTTCTATAAATAGCTTTATAGTTCTAGCCAAGCTTTGTGGTTTATTTTTGAATTTAGATACGGATTTTGAAAGTTAATACTTAGTGTCCATAGATTCTACGTTCGTAACTTGCTGCCATTGTTATACAATACGGAATAGCATAAAGTTTAACGTAAAACTAGATAGTGATAATTGTAGCACTGTATTAGAAATCTGTTAGATTAGTATAGTATTATCAATTAATCAGTAAAATTTATTAATCTTATTAAAATTCATTGTTAATTAAGTTATACTTAATGGAATCATGACCCAGACTAGAGCAGCAAAGCAGTGTTCACAGAATAGCCAGAGTACTGTGGCTTGTGGGAGAACCGAAGTGGGCGATTCTCCAATGCAATCACAGTCTAAAAAAATGCATGAAATGTAAATGTTTGCAGACCTGTCTAGAACAGGTCTGCAAAGTTGACAAACATTTGGAGTGATTGGATGGGTGAAATGGGAAGGGTATTTTTTTGGCTGATGCTGTATAAGCTTGCTTTCTTGCATCATATGCCTCAACTAATGCTAATGCGTACCACACATTTAGTGTATTCGTTTTATTTTAAAAGTAAATACTTGATATACTATTGTGGCATTATGTGATTTTCCAATAAAACAATGTTTTTTTTATAATCATAATTTGTTTACTATATGCTAGATGGTTCTACTTTCATCAATCATATCAATGTGGATAATATCAATCCAATATCAACATTACCTTCAATGTGAATGTACAATGCACAGTTGAAGATTTCGTTGACTAGCATAGGGATGTTTGCTTTTGTCATTTTATTAATTCCGAATATAACATGAAAATGACGTTTTGATTTTTTTTTTTCTCTGAATATATATCATAATTACTTGTATATTGTACTGATTTTTGTACCAAAATCTGGAAGATGACAGTGATTCAGAAATCACTGAATCAAGTGAATTGAAAATATCACTGGATACATATTCATTGGATTCAAAAGATAACAATAAAGAAAATTTTAGTGCAACTAGATAATTTTGTGTTGTTTTCAATCAGACTGCAAACAAAACAGTTATGTGCAGACTGGATGTGCATTTTGAGTAGTGGAACTCATTTCCAGAAGGCAGATAAAAAAAAAAAAGAAAGAAAGAAAAAAAAAAAAACACTTTCAGGATGCTCTTCTGTTCCCATCCCCTAACTATTGCAAATAAGTCTGGGTTAGATTCTCATCAGACTGCAAACAAAACAGTTATGTGCAGACTGGATGTGCATTTTGAGTAGTGGAACTCATTTCCAGAAGGCAGATAAAAAAAAAGAAAGAAAGAAAAAAAAAAAAAAAACACTTTCAGGATGCTCTTCTGTTCCCATCCCCTAACTATTGCAAATTTGGTTTGGATCAGGTTGTAAACAATGCCCCCCCCCCCCCATGGCAGCTTAGCCAGCACAATGCATTGTGGTCTTCCACTCATTTGAAGAAGTAAGTCATCAACAACCACAAGAATTTCTAAAGCCTTCTTCAATCAAGGTTATAATTAGCTGATCTTTTTTTATGGATTTTTTCCTCTGAGAATTTAAGTATAAGGTTGCCTTACTGGCATAGGTGCTTTGCCTTTTTTGTTGAGTTGTATGGGTTTCTTGAGCTTTGGTTGCAATTGCTGGGCTCCTGGTTGGAATGTTGTGCTGTATTCTTGTTTATTTTCATGCTTGACAGAATGTTCTTTAAATATATTGAAGTATTGTGGGCTTAAATTAATTCATTATTTTCCACTGATGGACACTTCCAGAAAAGCATTTTAAAAAAAGTCATTCTGAATACCTGTCCTGTGATAAGAGTTGTCTGAGTGGAGAGAACAAGGGAATCAGAAAAATGTGAGTCATAGTTCCAGTCCACCTTGGAGTGATTTTTTTTTTTTTTTTTTTTTTTTAGGAGCATTAGCAACTAAGGCCATATTGCTCCGGGATATGTGGTGGTCATTCCCTGACCTTTCGCATTCTCCGTATTTGGTGGTGATGGGCTCGAACCCTGGTCTAATCAAGAAGCGTGTGCTATGCACTGCTGCTCCTTCCCACCTGGCTACGGAGGCGCCATTTGGAGTGAATGGAAGATTTGAATGATGTAACAGTTTGGGTGAGTGGTTTAGTCTGGTTCAACCTTCAATTTTCTCCAATGCAGACATGTTTGGAATTTCTCTCCACTAACAACTCTTACTACAAACCTGAGGCTTTATCAAATACTTTTATTTGAGTTAGAAAGAGTAAATTATTCTAGCCTTTTTAGGCATAGAATAATTTAATTCATATTATACTGAGCTTTATATAACATAAATTTCATAATTTTAATAGGACAGTTTAATTTACAAATGTTTGTTTGTTTTAAGTGAAATTACCTGAGTTTGTTAACAAATCCTTGTAGTTCTATATATTCGTTTAATTCTTCTAATTGAAGAGTTTCTGTTTCCACATCAGATATAAGTGGTTTCTTACAACATTCCTGTAGTTCTACTATTCTATTCTGTAGTTCTACAAATTAAAAAAATATATATTAAATTTCAACACAAATGGAAATGTTATGAACAGAATTGCAATATAATCAATAGCATATCACCACAGGAGGGTAGACTAGGTTAAATTCTATTCTTTGATAAAGCCATGGTTGAATAAGAACTCCAATGTACAGAAGTGTAAAAAATGTGTGGGTAATAACCAGACAGCTACCTCTGCTGCAATTTCCCCCTCACCACCTGAAAGGTGCAATTATCTGCAATCAATGTGCTTTAAAAATTAGTTTCCCTAGGATGAAAAAAAAAAAAAAAAAATGTGCAGTTGAATAGTAGTATGTCCCACTACCCTTGCCAAATCTAATTAACAAATCATCAGATAGTGATGTCTATAAATCATTATACATTCTGTTTTTTTCTGGTCTCTGATGAGATTCCAAACTGTCCGATTAATATAATTATCCACTTGTCAAGTGACTCATTGGTTGACATGTACTAAATTGTGGCAACAGAATGTATGATGTACTGAATATGGGGAAGATTTTTTAGAACAGATTATATCAGTGCAATGCATAATACGGTTTCTTCTCGACGAACAGTAAATGTATGTCTATAATACTATTCAGTAACTATTTTTAATAAAATTTTGTTTTATTGCAAACTGAGTGCACTTTGTTGGACAACCCTTACAGCAAACTACTGCATATTGGCTATCGTTCATTTTTTTTCCCCTGCATAATTTGCTTCCATGCAGCTCATATGAAAGACAGAACATTAATAAAATTTCAAATTTTACTATTAAGCTAACAGTGCAAATTATATTTTAACAAGTGGGTCTCAGTGGACAATTCCACTCAATTATCTTTCCAACTCTATCATTTCCAGCATTTTGATAAATTCTTTTTTTTTTTTGCCAGTAAATATATTTTAACAAGTGGGTCTCAGTGGACAATTCCGCTCAATTATCTTTCCAACTCTATCATTTCCAGCATTTTGATAAATTTTTTTTTTTTTTGCCAGTAATCAGCATTAGTAATGGCAAATCCCTGTAATAATTCGATTAGTTCTTCCTTAAATTTATTCAAACTATCCACTTCCATGCACCAGATGGAAGTTGGTGCCAACAATCAACTATCCACTGTCTAAAATCGAATTTCTGCACTATCCTAAAACCATCCTTCCTCCATTTAATTTATGTCCCCTCATGTACATTCAAAAAGTTCCCAGAATCATACTTCACTTGTGTGTCACAGTGGGATGATTGTGGAAAGTTGCAGTTTAAAACAGTGTGGTAACATGAAGTTCTTTAAACTTGGAAAAAGTGCTACAGAAATGTTGCAATCATCACTGAAAGTTTGTAGAGATAATGCTTTGAAGAAAACAGCAGTTTTGAGTGGTTTAATAGCCAAGATGACTATTAAACCACTCGATAGGAAACATTGGAAGATGAATCTCACAGTGGATGCCTTTCAATGCCATGACACAACGAAAATGTCAAGAAAATGAAGGAACATGAGTTCCTTCATTTGAAACTGCTCATGAAGTGGGACTACCTATAGGCTTAGTACACAAAATCCCAATGCAAGATTTAAGGACGTGTTACATGTGCACAAAGTTTGTTCCATGCTTTCTGCTGGACAATCAAATGGACTGCAGAAAGCCATTGCAGATGATTTGTTGAAAAATCTATGCAGGATCTAAGCTTCCTAAGAAAAATAGTCACTGGGGATGAGAGTTGAGTGCAAATTATAAAATATAATTTGCACTATATATAACATTCAAATAGCACACAAAGATGTGGCCATGGCCCAAGAAGTTTCATGCAACAAAATGAAGTGTCAAAGTCATGCTGACCACTTTTTTGATGATGAGGACAGAGTGCACCATGAATTTGTGACTGGGGATGAAGCATTACTACTGCTTATTATGATTAGGTTTTGAGACATTTGCATGAAAATGTGAGGCAAAAACTACCTCAAAAAGGGAAAGATGGGTGGATCCTGCACCATGACAATGCATCCAGTCACATACACAGTGATGGTGATGATGGCAATTCAGCAGTTCTTGGCTACCAAACAACAAAAAAAAAAACACAGTCATGTAGCAGCCTCCTTACCCTCCTGACGTGCACTGTGTGCCCTAAACTGAAAATAGGACTTGGGATTGTCATTTCGCTACAGTAGATTATACCAAAGTGGCCCTATGTGCGGTAAAAAAAACATGATTCTAAAGAATGTTTCAGAGTTTGGGAAGATTGATTGAGCATGTGTGTGTGTGTGTACACAAAAGGAAGGTACTTTGTAAGTGATTAGGTTAACAAGTCCAACTGTTCACTCAATAAACTTTTATAGTAAAAATCCAGGAAATTTCTCTCATCCTTCCTATTCATCAACCAAAAAAAAAAAAAAAAAAAAAAAAACATTTCACTGATCCATTCATTCCAAATGTTTGTCTAGTTCTGCCTTGAATTTATTTAAGCTATCAACTTCCATGGCAAAAGATGGAAGTTTGTTCCAGCAATCAATTACCTGTTGGCTAAAGGCAAACTTCCGCACATCTATTCTACAACTGTCTTTCCTCAGTTTGAATCTATGCCCCCTCAGGTCTGTAATCTGAGCAAGAGGAAGAATCCCATCAGCATTAAGCCTGCTCAATCCATTCAAGGCCTTATGCACCTCAATCAGACTGCCTCGCAGGTGCCTAATCTCCAGAAGCTGTAATTTGCAGAACTTAAGCCATTCTTCATAAGAGCACCCCTTTGTTCCCTTCACCAGTCTTGTTGCCCTCCTCTGTACTCGTACTAGCAACTCTACATCCTTCCTAAAATGTGGTTTCCAGACCTGTATGCAGTACTCAAGGTGTGGCCTGACCATTGCCTTATACAAAGGGATTACCACCTCCTTATCCCTGCTAACATATTCCTGTATATAATTGACAAGACCCCATGACCTACTCCGGCAGCCTGTCTGCACTGCTCAGAAAATTTCATATCTGACTGCACAATTATCCCCAGGTCTTCTTCATTCTCCACTACCTTGAATGTAGTACTGTACAGTTGGTACGTTACTCTGGGGTTACTGCTACCCATATGCAATACTTTGCATTTGTCAATGTGAAACTTCAGTTGCCACTTCTCAGCCCATCTACCCAACTTTTCCAGATCCTGTTGCAGCAGCATACTGTTATTACCGTTATTAACAACCCTGCCAACCTTTGTATCATCTGCAAACTTTGACATCAAGCTTGATATGCCTTCATCAATATCATTGATAAATATACAAAACAACAATGGGCGCAACACTGAACCCCGAGGGACACCACTAATAACATTAGTCCACGTAGAGCAATGTTCATTTATTACCACTCTCTGCCGTCTCCCACTCAACCATCCTTTTATCCATTATAGCAACTTGCCCTTAATACCATACTGCTCCAATTTGTACAGTAGTCAACAGTATCAAAAGCTTTCTTGAAATCCAAGTATATGATATCAAAATTATTTTTTGCATCCAGTTCCTTTGTAACCACATCATAGTATCCAATCAAATTGGTCAGACAAAGACTTCCCCTTGACAAACCCGTGCTGTGTCTGAATTATTGCATTAGTGTTGTCTAAATGATGCTGCAATGCTTCTTTAACCAGTGACTATTATTTTCCCTGGAACAGAAGTCAAACTAACAGGTCAGTAATTATTTGTGTCACCCTTTGTCCCCCTTTGTGAATTGGAGATACATTTGCACATCTCCAGTCTGTGGGGACTTCCCCCGAATCCAAGGATGCTCTCATAATTGTGGCTAAGGGTTTGCTTACTTCCTTTGCTGCCTCCTTTAATATAACTGGATAGATCCCATCCAATCCCAGGTGTATTTCTTATGTCTAACTTCAACAATTTCTCCTCCACTTTGCTCTCAGTTAATACAAAATCATTCAACTCCCCGTCAGAGTCTGATAAACATCTGGCCCTCTCCTCCTTGAATAACTCCTCGTGTGAATATAGGTGCAAAATACTCATTTAGTTCGGCAGGCTATTTGAGAATGATCATATACAATCAAACCACTGATATCAAGTGGACTAATCTGATTCATCCCCTTCCTTTTAGAGTTTATATAAGTAAAGAAGTCTTTGTATCCTTTGCCAAAGATTTTTTATAATCTGCTTTCGCTTGCCTAACCTCCTTTGTGACTTGATTACAGACTAGCTTGTATCCACCATAGGCTTCTGTGTTGCCTGACAATTTATGTGCATCCCATGCATTTTTCTTCTCTGCCACGAGTATCATAAGTTCATCTGACATCCATTTGGGCCTGAACCTAGAGCAGTATTTCTTAGTTGGAACAAAAAAGCCTAGTAGCTTCCAAGATTACTTTCTTGAATGCTTTCCATTTAGAATCTGATGTTGGTAGCATCATCAGTTGGTCCCACTGTAGAGAACCTAAAAAATCTCCAAGACCACTGTAGTTGCCTTTATGAAAGCAAAAACAGTTCCCTTTACCCCTGATGGTAGTTACATCTTTAAGTAAATCCCACATCAGTACACTGTGATCACTGCTACCTAGTGGTTTCTTTATCTGTAAATTTTTAATGCATGAATAATCACTGCTGATAATCAGATCAAGAGTGTTACTCCCTCTTGTTACCTCTCTAACATGCTGCTGTAGAAAACAATCATCCAATAAATCCACAAAAGCCTTGCTAGTGTGCGAGTGACCAACCCAAAATATGAAGGATGCCATCAGCATTTTCCATTCAAAGCCATAAACACCTCAATCAGATCTCGCCGCTTTCTAGTTTCCAAATGATACAGTTTGTAGAACTGAAGCCCTTCTTGATAAGAGTGCCCTTTTCTTTTTTCTTTTTTTTTTTTTTTTTTATCCCTTGCTAATCGCATTACCCTTCTCTTACCTATTCCATTATATCAGCATCTTTCCTAAAATGAAGGTTCCGACCTGTATGCAGCATTAGTAGAGGCATATGATGCAAGAAAGCAAGCTTATACATCATCAGCCAAAAGAAGGGGGAAAAAAATAATAAAAAATCCCCCTTCCCATTTCACCCATCTATTCGCTCCAGATGTTTGTCTAGTTCTGTCCTGAATTTATTTAAGCTGTCCACTTCTACAATGGCATATGGATGTTTGTTCCAGAAATCAACCATCTGCTGGCTAAAGGCAAATTTCTGCACATTTATTCATTCTACAACTGTCTTTCTTCAATTTGAATTTATGTCCCCTCAGGTGATTAAACTGGGAAAGAGGAAGAATCCCATCAGCATTGAGCTTGCTCAAACCATTCAAGGCCTTATACACCTCAATCAGATAACCTTGCAGGTGCCTAGTCTCCAGACTCTATAATTTGCATAATTTAAGCCTTTCTTCATAAAAGCAACCCTTTATTCCTTTCACTAATCTTGTTGCCCTTCTCTGTACTCATTCAAGCAGCTCTACATCCTTCCTAAATGAGGCCTCTAGACCTGTATAAAGTACTCAAGGTGTGGCCAGTACTCATGATGTGCTTGACCATTTCCTTATACAAGGGTTAATCACCTCCTTATCCCTGCTGGCAAAATTCCTGTATATCACTGAGATAACCCCATGAGCAGTCTTAGCAGACTGTCCGTGCCATTCAGAGAACCTTGTGTTTGACTGCACAATTTCTCCACTGCCCTCTGTGTGGCACCACACAGTTAGTATGTTATTCTGGGATTATTGCTACATATAAGAAGTACCCTGCATTGAAGTTTATAGCTATTAAAGTCCAACTGCCACTTCTCAGCCTATTTGCCTAATTCATTCAGGTCTTGTTGCAGAACATACCCTAATTACTATCATTAACCACCCTGCAAATTTTTGTGTCATCTGCAAACTTAGACATTACACATGAAATATACCTCCATCAATATTATTAAATAAATATCAAAATAACAATAGGCTCAGTGCTGAACTCCATTAATAACATTAGTCAAAAAAAGGGCAGTGTCCATTTATAATTATTGTCTTCTGCCACTCAACCATCCCTTTATTCATAGCAGTAACTTTCCCCTAATGCCACACTGCTCCAATTTGTACAGCAGTCTTTTATCTGGAACAGTATCAAAAGTCTTTTCTGAAATCTAAGTATATCATTTCAAAATTAATTTTTATATCCAGTTCTTTTGTTACTGCATCATAGTATCCAATCAGGTTGGTCAGACGAGATCGCCCCTTAACAAATCCACTCTGTGACCACTGCAAAACTACAATCTGGTCTATGTGTCAACAAATAATGTTTTACTGCACTTACAAATAAGCATATTGAAGCACAAAAGAATTTAGGGTTGCGTACCTTGACCATTTCAACATTGTTGAAATGGTCAAGGTACGCAACCCTAAATTCTTTTGTGTCAATTTTCTCTTTTATCCCTCCACTTACAATACTACAACAGGGCCATTTCGTTGCCATGCAACTTCCCATTTCTTCAATTTTCGCATCACCAAATTCGGTTTATTCTGATTTACCGGAGTAAATTTTTATTTTTATAACAAGGCTGTTTGACTTGCACAGTTTGTAAAGTTTGATTCCGTATTTGTGCTTTTTATTTTTTATGTACTGGCGGAAATTCAGTCTCCCATGCCACAACATCATCGGCTTGTCAATACAGATGTTTTTATTCAGTATGTAATTATTGCGGATAACATTATTGAAATGATTCAAAATCAGTCTCACTTTGTATAGCCTGTCAGCAGTTTGTAATGAATTATCTGCGAAGTGAAAATATCGTAATATCAACTGGAATCTATTTCGACTCATAAATCATCACCAAAAAATAAAACTGCAGAACGCACTTGTACTCCAGTAATGTTCTATTGAAGGAAAAGAACAAGAACCTGTTTGTGACAAAATGTCCAAGAAACACTTTCATTTCTGAGCTGTCAGTGTCCTTCCATCTTGACGACCTAGCAGATTTTGGCAATTGTCCACATTTTTCGATTTCTTGCAAATTGTATAAATTAGTTTGTTCAACTAACAATGTAAGAAATTCTTCCGAAAAATATAAGTCTACCAATTTTTGTACACTAAATTCTGTTGTGTCCATTTTCAAACCAATGTTCTCTTCAAAAATAAATTGTGGAGAATCTTGTGCTATTTCATTCCACAAATTATTGTCATTATTTGATGCACTTGCCTGTGGTGAATTCTTCTTCTTCTTCTTTGGTCCTTAGCCGGCAGCTGGGGGAGGCGGTTGGCCACGCAACCAGTATGCTGCTGTAGGTGCCGGGGGGTTTCGGACTTGCTCTGTGATGTTCTTCCATACCTTACGATCCATGGCTTCAGTCCTGGCCTGGTTAAGGTCGAGACGTCAGCTCTTCAAGTCATCTTCCACTTGCTTGGTCCACGTTTTCCTAGGCGCGGTCCGTTGGATGCTCCATTGGGTGGGTCGTTGTCTCCAAAGGAGTGTGGATGGTATTCTGTTCGTGCCCATTCTACATACGTGGCCAAACCATCTGAGCCTTCGCTTCTGGATTTGGTCGGCAATGGTTGGTTGCTGTTGGCATCTGGCGCGGATGGTATCATTAGTGATGCGGTCGCGAAGAGAGATGCCCAAGATCTGCCGCAGGCATCACATTTGGAATTAGGATTAGGATTATCTTAAGGCTGGGAGCTGACTTCATCTTCACTATCCTCACTTGAATCGTCAGAAGGTTCATAATTGTCACTGTCAGAGCCAGAACCATATGGCTCGACAAATTCTGAGTCACTCATATTGGCATAGAGTCAAGTTCTTCTTTGGTCAGTGGTCTCTTATCATGTTTCAGATTTAAAAAAAAAAAAAAAAAAAAAAAAAGTAAAAAAGTACTAAATACAATGTACATAACAAAATCTGTGTCATTACTGAGGATTTACGCACAGCGCTGACTCATATACAGCGAATTCTGCAAGTTACAACATGTCTGAGTTAAGTTAGTGCATTTTAGCCCGATTAAGCGGCTGCCTCAATTAACCAAAGTTTCACGTAAATAGTTAAAAACACAATGGCCCCCCGCTTTACAATTGATTCACTGTACAATCAAATCACGTTATGATGGACTCACAATAGTAAAGTACCGTTCACTATACGATGTGTAGTAAGCACCAGTAATTGTGATCATGTATTTGTGAATTGAATTTTAATTCTATTAAACAGTGATTCTAATTAGTGAAAATAGGAAGAATATTATCCACATGCTATAAAAGTAAAGATATATTAAGCACAAATTTATCCTTTATTACCTTACCAATTAAAAAATTAAATGATATGTGAAAATCGGAAGAATATACGTGATAATTGGAATAATTAATATGTACTGTAATACGTACATACTAACTAGTTGACATTTCTGCTCACTGACATTTGTGGGTGGGGGTTAAAATTTAAAACAGTAAAAAGATAAGCAATCAATAACAAAGAACATGACACACACAAATTGCAAGTAACACGGTACGCGCAAGTGAGAACGGAGTAACAAGTTATGAAGCTTTAAAAATACGAATGAAGAGAAGATTCTGAAAATTAATTTTTTTATATGATTGAAGATTTCATGGCAGTGTAAACACATTTCACCATAATAACCCACAGAATTCCAGGTGTCGGTATTACTGCAAATTCAATAAGATCGAGTTTACTATCCATTTATGATAGATTGCACTAACAGAAAAGCCCAATAAACAGGTGACTGCTAATTGTTTTTATCATTTTATGGTTGTGACCTCGAGAAATCCAACTGAACCACGTGGTACAGTCACTTTTTTTTTGGTAGTTGTTGGCGCATCGGCTTCTGTGGCCATAGTGCACCTCCCAAGGTTTTTGCAGTACTTTGATCCAAGCCCGAGGCGGCATTCGAACCCACGACCTTTGGGTTGCCAGGCAGGCACCTTACCCACCTGGCTAGCCCGGTTGGCAGGTACAGTCGCAGACAATTGTAGGGTCATCTCCAGTGCTGCGGTCTCCTGCCCCGATTAAACGGCATGTTGTCCCAATTAAGCGAAGTAAACCCTGGCTATTTTCTCGATTGGGTTCTGTTTTTTAAGATTTGCCACAAATAAACGGCTGCCCCAATTAACCGGTGGCCCAAATAACCGGAATCCACTGTATTATAATTTGGATTTTGAATAATTTAACATGCCTAACTCAATTGGCACTGGAGACCCGTTTACCCAAATAAGCCTTGGATTAGCCTAATTTAATAGAATATTTCTACTACTGTTCTTTCTTTGCAGCACAGTGAAAAATAGGCATTATACTACAGAATAAAATTTATAATATTTTAATTACAGATATAATCAGTTTTAAAACTACAAGCTAACTTATGCAAATTTAAAACTAATTAGATACAGTGTGATTATAAGTAAAATAAATCATATTGACCACCAGCAGGTGGCAAACTATGTATTATCGAGAAACAAAATTTAGAACAGTAACATCTAAAGACTATTTATTTTGTGCCTTTTGTTTCCATGTGGAAGCAAAAAGCACAACATAAATGAGTTTCAGAAAGCCATATGAAAGTGCATCTGGAAATGGATGCAGCTATTCAGCTGACACATAGCAAAATTTATTTGATTAGCTTACAGTAGCATGAAGAAACTACAGGCTGTTAAAATAAAATGCTCAATGTGATAGCAGATTGTATCGCAAATGTGCCAGAAGTGCAGTACAGCATAGTCAACTGTTGCTCAAAGCATGTCACAGGGAATGTTAACATATTTTGTAATGCTTTCCTTCAGATTGGCCAGAGGCTGAATATCACCTTAATAAATGCTGTTCTTGAGATATTCCTACAGCCAGAAGTCACGAGGATTATGGTCTGTAGTGCAAGGTGGATAAGTATTGGCAAAATGCAGGGAAATGAAGTGGTCATAATTAAATAGGCAAAAGCAATTGTTTTACCAGCTGAGTAAGAGCTCCATCCTGCATAAAAAGAGCAATGTCCAAATACCCTCTAGTAAAGTAGAGCGAGAAGGCAATCCAAAGAAATCATACAGTAGTGGAGATCATAGTAATATCCACTCACAACGGATTTCTGAACCATGCACTTGAATCGACCATATAAGAATGGCCAAATTATAAATTCTGATGTGAAACCACACCAGAAGTAGATGTGGATGTTGAGGAGGAACTTCAATGATAACACAGAAACAAAAAAACACTTAGAATGAAGTTAACTACTGCAGCACGTGAACCAGTATTACTATTAGCCATATAAAGAAAGCCACAGGCTTTTGCTGTGTGTAGCACGATTATTAGCATTAGCATTAGCATTAGTAGAGGCATTTGATGCAAGAAAGCAAGCTTATGCAGCATCAGCCAAAAAAAAAAAAAAAAAAACCCACTTCCACTTCACCCCTCTGTTCGTTCAAAATACCTGTCCAGCTGAGCCTTAAACTTATTTAGGCTATCAACTTCCACCACAAGGGATGGCAGTCTGTTCCACCAACCAACCACCCGCTGGCTAAAGGCAAATTTCCGCACGTCTATCCTACATCTGTCTTTCCTCAATTTGAATTTATGCCCTCTCAGGTGATTTTTCTGAGCTAGAGGAAGAATCCCATCAGCATTGAGCATGCTTAAACCATTCAAGGCTTTATACACCTCTATCAGATCACCTCGCTGGTGCCTAGTCTCCAGACACTGTAATTTGCAAAACTTAAACCTTTCTTCGTAAGAGCAACCCTTTGTTCCATTCACTAATCTTGTTGCCCTTCTCTGTACTCGTTCCAGCAGCTCTACATCCTTCTTGAAATGAGGCCTCCAGACCTGTATACAGTACTCTAGGTGTGGCCTGACCATTGCCTTGTACAATGGAATAATCACCTCCTTATCCCTGCTGGAAAAATTCCTGTATATCATTGACAATACTCCATGAGCTACTCTTGCAGCCCGTCTGCACTGCTCAGAGAACTTCATATCTGCCTGCACAATCACCCCCAAGTCCCTTTCATTCTCTACCACTGTCAGTGTAGTACCACAGAGTTGATACGTTGCTCTGGGGTTGCTGTTTCCCATGTGTAGTACTTTACATTTGTCAATGTTAAACTTCATTTGCCACCTCTCAGCCCATCTGCTCAACCTTTCCAGATCCTGTTGCAGCAGTGTAGTGTCAGTAGTGTCCTTGACAACCCTGCCAACCTTTGTAACATCTGCAAACTTGGACATTAAGCTTGATATACCATCATCAATATCATTTATAAATACAGAAAACAATAATGGACCCAACACTGAGCCCTGAGGGACTCCACTAATAACATTAGTCCACGATGAGCAGTGTCCATTGATTACCACTCTCTGTCTTCTCCCACTCAACCACCCCTTTATCCATAGCAGCAATTTGCCTCCAATGTCACACTGCTCCAATTTGTGTAGCAGTCTTCCATGTGCAACAGTATCAAAAGCCTTTCTAAGATCCAAGTATATAATATCAAAGTTATTCCCTGCATCCAGTTCTTTTGTGACTGCATCATAGTATCCAATCAAGTTGGTCAGGCAAGACTTCCCCTTAACAAAACCATGCTGTGTCTGAGCTATAACTGAAGTCTTGTCTAAATGATCCTGCAGTGCTTCTTTAACCAGTGCCTCCATTAATTTTCCTGGAACAGAAGTTAAGCTCACAGGTCTATAGTTACTTGTGTCAGCCTTTGATCCTCCTTTGTGAATTGGGGTCACATTTGCACATTTCCAGTCTATGGGTACCTCCCCTGAGTCCAAGGAAGCTCTCATAATTATGGCTAAGGGTTTGCTTACTTCCTTTGCTGCCTCCTTTAATATAACTGGATAGATCCCATCCACCCCGGGTGCCTTTCTTGTGTTTATCTTCAACAGTTTCTCCTCCACTTTACTCCCAGTTATTTCAAGATTCTGTAGCTTACTGCTAGAGTTGAATACACCTCTGGCATTCCCCTTGCTGAATAACTCCTCATGTGTGAATGTCGATGCAAAATATTCATTTAGTTTGTTAGCTACCTGAGCAGGATCATCAACAGTTGACCCATCAATATCAAGTCGACCAATCTGATTCATCCCCTTCCTTCTAGAGTTTACATAAGTAAAGAACTCTTTGCTGTTTTTCTTTGCATCCGTTGCCAAGGATTTCTCGTAATCTGCCTTCGCCTGCCTAACCTCCTTTGTAACTTGGTTGCATATCAACTTGTATCTATCATAGGCTTCTGTGTCATGTGTTAATTTGTAAGTATCCCATGCATTTTTCTTCTCTGCCATATGCCTCATTAGTTCATCTGACATCCATTTTAGCCTAAACCTTGAACAATATTTCTTAGTTGGTATGTAAAGCCTAGTAGCTTCCAAGATACGTTCTTTGAATGCTTCCCATTTTGAATTTGCTGTTGGTAACATCATCAGTTGGTCCCACTGTATAGAATTTAAATACTGTCTCAGTCCATCGTAGTCGCCTTTACGGAAGCAATAACCCTTCCCTTTACCCCTAATGGTAGTTACCTCTTTCAGTAAATCCCACTTCAGCACACTGTGATCACTGCCACCTAGTGGTTCATTTATCTGCAGATTCTTAATGCATGAAGAATCACTGCTGATAATCAAATCAAGAGTATTACTCCCTCTAGTTGCCTCCTGAACATGCTGATGTAGAAAACAATCATCCAATAAATCCACAAAAGCCCTGCTAGTGTGTGAGTAACCAGCCCCCAAATTATGTTATATTTTCTATCAGTGCTAAATATCTTATAACTCAGATTTGCAGTGATTGATGAAATAAAATAAATGCTATGGCTGTTGGTCCCTCCCCCCCTCTATTTCTTAATGTACTGTTAAGGTAAGATTTTCCTTTAGTCTTCATGTAATAAATAAAATGAAAACTCACACAAATTAGTTTCAAGGTA
Source organism: Mastigoproctus giganteus (assembly GCF_048544385.1). Classification (NCBI taxonomy): domain Eukaryota; kingdom Metazoa; phylum Arthropoda; class Arachnida; order Uropygi; family Thelyphonidae; genus Mastigoproctus; species Mastigoproctus giganteus. Next base: position 123,589,987 of record NC_143584.1, on the reverse strand, counting down.
AATATAATTAATCATGCTGGAAATTTATATGCATTTTCATGCTCAATATATCATTTCTGTTTTATATTAGAATAATCATTTAAGCAAGCTGTGACTTCCTCATTAAAGATGAACATTATGTTGACAACAATTAGAACGGTAACTTTAAAATTAATGCACATTCAGCTATTAGTCAAAAGTAACATAAATGTTCATTCATATGCAGTTCCATTCCACAAACCATTGGTATGCACACAATCCAAAACTAAATTGAAGCAGTCACTTTGGTATTAAATTTGGTCAAGGTTCTAGCAACATAGCCTTTAAATGCTCCACCAAAAACAGCCAAGTAGTTCTTATATCAACAGTTACTGAATGAATAATATGAGTCTACAAAACAAAATAAATACATAAAGTTTTCCAGTGTAGAAAGGTTTTTCATCCAATTATAAATTTGGATGGCTAAATAAATTCACAGATACTGTCAATAATCTCATGTGTCTTAGCTTATGCTATAACCAACCCTTGAGGTCATATAGAAAAATGTATTACTCCATTAACTGTCTGTATTCTGACTTGTGCAGTCACTCATCATTACAAACACACACATATGCAACAGTTGCAAGTTTACAGCTTCACAAAGCAACAATTAAATTCAATGCTATGTATTTACTTAAAGGATATAATGAAGTTAACATTGTAATCTAAGTACAATGTTAACTTCATTGTAATATCCACATTCCAACAATTAAATTCAACAAAGATTAGACTTACACGTGTACATATGACATTGCATATACACACAAAATTTATAGCTATGCCAGCCAAAAAAGTAAGTAAACGAATAAATAAAAATAAATAAAATAAAAAAATAATAATAAACACAATAAATATAAAGAAAATATATATAAAAAAAATAAAATATATAAAAAAATAAAATAAAATATATAAAAAGTAGATAAAAAATAGAAAAATAGGCTAATACTATGCTTCCCTCCTCATGTAGGTAACTATCCAGTCGACCTTCGAATTTCTCCAAACTGTCAGCCTCAACTATTTGCAGAGGTAACTTTTTCCAGTAATCAACAACTCACTGGCTAAAAGATTATTAGGATTAAAATAAGGTAAGGAAAATACATGTAAAACGTTATGTATTGTCAACTTGTTATAAGGAGTTTATCTCCATATTTATCTTCATAAATTAAACAAAATTACATGTAATGATACTGTTTATGTGTATGCTTTCAGTTTTGCTTAGTACACCACAGTTGCAATATGAATAAGCCACCTTTTCTGGTATCTTTCATTAAGTGAAAGACCATATTACAAAAATACTGAACTGTATGCTTGCCTGCTTTATTGGAAAATGGAGATCAGATGCTGTCAGAAATTTCAGAAAATAATAATAATCCATGCAAAATAGTTTTCACAATTATTTTATAAAATGAAGATTGCAAATGGAGTTACAGTAAATATGCACATGTGAGAGTTCATGATTAAAGTGCTTTGAGGAGTGTTGCCCATGAAATATATAGCTGCAAGACCACTTTGCCACAATAATTTTCTCACCACAGCTCTCGTAATTGGGTGATATCCCCTGCTGGGAGCTATAAAGCATCACTAAATTTAATTTAAACAAAGCACCTCTTTATTATTCATTAAAATAATAAAGTAACATTATGCATGTTAAGAAATACAAATTAGCCAGTTTATTGAAACTTAAGAGGGAGAACCAAGTAAGAGTCCTACCAACTTTTCTAACATCATGCAGAATCCATCATCCACAATAATCAATATCCACATTCCAATCTTATAACCCCTCAAAACTTTAAACAACAGTTGTAGTAAACTTACAGCAAAAGAACTTTATCAGACACTGAATGCATGTTTCCCACAGCTGCCAACTTTTCACTCTCAAAAAGCAGGAGGTTTTTGGGCTAAACAGGTGAAAAAATGAGATTTTTTGGTAAAAGTAGGAGGTTTTCATGAAGTTCATATTGTCATGTCAGTTCTCCAAGACCTACATATCAGTTCTTCCTATACAGCATTATTCACCATCACTATACAGAACCTATACATTATTCTACATCAATTCTTCCATAACAGTGTCTGGTAAGTTCATACTGAAATGAACAGAACTAATGCTGTCTGGAAACACTGAAAACTTGTCCACAAAGTGCAAATTTACCAACTGATGAAATTTGTGCTACCTCAGAATTTCTAAGAACATATTTTGATGGTAGCTTGTAGCAAAGGAAAACAATCTTCCCCTCTTGCTTTACACTCTTCAAACCTTGGCAGTTGAAATACCTTTGCCAGAATCATTCATCTGTTTTAGTTGCTATAGTAATCAATTTCCAAAATGGAAGCGGAAGATTTTAAAACTGTTAGCAAAATAAAATTGAACATAACATTCTACATCATATCTAGGAATAATGACCTCAGTACATGGGTGTGAGCTATGTTGGATTGAAGAGCAATGTTCAGATTTTCAAACACTGGCATAACGTTTAAAAGAAACAAGCAAATAAGTTTATTCAAGGTAGAAGAGAGAAACATGAACAGACTTTTTGCATCAGTGAGGATAACATGCCTAGAATTATTACCTTACTTAGCTTGTTTAGGATTGCTTTTACCAGAAGTTTGCAATTCAGAAGTTAATTTTCAAGAGTTAAAAATGAAGACAAATTTATTTCATCAATTTGTCTTTTCAAACTTTTGGATTATGAACTGGATTTGGAACATGAATCAGTGCCACTCAATAGTGATTGCTTGCTGTAGCTTTCAATGTTTTTCTCATTCCTTGTAACCTCTTCTTTTAACAGACCTGTCAAAGGCTATCCTTGTTTCACCAGTATAGTTGTAATTTAACCAAAGACAGTACACACACAGGCCTCAACGTCATTTTTACTTCAGTTGTATAATTAGTTGAAATTGTTTAAATTTTATTTCTTTTCCTTTAGCACTTACATATAATACACAAGACAAACTGGATTCAAGATGGTAGCAAATTTTTTCCAAGTATTCATACACTTTCATAGGAAGGCACATAGATCCCTTTTCAACACACAAATTAATAAGGTAACAAGGACAGTATATTACCACCAGGTGCTCTACCTCTTCCTTTAATACTCCTGTTACACTAGTTTTTATACCTACCATAAAATGCACATTATCAACACCAAGTGCCAGACAATTTATTGTGGAAATTCCACATGCTTTCAGCTTGTTCAGAAGATGCCCAAAGTTGTAACCTGTAGAGTCACCTGCCAATGCTGGCACTGAGACATGTAGACATAGTATCTTATGTAGGACGGCACCTGAACATCAGTTCAACTCTGCCATAGTACACTGTGTGAATACAGAACTCCATAGAAGGCCAGATATATGTGTAATATTATGTTTGTGCAGTGTGTGTGTATGTGTGTTGTTATGTTGTTTAGTTTTCTGTCCACTTTGTAATCAGGAAGACAAGAAGCAGGTGGCCACAACTACAAATGTACTGTGGTGGACCTCAATTAACTTATACTGAATGCCCAAAACAAGTTTGGAATCATTCAAAGAGACAGAAAAAAATAATAATAAATTTAAAAAAAACTCATCCAACCTCCAGTGGTGGAGTGCAAGACTAGTGGATGCCACGATCTTAGGTAGTCCAACCCCAAGCATCAGCAAAATCCCACTTCAAAAAAAGGGCAAGAAATCAGGAGAAAAAAAAAAAAAAAAAAAAACACCACCCACAGGCCGTTTTGAAAGTCCTTGGGTAGGTGGGTGCCATAATTTCCATGCCATTGCAGTCCAATCAAAGTGAAAGATTCTGCCTCCCCCGTAGAAGAGAAAAGGCGCGGGGGGGGGGAAGGATAATAATAATATAATAGGTAAAATAAAATAACTTAGACCCAAATCCTGTGTACCAGCAAGAGTTCACCTTTTGAGGCTACAATTTCTGTCCTTTAAGGGGCTGTGGAGAAAAAGAAAATGCAAGTCCATATCATCAGGTAAGTGCAGCCAGTAAAGTCCAATCAGGTGCATCCTATCATAAACCATACCAGTTAAGGCTACACTGAAATCAGTCGTTCTGAATAAAAAGAAATATTTAGCAAGTTCTGTATTCTATTCTATTTTATAATTTTAATACAGCGATAGGTAGGCAGAACAAGTAACAACTTCAGTAGAATCCAAGAGCCTAAATCAAGTATCAGCATAAGTTTTCCTCTATGGTTTGAAGTTTAGGATACATTTCCAAATCAGTAGGAATTCTGCATTTTAGCATATGCATGGATATGTTTCTACACTTGAAAGAAGCTTCTGGAATAGTTAACATACACATAGAGTACTGGTCAGAAGTTTAAGAGATAGCTGTAGATGGCATAGGTGTATAATTAAAGAAGAAGCAGGGAGTGGAGTAGCCAACATCTGTTTTATTTTTGTAAATACTTCTAGTGCTAATCTTTTGGAATGTTCGAAAGGATTCTTCATTTTCCACGAGAACAGCTTCATTTCCTTCAGCAAAATTATTATGATAAGATTTTATTATTGATCTTTGGTCATTGTACTTGGAGCAATGATAAATCACGTGAGCCCAAGTTTCCTCAGACCCACAAGAACAAAGCTGTGAGATAACAAGGCTAAATTGAAATAATTTTGAATTTAAGGATCCGTGATCAGTGATTAAGAATGAAGAGTAAAGACTAGGGTAGAACCATTTTTTAACATCTCTTCCAGTGGCAAAGGTAACATCTGGTATAAAGTGTTGTGTCCAGTGCGGCTAGTATCCCATCTGGTTTGCCAGATGCTTATCAAATTTTCCCACAACCCAAATTTCTCTTGCTTGACATCTTCATCTAAATTACAGGTTATGCAAGAAGTTCAGTGGGAATCCTGTGTTTTATTTGGTAGCAGAGACCCTTTGTACATGAGGTGAAGGTCCATTGGAAGTAATATTGCTGGCACTGAGAGCAAACTGCTTTTTTTATTTTACATATAATATGGAATCACTTGGATTACCACCATCTGTAGCAATCCAAACTGGCCTATTTTTCAAAAGCCATCCATCAATACCTCTTCTTTCCCAGTTCATGCAATTTCACTAACAATGCATGTTGTTTTTGATGTTCCACTGTACAATTTTACTATTTCAATATTGGGAAATATATTTCTGAACAACAAGTCTGCTTGATCAGCACAACTCAGAAGAAGATTACATAAAATTCAACATCTATATTCACATTTCTTTCTTTGCACTGCATGCTGTCCTTATGCTTATTTATTAATGTCCAATTACATTCCATTTTCTGTCACTTGTAATGCAAAAATCACATCTACATACAGTACACAAGGCAAATATGTCACTTTTTTTTTCAGATTTACAATATATCAAAACCCTTGTGTATATGTCTTCTAAAATTTTATGCGATATTTCTTTTGCATCTTACTGAAAGACATTGTTAATTAGCTTTTCACTACAGAAATACTACACAATGACTGCACATAATGGAGAACAATACTATTATCCCATATTTCTGTTGTGCAAATATAGATTACTACAGCAAATCTGACAGTCAATTTATTAACAAAAATAAGCATTCACAAAATTAAAAAAAAAAAAGAAAATTTAATTTTAACAGTAATTTTTTCCTCCATCAAGAAAAAGATGCAGAAAAACTGAGCTTTTGCAAAACAATGGAGAAACTTTGTCATCAATTATATTATGATGGTGACAAAGAGAAGGGTAAAATCAAGCAAAAACAATGGATTTCTTTTATTTATATTTCTTTTGCATCTTACTGAAAGACATTGTTAATTAGCTTTTCACTACACAATGACTGCACATAATGGAGAACAATGCTATTATCCCATATTTCTATTGTGCAAATATAGATTACTATAGCAAATCTGACAGTCAATTTATTAACAAAAATAAGCATTCACAAAATAAAAAAAAAAAAAAAAGAAAAAAGAAAATTTAATTTTAACAGTAATTTTTTTCTCCATCAAGAAAAAGATGCAGAAGAACTGAGCTTTTGCAAAACAATGGAGAAACTTTGCCATCAATTATATTATGATGGTGACAAAGAGAAGGGTAAAATCAAGCAAAAACAATGGATTCTCCATTGTAAATCTGGAGAGTTGACAGCCATGGTTCCTGAAAGAAACCTTAACTTTAAACCCACACTCAGGAATTTACCCATTGTTTAACTTTCTAGTTTACTTTAACACCAGTATTACCTCCTTTCAAATTTCAATGAACTGGTTAATCTGCAATTTTTAAGAATGCAGTGTTATTTTATATTTTTTTCTGCTTACTCAAACCATCATATTCTTACTTTTCATTTTTTTGAGCAACTATGCTTCAACACTGTTACATTTTAAAACATTTGAGTTTTGTTCTACCTATTTATGCATTACACAAAATGACGTAGAGCCATTAAGAAATTAAAGATACACTTAAATAAATGTGTGAGTGTGCAAATGCAGCACAAACCCAATATTGGAAAAAACATCATGGCATTTTTATATTAATATGTAAATTTACATTCAATTCTGAATGTATAACAAGAATTTATTAGAATTGAAGGAGCATCAAAAAATAAGAACTGATAAAGAAATTAAAGGCAGTAAACAGAACAGATGATTATTGTGTGGATAATTTTTTCAGAAGAAAATAATCAATAATTACAATTACGTTTGGCAGCATACAATGCTTAAGTTAGAGTCACCTCTTGATTTTTAAGGAGTCCGTATGTGCTGTAATGTAATAACTAGATCGTATGTATAGCTTAGCTTAATTTTCAGGTGAGTGCTGAAAATTAAGCTAAGCTATACAGCCATGGTTCCTGAAAGAAACCTTAACTTTAAACCCACACCCAGGAATTTACCCATTGTTTAACTTTCTAGTTTACTTTAACACCAGTATTACCTCCTTTCAAATTTCAATGAACTGGTTAATCTGCAATTTTTAAGAATGCAGTGTTATTTTATATTTATTTATTTCAGCACTCACCTGAAAATTAAGCTAAGCTATAGCTTAGCTTAATTTTCAGGTGAGTGCTGAAAATTAAGCTAAGCTATACATACGATCTAGTTAGAGTCGCCTTTAACATTGTTGTGGAAAAATTAAAAAGAAAATAGAGATTAAATGAAAAAAGAAAAATAAACAAAAAACCAAACAATAACGAGTGCCATCAACTCAGAACAGAGAAAAACAATCATTAACAATGACAAGAAATAAAATGCCATTACATGTTCACAGCAGACAAACTAATTAAATGTGTATAACAGCATCCTCAGCAATAAAAAATTAATATAATTAAGTAGTCAGTATATAAGCATTTAAAATCAACCAGTATTTTCGTAAATATAATTTCTTCAAAAGATAGAACATTATTCAGGTATATAATATATTAGGCTAACATGTTTAATTATATACCTAAATAATGTTTTGTCTTCTGTACTTCATTATTAGGCATGTTACTATATAAAAAAATCGCCTATTGTCTTAACCAATAGTTCTCAAACTTTTTTGTCAGCAGGCCAATATTGATGAAAATACAACAAAAGAAATTGTGGGTAGGCCATATCAGGTTAATGCTGTAATATTACTGATATCATTGGAACTGGCAAAATGGGACAAAGTGCACAACCTTTGGATTTTGAAGCAATACACAATTTTTAATATTTTCATTAATTTATTCAAACAAATATTGTATGTATTCAAAAATTTGGTGAACAAAAAATTTATTCCCACATGCACCAACTTGCAAAATATCCTGCTGGTGCCCATGACTAATATGTATATACATATCAGTCAGGCTGATATGTATATACATATCAGTCAGGGCACCAGCAGGATTAAAAATGATTAAATTCATTAAAAATCGATTTAATTGTGTTAAATTGATTTTTAATTGTGTTAAATGGTTTTTAATTTTAATTATAATTAAAAACCAATTTTTAATTTTAATTTTTTACTCTAATGTAAGTTTTCGATTTTTTCGTTTTAATTTCTGGAGAGTATCATACGAAAGTGTTCTACGTACTATACTGAGGTAAACTCCTCTTATTATTTTATAAATATTAATAAATATTATAAATATTTTATAAATATTAATAAATATTATAAATATTTTATAAATATTAAAAAATATAAAAAATTTTATAAATATTAAAAAATAAAATTTTTTTATAAATATTATAAATATTAATATCAACATAGAATGTATTGAGTATTACCGCTCTGATTCATACTATCTAATTGCACAACATACATCTTAGAAAACAATACTTCTAAATAAATTTCAATATAAAAATGGCCACATGGGCCATATTTTGCAAACACCTGGTCTTAACCATATTGTCTGTCCACATGTAACAATTACTTCTAGTGGTTGGATTTTCATAAAATTTTATATTTAGTTCTTCTAGAAAAATTTGTTAGGCCATCTGAAATTTCGTTAAAATTGGATCAAATCCAGAAATTCAGCAATTTTTTTTTTCTGTCCATCCACATGTAACAACTCGACAAAAAGGTGGATGGATTTTTATTAAATTTCACATGTGGCTCATTTAGAAAGAATTTATCAAGCCATTCTGAATTTAACTGAAATTGGATCAGTAGAAATCAAAAAGTTATTATTTCTTTGTCCATCCATCCACATGTAATAAACTCTTAAGTGGATAGATTTTTGTGAAATTTTATATTTGGCTCTTTTAAGGCAATTTGTCCAGCTTTCCCAAATTTCAGTAAAATCAGATAATGAGAAATCTGCAATTTTTATTTCTTTTCTCTTTTTCTTTTATACACATCACATAGGATATATCCATATACTGTAGCTAAAACCACTGGTTGTTTGTTGCCATGCACTGATTAGAAGAATGAATGGACAATATGGCAGATGCAAATAAACGAAATGTTCTTTATTCACAAATAAAAGCTATTTCTTTTTTTTTTGTTAGAAATCACGAAGTATTACTATTTATTAATATATCTGAAATGTAACATATTGCATACATTAACTAATATGTATACAAGGTGATTCACTACCAGTGCAACAAACTTGCAGGAGGTGTAGGGGGCACAAAGACGAATCGGAATCACATAGCATTGCAGGGTCCAAAATGCCTTCATCATGCGGTAGAGAACGTTGAACGGGAGGTCGTGTGAACAGCGATTCCACTGGAAGTCAACATTTGTGAACCGTTTCTGCTGAAGAAACCAAGTAGCAAAAGTCCTCCGGAGCGGATAATTCGCAGGCTCCAATGATTGGATGCGTTGCAGATGGTATGAATTCATTTGGTTTGTTGACAGTATCCTCCATACAGTGGATTGGTAAATACAAAATCGTTGGCCTATCGCTCGAGTACTCATACTTGGATTGCCTTCTGCAAGATGTAGGACATTCTCCTCATTGTCAAGCGTCCTCGTCGTTCGCTCTCGATTCATGGTACCTCTCATGAAACAACCACTCTCACATAACCTTCTGTGCACACGTGGAAAAATCATATGATGAGGAGCACGCCTGTGTGTGAAACGTTCCTGGAACAAGCGCTGAGCGGCGCGCCCATTACAGTCCACAGCTCCATATGCGAGGGGCATGTCGGCCAGTTCAACGTTTGAATACGCATCCATCCTACTGCCTCGGGAACAGGTTCGCAAATGCTGACTTCCAGTGGGATCGCTGTTCATGCGACTGCCCATTCAACGTCCTCTACCGAATGACAAAGGCATTTCGGATCTGCAATGCTATGTGATTCCGATTCATCTTTGTGCTCCCTACGCCTCCTGCAAGTTTGTCGCACTGGTAGGGAATCACCCTGTATGTCTTTATAATGAATATCTTATATTCATATTAAACTTAGTTTTCATTGTGCTGATTGGATAATTAGTTTTTTTTAAATAAACCACAACTAACTGCATCTGACAGGTCAGCATTCCCCACTTATACTCTAATGTACTTATATATATATATATATATATATATATATATATATCTTAGAAAATTCAGAAAAAAACATTTGCTTTTAATAAATAAATCTCTTATCTAATTATCTGTGAATTAGTATGTTTCAAAGTGCTCTAACTACTGAATCACAGATCCCATCGATATGATATATGCACCATTTGACACCATGCCAGTTTTTTTTTTTTTTTTTATGTAAACCCCAAACACGAGAGGTGTTAGACCCTATAGTACTTAGTACCGTGCTTGGGTTGGAGGTTGAGAAGACGAAAGAAGATATTTGTTGATATTGGAATTGAACTTCTGTAGACTGTAATTTTCAGGAAATACGTATGAAGGAAGGTTGTTCCAGAAAACAGCAGTTGAATGAATAAATGAGGAAGATGAAAAGTTGGTGCTGTGGGTTTGAAGATGGACAGTAAATGGATGTTGGCTGGTGGCGGTACATGTTCGGACTGTTTTGAAAGAGAGAGCAGGAATAATAGAAGCTAATTCAGAAGAACATTGCCCATAGAAGTATCTGTAGAAGAGGCATGCAGCAGAAACAGTACATCTATGAGACAGCAAGTGCAGAGACTCTGTTAGAGATGAGTCATTAATTAACCTAACTGCCCTCTTCTGAATGGAATCAAGAAGCCCAAGAGAGGTTTTGGGGGCACCACCCCAGATGTGGGAACAATATTCCACGGCAGAGCAGATTTGCGATTTATACAGAGTGAGCAGCTGTTTGGAAGAAAAGTAACGCCGAAAGCGAAAGCGAAAACCAAGTTTTTTAGATGCAGAGGAAGCAATATTTGTAATGCGCTTGTGCCAAGAGAGATTAGAAGTCAGGGTAATCCCCAAAAGAGATATATCATTTTGCCTAGAAATCGGAGTGTCACTAAAGATAAGCATAGGAGCAGAAGAATCCTTTTTGCGAGATAAAAGACAAGACTGAGTTTTTGAAGGGTTGAAATCAACTAAGTTGTCTTTGCCCCACTGGAGAATTACCTGAAGATCAGCATTTAAGGAATTGGTAGCAGATTTTCGAGAAGTTGAGGCTGATTGAGCAGGACAAGGTTTCTTAAAATGGAAAGTGGAATGCAATGTGCTATCATTGGCAAAACTATGGATAGGATTTCCAGTCAATGGAAGAAGGTCATTAATACAGGTGACCCCCGCTTAACGCTGATAGTTCGTTCCTGAAAAACAGAGCGCTAAGTGAATCCGCGCTAAGCGAGCGCCGTATTCCCATAAGGTAACATATGTATTTGTGAGCTGCGGTCTATTCCATAGGATATTTTCTAATCAATAATAAATGGTAGTGAAAATATGCACCAATGTCGATTAAAATATTTAATATTCAAAACTTTGTACATATAAAATATTCTACATTATATACACATATAATTATGAGGTTATTAACTTACGAAAATCATGAATTTATTAATTTGATGGCCCTGTGCTCTCGAGTTTTCGTATTTTTGGACTGAAAAATGTGTCGATTTTGGGTTGTGCTTTGGCCCTCTTCCTCTCATTGTACAACATCATGTAGGGATTCATTTCTTTCTTCAAATTTCTTATTACCTTGGCACTTCGTTCCATGTCAGGGTCGTTCTCCTGGAAATAATCACACATTTTTTCGAAGTGTTCAAAAGCTTCACAAAGTCCTTTTGCAGTCAATGACTTCATCGGTTCTTCATCTACAGTATCTTGGTCATCATCTCCCTCAATAGCAAGCTGTTGTTCTTTTATCATCTCCATTAGTTCTTCATTAGAGAGGTCATCCCTGTCGTTGTCGATCATCTCTTGTACGATGTCTTCGTTAATTTCGTGTAATCCTGCTTCTTTTCCGAGCTCAACAATTTGCGTTTTAACATTTTCAACGGAATCATCAGGTTCCTGGGAATGCTTTATGCAATTTTTCCAAACTTTCCTCCACACTCCATTCATGGTTTTCTGAGTCACTTCGTCCCAGGCACTTGAAATGTTGTAGATGGCGGTTTTAATGTTATAGGATTTCCAAAACTCCTTTAAGCTCGGTACATTTTCAGTGTTGATGGCTTTAATAGCTTGGGAAAAGGTGTTCCTTATGTAGTACGCTTTAAATGTGGCAATTACTCCTTGGTCCATTGGTTGGATCAGAGACGTAGTGTTTGGAGGCATGTAAAAAACTTTTATGTGATTGTTCAAGTCTTCTAAGCTCTCTTTGCTTGGATGTCCTGGCGCATTGTCCATGATTAGAATTGCTTTATAACCAATGTTATTTTTTGCACAATATTTTTCCACTGCAGGACAGAAGAACTCAGCATACCAATCAATGAAAAGCGGCCTGGTTACCCAAGCTTTTTTATTAGCCTTCCAGATTACAGGTAGGTTTGATTTAGCTAAACCTTTAAGAGCCCTTGGATTTTCGGAATGGTAAACTAAAAGGGGTTTTAATTTAAAATCCCCAGCAGCGTTACCACCCAACAACAAAGTTAACCGATCCTTCGCCGCTTTGAAGCCTGGCATGTTTTTTTCTTCTTTCGATATGAAACTTCTTTTAGGCATTCGTTTCCAAAAAAGACCTGTTTCATCTATGTTAAAAACTTGTTGAGCAGTATAACATCCCTCTTCAATAATTTTAACAAATTCTTTTTTGAAACTTTCGGCTCCTTGTTGATCTGCACTTGCAGCTTCTCCCTGTATTGCAACGTTGTGCAGGTTATAGCGCTTTCTAAATCTATCAAACCAGCCCTTACTAGCGTTAAATGGTTCCACATTTTTTTCGGGGTGAGCTTCCTTCAAATCTTCATATAGGCTCTTCGCTTTTTCTTTAATAATAATTGAGCTTAACGGAATTCTACGTTGAATGTTGTCTTCAATAAAATTATGTAGAAGTTTCTCCATTTCAATCATAATAGCCGGCCTAGCCCTAGTCAATTTAGTTGCCTGCAGGGAAACAGCTGTTTTTCCAGCTGCTAAAATTGATTCTTTATTTTTTATGATTGTTCTTACAGTTGAACCTGCCAGTCCTAAATTATTGCACACATCCACTTGTCTTTGACCGGAATCAATTCTCTTCAAAACGTCTAATTTAATTTTCAAACTCAATGTTTTTCTTACCTTTCCAATCTTTGCACTGCGTCCAGACATTGTTGCTTTTTCATTCTTATCCGCCATAACTCTCTGCAAATGTAACTGCGTTGCGCTGATTGCGATACGATGTTCGAGTACAGTAAACTGTCTGTATGTCTAACACTGTATGCACTGAATGATATGTAGAATTCCTCTGGCAAGTGAGCTGAAGACGGTGACAAATGTTTTATTTATCTGAAAAGTTCGACCATTTGATTTTACCGTGCAGTAAAATCAAATGGTTGTTTATTGCACGAAAAGTACTGTAATCAATTATGGTGTGAGTCATGGAGAATGTTTATGGAATTTCCAAAACAGTAAAACAAATAAATTTTATGTACTTCGGGTGACCACAAGGTCAGAGGAGTTCAGAAGACAAGAGAATACTGTACAAGAAACAGCACCGCATTTAGCACTCATGGGATTGATTGTGTGAAAAACATTTCGCAAGTTATAGTTCCCACAGTAAAACAAAAGAAGAGATAGGGAGTAAATCTATTTTTAGTATCTTTCTATTACAGGTCAGAACAGAAAATACAGACTTTGTAACAGCATATGACACTGGATGGTAAATTTTTTCAGCTTGTGTACTAAAAAAGAATTTCTCCCTTGAAACTATCCACACCAAGAAAATAGAGCATATCGAAAGTTTCAATTTTGTACATAGAGTAGAAATTATAAAAATAATTACTGTAGTTAATTTCATGGTGGCTATTTTCTCCTTTTGCCAAAAAAAAAAGAAAAAAAAAAAAAGAGGCTTAAAACAGACTGAAGACGGATTTGCCAAAAATTAAATCTGTATGCTAGTAAAATAGCGTTACAGTGAGTTTTGACAGCGTTATAGTCAGATACGGGTTATAATATAAGAACAGCGTTATAGCGAATCAGCGTAAAGCGAACCGCGTTATAACGGGGGCCTGCTGTATACAAAAGGAAAAGAGTGGGGAAAGAACTGAACCTTGGGGGACACCGGCATTAGTGGAGAAGTTAGAAGACAGAGAGCCATCTACCACCACTCTCAGTGAGCGATCAGAGAGAAAACTGGATAACCAATTACTAAGGACAGTTGGCAAACCATAAGATGGCAGCTTGATTAGAAGACCTTTATGCCAAACACGATCGAAAGCCTTTGACATGTCACGAGAAACTACTTGTGTTTCACCAAAACTTTCCATTGAATTAGTCCATAAATGGGTAACATAAGCCAGAATATCACAAGTGGATCGGCACTGATGGAATCCATACTGTCAATCATTGATCAGATGGAAGGTTTCTAGGTAGTTTAAAATTTGGCAGTTAATTGATTTCTCCATTACTTTAGAAAGGGTAGAAGTAATTGCAATTGGACGATAATTGGATAGGAGGGATTTGTCACCCTTTTTAGGAACTGGCTGGATATGAGCAAATCCAAGCAGAAGGAAAAACACCTTTGGAATAAGAAAATGAAAAAAGGTGGCAAAGAATAGGAGTAAGTTCAGGAGTACAGGTTTTGAGAACAAGTGGAGAAATACCATCGCGACCTGGAGCTTTCTTAGCATCAAGATTCGTCAAAATCCTTCTGACATCCTTTTGACGGAGGACCACAGGAGGCATTGAATGGAGCGTGTTGGGAATAGTGGGAGGTGTTTTACCAAGATCGTTAATGCATGATTTGAAAGAAAAATGGGATGCTAGCAGGTCAGCTTTATCCTTGGCTGAAGTGACAACAGAACCATCTGGTATGGACAGAGGTGGGAGCAGAGATGGGCAAACGTTGCGGCCAATAGCTTTGGCAAGAGACAAGAATACTCGGCTACCATTAGGGCAAGAAGCAAGTTTTCTACTCTTAGCCTGTTCAAACTCTAGTTTGGACTGGTTCATAACTGCTTTACAATTGTTGCGAGCTTTGGCGTAGGCAGAAAATGAAACTGAAGAATTAGAAACAAGCCAATTACGATATGCAACATTCTTCTCTTGAACAGCCTTAGCACATTTATTGGAAAACCAAGGTTTCGATAAAGCACGAGATTTTAAAGTGGAGTGTGGGATAAAGGATTCCATTCCTGCAAGAATAATTTCACTGACACGATCTGAGCAAACGTTGACATCAGAACTTTTGAAACAGTAATCTGACCAAGGAAAAGAAATCTCGCAGGTCATCCCATTTTGCATTCTTGTAATGCCAAACAACACGGGGTTGGGAATAGCCATGAGTTAAAGGTTCCATTGGAGAAGAGACAATCACCAAGTTGTGAGCTGAAGTGCCTAAAGGACCTCTCACTTTGACCGTTTACTTAGAAGGGTTGTTTGTGAGAAAAAGATCAAGTGTATTGGCTGTATGATTAGGATTGTCCGTTATTCTTGTGGGTAAATGAACAATCTGTGCAAGATCATTAGTAATTGCAAAAGCCTCAGCATCTCGACCAGCTGGGTCGGTGTGACTAGAAAACAGAAGCCAGCTGGAGTTGTGAACATTAAAATCACCAAGGAAAATTACCTCACTGTTAGGAAAGTTGGACTGGAGAAAGTCAAGTTGCAAAGAGAGGAAGTCAAAGAGCTCCAAGCGATTAGTGGAATTGGGAGCACGGTAGAGACAACAGATGAATTTGACACAATGAGGTAGAGAGATTTTAAGCCAGAGAAGATCAAATAGAGGAGATTCCAAATTGCCAAGTATCTGACAGGGAATATCAGAACGGACACATGCACAAGTACCACCTTTGAGGCAAAAGGAATCGTACAGCGAATAATTTGGGCACCTGAGATGGACAGTAGTTGAATCAACCGATAACTGAGATTCTGTCAGAAAAAGTACATGGGGTTTGGCAGACTGCAAGTGGAAATGGACATTGTTGAGATTAGAATTGAGACCACGTATATTTGTGAAATGAATTAGGAAGTGCTTGGGAGGTTTAGATCTTTTTGCAGATAAGCTTGCTCTATTAGTTTGACAATTCATGGTGTATTCAATAGTAAGAAAAAGTGGGTGGGACATGCTGTATGAAGTAATGAAATTTTTGGATATGGCACACACATGGTAAGAATATACCCAGATCCTTGACATAACGTGGCCTCAATAATGCTCCCCGCATACACACTACTCGGACTCCCTCCAGTCACTATCTGGCAGAGTAGAGGTAGCAAGATTATATACTGGCTGATCCGGAAGCCTCATAGAGAGTTACCAATAGTTTCGGTCCGGTGTACTAACTAGCGGCTGGCCTGCGAACACCGTTTTAGAGATGTACCTTCGAAATGTAAGGAATATTGGATCTCACCACGATGTTCATCATAACCTCAAAAGTCATCAATCATACTGCATGATGGAAGAGATGGGGAAGGGTTGACCGGAACTTAGCTCTAGAGACTAAACATGGGTTCAACCACTTCAAGCCTCCAATAAGCAAAGTGGTGGTATTGCACCTGTTGATGAGAGTCATCTACCACCTAGTTAAAAAGTCACATTGAACCTTTCATAATGTCCTCATAAGTGTGAATAATGAGTAATGAAAACTGCAAGTTTACAATAGTTTATAATTAGTGCGAACATTTAAAACTGTAATGTAGTATAATCAGCACAACGAAAACTAAGTTTAATTTGAATATAAGAGAGTGGCACATACAGTAAACCCTTGATTTTATGGACCTTGATGTAGTATACAAAAAAAAAAAAAAAAAAAAGTGACTGGCATGAGTGTGCATTCTGAGGTGCTCACGAAATAAAGAAAACGGCATCGTTTTCAGGCACCATTATATGGTCACATTAAATTATCTTCTACAAATCAATCAATAAGTTCAAGGTAAATAAAAGCTTATTTTTTAATGTTTGACTTCATTTAAGTGTTTCTAATAAATATACATAGTAACTGTTTAATTGTTAAAGTATGAATGGTAAAAAGTCTCAAAAAAAAAAAAAAAAAAAAAACTTTTGATTTAACAGACATTCGGCAATAATGGATACCCCCCTGCCCTAATCAGTCTGCAAAATCAAGGATTTGCCTTTTTGAATTTGAATATAAGATATTTGGTATTTATTGTCGACCTCATTATATTAAATTCAAATTTAATTAATATAACACAAGAACGTGTATTTATATCTTCATTATATTTAAATTCAGTATTTAAAAGTATTTCATGTCATCATGCAGTATGATTGATGACTTTTGAGGTTATGATGAACATCGTGGCGAGATCCAATATTCCTTACGTTTCGAGGGTACAGCTATAAAACGGTGTTCGCAGGCCAGCCACTAGTTAGTACACTGGATTGAACCTATTGGTAACTCTCTAGGAGGCTTCAGAATCAGCTAGTGTATAATCTTGCTACCTCTACTCTGGCAGATACTTGCTGCTTTTTTTTAAAAAAAAACTATTCATTATTATTATCCATATGGTGCAAGAAAGCCTTTATGTTATGAATATATTATGATATTTTATTTTTGACACATATATTATTTCTGCAATAATATAAATAAATAAAGTCAGCAAACAATCTCTAATGTCATTTATGTTATATATTTCTAACAGTTAGGGCAAAAATCAGAGTTGGAATTTTAAAAGCAAATGACTAGCAGTGTTAATCATACCATATTTTATTTATAGTGTCAATGGAATTTGGGCATCTGGAAAAATTTACTTTATGAGAAATATTTAATAACAGCTGCACTGTAATAAACATTCAAATTTTTGGCTGATTCATAATTAAGTTCCATTTTCAATACTGAAATATGTAATTGTTATTATAGATAGGCTGTTTTTTTTTTTTGAAAGTTTGTGCATTGCTATCAGTTTTATTTTGCTTCCCTTTATTTATTTATTTATTATTATTAATTTTTTTTTTGTTTTTGGAATGATCTATTTTCACTGTGAGATTAACTGTTGCTTAAAAATCACAAAATGCTGCATGACAATATGGTTATTAGCCTGTAATTATAGTTCAAAGCTGGTGAAAACAAAAAAAATGGGAGGTATGAAACTATTGATTTAATGGTAATTAAAATATGTTACCAAAAGCTTATAATAACTGATTCCATTAAGGACATGAAGTTAGTGATATACCATAGTGAGATCACCAGAAAAACACTGGTATAAGAATGTTCATGTGTTATCTAAAGAAGTCAATATAATAAGCAGTGAAAGATAGAAGAATAAGTCAGTGGTGGTGTTAAAGCAATTTTGAAGGACAACCTGAAAACCACACAAACTTCAATGTTCAACAGTTGTTTCCAGAATGTTGTGATAACAGAACAGAGTTTTGTGAGCAGTTCCTTTAGTAGACTGATGATTATCCGTATGCATCACATTATCTTTTCTGCTCTAATAATTCTTGGGTTCTACATCAGTGGTCTTGTGAACAGATATACCTGCAAGTGCTAGTAAGAAAATAATCAAGAAATGATAGGTTTTTTTTTTTTTTTTTGCAGAATAACCTTAACTCACTGCAATGGACAAAGCAATAAACAAACAGATATCTATGCTTCAAAACTTATTTTTTCCAAATTTAGAAAGAGGGACAACACAGATGAAATTATTTTTAAGCAGGATAATGTTACCTGCACTTCC
The DNA here is from genome assembly GCF_048544385.1 of Mastigoproctus giganteus. Classification (NCBI taxonomy): domain Eukaryota; kingdom Metazoa; phylum Arthropoda; class Arachnida; order Uropygi; family Thelyphonidae; genus Mastigoproctus; species Mastigoproctus giganteus. Next base: position 123,571,409 of record NC_143584.1, on the reverse strand, counting down.
TGATTGAAGTTTTTTTAATTTGTTAGACAACAAATTAAAACTTTTCACGGATGGATCAGGTTTAAAGTGGATGAAGGAAGGTGTCCCCAGCACTTCATAACCAAAGTTTAAATTTGTTAGATAACAAATTAAAACTTTTCACAGATGGATCAGGTTACCAGGACTGACAGCGGTCCAACCAGGAGTTCTCATTTCACCCTATATATTTTTCTTTGTGATGATATTCTAAAGAAAAATTAATGTCAGAAAACCCACATGGTTTTGCTGATCTTACAAAATATTTTTTTTTGATATTCAGTGGAAAATATTATTGAATGTTTAAAAAAATATGTGAATTGCAGAAATCTATGTGAAACTAGACGTTCACAAATAAAAATGCAATCAATAACCTTTTAAAAAAATCTGTGCATTTTATTTATGCTAACAATGTGATAGTTAAATATTTAAAACAGGGACTTAAAAGTATAAATCACATTATAAATTGACAAAAGAAAAATATTCCTGCTATACTGTAAATAATAAAACTTTAAAAGACTGATATAGTCACCATTTATGTGCCCATTTAAAACTGCCAGTTGCTCATCTTTCTTAATTAATGTTTCTTGAAGCTCATCTATTTCTTCTTTCACTCTTTGCAATACGGCATTTTGCTGTTCCACATTTTCTTTCCATGCTGCTATTTCATCTTGAAAGTTCTGTTCCTTGCTACTGAATTCTGACTTCATAATTGTATTATTATGTTCTGCCTCTCTAATCTGATTTCTCAAGTCCACCTCCATTTCTTTGAGTTTTTCTAGTTTTTCAGCCATTTCACAAGCAACCTGCATATGCTGCTTTTCCACATGTTGCATTTCTGATACACACTGTATATAAGATTAAAATAATGAAAAATATAAAAACTTAGCAGAGGATACTGCAATTCTTATTCTTTTTTCTCACACAAGATTAATTAATACAGACAAAAAATAATATAATACAAGATTAACAACATAAAAACTACTCAATAAGATATTAAGTATTTATTTTAGCATGTATAATGTTAAAATAAATGCAAATTCTTATATTGATAAACAGAAATATTTGTGATTTACAGTGAAATCCCAGGTTAAGCCCTGCAGACTATAATTTTGTTAGTTTATTTCATTCATACATACATTTTATACAAGACAGCCCTAAATATTCCAAATACCTCCACTGTCGCAGAATAAGGATTATTATGTGGTTTGAACATCAAAAAACTAATAAAAAGGAAACCATAAATCCTGGAGTTATTAGCTTGTCTAAATAGGTTTTTATTAATATATCCATAATGCAATTCACACCTAGAACCTTTTGGTAGCAGAAAGCTGGCTTCATCCATACTGACAAAGCTGAATTTTGTTCATTCTTATAAACAGGGTAATATTAATTATTTTCTATTCACTTTAAATTCATTCATACAGCATAATGAGAAAACAGCCATCCCTCCATATTTTCGGATTGCCTCCAATTTCAGCATATACAGGATGCAGCAACATACAGTACTCCATTTGTAAATGCTTGTGATATCAATACTATCTGATGTACCTTTACTTTCACTGCAGGTAAACAGAGGAGAAACTTGACAAATGATTTTCAGATGGTTTTGACAATGCCAAAAATAAATTAAAATTATTATTCTGAGTTAAAATCTGTAATATACATTCAATATCAGTATTGCCACCACAACAAAAGTACTGACTAAAAAAAAAAAAACAACAACAAAAAAAAAAAAAGAAAAAGAAAAAAAAAAACGATACTCTGTTGTGGAAAAATTAAAGGAAAAGGAAACCTGTACTCAACCAACATAAAGAGACATCAAGAGCACTCACCACAACTAGGGCTGTGACCAACATCTTGGAGAATATTTAAAGTGAATCTTTCACTATTTCCTGACAAAATAATAAAAATCTAGGTGAGACAGAAGTTAACTGACAGTAACAAGCATGCACATAACAGGTGTATTAAAGTCTATCAGATGCTGGGACAGAATGAGAACCTGTAATTGGTAAGTTAATCTGGAATTACTGCAAGAGATGGCAAGCAAGTTACTGCAGGTATGTTGAATTTGTCAAGGTTAAACTACAATTGCCACTTCTCAGCTCAACTCGCCACTGCTTCATGGTCTTGTTGCAGTACCATACCCTGATTCTTCTCATTAACCATTCTGTGAAACACTATATCATCAGCAAATTTGGACATTAATCTTCATGTGTCTTCAATGATATCCTTAATAAATACCATGTATTTGTCAATTTATTGATTTATCAATAACTGAGGCATTTAAGGCTTTGAATGGAATGAGCAAGCTCAATATTGATGAATTCTTCCTCTTGCTCAGACCATACACATGAGGGAGCACAAAGTAAAATTTTTACCTTTAACAATTGGGTGGTTAATTGCTGGAACAAACTACCATCTGTTGGCGTGGAAGTTGATAGCTTAAATAAATTAAAGGACAAACTACTGGAGGGAATTGAACAGGTGAAATGGGAGGTGTGGTGTTTATTTATTATTTTTTTTTTTTGCTGATGCTGTATAACAGTGGTTTCCAAACTTTATGTTACTACGCCCCCTTTTAAAAGAAATCAAATCTTGGTGCCTCCCCCCCCCCCTTTATTTCATAAAATAATACAGACACATTAATACAAAAAATGAAAAAAACGTAATTGACAGAATAATAACAAGGTTTTACTCTATATATATATATATATATATATATATATATATAAAATGTGGTTATTACGTTTAGATGTATGTAATCATTATCATTTAGCATTATACTTTTTATCTTAACTCAAAATGTATAAGCCATATGGAATGAAGATAACCAAACTACAAACTAGGATAACTTGATTACAAATTTGTATGAACACTAATACTTATATGAAAAACACCAATAATCAGTAACAATCTACAATTAAACATGGATATATATATATATATATATATATATATATATTCATTTTTAAATTAATTTGTTTTTAATGCGATGGATGTGCTTGTTTATTAGCACAAAGTTTATCAAATCTAGGTGTCATTGAGGAGAGTGCTACTCATAGCTCTTTTTCTACTACTAAACAGGCTCGATATTTGGATTTCATTGCAGCTAATGCAGAAAATCCCGTTTTTCCCATAAATATGATGTTACGAATGGCAGCAATACTTTCATTGCTTGACAAAGTATTATATTCTTCACTTCGATTGAACCAAAACTGAACTATGGTTTCACTCTGAAATTTTTGTTTCAATGAAGTATCGCATGATAATTCTATCAATTTTTTCTTTTCAATAGTTGTCAATCCAAATTTATCATCTTGTTCATCGACAAATGGATTCTGTATCCACACGAACTTTGTAAAATCAAGATCTTCGAAATAATGTGAAAAGTGCATTAGCAAACCATTCAAGTATTCAGTAAATAGATTTTTGTTTGCTTCAATATTAACTCTGGCGCAAAAATCATTTAAAAGTGGAAACATGTCGAACTTATTTTTTTGTAAATTTGATTTCCATAGCTCCAATTTTTTTATGAATGCTTTCACTTTGTCTTTTTGAATCAGTGAATGTATTTGTGGTCCTTGCATTGATTTATTCAAAACACTCAATTTTCCAAAAATTTCAACCAAGTAGGCAAGTTTAAAAACAAAGTTATCATTCCTAAATAAATTTGCCTCTTCATTATGATTTTCATCAAGAAAAATTGCAATCTCTTCTTTGAGTTCAAACACCCTTTGAATCACTTTTGCATGAGATAGCCAGTGCACATCACAATAGTATAGAAGAGAAGTATAATTAGCTTCCATATCTTCACACAGCTTTGCAAACAACCTAACTTTTAAAGGACTGTTTATGTAGTTTATAAATTTCGTAACTTTTGTAAAAATGTTGTTAAGTTCTGCACTCATATTTTTTGACACAAGAGCTGCTCTGTGAAGCATGCAGTGCATCCAGATAACTTTGGGTGCTTTCTTTTTAATTAATGCTTGAAGACCTGCCTTGTGTCCTGACATTGACTGTGCTCCGTCAGTACAGAGTCCCATGCAGTTATTCCGCTTTATGTCGTTCTCATCAAAAAAAGTGTCAATTATATTAAAAATTTCATTGGATGTGGCCTTTCCAGGAATGGGGTTGCAAAATAATATATCTTCCATTATATTAGTTTCTGCAACATATCGAACATATGCAATTAAATGAGCATCTTTAGCTATCACAGTTGCCTCATCTACTTGTATGGCGAATTTCGAAGTACGCATTCGAGAAACTAACTGATCACAAAGATCTTCAGATATATCATTGATTCTTCTGCCAACTATATTATCAGCAAGCGCTATTTGTCGCAACTGTTTCGCCGAACATTATTTTAACCATATCAATAGATGCTGGCAAAACTAGAGTTTCTCCTATTGTGTGTGTGTGTGTGTGTGTGTGTGTGTGGTTTTTTACATTTTGCGATTCTGTAAGAAACTTCGTATGATGCTAGCAATGCATTTGATGGAACAGAAGCTATTTTTTTGAACGTCTGCTTTTGTTCATTAAACTCATCTAATTTTCTTTGAGAAAAATTATATGGGCTTATGAACATATTCAGAATGCATAGCTTTACGGTGCCGTTTTAATTTGCCTGGTCTCATATTATCTGCAGCCAAAACTTTCGTACAAAACAAACACATTGGTTTTTCCAAGCCATCTATAATAACACTTGTGAATCATAATGATAAATAGGACGAACCGTATTTTCTTGTCTTGGGAGTTCTACCTCCTTGTTCCCTGTTGCTTGTATTCCCACTACCTTTACTTGTATCAGCATCAGTATCTTCATTATTAGTGGATTTTCTCTTGTAACCAGTCAAAAATGTATCCATTCATCTAAAAATACAGTGGATTCCAGTTATTTGGGCCACCAGTTCATCGGGGCAGCCGTTTATTTGGGGCAAATCTTAAAAAACAGAAACCAATCGAGAAAATAGTCAGGGTTTACTTCACTTAATTGGAACAGCATGCCGTTTAATTGGGGCAGGAGACCGCAGCACTGAAGATTACCCTACGATTGTCTCCCATGGTACCACGTGGTTCGGTCGAAATTCTGGAGGTCACAACCATAAAACAATAAAAACAATTAGCAGTGCCCTGTTTATTGGGCTTTTGTGTTAGTGAAATCTATCATAAACTGATAGTAAACTCGATCTTATTGAATTTGCGATAATACCGACAGCTGGAATTCTGTGGGTTATTATGGTGAAATGTGTTTACATTTCTAAGAAATCTTCAATCATATAAAAAAATTAATTATCAGATCTTCTCTTCATTCGTATTTTTAAAGCTTTGTAGCTTATTAGTCCATTCTCACTTGCGCATATCGTGTTACTTATAATTTGTGTGTGCCGTGTTCTTTGTTATTGATTGCTTATCTTTTTACTGTTTTAAATTTTACCCCCGCCCACAAATGTCAGTGAACAGAAATGTCAACTAGTTAGTATGTACATATTACAGTCCGTGTTAATTATTCCAATTATCACGTATATTCTTCCGATTTTCATGTATATTCTTCCGATTTTCACGTATCATTTAATTTTTTTAATTGGTAAGGTAATAAAGGGTAAATTTGTGCTTAATATATCTTTGCTTTTATAGCCTGTGGATAATATTCCTCCTATTTTCGCTAATTATAATCAATGTTTAATAGAATTAAAATTCAATTCACAAACGTGATCACAATGAACGGCGCTTACTGCACATCGTATAGTGAACGGTACTTTACTATGGTGAGTTTGTCGTGACATGATTTGATTGTTCAGTGAACCAATTGTACAGGGGTGGGGGGGTACATTGTATTTTTTAACTATTTACGTGAAACTTCGGATAATTGGGGCAGCCACTTAATCGGGCCAAAATGCACTAGTCCCGATGTGTCCCAAATAACCGGAATGGACTGTATTAGGATTAAATTTATATTCTTAAAAAATACAACTTCTAAATTAAACTATTATTATCAGTAAGTAATCATGCCAAAAACAATAAAAAACACAATCGCACACTGCTGAAACCATATTTTCAACCATGCAGCTAATGTTATACTATGCAATCTACCTATATATGTTATACATAGTACGCACTAAATTATATACACCTAATTCTGTTTTTACACGATAGATACGTTCCTGAAAAATACGTGTAAAAAAAATTCGTGTAAAAAAATACATTGTATTTATGGAAGAAAAGAAGATTGGTTCCGGATCTAAAAAATCAGTAAAAATAATTAAAAAAAAAACACATAAAAATATTCTTTTTAAGCTTATTATTTTATTTCAACAAAATACACATGTAATAATATGTAATGAAAATGTATTAAAGTAAATTTGTATGCATATGAAATGAATTCTTCATGAACAAAAAAAATCTGTTTTACACATAACAAATTTTATTCATTTTCACTTTCTGATAATAAACGGCGCATACGTTTGCGTACGACTGGAATATCACTGCTATCACTAGAAATGTTGTGGACATCGTCTTCTTCCTCTATTAATGAAATTCTTTCTGTGATCTCTTGAGCAAAATCAGCACGAGTCTCCTCTGGTGCTGATGTTTCACCGGTTTTACGAACGAATTCAGTTCGTGTTTTGGTTAGGCCGTTATATAATTCTCTGTAAGAGGCTGTCAACAATTTCAGTTCAAGTTGAAACTTCTCAGCGCGTTCCTCATTAGGGTCATGTTTGACAAAATGATTACCTAATTTTCTGGCCAGTTCCAGACCTTCTTTTATTAAATCTGCATTTAGAACAGGATCATTTTCTTCATTATCACTACGTTCTGTGAGATAAGGAGTCCCAAGGACAATCTCTAATATTTCATCTTCGCTTAGGGCTTTGTCGGTTAACAATTCATCAATATCTTCAAACGACAGATCATCGAATCCTTCTCCACCAATTTTGTGTGTCATTGTAATGATGTTGGGAAATGCGGTCGTATTAAGGATGATGGGATCTTTGCTTTTTACACATTGCGGCCAAACCGCTTTCCAACACGCATTTAAAGTTGCTGGTTTTAATTCAGTTAACGCTAATCCAACTTGATTGATACAATCCATAATTGAGAATTTCTTCCACACATCAATGACTGTTAGTGTTTCATCATTCAGTTTGTCCAAAACGTGTTGGAATGTTCGTTTTACGTAGTATGTTTTAATTGTCGCAATTATACCTTGGTCTACCGGTTGTATCAAAGATGTAGTATTAGGTGGCAGAAATAAAATTTGTACGTTTGGGTGTTCCAAGACAGGATGGCTGGGTGCATTATAAAGAATCAGAAGAAGTTTAAATTCGAGACCTTTCAAATTCATATAACGTCTGACTTCTGGGAGGAAACATTTGTTGAACCATTCTATAAAGATAGCAGTAGTCACCCAGGCCTTCTTGTTTGCCATCCAGTGAACAGGCAGTTTATTGATATCTACACCTTTCATTGAACGTGGGTTTAGGGCTCGATTTACCAGCAGTGGTTTCAACATACGATCTCCTGAAGCGTTAGAGGAAAATAATAAGGTCACACGATCCTTAGCTACCTTAAAACCACCAGTTTTCTGCGATTTGGCTACATATGTTCTGTTCGGCATTCGTTTCCAGAAGAAACCAGTTTCATCTGCATTCCACACTTGATCAGGAGTGTATCCTCCATCTTCAATAATTTTTGCAAGTTCCTGCGGGAATACTTTAGCAGCCGATTCATTTGCAGATGCAGTTTCACCTTTAATTTTTATATTATGAAGAGTATTCCTTTTAAGAAACCCTGTCATCCAACCTGTACTCGCAGAAAATTCATACTTTCTGTTTAATTGAGATGAAGTGCTTGGCTCTTTTTCTTTAATCTGTTTGTAAATTCTTAGTGCTGTTTGCTTGATGGCATTTCCATCTACTGGTACTTTTTTTTTTTGTGACTGGTCTTCTATCCATATTACCAGAGCCTTTTCCATTTTTTCCTTGACAATATCTCTTGTATATGATGATGAATTAACACTTACTTTTGTTCCAGAACATACCGACTTCCTAATGCAGCTTCGTTTTTCTTAATAGTTCTTATGGTAGCTTCATGTACACCAAAATGCTTTCCTACAGACGTAGCCCCTTGTCCAGTTGCAAGACGATCTAAAATTTGAATTTTAAGTTCCAAAGAAATCGCTTTCCTTTTCATTTTGGTAATAGGCGAATTATTCGACATTATATAAGGGCTACGGAAAAATATCTCAGTTATAATTAATAAAAAAAGGTATGAAAAATTTGTAAACTTACAATTTATTGACTATCGGCAAAATTAATAAATTTTTATGTGCACAAATTTCACTAAAGATTCTTTCACTTTGAAATAGAGCGTACTACTAAATGTCTTCCGAAGATACAATGCACAAATACCGTAGATGTGCACCAAATTCAATAAAAACGTTGACGATTCATAGATATCTAGACGTACACATTGGTAAACAAAAGCACGCGTTTCAAAACGCACACACTAGCTGTTATCCAAATTGGTGCTATTGGTGCGTGTAAAATAGAAATGATACTAATATGCCACAAATTAAAAAAAAATTTTCTTAGAATTTAGGCAAAAAAATTAATTGAAATCGTGTTAAATCAAAATGACTCGCGTAAAAAGAGAATGAAATTTTTATTTTGAATTCGTGTTAAATCAAATTCGTGTAAAAAAAGTTCGTGCAAAAACAGAATTAGGTGTATATTACATTACATCATATCAATCATAATTCAACAATCCATTTCAGCAAAATATCATTTTTTTTTTCAAATAAATGTTTATCTCATGTTTATATCGAAGTTAGAGTGAGATAGGTGACGGTAAATGCTTTAGAAAATAGGTTATAAAATTTAAAGTTTATTTATATGTATATATGTTTTTTATTTATATATGTTATGTTATGAAAATTACATTTCTGTTAAACTTTTCGTGCCTCCCCAGAGAGGTGCGCCTCCCAGTTTGGAAATCGCTGCTGTATAAGCTTCTTTCTTGAATCATTTACCACTGCTAATGCTAATAAACTTCGATTACTATTTTTCAGCCCATCTGCCTAATTTTTCTAGATCTTAGGCGCAGCAGCATACTGGAACAGTATTAAAAGTTTTCCTGAAATCTAAGTACAACAGAACCCGCATAAGAAATTCCTGCACAAGAAGTTTTCCCCTGTACTAGGTTTGGTTTCTTAAGTCCCAATTTCACCTCAGTATGTTGTAATGTATTATTTTCCCGGGGCAAAAAGTTTTCCCGCATAAAAAGTTTGTGATAGTGTATACACATTATAATAATACACAGTGTATTATTATAATAACGTTTCCCCACTTAATGTTTTTTAAATATAGAAATTAGTTATTTTTATTATTAAAAAATATTAAACAATAAAAAATCTTTGGTAATCAAACAAGTTAGTGCCAAACATCATTTTAGTTTGTAATAAACTACTGAAGTAGGTGAAATGGCATCGTTTTTGATATTCATGTATCTCATATTGTGAATGCTTTCACAACGAGTTGCCCTGATATTGAACTACCTCCAATAAACAATGCTTCACCAATGGAGAAGACAAATTTTACTTATTCTCGGTGGATAAAACCACCAAGGGGTTGTGGGGTGATGGTATCCACCAAGAATCCATTGGCGAAGTGTTGCCTATTCGAGAATCAACTGTCGAAGCGTTGCTTATTCAAGGTAGTTCAACGTCAGGGCAACTCGTTATGAAGGGACTCACAATATGAGATATAACAAAAACGATGCCATTTCACCTACTTCGGTGGTTTTTAGTAGAAACATTTTGATATAATAGAAGTGACATATTGCAGTTGTTTTCATTGATATCCATAACTGGATACGTAGACAGCATTAAGTTCTGATGGTTGTGAACAGTTCTGAATTACTTAGTAGATTATTGCTCCGTCTTACTGTAATTGTGACCTTTTAAGGTATATTGAAACTCCAAAGGAACTCATTCTTCCAACTTGGTAATGAGTTTAATGAACAGAACGTTAAGCAATTAGAAATTCCCCAGTTTAAAAATGTTTCCCATAGGCAGAGTAAAATATTTATAAATTCTGAAATAGTACTTAAAAAAAAAATCATCTTTAATTTATGTATGTGTATCTTTTCATTTTTATCTGTGTAGTTAATATTTCATACCCTTCGGTCAATTTCTCTTCTAAGAAGTTTTCCCGCGTAACAAGTTTTAAACCTCCAGTCCCTTGAAAAACTTCTTATTCAGGTTCTACTGTATATTATTTTCAGAATTATTTTTTATATCAAGCTCCTTTTTTACTACTTGTAGTAACCAATCAGATTGGTCAAACAAGATTATCCCTTAATAAATTCATGCTGTGACTGCCATATAACTGTATTCCTATCTAGATGGTCCTGCATTAATAATAATAATAATAATTTATTTATCCCTATTTTATGTTACACTTTTTTGGGAGATAACAGCAAAAAGGGAGGGAGAACACACAAGCCAATGGCTTTTTAGGGGGGGTGTTCCCTTAAAAAAATATGAATATACAAATATACAATTGAAAAATGTACAGTTCTGAAATTGTACAGGTAATGTTCAACAGGAAAGACATAAATAAATTGGAGTTTTTTTGTACATTTCTTTACAGAAGACTTCAAAAAGCATCACTACTTATAACATCATTGTGAACATCTTTACAATTAAAAGAAAAATGATGAGATACAGGCACAGAAATTTACAAACTATTTGCCAACTGCTTCCTTTAACATTTGTACATTATTTCCATGTTGGTGTTTTTAAAATTTCTTTAATCATTACTCCATTATTTTCCATCAATCAGAAGTCATGCTTAAAGGTTTGTAATTACTCCCTTCACCCTTTGATCCTCTTTGTGAATTAGGAAGTCACTTCCACATCTCTAATCCACAGGAAACTCCCCTGAATTCAAGGTTTGCCTACCTCCTTTGCTGCTTCTTTTAATACGATTGGATAGATTCCATCAGCCCAAGTGCCCTATTGGCTTTTATCTTCAACAATTTCTCTTCCCCTTTTTTTCTCAGTTATCACAAAATCATTTAGCTCCCAGTTATAACTTGGTGTACTACTGGTATTCTTATCTCTAATAGACATTTTGCCTCTATATTTTTGGAATATAGAGGCAAAATATCTATTCAGTTTGTCAACAACCTGAACAGAATCATCAATAGTTATTCCACTCATATCTAGCGAGCCAATGTGGTTTATCCCTTTCCTCCTAGTGTTAATAAAGAATTTGTTGCTATTGTTATTTGCATTCTTAGCCAAAGACATCTCATCCTTTTAATTTGCACTTAGTGACTTGTTTGCAGACTACTTTTTACTTACTGGAGGTGTCTTCTGCTAATTTATAACAATCCTATGCATTTTCCTTCTTTACCAATAGTCTTATCAAATCATTTAGGCCTATAACTTGAACAACATCTCTTAATTCCTATAAAAAAGCTTAGTAGCGACTATGATTTAGTATCTACTAAAATGCTTCCTATATAGAATTTGCTGTTGGTAACTTCCTCAGTTGGTCCCACTGTAGTCACCTTTATGAAAGCAAAATCCCTTCCCTTTACCCATAAAAGTAGTTATATCTAAATAAATCCTATCATGATATTATTATTATGATCATTATTGATATTATGATCACTACCACCTAGTGGTTGCAATCTTTATGTGGACATTATTAATGCATGGAGAGTCACTATTGATTTCTTTCATTGCCTTTCTAACATGCTAGTGTAGAGAGCAGCCATCCAATAAATCCAGAAATGTTTTGGTACTGTGCGAGTGACCAATCTATAAATTTAATCAATATCTGGAAAGTTAAAATGCCACACTATAAGATATTCTGATTTACTGGCCCACTCAATTTGTTTGTGTAACTGTTTATTACACTCACTGTAGTCATTTGGCCTGTAACACACTAGTATTCTCATTTTTGGTTTCCCAGTGATAAGGTTACACCAAGCTGATTCACTGGCCACACATGTCAACTCTCTGCACTGCCACAGATTCTAAGTGCTTCTTAACCAAAAGAATAACTACCCTGTCCTGTCTGTACATATGCTCATCATATTCAAATTCTGCATCCCTTATATCTGAGTGGTGCCATGTCTCTGATAACACTATAATTCTTGCATTTAATGACCTAATTAGTACTTCAAATTCATCAAATTTGTGTACTATACTTCTACCATTAGTGTAAATGCAAGTATATATGCACTTGTTTCTGCTCTTAGTTACCCTAACATATCCCATATATTTACTTGATCCATGGATTCCCCAGCAGGCCTTATTCCCCAACATTTTTCTTTCCAGGCTGCTGCAATAGAAGAAGCTCAAGAATCACTTTCACCTCAACCTGCAGCTGCTGTTAAATTAATTTGTGTATCCCACAAGCTAGCAATTGCTTCTTACAACATTGACAACATCAGCAAGTAGTAACCATTCTAGGTTCCCAAAATCACTATTATACAAACAGTTACAAATTTTTTCAGATTTGAATTAAATAAATATAACTTAACTTATTATTTAAAGAAAATCTTAATACATTTTTAATGAAATCTTTCATTGCTTGCTTTAAGAGGAAATAAAAGATTTTTTATTACTTCTAAAAATTCGTAAATTATTATACAGTGCAACCTTGATATAACATGAGTTTCAGGCAACAACTTAATACCTGCATTATAAACATCCCTTTGTATGTTGTAGCCGAAAAAAAAATTTACCACTTTTTACACATTTTTTTAAACATAAATACTTTATTTACTAAGTAAATAAAGTATATTTAGTATAAACAGAAAATTTATTTATTTTGGAGTTGCTATTCCTTGAGTGTAAGAACTTGCATTTTGCTGCATTAAAACATAACTGTCACTTTTCTGCTTATCAGTGAAGCCTAACCAAGTCATCCTGAAGAAGTGCTGCTTGGTGCAGATTATTACCCACTCTCTCAATCTTCACATTTGCAAATTTTGCATTATATCCTCTATCCCTCTGTCAATGTCAATTATGAAAATAAGCAACAACAGGGGTCCCAGCGCTGATCTTTGGTGACCCACTTCTAACATTACACCAATCTGAAGAATAATCATTAATCACAACCCTTTGTTTCATGTCCTGTAGCCACCCCCATGAACCATCCTAGAATTTTACAAGATCCGGCTCATACACCTCTCATGAGGGACTGAGTCAAATACTATCTTAAAATCCAAATAATGTCAAAATTATTTCCTAGATCCAGCTCAGGAGTAACTGTGTCAGAATAGCTAAATAGGTTAGTAGATGATTATCCCTTAGCAAACTGCATTGTGTATTCTTCAGAATTCCATTTCTATCTAAACATCCCTGTATTGCAATCTTAATCATTGCCTCAATGATTTTTGCTACCAATGAAGACAGACTGACTGGTCAATACTGGTCATGACTTCAGTCTAAGAACCACTGATGCATTGGCACTTCTCCAGTTCACCCTGGATCACTGGATGCAGGAGAAGAATCTCTCCTGCATCTAGTGATGCCAGCATAAAATAATGGTACACTTTGCTTTCTTCTGGCCTCTTTCAAGATTACTGCCATCAATTCTGGGAACCTTGCTTGCCTTTAGGCTCAAAAGCTTTTCTAATAAAAAATCATCTATAATTTCAATATTACTAATTTCAAACTGCTCAGCCTCTCCTCACTATGAGGGTTTTTTATCCGTAAAGATCAATGCAAAGTACCTGTTCACTTCATCAGCTGGATTATCTAAGACTTTTCCACACCCATTATACAAGGGTTCAATCTGATTTGTTTTCTTCTTCTTCTTCTTTTTATTCACATACATCAAAAAGTACTTGTCCCTATTCTTTATTCTCTTAGAACACGGACATTTTTTTTTTTTTTCCATTTATTGAGTATAAAGTGGCCCCTAGCCAAAAAAATCTGGCAGATCCACTAAATATATAGAAATGGTATAGTACATTATACAATTATTAACAATACAAATTTCACATTCACATTATAAATAAACTATACTGTACAATGGTCATCCTCTCAGCTACAGCACAACAACCTGGTCAAGTAGGCTACAGCAGAAACTGATGAAGAGACACTGTCCACAGATGAGCACAAGCATCACATTCTAGAGACTGATCATCACAATGAGCTGGACAAGTAGGTTACAACAGAAACCGATGAAGAGACACTATCCACAGATGAGCACAAGCATTGCATCCTAGAGACTGATCATTGCTGGTAATCTCCAAAAGATAAATAGTTCAATGAACAGACATCTACCAGCAGTCAGAGAGCTCAACAGAAGTTACTCATAATAATCGGCAAAACCAAGCTGGAAGAAGGTGTTATTGCAGGATCAAATCAAAAAAACATCAACTAAGGCTTCTTGCTGACTGTGTTGGTAGGAGCAGAAGTGGACACCCACCCATTAAGGAAACAGAGTACCAACATCCTGTCCACCTCTGCAAAGAATTTTCCTTTCCTATATAAAAAAAAGAATACTGTTCCATGTAAAGAAGAGGGTAAAAGGTAAAAAAAAAAAAAAAGGCAAACTGCAACTATTATACTGCAGGATGGAAGCCTCCTCAGCAATTCATGTTGAGGGAAAAGGACCATAATCTGCCACTGGTCCAGTGCGGGTTGGCAGATCAACTGTATTTAGCAGTCAGGGGCTTGAACCCCGGTCTACTCAAGGAGTGTGTGCTACTGCACTTCTGTTCCTGACCACTCAGCTATGGAAGAAGAGGGTACAGTCAATCAATTCTCCATTATCAACCTTGACTCTTCCAATTGCAAAAGTATATTCCTTCTCACAAAAACTGAATTTGCAAAATTTTGAAAGGCAATAAAATTATCCCTTGTTTTAATTAGTACTGGCTCAATCCCACCCACCCAGACGAGTTACATTACACCAACATTATTCAGTAAATCAAAACACAAATCAGCATATTCCAAACAATTAAACACAATGTGTTCCCATGTTTCCAGATCACCACACGTACAGTTGCATCTTGCTATGATTCCAAGACTATTCAGTTTAGTGAAAAATCATCCATGACCTGTTAGTAAGAATGCACAACGTAGATTTGGTACTAACCAGATTGGTTTAATATAATTCACACCATTAACATAAGGAAAAAATTTTAATGTTATTCTATCTTTTTTTGAACAATTCCACCTGTTTTGCCATTTTTGTAAAAGGAGCTCCCAAATCCTCTTCTTTCCCTTTCTCAAGTCATTTAAAGTAATAATTTCGATGCCCAGCAACTCAGATTTTATACCTCTTCTCAAATAAAAGGATAGGCTTCTAAACACTAACTGCAAATTAAGTGGCATTTTGCCAGCTAACACTTGCAAAGCTTCTGTGGAAACCGTTCTGCAGGCCATAATCATTTATGGCCTGCAGAATGCTTCAGCCAATCTTCCAAAACTTGGTTTTGGAAGATTGGCTCAAGAGACAATCTTTCAAACAGACAGCCTCGAGTCACACGACGTGTAATCGATCCAAAATTTGACTTAACTGTTACTGTGCGATCCCTAAAGTAATCTTTAATTATAGAGAAAATATTAAAAGAACATTTAGCCATGCGCAACATCATCTGTACACTGTCCCAACTAATGGAATCAAAGGCACCAGCAGTCTACAAAAATTCCCAAGGTATATTTATAATTTGATTCCTGAACATTGTACCAGGAGTGAAACCATATTGTTTGTTAGAAATGCTAATATTACTTCTTTGATAGATAGCAATCTGCATGGCTAAAAGCTTCTCATAAACTTTACCAAGACCAGGAAGCAGTGCAATAGGTCCATACGAAGCAGGTGAACTGGTTGGCTTGGTTGGAGATTTTAGGATAATCTTGAGCAGTGCATCCTTCCAGGGAGATGGAAATACGCCATCTCTTAGACAGTTATTAAAAACTTGTAACAACTTGATTGAATAAAGATTAGAAAACTTTTTGATTACCTCTCCCTCCAATAGGTCCATACCTGGACATTTGTTATTTTTAATGGACAACAACGGTGAAAAGTTCATCATGGGTAAAGGGTAATTCTTCAATGTCATTACCATACGACTCATTCAACGCATGCACATGACGATGTTCTAGATTAACACATGGGTTATCAGCCATGTTATCATTACCTATAAGGTGATCTAAGATTGCACTCATGGAATCTTCTCAACTACACGTCTCAGTGGTGCCCTTGCCGATAGATATATAACACCAGCAGCTGCTCTGAATTTGTCAGTACAAATTTTATATACCAATCCTCAAGGGTCATTATTTTCTGCTGTTTTCACTGTTTTTCAGTAGTCATATTTCTGTTTAGCGATAGCATGGACATACTTGTTACGAAGGCTTTGACAGCCTTTCTTTAATCAAATAACTTCCAAGGCACTTTCCCTACGTTTGCTCTTCTGAAATTGCTTCCTAGCCTTATTAACCTGTTTTTTCAATAGAGTAAGCTGAGGTGTCCACCACTTAACTGGTCTATGTTTTATCTGTTTCCATTTCATAGCAGCTACACACGCATCATAGATAAGTTTTTGCAAAAACCCCACAGTGTTCTCACCTGCCATCTTAGATAACTCAGAGATCACAATCATGGTCCACTGAAGACTTATCTCAAAGTTAACTCAGTTTGCATGCTTAACAGCAAAGCAGCATAATTGATTCAAGCCAACACTGTTTTTCCTATGTGTACTGATTTCATAAAATATCGCACTATGATCACTCAATACCCAGTCAGATTTGATTTTCCATCCACAGACAAATCTAGCGTCAATTAAGATTGTAAGAGTTAAGTCTACATTTGACTCAACCATTTACTGTCCAAAAGGTGGACTCCTCCCCAGGTTGATTGTGAACCATAAGCTTCCATGCCACTATCATATCATCTACAGCTTTCCCTCTATCATCAGTAGTGCCACTGAACCGAGGTGAACTCTTGGCATTGGAATCAATTGCAAACAATATGGGCAAATCTCCTAGTTTATCAAGAACACTATCCATATAAACTTATATTGTGAGTGCACTCATTTGAGTTCCAGTAATTTGGACTATTGGCCATAGTTATGAAAGGAATCAACCATACGCAGTTTAATTAGTTTAAGTACTCTGATATTCTGGACACTTTATGTCACGAACAGAATGGTCTCCCACATGATTTCTAGCAATACAGTTTGAACACGCAGCCTCTTTGTTAATGTCTTTGCAATTTTCATATGTATGGCCTTTTCCAGCACAATGGCTGCATATAGGATCTCATCGTCTACATGTTTTGGTAGTATGCCCAAAACCCTGACAGTTGTAGCATACAGTCACAAGATGGAAATTGTTTAACCTGTATGACATCAGTCTAACAAACAAGCACTGCTGTTGCATTAGAAACATTCTAATTCTTTGTGAAACCTCCAAAATCCAGTTATTCCCAGAATCACTCCTGTTCATATTTATGAAGCGAACAGTGACCTCAGCAACCATCTCCTCTTTTATCAATCCCAAGTGCAAAAGATTTTTCTCATACATGTCACGTAGAAGATCATCCTTCTGAACTTCCTTACTAACATCATACACAATTAACTTCATTCCAGGTTTTTTTGGAAAATCCAAAAGCTAATCCAAGGCTTGTCAATTGTTAGCACTTTTTTATTTCTTCTCTGTCTTTTTTAGTTTGCGTTTCTAAAACAATGCCACGATCAAATACTTTTCTTACCTTCCGTATCCCGACCAACGAATTTCTCATTTCCTTATCCACAGCAATTTGGACCTCTTCACTACTTTTAAGTACACAGTCATCATTAGCTTGAATTAATAAAACATGCTCATCATCATATGATCTAGCCACTTCATCGCCTGAGGAACTAACTTTCAAGCCAACATCCTTCGCAGCAGAAGTCACGTCACTCTTAACTACATCACTATAAAGTTTCAGATTTTGTCAATTATCTGTATTTTGCCTATAAAATACTGAGTGGATTCATGCATACATTGTATCCATTCCCTAAATTTCTCATTCTGAATTCCAAGTTCCAAAATTATGGCCTCAAGATCCCATCTAGACAGTATTCCTCTGATTGAACTCCAACTGATACCACTCTCCTTGGAAAAAAGGAAATCTTCCAGATCTTTGAGCAATTTAAATGTTATTTCTGTAAAGCTATGAGTATTATCTCCTACATAATCGCCATCTGCTCGAGGCAGTTTCTCTCCCCAAAAGAAGTCATGTTTTTGGACAAAAGGATTAAAATTCATGTTTTCGTTCCTAATTTCTTTTGAACACAATGATAGGATACTCTCTTAGTATCGTTCCCTATCTCAATTTTAGCTGAAGAATTTTTATTTTTCGCAGCCAAATCCATATCATTCTGAACATTTTTCTTAACTTTATGTAATTCCTTATCCTAATCATTCTTAGGAGTATAGACCTTGACTTTCCTCCTATTATTTCGTCTTAAAACGGGAGACCTACTGCACGATCAACACAGTTATCCAACTGAACTTTCTTCCCCACCATAGCATAACCACCTTTGACAACATGTTTTGATGGAATATTCAGGAGATCTACGTGGTGCCAAAAGTGCAATGTCCTTATCAACCCTATTATCCTCACTATCCAATTCTGCTAACACGATAGTGTTACCTGAGAGAACCTCCTCCCACTCCATCACCTACACCTCCAGAGATAGAGGCCTCAGAAGATTCTTTGCTTTGACTCAGTGACAATTTATCTTGAGATATACTTGGATCCTGAAATTCTAGCTTACGTGAAGAATTCCAATTCTTCCTTAATCTATGTTTGAAATTTGCAGACTTAGTGGTCTCTGTACCAACAGTGAGATTAGACTCCTTAGCACTACTTTCAAGGTTCGTAGAAAAAACTGCAACCTCTTTCAATTCAACACCACAATTTTTTTCACATGTGAGATCAACCCTGTGTGTATCTGACTCCATTTGAAAAATAATTTTTTTATCCCACTATAAACAGCCACACCATGTTATCTGCTGCATCTCTGGTCACTACAACAGCCAGTGCTAAGAGTAACACTCTGCTTCTCACATTTCAGTTTTAAATAATATCAAGTGCTTCATCCCTATTCTGTATGTCATCTCATAACTCAACCTAGGCATATTTCTTTCAGAAGTTCAAAAGATGGTAGAAGCACTCCCATTAGTAAGCATCACAGATTTTACTGACACTTGGGTTAGTGCAAATTGCATCATTTTTATACATGTATGTATAAAATGATCATCTACCAAGGTAGAAGAATTGGCATCATTTTAATTATATCTCATATTGCGGCGTCTCTGTAGCCAGGTGGACAGGAGCAACAGTGCGTAGCATATGCTTCTTGATTAAACTGGGGTTCGAGCCTGTGACCACCAAATACGGAGGATGCGGAAAGGTCAGGGAATGACCACTGCATATCCCCGGAGCAATATGGCCTTACTTGCTAATGCTCCTAAAAAACCAAACAACAACATCTCATGTTGCGAATATCTTTACAATGAGTTGCCATGGTACTACCTTGAATAAGTAATGCTTATTCAAGCACCATTTCAAGGCTTTTGACCTCTCTTCGGTGGGTAGACAGGTACCCTGGTATGATTAGATGAATTTACCAGGGTACCTGCCCTGGTAAATTCATCTAATTTATGATGCAATTTGCACTAACTATGTCAGTAAACTCCTTCGCAGTCTAGGCAAAAATATCCATTAGTCTAAATCAGCACACACCATTGGGCATCTCTCATACTGTGGAGTTATACTTCATAACTGGGTTGTCACTACTACAACACTAGGGTACCTGCCCACCCACCGAAGAGAGACCAAAAGGCCTTGAAATGGTGCTGTCTGGGTAGTGGTATTCACCAAGAATAAGTAACAATAGTCTCCATTGGTGAAGTTGTTGTTATTTTTATTTTATTTTTTTTTTTAGGAGCATTAGCAACTAAGGCCATATTGCTCCGGTGCAGTGGTCATTCCCTGACCTTTCCGCATCCTCCGTATTTGGTGGTGACGGGCTCGAACCCCGGTCTAATCAAGAAGTGTGTGCTACGCACTGCTGCTCCTTCCCACCTGGCTACGGAGGCGCCCCATTGGTGAAGCGTTACTTATTCAAAGTAGTGTAATACCATGGCAACTCGTTGTGAATGTATTCACATGAGATACAATTAAAATGATGGTAATTCATCTACCTTAGTAGATGATCATTTTATACCTACACGAATAAAAATGATGCAATGTGCACTAACTCATATGTCAGTAAACTAGTTTGCAGTCTAGGCAAAAAGATCCTTTATCACAGATTTTATTAAACATTGGTGATTAGATTAGATATTAAACATGAAGAGCACTGGTAATAACCAGTGCTCTTCATGTTTCCAAACAGTTTCTTACAACTATTATTTCTAACTTCTATTAGTAATAATATTCATCATGTAGTGCAAGGTAGTCACATGCTTTGCTGCATTGGCAAAAAAAAAAACCAACCAAGTAGATAAGATAACACAAATTATATGCTTCCCTCCTCACACAGGCAAGTATCCATTTGACCTTTGAATTTATTAAAACTATCAGCCTCAACTACCTGTGAGGGCAACTTGTTCCAGCAATCAATGAGTCACTGGCTAAAAGAAAACTTCCTACAATCTAATCTGAACCTCAAGCCCTGTAATTTGAATTCATGACCCCTAGTTGTGGAATTCTTTATAATACAAGAATTCATTAACAAGAATTCACTCTCCACAAGTACAGAGACTGAATAACAAACAAAATATAGACAGGAACTAATTTTGTGGGAAAAATGCATTGAAATGACATTCTGAACCTCATTTAAAGATGTAAGGCAATAATATAACAAAATACATATTTAGAAATCTTTATTGCAATAATAATAATAGTAATACAATGGATACATTGCAATAAGCTCTTCACGGCCACAAGGCCAGGGGTTAACAGTGATATTACAGTGAAATATGTAAGAAAGGAAATTAATAAATTAAATATAAAATACATATATGAATGAATCAAAAGTAAATAGAGCTCAACACTCAAAGTATAACACAATTATAAACATCACAATGTACAAAGAATATACAGGTGAAAAACTACAAGGTTGGTTGGTAAGCCATCTTCATGTTGCATTGCTGGATTGCGGCATTGAGGCGAGCTTCAAGGAGCAGAATCAGGGACGGGGAAGTACAATTTAAGGATGCGGCGTCTATACTCCTTATCACTAGAAAACTTATTAAGGTCAGCATCCAAAGACTGGGCACATGAAAGTAGCTGATATGGCAGAAACCTATCGGATAGGTGGAGACAGCCGAGATGTGGGCATAGAGTTGGAGTCGCTCTGAGGGAAGGCTGAGGGACTCTCCAAGAGCACAGGTCCCAGAATGATGGTGCCGAAATCTTTCCAGTGATCATTTTTACAGTTGTGGTAAGGCATTTCACCCTAATCAGCGTGGGAAGCCTGTGAATTTTTATCAAACTGGCCATTTCAGTTGTCCTTAACTGTGGAGGAAGTTTATGTTTGTTTATGACCCATTTTAAGAGCCAAAACTCAGTAGAAAAGAGTGGTCGAATTGTGCTAGGGGCAGCAGATGCCCATACTTCTGCAGCATATAGAAGCAGAGAGTATACCGTGCTTTTTATATATCTTCTGGTGGTCGTTACTTCATTAATATAATGCAAATGCTGTTTGGCCATCCATCGGAGTCGAGCTGCCTGGGTGAGCAGCTTTTCCATTTGGTTACCAAAGCAGAGCTTAGGATCAAAAACAACCCCCAAATCAGTATGTTTCTTGATGATGGGAATAGGGGAATTGCATAGTGTTGGCTGAATATAGGAAGGCGTTTTCTTTTAACGAGAATATCATAAACTCAGACTTTTCTGGATTTATTTTTAGTCCAAACTGGTTGAGGTAGTTCGCAAATTCCAGGAGTATATTGTTAATTGATGCTGTTATCACGATAAGATCATCATGTGGAGAAATCAGTGTGAGGAGTTTCA
Organism: Mastigoproctus giganteus; assembly: GCF_048544385.1. Lineage (NCBI taxonomy): Eukaryota > Metazoa > Arthropoda > Arachnida > Uropygi > Thelyphonidae > Mastigoproctus > Mastigoproctus giganteus. The sequence continues at coordinate 123,549,345 of NC_143584.1, read as the reverse complement.
TATCATCAGATTAGCATAGAGTATCATGCCTGGACTCAACAAGCGGCGAGATGAGCGCTGTAAATAAGAGGCCGGATAAGACACCACCCTGTGGCACGCCTGAAGAGACACATCGCTCGTATGTTTGGCTGTGGACAGTAAGCCGGATTATTCTATTTTGAAGGCGTGAAGTGAGGAACTGTAGAGTGTTTCCCTTGATTTGATAATGGTCTGAAAGTAGCTTCAGCATTGCAGGAACATTTATTGAGTCAAATGCTGCTTCGAGGTTTACATAAGTGACTGCAAGCTCTGCATGAGATTCAAACGCAGAGAGGATAGAGCTGGTGGTGGCTAAGAGATTAGTCACAGTGGATCTATGAGGAAGAGAGTAGTGGATTTGATGAGGCTGATATGGAAGAAGTTGTTTAGTTAAAATGGGGAGAAGTATCTTCTTTAGGAGTTTTAGAAGACTTGAGGCATTGGAGATTGGCCGGTAGTGCTTAAGAAGAGTAGGTGATTGAATTTTTGGTATAGGCTTCACAAGGTAGATGTTCCATTGCTGGGGAAAGAAATTACTTGACAAAATAGCATTGAAAATAGTTAGAAGGGGACCCAAAATGTATGGGCTAAGACATTTAATAATGAATTGAGGTATTTCATCTGCACCTGCCTTAGCAGAAGCCGGTGTAGAATTTATGGCAGCAATAAGCTGTTCCCTGGAAACTGATACTGCAGAAAGCGTGTCGGGGGGGGGGGATTTCAGTTGTTGGTGTCTCAAGATGAGCACATTGTTCTGAGTTCGAGGCAAATCTAGATATAAAGTCTAGCCACTGGTCAGGTTCAAGATTTAGGGGGAAATCTGAAGGCCGTTCAAAGTAGGTTTTCCTCTACGAAGGGTGGTGTCCATATACTTCTTAATTGCTTGAGATTTCAGCCTGTTGAATGTTCCACGGGCTCTAGAGTAGGCTATCCTGTCTTGAACACTTTGCGACTGCTTCCACATTTTGTGGAGTTGCTGTTTTAATTTGAAGCTCATATTAAGATGGGGAGTCCACCATGCTCTGGACCGAGGCATAATAGAAATTCTTTTTGATGCTGCAAATGTCGCAATAGTCTTAAGCCAATTAGTAAGCAGATTTACTGCAATTTCAAGATCACAGTTTTCTAGAACTGACCACGGGATGGCAGAGGCAGCCTCAACACATTTAGCAATGCTCAAAAATCTGGGACTAACTATTACTCTGGTGTTAATTGAATTCATAACATTGAAGTTTGGAGCAGGTATCTGTAAAAGAACAATAATTGGCTTGTGGTCCGAATTAAAATAAGTCTCTGGCATGTAATCAGGTGTGCAAGGAAAAGAGGCAAGGATGAGATCTAGTTGATTGTTACCTCTGGTCGGGAGATCATTAATCATTTGTAACCCAGTACAAGGTAGGTTTGACAGGAGCATTTGCTGAAGGTTAGCTAGTTGGGGAGGAAGATTAAAGTCGCCACAGACAAAGTGCAAAGCTGAAGGATGAAGCTGGTTAATGATCCAGTTTGATATTTCATGGATGGCGTCATATGAAGGTGCTGGGGGTATATATATGGCAATTACATCTATAAGAACGCTATTGTGGCTGAGAGTAACAGCGAGAGCTTCATATGCTGTTGTTTTGCTAGATACTTGATGAACAAGTGAGGCCTGTGAGCTCTTAAAGAAAATGGCAACGCCGCCTCCTCTTTGGTCAACTCTAGAAGTAAACGCTGATTTATATCCAGCTGGAGTACAAGATGTGAAAAATTCTTGGTCTTTATCAAGCCAGGTTTCTGTAGCACAGAGAATATCAATATCACTAGCGAGTAAGATTTGATCAATGATATCCAGTTTGTTGCAGAGGCTTCTAACATTCTGGTACAAGACTCTGATTATGCAAGTTTTGTGGATCTTTTTAAGGCATGTGTCTCTAGTATTTTTATTAATGGCAGGCTTTCTAGTTTGTCAATTCGTGACCTACGTTGGGATCAGCATTCCCAAACTGTTATTTATTGGTGGTTGAAGGCTGATGGTATCAATTTGATGATGGCGCTGTTTGTCACCACTTGTATAATTTTGAATTATGCTGCGCACATTTTGAGAAATTGCCCGGAATGTGGGGCATTCATGCTTGTTCCCTTGCAGCATTGATTGCTATCGAGGAGGGTGAATTAGTTGAGGTTGTTGATGGGGGCTCTTTTTCTCAGAAAATGGTCTGATATATACCTTGGGGCCAGGAGGCTGGATCTATAACTTTTTTATAGACAGCAGGAGAACACATTATAAGGAAAGAGGCATAGCGTGTTTGCCAGCTTTTAAGCCGTTTAACCTGAACTGAGAGGTTATGTTCCTCGTTAAACATTCTCATTATAGATTCAGGAGATGTTCTAGGTCCAAATCTGGATGCAAAAATCTCGGCTTTGGTGGAAACTACCAAGATGTTATATTTCTCGGCCAGTGTCAGACGAGATTTAGAAGCTGTTACTAGGCGGGGCAGGGAGATCTGGTTATGAATATTAGCGTGATGGGAAAGGCAATCAATATTGATATCAGAAAGGCATCCAGAGGAATTTGAGGCAGGGTTGGCTGTGGTAATGAGGGAATTTTGTGTATCTCCAGATGGGACGTAAGTATCGCTAGAAGGGCTGTTGGTAAGCATACCAGCATATGACGTGGGCAGAGCTTGATGGGCGTTTATTGAATTACTGTTTAGTTCTGGGGCTTGTAGGGAGTGTTTACTATTTTCTGATGGGTTCTCTGGTTGGGATACTTCTTCATAAGATTGCAGCTGTGGTTGGTCACCAGCCTTCTGCTGAGGGCGTGATTGGGCCCTGCTAATGTGCTCAGTCGGAGTGTCTGGAGATCTATCTACTGATTGTCTCGAGTGAATTTGAGCATGGGAGCCAGGCTTTATAAGGCTAGAAGATTTGACAGTTTGTGTAGATTTTGTCCGTTTATTTATTATTGGTGGCTGAGATGTCAGCTTTCCATTTTCGCTCACCAAAGAGCAGAGGTCAGAGAGCATGTGTGATATGTTTATTTTGGTTCCTCAGCGAGTAAACTTCATCCTTCAGATCCTCAATTTGGGATCTCAACTGGTGAATTAGGAGGACCAAGAAGTCTACGCTGTCTGACTGTAGAGGAGGGGTCGACACTGTAGCTTCGGCGTTAATTCTTGGAGATTCATCTTCACGTTGAAAAGTACCTGTTGTGACTAGCGTCTGGTTTGAGGTGGAGAACACATTAATGACCGAGGCACAATTTTGATCATTAGTTTCCAGTGGAGACTTGGACTGATTAGCGCTGCATACATCGTGGTTGGCAACCCCGTCAGGTAGTATTCCGTCGACCACTGTTTCGTCGCATGTGATGGTCATAAGTTCAGGCAAACCAGTATTTGAATGTTGAATGAGATCAGTTAACATCTGGTCGATAGGGCTAGTTTCAGTCTGGGATAGAGGAAGTTCAGATACTTCAGCGTCTTCTCTAAGGCATTTATCACATGCGAACCTTCTCCGACGTAGTTTAGAAAGATGTGCGATGTCTGTTTTAACTGAGTGGGCACAAAAGTTTAATTTGCATACATGACATCGAATGGTTGGTTCCTTCACGTCGCGGCAGGCTAGGCAGACGAATTGTTGCAAGTTATTCTGTTTCTGTGACATGCCTGATTTCGGGTCTTTAAATTGCTTAGAAGTAGTGAACAATGTTCAGTTTTATTTAGTTAGTTTTTAATTCCGAGTAGTTTGTTTGCTCTGGCACTATTAAGCTTGCAGCTTTTATATTCACGTTTCCAAAGAGATTACTGAGAAAACACAAGAAAACATAAATGGTTGTGACAGGTGTGCTAAGCACAAAAGACAGAAGAGAGGGAGGATTTCCCTAGGGAACTCAGTAGTGGCAATGCTTTCTAACTTGGTCAAGGTTGACTCATTGTCCACTTAAGCCTTCAGGGTAGTGGGGCATTTGCTAAATTCTTGAGGACTAAGGCGCTGTGCATACATCATAATGAAGAACTTCAAACATGAGCAGAATAATTAAAAAATCAGAAATACCTGTTTATCATATCACGAAGATGATACCACATCAAGCTTGAGCAGAGGAAGAGGAATTCATTGGTAGGCGAATCATTTCATAACGTAAAGTATAACTAATCTAAAACTGAATTAATATGAGGAGCGTAAATGAACACCACATGCCACAACTCGCGCACGTGCACTTCTACAATTTCATACCAATGTAATGAAATTTAATATTGAAATAACAAAATACTGATAATTAAATTTCCAAAGGTAAAAAAATGCACAGATGCATTCAAGCAAACACAAATTCAATAGTGTATTGTTTGTATTGATTGATACACAGGGTACACAGGATTGATACACTGTATTGATTGATACACAGGGATGGAAAAGAGGATTTTCTACACAAAAGCATGTACAATTAACTATATAACTTTGCATAAAATTAACAGGTTTGTAAACTGTCTGAAGGGTCCAGTCACCTCTACAGTACAGTTAGTCTTGAAAACAGAATCCCAGAGGGGATCTGAGAAATGTTAACACAGATGCAATTTTATTTAGTTAAGTGAATGTGCCACTGTGCAAGAAATCCTTTTTTCCAATACTGGATATCAATCAATAAACGATTTAATTTGCAAATATACATGAAATCTGTTTTTTACCTTTTCCAATTTAATTACTAATTTCCATGTAATGTCATTCACAAAAAAGATTGTTATTTAGATGTGTTATTGTATTATTAATTAATGTAATAAGAGGTTTAATTATTGTCAACTGTGCCATTGAAAGATTGATTTCCAATTTCATTAAAGATATGATCACAGTGGCTCTGTTCTAGAACTTAAAAAAAAAAATGTTTATACAGAATTGTGCAGAAAAAGATTTCTAACAGTAAAAAAGGACATGCTTCATTTATTCAATTAATACATACCGTTTCCATTTCTTTCAATTTTTGAAGCAGTACTGGAATGTCGTAAATATCCACTTGAACAGAAGCATCTATTTTACTTTGAGGTATTTCTTGTACTTTAACCATATTCTCACTGACACCAGAGGTTGCATGCTCTAGCAATTTAAGACCACCAACAATATCATCATATTTCATGTCATGAAGTATTGTACTCGGAGACACATCACTCATATCAGAGGATGGTTGTGCAGGTGGCATGTCTGCCTTTTGCAATTCTTCCCTTATGCATTCAGGTTCCTTTACTGAATCTGGTTCTTTTAATTCCCTTATGCATTCATGTTCCTCTACTAAATCTGGTTCTTTTACTTTTCTTACGCATTCTGGTTCTTCTAATGAACTCTGTTCCAAATTCAGCACACCACAGTTAGCATCTTCATCCTGTGACACAATTGCAACTGGTAGCCCCAAATTATCTGGTAATAAGGGATTATCTACAATTTCAATATGTAGTTCAGATAATTCTGTCCTTTCGGTTTGCTCTATAGAAGAGCTTACATTTACATCAGCAACTTTGATTGCATTAATTTTCATGTCTGTATCTTCCATTTCAGCACCCTGCATATTAGAAGGTTTTACTATCTTTTTTTCTTGTGAATCTTGACATATCACTGAACTAGATTTATTGGCAGCATTAGTAAACAAATGTGAAGACTTTTCATCATTTCCTGAAGATGCTTTCCGAGGCAGTTGCCTAGTTGTCACATGGTTTTCCCAGATTATAAAGTCTGTGGATGGTTCAAAATTATATGGGAAAATTTCAACAAAACTTGCAATATCACAGTTAATTGGATCACAAATAGGATGGACTACAGAGGAGGTGAACCTGTTACTAGCAGCTGAAGAAGTGTTCTGCTCAGAATTCTGCTGGTGACTAGCAGGTACATCAGTTTCCTCTGTAATATCTGTAACTATTGCTCCTGATTGATGATCCTGAATATTCAATGGCACATCATTTTCTACATAAATAATCATCTGAGCATATGGAAAAGGATGATGTTGAAGTGGAATATCATAACCAAATGAAGAAATGTTTTCTTTATGCACATTTGTATGACTGAGAGATAATTTATCACCAATTAATGGAATTTTTCCCAACATTTCCAATTCTTGAGCTTTCAAACAATTAGTACAAGTATGCTGATAACCTCTGAAGAGGGGATAAGTATTCTGTCTTCTCAAATATGGATGATAACGTCTTCTTATCACATCTGGTGATACTGATTTAGAATGTAATGATGAAGAATCTTCTTGTACTTCTAGTGCAGAATCTTGCTTTTTGCTTATTTTATTATTCCATGTTGTTTCAAATTTTTGTATATCCTCAACATCAAAATCTTTAGATGAATGACTGATTCTATGTTTTGGACTAGAATGCTCATTTTCAGGTTGATCCTGATTCTTCTGCTCACTTGAAGGTAAATGTGTACTGAATTCAGAATGAGATGATACAAAAGAATCTGGCTCTGACATTTCAAGTTGCCAATAACTAACAACAGGTATTTGTGTCGATGCAGCTGATACAGAGCTTTCTTGCAGAGTAGGATTAATTTCGCCCTTTCTATTTGCCATTTTAAATTCTTTGAAATGTTGTGTATCTGTTAATTTTGGATCAATATTATATGGATAAACAAAAACAGATTTTGTATATAGGCAAACAACATGAGAATCCTCCTCATCTTCTTCTTCTTGAAAACTGAGTGATACATGTTTTGAAGCCTTGAAATGTTTATCTTTCCTCTTTTGAGTATTTAGTGGTTGACTTATAAAAGAATAAGAGTCATCGTCATCATCGTCTTGTTCAACAGCAATGTCACACGACACACTTTTATCACTTGTTCCATATTGCTGATGAGCATGAATATTGCTTTCTAATGTATGAGGATGTACAGAATGTAACTCCTCAGTTGAAGATGCTTTAGAATGTTTATGAATACTTGTTTTATGATCTGACAGTGAGTGTAACTTTGAAAGTTTATGTTTTTTGGTATCACTGCTAGTAGTTTTAGAGGAAAGAATTTTGGGTAAAGCACCATAACTGGAAGTTGCAGCTGGCCTTGCATTATAAGCAGATTGATATAAAAGCTGTTCATCTGTGCTAATATTTGCAATGTCTAGCACCTTTGAGTTACCACTTTTTAACTTACTCTTTTCCTCGCTTGTACTAGTTGACAAATTATTGCAAGTTACCTTATCTGGGATGGAGGCAAAAGCATCAAATATGTGTTTTTGTACTTGAATATCTTTTTCATCAGTTTCTTTAATATCTTCATTTAATGATTTCACTTCTTCGTGACTGACACTCGATGCTATACTATATTCACATTCTGTTGAGGGATTTTCTGAAGTTAAAATAGATAAAGATGTAGCACCACATTGCTCATGTAATGGTGCATCAGTACCAGAACTGTCATCTTGTATTGCTGAGTCAGAAAAGCTGATTTCCTCACCATATTTAGCAAAATGATCTTGTGAACCATCAACTGCTTGTCCTCTTAAAAACCTCCTTAGAGATGGAGACGATTCAGTTTTTATTTCTAAATTACCTTCTTCAGTAAATTCCATGTTCATTGTTTGAACAGATGCATCTTCCATTTTACGCCGATTAGTGAAAACATCACGTACACCTTCAAGAGATAATCTATTTTCAGATATTCCAACTTTCTCTTCAGAAGCCTGCTCCATTTCTTGTTCATCATCTGTTAGCTCTTGCTCATCAGAATTGGGACAGGAAACAATTTTTGCTTCTTGGTAAGTATCTGAAACTACTTGTTGATTTCCCTTGCTATCTTCTACTTCACACACTGTAGAAGGCTCAGATGTTTCACTGTCTTCTTCAGTTACTCGTGATAAGGCATCCCACCTTTCTGAAACATTTGTGTTAAAGTTTTCAAGTTCACTAGCTATTTTTTCTATGTAGTCAGAGTGCCGTTCAATAGGCTCATTTACAATGGAAGACATAGAATCTTCTGAGCTTATCCAAGAAGCAGTATAATCAGTATTTATTTTCTTGTGTGATGGTCTTCCTTCATCAAGGGTCTGCTGTACTTTTGAATAGTCTTGAGAATCTAAGTTAGATTACCAAAATATGGTTTTATTAGTACTATAGTTATATTAGTATCAGTATTTAACAGATTTAATAGTACTTAAATCACTACACAAGAAAAACGTTTAGCAAAAAAAATAAATAAATAACTGTTGCAATCAAAATTCTACATTTTAACTTCTCATATATAAATAACAATCAAGGAAAAAAGGAAATATCTATTTTATTTTTCATTTGTCCTAAGTATTGTAATGTTTTGTTGTATTTGGCTGAATTTGGACAAACTAACTATGCCCCCCTTTTAACAAAGAAATAATCCCGTGAAATTTTTTTTTTTTTTTTTTTTTAATATTTGCCCCTGTAAAACTTTTTATGTATAGGCCAGGTCTTTGGTTTCCTCACTTAAATTGACACAGGCTCTGATATCTTAAGTATATCACTTGGTTTTAATTTTATGTATTGGATGTTTTTAATTAATAACAAGAGTCTTCCTCTTTAGAGTAAAAGAAAAAATATATTTAAATAAAGCAAGTTAGGTACAAGTTAAACAGACACACAGTTGATGTAAGCAAAAGACAATTATCCGCAGCTTCAATATTCATTTTTGATATCATCATAGAGTTCCATATATTTTAATCACCAAGAATATTTCATCACAGCATCACTTTGATGAACAACTAAGCTTTTTATCCTAGTAATTAAGATACTATGTTTAATGTTAAGCTTACAACAGAAAAGAACCTAACGATGAAACAAGCAATTTACTAAACTGCTACTATAATTTTAGTTTCTGTTCTGGAACAACTTGCATTATAGTGTCAACATAGAAGTGATCATTTTGTTTACAGTTCTTTGTGATTTCATAAATTGCACACAGCAGCAATAATTGTTAAGGGAAATTCTTGTCTTACCAATTTGATTGGATACAATGATGTGGTCACAAAAGAACTGGATGCAAAACATAAATTTGATATCATATACAGTTGAAATTGGTTATAACAAGCACAGAAATAATGAGATCACGGCTGTAATGAGCAAAAAGCCATAATGATTTTAATTTATGAGTATTCCCATACAATCACTCACTGTTATAATGAGCGTACTACATGGATATACTGAACAAATTTTGGTAACTATGCAAACATTTTTAATTGCTCGGGTAGTCGAAAAAACCCAATTCTTGGAATAGACAAAAATGAAAAGGGCGACTTAGCTTTATGACCACCTGCATCAGATTAGCAGCTGGTTTATGACCTTGTTCTTCCGACAGGGGCTATACAATAGTGCACTGGTGTTCCACTTGTTGCATTACCCTATTTACAAACTGTCTTGTATTCCCTGAACCATAAATTTATTTCGGGACTTCTAAGAACTTTGTAATTTGTATGCAGATCACTATATCATTTTAAAGTACAATCAGTTAGAAACGAACCCTTCCTTTGGAAACATATCTACTAACAAAAGAAAGTGTCTCTCGATTCACGAAAAAGTCGAAATTATTAGTGAGTTAGAATGTGCTGCAAAAAATGTTGAAATGTATAAAAGGTTTGCTTTGTTCTCTTCAAGTGTACCAACATTGTGGAAGAATAAAAATGTTTACATATTGGCACTGGAAAAGAACATAATCGAAAAAAAAATTTAGAAACTGCAAGGTTACGAACTTTGATGAAGCACTGCTTAAATGGTTCATTACACAAAGAATGTGCTGGATTTTCAATAGACGGCCTGATCTTGAAGGCACAAGCAAAAAAATTTGCTAAACAATTTGGATGCGATGATTTTAAATGTAACAACAGTTGGCTTGATCGATTAAAAAACCGACATAACACTGTTTATGCAAAAATTAGTGGTGAATCTTAATCTGCAGATCCAATAATGGCAAATGAATGGATTGACTGTTTGGGCAGAAATCAGGAAAGATTTCAATGACAAAGACATCTACAACACCGAAGAAACAGGACTTTTTTTTATAATTTTACACCTGACAATATATTTAAATAAAAAAGGGGGAAAATGTGTTGGTGGAAAAAAAATCAAAGGCTCGTTGATGGTGCTCGTACACGCAAATATGACAGGAACTGATAAAAAAAAAAAAACTTATCAGAAATTTGTTAAAACCTTGGTGTTTCTAAAATGTAAGGAAACTTCCTGTGGATTACACTGCAAACAAGAAAGCTTAGATGACTTCGGATATTTTTCAGCAATACATAAATGATTGGAATAAGAAGCTATTCAAAAAGAAGAAAATATTTTATTGTTAGTTGTTAACTGTCCTGCACATCCCCAGATTCAAAATTTGTCCAACATTAAGCCTAGTGTTTCTGCCTACCAATGAAACCTCAATTTTACAACCAATGGACATAGGTGCAATCAAGAGTTTGAAAGGATTTTATAAAAGAATTCTAGTTCTACATCTGATCAGTCAGAGAGAACAGAAACTTACTGAGTCTATATCTATTTTGGATGCTATAAATTTATTGAATGATGTGTGGAACAACGTTACTTCAACAACCATATCGAATTGCTTCAAGAAATCGAAATTAAATTCAAATGAAATTTCAATTGTAGATGAAGATGGAAATGAAGAAAATGACTTACCATTATCCGAATAGTTGCTACATAACAATGTTGTAGGTTTTAATACAGATAACATTGATGAATTTGTGCGAGTCGATGACAACTTATTAACTAGTGGTCTTCCTACAGAGAGTGACATTGTAGATGCTGTGCTCAACAAAGATGACAACGATGGTAAAGACGATGATTGTGATGATGATATGATGACAATTGAAAGTGAATCAAAATCAGTGACAACAATCTCAGAAGGTCAAGGTGCAATGGACACATCAGTCAATTTTTTTGAAGGAACTAAGGCAAGTAATGAGACTTTTAACGTGTTCAGTGTTTTAAGGGAAAACTTAAGAAATATCAAAGTGAAATCTTTAAAACAAATGTCAATTTTAAGATTCATAAATAAAGACTAATTGAAATCTTATTTATTATTAAATAGTATTGTTTTTAATTACAGAGAAATAAACTCTGTTTAGTATTAAGTGTATGGTTTTAAAATTACAAACAAATAAATTGTATTTGATATTAAGTGTATTGTAGTTTATACAAGCATATTAATACAAATAATATGTAGGTATATACTCATTATTTTTTCTCTCTAATATTTCTTTTGTTTTTTGAATCTATCTGTTTATCAAGTTATTGAGAATTTAAAAAAATAGTAGGTAGATTTAACTCATCACTGATATAAAGTGTTCATTGTTTAATGGCCCCAGGGTTTCCCCATTTCTGCTTTCACTGATATAGCGAGTAATGGTTATAACGAGAAAATTTTGCCAGTCCCTTGATGCTTGTTGTAACCAAGTTTTGCACATGGAAGACTGATGTACAAATTGGAGCAGTATGGCATTAAGGGCAAGCTGCTGCTATGGATAAAGGGATGGTTGAGTGGGAAAAGACAGAGAGTGGTAATCAATGGACACTGCTCAGGGTTCAGTGCTGGGCCCATTATTATTTTCTATATTTATCAATGATATTGATGAAGGTATATCAGACTTAATGTTCAAGTTTGCAAATGATACGAAGGTTGGCAGGGTTGTTAATGACAGTATACTACTACAACAGGATCTATAAAAGTTGGGCAGAGAGAGGTGCAACTGAAGTGTAACATCGACAAATGAAAAGTACTGCATATAGGTAGCAGTAACCTACCAACTGTGTGGTACTACACTCAGGGCTGGAGAATGAAAAGGACCTGGGGTAACTGTGCAGTCAGATATGAAGTTTTCTAAGTAGTGCAGACAGGCTGCCAGAGCAGCTCATGGGGTCTTCTCAATGATATTCAGGTATTTTGCAAGCATGGATAAGGAGGTGATTATCCCCTTGTATAAGGCAATGGTCAGATCACACTTGAGTATTGCATACAGGTCTGGAGGCCTCATTTTAGGAAGAATGTAGAGTTATGGTTTAAGAAAGCTCAATGCTGATGGGATTCTTCTTTCTTGCCCAGATTAATTGCCTGAGGGGACATAAATTCAAATTGAGGAAAGACAGTTGTAGAATAGATGTGCAGAAATCTGCCTTTAGCCAGCAGGTGGTTGATTGCTGGAACAAACTTCCACCTGTCGTTGTGGAAGTTGACAGTTAAATAAATTCAAGGCAGAACTAGACAGACATTTGTAGCAAATTGTGATTGGGCGAAAATGGGATTTTTTTTTTTGGCTGATGCTGTATAAGCTTGCTTCCTTTCACCATATGCCTCTACTAATGCTAATAAGAAGAATAAAAAGGTTTTCTCCTACCTTGGAATATCTTTTCAGATTTTAGATTCTGTTCTTCAAGAAAATATAACACCATTTGAAGTAATCTCTTATAATGCAATATTCTATCATATGCAAGTTGATTTTCATTTATAATCTTGCAGTTGTATAAACCATTCATTAGCAGTAAAATGGGTTTATAATAATCCTATAATAGTAATTACCGTTATAATATTCACTGGCGAATATTTAAATTTTGGAACTTCTTTTATATTCCACTTAGAATACTGATTTTTAGGCTTTTAGCCTTTCTTTATAACTCACTTTATAATTCACTTTTAAAATACCCATTCTTTTTCCTTTCATTGCCTGTTATTCCTAACAAAACATGATGTGTTTAATGCATTATCATACAAAGCAGTTGCAGAGGGATCGAAACATTTTTGTGAGCAGTAATTGCATCACTTAAACTGGTAACAATATGAGCTAGCTGATAGCTTATTCATATTTTCCAAATACATATTAATTTTCGCATACATTTTAGAGAAATAGAACAAAGTTCCAAATTTAAGGTATAAATTTCATGAAAGGGGTATCATGTCTCTGAAAGTTCTTTGGTATTGCTTCTTGCACTTTAAAAGTTCTAACAGCAAATTTGATGTTCTGCACTTGCACTATTTAGGCAGATGATAAAATTGGCATATTTCATAGTGATGACTACAGTAATAGCTTAAGTGTCTATGTCATGTATCTATGTACCGAAAAGGAATTTAATAAACACTAGGTCAATATCTGTTCTATTGGGAAGTAGAGAAAAATTAATCATTACTATTGCTAATTCAATGTTTATTTAATTCAAACACTTGAATTAAATAAACTTGAAAAAAAATACACTTGAAAAAAAATTATATTTCTTTAAAGTAAGAAATATGATTTCTGTTAATATATTGGCAGAATTATTACATGATAAAATATTCATTCTTTATTAATTTCAATGCAAAAACCTTTCTTCTTCCCCTAGGGAAAAAAAACGGTTAAAATTAAATTTAGAATTCAAAATCATACTTTTTAGTGTGACATATTCACTATAATGGAGTAAAATTTAACATGATAATGACAAATAAAGAAAAATTTTAATGATACACAGAGAACTAATTTCAATAACTTCTATATTTTTGACAAGTTAACCATGATATTTTGATATCATTAATGGCTTCATTAATGATATCAAAATAATAATTGTTTATACAGTGATTATTATGGGTACACCAGACATCATGCACCACACAATACTTTCATCAAGACAGAGCAGCACTCGTAAGCTGTAATCTACTGGCCCAAAAAAAGGGCATGAATATGATCACATCTATTAGGACTACTGTTTTTAATTTTTGCAAAAGCAATTGCAAAATGCTTTCCAGCTGGCTAAGAATATATATACAGTGAATCCCCACTTTACAATATTACAATACAATGTGTAAGATGTTAATATTAATCCATTCCAGAGAAACCATTGTATCATGAAAATGTCATAATGTGAACCCAATAGCACATTGTTTTTTGGTAATTCATTCCAAGACCTCGGAAATTTTAGACCTTGAAATTTTCACTATATAACTAAGATATTTAGCTCTCTAAAAGGTAATTTTTATTATGGAAATTGCAATTAGTTTTATACAAATTTATGTTAAATAAACACAACATAAAAAAATCACTTCAACTAAAGGATTCAAAAACAAAACACATGGCCAACATATTTACAATGCTGCTATGGGCTGAGGTTCCTAAACTTTCTTGGTTCACGGTGCCCTTAGTGTCTCAGTAATTTTTTCACACCGCCCCTAGGCCAAAAGAAATACTTAACAGTTCTGTTTATTAAGTAGTTAGGTCGAAACAACTTAATAAGTAATGTTGAAACTGTGAACTACTTTGAGTTAGTAGTTCGTGCAGTGTCTGACAGATGTCTAGTATCACTGTTTCAATCGAAAATTTAAAATATCCCATGGCACCCCTGTGATTTCTCTGCAGCACTGCAGTGCAGTTTGGAAACCGCTGGTCTGAGAGGAAGGATCACGTGGTCTGGTTGAAGACAATTATTATAAGCCCAAAGTAAAGTGAAACAAGTAGGTGCCAGTAACATGATCACTCGTTAGTAGAATCAGCCACTTTATAGATACAAATTTCAAAAAACCAATTCAAATCATTAAAATGCACTACACTTTCATCATTATCATATGTTCAGTATAAGAATCGATTTTGAATGCCTTTGTGATATTTTTCTAAAGCACATTTCTGGAGGTCGCAACTAAAAAACAATAAAAACAATTTGCAGTTTCCAGTTTATTGGGCTTTTCTGTTAGTGCAATCTATTATAAACGGGAGTAAACTCAATCTTATTGCATTTGTGATAATATCGATGGCTGAAATTTGTGTTTTTAACGTTATTATGATGAAATGTGTTTCCTTTCACTGAAATTTTCAATCATATAAAAACAAATAAATTTTCAAAATCTTCTCTTCATTCCTATTTTTTAAGCTTTGTAAACTTGTTACTCCGTATCTCACTTGCGCCTATCATGTTAGTTGCAATTTGTGTATGCTGTGTTCTTTGTTACTGATTGCTTATCATTTTTTATTGTTTTAAATTTTACAACCTAAAAGAAAAAATGTCAGTGAACAGAAATATCAACTAGTTAATATGTACATATCAGAGTATTAATTAAGCTATGTACATAAGCATAAATTTACTTTTATTTTGCTAACCTGTAGAAAGTATTCTTCCAATTTTTATGTATCATTTAATTTTGGTAATTGGTAAGGTAACAAAGTGTAAATTTGTGCTTTATATCTTTACTTTTATAGCCTGTGGATAATATTCCTCCTATTTTCGCTTATTGGGACTGTATAGAATTAAAATTCAATTTGCAAACATGATCCCACTGACTGGTTCTTACTACATATCGCATAGTGAATGGTATTTTATTATGGAGAGTCCATCGTAAAGTGATTTGATCGTACAGCGAACCAATCGTAGAGCAGAGGTCCACTGTATACGGAACATCAAGAGAACCAAAATCAGTAGATCCAAATGAAACATTCCTATTTGTTTTCAGATAAAGAAACCCAGGAGAACTTCTGAGTATTGGGACTTACATGGGAATAGAACTCCAACATTAGCCACTCCATATTATGTGCATATGTTAATGTGTAAGATGTTGGAATTCGTTAATGTTAATAAACGTAACATTATTTAAAGCTGGTACAGCTTAGTGAGGAAACAAACTAAAACAATTAGAAACTCTTCAGCATTAAAGTTTTACTTTGTGTGCATAGAGCATAATCAAATTTGTGGAGTGCAAACATAGTTTAAAAGGGAGATCATCTATTCCATAAGTTTATCAATTTATGAAAAATATCAATGACATGACGAGGAAGATGAAGAAACAGCAATCTACCTTTTACTTAATATTTCACATCCCATGTAAGTCTAATACCTTCCTTCATGGCAAACAGTTAACTTTTCACTGCTTTATAAAAATGTCAGAAGAATTAAAAATAAAGTACCTTCTCTAAATGAACTACTATTAGCATACAGTTACGAGCTTGTGGGTATCATAGGAAATGTAGATAGATGAGGAAACAAACAAACCCAATTATGAACTCCTCACAACATTAAAGTTTCACTTTGTGTGCATAGAGCATAATCAAATTTGTGAATTGCAACAAACAGTTTTTTTAAAAGGGAGATCATCTATTCCATCAGTTTATCAATTTATGAAAGGTATCAATGACATGAAGAGGAAGATGAAGAAACAGCAATTTACCTCTTACTCAAGATTTCCCATCCTGTGTAAGTCTAATACCTTTCTTCATGGCAAACAGCTGACTTTTCACTGCTTTTATAAAAATATCAGAAGAATTAAAAATAAAGTATCTTCTCTAGATGAACTACTATTGGCATACAGTTACAAACTTGTGGATATTATAGGAAATGTAGATAAACAACATTTGTGATTTTCTTTTTTCTCTGCTACATTACTAATTTAAATTAAGTTGTGTGATGTGTACAGTCAATAGAAATGACAAGAAAGGAGGTGCTGCATTCTCCTTTAAACATTGAAATGTGATAGTAACTAAAAGATAATTTAAGAGCAGTGGTTTTTCAAGTCTTATAATTTTGAAGATTTACATAGCCATGTTAACCTGCTATTCGTCATATACTAACACCCCAGATGACTTAGTCATTATCAGTGATAACTCTATGGATTTAATCATATATTCACTACATAAGTCAACTATATGTAAACCCCTCCACCCATTTTACAGTAATCTTTCACATCTTGCATAATGGTGTATTGTAGTAAAATCTGAAATAAGAGCCATTGCTGATTTTTTTTTAATTTTATGAATTCTAATCTTTATTTTAAAAGTTTATACAAAAATTTGTATTCCATTTTATTACATTGCATAGCAAGCTGTAAAGAAAGTGGTAAGTGTATACAGTACTCCCTTATGTAGAATGTCATGAAACAGAAACCTACAGACAATGTGAGACTGCTTTTATTATGCTGTACATGTACAAAGGAAGTTCTGCTTATGTAAACTAAGCCATTTGTTGTTGTTGTTGTTGCCTGTGTGGTACTTTACTGTGAACTGATTTCTCCATAAACAGTACCTCAATGTGGAATTGTATTTGCTACAAGACAATGACAATCTTGAAAGTTTACTTTTTGAAAAGTAAGCCCAAAAACAACTTCTGATGAATTCCATCAATTGTTTTTGTCTGGTGAAGCAGATAAAAAAATTCTTGGACTTTAATTCTTTGGGTTTTAAACAGCAAGAAACAAGGTATATTCGTGTTATTGTTATGTTGTTGTTATTTGGTTTTTAGGAGCATTAGCAATTAAGGCCATATTGCTCAGAGGATATGCGGTGGTCATTCCCTGACCTTTCCACATCCTCCGTATTTGGTGGTCATGGGCTCGAACCCCAGTCTAATCAAGAAGCGTGTGCTATGCACTGTCGCTCCTGCCCACCTGGCTACAGAGGCGCCATATATTCGTGTAAAAATACATATGTGATCAATTATAAATATGGTATGGTTCAGTTCTTTTTAACACTAAGCACACAGCTTTAATTCAAGTTTAGGATTTCATTATATAAATCAACCTATGTGCTGAATATACAGTAACCCGATACATTCCATGTTATGATTTGGCTTCCTGCCTGTTTTTAAGAATGAATTAAATCCTAAGTACAAAGACGATTGTACTCAGTGGCATTGCTTCATTTCAGTTAATTCCAGTTGAAAAGCTGTACCATCTCATGATTTCCAAATTCCTGGTGGAAAAATTTATTTTCCAAATTTTTTAAAACAATCTTATTCATTATATGCAAAACACTTTTTAATTGTCACATAGTTACTTCTTAAATGTGAGAAAATTGTTAATGAAGTAAAATTTTTTGCCATCTCAGCCTTAGTTGATTCCTTTTACCCCAACAGATAGCATATTTTCTTTGTTCAAAGCAGTCTACAAACCATAATTTGGATATGTAATTAGACAGACTATATCACATGATTTAACTTACTGCTCATACTGCCTTTAATCCCTTCCTTAACTTTAGTTATACACAAACCATTTTCCAGTTTGCTATTGTGGTAGATCTTTTCTGGATAATGAATGTCCAAAGCGATACTCCTCTCAACTGACAGGTCTTTCCTTACTTAGTTGTGCTTCTTGTACCAGCTGGTGTTGAGATTTCACAGAGAGATCCCCATATAATTTCCTTTCCAAAAAAGTATTCAAGGAACTGTAATTCTCTGGAGAAATCAATAAAAGGCTGACAACCACAAATTATATATTTCTGACAGATAGATACAGAGAGTATAAATAAGTAGATTGATCCTCTTTAGCTTTATTGGATTGTCTATATTTGTTTATTAAAATTAAATCAGCAATGTAATCCAAACTCTCTCATATGCAATTTGCAGTGTTCTATTTTATTAGCATTTAAATTGTGCAGTTTGTTTATATTAGCGTTTCTTATTGTGTGTAACTTTTTAACCTTAAAATGGAAGTAGAAAATGAACTATTAAAATTCAAGATCTTAATGTATTTATGGTATCAGCTTTTCACATTCTTTGAGCATTGAATAAAATTATATTTGCATAATTGCATTTATCTAACAGTTATGGCTTGCCTTTTCAAAACTTGCTTTGACTATTTCTTCTTTTCTTCAATAAGATTAAAGCACCCCTTAAGGAATCAAACTAGTAATGTACTTTAAATACAATAAATGTTTCTATTGTATAAACTTTTTAACAACTTTCTTTAAGTCAAATGATTTTTCATTCAGATGGATGGGGAAAAAAAAAAAATCACCCTTATACATAACTGCAACAAGTGGCAGTAAACTATGAGAGAAAAACAGTTTTTCATGTTCGATATTCTACTCATCCTTCTGAATAATGTGTTATAGCATATTTTATCCTCTCTGTTCCCAAAGAAATATATTCTTGGTTGCATCTGATCAAGCTTTAATATGGAATTTAAGCAGTATTAATAATTGGAAACTTACAACTATCAGATAGTAGTCCAATAGCCATAGGTTCTGTCATTATTTCTCAAAAAAGCTGTTTTTTTACATTTTATAACCATATTTTTAGTTAATATTAAATAACATGAAAATATAGAGAGGCACTAAAATATATATTAAATATTAACTTTTTTCAAGACTAAATGCACAAAGCATAATATGTTATGGGTGAAATTAACTTCGTAATATCGGTGTAAATACACCATAGGTTACTCATAAATTTAACGACATCGTTTGATTTTATCTCATATTGTGGCTACCTTCACAATGAGATACCAGGTATTACACTACTTCGAATAAATAATGCTTCTCTAGTAGAGGAGACTACTGTTATTTATTTTCAGTGGGCACCACCACCCCAGACACGTTTCAGAGCTTGTTGGCTCACTCATCGGTGGGCGGGCAGGCACCCTGATAGTGCAGACATGTGATCATGGTTACAAAGTTAATTCCACATGGTGAAGATAATGATAATATTTTGAAGACTAAATGCACAAGGGATAATGGGTGAAATTAACTATATAATATCAGTGTAAATACACCATAGTTTACCCATAAATTTAACTACATAAGTAGTGTAATGGCATTATTTGATTTTATCTCATATTGTATTTTTATCTCATATTGGGTGCATGTCTGCACTATCAGGGTACCCCCCCCCCACTGATGAGTGAGCCAACAAGCTCCGAAACGTGTCTGGGTGGTGGTGCCCACTGAGAATAAATAACAGTAGTCTCCTCTACTAAAGAAGCATTATTTATTCGAAGTAGTGCAATACCTGATATCTCATTGTGAAGGTAGCCACAATATGAGATAAAATCAAAAGATGCCATTACACCGATATTATATAATTAAATATTAACCAAATTTAGTGAGGAGAAAAGTACAAAATAACTTCCTTTCACAGTAATATTCCTTTCATGATTCGTGACACAAGTTGCATATTCTATAAGAGTCCTAGGTAAATGTTTTTTTTTCCTTAAATATCAACAAAAAGAAAAGATATGTATGCTTCATAATCTGGAAGGCATAATATACTTTATGAAGATTATAAGCTCCATTTTTAGTGACTAATGAAAGTAAATTTCTCCATATTTTGAGCATTCGGTAGGGAGGAATGATTGAATTATAAAGAATTAATTTAAGGGAGTTAGTAACAGTGATTGACATTTTTTTTAATGAAAACTCCATACATGAAAGATATTAGAACCTGTAATATTTAGTATCATGTATGAGTTGAAAGTTGAGATGATAGAAGACATTCCTTGGCATTACACTTGAATTTATGATTGTAATTTTTGGGAAATACATATGAATGAATGTTGTTCCAGAAAACAGAAGTAGAAGGAATAAATGAGGAAAAGGAAAATTAAAAATTCTGTGAGTTTCGAGATGGAGAGTGAATAGATGTTGGGTGGCAGAGGCATGTGTTCAGCATAGTTTGGAAGAGAGCAGAGGAATTACAGATGCCAATTCAGAAGAAAAATCTCATGGAAGTATCTACAGAAATGGCATGCAGCAGAAACTGCATGTCTCTGACACAGAGTGGGCAGACTTTATAAGTACAAATCGCACATCTGCCCTACCATGGTAGGGCAGATGTACGATTGAGGTTGGTACAGAGTTATAGCTGCTTGGAAGAAGAGAAACTTCAAGTGCAAAAAAAAAAAAGAAAAAACTTTTTCACAAAGAAAAGCACTATTTGTGATATTGCTTATGCCAGGGCAGATTGAAAATCGAGTTAATCCCCAATAGAAATATGTGATCTTGTCTACAAGTCCAAGAGTCATTGAAGATGAGCACAGGAGCAGGAGACTTTTTTGTTTTTTTTAAAAGAAATAAAACAGTGCTGAGTTTAGGAAAGAATGAAGTTAACTAAGTTTTTTTCACATCACTGGAGAATTATCTAGAGACTGGCATTTGAGTAACTGATGAATATTTGAGAAGTTCAAACTGTTTATGCAAGACAAAGTTTCTCAAACTGGATTGTGGAATGTAGTGTGCTATCATAAACAAAACTGAGTATCATTTTCAGTCTGTAGAAGAAAGTCATAAACAAGAGAAAAAGAGTGGGAGAAAGAACTGAACCTCCAGGAACACCAGCATTATTTGAGAAGTTAGAAGACAGAGAGCCATCTACCACCATTCACAGTGAGCATTCAGAGAGAAAATTACAAACTGGAGCTTGTTTATATTGGAGCTTGGCATAATGAACTTAACTATGTTAATAATTAAGTTCATTATGCCAAACATGATCAAAAGCCTTATAAATGTCAAGAGAAACTGCTTGAGTTTTATCAAAGTTTTCCACAGATTCTGAAGGTGAGTGACATAAGCCAATATATCACCAGTGGATCAATACTGATAGAATCCACTTTGGCGATCACTGACCAGATGGAAGGTTGAAATAGTTTAAGAATCAACCAGTAACACTGAATACGTATTTTGAAGAGTTGTTGACAAAGAGAAAAAGAAATCTTGACAAAGAGAAAAAGAATTACAACTATATAACTGTTGGGTGTGTGGTTAGGATTTTCAGGTATTTTGGTAAGCAAACAAATGATCTGCATAAAATCATAAGTAATTGCAATAGCTTTAGCATCTCAATTGGCTGGATCCACATAACATAAAGATGCTATAATGCTATTAAATAAAGCTGTTGTTAGATCACACCTAAAGAAAGACATTGAGCTTCTTGAAAGGGTCCAATGGGTAACTCACCTGGTGAGAACTGCAAAAGGGCATCCTTATGAGGAAAGACTTCGAAAATGTGGGTTGCAGAGCTTGGAAACTATGCACCTTGGAGGAGACTTGAATGAGGACAAAATTTTCATTATAAATTATTCTACAACTAGGGGTCATAAATTCAAGTTCCGGAGGGGGGGGGGGATATTTAGACAGGATTGCAGGAAGTTTTATTTTAGCCAGCAAGTTATAAATTATTTGAATAAGTTACCTACATGGGTGGTAGAAGCTGACAATTTGGGGAAATTCAAAGGTCAGCTGGATAGTTATCTATGGGAGGAGGGAAATACATAGGTTGTCTATTTCCTTTTCTTTTATTAATTATTTATTTAAAATTTTCTTCTTATTAGTATTTTATTCTTTTTTTTTTTTTTTTTTTGTCTGGTACAGCATGAGCTGTAGACTTCCTTGCACCATGTGGCCATTGCTAATACTAAACACTCATACTAATACTAACTAGATCTCTTTTCAGCTTTTGTAAGACTATATATATACACAGATGTACATATGGAAAAATAAAGATATGGGCTCTAGTTCCTTTAAGAATATTCCTTTCAATTTTATCAACATAAACTTTGAAACAAAATATTAGTAAAGGCTACCTTAATCAACATTAAATCCTGTTTTCTGATTTCTCAAAATTTGCAATATTTATATGAACATGACATTTTCATCTTACCTTTCAAAGATTCAGTCTTAGCTGCATCTTCTGATCTGCTCTCAAATTTTTCATACCATTTAAGTTCATTTTTGTATACAATCATCAGAGTATCTTCTAAAGGTGTGGAATAGCTGCTGGCATTTAAATGGCTCAATTTTCTGACCACACGTCTTAGATTTGAGCTATTTCTTCCCATGCATGCAAGCCTTGTCTAAATGAAAAAGGGAAAAATATATAAATCCAAAATTGAATTATAGTTAAATCTGGGATAAAGGATTTTCTTTAGCATCATAGACCATAATTCATGATACATAAATTGCAAGGCTACCCTATTAAAAAAAAATTTGTTTGGCAACAATTTTTCTAATTTTACTGTATGGATAAAGCAAATTAAGTAAACCAGTGATAAAGCACACAACAGAATTAATCTTCATTGATATATCTCAAAGGTAGATTTCAGCAAAATAGTGCTTCAACTAAAAAAAAAAAAAAACATAAATGAAAACTAAATCAATATAATTCATGCTTCTATGGTTTCAATGTTTCCTTATTAACATCACAATTCACACATATTACTATGTGAACTGCTATAATAATCAGTAAAACTTTTCAGAAGTTTTAGAATTTCAGGAAAATTAAAGTTAAGCATACTGTTATTTTTATCTGCCAAGATAACATTTACAATTACTACTACAGCTAGAGAACTAACAGACATTACCTCTTCCTCCATGATGAAATGTTGCAGCTGTCTCCACTGATTATCTTTCTCTTCCTTTATCCTTCTGAGGTAAGTGACTTCCTGCCTCAAAGCACTACACTCCTGTACAACTGAACTCACTGTATTGACCAGCACATCATTGGAAGAATATTCTTCATACTGTACATCCTGAACCAGGTGCACTGCTTCCAAGATATCTGCATGCAGATGTTCTAGCTTAGGAAAAAGAAATAAGTTGAATGATTGATGAGTTCCTTTAGTACTACTGGTTCTTCTGAATTCATTAAAACTCAACTTCCAAAGATTGGATTAACTTTATATATTCTATTTCCTGCATAATATGTTACTGTTACCTCAGTGAACAAAAAGGTCTAAATTAATCACAGAAATATAAATACAAAATTATCCCAAAAGGTTCTGCTTTTCTATTATACATCACATAAAAGTAAACAAAAAAAAAAGAAAAAAAGGAAAAAAAAAAAAAAAAGAAAAAAAAAGGAAAAAAAAAAAAAAAAAAAGAAAAAAAAAGGAAAAAAAAAAAAAAAAAGAAAAAAAAAGGAAAAAAAAAAAAAAAAGAAAAAAAAAGGAAAAAAAAAAAGTAAATGATATGATAGGCAAAACTCTAGTCACGGAGACTTAATTTCCAAAGATAGTTTTCTGAAAACATGCAAAATGCTAATCATGGAATTCCATTTGACATCTATTTGATTGTGGAGATTTTTAGACTAATAAAATAAAAAAAAGAAGCAAAAGAAGTTACACTGTCATATTACTGCTCTAAATTGTAGATATATATTTTTTTAATTATAGTTTCATATGGGATAACACTGACATTTGAGATATGAAAAATAAGATATGAGATAATAATGAGAAATAAAGCTTTGCTAATTTAAGATTGGTATGAGGATATAAAAGCCAAACTTGTAACGAAATCACCATTGGGTGAAAGGCATTGAATCTACTAATCTCAGCTAGGAAAAGCATTTGTGGATGAAAAGAAAAGCATTTGTGGATGAAAGGATGAAAGTTGACACACACAAAAGTCCAAACAGATCATTTGAATATGGAATTCTGAAGTTATTAGGAAACAATAATAATCTCAGTTGGTCCAGAAATAATACATAACATGCATTTAATTTCTTTGAAAAAAAATATATGGCAGTAGTGGATAAACTTCAAATATGGATATTATGGTTTTAATGAGGCCCAAAACTGAAACCTAAACAAAACAATTTCTATAATCTGCATGTTACCAACCCATTGTGTTATATTCATTTCAGAGTTCTTTAAAATAAATTCCTACATGTAAATCACATTTCTGTATAATCACTTCGGAACCATACTTATTAATGGTAATAGCAAGCTTTATGACAGATTGAGAAAAAGTAAGCTTCCAAAATATGGGCTAATGAAAGTTCTCAGCCAGCTAGTAAAATTACTGTATGTCTAAAATAATTGAATTATTACTGTTAGTATTAGTAATAGTACTGGCAAATGATGCAATAAAGTTAAGTTTATACAGCATCAGCCAAAAAAAAAAACAAAACAATAACCACTTCATCTTCTATCCCTTCAAATACATGTCTAATTCTTCCTTAACCACTCACTTCCACAACACCAGATGGTAGTTTGTTCTGAGAAAGAGATAGAATTTCATCATCATTAAGTTTGCTCAATCCATTTAAAGCCTTAAAAACTTCAGTAAAGTCTCTTTGCAAGTGCCTGGTTTCCAAGCACTGCAATTTCAGAAGTGAAGTCTTTTGTGTTAGGGGCAACCCTTTGTGTTAGTGACTAATCTGGTTACTCTTCTCCCATTTCAGAACCACATTTATCTTACAATGAGACTTCCAGACCTGTATGCAGTAATCAAGATGTGGCCTAACCACTGCCTTATACAATTGGATAATCACCACCTTTTGCTGCTTTCAAAGTTACTGTATATCACTGACAGAACCCCATGAGCTTTTCAGAGAACTTCATGGGGGTTACTGCTACCCATATAAAGTACCCTTCATTTGCCAATATCTATGTCTCAATTGCCATTTCTCAGCCCATCTCCTAATTTATCTAGATCTTGCTACTGTAATATGCCTTGAATCCTGTCATTATCCACCCTACCAACCTTTGTATCATCTTCAAACTTTGACAATAAGCTTGATGCCTTCACCAATATCATTCATAAACACTAACCAATAAGGGGTCCAGTACTGAACCCAGAGAGGGCTCCCCAAGAAAAGCAATGCCCATTCACAACCACCCTCTGTCTTCTGCCACTCAACCATCCCTACCATAGCAGCAAACTTGCCCCTAATGCCACACTGCTCCAATTTGTAGAGCAATCTTTCTACTGAAATCTAAATATATTATGTCAAAATTATTATTTGCATTCAGTTCCTTTGTTCCTTCATTAGAGTAGCCAATCAAATCGGTCAGATTATCTTAACAAACCCATGCTATGATATCTGTATAATTCCATTCCTGTTAAGATGATCCAGCAATAATTCTTTAAACACTGACTCCTTTATTTTCCCTAGAACAGAAGAAAAGCTTCATCATCATCATCAGCCATTTTCAATCCACTGCAGGATGAAGGCCTCTCCAGCAACTTTCCAGTTCCTTCTGTTTTGAGCACTGGCCATCCATTTACTACTCAAAAACTCATGAATTTCATCTATCCATCTCTGCCTTTGTCTTCCAGGTTTTCTTCTAGCTCCTCTTGGGTACCATTCTGTTATTTTCTTAGTCCATCTGTCATCATGTCTTCGAGCTATGTGTCCTGCCCAAGACCATTTTAGTTCTTTAGTTTTGATAAGAATGTCCTTTACTTGAGTTTGCTGCCTAATCCATGTGTTTCTCTTCTTATCTAACGCTTCTCTTCCATTCTTTTGGTGAGTGCCCAAGTTTCACTTCCATAAGTCATGGTGGGGGGTATACATTGATTCATTATTTTACATTTCAGACAAACTGGGATATTGCTCTTCAGAATGTGACTATATTTCCTGAATGCTATCCATCCAAAATTTATTCTTCTCTTGACTTCCAGCCATTTATCATTATTACAGCTAATAACTTGTCCCAGATAAGTATATGACTCCACCTTTTCAATTACTGCTCCTTCAATCATTATTTCCCTTTCCGTGGCATACTTGTTCATCATTACTTTTGTTTTAGCCATATTCATCTTTAGTCCAAAATTCTTACTAATTGTGCATAACTGATTAAGATTTTCCTCTAATTCTTTGGGATCGTGGCTTATGACCACAATGTCATCTGCAAATCGTAAATGGTTTAGGTACTCTCCGTTCACATTGACTCCTTTCTGCGACCAGTCTAATCTTCTGAAAGCTTCCTCAAGGGCAGCAGTAAACAGCTTCGGAGATATTGTGTCTCCTTGTCGAACTCCTTTCTCGATTTTAAATTTGCTACTGTCTTTGTCTAGTCTAATAAAGGATGTAGCACTCTCATATATTTTCTTCGAAGTCATAATACAGTGGATTCCGGTTATTTGGGCCACCGGTTAATCGGGGCAGCCGTTTATTTGGGGCAAATCTTAAAAAACAAAAACCAATCGAGAAAATAGCCAGGGTTTACTTCGCTTAATTGGGACAAAATGCCGTTTAATCGGGGCAGGAGACCTCAGCACTGGAGATTACCCTACGATTGTCTCCGACCGTACCACGTAGTTCGGTCGGATTTCTGGAGGTCACAACCATAAAACAATAAAAACAATTAGCAGTCACCTGTTTATTGGGCTTTTCTGTTAGTGCAATATATCATAAACGGACAGTAAACTCGATCTTATTGAATTTGCGATAATACCGGCAGCTGGAATTCTGTGAGTTATTATGGTAAAATGTGTTTTCACTTCCATGGAATCTTCAATCATATAAAAAAAATAATTTTCAGAATCTTCTCTTCATTCCTATTTTTAAAGCTTCCTAATTTGTTACTCCGTTCTCACTTGCGCGTGTTGTGTTACTTGCAATTTGTGTGTGCCCTGTTCTTTGTTATTGATTGCTTATCTTTTTACTGTTTTAAATTTCAGCCCCCACCAACAAATGTCACTGAACAGAAATGTCAACTAGTTTAGTTAGTATGTACATATTACAGTACGTATTAATTATTCCGATTATCACGTATATTCTTCCGATTTTCACGTATCATTTAATTTTTTAATTGGTAAGGTAATAAAGGGTAAATTCGTGCTTAATATATCTTTACTTTTATAGCCTGTGGATAATATTCCTCCTATTTTCGCTAATTAGAATCGCTGTTTAATAGAATTAAAATTCAATTCACAAACGTGATCATAATGGCCGCCGCTTACTGCACATCGTATAGTGAACGGTACTTTACTATTTTGAGTTCGTTGTAACGTGATTTGATTGTACAGTGAACTAATTGTAAAGGGGGGGGGGGGGGTAATTGTATTTTTAACTATTTACGTGAAACTTCGGATAATTGGGGCAGCCGCTTAATCGGGCCAAAATGCACTAGTCCCGATGTGTCCCAAATAACCGGAATCGACTGTATATGGAGTATCTATGCCTTGTCTTTCCAGTGCCCGAAACATTGCCTTATGCTGTATGGAGTCAAATGCCTTTTCATAATCCACAAATGCCAGGCATAATGGTGTTTTATATTCATTTGCTTTCTCCATTAGCTGTGATATTACGTGAAGGTGGTCCATAGTTGAGAATCCTGTCCTAAAGCCAGCTTGCTCTTTCAGTTGATTCTCATCAAGTATTCTTTCTAATCTGTTAGTAATGACCCTTGTGAACAACTTGTAGATATGGGATAACAAGCTAATTGGTCTATAATTTCCAATTTCTGATTTATCTCCTTTCTTATGCGGCAAAACTATGATTGCATTATTCCACTGCTTAGGCATCACACCTTTTCTAATGCACTTTGTGAAGAGCCTTGCCAGTTTTTGTGTAATGGCTCTTCCTCCCAATTTTAACAACTCTACAGTAACTTCATCTTCCCCCGGGGCTTTCCGATTCTTCATTTTCTTCAATGCATGTTCTACCTCATCAGGAAGAATATCGGGTATGTCGTATGTGTTGCTACTTTGCAATCCATCTTCCCCACTGCTGGTATCATTCCATCGCTCCTTGTATAATTCTCTATAGTAGTCTTCTGCTATTTGAATTATGCCTTCTCTGCTGTTTATAAGTACACCATCGCTATTCTTAAGTTTCAGTATCATTTGTCTTTCTGTATTACTGCTCATGGCTGCTGATTTAAATCCTTTGTTTTCCCTTAATGCTTGTTCTACTTTTCTTGTGTTAAATCTTCTTATGTCCTCTCTGAGTCTCTTTCTAATGGCTTTGCATAACTCAGTATACTCAATTTTCTCCCTGTTAGTGTTTTTCTTGCTCTTCATTTGTCGTCTTTGGTTCATCATGACAAGTGTTTCTTGACTAATTTTTTCTTCTTTGGATTTCTTTTTCCCTATAGGTTTCTTGGGCTTTATCACTTTCAGAAAGTTGTAATATTCCTTGTCGATATCTTGGTCCTGAGCAGTCTGCAGAAGCTCAAACTGGTTCTTAAGTTCCAGTACATACTGCTTTTTCTCCTCCTCTGTTATTTCAAAGACCTTTGTATTATTTACTCGAGTCAGTTTTTTCCTTTCCTTTCCTACATCTATATCGTGTACATCTTACCATTCTGTGATCACTTCCAACATTTACCTTATTCAGGACGGTAACATCATTCACAATATATCTTCTGTTAGTGAGGATGAAGTCGATTTCATTAGTTGTTAATCCATTTGGACTCTTCCATGTCCACTTTCTGTTCACCCTTTTCTTGAAAAAAGTGTTCATTACTGACATTCCTTGAGATTCTGCAAATTCCACAAGTCTTTCACCTCTTTTATTTCTTTCACCAATTCCAAAATTTCCTATAGTTCCTCTTTCTGCGCTGTTTTGCCTTTTTCCAACCTTAGCATTGAAGTCCCCCATAATAATAGTGTAGTGGGTTTTCTGCTCATCTAGAAGACTCTCAATTTCAGGGCCGACCGGGCTAGCCGAGTGGGTAAAGTACCTGTCCGGCAACCCAAAGGTCGCGGGTTCGATTCCCGCCTCGGGCTTGGATCAAAGTACTGCAAAAACCTTGGGAGGTGCAATATGGCCACAGAAGCCGATGCGCCAACAACTACCAAATCAAAAAAAAAAAAAAAAAAAAAAAAAAAAAATCAGTCTCAATTTCAGTGTACATTTCTTCAACCTCTTCATCATCATGGCTCGATGTTGGTGCATAAATCATTATAATCTTTAGCTTGTACCTCTTAGAAATCTTGAGTATTAGTCTTGACACCCTTGGTGATGTACTTTTGAATTCCAAAATGTTGTTTTTAAAATCTTTATGGACCAGAAACCCAACTCCACCTTCACTCCTTTCACTGTTTCCATTGGTGTACAGCAGATTTCCGCTTGATAAACTTATAAGTGATTCATTTCTTCTTCTTGTTTCAGCCAAACCGATGATATTCCAATTCACATTTTCTAATTCCTTTTCCAGCTCTAATATCCTGTCTTCGCCGATGAGTGATCGTACGTTATAATAGGCCAAGTTCAATTTCCGTGCATGGCAGCCTGGTCGTACCCAGAGGTTCTTAGCACCCTCTGCTTCCACTCTGATCCTCTCGCTGCCGTAAGAGGGAGAGTGAAAGCTGCTGGGGACTGAGGGCCATTTGTATTGTTGTGCTCTCATTGCTGGAGGGTTTGGTCTTTTCCTCTTCACGCTGACCAGGCGTCTTGAAGAGAACCACTCTACACGTTGCCACCTAAGTGACGTAACAGGGCTTACCATCAAGAAGGTGTGCATGAGTGGATTTTAGGGAGGCAGGCCAACCAGACTTCTCCTAAATCTTCTGTAATAGAGAGATATTGGATCCATCAGTGTTTTAGGCTGAGTGTCTGATAACACACAGGATACCTGTTCCCCTCTAAGCCCCCTCTAAGAAAAGCTTATAGGTCTATAATTTTTCACATCACACTTTGATCTCCTTTTGTGAATGGGAGACACATTTGAACACCTCCAATCTATAAGAACCTCCCCTCAATCTAAGGATGCCCTAATAATTATAGCCAGAGGTTTGCTTGCCTCTTTTGCTGCTTCTTTTAATATAACTAAGATTCCAACAGTCCCAGAAAAATATGGTACGTGGAGCTGCCTTACTTACTTGTAGCTTCAGCAATTGCTCTTCTGCCTTCTTCTCAGTTTTAACAAAATCATTTAATGCCTAGTTATAATTTGTTGCACTTCTAAAAACTTCACACATGAATGTAGATGCAAAATATTCATTTAGTTTGTCAGCAACTTGAATAGGATCATTAATAGTTATGCAATTCATATCTAGTGGGCCAATGTTGTCCATCTCTTTCCTTCTAGTGTTAACGTATGCAAAGAATCCTTTGCTACTTTACATTGCAGTCTTAGCCAAGGCCTTCTCATAACCGGCCTCAACTTGCCTAACCTCTTTAGTGACCTGTTTCAGACTATTTTGTACTTACTGTAGTTTCTGTGTCCCCTGCTAATTTATAATCAATCCACATATTTTAATTCTCACTAGTAGTCTAACAGTTCAAGGTTTATACCTAAACATCCATTTAGGTATAAACCTTGAACTGTTTCTTTCAGTTGGTAAAAAATGCTTAGTAGCATCTAAGATTACATTCCTTAATGCCCCCCATTTAGAATTTGTTATTGACAACATCATCAGTTAATGCTAATGAAAGGAATTTAAAAAATATCTAAGGGCACTGTATGTATATATATTTTTTTATCTTCCTGGATGTATAGTTGTTCATTCTACCCATCACAGGTCACTCTGCGTGGATGTGCAAGACGTGCACTACACAAAGGTGCCTAATTATGGGGGGGAACCATCCAAAGTTTAGCTGTTTACAAATTTTACAAATTAAAGTTTAAAACGAGAATGATTAATTAGTCTCGCTTTTGATTGCACTTTACTATAAACAAAACTAAAAAGTTACCAGTCCATTATATTATCATCTAAAATTGTTTATTTTGTTGTGAAAACATCAGCCATAAATTATAAGAATACAATAGTGAATAGTTAATAGCCATATGCCATATCTCCAGCTCACCCTACTGCTTACATTTACACTTTTTTATATGTATAACTGTTTTGGAGCCTTGCAACTTATAACTCTTTGGCAGGAAAACATCTGTAAAGCCAGTTTTCAAATTAAGCTGAACATATTTGATATGCATCTTAGTGTGTTTATGCTGTCTGTAAATGTAATCTTGAAGGTAGGTACATATAATAATTAAATAAGTTCCTGACATATGTAAAAGATATGTTCCAGGACTTCTTAGGTAAGTAAAGTTTTACTTAACTCGGAAATGACTAATAAAATATCGCTACTATATCTCTGATATGCCAAAATTACAAAATCCACATAACATCCTCAGAAGAATGAAGAAAAATTGTTATATATTTTTCAATTAATTAGTTATAATTTTTTTTATATATTAGTTGTATACGTAGAAAAATATTTATATTTTTTTAATTAGTTCAATTAAATTAAATTCAGCACGCAATAGATGTTAATTTGACCATTTTCATACATCCTTATTATTCTAATTTTCTGATCCAAATCGATCGCTTTCCTTTTCTTGGTAGATTTACTAGTACCACTGTCACTTATTCTCTTAGTTGGTACCATGATAATGGTTAAAATGAAATTTTCTGTAAAGAACTTCTGAAACACACTATCATCATCTCATGCAAACTCACATTTTACTAAAGCACATTTTTGGAGGTCACTACCATAAACCAATTTGAAGTTTCTGGTTTATTGGGCTTTTCTGTTAATGCAATCTATCATAAGCGGCTAGTAAACTCGATTTTATTGCATTTGCATTAATACCGATAGCTGGAATTCGGTGTGTTTTTATGGTGAAATTTTATATGACTGAAGATTTCATTGTCCCTTTCACTGAAATCTTCAGTCATATAAAAAAAGACAAACTTTCGGAACCTTCTCTTCATTCCTATTTTTTAAGCTTCATAAACTTGTTATTCACTTGTGCAATCTGTGCGTGCCGTGTTTGCCGTTATTGATTGTTTATTTATTTTTTTTTTTACTGTTTTAAATTTTACAATCCTAATTATAAAAAAAAATTTTGACTGAAAAAAAATTTAATGTAAATTCGAAGTTATGTAACTCGAGCTAATGCAAGTCGGGGACTTACTGCAAAATTTTATTGAAGAACTCAGAAAATACTGTTTCCCAATTTTTTTTTTTTTATCTTTATTTTAAATGTAAGTTTTTTTTTTTTTAATTTCAGTGCCAATACCAAAGTGTCTCATTTGCATAAGAGGTGTTTCAGATATGTTTGGTTAAAACAAAGTTTAAATTAGTTTATTTAACCATTGCATGGAGGACAACAATCATCCAACATTTTTAAAACTGTTGTCCATGTCTAGTACTTGCACATGCAGGTCTCAAGCTCTCCATACCTTCCTAACTCATCCCGTCATATTTTCTGTATGATTTTAGATCTGCTGTGGGCCAGTAGTCTGATTAATTTGAGCTCAAATTGATCTGGAGGACAACAGCCCTCCATGCGACAACTCTCATTTTGATTTCAAAGTGCAGCATTTTTGTTCACTGGGTGATCATTCAATCATTTTATTCTGATCTTGTCATTATTTTTGCATGTTCTAATTCTAGAGTCGAACATTCCTGTTCATTGTATATTCATGCAATTATTTTATTTATGCATAATTGCTTACATTAATTCTTTTACGTGATATGTTGCCATGTTACAGTGTAAAGGAATGTAAGTGATTTTAGTGCTGAGAATGAAACAAAACTGTTAGAATGGATTAATGAATGTACAGATTATAAACTAAATGGTGGCACTGAGAAGGAGGAGGAGGAGGGGTCAGGTGAATCAGCTACACTGGTCCTGAACAATGAATAAGAAGTCCAAACTGTGCCATGAATTCACAGAAAAGTAGAACTGGAGAAAAAGGAAAAGCTCAGCAATGCTGTTTGTTCTAGGGCCTATGCTGATTTTGGATGCCCCTAGAACAAAATTTGAAATGGAAAAACAATGCAGAAGCTGACAGTATTAGATGTAGTGATTATAATTCTGCTAAAACCAGAAAACACTGGAAAAACGTTTTCTCATTGAAAAGGCCTCTGGAGTCAGGAACTCTAATTCATCTGTAATGATACTGAATAACACTGACTCGAATCTGTAAAATCTCTTTATTATGATAATATAAAATAAAATACATGCATACTAACTGTATAACTATATGTTAAAATATTAAAACAAAATAAAATAAATGTTGTATAACAAGAATAAAATATATAAAATTAAAAGTGATAAAAGTTGTTTAAAATCACTATAACCACTAATACAGGAGCTTTCGGCAGCTGCAGCCGCCTTCATCAGCTATAGTGGTTGCAGGATGACTGACAATCTATATGTACCATACATCTCAGCAGGTTTGCGACATGAACTATGGCATCTGCACACAGTTTTCTCCAATCATGCAAACAATGTGTATGTAAACTGTTTGAACAACCACAACTTAATGAAAATCATTACATCATCGATGATGAATAAAATTTGATTGAAAGATCCTGAACATCATTCAGTGGTTAAATATTTTATAAATCTTTAATATCCTGAACATGGCCTGCAATAATAATGAGAGCATTTTGCAATGTAGTACAAACCAAAATTAGCAAAGTTTTCTGTTTAACTTACAAATACTGCATTTTTAATTAAAATGCCATGCACTTATTTTTTGGAGAATAGTGAAAAAAATCAAAACACTTCAACCTGCTTAGAATGAAATCTGTCTTTAGTTTCTAGAAGGAGACAGATAGCTCTAAGACATTTCACGATACCACTTCTCGTATGAATTCAGTGACTAAATTGCTATCCTTATTATGTGTGAAGTTGAAATTTAATAAGCTCAATTCATTCACTGAATAATTGGTACAGGAAGTGCTATGAAATGTCTAAAAATTATCTGTAGAGCTTCAAGGGATTAACATTTCAGTGGTTGCGGTGATTTCATAACCATCAGTCATGTGTAGAACTGTTGTACTCCAATTTAAAAATTCATTTTTGCAATTATGAAAGTTTGCCTTTTTCTTTCTAATAGGTGTTCTTGGAGATCTGTTCAGATATATGATAGGCAGCTTTTATATTTCTCAGAGAAAAAGGGATATCATAAATAAATGAGTTATCTGATACTCAACACTGAATAGAAAATATGTTATTATTTCATTTATGTTGAAGAAGAAACAAAAGGTATTTGAAACCATCATCTTTATTTCTAAATAAAGATGGCTATACACTTTTAAAAAATGTTTCACTCGAAAAGCAATAACTAAGTTGTTATTTTAGTGGCATGTTGTGCACATAAATAAAGATGGAAAGTCTAAGCAACTTCAACCTGAGTAGAGCAAGATTTGTCTTTAATTATCCTGTAATGAATAATTAATTTATTAGTACAATAATATTAGCATTAGTAGGGCATATGATGGAAGAAAGTAAGCTTATATAGCATCAGCCAAAAAATATATATATAAGATAATGTTATTATTTACAGCACAACACGAATTTTGTTACAAAAAAAATCCTAATTTTGCTATTTCTAAACGATTTCTTTTTTTTTTTTTTTTGACTAATAAAAAAAAACAAACATTGAAAAAAAATTTTTTTTGGCTAATGCTGTATGAGTAGTAGTAGTAGTGGCATGTGATGCAAGAAAGCAAATGTATGAGCTTATGCAGCATCAGCCAAAAAAAAAAAAAAAAAAAAAAAAATCACACCATTCCCTCCAAATGCCTGTCCAGTTCCTCCTTAAATTTATTCAACCTATCAACTTCCACAACGACAGATGGAAGTTTGTTCCAGCAATTAACCACCCGCTGGCTAAAGGAAAATTTCCGCACATCTATTCTACATCTGTCCTTTCTTAATTTGAATTTATGCCCCCTTAGGTTCGTAATCTGAACAAGTGGAAGGATCCCATCAGAATTCAGCATGCTCAACCCATTCAAGGCCTTATATACCTCAATCAGATCACCGCGCAGGTGCCTAGTCTCCAGCCACTGCAATTTGCAGAACTTAAGCCTCTCTTGGTAAGAGGTTCCCTTCATTCCCCTCACCAATCTTGTTGAGAGGCTTAAGTTCTGCAATTTGCAGAACTTAAGCCTCCCTTGGTAAGAGGTTCCCTTCATTCCCCTCACCAATCTTGTTGCCCTTCTCTGTACACGCTCAAGTAAATCTACATCCTTCCTAAAATGAGGCCACCAGACCTGTACGCAGTACTCAAGCCGTGGCCTGACCATTGCCTTATACAGAGGGATAATCACCTCCTTTTCCCTGCTAGCAAAATTCCTATATATCATTGACAAAACCCCATGACCTGCCCTGGCAGCCTGTCTGCATTGCTCAGAAAACTTCATAATCTGCCTGCACAATTACTCCCAGGTCTTTTTCATTTTCTACCACCTTAAGTGTAGTACCACATAGTTGGTACGTTTCTCTGGGGTTACTTCTACCCATATGTAGTACTTTGCATTTGTCAAGGTTAAACTTCAGTTGCCACTTCTTAGCCCATCCGCCCAAATTATCTAGATCCTGTTGCAGTAGCACACTGCCATTACTGTCATTAACAACCCTGCCAACCTTTGTATCATCTGCAAACTTCGACATTAAGCCCGATATACCTTCATCAATATCATTGATAAATATACAAAACAACAGTGGACCTAACATCGAACCCTGTGGGACTCCACTAATAACATTAGTTCAAGAAGAGCAGCACCCTGAGCTTGCTTTCTTGCATCATTTGCCACTACTTACTCTTGCCACAAATTCAATAGCCTACAAAATTACAGACTGGTGTGTCTAGACAGCCTGGACCACATCAGATCATAGAGCTATCACCTTTAAACTCAACAAGCAGCTACAAACTGTTTGTAGCAGCTTGTTATACATCTATTAGATGTTAAAAGGTATAACCTAAAAAAAGGCAAACTGGCAGATTTTTGCAGAATATACAGCAGCTGAGCCTGCAAAAACAGGAAAATGAGTGGTCTAGATCAGGCGACTTTTTTTTTTTTTTTGGTAGTTGTTGGCGCATCGGCTTCTATGGCCATAATGCACCTCCCAAGGTTTTTGCAGTACTCTGATCCAAGCCTGAGGCGGGATTCAAACCTACAACCTTTGGGTTGCTAGGCAGGAACTTTACCCACCCGGCTAGCCCGGTTGGCAGATCAGGCAAATGTAGCCCAGATTAACAAGTACTGATTATGACAAACATTTTAACAAAAACAGCAAACCTGTCTCTCCCACAGAAAATAACCGAGGAAGCAGCCAGTCCCCTGAAATGACTATATTCAAGAGAGCGGTGCACCAGGCAAGGAGAAATTTTCTAAGAGCCAGAACATTTTGGCCACAAAATGAGGTGGATGCACTAGGATGGCCATTCTTATAGAACTCTCAGGAATCAGTACACAGCCCTCATAAGAGATAAGAAAAAGAATGCTGGAGGCAAAAAAAAAAACTGCAGCCATTAATCAACCCACTGCAAAATGGAAGCCTCCTCAACAATTCATGCTGAGGGAAATGGACCATGATCTGCCACGCTGGTCAAGTGCGGGTTGGCAAATTGACCGTATTTAGCAGTCAGGGGCTTGAACCCCGGTCTACTCAAAGAGCGTGTGCTACTGCACTCCCGCTCCTGGCCGCTCGGCTACGGAGGCTGCTCTGCTGGAGGCACTTGGTGGGAACTACTGGAAACAATGACCCTTGGAGAGTTGTCTATAGAATAGTGATGAACAAGCTGCCAAGAGGAGATGTCTTAGACTCTATTATCAAACCAGATGGAAACCCAACCCAATTCGTTGCCACTGAAATCCATGGAAATTAGGAGGCGGGGCTGGCCAGAGTACTTATAATCTATTGGGTCCTGACCTGCTTGCTCATGGCAAAGTGTGGGCAATGGTGGGTCCCAAAAGGGGTCCAACGGATAAATGGTCAGAGAAACAACAGAACATAACACTACACAACAAACCACTCCCCACATACTTTTTTAAATCACTGGCCTCCACAGAGTTCTGTGTCACACAAACAGAGTACACAATGCAGTGACAGGGGGAATCCCCTGATGTCGCCAGACAACTAACACACTTTACTTTACTAATAATTATGTAAAACTGAGGAAATGACAGTAAAATTTAAAAATAAAAAAATAAAATATGAAATTGTGTTATTCTTTTAAAATATGTGTAATTCAAAGTATGCAATCATTTTTAGTTTTGCTATGTAATTAACTCAAAATTGACAGCATGACCACACGACAAAAGCAAAAGCTTTAACAGATTCAGAGAATGAAATGTCAAGGTAATTTTGCATTATTCTTAGGGGATTTTCTTAAGTACCAATAAAAATATATGTAAAGTCATAAAAAAAAAATAAAAAAAAACTAGAATCATAAAATCAAAGTTTCACTATGAGATTTGACCGGTAGTTTTATCAAAATTTTATGAAACAATAAGTGGCCCTCAGCAGGGTTTCTAGCAAATAAAAATGTTTGCTAATTTTAAAGAAATTAAAACTTCACCTGTTTCTGGGCATCTACCAGTTCTTTCCTGATTTCTATGTTTTCCCTTTCCAACATTCTACATTTTTCTTTCCATCCCATTGGTTCCTTATGTGGTTCAGTCTGAAATGAAAAATAATTCTAATTCAATAAGATTTATGATTTTGCAATACAATAAGTAACAAAGAAAGTTAATTTTTATATTTAACTGTCTTATATGTATTTTGTGTGCTTAATCCAATGATTAGTTTTTCTCTACATTTTAGTCAATGTCAATATTTTAGTGGCGATTGAAGGTTTTTTATGTTTTTGAGACATTTATATGTATTACCTAACTATGTGCCAATACTGTGATATATAACAGCCTGTAGTATTTGCATAATATTATTCTTTTTTTTTTCCCCTTTGCTGTTGTTGTTATTAGGAGCATTAGCAACTAAGGCCATATTGCTCCGAGAATATGCGGTGGTCATTCCCTGACCTTTCCACATCCTCCATATTTAGTGGTGACGGGCTCGAACCCCGGTCTAATTCAAGAAGCGTGTGCTACGCACTGCTGCTCCTTCCCACCTGGCTACAGAGGCGCCTTTCCCCTTTGCAGTTTGCTATAGGTATCAAATGAAAGTGTAAGTTATCTCCAGGTTTGTTCTGCTATGTTTGTAGATATAATATAGGTCAGAAACAAATGAAGCATACCACTGTTAGCAGCATTAAGTTTGCAGTGCACATAAAGCCTATTTTGGAATTCCTATGGGCAATCCAGAAAAGTTGTGGGCACTTTGCATCAGCTGTGGCAGTTGAAGGGCAGGTTTCATGGTAGTTCTAAGTGTATGCCTATTCCTATACCTCAATAATGGAGAGAACCCACTAACCACCATGATGGCCACTACTTTTGTGTGGGGAATATATTACTTTAAAAAGGTCTGTGGATTGAAAAGCTGTAGTGTATCCCAATTCACCATTCTCTACTGCTCGTACCATATAATGAAGACCTGCTAATTCCCAATTCACCCCTCAGAGGAGATTATTTAGAACCAGATGAATTCCCTAATCAGCAAGAATAAGATTATTTAGTATGGGGCTTGGGTCTAACCAAATACAGTGCAGAGCTACTGACATCTCATTTAAAAGAGTGGAATCTTCTGGATCCCAACTGTAAAACTTTTACACGTGGGCAAAGACATGTCACATACACATTTTTACAGTGTTACAGAATCCATGTGATAATGTTTTGATTTTATTGATATTTACAAAGAAATTGGTATTAGTAATGCAAAAGAGTGGAGTCTTCAGAGACAATTCAAATAAAAGTTTGAAAGCTATGTTGCTTCACAATCAGAATATACACCCATCAATTATGGTTGTGCACTCTGTTTATATTAAAGAAGACTACAGAAGTATTAAGAACCTGTTAGAGAAGATCAGTATAAATGAGCTTTTTATGGAGACTTCAAGATGATAAGCTTCTTCCCAGGTTTGCAAGATGGTCTCATTCAGTTACCTTCCTTTCCCTCCTCTGGTTGCACACTGTTTATATCAAAGACTACAGAAAAATGAAGAACATGTTAGAGAAGATCAAGTATGACCAACATGAGCAATATGGGAGTGAGACAAGTAGATCAGCAGTACAGAAGATTTTTTTTTTTGGGACAGATTCAAACAGGACATACAGTCAGTGGAGAAGAAGTATATGAAGGTGGAAACGAAATGCAAAATGCTATGTCCTTTCTACGGCATAGTGTTTTGCATTCCATTTCATACATTCACATTAATACTATGAAGTATTTAATACAAAAAATAGACAAATATGAATTTTGAATAATAAGCATTAGTAGAATGGCAGTCCCTATGCTCTGTAATAAATTAAGTTTAGCAAAACGTAATTCAAAAGTAAAATATTCAAAATCAAATTTTATTTAAAAATATTATCATTCACAAATTAGGAGACCTGAAATTGGAATTCAATAGAATTTAGAGCAATAAAGATATATTAATTAATGGTATAAGTAATGTGACAATAAGCCAATGTAAATACAGAATAAGGTTGAATGTAAATTGATGTGATGAAAAAAAAAAAAAAAATGGTGCTGTATGTCTATGCAATATACAACCAAAAACCATTTGTGATGCAACTAAGAATATTCAAACCTATAATATAATAAAGTTACACAACTGAAAGATAGAGGAAAAACAAAGGATTGACAAGCTTAGAAATAAAGTGGAAATATCAGGTATTGGAGGGACTGGTTGAAGTTGCAAGGGGAAAAAAAAAAATCTTTCTACTAAAGAGCCAGTGGTGCCTAGAACAAAATGCAAAAGGATGCCAAGCAACTCATTTTAAAGCAATGGTTCACAACATAAAAATAAGTTGGTAATAATAGTAAATAATAATAATAAAAAAGAAGAAATTAAAGAACCAATAGGTTGAAAAATGTGTTAAAGGGTTTAGTGAATAGATATCCAATATTTACAAATTAAGGAAATCATATCAAGGTGTGAAAGTAGAGATCACATCAAGCATATGAGAATAGAAGCAGTGCATGCACAATATATGTGCAGTAACAGATAAAATAAGCTAGCAACTACACAATAGTATACTCTAGCATTATACAAAAGACAGGTAAAGTCATATAACTCAAAAGTAAGGAATTAAATAAAATCCATAGACCCAAACAGCTCAGAAGTACATTATAATTTCAAAATTAGAAATAAAATATAATTAAGAGCGACAATCATTTATAATACAAATAATTTATTAGGCATAAATTTGGCCAAGATGCTAATAGGCAATGCTGATTAAAAAAACAGAAATCAAAATCCATAAATGTCCAATGGATTAGCAAAAATAAAGTTTTCAAAAAAAAAAAAAAATAAATAAATAAATAAAAAATAACCTTATAAGTTGATCACATTATCATACATCTAGACTGATGATAAAAACACACATGCACACAGTGATTACGGAATTGTGACTACTTACCTAATACTCTGTTGGGCCATGTTTACATAGATAACATGGGACACTGTGGCCATAGATGTAGATGTGCCTAAAAAATCTCCAAATAAACAAACCTACATAATAGCCACTATTCAACTATACATTGACTCCACTAGGTGCCTGAAGATGTCCATAAGGATCTGCAGCCATGCTGCCTGCAAGGCTTTCCATAGTGTCTGAACAGATGACAGTTGCATGTCCGTACACCTCACTTCCCATTCCAAAACATTCCACAGGTGTTCAATTGAGATCAGGTGAATTTGGAGGTCAATCAAGGTGGGTGATAACTTCACTGTACTCCTTGAAACACTTGTGCACTGTACAGGCCTGATGATACAGTGCATTATTGTCTTGGAAGATTCTGTTTTTGTGATGTCTCCAGACCTGTACTGCATACAGGTCAGGAGACATCATTTTAGGAAGGGTGTAGATCTGCTGGAATGGATGCAGAGAAGGGGCAATAAGATTGATGACAGGATATTCCTCTCTCATACATTAAAATATATTTTCTTAACCTTTATAATACCTTTAATTCCTTATAAAACCCATTCTACCATCCCTCTCTATCTATTACTTGTCTAAGCTTATTGTTAATCTCTCTCTCTCTATGCTTATTCTTGTCATCCTTCAGTGTTAGTATTATTTCATTTCCTTCTTTCTTCCATTTCTTTTGTCATATTCTCTGTTACCTCATAGTTTTCTAGGTCAATTCCTGACAACATATTATTTCATCTTCAGTGATTTTTTTTTAAATTGACTCTTAAACTTTCCCATTTACTATTTATTCTTTCATTATCCATTAGATCATCCCTTTCCAATAATAGCTTTCCCTTAATTTCATCCTTTCTTTTTGTTCTTATTTCCATTAATTCTGTAATAAATTATGTAATAATTAAAGGAATTATTTAATTTTTTTAATTCCACATACATTATCACAATACCAGGATTATAATATAGGTCTGTCTGTAAGCATGACAGTTTTTCGTATCATTTCTTTTTGTATCTATTTCAAACTCAGATATAGTCCACTTAAAATCTACTTCTAACCTACAAACTCATCCCAACACTCCTCTCTTACGTTATCTGTACTCATCCAAAAATAGGGGGCATAAATTCAAATTATGAGAAAAGAGGTTTAGAATAGATTTTAGGAAGTTTTCTTTTAGTCAGCAAGTAATTAATTAGTAGAATAAATTATCTCCATGGTAAGTGATGCTGACCGTTTGGAGAAATTCAATGGCCAGCTAGAGAGATATCTACATGAGAAGAGAGTCAAATGGTTAGTTTACTATACAGTAAACCCTCGTTAATCCGGTTACAATTAATCTGGATTGAAATATGAAAAATTCTGTTCACAGTTGAGTACTTTGAAAGATGCATGGGATTTAGGAAGGTATGAGTCACTCTGTGCGCTGATTGATGAGAGAGAGAGAGAGATGGAACATACATTAAATTGTCTTACGTGTTGTTCAGTTTCATTGCTGACTCTGAGTCGGATGGATGTTATTGCTTATATCGCTTCATTTGCGTACTTCTTTATACGTATATATGTACTTATATATAATGTTGTTAGCGTTGTATGTCAATGCCACCTGATAAATGTATAAAAAGACAATACTGTACATTTATCCATCGATAGATGGATAAATGTACTGTCTTTTTCTATTTTTTAAATAAAGGCTCTACAGTGATTTTTTAAATTTATTATCATCAGCACAGCACTACTTATATCATTAAATTTTCTTAAAGTTTTTTTAGGGCTATCTTTTGCTTCACTACTCTGGATTAGCGCTTAATTCAGACAACCTCCTCCCCGAATTAAGCCGGACTAGTGAAGGTTTACTGTAATATTATATATATGCATATATATATATTTTTTTTTTCTGGCTGGTGCAGCAAAAGCCTAGGGGATTGCTCCCAGAAGCTACTTGTCCCCAGACATTTTTCCATGCATATCTCCATTTATTCTGTCTAAACCAGGTATTTATTATCATCAAATCATTCTGCTCACAAAATTCCACTAACCTTTCCCCCTCTCTGAGTCTACCTACCGTGCCCAAATAGTCCCACATATTTTCCGTCCTTTCCTTTTCCAAATACTGCATTTCAATCACCAATAACACCAAAAACCTGGCTGCCTGATTTCTCTCCCTCTCTCTCTCTCTCTTACATTTTCTAGTTACTCATAATCTCCTCTTTCTCATTTTCTGTTATTAACATATGTACTCATACTAATGCCATTCCTTTTTGTTCTGCTTTCATTCTTACAACTATCAATCTACGACTAATATATACCACCTCTTCCACACTTTCAGACACCTGCTTACTCAAAACCACTATTACTCCATTCTTACTCTCATTACTTCTAGAATATAAACTCCTTAGCACATCACTTCTAAAGTCCTCTTTCTCTTTCCATCTTATCTCACACAATCCCATGATATCTATTTTACCTCATTCCATTTCCTGTTTTAAGTTCTCTAATTTACCCATCCTATTTTATCTGCAAATTCCAAGGCTTATGCACAATGATATGGATTTTGGAGGTCATTTCAAGTACATTTCAAATAATGTGCTTTGAACTGCCTTCAAATTTTTCTACTATATGCTACCATCTCTTTAACAATGTTTCTAATTAATAAGAGACTGCTTCAATAGTTATACAGCCACTGTTACCTGAAATTTAGATCCAAAAGATGACAAAATTAAATTTAGTAATAATAAATAAATAGACGTAGAGCAGTGTTCAACCTTTTTGTTGGCTAGCCTGACACTTATTTTTTTAAATTCTGCTTAGAGTATACCAATGTTTTGCGATACTGTTTTAATGCATTTTTTAAAGTAAAAATTTCAATAATTAAAAT
Organism: Mastigoproctus giganteus; assembly: GCF_048544385.1. Taxonomy (NCBI): domain Eukaryota; kingdom Metazoa; phylum Arthropoda; class Arachnida; order Uropygi; family Thelyphonidae; genus Mastigoproctus; species Mastigoproctus giganteus. The sequence continues at coordinate 123,505,838 of NC_143584.1, read as the reverse complement.
GTACAATTTATGCATATTATTTTCAATGAAATAAAACTTTAAAATTTTTATTAATTGAGCTAAAAAACAAAAAAAAAAAAACAAAAAAAAAGAATGTAGATATAAAATATAGATATGACTATTAGTACTTTCCATTGTCCAGTTTTTAAAATTTAAACATGTGAAATTTCAAAATTGTGCATGTACACACCTTTCTGCTTATTATGTAAATAAAATATTAAAACACACATACACAATATGTATTTTTTGGAACCATGCATACTGAGATGAAGTGCTACCATTAAACAAAAAAGTTGCAAGAATGCTCTCACTGCACCTCTCAGGAGGTTTCCTATAATCAATCTGAAATAAACCAAGTCAGTACAAAAATTGCTCTGGTACAAGTGTAGCTATATTTAGGAAGGTATAGAAAGTTTCAGTTGTTAACCTTAAATGAAAATGTCTTTATTTTGAAAATTCAGTATAATTATCTGAAAAAGGTTTTATTTGTTTAAATAATAATTCACTCTTGGGACTTTCTGATCCTATTTTGTAGGTAATAATGAAAGAAAAAAAATTCTGATATCTGTTCTGAAAGATTATAATAAAAAATGAATATTTTACTAGAGGGCTTTGCCCCTGCTCACTTTACTCGCTAACCCCCTGACACGATTTTCTAAGTAAAAAGTATAGGTAGGATAGAGCAAGTCATATCTTTTCTACGTAAAAGACACACCTGTCGAAATGCACCGATCAATATCTAATCGGAAAATTACCAATGTAATTATTTACCTGTGCATTTGTAGTGACACAATTCTCCCCTCTCAGTTGTACCACGTAACCCACATCCTTCTTCTCACATTGGCTACCCCACCATGCAGAATTCTCAAGTCAAATAAATATCACTATGTAATTATTTACCTATGTTTATATAGGTCACTTAGGAAAAGGCCTTTTGCTTTGGGTTCCATAATGCATGAGGAATATTGTTGCATCCAAAAGAGCAGGACTAAACTATAAAATACTAAACTATTTACAAATATACAAAATATGTTACAATGGATCATTAAACGATGCTGGCTGTGATCATGTATTAAACAGTGAAGCATGTGCATGAGGTTGGTGAATGTTATGGAGGCAGCTGCAATGTGTGGACATTGGCATGCATCCCATGTAAGTGCTCTACAGTGTCAACAGCAAGTGTCTGATTCTGCCCAGTAACCCATTTGTGTTCCTTCCATTTAACATTCACAAATCTTGTGCACGTGCTTCACAGTCTAATACAAGACCATGCCTGGAATCATTTGATGTTCCATTGTATATTAATGTCAGGTGATGAAGGAACCCACTGTCCCAATATAGTATAGGTATGATTGTAAATAGTTTAGTATTTTGTAAATATTTGTATAGTTTTGTTATTATTTGTATAATAATATTATTGTTTGTTGTTTTCATCTGTTCAATTGCAGCCGACTTTCGGAGACTTTATGGGCGAGCTGCCTCCATGCTGTCCGGTCTTCAATAGCTTCTTCAAGTCGTTCATGCTCATGCCAATGTCGTTCTTGATGGTGTTGACCCAGCGTGTTCTTTGCTGATCTTTTCTCCTTGTTCCACTGACCTTTCCTAGCATTATCAACTTTTCCAATCAACTGGATCGCATCATGTGACCGAAATATGTCAATCGTAGCTTGGTGATCTTGGCTTTCCGTGATGTTTCTGAGATTCTTGAGCTCTTTCATAAAATTTTCCGATGAAAAATACTGGAGTAAGTCACCATGTCTTTCTCCAGCAGTGGTGCTGTTATATGGCTGTATAGGTGTTTACTAATTAAAACTCAAAGTCTTTAAAAATCTATATCTTTTCTGATAAGGAGATATTTTGTCCCAAAATTAGATACACTAATAAATGAGACAAACCCCTCCACCTAATTAAAGTCCCCTGCATTCATAACTTGTACAATTTAAAAAAGCAGCTCTTCAAACTTTCAAATACAAGTGCTATGCTAAGAGGCTGTTATTTGGTTTTTAGGAGCATTAGCAACTAAGGCCATATTGCTCGGGGATATGCAGTGGTCATTCCCTGACCTTTCCGCATCCTCCGTCTTTGGTGGTGACGGGCTCGAACTCCGGTCTAATCAAGAAGCGTGTGCTACGCACTGCTGCTCCTTCCCACCTGGCTACGGAGGCGCCTCGTGCTATGCTAAGGCATAGTCAGCAGGAATTGACAGTTAGAACAAAGAATGCTCTTACAGCCAAAACAGAATTACCGTAAATTTAGAGTAGAGTTGTTCAGTTGTACGGCTGTGTGTCTTTGTTGCTCCGGTTAATCAGTTAAATTAACAGAATTATGCTCAGGTTTATATGATGATTTTTATGTTGGTGTATTCCTAATGTGATGCTGAACAAGAGGATATCCATTGTGTGGCGACCTGGACATCCAGGTATTTATTATTTATAGTTTTCTTATACTGAGTCTGCAAAATTTGCTGTTTTTGCTACTCACGGCTGACCAGAGATACCTATCGCTTCCGGCTACAGGTCAAGGTCAGGCAAATGCGCTGTGGGTTTGTACTTGCGGTCAAGTGACCATGGCAACACACGTCATTTACTGCCTCCTAGCAATTATCCACGCCTCGTACAAGCGGATTTCTACATCCAACAGTAACAAGTCTAGCCAACTAAAATAAGCTGTAATTTTTGACTTATTTTGTATCTGATCGGTAAACGTATCACTTGGAATACGATACGTAGTTAAGGCAACTACTAAACACAATTGTAAACTCTTTTCCAGCCCACTACTCGTAATCCTTTTATCTGCGCCTAAAATCTGAAAATGCCTTTAAAGCAAGATCACCCAAATAATGAAAGCTGTGTAATTTGTGGAATTGTTCCGGACATAGCTATAAAATGTACTTCCTGTCTCAAGACATACGGAAGCGAATGTCTCGCGTTGGACCTAAAGAGGCTCGGAAAGCAGCGACGGAAAGTTTGGCAGTGCCCCCCCTGTAAGGGAGAAAATTATATGCATTCACTCGGAACAACTGGTGAAACTTTTAACGACGTTAACCAAATTTCGGATTCACCTGAGCACAGGACCCAACCCGAACCTGAGGTAGACACGGAAAAATTGACATCGCCAGATGCACATGTGGAATTGACACCCGACTCATTACAGGAAGAACAAAATGACCATTCAGATCTCATCATGCAAAAATCTAGTAGCTCCCAACAGGATAACACCCTATCAACAGAGATCTCCGCAATAATTAATCAAACATCACTCGAACACAGTCCACTCCTGGTCTCGCTCCTCACAAATATTGAGACAACTCTATGTATAAAGCTGTCGCCAATTCATAATATCCTCGCAGACCTACTGCTAGAAAACAAGCGACTACGAGAACACAATGAATGCATACACAAAACATTGGAGGTGTTGCGGAAAAATTTTGAGGACCTGAAGCAATCGGTTTGTGATCTTGCTGTTCAAACTAACCATCATGAGCAGCAGCCTCCGGACGAACACTTTCACGCGAAACCGAGAGCTCCTACCCAAACCACCCAATCTTTATTACCACATGACTCCTCTCCAGCCCCCATTCTTACAACATGTGAGTCTGAAGTTGTGTGCCCTGAACGTAGCACTAGACCAGTATATATTGAAATCACAGCAGATGCCAATGGCTACTCAGGAAATACTGCCTCACAGAAGACCCAAAGAATTCATCAGGAGCAGAATCTGCCAAATCGCACCTATTCGCGATCACAAAACTCACATATGGGGTCCTCGCGCTCAAATCCGGATAATGCTTTGGCTGCTGAAGTACATCGCAATTGTAGTTCTGCTTCAAACAAAGTGAGAGGTAGCCATTATGCAGGGACTACGATTGCATCTAATGTAAAGACCCATAGAGACACTACAATGTATGCAATGATTGCAAGCCAACGAACAAAAGAACAAACACTGACCCGTAATCCAACTGTTAAGGAACTGAGCCCCAATCTTAAAGTTATTGGAACCAATTTGCACTTCAGCAAGATGCAAATTGCGAACACTGGAATGATGAGCAAGCGGATCCGTAATGTCTTCATTAGTAGGCTCTCCCCTGCTACCACAGCTGATGATGTGGAACACCTTCTTGCTGCTTTCAAAATGAATGGTAGAGTCACCAAGCTATCCACAAAATATCCCACCTACGCCTCCTTTAAGATCGATGTGGCTGATGCAGATTTTGAAGCACTCTTCAATCCTGAAATCTGGCCTGCTGGAGCTCTTGTTATGCCATATCTCGGGCATAAAGGGCAGCGATATAGAAGTAATGGAAAGGACTCCCACCAATGGTACCCTGATTCATAGCAATCCCAGATCTCGTTACCGCAACTAGAACCACAGACACGGAACACCAATATGCCGATCCCTGTGCTCATCAGTCCTAGACACACCCCGCTGAATCGAGTCGTGCTATGTCAGAGACCACCCGTCCGTATCAAAGTACCTACAGTACCTGCCTGCACCATATTTTATCAGAATGTGCGTAGTCTTAGGAACAAGCTTGACACTATGGAGCAAATTCTGCTCCCCGGATATTTTGACCTGCTCGCCATCATCGAAACCTGGCTCAATGACGATGAAGAATTCCTAGCAGCCGCTGCCCCAGCTGATTATGGGGTCGTATTCACATCTCGGATTGCACGCAAGGGTGGAGGCGTCGCAATATTTTACAAGAAATCCACTTTCAAGCTATTGGATAATAAATCCAGTAACTCCCCTAACTATGAAGCAATCCTCGTTACGTTAAGATACAACTTCGTGACGTTTGACCTCTGTGTGGTGTACATACCTCCAACGCCTTCCCCGCAAATCATCCTTGAAGTTTCCATCTGGATAATCAATCAGCTGCATCCCACAGCTTCTCACGTAGTTTGTGGTGATTTCAATTTACCTCCTCCGCTATCTAATATGAAAAAGGATCTTCTGGCACACTTGAGATGTGCTGATCTACAACTTATTAATGAAGCTCCAACCAGGGGGAACAACCTCTTAGATCTAGTTCTAGCCTCTATCCCTTGCACCCTTGATTACATTGCAGAAACGTCATTCGACTCTGATCATGTCCCAATACATGTGACTGCATATCTGCCAGCCCCCAAATTAGAAACCAGAAGGACAACAAAAAAGGTTGACATCACTAGCCCCAACTTACTTGACGTAGATAAGTGCATCAGAGCCGCCTCTCTCATTCCCTGGGTGGCCTTAGAGACTTGTGACCCAGAAATAGCTGTGAACATTCTCACAAACTGGATCAACACGGTTGCCAAATATGCCGCCTCTAAAAAAATCACAATCAGTCCATATACAAGACTTTGGTGGAATTCAGAACTCAAAATGAGTTTCCAGCTGAAGCAAGCTCCATCGCACATGGAAACAGTCGCAAAATGTCAATGATCGCATCGTTTATTCTAGGGCACGGGCTCAATTTAATCGCATGAAATCTGAGGCAATCAAATTATACGTTAACCGAGATCTGGCTAAAGGAAAAATTCCATACAAGAAAGTGAACCTTCATTTTCCTCTGCAATTTGATCCTGAATTGTGGCTCGATTTCGTCACAAGATTTAATCGTAATCCTATGCCAAACTCAGATCTGGCTCTACTAACAGAGCCCACCCAGCAAGAAGTGTTGAGCACCATTCAGATCACAAAACAACAGCTGATCGTCGCCATCAATTCTCTACCTGCCTCGTCAACTGCTGGTGATGATGGAGTTCCCCAATTCATGCTCAAATGCCTAAGTCCGTACATTATTCAGCCACTTTTAATTATCTTCAACCAGTTACTCTCGAACCAGATTTTCCCACAGCAATGGGAAAACTATCTTATCAAACCTTTAGCCAAAGTTCAGTCGCCATCGAAACCTAAACATTTCCGACCCATCTCCAACTCCTCTAGCCTGCTGAAGCTCCTGGAGAAGACCTTACTCCCGATCCTCACCAAGCAGATCATGCCCAGTAATCCAGCCCAAATTCACTACTCCCTTCCAAACAGATCAACGATCACAAATCTGCTAGCCACAACGAATACTATCTTGTCAGCATTCGAGAAAAGGCACGAACTAGCTGTGACTTACTTAGACATTGAGGCTGCATTTGATGCCGTCCAAGTAAACCAACTACTCACTCTCCTGGAATGCCACTTCCAGATCACAGGGAACATATTATGCTTTCTCTCCTCTCTTCTGAATAACAGAGTTATAAAGCTTCATACAGGAGATCGCACCCTTACTAGATCCGTCACCGCAGGAGTCCCACAAGGAGGGGTCCTTTCCGGCCTTCTGTTCTCATCTATTATCTTCCCACTGGTTGCACATTCTCGATGTCTACTGAGCTATGCAGATGATATCAAGATACTCACTCCCATCATCCCTGGTCAAGACCTTGATCTGGTAAAAACCGAAATTAACAACACTCTCACTGCAGTCACATCTTACCTCTGCCAGTTCGGGCTCAAGATCAATCCTGCTAAGTCCGAATTCATGGTGTATTCATTGAAGCAAACTCCTTCTTCTCTCCAGCCTTCGATCGGCAACACCCTCATCCCAATTGCATCCAGCCATCGTGATCTGGGCGTTGTATTCGACTCCAAACTTCGATTCAACGCCCACATAGACATGCTCCTCACACGTGCTTCAAGACTCCGGTGGATAGCAAAACAGCATCTCCTTCATATCAGAGATAAAAAGACAACCGTGAGGTACATAAGAGCAATCATCTTTCCACCTTTACTCTATGCTGCTGAAATTTGGGCGTCAGCGGCACCATCAATAAAGAAACCACTCTTTGCCACAGAATTCTGGCTCCTAAAGTGGGCCAACAGGAAGCACAACCTTCCAGCTCTGATTCACACCACGCAGCTTGCCAACTCTCTCGGGATTCCACGGCTTCCCACCTTAGTCGAAGACCAACGCCTCCTAGCAACAGTCAAGATGATAACAGGCATAATCGCAACACCTTCATTCTGGGATACCTGTGGCTGGAGGATCCCCCCTGCCGCCCTTAGGGCCAATCCCGAGCTCTACTCGCATTCAGCGCGACTCCATCTCTCGGACAGGTTCCTTCCTCAGCAGATGCTCAAGCAAACCCAGGCACTTGACGCCGACCTGAACAAATTCGCTATTGACCGGACTTACAGGAAAAAAATTATGTCTAGTAGGACTAATCTGCATTGACATGTGTACCTTGCATCTGTTCCTGTCTGATTGAGCTGGTGCTCTTATCTCGATGTTAAGTCAGCTCAATCAGACATAACTCTCGTAAGGAGTTCTCTCCTTTGTATAAAATATGTTTTCTTTTGTAAAATTACCTGTTTTTGTAAATTAATTGTTCTATTTTCCCGGAAGTTTCGGGAGGCTGTAAAAATGTAAACCCCTGGCTTTTTGGCCGTGAAGGGCATTAAAGATTATCTCTCTCTCTCTCTCTCTCTCTCTCTATCATTATAAATAGTCAAACCTGATGAACCTTATCACACTATACTCAAGTTTCACAAAAGAATTTAAAATAAACAACTTAAAACCATATGTATAAACTATTTAGCAAGAGCACATATAAATCATCACAGCTAACTGCCATTGTTGGCCACATAAATAATTATGTGGCTAACAAAATGACCTACGTAATTATTCACATGGGCATTTGTAGTGATGCAATTGCCCTGCCCCCATCTCCCATTGGCTCAAATAAATATCACTAAGAGGAAAACATTTTTTAATGTATAGAGAGATAATATTCTGTAAGAGAAGTACAATAATGGGAAATGCAAAGCAAACATCCCATACAATCATAACAGTTCAGCACATTTATAATTCAATGACAATGTATCCTTAATTTTTTTTGTTTACATTGATTTTTACTTATTCTAAAATAGGCTTATGGTGAATCCCTATATCACTATTAGAATGCAGATAAAAATTTTACTTCTATATACAGTTCTAACCTAGTTCCGTCCATTTAGTCATGAAATATTTGGTGCTTACCTAAACAGAATTAAAAAAAAATCTAAGGATGTTCCTTATACCATTCATGTATATTTTGCAGCATGCTTGGCTATATAGATGCTGCTACTGGATAAAACTGCTAGTCTTACGGATGGATAAAGCAATGTTTTCAAGAAGGGGGAAACAAACATGATATGTTAAGTATTGTATTTTAAATAAAGATCAAACTTTATGAATATACAGCAAGTTTCTTTTTTTGTTTTGTTAAAAGGCTGACAAATGTTTGGTTAAACATTTTTATATAACCCAATAATTTCCAATAATTAAGAAATATACATACCACCAATTAATATCATATAAATGAAACTATTCATGACAAATATATCATACCTTTGAAGCAGTCCAAGTAAAACTTTTAAGACTATCAGAACCACTTTTGGATGATTGTAATGGCTGACTATACACCTTTGCAGACTTCAATTTATCCTCTGTTCCATAAGACTGAGAAAGAGGGGCATCACTGAACTGCCTACTAACTTCATCTAACTCTTTCTTTAAACTTTTATTCAATTCTTTCATTTCTTTTATAAATGGGGTTTCACTTTGACTTGCTAATAAGGATGGTTTTGACTGGTTTTCTTGGAAGGAATACTGTTTGTACTCCTGAGAGTGAGCCTGATGCCTTAGCTCATTTAGCTCTTTTTGCAATTTGCAATTTTCTTCCCAAAATTGTTCAAAATTGGTTTTAACAATTTCTACATTGAAACTCAGGTCTCTGTCTTGTAAAGAAATACCCTGTAAGTTTTGTATCCCAGTATCTGTAAATGAAGTAGACTTCTTTAGTTTAGAATGTATAGAAAACAAACAATCTTTTAGCAGCTCATTTTCTTCAAATAGTTCTTCTAAAATCCTATTTTTTTCATCTAAATGTTCTAAAGATTTCTTTTTTACTTGCAATTCTTCTTGTAACTCAAGATACTCTTTACACAACTGCTGCATTTTTTGGTTTTCAGTTTTTAAAACAACCAGTTCTTCCTTCAACTGACCAATTTCTTCTGTTTCTTTGTGTGATAGCTTTGCTTGAGATTCAAACAACAATTTTCTTAATTTTCCTATTTCCCTTTTTAGTTGGTTTACTGTTCGGTCTCTTTTCAAAAGTTCTCTCTGTGACTGTTTCAGCAATTCTGTTATTATCCTTTTATCTTTTTTTAACATTTCTATTTCTTTGGTAATGCTTTCACTTTTCTCTTCTTGTTCACCTGAATTTTCTTCCGAATTTAACTCACCGAAAGGATGGCTAGTCAGAGGAGTTTCAACCTGTGTTTGAACTTTCATTGAATTAATCTGTAAGGAAACAAAAGGAAAATCAATGTATTTGCTAGAGATTTAACACATCTTCATGCAAACAACTGCATGATTACATAAGGGAAAGACCATAATTTAGAAATCAATATAAATTCCAAAGACAAGAAAAGCTCTTCAATTACTCCTCCAGCAGTGAAACTTCAGAAGTAAATTATTTTCAAAAGACAGTTACTTGGAATATACATGCTAATTGTTCATTTAAGTATAAAATCTTAATTTCAATAGTGGTATTAGAAACAAGCTGATTATAATTAAAGACATGCAATGAGTGGCCAACTTATTTAGCACATCTCCATTTTTCAAGGAATCAACATATTCATTAGAGGCAGTGTTGTGTTCGTATAAGGCTATATAAAGCAGGTTCTCAGAGAGATACAGTGTTCGCATGCATGCATGTACATGTACATCAGCAAGAAAATGGGCCAATATCATGAACTAAGTGACTCGGTATGGTATGATAGATTGATCTGTATGTGCCACTGGAATTATAATACACTACTACCCTGGTGGAATCCTCATACACAACAGTCTAGAGTGTATCAAGAATGGTTCAACAACCAGAAAACATTCAATCGAGCAATCCTCTGACTGGAGACAATTTGTTGATGTGAGAAACCTCACAGAGAGTGAAAAGAATTGTAGTCTATGAGCCACAACTGGCTGCAGTGGTATGCAAAGGCATATATCAGAATGCGCAATACATCAGACCATATCATGCAAAGGGCACTACAGCAGATAATCTCAACAAGTTCCACTATAATTAACTAAAAAGAAGCAGTTATGGGTGTACTGGGCACAGGGCATACAGGTTACCAACATGGGTTTTCAAAAATGGAAAAAGTTCTCTGGTCCAACAAATCCTGGACTCCAATTGTCCCATGCTGACTAATCTGCCCAATGTTGTCAGAGGGATATACAGTAACAGCAGTATGCTCAAGAGATCCACTGTGCCAAGTGTCAACACTGCAGGCTGGTAGTAGAAGTATGATGGTGTGGGGCACTTTTGTGGACACGTTAAGATCCCTGATATCAGTGGATCAGGCCTGAATGACATGGTCTACATAAACATTGTTGCTGACCAGGTGCATCCCATCATGCCCTTATCTTCTGTAGTACCATACATTGGTTAAATGTTGGGAACATAGAAGATACTTATTAACATTAGACATGAATTTTTGTGGTTTGTATTTTTAGGAAATACATGTGAATGAAGCTTGTTCCAGAGAACAGAGGATAAATGAGGAAGGTGGAAAATTAGTTCTGTGAGTTTGTAGTTGGACAATAAATGAAGTTTAATTAGCTGAGAGAGAGGTGTTAGGACTGGTTTGAAAGAGAGCACTAGAATCGCCGATGCCAATTCAGAAGAACAGTGTCTATGGAAGTATCAACAGAAAAGACATGCAGCAGAAACTGAAAGTGACACAGAGAAAAGATAGACATAACTTCATAAAGGCAGGTCATTAGTTAATGACTGTCCTCTTTTGAATAGAACCAAGGAGAGAAGTTTTGGAACTATACTACTACTATTGTTCCCAGATGTGGGAACAATATTTCACAACGGTCAGATTTGGTATTTGCACAAACACAGGAGCTATTTAGAAGAAAACTAATGCTAAGAGTGAAAAAGAAACTGCCTTTTTTTATGCAGAGAATGTAATATTTAATGTGCTTGTGTCAAAAAAATTAAAAGTCAGGATAATCCAAAAGAGATATGTGATCTGGTCAAGAAATATCATCGTTGAAGATGGGCACGGAAGCAGCAGACACTTTAACAAGAAATAAACCAGGGACTGAGTGGATATTCAGGAAGTTAAAGCTATTTGTGCAGGGAAATGTTTCTTAAACTGTAAAATGAAATGTAGTGTGCAATCATCAGAAAAACTATCAATAGGATTTCAATCAGAGTAAGAAGGTTGTTAATACACAAAGGAAAAGAGTAGGAGAAAGGACTGAATACTGGTGGACAGAAGCATTAGTCAAGTGGTTTAAAGACAAAGAGCTATCTACCATCACCAGTGAGTGTCCAGAGAGAAAACTGGCTGCCCAATTGCAAAAAACAGATAGCAGTACATAAGATGGGAGATAGTTTTAAAGACCATGGCAAACCTGATCAAAATTCTTGGAAATCTCAAGGAGTCTCTTCCATCAAATTTGTCCAAAGATGAGCAAGATCAGCTAATATAGCATAGACTCAGAAAGAATCTATACTGGTGATCAACAATCAGATGGAAGGTTTGAAGATCGTTGGAGTTGGCAGTTGATGTATTTCTCCAAAGAGGAGAGATTGGTCTCCATTTCCAGAAGTGGCTGGATGTGAGCAAATTTCCATGCAGAAGAAAAAAAAAACAAAACAAAACAAAAAAAAAAAAAAAAAACGACGAGTAGAATAAGAACTATAAAAAGGAAACAAAAACACATGCAAGCTCAGAAATACAGATTTTGAGAATGAATGGAGAAATTACATTAGGACCTGGAGCACACATTTTAACATCAAATTTGCTCAGAATTTTTTTAATATCCTTCTGTCAGAAAACCATAGGGTGACATTTTTCTGACAGAAGGATTGGTAACAGAAGGAAGGATAACCTCCTACCATACATATTGGTATGGTAGGAGGTTGTTTGCTGAGATAATCAATATAAAAGCCAGAAGATAAGTAGGATACTAACAAGTCAGCTTTATATTTAGCTGAGGATGCAATAGCATCATCAGATTTTAACAAAAATGGAAATAAGGAAGGACAGAAGTTGTGGCTAGTAGCTTTGACAAGAGATAAGAAGACTTTGCCAATGCTAGTGGCTGTAACTTCTATTGTGGCCAAGAAACAAGTTTTATATTCTTAGCCTATTTGTTCAAAATTGAATCTGGATTAATAATAATTGTTGCAAGCTTTTAGCAGAAAATGAAACTGGTGATCTGGATACAAGCCAATTGCAATATGCTACATTCTTACCTTGAACAGCCTTAACACATTCACTGGAAAACAAGGTTTGGTAGAATACAGAATTGCAGAACTTTTTTGGTAGAATGCAGAATAAAGGATTTTTTTCCAGCAAGAATAATTTCAAAGGCACAATCAAAGCAAACATTAGTATTAGAAGATTTAAAACAGTAATCCAACTAAGGAAAAAGGAACAGAAATCACACAGAACATCCCATTTCACATTCTTGTTATGCAAAATGACTTTTGGCCGAGAATGGCCATGAAAGAGAAGTTCCATTGGAGAAGAGACCATAACCAAGTTGTAATCTGAGGTATTGAAGGGACCACTAACACTGACTCACTCTGTTGATTAGAAAAAGATCAAGGGTATTTAGTGTGGTTAAGACTGACTGGTATTCTGGTATATAAATGTATAGGTTATGTAAGGTCATTAGTAATTGCAAAAGCATCAGTGTCTTAACCAGCTAATCAGTGTAATTAGAAACTGAAACCAACTGGAGTTGTGAACATTAAAATCACAAAGGAAAATTACCTCACTGTTAGAAAATTATGTTTGAAGACAGTTGGGTTTCTAAAAAAAGGAAGTCAAACAGTTCTGAATGATTCTTAGAGTTTGGAGAAGCATCAAATGAATTTTTCCAGATTACAGGTCTCTAACAAGGAATATCAGAGTGGACATATGTATAAGTACCACCTCTAAAGTGAAAGGAATCACAGACTGAATAATTATGGGGGCAACTGAGATGAGTGGTGGTTGATGTAACCAATAATTGAGATTGTGTCAGAAAAGGTAAGTGGGGCTAGATAGACAATGCAATATGATCTAAGTTGCTGATCCGCTTAAAAGCCAACGACAGCCTTGACTAGGTGGAAATGGACAGCATTAAGTTGGAACTGAGACCTTGTATATTTGTGAAACAAAAAAGGAAGTATTTGGGAGGGTTAGATCTTTTTACAGATGAGTTTGTTCTATTTGTTTGATTATTAATGATGCACAGAGTAGATAAGGCAAAAGTAGATGAGGGAGAGGAATATGTATCAATTACTGAAAGTTTTCAATATACAAGTAGCATGAATAAATCTATCTCCTTGACATAACATCAGTGCCTCTTACATACAAACTCCCTTGTCACACTCCTTTCAGTCACTAGCTGGCAGAGTAGAGGCAGAAAGATTTATACTCTAGTTGATCCAGATGCCACCAGAGAGTTACCAATAAGTTCAATCCGTTGGAATATTTAGTGGCTGGCCTGCAATAAAGGCGCCTCCGTAGTCAGGTGGGAAGGAGCAGCAGTGTGTAGCACACACTTCTTGATTAGACCGGGGTTCGAGCCCATCACCACCAAATACGGAGGATGCGGAAAGGTCAGGGAATGACCACAGCATATCCCGGAGCAATATGGCCTTAGTTGCTAATGCTCCTAAATAACAAAAACAACAACAACAGCCTGAAAAAACAAATTATTTCCAGCAGGATGTGTCTTGTCACAGGTTATGGATCATTTGGGAATGGTTCCAGTAGGATGAGGGTGACTTTGCCATAATTCAATGGCCTGTGCTCAGTCACCAAATCTCAATCTGATGGAATATCTGTAGATGAAGTGGAACATGCTGTTCACAGCAGGCATCCACTGCTATCCAGCCTGATGCAACTGTGTAGGCATGATGAAGTCTGCACAGTCGACCATCACTCAGGAAAGCTTTTGGTACCTCGTGGCATTCATGTATTGATAAATTGAGACTGTTCTGAGGGATGAAAGAAACTATTCACTATTATGTTAATGTATGTGATATACAGGCCACTGAGCATGTGCGCGCACGCACACGCATGCACAGAGTTTCTAAATTATATGTAAAAAATTCTGGGACATATTCTAGGACCCAAAAGAAGGAAAAAATATCATATATACATATATTTGATTCTGGATGGTTATGGATTTATCTCTGTTCAAATTTTTTAAAAAATTACTACAAAATTTTGAATGTTAAAATATAATTAAAATAAAAAATAAACAAGAATAAGCAGACACATAGTATAAATTAAACATTATACAAGGTGTGTGTCTGCTTATTTTTATAATAAAATTAACACTAGTGCAGTGATGTCCAACCTACAGCCCGTGAATAATTTTTTATATGGCCAGCACAGCCATGAAAATGGGTTTTATTCGGATCAACATATGTTTGTGAGCAAATTTTTCATGCATGAAATTAAATAAATATTTAAAAAGAAACAGAATAACAGATGAGCATCTTCATTCAGTATTGAGAATTGCAAATTTTCAACCAAATATTTAACAATTATCAAAAAATATACAGCCTCAATCATCTCATTAAATGTTAAGTTTTGTTCAGTATGTGTTATTATGTATTGTACTTAATAAAATTTTAAAAATTTTTCGGTTTTAGGTGTATCATTATATTTATTTATTCAATTTATTGAAAAGCATTAATCCTCTTCAGGTTTTAAATTTTCTAAAGTGAGCATTTAAAGGCAAAAGTAAGGTATTTAAAAAATTATTTAAAAAAAAAAAGTTAAGTCATATTTTTACAATTTTGTAAAAATTGTAACAACACTGACACAGATTTGTTGTATATAGAATGTTGGGAATTTGCATTTTTTATAAATAGCCTGAAAATAAAAAATGGTAATATGAAAATAGAAACTTTGTAACAAGATATGGAAAATGTAACACACTAATTTTTTTTTGAATCACTCAGTGCAGGCCACGATACAAATCTAACTTTGAATATGGCCCCTATGGGAAAAAGTTGGACACCACTGCTCTAGTGGGTACATCAATTTATTTTTAATCCACATGTCTGTACTCAGAAAAAAGTAACACCATTTTATTCAGGTGGTAGACAACTTTCATCAACCGGTGAAATACCACCACTTTGCTTATTGGAGGCTTGAAGTGGTGAAACCCATGTTTAGTCTCTAGAGCAAAGTTTCCGGCATCCCCCTTCCCCCATACTTCTCCTTCAACCCATGCACGGAACTAAGTACTATAGGTTTTGATACCTTTCGTGTTTGGGGTTTTCATAAAAAAATAAAATAAAAATAACCTTAAAAATTTGCAAGAAATAATTCAAATTTGTTCACTTTTTAATGCCACCTTCATTTTCCATCTATTATCAGCACAACTGTGAAAAACCCATTTTATACTGAAAACGTACATTTTAAAATAATTTTCTTCAGAATAAAATCTCTTTTTTAGTCTTAATATATACTTAATATATAAGTATACATAAGTTTTTAGTCCTAATATATACTAATAGATATATATTAATATAGCTATTAAATCTTTTACAGTACATATCTTTTAAATCTAATATAATCTAATATGTTGCCTTTAGCCAGTGGGTAGTTGATTGCTGGAACAACCTTTCATCTGTTGTTGCGGAAGTTAATAGCTTAAATAAATTCAAGGAAGAACTGCACAAACTTTTAGAGCAAATGGATGTGTGAAATAGGAATTTTTTTTTTTTTTTTTGGATGATGTAAAAGCTTGCTTTCTTTCATCACATGCCTCTACTAATGCTAATTTGATTTCTGTTTCTTTTAAGTTTTGTTTGCCAACAGTGAATCACTTTCACTGAGCAAAACTAAAAAAACAAAAAAACAAATCAAAAATCCACATCCTTGAACAACTGGATATTAACCAGACACATAAATACCATCTGAAGCAAGTGGGAACTGGCAGTTGTAGGAATATGCTGCAATGATATATGATGCCAGCAGTGTTCAAAAAAAAAAAAAAAAAAAAGAAAAGAAAGAAAGAAAGAAAGAAAATTCCCCAAGTTACCCTGAGAGAGAGAGAGAGAGAGAGAGAGAGAGAGAGAGAGAGAGAGAGAGAGAGAGAGAGAGAGAGAGAGAGAGAGAGAGTCAAAAGTAGAAGGGAATCACCAAGAAAGAGAAGAATGATGATATCCAGCTCAGGACCCTGAGTTTTCCTAGCCCATACTCACCAGATGTAAGCCCCTTGATAATTATATGCGAGAATAAGCTTAACAAAGCCTAAAAAACTATTTTCTTTTATTTTTTTTATGGCCAAACTTCTTTAATAACAAAGTAATTAATGATTGAGATCAAAAGTTAAACCAATAATGAAGGAAACTAAAATTCACATTGACTCACTTCATCAGATGCATCAATTTTTAAATTTAAGTCATTTTGGTAGACATTTCTGCCAGATTGCTTGGTAGCTACATGTGCCTGTTAAAACAAGCAGAGACACATAGCTAGTATAAATAAATATTTTACTAAGATGATTCTGCTCATTCTTATTTATTTTTTTATTATTTTAATTATTTTTTATCATTCAAAACTTCATAGCCATTTTTTAAAATTCAAAAAACCATAGTTCCTTAACCATTCATCACACAAATGATTATATGACTTCTTTTTTTCCCTCTTGTTTTAGACCCATACTTTTTAAACGTCCTATATTCAGGGCGATTCCAAAAGGTCTGATCAAAGCTGGGGAGTGAGCTCTAAAAAATGTTCGCATGAACGTAGGTCTGAAAACACTTCTTTGTGAGTTATGCCTATGTTGCTACTCTTCATGATCCCAAAAAACCACTGTTGTGAAGGTATCAAAAGAGGTTAGCCTCTTTCATGTCACAGCAAGTATTCAAAATGGCCTCTTTGAACAGTGATATGGATATCAACGTCTTCACATTGACTGTAAAATACACTGAAAATTAGTTTTCCTGACTGTATGGCAGCCCACAATGTGTTCATAAACACTCTTAATTGTTAACTGGAATAGACTAGCACTTTTGGGTGTACCCACATGTATTCAAATCTAGTAAGCATTTAAACCTTTCAGTTGGCCTATCCAACAGCCAAGATAACAGATATTGACAACTCACAAGCAGTAATGCTAAAATGTGGGAACTTCCCACATATATAAATCACATTCATGCTCTCTCCTGGTATATCTACAATCAAAGCAAGCAAATCATTTTCCAAAAAAAACTATGTAAATGTTACCACCACATCTATGTGGTACATGGCCATACAAGAAGTTAAATTAAATAGTCATCAATGATACCAGGCCCACTGATGATGAACTACTGCTGATGCTGAGATCGAATGATCCCAAACAGTTTCCTCAGCCCATAGGTTTGAAAGTCAAAACAATGCTGCACTGCAAAATGAATGCATGCTAGAAAATTGCTTGGTGGGGCAAACTGCACTTGCTATATAGATTCCAAGGATGCAAATTCTTCTCAAAAAGAAGCCTGACTGTTGCCAACTTCCTCATGCTGGTTCCAGGCCTCTTCTCAATCTGATTCTGAACTCATTCTTCTACCTCAGTACTCAGTCAACTCTCTCTCCTCAGCATTTGCAGGTGCAATTAATTTTCTATATGACAATATTCTATAAGATTATATAATCTATTGGCCTCAAAACATTTTCCTGTTAAGACATGATCGCTGTGAAAATGCTTTCAGATAGATATATGCCTGACTTCTCTGTAATTATCATTTGTACAGGCATATCTAAAAGGCACAACTACCACTTGAGAATGTGGATAACATGTACTGAGATTAAATAAAAATCATATGAATAGCTGACAATATGAATAGCTGACATCACCAGAAGTAATGATATTGAAAGCTAGTGAAGACCTGACCATGGTCAAAAACTTGAAAATGAAGCATTTCGAGGCCTATGTTCTGAACTTTTTTCATTGTGGTCACGTCTTCCAGAATCACATGTGTGTGTGTGTGTGTACCAATAATAATCCCACCAAAATGTGCACTGTTATGGTGTTTATTTAGGTATATTTTGAAGTAATCTTTCATGAAGCAATTATAGTTGCTGAAAAGCTTTAAGTATATATTTTCAGTAATCATTTTTAATCATTTCCAATAATTATGTATATATTTACACTATAAAGTGTTTAGGGTGTAAGCCTCAAGCTATGGAAAAGTCTAGACTATGTATAAGTATAGTGCGAAAGCATCAATAATACACAGCCAAATCTGAATGAACAGAATATTAACAAAGTGGCATCATTTTAAGTTATATCTCATATTGTGAATACCTTCACAACGAGTTAATGAATAAATAAATCAGTCTAAATACAAGAGTCTAAATACATCATACACCATCGGGCATCTCTCATATTGTGGAGTTATACTTCATAACTGTTTTGCCATCATTGCATCACTCGGGTACCTACCCACCCACCAAAGAAGAGCCAAATAGCCCTGAAATGGCACCAGGGGGAGCCTGATGATGTCCGGAGTTTCCAAGAATAGGTAACAACAGCCTTCTCCACTAGGGAAGCGTTGCCTATTCGAGGAGTTTATTATGAGTTTTTGAGTGGTGTGAGTTGAAGGAGTTACTGTCCCTTCCATTATTCTACACCGTTTATTTTCCTCTTCCACTCCTACTATTACTTTCCCTCTACCTTTTTACTTTTCTAAGTCTAATAGGGACAACTGGACATTCGAGTTATTATCCCACACAAATACAAAATAGCCCTGAAATGGTGCCGTCTGGGTGGTGGTATCCAGCTGAGAATAAGTAACATTAGTCGTCTCCTCAGGTGAAGCATTACTTATTCGAAGTAGTGCAATATCATGGCAACTGGTTGTGAAGGTATTCACAATATGAGATATAACTTAAAACGATGTCGCTTTGCTGATATTCTGTTCATTCAGATTTGGCTATGTATTATTGATTCTTTCACACTATACTTATACATAGTCTAGACTTCTCCTTGAGGCTTATGCCCTAAACGCTTTATAGTCTAAATACATCATACACCATCAGGCATCTCACATATTGTGGAGTTATACTTCATAACTGTTTTTCCATCGTTGCATCACTTGGGAACCTAACCACCCACCGAAGAAGGGCCAAATAGCCCTGAAATGGCACCAGGGGGAAGCCTGATGATGTCCGGAGTTTCCAAGAGTAGGTAACAACAACCTTCTCCACTGGGGAAGCGTTGCCTATTCGAGGAGTTTATGAGTGGTGTGAGTTGAAGGAGTTACTGTCCCTTTCATTCTTCTGCACCGTTTCTTTTCCTCTTCCACTCCTACTATTACTTTCCCTCAATCTTTTTGCTTTTCTAAGTCTAATAGGGAAAACTGGATAGTCGAGTTATCCCACACAAATACAAAATAGCCCTGAAACGGTGCAGTATGGGTGGTGGTATCCATCTGAGAATAAGTAACATTAGTCTTCTCCACAGGTGAAGCGTTACTTATTCGCAGTAGTGCAATATCATGACAACTCGTGAAGGTATTCACAATATGAGATATAACTTAAAACGATGCTGCTTTGCTAATATTCTGTTCATTCAGATTTGGCTATGTATTATTGATGCTTTTGCACTATACTTATACATAGTATATATTTACATGAATTGACACAAAAAAAAAAAGAAAAAAAAGTCAGGTGCAAGCATAATCCAGAGAATTCAGGTATATAATACACTTGGGTCCTTGAGGTTGTCACAGACATTCTCTCAGATATGCCAGACAAGCTGTACTTGCTACCTGGGAGTCTAAAACACTGATGGAACTGATATTCGGGTGAAACTCAAGTCAAGTGGACCCAATTTCGGCGAAGTCCAGACGGTCTGTGAGAGCCAAATCCTTTGCTTGCACCTTCACGATGGTGGAACTGTTTGTAATCCTGCGTATAACCTCCATGCACAAGTACATGGTGGGTAACCACCCAGGTGTAAACCAACATAAGCATGGGTCGAGGTGTGGCGTCCACACAACATGGAGGAATGCCGCTCCTCTATGTTACCAGGCAGTACTAGGTGGTAGATGACTCTCATCAACCGGTGCAATACCACAACTTTGCTTATTGGAGACTTGAAGTGGTGGAACCCATGTTTAGTCTCTAGACCTAAGTTCCGGTCAACCTTTCCCTATCTCTTCCATCATGCAGTATGATTGATGGCTTTTGAGGTTATGATGAACATCGTGGCGAGATCCAATATTCCTTACATTTCGAGGGTACAGCTCTAAAATGGTGTTCGCAGGGCAGCCGCTAGTTATTACATCGGACCAAACCTATTGGTAACTCTCTAGGAGGCTTCCGGATCAGCTAGTGTATAATCTTGCTACCTCTACTCTGCCAGATAGTGACTGGAGGGAGTCCGAGTAGTGTGTATGCGGGGAGCATTATTGAGGCCACGTTATGTCAAGGATCTGGGTATATTCTTACGATGTGTGTGCCATATCCAAAAATTTCATTACTTCATACAGCATGTCCCACCCATCTTTTTTTTACTATTGAATACAACATGAATTGTCAAACTAATAGAGCAAGCTTATCTGCGAAAATATCTAAACCTCCTAAGCACTTCCTAATTCATTTCACAAATATATGTGGTCCCAATTCTAATCTCAACGATGTCCATTTCCACTTGCAGTCTGCCAAACCCCATGTACTTTTTCTGACAGAATCTCATTTATCAGTTGATTTAACTACTGTCCATCTCAGATGCCCAAATTATTCGATGTATGATTCCTTTCGCCTCAAAGGTGGTACTTGTGCATATGTCCATTCTGATATTCCCTGTCAGATACTTGGCAATTTGGAATCTCCTCTCTTTGACCTTCTCTGGCTTAAAATCTCTCTACCTCATTGTGTCAAATTCATCTGTTGTCTCTACTGTTCTCCCAATTCCACTAATCACTTGGAGCTCTTTGACTTCCTCTCTTTGCAACTTGACTTTCTCCATTCCAACTTTCTTAACAGTGAGGTAATTTTCCTTGGTGATTTTAATGTTCACAACTCCAGCTGGCTTCCATTTTCTAGTCCAACGACCCAGCTTGATGGAATTCTGAGGCTTTTGCAATTACTAATGACCATGCACAGACTGTTCATTTACCTAGAAGAATACCGGACAATCCTAATCATACAGCCAATACGCTTGATCTTTTTCTCACAAACAACCCTTCTAAGTACACGGTCGAAGTGAGAGGTCCTTTAGGCACTTCAGCTCACAACTTGGTGATTGTCTCTTCTCCAATGGAACCTTTATCTCATGGCTATTCCATACCGCGTGTTGTTTGGCATTACAAGAATGCAAAATGGGATGACCTGCAAGACTTCTTTTCTTCTTTTCCTTGGTCGGATTACTGTTTCAAAACTTCTGATATCAATGTTAGCGCAGATCGTGTCAGTGAAATTATTCTTGCAGGAATGGAATCCTTTATTCCACACTCCACTTTAAAATCTCGTCCTTAATCTAAACCTTGGGTTTCCAATATGTGTGCTAAGGCTGTTCAAGAGAAGAATGTTGCATATCGGAATTGGCTTGTTTCTAATTCTCCAGTTTCATTTTCTGCCTACACCAAAGCTCACAACAATTGTAAAGCAGTTATTAATCAGCCTAAATTAGAGTTTGAACAGGCTAAGAGTAGAAAACTTGCTTCTTGCCCGAATGGTAGCGGAGCATTCTGGTCTCTTGCCAAAGTTATTCGCCGCAACTTTTGCCCATCTCTCTGCTCCCACCTCTGTCCAAACCAGATGGTTCTGTTGTCACTTCAGCTAAGGATAAAGCTGACCTGCTAGCATCCCATTTTTCTTCCAACACACGTATTAATGATCTTGGTAAAACACCTCCCACCATTCCCAACACGCTCCATTTAATGCCTCCTATGGTCTTCCGTCAAAAGGATATCAAAAAGATTTTGACTAATCTTGATGCTAAGAAAGCTCCAGGTCCCGATGATATTTCTCCACTTGTTCTCAAAATCTGTGATTCTGAATTTACTCCTATTCTTTGCCGCCTTTTTTCACTTTCTTATTCCAAAGGTGTTTTTCCTTCTGCTTGGAAATTTTCTCATATCCAGCCAGTTCCTAAAAAGGGTGACAAATCCCTCCCATCCAATTATTGTCCCATTGCAATTACTTCTACTCTTTCTAAAGTAATAGACAAATCAATTAACTGCCAACTCTTAAACTACCTAGAAACCTTCCGTCTGACCAACAATCGCCAGTATGGATTCCGTCAGTGTCGATCCACTGGTGATATTCTGGCTTATGTTACTCATCTATGGACTAATTCAATGGAAAGGTTTGGGGAAATACAAGTAGTTGCTCTTGACATCTCAAAGGCTTTTGATCGTGTTTGGCATAAAGGTCTTCTAAACAAGCTTCCATCTTATGGTTTGCCAACTGTTTTAGTAATTGGTTATCCAGTTTTCTCTCTGATTGCTCACTGAGGGTGATGGTAGATGGCTCTCTGTCTTCTAACTTCTCCACTAATGCCGGTGTCCCCCAAGGTTCAGTTCTTTTCCTCTTGTATATTAAAGACCTTCTTCCATTGACTGGAAATCCTATCCATAGTTTTGCGATGATAGCACATTGCATTCCACTTTCCATTTTCAGAAACCTTGTCCTGCTCAATCAGCATCAATTTCTTGAAAATCTGCTACCAATTTCTTAAATGTCAATCTTCAGGTAATTCTCCAGTGGGGCAAAGACAACTTAGTTGATTTCAACCCTTCAAAAACTCAGTCTTGTCTTTTATCTCGCAAAAAGGATTCTTCTGCTCCTATGCTTATCTTTAGTGACACTCTGATTTCTTGGCAAAATGATATATCTCTTTTGGGGATTACCCTGACTTCTAATCCCTCTTGGCACAAGCACATTACAAATATTGCTTCCTCTGCATCTAAAACACTTGGTTTTCTCTTTCGCTCTCGGCATTACTTTTCTTCCAAATAGCTGCTCACTCTGTATAAATCACAAATCCGCCCTGCCATGGAATATTGTTCCCACAACTGGGGTGGTGCCCCCAAAACCTCTCTTAGGTTCTTGATTCCATTCAGAAGAGGGCAGTTAGGTTAATTAATGATTCATCTCTAACAGAGTCTCTCCACTCGCTCTCTCATAGACGTACTGTTTCTGCTGCATGCCTCTTCTACAGATACTTCCATGGGCACTGTTCTTCTGAATTGGCTTCTATAATTCCCACTCTCTTTCAAAACAGTCCGAACACGTGCCGCCACCAGCCAACATCCATTTTACTGTCCAACTTCAAACTCACAGAACCAACTTTTCATCTTCCTCGTTTATTCATTCAACTGCCTTTTTCTGGAACAACCTTCCTTCATACATATTTCCTGAAAATTACAGTCTACAGAAGTTCAAGTCCAATGTCAACAAATAGCTTCTTTCGTCTTCTCAACCTCCAACCCAAGCATGGTACTAAGTGCTATAGGTTCTTATACCTCTCGTGTTTGGGGTTTACATATAAAAAAAAAAAAAAAAAAAAAAACAACTTAAAGTTTTGCTGGAATCATGATCTGAATATACATATGAATCCGATTTTCAGCTAATACAAAAAAAAAAAAAAAAAATACTAAGGACAGAAAGATATTTCAAGTAAGGTGCATTATGGTAACAGTACTACATATTTTTATTCATATGCAAAACTGAAATGCAAGTTTTTCTTAGTAGTCATTTGAAAAAAAAATCAGGTTTCTAAAACTAATGGTGATGCCATTTCAGCTACAGGTTATTTATGTGCCTTGTTTAACAACATTTAGCTCAATGACTTTTCATTGTAATAACATTTTAAAATTACCACCATACTCAGTTTTTTTTACTCAGTATAAATGCCTAAATAGGGCATGACCATTAATAATAATGTGTGAATTAATAAGAGTTAAAAAAAAAGTTTAAAAGCAGTATATTAGAATATGCACTTTATTTCCTATGATTAATTTGTGGTCTTAAGCAAGCAAATTACCTTCATTTAAAACATAAATAAAAGGTTATTATTTGTTCTTTGAGACAAACTAAGTTTTGTTTTACACTGATCAAAATAATGATCCTATTTTCTTTCACATACCAAAACACTTCCTTTTATCCATTCCAAAATTATACATGAAATAATTACTGGAAATAGTAAGATACGGATAACATCACTAAGTTTGGGTCTAGACAAATATTAGTATTAGCAATGGTCATATGGTTAAAGGAAGCCTATGGCTTATGCTGCACCAGCCAAAAAAAAAAAAAAAATTGTAATAAAATAATAAGTAGAAAATTTTAGAAAATAATAATTAATAAAAGAAAAGGAAATAGACAACCCATGCATTTCCCTTCTCCCATAATTAACTATCCAGCTGATTTTTGAATTTCCCCAACACTGCCAGCCTCTACCACTCATGTAAATAACTTATTCCAGTAAGTTATAACTCATGGCTAAAATTAAACTTCCTGCATTCTAGTCTACACCCCCCCCCCCTGTAACTTGAATTTATGGCCCCTAGTTTTAGAATCAATTATAATCATGAAAATTTCGTCCTCATTCATTTTACTCAAAGCCTTAAACACCTCAATCAAGTCTCCTCTAAGGTGTGTAATTTCGAAGCTCTGCAATCCACATATTTGAAGTCTTTCCTCATATGGATGCCCTTTTGCCAATCTAACCAGGTGAGTTACCTGTCTTTGGACCCTTTCAAGAAGCACAATGTTTTCTTTAGGTGCAGTCTCCATACTTGAACACAGTATTCCAAGTATGGTCTAACAATAGCCTCATATAATGGGATTCATCATCATCAGCCATTTTTAATCCACTGTAGGATGAAGGCCTATCTAGCAACTTTCCAGTTCCTTCTGTTTTGAACAAGGGCCATCCATTTACTGCCCACAAACTCATGAATTTCATCTGTCCATCCCTGTTGTTGTCTTCCAGTTTTCTCTTAGCTCCTCTTGGGTACCATTCTGTTATTTTCTTAGTCCATCTGTCATCATGTCTTCGAGCTATGTGTCCTGCCCAAGACCATTTTAGTTCTTTATTTTTGGTAAGGATGTCCTTTACTTGAGTTTGCTGCCTAATCCATGTGTTTCTCTTTTCAACTAACAGTCTGATTCCCAATATAATTCGTTCCATTCTTTGCAGTGTAGTTCTCAGCTTCTCTTCCATTCTTTTGGTGAGTGCCCAAGTTATGGTGGGACTATATACATTGGTTCATTAGTTCACGTTTCAGACAATTTGGGATATTGCTCCTCAGCATGTGACTATATTTCCTGAATGCTATCCATCCAAAATTTATTCTTCTCTTGACTTCCAGCCATTTATAATTATTACAGCTAATAACGTGTCCCAGGTAAGTATATGACTCCACCTTTTCAATTACTGCTCCTTCAATCATTATTTCCCTTTCTGTGGCATACTTGTTCATCATTACTTTTGTTTAGCAATATTCATCTTTAGTCCAACATCCTTACTAACTCTGCATAACTGATTAAGATTTTTCTCTAATTCTTTGGGATCGTGGCTTATCTCCACAATGTCATCTGCAAATCGTAAATGGTTTAGGTACTCTCCATTCACACTGACTACTTCTGAAAGCTTCCTCAAAGGCAGCAGTAAACAACTTCGAAGATATTGTGTCTCCTTGTAGAACTCCTTTCTCAATTTTAAATTTACTACTGTCTTTGTCTAGTCTAATAAAGGAGGTAGCATTCTCATATATTTTCTTCAAAATCATAATATATGGAGTATCTATGCCTTGTCTTTCCAGTGCCCGAAACATTGCCTTATGCTCTATGGAGTCAAATGCTTTTTCATAGTCCACAAATGCCAGGCATAATGGTGTTTTATATTCATTTGCTTTCTCCATTAGCTGTGACATTACGTGAAGGCGATCCAAAGTTGAGAATCCTGTCCTAAAGCCAGCTTGCTCTTTCGGTTGATTCTCATCAAGTATTCTTTCTACTCTGTCAGTAATGACTCTTGTGAACAACTTGTAGATGTGAGATAACAAGCTAATTGGTCTGTAATTTCCAATTTCCAATGCAGCAAAACTATGATTGCATTATTCCACTCCTTAGGTGTCACACCTTTTCAAATGCATTTTGTGAAGAGTCTTGCCAGTTTTGTGTCATGTCTCTTTCTCCCAATTTTAATAACTCTACAGTAACTTCATCTTCCCCTGGGGCTTTCTGACTCTTCATTTTCTTCAATGCATGTTCTACCTCATCAGGAAGGATATCAGGTATGTTGTATGTGTTACTAATTTGCAATCCATCTTCTCCACTGCCGGCATCATTCCCTCGCTCCTTGTATAACTCTTTATAGTAGTCTTCTGCTATTTGAATTATGCCTTCTCTGCTATTTATAAGTACACCATCGCTATTCTTCAGTTTCAGTATCATTTGTCTTTCTGTATTACTGCTCATGGCTGCTGATTTAAATCCTTTGTTTTCCCTTAATGCTTGTTCTACTTTTCTTGTGTTAAATTTTCTTATGTCCTGTCTGAGTCTCTAATGGCTTTGCATAACTCAAGTATACTCGATTTTCTCCTTGTTATTTTTTTTTTTTTTTTTTGCTCTTCATTTGTCGCCTTCGGTCCAACATGACAAGTGTTTCTTGACTAACTTTTTTTTCTTGGGATTTCTTTTTACCTGTAGGTTTCTTGGGCTTTATCACTTTCAAAAAGTTGTAATATTCCTCATCGATATCTTGGTCCTGAGCAGTCTGCAGAAGCTCAAACTTGTTCTTAAGTTCCAGTACATACTGCTTTTTCTCCTCTTCTGTTATCTGAAATACCTTTGTATTATTTACTCAAGTCAGTTTTTTCCTTTCTTTTCTTTTATCTATATCAAGTGTGCATCTTACCATTCTGTGATCACTTCCAACATTTACCTAGTTCAGGACAGTAACATCATTCACAATATATATCTTCTGTTAGTGAGAATGAAGTCAATTTCATTAGATGGTAATCCATTTGGGCACTTCCATGTCCACTTTCTGTTCACCCTTTTCTTGAAAAAAGTGTTCATTACTGACATTCCTCGAGATTCTGCAAATTCCACAAGTCTTTCACCTCTTTCATTTCTTTCGCCAATTCCAAAATTTCCTATAGTTCCCCTTTCTGTGCTTTTTTTCTCTGTTTTTTTTCTCTTTCCAACCTTAGCATTGAAGTTCCTCCTAATGATATATAGTGAGTTTTCTGTTCATCTAGAAGACTCTCAATTTCCGTGTACATTTCTTCAACCTCTTCATGATCATGGCTCGATGTTGGTGCATATCATTATAACCTTTAGCTTATACCTCTTAGAAATCCTGAGTAGTAGTCTTGTCGCCCTTGGTGATGTACTTTTGAATTCCAAAATGTTGTTTTTTATATCTTTATGGACCAGAAAGCCAACCCCACCTTCACTCCTTTCACTGTTTCCATTGGTGTACAGCAGATTTCCACTTGATAAACTTATAAATGATTTATTTATTCTTCTTCTTTCAGCCAAACCGATGATATTCCAATTCACATTTTCTAATTCCTTTTCCAGCTCTAATATCCTGTCTTCACTGATGAACGATCTTACACTGTAACAGGCCAAGTTTGGTTTCCATGCATGGCAGTCTGGTCGTACCCAGAGATTCTTAGCACCCTCTGCTTCCACTCTGATCCTCTTGCTGCCGTAAGAGGGGGAGTGAATGGGATTATGACATCCTTCTACTAGCAAATGTTTGATAAATCATCAATAGTCATCATGGGCCTGCCTTGCAACCTGGCGCCTCCGTAGTCAGGTGGGCAGGAGCAGCAGTGAGTAGCACACGCTTCTTGATTAGACCGGGGTTCGAGCCCATGACCACCAAATATGGAGGATGTGTAAAGGTCACAGAATGACCACCGCATATCTCCGGAGCAATATGGCCTTAGTTGCTAATGCTCCTAGAAACCAATTAATAAACAATCAAACACCCTTGCAACCTGTCTACAATGCTTGGAGAACTTCATGTCTGACTGTATCGTAACACCCAAGTCCCTTTCTTCCACTACTGGCTTTAGTTCAACTCCACCAAGTGTATAAGGTATTTTGGAGTTACTGTTCCCCAGGTGTAATGGACTTGAAACTATTAGAATTAACCACTATCTGAACAGTTCAAGCTCATTCAAAGCTGGTATTAATGACATCTATGATACCTTCTGATCATTAAAAATCTAGTATTAATTGATGTTTACAAGGTGCAAGCCAAAAAAAGCTGGACTGGCAACTAAGAGTTGTTTGTTTGTTGTTTATTTGGTTTTTAGGAGCATTAGCAACTAAGGCCATATTGCTCCGGGATATGCGGTGGTCATTCCCTGACCTTTCCACATCCTCCGTATTTGGTGGTGACGGGCTCGAACCCCGGTCTAATCAAGAAGCACGTGCTACGCACTGCTGCTCCTTCCCACCTGGCTACGGAGGCGCCTGGCAACTAAGAGAGCAAATGGTGTATAGTATGGCTTTGTGCTACTAGGTACCATTGTATTGCTTCATTATGAGTTAGTTTGGCAAGTTTTGTCATTATAGCAGCTGCTTTGTTGTGTAAACCATTGTTTAAGTTCATATATTCAGCATATGCTGTGATTAGTGAAATCACAGCATATGCTGAATGACGATATGGCAAAACAGCTTCATTCACTGAACGCTTTCAGCTTTCAGTGATGATGCCACGGAATGACAGATATTCAGGTAGTTTTTTCAAGTTAAAAATTGATCAAACGTTGGCTGCATATTTCAAATATTCAGGTCATCCACTGCTGAGTAGGACTGACGAAAACATGGAAAGTTCATCAAATCATCTGTTAAAACCTACCATGCAGAACATGTCAGTGCATTTTAATTGAAAATTGGAATGTGTTGCAGATTGCAAATTTTGCCCCTTGTCTTCCCCTCAACCATAAGCAGAATAAAACTTGTTTGTGTGCTAGGACTTGCTAGATCACAGAAAGGACAGAGCTTCAATTCTAAGGTTATTATCCAGAAACAAAGCAACAGCTGTCCTACTGGAAGAGTATTCTCCACAACTGAAAAAGGGAGGCTCGGTTCATCAAAAATTTATTCTTGGAAGACAAACTGTTAACAGTATTGTATGGAAACCTTTAGCAATTTTGAAGAAAGATATTATGAGAAAATGTCTAGAAAAAGAAAAGTAGCACAATCAGAGCTAGTTGCAGAATCACATCAACATGCTGCTGGATACAGCCTTTTCGGTGCAGTAGTTTTTTTACCACAACTTAACTGTAAATACCCACCCTCCATATTCAGATGACTCCCCCCAACTGCTTTATAAAAACAGGGGTTTCAGCAGTGTCAGAACTGCTGGACTCTGTGAATTAAACTCTAAAGGGAACAATGCTGAGCTGTAACTAAGGTATTCCTATCCTCAGAACAAGTCTGGGAACTTTTAGCTAATCCCTCATATCATAACAACATATCTGATGTCCAAGAGAAAACTGAAATGGAATTCATTTCTAATATTCACTCAGTGGAAAATCTACTAAGTAAAAATTAATGCTGTAACTGTAAAAATTGCACATTCTTGCAAATATCATATCATTCATTATTAGTTGATGTTTATATACATTTTGCAAAAGTAAAATGCATTCTTTTGCAACATGTGATCTGCATAACATTATGTTTAATAGCTGTTTGTTATTTGGTTTTTAGGAGCATTAGCAACTAAGGCCATATTGCTCCAGGGATATGTGGTGGTCATTCCCTGACCTTTCCGCATCCTCTGTATTTGGTGGTCATGGGCTCGAACCCCGGTCTAATCAAGAAGCGTGTGCTATGCACTGCTATTCCTGCCCACCTGGCTACGGAGGCACCCTGTTTAATAGCACCTTTCAATAATATAACAGGAAAAACAGAATATACTCAACATTTCATGACAACAACACATGATAGCAAATTCTGCTGATAAGCTAGCTTATCCCAAAACAAAATAAAAAGATTTATTTGTACAAATTTTGGGGGGGGGGGGGGGAATGTAAAACAAAATACCTCTTTCCTAAGTTCTTCCAAGTCTTTACTACGAGCCAAAACTTCTTCTTCTAGTATGGTAAGTTTCAAGCTCATGTCTTCGGTATCAGTATGAGGTAAGAAACTTAATTCTCCTTCCCCCTCTGAAAATAAAATGTCTAGATTTTTCAAAACAACTTTATTGATAAAATAATCTTTAAACTTGTAAAGTTAGAAAATTATAATATTATAGTGTTTCATGATATTGTGAGTAAATTAAAAAAATAACCAATTTCAACAATATAAAAATGAATTATGTGAATATACTTATTACAAAACACTTATTTTTGCAGTTTAATATAAAAAAAAACGTGCAATTTAGAGACAGTAACAAAAATCATGCCTGATTCTGGCTCTTAGGAGTTTAAAATCCGATCATCTTCTATTTTATTAACATGATAACTTTGAGTTTGTAGAGAAAATAGCCTACCTTCCTCATTTTAAAATTTAAATGGCATAATATTTAATTATTTCTAATTTCTTCATCAGGATTACAGTAACTACCAGTATAGACCTACTAGGAGTGTTCATCAAACATATATAGAATAGAAATTCACCTCTGTTAACTCGAGTCAATTCTAGCTTACTGTTTTCTTAACAAAATCTCCAGGCCTAGTCAAAATAATGAAGAGAGCAAACTCTAAGAGTTCTTCCAAGTCATTTTTAATACTGCTCATGGAATAATATAATCCACTTGCTCAGAGGAAAATATTTTGACTTACAGTTAATAAAACAATCTGAAATACAGGCAGTTCTCGCTTTACGAGTTCCCAGGTTTGTGAGTTTTTTTTCCCCAAGTATCAACAAAATTGAAAATATGAACATTAATTGCAAAAAATGAATGTTAAACATTCATAAATATCACATTCCAAACCACGTGCATAGCTATACAATATAGTGTACCCAGCGTTACGATATTAATCAATTCGAGAGACACCATCTTATTGTTAAAATATCGTAATGTGAACCCAATAACACGTTGTGTTTTGGTAATTTGTTTCAAGATCTCGGAAGTTGAAATTTCCGCTGTATAACTAAGCTATATCTCTCTAAAATGTCATTTTTAAGGTCATGAGCATGACCTTAAGGCCATATAAAAGGTCACGAGCATGGTTTGTAAATTGTATTAGTTACCATTTCAAATCATTAAAATGCACTACACTTTCATCGTTATCATATGTTCCATTATAAGAATCAATTTTAAACGCCCTTGTGATATTTTTCTAAAGCACATTTTTGGAGGTCACATCATAAAACAATAAAAATTGCATTTTCCTATTTATTGGATTTTTCTGTTAGTGCAATCAATTATAAACAGGTAGTAAACTCGATGTTATTACATTTGCGAAAATACCGATAGCTGGAATTGTGAGGTTTTTTACATTATTATGGTGAAATGTGTTTGCCCTTTACTGAAATCTTCAATCGTATAAAAAAACAAACAAATTTTCAGAATCTTCTCTTCATTCCTTTTTTTTTTTAAGCTTCATAAACTTGTTACTCCATGCTAATCATGTTAGTTGCAATTCCCACAATGTTAGTGTGTGCCATTAAAAAATGCTTATGCATGCAATAGTGAAATTTATAAAGAAAAGAGAAGATTATCTTGGAAACAAATGCCTCTTGAAACATTTTTGAAGACGACGATTCCTTGTGCAACAAACCAATGAGTGCCGAGACGTTAATGAGTGATCAACGAGTGTGCATTTAGTCGATGATGATGAAAAATAAACATTCTTTAACATTTGTAAATAATTTCTCTATTATTATAATTTGCTTGATTTTAAAGGCTACGTTTTCATTTTTTTCGATAAATAAATTATTGTTTAACATAAAATAATTAGCTAACTAATTTCATTGTTGAGAACATAACCCCTATTTTTAACCTTATGTCTATGGGAAATAAATTCCCGCTTTATGAGTTTTCGCTAGGAACGAATTAACTCGTAAAGTCGAGAATTACCTGTACACAACTCATAAAGGATTCATTTATATTTAAATATTCATATTTATTACATAAAAAAAAATAAATCGGTTTATTTAGACTAATGCAAAGAAAATTTGCCATGTTGGTGTCTGTTTGAGGGTAAAGTACCAGGATTGGCTGGTGGGAGGAATTTGAATTTCTGTCTAATTAAAAAAAAAAAAAAAAGAAAAGTTCCTTCCTGTTGTTAACAGGATCTGAACCAACAAAATAATAATATCCATTTATTAGTGAAAATAACTGTTTATTTGCTACCAGTCAGAAATGCAAAGCAGTAGATCACATTAATACAAAAAGCTATGGAACAGAGGATTGACCAAAAGTTAGTCAGGGGGCATCCCAGAGCAGCTCCAAAGCACAGACATGACACACAACAATGACAAGCACAGAATGTCCAGAGACAACCATGGAATTACTACAGGGACAGATAGATAGATAAAATAGATATGACAGATAGATAAAAGTGAATAATAAAATAAACAAAGTAACAATATAATAATTTATGAGTTCAATTAATTTTGCTGCAAGGGAAAGAGATTTATTGTAAATTAATGAGGTAGAGTCTAAATTTAACAAGTTAACATAGAACCAAAATCAAAAAAGCAATTTTTCAATAACTGGTTCAGCTGACCATGAAAGACGTTGTTCTCACAGACTCACAGCTGGGCCTAAAGAAAAAGAAAAAAAAAAAATCTAAGAAACCAGTATTCAATAGAAGAGATTTTTTTAAGTCTGATTTAAAAACACTAGCCCAGACCAGTAGCACAAAGAATGTTAGGTTTGTTCATTATTGTTATTTGTTAATAGTACAGGTAGAGTGAATATATTCCAGGTTTTGGTTAACAGCTCTTGTAAAAGTTTATTGACAGATACTTTACATGATTGTAAAAATTTATGGAGTTGAAGTAAATTCAGAGATCTTTACACTCACGGACAGGAGGAATAATCTGAGAATCATGAGAGGTTATGATCAGAAAGATGCTCTTTATAACAGAGATTTGAAGATAACTAGATTTTGATAGATTAAGGAACAAAGGATTAAGGAATGCAAAATTTGAATATAGGGAGTACACTGTGTACAGAAAGGAAAGACAAGAGTGAGGAGGAACTATGTGCTTAGTTAAGAAATACATAGAATCTAAGACAGTGCATCCAGTCAATGTGGATGGCCAGTGCAACGCTGAGTCAGTTTAGTGTGACATAAATACTGGGGGAAACTGAGAGGAGGAGTATGTTATAGGCCTAATGATTGTAAAGAGTATAACAAACAACTAGACAGACAAATATAGTGGAGCAGTAAATCAGAATGTCTTATAATGGGAGATTTTAATTTTCCAGACATGATGAACAGAACTTGTAGATTGGTCACACACAGTCACTAGCAAGACCCCTGTGGATTTATTTGATGACTGTGTTCTACACCAGCATGTTAAAAAGTCAATAAAAGAAGGCAATACTCTTGATCCAATTATCAACAGCCACTCTTTATGCATTAAGAATCTGCAGATTTACTAAAATATGTAATTATTGTAAAGTGCAAAGGAAAGGACTTTCTTTTGTAAAGGTGACTACAACGGTCTCAGCCAGTTTCTAAACTCTATTCAGTGGGATCCACTGTTGATGTTACCAATAGCAAATTCTAAATGGAAAGCATTCAGAGAAGTAATCATAAAAGCTAGTAAACATTTTATACCAACTAAGAGATACTTCAAGGCAGACCAAGTAGATGCCAGAACTGATGAGACTAGTGGCATGGTAGAATAAACATGAAATATATATAAATTATCAGGGGATACAAAAACCTATAGTATGTATAAACGAGTCTGCGATCAAGTCACAAAAGGGGTTATGCAAGCTAAGGCAGATTATGAAGATGTTTCTGGCAAGGACTGTAAAGAAAAATATCAGTCTTCTTGCTTATGTAAACACTAGAAAGAAAGGGATGAATCACATTGGACACATGAATGATATAACAGCTGATGATAATGCTCAGGTTGTTGACAAACCAAATACTGCATATAGTTTGCATCTATGTTCACACATGAGAATAAGGGCATGTTATTAAAGTTATCACTCAGCATGAAAAAAAAAAAAAAAAAAAACTTAATTACAGTTATTAAACAGGACTGTTTCAAGAGCATGCATATAAAACAATTCAATTTAGAAATGAATCTGAGCTACTATTTTATGGTTAGTATCTTATAATTTCTGAAAAATTTATAGAATGCCACATGCATTTTTTGCTACTATAGAAAGTCTTAGAATAGACAGAAACAAAAGGTATCTTAATTTTCCAAAATTGTAAGAACAGCACTCTCTTGCCATTTCATAGGGTTCAGTTCTTGAAAATCTTCACCAATGGTGAGCTTAATACCTAAAGGAAAAAGTATGATTAGGGAAATGGAGGTCCCAAGTGGTAGCCCTCATAAATATATATTTTTTCTCAAGTAAATAAAGATATATTAATCAAAACGAATTACTATTATTAGCTACTTTGGCATATATGCTAATGCACCTAATATCTGCACATTGTCTTCATCATGTGTGTCCATCTATTCATCCACATGTAACAACTTGACTCCCAGTGGATGGATTTTCATTAGCTTTTCTATTTGGCTCTTTCAGAAAAATTGGCCAGCCATCCTAAATTCATTAAAATAATACAGCAATTTATTATTTCATTTTTTTTTCATATATCACATACCTTGTAATATATATTGAAGTTGAAGCCCTGGATATTATGTTTGTTGCAGTGTGCTGATTATTATAATGAATAAGAAATATGGCAGAAGCATAAAAAATAAATGTTCTCAGTTCACACATAAAAATTGCTTTTTTCTCATTATTTTGTTATTAGTTTATTAAATACATAAATCACTACTATTTACTTATTACATTAATCACAGCAGAAACACTACATATGTGATATATTTCAATTGTCATTAAAATCTAGGAAGAAATAAGTAAAACTGCACTATGACAGTATGCAACAATTGTTTATTAAATCACAGATGAATTTAATCAAATGCAATTTACTTAATTTATTAAATCAATTGCATTTGATACACACTGGATTATAAAATATTACAAAACATGAATATATGTAGTGAAGTGAAAACAATTACTTTTATACAGTTAGTATTAGTAACGGCCGTATGGTGCAAGAAAGCCTATGGCTTATGCTGCACCAGCCAAAAAAAAAAAAAAAAAAATCCGAACAAAACAATGATAAAAACAAAAATTAAATAAATAATAATAATTAATAAATAAATAAAAATAATAAAATGAAATAAAAAGTAAATAAAAAGGAAATTAATCCTATCATCCTATGCGCTTCCCTCACCCGAAAGTACTATCCAGATGACCTTTGAATTTCCCCAAACTGTCGGCCTCTACCACCCATGAAGGCAACTTATTCCAGTAATTTATAACTCGCTGGCTAAAATAAAACTTCCTGCAGTCCAATCTAAACATTTCCCCCCGTAACTTGAATTTATGTCCCCTAGTTCTAGCATCATTTGTAATCTTGAAAATTTTGTCCTCATTCATTTTACTGATGCCTCTCAGAGCCTTAAACACCTCAATCAAATCTCCTCTAAGGTGTCTAGTTTCCAAACTCTGCAACCCACATATTCGAAGTCTTTCTTCATAAGGACGCCCTTTTGCCGATCTCACCAGGCGAGTTACCCTTCTTTGCACCCTTTCAAGAAGCTCGATGTCTTTCTTTAGGTGCGGTCTCCATACTTGAACACAGTATTCCAAGTGTGGTCTAACATAAGCCTTATATAATGGGATTATCACGTCCCTATCTCTACTTGCAAAAGTTCGATAGATCATCGACAGGACACCATGGGCCTTCCTTGCAACCTGTTTACAATGCTCAGAGAATTTCATGTCTGACCGTATCGTAACACCCAAGTCCCTTTCCTCCAGTACTGGGTTTAGTTGAACTCCACCAAGTGAATAAGTTATTTTGGGATTACTGTTTCCCAGGTGTAATACCTTACACTTTGTTGGATTAAAGCACAGCTGCCATTTTTCTGACCATTCTTGAAGTCTATCTAGGTCTCTCTGAAGAAGCTCAGCTTGACAGTGATCATTAACTACTCTACCAATTTTAACATCATCTGCAAATTTAGACATCATGCCCTCTATCCCTTCATCAATGTCGTTTATGAAAATCAAAAACAACAGTGGTCCTAATACTGATCCTTGGGGAACCCCACTTCTTACATCAACCCAATCTGAGGAATAGCCATTTATCACAACCCTCTGCCTCCTGCCCTGAAGCCATCCTTCTATCCATCTAAGGATTTTCCCAGTGATTCCAACCTGTCCCAGCTTATAAAGCAACCGCTCATGTGGGACTGAGTCAAAAGCTATGCTGAAATCTAAATAAACAATGTCGAAATTATTCCCTAAATCCAGCTCGTGAGTGACCCTTTCAAAATAGCGAACCAGATTTGTTAAACATGATTTTCCCTTTACAAAACCATGCTGAGTATCCTTGAGAATTTCAATTCGATCCAAATGATCCTGAATTCCACCCTTGATCATTGCCTCCATGATTTTCCCTACTACTGAAGTCAGACTGACAGGTCGATAATTTCCCACTTCACTTTTAGAGCCACCCTTATGTATGGGAGATACATTTGCACTTTTCCAATCCAAGGGAATCTCCCCATAGTCTAGTGATGCTCGCATAATTAGCCTCAGTGGTTCAATGCACTCGCTTGCCGCCTCTCTTAAGATTATAGGGTATATTCCATCAACTCCAGGAGCCTTACTGGTCTGTAGGCTTGAAAGTTTTTTCATTAAATAATCTTGCGAAATTTCAATATCATTAATTACATATTTTTTTAACTTCGCTCCCACAATTTCCCATTGCCACAAAAGGCTTTTCATTTGTAAATATCGATGCAAAATAACTGTTGAGTTCATCTGCAACGGCAGCTGGTGTATTTATTACTGTCCCCTTTCCCTTACGTAAAGGTCCGATCTGGTTTGTCCTGCTCTTCTTGGCATTTATATATGTGAAGAATTCTTTATCCCCCCTCTTTGCTCTGTTTGCTAGTGATTTCTCATAAACTGCCTTTGCCTGTCGAACCTTTTCTGTAGCTCTATTACACATCACCTTGCAGCTGTTATAGGCTTCAATACTTTTTATTGCTCTGTAACGTTTCCATGCCACCTTTTTCTGCTCAAAGTTTTTAGTTAATCAATTAATAATTATTTACTTTTTGCTTCTATTAGTCTGCAAAAAAGAAATACATTTAATTAATTTAAGAAATGAAAATCTAATATGTCTGAAATGTAATACACTGTATACAGCAACTAACATATAAAGTATACTGGTAATACAATATATCCATACTGGGTATATTATATAGCAGATATGGCATTTTAAGCAACTTAAATTAGTAATAAATTAATCTACCTTTGATCCTGAGATAACAATGGTTGATGATGACGTTGACGACCCCTTGATGACGGCAATGAAGATAATGGAAAAAAAGAGGTTGACTGTTACTAGGGAGAGAGGTCCTTTGGACTCCCCTTGCCAAACACTGTCATATCAGAATCATCTAGATCACCATCCGAAAGGTGAATTGTGTATGGCTTGATGCATCTGGTAATTTTTTAAGCCAGTGCTTGATGGACAAGGCTCTTCTGGAGCTGCCTTCTTAACCTGTTTGAAGAAGGCATGTAGAGAGGTTCAACCAAGTTGTGATCTGAGGTGCCCAATTACTACCCTGAAGGAATGCATTTAAAGGAATCCTGAATAATTTGGACAAATTATTGAGGAATGCTCCTTTAAATCTATTCAAATTACTTGCTTCCACAATGTTAGGGTGGAAGTTTATTCCACTTATTAATGGAATAAACTACCCTCTGTCTGAATGCAAATTTCCACACATTATTCTGCAACCGTCATTTTTCAATTTAAACTTATGTTCCCTTGTGTTTGTCATCTAGGAAAGAGTAAAGCCATGAGAATTTAGTTTACTTAACCATTTTAAAATCTTATAAACTTCAATTAGATCACCACACAGATGCCTTGTTTCGAGAGACTATAATTTACAAAACCTACAACTTCCTTGGAAAGAATATCCTTTTATATCCTAAATCCACAGTTCCCAAACTGTGCATGACAGCACCCCAGAGCTCCACATTGAACTCACAGGGGCACTGCAGGATATTCTAAATTTTCAAGGGAAAATAAGTCAGTAAGTGATTGTGGTTATTTAAGAATGAAATAAAAATATTATTTTTTCTTTCAATTTATGTGTATAATTTTTTCAAAAGGTTACTAAGTTGTTAGGACATAAATACTTAATAAATGAAACTGTTAGGTATTTCTTTTGGCCTAGGGGAACCGTGAAAAAAAAAAAAAAAAAAAAAAAAATTACTGAGACATTAAGGGCACTGTGAACTGAGAAAGTCTGGGAACCTCTGTCCTAAACTAATCTTGTTGCTCTTCTCCACACCTTTTCTAAAGATATATATCCTTCCTAAAATTAAGTTTCCTAACTTCCATGCATTATTCCAGATGTGGCCTAATCATTACCTTGCCGACCGGGCTAGCCGAGTGGGTAAAGTACCTGCCCGGCAACCCAAAAAGGTCGCGGGTTCGATTCCCGCCTCGGGCTTGGATCAAAGTACTGCAAAAAAAACCTTGGGAGGTGCAATATGGCCACAGAAGCCGATGCGCCAACAACTACCAAATCAACAAAAAAAAAAAAAAAAAAAAAAAAAAAATCATTACCTTAAACAACAGAATAATCACCTCTTTGTCCCTGTGGCAAAGTTCCTGTATATCACTGACAGAATTACATGAGCATTCTAGCAGCCTGTGTGCACTGTTCAGAGAATTTTATGTGGGACTGTAAAATCATCTCTAGGATTACGGCTACCCAAATGCAGTTTATAATGTGGTTTACCTTGCATTTATAATGTTAAACCTCAGTTGTCACGGTTTTAGCCCATCTGTTTAGTTTATCTAGGCTTCTTGAAGTAGCATATTCTGATTACTGTAATTAAGCAATGTGCCCAGCTTCATATCATCAGCAAACTTAGATATTAAACCTGAAATACCTATATCAATATAATTAATAAATATTAAAAACAGTAAGGGGCCCAACACTGACCCTTGTGATATGCTGCTACTCATATTAATCCATGAAAAGCAATGGCCATTTATAACCACTCTGTCTCATCCCACTTAACCATCCCTTCATCCTTGAGTAATTTCTCCATAATACCACATTGCTCCAGGTTATACACCACTTGTTATGTGGTACAGTATCAAAGCCTTTACTAAAGTCTAAGTATATGATGTCAAATTTATTCTTTGCATCAAGTTCCTTTGTAACATTAGGGGCAAGTATCTTAATCTCACAGTAGCTAATCAGATTGGTCTGGCATGATCTACCCCCTTTTTTTTTTATGTAAACCCCAAACACAAGAGGTATTAGAACCTATAGTGCTTAGTACTATGCATGGGTTGGAAGTTGAGAAGTTGAAAGAAGATATTAGTTGACATTAGACTTGAGCATCTGTAGATTGCAATTATCAGGAAATACATATGAACGAAGGTTGTTCCAGAAAATGGAAGCTGAATGAATAAATGAAGAAGAAAAGCTGGTTCTGTGAGTTTGAAGTTGGACAGTAACATATCTATGCTGTGGTTAACTTATAGTCATATCTATAATCTATAAGGACTTCTCCTGAATCTGAGGATACTCTCATTATTGCTTCCTTTCATCATTTGGTGTGATTAATACTTAATAATATAAACATGGTTACTGGAAGGAGGAGGTTCACAATGATAGCAAATGCAAAACCGGCATATCAGTGAAATTCAGCAATTCCCTGAATTTGACTGATATACAATAAACCAAATTACCGTTGTAGAAATTTTGCTATAAATAGGACACGCTCAACTGGAGGGATATTTTAGGATCTTTTAATCACAATAATATTTTATTATTGTGATTTTTTTTTTAATTTTGTATTATCCACTGTTATGTTGTTATTTGGTTTTTTTAAGAGCATTAGCAACTAAGGCCATATCGCTTCGGGGATATGTGGTGGTCATTCCCTGACCTTTCCGCATCCTCCGTATTTGGCGGTCGCGGGCTCAAACCCCAGTCTAATCAAGAAGTGTGCTACACACTGTTGCTCCTGCCCACCTGGCTAAGGAGGCGCCATTATCCTTATTCACTGTGACAACCAAAGTAAGCAATAAACATCTCTAAACTAAAAAATGCATTGGACATATATTTAAAATGCAAGAAAGCCCTATATTTGTTTGGTGAACACATATAAACAAAGTTATAAAATTTGTTTAAATCCAGCAATCTAGAACTTGAGAATGATAAATATTCATTTTCCCCTATCAAGCAAAAGCAAAACTCCTATACAGTATTGTCCTTTTCAAATGTTGGTGATCTTATTTCAGGCTTGTTTCACAAGAAGAATCAGATTTACACCTTGAGAGTCATTATAATATCACATAAATAAAATCAAGTAAATCACCCAATCATGTTACAGCCTTAACCTATCTCAGCACACACTACATTTCATGAAATCACAGTTCCAATGCTATATAAGCTTGCTTTTTTTGCATCATTTGCCAATACTAATACAAATTAACCAAGCACAGCAAAAAAATCACACGAATATGCATGCTATTTTACTACATGCAACACTCAATATTTTTTTGGAAAAAAAAAAAGCAGTAAATTGTTTAAATGACATACTTAATGAGATTGATAAACATTCCAGTTGGGTAATAAGATAATGGGAATTATAGACATTCTTACTAGATAATAATAAATATTTCTGCTTTGATTTCATTTTTTTGTTGGTGCTTTGTTTCCATTTTTGCTCTCAATGTTTGCAAATTAAAACAAAGCACCAACAAAAACTCCATAGGAAAATTACACATAGGTGGGGGGCATGCCACATTTTGTATACCATCACTTTTTCAATTAAAAAATAATCAGTGATACAGCAGATCAAAATTGAGAAGATTATTGGGTGTAACCATTTCCTTTGAGGGTGATGTTCATCAAGAAATAAACTATTCTAACACTTAATACACACTATAAATATTTTAATAAATGACATTTTAATATTTTAATTTTAATATTTTAATAAATAACAAACCTTTTACTAGGGTTTGTAACATGATCCTTTGTTCACATGCATTGTCATGTCAAGAAGCTGATAAAGGGTTTGTAACATGATGTTCATTTATTAAAATATTTATTGTGATGCATAAAGTTTTAGAATAGTTTACTTCTTGATTATTGAGTCTGTATTAAAATTCATACTGATATAACTACAATAGATATTTTAGTATTTGAACTTAAAAATCGTTAGTTGATAGCAGGAAAAAGCATGCCTTGCCTGCTGCAGAATTAAACCTAAAATTTAGTTGTAAAAAACAAAGTGATAATATTACTCAGTTGAGACAAATTGGCTGATTTAGCTGGTTTTTTTTTTTTTTTTTTTTTAAAGTAAGATTACACATCTAAACTAGTAATAACGAAAAATAAAAAGCTAAAGGAAAACAAAAAAACTTTTATAAAACACTTCATTAGTGTCTACTATTGAGTTTATTTCCTTTATTTTTATTTATGGTGTATGGATAAGCAATAACACATTGTTTTCACTGACGATTATTACCATTGTTTATAAAAAGAATAATAAAGTAAAAAGTATATATATTTTAATTAACACTAATTTATTTCCTCCATTTTTAGAGGAGATAATTTTCATAAGAACTTTTATATAATATGCAGCCTGAACTGAGAACTTAAAATAATAATTACCACATGATAAATAGATATGCATTTACAAATTCTTTTGGGTACTGTTCAGCATAGTTCTAATCAAAAATGTATGAGACACACCAATAATTCTTTTATAGTAGTCTTAAAACAGATAGCCTGATGGACTGCTGTTGTTGCTGAACAACAGAATATGGAAAATATAAATTCAATAATAAAAATTATGACAATAAGAAACTATATGGCATATTATTGAAAAGAACAGGGTCATATTTTGAGGCTGCTTCCGCTCTCTTTTCAAAGCAATGCTAAAAATACAATGTACATCACAAAGTATTTCATACATTGTGATTGCATATTGTATCTTTATGCACTTTTTGAAAACTGGAATTGTATAACATGAAATGGGAGCCTCATTATCTTCAATACTTGGGTATTACAATACGGTCAGATATGAAGTTCACCGAGCATTGTAAACTGGTTGCAAGGAGGGCCCATGGTGTCCTATCAATGATTTATTGAACGATTGCTAGTAGAGATAAGGACATCATAATCCCATTATATAAGGCTATTGTTAGACCATACACGGAATACTGTGAACAAGTATGGAGACTGCACCTAAAGAAAGACTGTTCTTCTTGAAATGGTCCAAAGACGGGGTAACTCAGCTAGTGAGATTGACAAAATAACTTGAAATGGAAGCCTCATTATCTTCAATACTTGGGTATTGCGATACAGTCAGATAGAGCATCGTAAACTGGTTGCAAGGAGGGCTCATGGTGTCTTATTGATGATTTATCAAGCAACTGCTAGTAGAGATAAGGATATCATAATCCCATTATATAAGGCTATTGTTAGACCACACTTGTAATACTGTGAACAAGTATGGAGACCGCACCTAAAGACAGACTTTGTTCTTCTTGAAAGGGTCCAAAGACGGGTAACTCGCCTGGTGAGATTGACAAAATAGCATCCATATGAGGCAAGACTTCGAATATGTGGGTTGCAGGGCTTGGAAAGGCACCTTAGAGGAGACTTGATTGAGGTGTTTAAGGTCTGAGAGGCATAAGCAAAATGAATAAGGATGGAATTTTCACAGTTATAAATGATTCTAGAACTACGGGCCATAATTTCATGTTATGGGGGGGGGGGGAGGGATTTTGTTTAGAATGGATTGCAGGAAGTTTTATTTTAGCCAGCGAGTTATAAATTACTGGAATAAGTTTGGGGAAATTCAAAGGTCAGTTAGAATTACCTAAGGGAGGAGGGAAATGCGTAGGTTGTCCATTTCTTTGTCTCTTATTAATTTTTATTATTTTTTTTTTTAAAATGTTCTTCTTATTATTATTATTAATTTGTTTTTATTCTTATTATTTTATGTTTTTTGTTATTTTATTTTTTTTTTGGTGGTGCAGCGTAAGCCATAGGCTTCCTTGCACCATGTGGCCATTACTAATACTAATAATGTTTTGTTTAGTTCATTAGTGTTAAATTAGTATTTCTAATGAAGTGCACGGTGATTTTTTTTATCATTCAAATACACAACCCAAATTTTACTTGTTGTGAAGGAACAGCAAACAGTGAACTAGATGAAACTAAAGAAAGAGTTCCATAACTGAATAAGCTAGTTATTTTGAGTAGGATTCATTTACTGTAATTATAATAAAAACAAACAGAAATATTATGCCTATTAATTTTTTTATATTGA
The DNA here is from genome assembly GCF_048544385.1 of Mastigoproctus giganteus. Classification (NCBI taxonomy): domain Eukaryota; kingdom Metazoa; phylum Arthropoda; class Arachnida; order Uropygi; family Thelyphonidae; genus Mastigoproctus; species Mastigoproctus giganteus. The sequence continues at coordinate 123,462,271 of NC_143584.1, read as the reverse complement.
CATAATATGCAACAGAATTATCTCAACAATTATAAATGTGGTTATCCTATCCCAGTTGAATAATCACTCCCTCCCCCCAGCTGTTGTGATAGACAAATAACCACCTTATCTGAACCACAACTTGTTTTTGGTAATAAGTGCTCTACCAAATAATAAAGTCTCATCCCTTAAATGAAAATAGATTTGCACGCAACAAGCACTGTAGCCTCTGTTACTACTTCCTCTACTATGCCAAAGAAGGTTTCTAGGACAAGACCAGTAAATATAGATTTTTCCCTTTGTGCCTAGAAGTACATATGCTAAATGACCTTGTGAAAAACCAATAATGCTACAGTGAACACAAAAACGGAACTGTTTTACACTTTTAAAAAACAATTTTAATCATCGGCCCTTCATATTTTGCCATCATTAATGCTTTGCACATCTGAATTTTTTTTTTTCCAGAGGTGTTCTTAATTATACATGTCTTAAAATATTCATACTAACAGTAATATCTCTACTCTGTATAATTATTTTACTTGTGTGATTAAAAGAGCAGAATTCTAATTACTACATTTATATTCTGTGAGTAATGCATTCATGCAAGGTTTAGTTGAAGCATTAAAAATTCATGTGGTACTCTGGATCTCAGTCATACAAATCAGTGAATATTCTCCTAGGGATTTTAAACTTGGGAGAAATTATGGTGTAAAAAAAAAAAAAAAAAAAAAGTATGTCGGCATTACTGTTTAAGTAATAATAGCAGTGGAACATGAAAAGGACAACACAACCACTGAAGCAACATTATTCATTAATATGGTTTATAATAATAAAGCTTCTAAAAGTACCCATTTGACATTCTATAAACCAGAATTATCGCTTTACTAAAGGATGCTACATTTTGCCAAGTTACCATAATATATATTCAATGTGCATAATGTGCAACCATGTAATATACATTAATAACAAAAGATAACTGTAATTGAGGTTACACAGTAGAACCTCAAAAAATCTGGCACTTGCTGAATATTTTTTGAGGGAGCTGACCATATAAGAGTAGAGGGGGAATTAAGCTAGCTGGGCTTTAAGAAAAAAAAAAAAAAAAAAAAAGCAAAAGGTGCTGGATTTATGCATTATGTTCCATTAATGCCAATATCTTTGTTTTACATATTTCCTAGACTGCATATCATTGTTACTATGTATTTGAAATCATAAAAAAATAATAATAATAATAAAATTCGTTAACTTTGCAAGATATTCAATAAGACATTTTTTTTTTTTTTTTTTAACTATTTCACAGTACAGTTGTAGGTACAAGTATTTAGATTTTAAAGCAGTTTGACTGTTTAACTCATACTGCATTATATACTTCATATTACAAAAATACTGAACAATGGCAACACCCATAAATGAGGAAGCATTTGAATCCCCTGACCTTTAATTCTTAAGGAAGTGCATTACCCATTGGGCCGGTCCAACAGTATGAGTTAACATTTTGGCTTAACACTGGAAACTATCATTCTGCAAAGATTATAGGATCAGAGCTATTGTACTGTTTGTTTGTTATTTGGTTTTTAGGAACATTAGCAACTAAGGCCATATTGCTCCGGGAATATGCGGCGGTCATTCCCTGACCTTTCTGCATCCTCCGTATTTGGTGGTGATGGGCTCGAACCCCGGTCTAATCAAGAAGCGTGTGCTATGCACTACTGCTCCTTCCCGCCTGGTTACGGAGGCGACCCTATTGTATTACCTAATAAAAAATAATAAATAACTTTTTAATTAATGCACTATTAGGGGGCTTCGCCCCTGCTCGCTTTGCTTCCCGCCCCCGCTTTTCTACATAAAATGTAGAGGTATACAGAGTAAGTCAAATCTTTTCTACGTAAAAGACACACCTGTCGAAACCCACTGGTTTAAATCTAAATCTAATCTAAATCAGGAAATGATCTATATAATTATTTACCTGTGCATTTGTAGTGCGTGGCATTCTCAAGGTTGAATCAATATCACTGTAAAATTCCAGAACGGTGTACACCCTCCAACATGGCGGCAAGCAAAACAGTGAGAAAGCAGTGATTCGCAGATGCCACTGCTTTCTCTGCCCACTGTCTTCCTAGGTTGATATGCCAAGGGTATTTTTCCCCACATTTGCCGCTGTTTTTAAATTGGGAGATCATTTTCCCATTTCAAAACAGCAGAATGAAAGGATAAACACCCTAACTATGCTAAGCCCCCCCCCTCGACGACACAAAACAATCAGGAAAGGGAGGTGCCTTCACCTGTCAACTATTGCCGTCTTCCTTGCTTTCATAGAAGTACAGTACCAGCCAGTGTATACTATACTGGACTTCAGCTAATATCACTATGTAATTATTTACATGCATTTACAAAGGTCACTTAGGAAAAGTGCCTTTTGCTTCGGGTTCCACAACACATGAGGAATATTATTGCATCCGAAAGAGCAGGACTGAAATATTTACAAACTATAGAAATATTTAATATATTTACAAACTACTAAACCACAGTATTTGGAAATATACAATATTCATTAATATATAAAAAACGTTATAATGGAACATCAAATGTTAGATGGTGAATCAAGTGCACCAGGTTGGTGAACGTTATGGAAGCAGTTGTCAATAATTAATTGCATTTGTAGTGATGTAATTGTTTTGCCCTGTTCTCCCATTGGCTCGAATAAATATCACTAGGAGGAAAATTTTTTTAATGTATCCACAGCGGTAAAAAAAAAAAAAAAAAAAAATTTTAAATGCTGGGGCTACAGGAAGTATTGCGCTATTATTATAATTAAAGAAAAGAAACAAATAATCCAAGCTTGATAAAACATGATTAATCCTTCCCAGAATGATTTCCCTGAACATATCTGGGCTCTCAGCAGTGAGATGTTTAGCATTAACATTAGTAGAGGCATATGATGCAAGAAAGCAAGTTTTTTTGGCATCAGACAAAAAAAAAAAAAAAAAACCCTTCCAATTTCACCCATCCATTCACTCCAAATGTTTGTCTAGTTATGCCTTGAACTTATTAAGTTGCTGACCTCCACTGCGACAGATGGAAGTTTGTTCCAACTATTAACCACCCACTGGCCGGCTAAAGGCAAATTTCTGCGCATCTATTATTCTACAATTGTCTTTCCTCAATTTGAATTTAAGCCCCCTCAGGTGAGTAATCTGAGCAAGAGGAAGAATCCCATCAGCATTGAGCTTGCTTAAACCATTCAAGGCCTTATACACCTCAATTAGATCACCTCACAGGTGCCTAGCCTCCAGAAGATGCAATCTGCAGAACTTAAGCTTTTCTTGGTAAGACCAACTTTTTGTTCCACTCACCAATCTTGTTATCCTTCTCTGTACTCGTTCTAGCAGCTCTACATCTTACATCTTTCCTAAAATAAGGCTGCCAGACCTGTATACAGTACTCAAGGTGTGGCCTGACCATTGCCTTATACAAGGGGACAATAATCTCCTTATCCCTGTTAGCAAAATTCCTGTTTATCATTGACAAGACACCATGAGCTAATCTTGCAGACCATCTACACTGCTCAGAAAACTTCATATCTGACAACACAATTACATCCAGGTCCTTTTCATTCTCTACCACCCTGAGTGTAGTACCACACAGTTGATAAGTTACTCTGGAGTTACTGCTACCTATATGCGTGTACACCGAAATTGAGTCTTCTAGATGAACAGAAAACTCTACACTATCATTATTGGGGACTTCAAGTGGACATGGAAGAGCCCAGATGGATTAACAACTAATGAAATTGGCTTCATCCTCACTAACAGAAGATATATCGTGAATGATGTTACTGTCCTGAACAAGGTAAATGTTGGAAGTGATCAGAGAACAGTACGATGCAAGAAAAGAAAGGAAAAAACTGACTCGAGTAAATAATACAAAGATCTTTGAGATAATAGAAGAGGAGAAAAAGCAGTATGCACTGGAACTTAAGAACAAGTTTCAGCTTCTGCAGACTGCTCAGGACAAAGATATCGATGAGGAATATTACAAATTTCTGAAAGTGATAAAGCCCAAGAAACCTATAGGTAAAAAGAAATCCAAAAAAGAAAAAAAATCAGTCAAGAAACACTTGTCATGATGAACTGAAGACAACAAATGAAGAGCAAGAAAAACACTGACAGGGAGAAAATTGAGTATACTGAGTTATGCAAAGCCATTAGAAAGAGACTCAGAGAGGACATAAGAAAATTTAACATAAGAAAAGTAGAACAAGCATTAAGGGAAAAACAAAGGATTTAAATCATGAGCAGTAATATAGAAAGAAAGACAAATGATACTGAAACTGAAGAATAGCGATGGTGTACTTATAAATAGCAGAGAAGGCATAATTCAAATAGCAGAAGACTACTATAAAGAGTTATACAAGGAGTGAGGGAATGATGCCGGCAGTGGGGAAGATGGATTGTAAATTAGTAACACATACAACATACTCGATATCCTTCCTGATCAGGGAGGATATCGGGTATGTTGTATGTGTTATTCTTCATTTTCTTCAACATGCGTTGAAGAAAATGAAGAATCAGAAAGCCCCGGGGAAGATGAAGTTACTGTAGATTTGTTAAAATTGGGAGGAAGAGACATGACAAAAAAACTGGCAAGACTCTTCACAAAATGCATTAGAAAAGGTGTGACGCCTAAGGAATGCAATAACGCAATCATAGTTTTGCTGCATAAGAAAGGAGATAAATCAGAAATTGGAAATTACAGACCAATTAGCTTGTTATCTCACATTTACAAGTTGTTCACAAGGGTCATTACTAACAGATTAGAAAGAATACTTGATGAGAATCAACCGAAAGAGCAAGCTGGCTTTAGGACAGGATTCTCAACTATGGATCACCTTCATGTAATGTCACAGCTAATGGAAAAAGGAAATGAATATAAAACACCATTATGTCTGGCATTTGTGGATTATGAAAAAGCATTTGACTCCATACAGCATAATGCAATGTTTTGGGCACTGGAAAGACAAGGCATAGATACCCCACATATTAAGATTTTGAAGAAAATATATATGAGAATGCTACCTCCTTTATTAGACTAGACAAAGACAGTAGTAAATTTAAAATTGAGAAAGGAGTTCGACAAGGAGACACAATAGCTTCGAAGTTGTTTACTGCTGCCCTTGAGGACGCTTTCAGAAGTTTAGACTGGTCGCAGAAAGGAGTCAATGTGAATGGAGAGTACATAAACCATTTGTGATTTGCAGATGACATTGTGGTGATAAGCAACGATCCCAAAGAATTAGAGGAAAATTTTAATTAGTTATGCAGAGATAGTAAGGATTTTGGACTAAAGATGAATATGGCTAAAATAAAAGTAATAATGAACAAGTATACAACAGAAAGAGATATGATTGAAGGAGCAGTAATTGAAAAGGTGAAGTCCTATACTGTACTTATCTGGGAAAAGTCATTAGCTGTAATAATGTAATAAAGTCAAGAGAAGAATAATTTTTGGATGGATAGCATTCAGGAAATATAATCACATACCGAGGAGGAATATCCCAATTTGTCTGAAACGTAAAATAATGAACTAATGTATACTCCCCATCATGAATTATGGAAGTGAAACTTCGGCACTCACCAAAAGAGTGGAAGAGAAGCTGAGAACTATACAGCGAAGAATGGAACAAATTATATTGGGAATCAGACTGTTAGATAAAAAGAGAAACACATGGATTAGGCAGCAAACTCAAGCAAAGGGCATTCTTATCAAAAATAAAGAACTAAAATGGTCTTGGGCAGGACACATAGTTTCGAAGACATGATAACAGATGGACTAAGAAAATAACAGAATGGTACCCAAGAGGAGCTAACAGAAAACCTGGAAGACAACAACAGCAATGGACAGATGAAATTCATGAGTTTGTGGGTAGTAAATGGATGGCCATTGCACAAAACAGAAGGAACTGGGAAGTTGCTGGAGAGGCTTTCATCCTGCAGTGGATTGTAAATGGCTGATGATTATATGCAGTACTGTACATTTGTCAATGTTAAACTTCAGTTGCCACCTCTCAGCCCATCTGCTCAACTTTTCAAGATCCTGTTGCAGTAGCATACTATCATTACTGTCATTAACAATCCTGCCAACCTTCGTTTTGTCTGCAAACTTAGACATTAACCCTGATATACTAAATACAGAAAACAACAATGGGCCCAACACAGAAAGATAGGGGACTCCACTAATAACATTAGTCCATGAAGAGCAGTGTCCATTGATTAACACTCTCTGTCTTCTCTGACTCAACCATCCTTTTATTCATTGTAGCAACTTGCCTTAATGCCATACTGCTCCAATTTGTACAGTAGTCTTCCATGTGCCACAATATCAAAAGCTTTCCTAAAATCCAAGTATATAATATCAAAATTATTTTTTGCATCCAATTCCTTTGTGAAGACATCATAGTATCCAATCAAATTAGTCAGACAAGGCTTCCCCTTAACAAACCCATGCTGTGTCTGAACTATAATTGCAGTCTTGTCTAAATGATCCTGAATTGCTTCCTTAACCAGTGCCTCCATTAATTTCCCTGGAACAGAAGATAAACTAACAGGTCTGTAATTACTCATTTCATTCTTTGATTCTATTTGTGAATGGGGCATATTTGTACATGTCCACTGCATGGGGACCTCCCGGAGTCCAAGGAAGCTTTCATAATTATGACTAAGGATTGCTAACATCCTCTGCTGCTTCCTTTAATATAAGTGGATAGATCCCATCCACCCCAGGAGCCTTTCTTATGTTCAATTTCAATAATTTCTCCTCCACTTTGCTCTCAGTTATAACAAAATCATTTAGCTCCCTGGCAGAGTTTGATAAACTTCTGGCATTCACCACCCTGAATAACTCCTCATGTGTGAATGTGGATGCAAAATGCTCATTCAGTTTGTCAGCTACTTCAGCAGGTGCATCAACAATCGAACCATCAATGTCAAGTGGACCAATCTGTTTCATCCCCTTCTTTCTAGAGTTTACATAAGTAAAGAAATCTTTACTGTGTTTCTTTGCATCATTTGCCAAAGAATTCTCGTAATCTGCCTTTGCTTGCCTAATGACCTTTGTGCCTTGATTACAGACTATCTTATATCGACAATAGGTATCTATGCCTCTTGATAATTTATGTGTCCCATGCATTTTTCTTCTCTGCCACAAGTCTCACTAGCTTGTCTGACATCCATTTAGGCCTAAACCTTGAACAGTATTTCTTAATTGTAAAGAAAAGCCTAGTAGCTTCCAAGATTAATTCCTTGAATGATTCCCATTTAGAATTTGCTGTTGGTAACATCATCAGTTGGTCCCACTGTATAGAAATTAAAATATCTCTGAGACCATTGTAGTCACCTTTATGAAAGAAAAAACCCTTCCCTTTACCCCTGATGGTAGTTACATCTTTAAGTAAAATCCACATCAGTACATTGTGATCACTGCCACCAAGTGGTTTCTTTATCTGCAGATTCTTAATGCATGAAGAATCACTGCTGATAATCAGATCAAGAGTATTACTCCCTCTGGTTGCCTCTCGAACATGCTGCTGTAGAAAACAATCATCCAATAAATCCACAAAAGCCTTCCTATTGTGTGAGTGACCAACCCACAAATTCCACTCAATATCTGGGAAATTAAAATCCCCCATTATAAGACAATCTGATATACTGGCCCACTTTATTTCTTTGTACATCTGTTCATTTTCTCATCAGAGTCATTAGACATATAACACACTCCTACCCTCAACTTGGTTTTCCCAGTGCTTATGTCACACCAAACTGACTCCACACTGTACTGTCCACCCATGTCAACAGGATGCACTTCCTTAGATTTTATGTTTCTTAACTAACAGCATCACCCCTCCTCCCCTTCTATCCTGTCTACCCTTTCTGTGCACACTGTACTCCCCAAATTCGAATTCTGCATTTGTTATCTATGTGTAACACTACATCTCTGATATCCCAACAACATCAGCCTTTGGTGTCTTCACCAGCACCTCGAATTCATCATATTTATTTACCGTACTCCTAGCATTAGTGCACATGCAAGTATACTTGCACCTGTTCTTACTCTTGGTTACCCTAACACAACCCATGTATTTACTTGTTTGATGATGACTCCCAGCAGCCCTTAAAATCTCCAGTATCTTGCTTTCCAGGCTGCTGCTCATTGCAATAGAAGCAGTGTAAGAATCACTTTCACTTCTGCCTGTGGCTACCGTTAATCTATTAGTCTGTGAATCCCCCCCCCCCAAGCTAAGTTTTTCGACCCACCTAACACTGCCTCAATAGCCTCAGCAAATATTTTTGCACCCTTTCTATTTAAGTGTATCCCATCCCTGTACAATGTTTTCTTATGAAATGTTGAAAATTCACCAAAATGAAAATTTTGTATATAAATGCTTTTAAATTTCAAAATATAAGAGCAATGAAGCTCAATCACCAGCATTTTTCAACAACCTTGAAAAATGCATAAATGTTATATTTAAGACTCGTGGACCTTTACGCGCATGTGTAAATAGCACTATTTAAATTGGTTAACAAAAATAATCTCGTCGCAGAGCACTAATTTTAATTGCATAAATGTAAGAAAAAGACTGAATTTGAAAATGAAATTAGACGTTTTGAAGTGAATAGATTCCGGTCAAAGACAAGCAGATGTGTGACATAATTTAGGACTTGCAAGTTTAACTGCAAGAACAATTATAAAAAAAAATAAAGAATTAATTTTAGCAGCGGGAAAGATAGCTGTTCCATTGCAAGCAACTAGGACTAGGCTGGCTATTAGGATTTTATTGAAGATAATATCCAATGTAGAATTAAGTTAAATATTATTAAAAAAAAAAAAAAAAAAAAGGGGGAGAGAGAGAGAGAGAGAGAGAGAGGGAGATTAGCCAATATGATGATCTGAAGAAAACTCACCTAAAAAAAAAAAAAAATGTGGATCCATTTAAAACTAGTAAGGGCTGGTTGAATAGATTTAAAATCTAGGGAGAAGCCACAAGTGCAGATTAAGGAGCTGAAACTTTCAAAAAAGAACTTGTTAAAATTATTGAAGAGGGGTATTATGTGTTATACTTCTCAACAAGTTTTTAACATAGATGAGGCAGGACTTTTGTGGAAACGAATGCCTACAAGAAGTTTCATATATTGAAAGAACGAAAAACATGCCAGGTTTCAAAGCGGCGAAGGATCGGTTGACTTTATTGTTGGGTGGTAACGCTGTGGGGGATTTAAAATTAATACCCCTTTTAGTTTATTTGGAAGAGGGCCAAAGTTCAACCCAAAATCGACACGTTTTTCTTGATTAAATTCATCAATTAAATTAAATCAATTTAGATCAATTAAATTCGTGATTTTAATTGGAATTTTAAGTTTGATTTTGATATGTAAGTAGTTACCCCATAATTATATACGTATGTAATGCAGAATATTTTATATGTACAAATATTTGAATATTAAATATTTTGACTGACATTTGTCATCTTTTCACTACCGTATATTATTGATTAGGAAATATCCTATGGCACCGACTGCAACTCACAAATACATATGTTAGCTTATAGGAATGTGGCGCTTGCTTAGCGTGGATTCACTTAGCGCTCTGTTTTTTTGGAACGAATTATCAGCGTTAAGCGGGGGACACCTGTATATGCTTTTGAGAACCAACTATATTTGTCTAATATTACATAGTATCATAGCAGACATTCTTTGCAAATTTTGCTATTTTGTTGCCTCTTCAGAATTTTCAGTATTATTGTATTTATCATCAGTGTCACTGACTGCCAGAATTTGGTAAATTTTGGGAAAGCATTGTTTTATTATTTTCACTACTGGGCTAGTTTGTGACTTTATTTTGTAACATGGCAAATAATTTTTGACTGTATGGAAAATTCGATATTAGATCAGCCCACTGGGGCTTGCCTGAATGCTTGATCCACCTCTGATTAATATCATAAAAGCCCAAGTATTTCAGTGTCTCATGTGTAGTAGGCATTGTGCAACAACAGGAATTTGGCTAACCATGTGATATGGTCTTGTGACCTCATGATATGAAACATTCAAAGAATACCTTATGGTAAGTGAAGCACTTGCTTATGGCATTAAGCATTAGTCAATTACAAGGGTTCCAATAAAAATTGAAGTGATTTTATTGTGAGTACAGTATGAAATGAATTTTGTGTAATTATTTCAAAGCATTAGCACCTATACAGGTATATCAGCATCTAATGTCATATTCAGATATTCTTCAGCACATTTCTAAGGTTTATGCAATGTTTATATTTTTTTCCCTTTTCAATACAATTTCATATAATAATAATATGATTTAAACTACAAAAAAAGTGATGAATCCCGAGGGGGAAAAAAAAACGAAATAGTAGAAATCAAATTTCAAATGAAACACCAGAACTTACAACAGCACTACATCAATTGTTCTTGAAGTTGATTTAATGGGTTATACAATAAAAAGAGTATTCATAGGAAGAGTCTATAGGAAATAAAAGAATACAGAATTCCCCCCCCGCCCCAAAAAGAAACCCTTATAAAAAAAATTATGTTTATACTCCAGGACAGCCACCTAAAGTCAGAGGAATTCTGCAATACAAAGACAAAAAAATCTAACAAAAAAAAGATCTGTTGAAGGGCTGATTTACACACTCATTTTTTCCATAATTATATAACAAGTTATAAACTAGTACTATTACTAGTACTAGTGAATTTTAATATATAATTCATTAAATACCTTTATTTATTGTGGTTTATATTTCACATTTATAAACTCAGTTTAGCAAAAATCATGCCAAAGCAAAAATGGAACAAAATAAATGTCATTAAAATCAATACAGTGTCAAGGTAAAGGATGATACAGGGTTACTCATACTAGAATATTAATATATAATAACAAAAAACATTATAATAGACCACATGAAATAGTTTTAATTTATCGAAAAAAATAATTTATTGTAGTAAATTAATTACACTGCATACCAGCTTACCACAATATATAACTTAATGCTGGCAATATTTCTTGTTTCTGTTTTGAATTTTGTCATCAGGGCTCACTTATGGTATTTAAAGAAATAGAAAGTTAAAGAGTTTAAGGTGACAAAGCAATGTGCATGCACATTCAACACGAGAAACAGGAAATGAAGAAGGTCAGAACTAACAAATCAAATGGACCTGACCAGTTTCCTTAATGTTCCCCAGCTGGGTGTGACTGTATAAATAAACGTGTTGTGCAAGATATTTTATCCATTCATACTTAACTGGAAAACATTAGGAGAGACAGATTTGAACTGTTCCTTTTGAGTAGGTTTGATCTCTCTCTCTCTTCTTCCATTTCTGAGATGGTCTTGTATATTCCCCCTGCCCATTTCTACAATGGTTGTAACTATCTAATATTACTCTCCACTTATGTTAGTTTATATAAGTTATTTATCCATCCACAATACTAAGGAAAATTAGTCAGACCAAGCCATATGGAGGTGGGTAGCAGATGCAGTGCACCAGGGGCCCCCAATGTAGAAGGACCTTCAAGCAACAGTGGGAAGGAAAAAAAAAAAAAAATTGGTGTTGAAAAATATAGTGGAATTTGCAGATTGCAAAGATATGAACTTTAAGTTTTGTGTCCCTCAACAAAGAGGTCCCCTTTTACATACTTGTGACCAAAAGGACCCCATTTGTGTCGAAAATACATACATAGTGGTATTTTGTAATATAATTAAAAACTATGTGTAAATTGTATAGAATTAATAATTTATTAAATTTATTTTATTTTATTAAAATTAATTTATCAGAATTAATTTATATAATAAATAATTAATTTATTAATTAAATTTATTATTAATTTTATTAGTAGCATTAGTAGTAACAATTTTATATAATATAAAATAGCATACTTTTCAATTTCAAGAACTAAGATAATAAAATAAAATTATTTCCATAAAATTGCACCTATAATAATTTGCATAACATATGGTATTTTTTGTACACATAGCAATGTGTCATAACAAAAAAAAAAAATATATATATATATTAAAAATACATTTATTTATAAATTATTGGGAAATTAAATTCCAATTTTTTTTTTTTTAATGTGTTAAGAGTTTGCCAACAAAATTGAATGTAATAGGTGGCTGTGCATAACAGTATTTCTGTAGTGCAACATATGTTAATTTCCGAAACTATCAAATAGGTAAATTAGCAATTGCTTTTATATCATTTAAGGAGACTTAACTCCTTTAACCACAAAATTTGATGCATTTGAAAAAGTTAAATTTTCTTTGAATGCTCTTTAATTTTTTTTCCCCAAATAAATCAAAGCTGCATTTTTCCCCAAATGCAACTTTGTGGTTAAAGGAAACAAATCTCATCAAATTATACAAAAGCAATTGCTAGTTTACTTATTGCTATAGATATTTCTGCAATATTATTTTTTTTTATGTATGGGTTCATGCAAGGGTTTAGCAAATTGTTTATCCAATGTTAGATTCAGGCATTTTCAGAATATAAGCTTTTTTCTTGCATGGGCAAGGTACAGATTTGATTTTTGTGTCCTCTACAAAAAATCTAAATGCCCCCCCCCCCCTTCTTTTGGGCCCTAATCCTAAAAATATATAACTTAAAATTCTTATTGGGGGGTGGGAGGCATTTAGATTTACAAAAAATCTAAATAAGCCAATGATAGGCACTTGTTGGTATATACTATCACTAGTTGTTTGCCATTTAGGAGGACAAAATACCTACTAGTGATTTTTACACACAAAAAAAAAAAAAATGATAGCAAACTATGCGAACTGCATGGAACCCATAAAGGATGCCATCTAGGTTCATACTGAAGAATGAGATGTGTGGGAAATATCAAATTTTATATTTTCAGCATTGTAACCCAGAGTGCCTGTAGGTATATTTAATTAATAAGCACTAATCTTAATAATTTTAATTTACAATATTAATTATAAAGAATTCTAAACTTTAGAATTTTATCTAGTGAAAGAAATTGCAACTCACACCTTCCCTGGGCACACCTACTGGTTAAGAACCCCTGCCATTACTGGTTTGGCAGATCAACGTCATGGCATCAAGAATATCCCAATATTAGCCAATGAAGATATTACTTTGTATGCTATTCTCTCCCCCTCATTTGGCAGAAAATTACCCTTCAGATCCGATTATACTAATAGATCAAATGCTACTCTGTTTTTCACACACACACACACACACACACACACACACACACACACACACACACACACACACACACACACACACACACACACACACACACACACACACTTTAGTAGTTGTTGTTTTGGTTTTTAGGAGCATTAGCGACTAAGGCCATATTGCTCCAGGAATATGCGGTGATCATTCCCTGACCTTTCCACATCCTCCGTATTTGGTGGTGACGGGCCCGGTCTATTCAAGAAGCGTGTGCTATGCACTGCTGCTCCTTCCCACCTGGCTACGGAGTGCCCAAGCTTTAGAATGCCGAAATTATTTTATTATTATTTTATTATTTATTTTTGACACCCTCACCCCCTCTTTACAGGATTGATTTTAACAAATCTTGAATTTAGAGATGGAAAATTGATGGTCCAGATGTCATAAGTGAACGGAGTAAGGCTTGAAAATTAACAAAAAAGGTATGATGGAAGTCTATTTCTGGAGAGCTAATGAAAGACAATTTCTGAAGCCACTGACAAATCATGACATACAGTGTTTTAACAAATATTATGTATTTTACGATATAAAGTTGTTGTATAGTAACTATTTGCATTGCATATATATTATATAAAAGGTAGTTAAAATTCAAGATAAATTAAAATTATGACATGGTTGTGCAATTGCATCATTACTACATAGTTGAACTTTTAAGTTTATACATTAGGCAACATTATTATAACATCTATTATGAATTCTTCATGACAAGTTCCCTTCCTCATACTTCAAATGAGCCATTAGAAAAGTCTGTTGTTACTTATTCTCAGTTAAGTACCATTATCCAGACAGCACCATTTTGAACCTATTTAGCCTCTTATCAGTAGGAGGATAGGTATCCAAAAGTATGAGTTGACAACCCAGTTGTGACTTTTTTACAGTACAAAATATGCCAAAAAAAGTGTCTTAGACTAATAAAAATTTAGGCATCATTATTATGACATCTCATATTGCAAATTTCAGTGTTGCTTATTTATAGCGTTAATTGTCTGACAACGACACCAGGGGTTTCCCCAATCTCCGCTGCATGTAAGGCAACTTGAAAGATTTTGCAATATGAGATGTCATAATAATGATGCCTAATGTACAACTTAGGTTTAATGTATAGCCAGCACTAAAAATTAAAATCCTCACAGGTAGCATTTAAAACCCCAGAAAAGTTGGGAAAATCCAGATGCACGGTAACCCTATTTGCTGGAACAAACTAAGACATACCTTCAGTTTTCAGTGGACCGACATCCTCAATTTTTCCCTCTGAAGACAATACATGACGATCAATATCATCATCACCTTTAGCCTGTAAGCATGTTACATTACTTTTTTCAGGTGGGCCTGGACCAAAATCTTCATCAGTTTCCATGTCTGAAGTTTCCATATTTAAGTAATTCTCATATAAAAATTATTGGGATTTTTATTTATACCATGCATGCTTATACACACCATGTGTTCCACTTGAACTAGCATATTTGTGGGAAATGTCTGACTTTACTGAATACACACGAGATGTACCAGATATCTGGAAAGCAAAGAAATCAACATATTTCTGGTTAGCTTATGAAGATACAAGTTAAACTGTGTGTGTATGTGTGTGTGTGTGTAAACCAGCATTAATAAAAAACTTTTGCAAAAAAAAAAGTTATTAAAAGAAGTACAGACAATGGTACAATAGCAAAAAGAAAAGTAATAATGTACTGAGTCACTATTATAATGCAAACTTTCATTTGATATAGTAATGTTAAATAACAAATAGCAATTCTTAACCAACAAAAATTATTGCGATATTACACATTAAATCAAGGAGCATGATCAAAATTTAATGTTTTATCTTACATGTATCCAAAATAACGAGTAGATTTTAAAAAACTTTCCACTTTGACTCCTGGTCCAGACTCTTTTTTTCCCTCTTTACGAAGTGGGATGCCTGAAAATTTTATTTTCAGGCATCCCACTTCATAAAGATTAAGGAAGAACACATACCACCTTATGAAAAAAGAACATCGTTCTGACTGAAAATACACTATCCCCACTAAAAGGCCATTCTATCTTATAGTGTCTTTGGAAAAATCTTGTATATACTAACATTTTTATATGATGTATAATCTTACTAACCTATTACAAAGGTTTGATGCAAGATAAAAGCCATGAACTAGATGCATATGGACAGGAGCCCAGGTGGCATCTAGGATAGAGGCTCCTTCAAATGGCAAATGACAGAAAATACTGAGGAAGTGGACTAGCTCATTGGCTTGCATATATGTGCTAATATAGTGCTCCTAATATTGTGCTTATCACTATGGATACTCTTGGATTAATTATGCAAATAGGATACCATTAGATCTATGAAGAGATGGCAAGTACAGAGAGATAGGTTTCACCTCGATTCATGCAGAGATTAGTGAGAAATTTGGTATTTTTACAATTCAATAGTTAGTGAAATCCATTTGTAGACTAGTATGATGTCATAACCAGAAACTACTGTAAGGAGTGATTGTTTTATTATAGCATTCTTGAGTCATAACCGTTTAAATTTTTTAATGGATTGATCGAAGTTTACTTACTTACACTACTTAGAAGGTTGATGTTGATCAAAATCTTGAGAAACAGATTTTATTAAAGTCAGCATTTTTTTCGTTCCCTGTGTTTTTGAACTCGTTTTCGACACAAGAGGCTTCTTCCATGGCTTTGAAGCTTTTGTTCTTGCATAATATTACTACCCTCTGCTTACTCTACTGAATCAACGTTAGTAACGGAGTTGGCGTCATTTAGGAAGTGAAATCATTTCTATATCTTAGTATGAACTTAACTCTACTGAATTAACTACTTACTCTACCGAATCAATGTTAGTGACTGAGTTATCATCGTTAGCACCATTTAGGAAGTGACGTCATTTGTGTCATTTAAAATCTAACAGCCGCATAATAGGAAGTGACGTTGATCGCATCATTTCCGTAAAAACATTTTGTTACCAATCGGTTTTACTCTAGTCACATCAAAAGAGCTACTTGGAAGAGTTTAATTAGCACCCAGAGAAATAGTGATCCCTGGAGGCTTGTTTACAAACTTGTGACCAAAAAGATTCCACCAGATGAGATTTTCTCTTTTGTCAGAACTGCAGAAGGTCAAAGTACCCTATCTTGGTCTTCAACTATAGATATAATATTAGATGTAATTATACATCAAGACTCTGATACTAATATGTCACTGGAAAAAACTGACATTGTACATATAAATTCTAATTACACAGGATTGAACAACCTCCGTTCTCTCTGGAAAAGGTCCAGTACACAATAAAATCCATTTGCTCAGGCAAGTGCCCTGGGTATGATAGTATTGAAGTAGATGTTGTTAAAAGAGTCAGGAAAATTGTACCAGCTTCAATATTAATTTAGTTTAATTCATGCTTACAAAGGGTGAATTCCCTAGAGTGTGAAAAAGAGCTTTGCTCAAAATCTTGCTTAAGAATCCTAAAAAACCAGATGAAGATCAATCATCATATCGGCCTATAGCCCTTCTCCTGGTTGTGGGAAAGGTACTAGAGAAGGTTTTGGCCAGTAGATTAATTGCATTGTATGCGGCCAAAGGACTTGCTTCTGGAGACCACTATGGGTTCACCAAGAGACAAGGCACAGAAGATGCCTTAGTCAGACTTCTAGCTACTCAGGCAGAAACAGATTCTAAGCATTTCCCAGCCTCTTTGTGGACTTTGACACTCTTTGGTTGCAAAGTGCCCTGGTGAGACTGAAGTGTTCATAAATATATATAAGCTTTTAAAGAGGTATTTTTGTGATCGTACCATTGATGTCAAATCTGGACTGGAGGTGGTCTCTTGCAGAGTTACAAGAGGATGTCCACAGGGGTCAATTCTTGGCCCCTTTTGCTGGAATGTGGTTTTGATTCCTGGTTGGTTAAGAGTTTTCCAGCTGTTCATATGATCACATATGCCGACAATCTTACAATATTAATCCAGGGTAATTCTAGAAAAAGCCTTGAAGAATCAGCAAATGCTGTGTTGTTGAAACGCTCCAACTGGCTTCAACTCATAAATTGCAGGTTTCTATTATAAAGATGTCTCAGATGCCACTCAAGGGAAAGCTTGACCATGGAAGAACTCCAGTTATTAAATATAAGGAGTACTTATTGAAGCCCAAATACTTAGGCGTTTATATTGATGATGCTCTCAGTTTTTTACCACATGTTTGGCATGTTAAAGAAAAGGCTAAATGTTCCTGAACAGAATTAAACAGATTACAAGATAAGATTGGGATCTCAGAGATCAGACCTTACAACTTTACTATAATTGTGTGTTTTTGTCAATAATTTCTTATGAAGCTAGTGCACAGGGCTTTAGATCCAATAAAGTTGCTGTAGTAAAATAACTGTTACAAGTGCAGAGGGCTGCCCACCTGACCATGTCACGAGCCTGTTGAACTACCTCCACCATGGCTCTTCAGGTTTTGCTGGAAACTACCTGTCCACTTTAAAATTCAGTACCACTACCTTAAGTATCATGAGGCACCTCCGTAGCCAGGTGGGCAGGAGCAGCAGTGCGTAGCACACGCTTCTTGATTAGACCGGGGTTTGATCCCGTGACCACCAAATATGGAGTATGCAGAAAGGTCAGATATGTCCACCACATATCCCCGGAGCAATATGGCCTTAGTTGCTAATGCTCCTAAAAACCAAATAACAAACATAACAACAAACTTAAGTATCACCAAATGAAGACTATACCATTGACATATGATGACATCCAAACAGAACTAAGTGCTCCCATTAAGACAAGACTACGGCAAATTTTTGTTGCAAAATGGCAGCAGGAGTGGTCATCGTCTGATATTGGTGGTCACAAGGGAAATTAAAAAAGAGTTAATATGGTTTTTGCCGGGTTTATATATGTTTATATTAACCGGACATGGAAGTATAAATACTAAACTCCAAAAATTGGGACTTTCACCAACTCTTGTTTGTGTGGCCAGGAAGAAACTGTTAACCATATTTCTTCATCAATGTCATTATTATAATGATTTTCGATGTGATCTACTTAGTGTGGTTCCTAACTTAGACTCCAGCAACAATAAAATTCTGGTGGAATTTCAGGCAATGAATGTGTTTGCTTCTTGTGCATTTAAAAGAAGAAATTAGATTCTAGTTTTGCTGTGCTGGTGATTTCTTGGATCCTTTATTGGACTAGGAAAGAAATATCTCTCATCTTTGATTGGAGTCTATGGTTGCAACTGATTAGTATTATTAAGGGGTACACTTTTCTGGATTTTATAATAAATTGGCACTTGATATTGAATTGTTTTCACCAGAATAGGTATCTACTATACAAGCAATTTTGCTCTACTCATCGAGATACTATTTAGCCTTATAGTGTTTTAGAGTTTTTGTAATTAATGTATCCTACTTTGTGAGTGAATATCAATGTGACATTTCACATTAGAGACCTTTCCTAGTAACTGTGTTATTAACTGTCTTGGATGATAATCTTAGACCACAATTTTTTGGACTGTCTTAGAGCTTGTGTTTAGGCAAGAACTATTTTAAAACTTCATGGTTCAGAACCTTGCTTAATGTGATCTCATCTAGGATTTGGACCTCACTTGGACATGTATTGTACTTTTGGAAAAACCCCAAAACCTTTTATTTATTGGGCCAGGTTATGGCATTACCTTGTCTTAAATGGAATGGATGTATCTGTACATAGTGTATATTATGCTGTGTTACTGAAGAAGAGGATTTTGCACATAGTGTCTCTCTGTGGAGTTTTTCAGAATGCATGGAATTAGCATTCATTGCATTTTTGTAAGAAGATTAATTATTTCTTCTAGAAGTAAAGGAATTCTGCCTACACGGAGTTAGGCAAACTGTAAATTAAGAAGTTTTGCTGATCCTAGTTCTTAAGATGGGATTTTCCATGGGATAGGTTCCCATAGTTAGAGAAGTTAGTCCACTCCTTACTTTATTCTTGCTTTACTTCTTCTCACTTCTAATTATTGGAGGTTCCCTCTGTTGATCCTCCTCTATTCTAACTTTTTACCTCCCAAGCTCCCAAACCTCCTCCTCTATATTCCTCCTTTTCCACTTCATTCTTATTCGGGAATTTTAAGGTTTTATGCCCTGGGCTTGCACAGCAGGAGATAGTAGATGATGGCTGCATTCATGTGGCAGGAATTGGGGGGTAAGATGTAGTGACCAAGTGTTGCTGCTTCCCACCTGCTAAGCGCCAGGTACCGGCCGACACCACAACACACCACAACATTACACTTACGCATTCAACACACTACATACAAATGGCCAGTTTGGTGCTTCTTCAGAAGGGAATTAGTAGCAGCTAATAGGGAAAAACCCTTGGATCAGCCACAACACATGAATACCTGACTAAAAATACTGCCCCAGGTGCCAATTGTGCAGATCAATTTGTGCTACCTAGTCAGTGACTGATTGTATTTATAAGTGAACCCATAATCTGAAGGTTATAAGTGAACCTATATTCTGTAGTTTATAATTGTAATTTTATTTTGTCTAGTTGAGTTGTATTAACTGTGCATGTATTTGATTTGACAGATTGTTGCTCCCACCTCTTTGACAGTATAAGGTGGGTGCCCAGAGAGAATTCCCTGGATGGCAAAGAAGAGCAGAAGCATCCATAGAATAGGAAGGAGGGAATCTTTTATTTCTGTGCCTGTTTGATTTAGAGACTACTCGCAACAAGTTATTATTATTATTATTAGCCATATGGTGCAAGGAAGCCTGAGGCTTATGCTGCACCGGACAAAAAAAAAATTTCTCTACTACCCTGAGAGAGAGAGAGTGAGAGAGATATGTTGTTGTTATTTGGTTTTTAGGAGCATTAGCAACTAAGGCCATATTCCTCTGAGGATATGCGGTGGTCATTCCCTGACCTTTCCGCATCCTCCGTATTTGGTGGTCACGGGCTAGAACTCCGGTTTAATCAAGAAGCGTGTACTATGCACTGCCACTCCTGCCCACCTGGCTACGGAGGCACCAGAGAGAGAGAGAGAGAAGTAGAAAGGAATCACCAAGAAAGAGAAGAATGATGCTATCCAGCTCAGGACCCTGGGTGTGCCAAGCCAAGCCAAGCCCATAGTCACCGGATGTGAGCCCCTGGGGGTTTGCTACATATAACTTTTAGAAAATGCCCAAAATTTCTGAAGCCTGACCCCATGTTACTAGCAAATGCTCTCCTATTATAAAATGAAACACACGCATAGAGCACCCAATAAAGTAAAAATGATGATCAAGTAATATACAAACCTGTTAGCTTAGGCTTTCAACACTTTAAAAGAAAGTTTAAGATGTAATAGAAAATGATACAAGAAAGCAAGCTTATGTAGCATCAGCCAAAAATTTGTTTTTCCATCATTGCGGAAAAAACAAAATTTTAATTTTTAATTACTAAACCACTTTTTTTTTTGTCCTTTTTTCAAAAATCATAAAAAAATTGAGATTAAAAATAGCATGCAATTTTTAACAGTTTTATATCAACAAGAAGGTGTTAGTGAGGACCACTGAAATGAGTGATCATGGGTATGAGTCGGAGGCTGAAGTGAACAGTGAAGATGAGAATGATGGATAAAATGAATAAAATGCCTGTAATGGTAGTGACAAAGAACACTATTCTGGATGTTCTGTGAAACATTATTATGGCAAAAACATATTAAAATGTTTTTCCCAAAGATTTATCAACTGTGTTGATAAAGCTTTGCGAAAACCAAAACATAATATCATAGTAAAACTACCAGAATTTGCAGCCTTCTGCTAATTTAGCCAATACAGCTGATCCAGTTATTTTGAATTTATTATTTTCAAAAGACATGTTATAAGTTATATTACAGTGGATTAATGTCAAAATACAAATTGTGAGATGCAAATATATAAAAACCAGAAAATATCCAAACTGAGAGATTTGGATATGAATGAACTAAAAGAATTTATTAGTATGCAACTTCATACATCGATTTTCCAATCCAATCACCAAAAAAATTAAGTTTTTGTCACAGATGTATGAAATCTTCTGCTGTATTATGAGCAAAAACAGATTTGCTATTTTACTGATTTGTTTACTTTTCAATAATCCCATTGATTAAGCAATAAGGTGATAAGAAGATCTGATAGTGCCAATTTCTGAAGTTTTTAATAAGTTGGTTACTGAATGTCAAGCCAGGTATTACCCTGGTGCATTTATGTGTAATGATGAAATGCTTGTTTTGTTTAGAGGCAAATGCCAATATAAAATGCACATGCCAAAAAAATCATGCACGATTATTTTTATAGTGGATACATTTACAGCAATTAAAACTGTGATTGAATTGGCTTGACCGACAAGGAAAAGAAATTGTCGAAACCTACATGAGCTGTAATAAGATGGACACACTCTTTTCAGAATACAAATATAACATAACTGCTCACAATTGGTTTATGTCTATTAAATTAGTGGAAAAAACTGAAACAAAGGATTAACATCAGTACAATTTTAAAAAATAAGAGTGAAATTCCTAAACTTTTTTTGCTTAACAGAAATAGGAAAATTGGATTGACTATGTTTGGTTTTGCTTAAAGTACAACACTCGTGTCTCATGTGTTTAAAAGAAACAGGGCAGTTATCCTGGTATTTTTTTTTTTTTTTTTGGTACTTGTTGGCACATAGGCTTCTGTGGCCATAATGCACCTCCCAAGGTTTTTGCAGTACTTTGATCCAAGCCCGAGGTGGGAATCGAACACGCGACCTTATCCTGGTATCTTCCATGCATCATTCCAAGTCATTTGATGATGATACTGAAAACCCAGAAATAATTGCCTTTTCCAACATAACAAAAGTAGGCGTTGACATGATCAATGAAAGGTGAGCTAAACATACAAGCTGTTGTACTTAAAGTTGACCAATGGTGATATTCTATTGACTACTTGATATTAGTACATACATGTTCATCTGCTTCATCAGTCATACAAAGATAATCCAAGACTTGAAAAAACAGACTTTATAAAGCAACTTGCAGATCAACTAGTACAACTTCAACTCAAAAAAAAGAGCAGGAAATTTATCACTCAAATGTAACTTAAGCTCTAATATTCAAAGAATACTGGTGATTCCTGATGAACCTTCTCAGGTAAATGGCAAGGAAAAATTAGAAAAATGCAAAACATGCTACACTTGCCCATCAAAAGTTAAAAGAAAAACATTCCATCTGTATTTCTCATGCCACAAACGAATATGTCATGAATGTTCATCAAAATTGTAAAAGCTGCATGATTTCTGACAAATTGATGTTAGGTGATTTTTATTACTTCTTGTAAATTTTTTTTTAAAAATTATGGTTTTGTTGGTTTTTTTGGATCATTTAACTTTTGCAAATCACCATTTTGTTCAGTGTGATTACAAGTTTATTGGAAAATTTATAGCACATCTGAATAACATATTTTGTATTCCATGTTTAAATATAAAAAAAAAAAAAAAGACCATTTTATAACTGAAATAAAATTGAAGAGAGTGTCTTAGAAAATGAACTGCTTTTCTGTACACTATTCAGAAGAATACAGTGCAGACATCATTTAACTGATGGATATTGATTTCCAGATACAATATCCAAAACATAATTGGGGAAAAAATTTAGATATATATATTATACTAAATAAATATCATATACTAAATATATATATATTATATATTCTCGCTACATGTTTGTAGCAAGACACTACTTTCTTCCTGTAGCAATTTTCTTCTCACAGTTTTAGCATCCTTTTCTAGGTACTTTGTACGTTATTTACTTCCTTTCCTATTCTGGGCTATATTTATTATGAATTTAACTACATACTTTTTAACTTTTTTTTTTTTTTTTTTCTCTCTCCGTTTTCACTGATTAAGATATCTGTTGTCTTTGACTTTTACACTCCAGATATTTTCATTGTATTGTTTGTTTTAGTTTCGTTTTAGTTGCAGTGAGTTCTTTTACTACTTTCCTTTCTGTTGTTTGTGTTCTTAATTTTTGTTCCTCCAATGAGTTAACCATAAAATCACATGCCTACTGTTTGCATTCTCCCCCATATATATTTCTTTTGGCCGTAACCTCAATTGAGTATTGAGGCTGTAATACTCAATTGAAGAATTGAGTATTACAGCTCTGATTCACACTAATTTATTTTGGCTGTAACCTCATAAATTTGTTCTAAATTCACTTATTTTTTAATCCTTTGTTTTATCATTATTTCTCGGCATGTGCTCTGCGATAGAAACTGAGACTTTATGACAAGGGTCAACCACCAATTTTGGTGGTTGACCCTTGATAACGACGCCAGGGTTGTGCATTATAAGACAATATCCTCATCTATTTTTTTATATGTAAATTTATGTACACCGCGATTTCTTCCATTCCTTTAATTTTCTATTTAAGAGCAAAGAATTATTTTCTATAATTCTTTGCTCTTTTTCTATACCTCTTCACTCTATTAGTATATATATCTTTTAACTTATATATATATATATATATATATATATATATGTACCAGAACTTTGGTTTTTCCCGGACACGTCCTCTTTTTAAGGACGTCCAAGAGGGATTTTGATTACTGTCCGGAATTTTCCAGACAATGAAAAATAATGTCCAAACAAGAATTAATTGCTGCACTTATGATAACTATTTGGCCCACTAATAACTCTGTTTACATTGCCTTCAAACGACATCCCTCATAGCCCTCAGAATCCACATTTTCCTATGGATTTTGCCAGTCTGTATTTATATACATGTTTTACTGACAGGTACATTTCATGTCGCTGCATTCTAAGTTTTCTATTATTATTTCAAAGTGTACATATTTTCACTGGTTGAAACGAAAAAATAAAGGTAACTATTTAAAAAAATCCCGAGCAAATAATAAGAAACTATACTGAATATTTAAAAATTTTAAACTTAAATGTAGATTTATTAATTTTGTAAATATTTTTAATATTTCAGAATAATACCTTATCCAAAATGCCAAAGAGAAAATCTCAATTTAGAAGTGAAATGCAAAGAAAATTTCCTGCATTTGCACCTGGAAAGAGTCCATGGGAAGATAAATAAATGCACTATGTAGTTCTACAATATACATTGCCAACAAAGGTGCTGTTGATCTACAATGCCATTTGGAGTGCCATAGGCATAAAAAAAAAAAAAATGTTCAGAATCAAAGTAACAAATCACGTTTGAGTGACTTTTTTATGAAAGAAAAGAGTTCGAAGATGAACTTTGTTTGGGCTGCTGAAGGAGCTTTAGCATTCCATACAACCAAACATCGCCAATCTTAGAAACCAATGGATTACTCAACTGTATTTCATAAAAAAATTTACTCTGACTCAAAAATAGTCAATAAGATTAGTTGTGCTTGTAGAAAAACAGAAGCAATAGTAAATGCAGTTTACTATTGCTTCTGTTTTTCTCCACATTCAATCATAAAGTTTCTACGGGAACCTCTGATAATAATATTAAATATGTAGGTGTTCAAACAGATGCAAGTAATCATGGTACAGTAAAATTGTTTCCAATTTGTATTCAATACCTTGACTATAAGAATGGAGAAATTCAAATTAAATGATTAGATTTAAAAAGTGCACCAAACGAATAGTTGACCACAATATCATATATCATATTGGAAGTTCATGATCATGGAATTGCATCAAAATGTGTGTCTTTTACAGTGATAACTGTAACACTAATTTTGGTGGTCGAATGAAAAAAGACTGGGAACAATGTTTTTTCCCGAGTTGAAAAATGGTCTTAAGTCTTTCTTAATTGGTGTTGGTTGTCCTGCTCATGTCTTGAATAACAGTGTTCATTGTGGAACAAATATTCTTCCATTTGATACGGAATCTATTGTTTTAAAAATATATAATTATTTTTTTCATGTTATACAGTAAGGACTGAGAAATTAAAAGAATGTCAAATTATGGACAATGAATATGAGGAACTTCTCTACCACAGCAAAACAAGATGGCTTACTTTATTTCCAGCCATTCATCGGGTGTTTCAATTATATGAGCCTTTAAAATATTATTTTTTAAGACAAGATAGTACAGTACCCCAGTAATTCTCTCCAAATTTTTTGAGAATGATTTTGGAGAATGTTATTTATGGGCAGTACATTCCATTATGTCAACCTTCCATAGTAACACCACAGAAATAGAAAAAAAACAATTCTGTTTTTGGAAGTAACTGATATTTTTGAAAAATATCATTTTCTAATACAGGAAAGAATTGAAAATAAATTTTTTTCATTAAAAGTAAGGGAAATTTTAAACAAAGCAAGAACCTCAACAGTTTCTTCACAATATAAATGTCTTTTGTGAGACTATTTCAAAATATTTGGAATCGTGGATTTCAATGAATTTTCCATTTTTAAATGGATGCATTTAAAAAAAGTCTTGAGTTGGGATAAAATTTTGCCCTTGTTAATTTATTTAAAACAAAGGGGCATTGATATTGATGATTAAAAATTTTTTAATCAATGGAGCAATTTAAAATCTTTCATTGAAAGTAATGAAAATATACGTAATAATAGTGAAAGACTGACTCATGAAAAATGGAGTTACTTTTTTAATGAATATCAAAATTTAATGAATATTGAATTATTTACAGATTTGTTAAAGGTTTCGATGTTCTTTTTTGCTTTAGCAGGACATAATGCTAATGTTGAGAGTATTTTCATTCATTAGTGCACAGTGGATGAAGGAAAGAAATCGAATGAATTTAGATTCAATTAAAGGAATACTATTAATGCAACATAATTTTAAAAATTTCAGTTTTGGGCAGTTCCATGAATATCTTCTGACAAAGACAGCCCTTCTAAATTTAATTGGAAAATCTAATAAATATAATATAATTGAAATGATGTATTTTTATTAATTTTGTAAAATTAATTTTTTTATTCCATGTTTTAAAAGCTTGTTACATTATCTACATTTTCATTATTGTACTCAAATATAAGATTTTCTGTAATTTACTTACATTAAAATAATGTATCATATACACTGATTGATCACTGAATTATGACTACCCCTATGAAAACAAATGTGATCCATTGACCACGTGAGGTACGAGAGTGCACAGTTAGTTGACCTATGTAGCATAGATAAGGTGTCAGTGGTTCAGTAGGTAGTAAAATTCCGAGAGTGATGGGTAAAAGGAAGGACTTATCGGACTTTGATAGAAAGGCCAGATTGTGGGTGCTTGATGAGCTGGTGCCTAGATTTCCCAAATGGCCGAACTGGTGGGGTGGTCAAGAGCCACCATAGTGGCTTTCTTAAAGTGTACCAGGATTGACTTCAAAAATGGTCAAACAACAACCCAATGGCAAAACTGCAAAGGTCAGTGAAAGGTTGACATTAGAGGTGACTGCCGGTCCGATGGCTCGTACAGGCGAACAGGCACAGCACTGCTGAAGGGGTGACTACCCAATACAACATGGGCCATACCAGCAAACGACCCCCTACAGCATCCTCTCCTAACCAAGGTTCATCGGCATAAAAGACTCGCCTGGGGCAAAGAGTATGCAAGTTGGGCATTAGAAGACTGGAAGAATGTGTGCTGGTCGAATGAGTCACATTATTTACTCCACACCGTGTATGGTCATGTATGGATTTAGTGTCAACAACATGAGGCTCTTGATCCATCATGCATGGTACTAAAAGTGCAGGCCGGTGGTGGCGGTTGTATGGTGTAGGGCATGTTTCACTGGCAAGAACTTGGACCCCTGGTGCATGTGGAACAGCGTATCACTGGTCTCCGCTATTGCCAACTGCTTGCTGACTGTGTACACCCTGCTATATTACCCTGCTATAGAGGCAGTGTTAGGTGGGTCAGAAAACTGATAGCTTGGGGGGATACAAGGACTAATAGTTTAACAGTAGCCATAGGCAGAGGTGAAGGTGATTCTTGCACAACTTCTATTAGAATAAGTAGCGACCTGGAGCGTGGGGTGTTGGGGGTTTCAGGGACGGATGGCAGTCATCCTGAAATAGGTGGGTATATGGGAGGTGTTAGGGTAACCAGGAATAGGAGTAGGAGCATGTATGCTTGCATGCATACCAATGCTATAAGTATAGTAAATAAATTTGATGAATTTGAAGTGTTGGTCAAGACATCATAGGCAGATATTGTTGGGATAGCAGAGACGTGGTGTCACACAGATATAAGGAATGCTGAACTGGAATTTGGGAAGTACAATGTGTACAGAAAGGATAGACAGGATAGAAAGGGAGGAGGTGTTATGCTATTAATTGAAAAAAAACATAAAATCAAAAGAAGTGCATCCAGTTGATATAGATGAACAGTGCACTGTTGAGTCAGTTTGGTGTGACATAAGCACTGCGAAAGCAAAAATAAGAGTAGGAGTGTGTTATAGGCCTAATGACTCGAATGAGTATGAATGAACTCGAATGAACAATTGTACAGAGAAATAAAGTGCGCTAGTAAATCGGAATGTCTAATAATGGGGGATTTTAACTTCCCAGATATTGACTGGAACTTGTGGATTGGTCACTCGCACACTAGTCAGACTTTTGTGGATTTACTGAATGATTGTTTTCTGCAGCAGCATGTTCGAGAGGCAACCAGAGAAAGTAATACTCTTGATCTGGTTATCAGCAGTGATCATTTGTGTATTAAGAATTTGCAGATAAAGGAACCACTAGGTGGCAGTGATCACAGTGTACTAATGTGGGATTTACTTAAAGATTTAATTACCATCAGGGGTAAAGGAAAGGGTTTTTTCTTCCTAAAGGTGACTACAGTGGTCTCACAGTTTTTAAATTCGGTACAATGGAATCAAGTGATGATGTTACCAACAGTAAATTCTAAGTGGGAAGCATTCAAGGAATTAATCTTGGAAGCTACTAAAAGTTTCATACCTATTAAGAAATATTGTTCAAGGTTTAGGCCTAAATGGTTATCTAATGAACTAATGAGACTCGTAAGAGAGAAGAAAAATGCTTGGGATGCATATAAATTTTCAAGCGACTCAGAAGCCTATGGCAGATATAAGCTAGTCTGTAATCAGGTCACAAAGGATGTTAGGCAGGCTACGGGAAATCCTTGGCAAAAGATGCTAAGAAAAACAGCAAGGATTTCTTTACTTGTATAAACTCTAAAAGGAAGGGGATGAATCTGATTGGTCCACTTGATATCGATGGTTCGAGTGTTGATGATCCTGCTCAGATAGCAAACAAACTGAATGAGTATTTCGCATCTACATTCACACATGAGGAATTATTAAGGTTTGAAAATGGCAGAAGGTTATCAAATTGTAGCAGGATACTTAATGATTTTGTAATAACTGAAAGCAAAGTGGAGGAGAAATTGTTGAAGTTAAACATAAGAAAAGCACCTTGGGTGGATGGGATCTATCCAGTTATATTAAAGGAGGTGGCAAAGCAACAAACCCTTAGCCATAATTATGAGAGCATCCTTGGACTCAGGGGAGGTTCCCATGGACCGGAGATGTGCAAATGTATCCCCAATTCACAAAGGGGGATCGAAGGTTATTGTTATTATTGTTATTTGTTTTTTTTAGGAGCATTAGCAACTAAGGCCATATTGCTCCGGGACATGCGGTGGTCATTCCCTGACCTTTCCGCATCCTCCGTATTTGGTGGTGACGGGCTCGAACCCCGGTCTAATCAAGAAGCGTGTGCTACGGACTGCTGCTCCTTCCCACCTGGCTACAAAGGTGCCTGGGGATCGAAGGGTGACACGGGTAATTACAGACCAGTTAGTTTAACTTCTGTTCCGGGTAAAATAATGGAGTCACTGGTTAAAGATGCATTGCAGGATCATCTAGACAAGACTGCAGCAATAATTCAGACAGCATGGGTTTGTTAAGGGAAAGTCTTGTCTGACAAATTTGATAGGATATTATGATGTGGTTACAAAGGAACTGGATGCAAAAAATAATTTTGATATCATATATTTGGATTTCTCGAAAGCTTTTTGACACTGTTGCGCATGGAAGACTATTGTACAAATTGGAGCAGAATGGTATTAAGGGTAAGTTGCTACAATGGATAAAAGGATGGTTAAGTGGGAGAAGACAGAGGGTGGTAATCAATGGGTGCTGCTCTTCGTGGACTAATGTTATTAGTGGAGTCCCACAAGGTTTGGTGTTAGGTCCACTGTTCTTTTGTATTATTTATCAATGATATTGAAGAAGGTATATCAGGCTTAATGTCGAAGTTTGCAGATGATACAAAGTTGGCAGGGTTGTTAATGACAGTAATGGCAGTGTGCTACTGCAACAGGATCTAGATAATTTGGGCAGATGGGCTAAGAAGTGGCAACTGAAGTTTAACCTTCACAAATGCAAAGTACTGCATATGGGTAGAAGTAACCCCAGAGAAATGTACCAACTGTGTGGTACTACGCTTAAGGTGGTAGAAAATGATAAAGACCTGGGAGTAATTGTGCAGTCAGATATGAAGTTTACTGAGCAATGCAGACAGGCTGTCAGGGCAGGTCATGGGGTTTTGTCAATGATATATAGGAATTTTGCTAGCAGGGAGAAGGAGGTGATTGTCCCTCTGTATAAGGCAATGGTCAGGCCTCACTTTGAGTACTGCGTACAGGTCTGGAGGCCTCATTTTAGGAAGGATGTAGATTTACTTGAACATGTACAGAGAAGGGCAACAAGATTGGTGAGGGGAATGAAATGATCCTCTTACCAAGAGAGGCTTAAGTTCTGCAAATTGCAGTGGCTGGAGACTAGGCACCTGCGTGGTGATCTGATTGAGGTGTATAAGGCCTTGAATGGATTGAGCATGCTGAATTCTGAATGGATCCTTCCACTTGTTCAGATTACGAACCTAAGGGGGAATAAATTCAAATTAAGAAAAGACAGTAGAATAGATGTGCGGAAATTTGCCTTTAGCCAGCGGGTGGTTAATTGCTGGAACAAACTTCCATCTGTCGTTGTGGAAGTTGATAGGTTGAATAAATTTAAGGAGGAACTGGACAGGCATTTGGAGAGAATGGTGTGATTTTTTTTTTTTTTGGCTGATGCTGCATGAGCTCATACACTTGGTTTCTTGCATCACATGCCACCACTACTACTACTACTTTTCCCCAAATGGTGATGGTGTCTTCCAAGATGACAATGTGCCGAGCCATCAGGCAATTGTTGTACAGGAATGGTTTGAGGAACACAGTTCTGACTTCCAGCATACTGATTGGTCTCCGAAATCCCTCAATATCAATCCCATGGAGCACTTGTGGGACAATATGAAAAGCCATATCAGGCGTCCGAATGCTTCTGACATCTTGCTGAATTAATGCCATGTCAGATACTGCTGTACTGAGGGCAAAAGGAGAACCTATGAAGTATTAGGTAGGTGGTCATAATTCAGTGATTACTCAGTGTGCATAAAAAGTGTCCTCTTTTTTAGAGGAAGAGTCCTACTTTCATCCTACATTTTCATCACCTTTGTCCTATATTAACTTTAAAATATCTGGTAACACTACACACACATAATGTGCATCTGATAACCTTACACACACTGTATATGTGAGTAGGGTTACCAGATGCACATTATATAGATACTCTCAGCTAATTTTATAATTTTACTTTATATAATTACAAAAAATTGTTATACACCTTCACAGAAATTTTTTTTCTAAAAAGCTAAAATAAAAATACTTAATGAATATTAAATACTTAATATTCATTAAGTATTAAATACTTAATGCTATTAAAACTGTAATTTGTGTAATTACAGTCTTAATGGTTATTAAAACTAATTACACAAATAGTGCTAAAACTAATTTGTGTAATTCAAGTGTTATATAAAATCTATATATTTTAATATAACTAAATTTTATCATATGTAAGTAAAACATTTTTAAAGTAATGTATTTAAATTAGTTAATGCAAAAAAGTTTTGTAACAATTTACATACATATTAGAAATAATTAAATGTCTAGATTACAACGTTCATTACATTTCAAATAAAGGTTTCTTGAAATTTGCAGTTGGACATATGCTCACAACATTTATATATCCTTCTTCATGTATTGAGGGCAGACTGTTTCATTTAATGCACATTTCCAACAGAAATTCACAGTAAAATGGAAATGTGAAGCAATGCCAACATACACGAGAAGAAAATTAATAATAATCGTTGGAACAGAATGGAAATGACTTAACATTTCTAGAGTAATAAACACTATTTTTATCAGAACTGCTTGGGTGTGGCACTTTGTGACTACTAGTTACTCATTCTTCAAAGCACACAGAACAGTTATTAAGGAAGCCCTACTTCCTGCCAATAATGTCCTAAAGAACTAGGCAATTAAAGCTGCCAAAAGTTCACCTTATATTACAATTAGAATAAAGGGAAAATGGAAAAAAAAAAAATTTAACACAACTGTAGTTAAAAATATGTCAAAATCAGTTTTTTTCTATATATTATAACATTTTCTCAAGTTAATAATAAAATACATTTTTTTCCATTTCTTTCAAAAATTTAATGAGCGATAATGTGTAAGAGGGCAGGGGGGGACAAAAAGGGACTTACAAGTAATAAATTAATAAGTCAAATTTAAAAATCTAGAATTTTTTAAATTTTTCCGAAAAGTGAAATTTGGCAAGATAAGTGTCAAAGCGTGGTGAAAAATGTTAATCTGGGAAATCAATTGAAAAACTATTAGGACAAAAATTGTAGATACCAATAATTAAGTAAACATAAAGGGCACACAAAGAACATAAGTGTTCCTTATGTGCCCTTGGAAAATTGTTTTGAAAAGTGGTTCACTGGATGATGTCAACTATGCATGCAAGATTTAGAGGAAACTTGTATATTTATTTAATTAATTGTATTACTTTAATGATTTATTAAATACCAAAATTGGGCAAAATTTATGAATGCATTACTATTCAGGGAGAACCCTGAATAGTAATGCATTCATAAATGTCACTCATAAATCAAGATATCACTGAGAGTGAATATCTGAAATCCTAGGATAAGAAATACCGTGTAGTCCAGTGTCTTGAGAAGGACATTACATTGAAGTTCAATAAAAGCCACTTTATCACACGAAATATTTAATTTTCCTAAATCCAAAACCGAGGACCACAGATGGATTTTAAGAGCTACAGAAATTCGAAGAATGGTCAATTTTATTTAGTTATTGGGACACTTTAAAGGTATCTAATTATATGAATGTGTGTTTTTTCATAACAATAAACTAATAAAATATTTCATGTGTTCCACTGTCTTAATGGGAAGCTTGAAGTGGTGAAACTCGTGTTTAGTCTCTAAAGCAAAGTTCTGTAAAAACTCCCCCCCCCCATCTTTCAGTATTATGTCTATTGTGATTATGATGTGCATCATGGCAAGATCCAGAGATAATTCACTGGAACAAATCTATTGGTAACTCTTTACAGGGCATCTGGCTCAACTAGTGTACATGTATAATCTTTCTGGTTCTACTCTGCAAGACAGACTGGAGAGAGAGAGAGTCAAAGCAGTGTGTACAAAAGGGGCATTGCTGAGGTCATGTTATGTCAGAGCTGGGTATATTTTTACTATGTGTATATCATATCCAAAAATTTCATCAACTCATAGAACATGTCTCCCCACCCACTTTATTTATTGAATGCATCATGAATAATCAAACTAATATAACAAATTTATCTGCAAAAACGATCCAAACCTCCCAAAAACTTCCTCATTCATTTATAAATAAACATGGTCTTAGTTCCAATCTCAACGACTGTTCATTTCCACCTACAGTCTGCCAATTCCCAGCTACTTTTTCAGACAGAATTGCAATTATCAGTTACTTCAACCACTACTCATCTCAGTTTCCATAATTATTTTCTCTACAAGTCCTTTCACTTCAAATGCAGTACTTGTGCATATGTCCAATCAGACATTCCTTTAGAGACTTGTTTTGGAATCTCCTGTGGCTTAAAATCTCTGTTCCCATTCTGTCAAATTCACTGTTACCTATACTGTTCTCCCAGATCCACTAATCACTCAGAACTCTTTGACATCCTATCTTTCAAACTCAGCTTTCTGCAGTCTAACTTTTCTAATAGTGAGACAATTTTTCTTCGTTATTTTATGTTCAAGATTCCAGCTAGCTTCATTTTATAGTTGGAAAGAGTTGGTCAAGATGCTGAAGCTTTTGCAATTACTTGGCTTGTTCAATTACCTATTAGAATATCAAACAATCCTAACCATACACCCAACAGTCAATCTTAGAATTCCTCTAGACACTTCAGATCACAACTTAATGATGGTCTCTTCTCTAATGGAGCCTTACCTAATGGCCATTCTCAGCCTCGTGCTGTTTGGCAGTAAAGAATGCAAAATGGGATGATCTGTGAGATTTATATTCTTTTTTTCTTTGTTTGGATTACTATTTCATGATTTCTTGATGCCAAGAAATCTCCAGGACCTGATAGTATTTCTCCATTTGTTCTCAAAACCTGTGGTCCTGAGATTGCTCTGTTCTGTGTTGCCATTTTACGCTTTCTTATTCCACTGGTGTTTTTCCTTCTGCTTGAAAACTTACTTCTATCCCGCCAGTTCCTAAAAAGGGTGACAATTTATTTCCATCCAATTATCACCTCTACTCTTTCCAAAGTAATAGAGAAATCCATTAACTGTATGCTCCTAAAGTGTCTTGAAGCCTTCCATTTGATCGATGATTGCCAAAATGGATTCCCTCAGTCGATCCGGTGATAATATTTTGGCTTTGTTACTCATCTATACACAAATTCAACGGAAAACTTTTATGATGAAATTTGAGCAGTTGCACTTGGCATTTCTAAGGCTTTAATCTTGTTTGGCAAAAAGGTCTTCTACACAAGCTCCCATCTTATGGATTGTTGACTGTTTTTTTGCAATTGGTTATCGGTTCTCTCTCTCTCTCTCACCACTCCCTACGAGTAATAGTAGATGGATGGTTCACTATCTTTTAATTTCTCCACTAATGCTGATTTTTCCAAAGTTCAGTTTGTTTCCACTCTTTTTCTCATATATTAATGACCATCTTCCACTGATTGTAAATTTTATCTACAGTTTTGCTGATGAGAGCATATTACATCCCATCTTTCTGTTTAAGAAATGATGCCCTGCACAAACAGGCTTCAACTTCTCAAATATCCATCACACTGTAGTTTTGAAAATATCACAATTAAATTCATATTTCTCTCCCCCAGAAATTAAGATAGGGGGAAAGATGCCATTATAAAGTACCACTAAATGCAAACAAGATTCTATCTCAGGAACAGTTAATAATGTGGATGTTAAGAGCATCAGAATAACCACATTATATGCTGCATTACAACAAAAATAAAGTAAATTTTCTATTTATACTCCAGTACAGCTTAAAAAAAGACCAGGGAGAGCTAACAGGAATACAAGAATATTTATCACATTTTGTGGTATTCACATTTATTTAAACACACACACACACACACACACACACACACACACACACACACACACACACACACACACACACACACACACACTTCTTTGTTTCTGACTTTTTACGAATGGATGCTTAGATCGCTCAGGCCTTTTCTCTTTTTTGGGGAAGATTGGGCGAACTTCCATCTCTTCCTCAGCATGTATCTCTAAGATTAGTTCTTCTGGGACTTCTTTTTCACATGTATCCATATGATCATGGGCAGGGAGTTTGTCATCTATATCTATGTTTTTAGTATTTATGGTTGGCCGTGACATAGAAGGCATTGTTGGCAGAATTGTAACAGGTGTATTTATTGTTTGATTAGAAGTTGAGATTGAAGATGATTTTGCTGATGGAGCTAGGATTGAGCGAGCCCAATCAGAAATAGAGATGTTTGGTGGGACTGTAACGTTGGTTTGAACTGAAGTGGTAGTGGTGGTAACAGCAGTTATCTGTTTATGCTGTTGGACAGTTGCTGCATATGAGTGTGTTATTGTAATTGGTGATATTTGTTGCCTCAGGGTAGGAGACTTTGTGCTCAGTTTTATACTTCTGAATAATATTTTTTCTTTTTTCCATGTTTCACAGTCTTTGGAGTAAGCGTAATGGTTGCCTCTACAGTTTGGACACTGTAAGGTTTGTGCAGAGCATTCGGTATGGATATGGTCTTTAGATCCACATGAAGCACATACAGCAGTCCCTCGACATACTGTCTGTGAATGCCCAAATTTTTGACATTTATAACATCTGATTGGGTTCGGTATATATGGTCGGACATGACAGTTCAAGTATCCGGCTTTTACAGATGTTGGTGGATTTGGCAAGTTGAAAGTTAGTATAATGTTTCTGGTTGGAAGTAGTGAACCATCCTTTTTGATTAGTATTCTTTTTTATCTGAATAACATTTTGTTCTGAAAGCTCTTGTTTAATTTCTCCCTCGGATACATGTAGAAGATCCCATTCTGCTACAACTCCTTTTGAGTAGTTTAAGGTGGCATGAGGTGACACTTCTATGGGAGTTCCTCCAAGTGTTTTCAATTTAAGTAGCTTGTCAGAATGCTTGGATTGTGTTGTTTCAACAAGCAGATTTTAGTCTGCGAACCATTTTTGGTGAGCTAGCGACATTCTCTAAACTTTTCTGGATCAGAAAAGAAGAAAGCTTGCTGACTGGCTGGTCAGTCAAATAATGTATTATGAGGAA
The DNA here is from genome assembly GCF_048544385.1 of Mastigoproctus giganteus. Classification (NCBI taxonomy): domain Eukaryota; kingdom Metazoa; phylum Arthropoda; class Arachnida; order Uropygi; family Thelyphonidae; genus Mastigoproctus; species Mastigoproctus giganteus. The sequence continues at coordinate 123,426,371 of NC_143584.1, read as the reverse complement.
ATGAGGCCAGATATTCTGGTCTGTATCCTTTTGTCTCTTTGCAAAGGAAGGGTTGTAATCTTCCTGCTCTCTAGAATGTGATGGGGCATCGATCCCGCAAGAGTCAGTATTGGTATGGTCCATCTTTGCTCCTTTTAGCCCTTGGCAGAGAGACTTTTCTGGCAAGATTTCCGGTCCCACCACGGGGAGGCAGGCGCAGTGCCTGGTGTGACCAAGCGAAGAGTAGTAGGGGTTAGTAATATACTATGAGAAAATAAAGAAAGGTGGCTTTCCTCCCTTACTCTGTACAGGGACTTTTGTTACAAGAGCTGTTATAAAATAAATAGATTTTTTTAATGATAAGGACAAAAAGGAACTGCAAATCGCTTTCCGGAAATCGCACTGGAAGTACAGAGAAATCACTTAGTCACAATCCCTTGGCACCTGGGGCCAACCTACCACTGGGCTCAACGTAAGAGCGATCTATTTGCTATGATTAGACAGCTCGGTAAACATACAATGTTCTTGACTCTGAGTGCCAATGAAATCAGCTAATGATGCTAACTCACTAAATTTGATTTGGTACGTCATTTCTGCTGTATATATATCAGCTAATGAGACTAACACACTAACTTTGATTCAGTACGTTATATCCGGAATGACACCATTTTCGCTGTACACATATCGGCTAATGAAAATTAACTTTGATTTGGTACATCATATCTGGAATGAAGTCATTTCCACATCATAAAATCGTGACAAATTGGTTTTACTACAGTCTGAAATTTAGTAGGTGCCACCAAAGATGTTTTCAGATCAAAAATTAAATTAGTATCTTCTGTTGTTTGTATGTACAAACTGCAGTGTATGCTACTTGGGTCTGTTTCCTGAATAACTCACATGAGGCCAGGAGATGACTTTCAGCCTTCATCCAAAAGGGAAATGATTGTTGGAAAAACTTCCATCTAGCATTCTGTAATAGGTATAAATGAGTAAATTCAGGGAAGAACTAGACAAATTATCAGAAGAGGAAATGCAAGAGTTTTTTTTTTTTTTTTTGCTGCCTTTGTACAAGTCTGCTTTCTTGCTCAATTTGTTACTACTAATACCAATATACAGTTTCATTATGTCTAACAGAGAATCTTCATTTGGCTCTTAAATGGTGTTCTGGAATGGGTAATATGAATAAATTCAAGGAAGAACTAGTGATATTATTAGAGGATGGATGGACAGATAATGGAGAAAGTTTTTTTTTTTGGCTCCTTTGTATAAGCCTGCTTTCTTAAACAATTTGTCATTACTAATATAGTTTTCATTAAGTCTAAGAGAGAACCTTCATTTAGCTCTTAAAGGGTAAGAGGATAAATGTATGGACAGCTTTAAAATCTGGCTACTGGATTGGCAGCAATGCCATTATCTAATACTTCTTAGAACATTATTTTTCCTGATGTGAGCATATGCAAATAATAATAATTATGTCATAATACAAAAGAAAATGGTAGACAATATTCATACTGTTTCAGAATCAAGCAGGAATACTTCATTGTTTAACAATTCAAAAGGAGTGTGTAATTTTAGAATGATATTACTTTTCAGAGGAAGCTATTATGATGCAAAATATTTACAAATGGTATTGGCATCAGTAAACAACAAAAGAAAGTAATGCTGTCATAGCAACAGCCATAATTAATTGTAATTTAAGTATCCCTTGTTTCATTTATCAATATCATTCAATAACTGTTTAACTTTACATAAACACAGTTCAGAAATGAACAAACAAGATATTAATGTATATTTGAAAATGTTTTGTGTAGCTGTATGGTAGCATGTTTAAAACTTCAACTTTTTGTAATATTATCAGTATTATTCAGGTTTTTTTTTTTTTTTTTTTTAATCAGTCTGCTTAAGAGCAGACTGGTTTGGTGATCATTACCTAAGGCTCAAAATTCATATGCTATTATGTAGCATACTTGGTCACAATTGCTTAAATAACTGAAAGATAATGATAACTTTTGTAAATATAATTTTTTGCAGCTACGTGGGTTCCAAATGTCCATATATGAATGTCATTAATAATTAAACATAGTGGAAAAAATATAACACAAAAAAAAATAAATATTAGGAGCAATCTAAAATAATTTTCCAATGAGAGGAGATAGTGCATCCAGGCATGCTAAGTGTGCCTACAGCTTACTTCAATTGCAGGCACTTAATCAAATGTTAGTGATAAGAGAGTCAATTCCTCCAAACTTTAGTTGCAATATTTCTCACATGAAAATCACCCCATTCACTATGAATACCTTACTAATGCTTTCATTCCCCAGTTCTGCTATTAAAATTTTAGGAAATTTCTATTGAGTAGACTGGTTAAGTTGATCCTCATGGTGGCAATATTTTGATATGACCTCACATGACTCCTAATGGATTAAAATTATATATCTTGAATACTGAATCTAGTTATAAAGAGAGAGGAATGTGCACTCTTAAAACAGATGGCTAGTACCGCTATGCTTAAACTTAGACAAATAAGACAACTAGATCTAGGTCCATAATATGGAAAAGCTTGTGACAACTCACTGCCCAAGTTTTGTTATTTTAATTAGGATTATGCAAGTTGTTACTCTTGATCAGAGAATGTGTTACATATCATCATACCACATTTAAAAAAAGTGACTCAGATTGATTGGTGTTTCAAGAATCATTATTTGAGAATTTTTCCCTAGACTTCCTGTGTAGGGCCACTGTACTGTTTTTTCATCACTAAATGATAAATATTTAATTATATTCTAGAATATACAATTTTTTTTCATAGAGGGAAAGTGCATAAAATAATAATTCCCAAAATTTGTATTGCTTTGGCTCAAATGGAAGAAAATAAGATAAATGCTGTTGCAATATATATATATATATATTTTTTAAAAAATCAGTAAGATCTAGTTCAAATATGAACATTATACTTCTAGACTACAGAATGTCGACACATGCATGCAAAAATTACTCCACCCATATTGATTGTTGGCTGCTTATCAAGGAAGACTCAGTTCCTCACTGTGACCTATTTTCCGTGCTTCTCATTTACGAGTATTGCTTTGCAAATGATTAGATTTTGTTGTTGGCATGCCATCATTACAACATAGCTGTGCAGAAAAGCTATCTTTACAGGAATCAACTAAAAAAGCAGACTAAAAACTTGGTTAGAAATAAAAGGAGTGGGAAAGGAAGAAAAAACTTTAAAGAACTATTAGAAGCTACTATTGCCACTTTTTATCAGTAACATCTTGTCTAGAGAAGATTATAGAAAATGAAAAAGATTACATGCAGAGTCTATCACATTATCAACTTTCTACAGGTAGAAACAGCTATGGCATTCAGTATTTTAGTCCATCACAGTCTAAATTGCTTTTACTTTTATGTGTAGAATGAATATAGCTAAATTCATAAACAGATAGCAACCCAATAAATCCTGTTTGTTCTGTTATTGCCATCATCTTATCATTTTGGCAGACTGATCTCTAATAAGCTTTTAGCATCATACAAAGGAATATTTTGCACTTGTAATATTCAACCAAATTCTTCTGTTCAAAAAAATAAACATACTTCTCCCTCATCCCACATGCTTGTACCTGATAACTTCAAATCTGTTCTAGGATTAACTACCAACTTTTTAAAGCTTTAAGTTCTGATGAACAATCTATAAACTAATGAACAATCTATAAACTAATGTAATGTAAAAGCAGGAAATATGTATTCTACAGAAAAATGAAAATAAATACTGTATATGCAAAACGAATACAGAGCTTATAGAACTAAAATGAACCTAAAATGTGATTCGGCACTTATTACTAGCAAAGTATGAAATATGCATTAAGTGATTCTGTAGATTGTCTGTTCTGGTTTGCTTTAGGCAAAAGAGAAAAACAGAAAATAGATTTTGTGAACCATGCATGCTAGTTCTATTACATTGTCAGATTTCCCCCCCCCCCAAAAAAATATAATCTACTCCAATATAATAACAAGAATGTGAAGGCCACAGTTTTGATTGTCACTGGCTCTCTCAACACTATTCTGATTTTGATGAGTTATTATTAGCCATATGGTGCAAGGAGGCCTGAGGCTTATGCTGCACCGGCCAAAAAAAATTTCTCTATTACCCTGAGAGAGAGAGAGAGAGAGAGAGAGAGAGAGAGAGAGAGAGAGAGAGAGAGAGAGAGAGAGAGAGAGAGAGAGAGAGAGGAATCACCAAGAAAGAGAAGAATGATGATATCCAGCTCAGGACCCTGGGTGTGTCAAACCCATAACTCACCAGATGTGAGCCCCTAGGGGTTTGCTACATATCATTTTTAGGGTATGCCCAAAACTTCTGAAACCTGACCCCACGTTACTGCCAAATGCTCTCCTATTATAAAATGAAACACACGCATAGAGCACCCAATAAAATAAAAATGATGATCAAGTAATATATAAACCTGTTAGCTTAGGCTTCCAACACTTTAAAAGGAAGTTTAAGATGTAATATAGTTATAGTAATAAGGGAAAATGATACAAGAAAGCAAGCTTATGTAGCATCAGCCAAAAATTTGTTTTTCCATCATTGTGGAAAAAACAATTTTAATTTTTAATTACTAAACCACTTCTTTTTTTTTGTCCTTTTTTCAAAAATCATAAAAAATTTAGATTAATAATAGCATGTAATTTTCAACAGTTTTATATCAAGAAGAAGGTGTTAGTGAGGACCACTGAAATGAGTGATCATGGGTATGAGTCGGAGGCTGAAGTGAACAGTGAAGATGAGAATGATGGAGAAAATAAATAAAATGTCTGTAATGGTAGTGACAAAGAACACTATTCTGGACGTTCTGCGAAACATTATTTTCGCAGAACGTCCTTTGATTACGGCTTTGATTACCAAAGTTTTATCAATTGTACTAAAACACAAAAACATAATATCACAGTAAAACTACAGGAATTTGCAGCTTTCTGCTAATTTAGCCAACACAGCTGATCCAGTTATTTTGAATTTATTATTTTCAAAATACATGTTACAAGTTATATTACAGTGGATTAATGTCAAAATACAAATTGTGAGATGCAAATATATAAAAACCAGAAAATATCCAAACTGAGAGATTTGGATATTAATGAACTAAAAGCCTTTATTGGTATGCTACTTCATACAGCGATTTTCCAATCCAATCACCAAAAAAATTAACAATTTTGTCACAGATAGAACTGGGCATGAAATCTTCTGTTGTATTATGAGCAAAAACGGATTTGCTATTTTACTGATTTGTTTACTTTTCAATAATCCCATTGATTAAGCAATAAGGTGATAAGAAGATCTGATAGTACCAATTTCTGAAGTTTTTAATAAGTTGGTTATTGAATGTCAAGCCAGGTATTACCCTGGTGCATTTATGTGTAATGATGAAATGCTTGTTTTGTTTAGAGGCAAATGCCAATATAAAATGCACATGCAAAAAAAATCATGGAAATATTGTCTAAAAGTTGTGTGCATGACTGATACATGAACGATTATTTTTATAGTGGATACATTTACAGCAATTAAAACTATGATTGAATTGGCTTGACCGACAAGGAAAAGAAATTGTCAAAACCTACACGAGCTGTAATAAGATGGACACACTCTTTTCAGAATACAAATAGTAACATAACTGCTCACAACTGGTTTATGTCTATTAAATTAGTGGAAAAAACTGAAACAAAGGATTAACATCAGTACAATTTTAAAAAATAAGAGTGGAATTCCTCAAAATTTTTTGCTCAACAGAAATAGGAAAGTTGGATTGACTATGTTTGGTTTTGCTTAAAGTACAACATTTGTTTCTCACATGTTTAAAAGAAACAAGGCAGTTATCCTGGTTTCTTCCATGCATCATTCCAAGAAATTTCATGATGATACTGTAAAACCAGAAATAACTGCCTTTTCCAACATAACAAAAGTAGGCATTGACATGATAAATGAAAGGTGAGCTAAACATACAAGCTGTTGTACTTAAAGTTGACCAATGGTGATATTCTATTGACTACTTGATATTAGTACATACATGTTCATCTGCTTCATCAGTCATACAAAGATAATCCAAGACTTGAAAAAACAGACTTTATAAAGCAACTTGCAGATCAACTAGTACAACTTCAACTCAAAAAAAGAGCAGGAAATTTACAACTCAAATGTAACTTAAGCTCTAATATTCAAAGAATACTGGTGATTCCTGATGAACCTTCTCAGGTAAATGGTAAGGAAAAAATAGAAAAATGCAAAACATGCTACACTTGCCCATCAAAAGTTAAAAGAAAAACATTCCATCTGTGTTTCTTGTGCCACAAACGAATATGTCATGAATGTTCATCAAAATTGTAAAAGCTGTATGATTTTTGACAAAGTGATGTCAGGTGATTTTTATTACCTCTTGTATATATTTTTAAAAATTATGGTTTTGTTGGTTTTTTTTGGATCATTTAACTTGTGCAAATCACCATTGTATTCATTGTATTCTTTTTTTGAAATCTTAGTTTGTTTTCAAAAAATAATTAGATTTAAGTATGCAATATTTTTTTTTAATTAATAAAACTTATTTTGTTTAAATTGTTTTCATTTTTTTGCTATAAGGTAACCTCAATGTATATACTTGGCAGGTTGAAACATAAAATCTCTTTTAATTATTGAGATCATAAAATTCCAACGGTCACCATAATCGCATGATGGTGAGAGTGTGAATATTATTTGATTACGATGGTTAAGTTAATGCTTTTTCTTACAAACAAAATAAAGCTTATATCCAGTGATGAGCTGCCAAAATGTTAACAACTAGTTCCCTAAGCAAAGTTACAATTTAAGGGATATAATGCAGTATGTATTTTTTTTATGTATTTATATAATGCAGTATGTATTTTTTATGTATTGATATAATGCAGTATGTATTTTTTTTATTTTTTTATTAAGGGATATAATGTAGTATGTATTTCTTATGTATCATTCTCCATAAGAAGTGGCAATGCATTTAACCATTCGGAATCATATTTAACAACATAAAAAACATTCTTACATGTTTAAATTGAGTAAAAATTTTTATCAACTGGTTCGCACAAACTGGCTCCAGCTCATCACTGGGTGTATCCCAATATTCAATGTACATATCAAAGATTATAAGAATAATGCTTCAATAAAAAAGAAATTTGTCTAACTATGCCCAATAGCTATTAGTTATATTGCCAATAAATTAATAAATGAAAGTTTTTATTCCTTATAAAGAAAATTTAATTATATTATTTTACACTTTTTATTAACATAATTTCCATGAGCCTACCTGATATACAGTCAATAAGGAGGCAATACTTGTTTTCAATTTAAACAGTTTTTGTTGTAATAGACACATTTGTGTCAAGACCACAAAGGGGTACTCTTATCACAAAACAATTCAGTTCTACAAATTGCAGTGCTTGGAAACCAAGACATCTGCAAAGAGACTTGACTGAAGTGTTTAAGGCTTTAAAATGGACTGAGTAAACTTAAGCATTAGTATTAAGAATTATTATTCTGACTCTTTCCCAGAAAACACACATAAGGATCAAACTTAAACTGAAAAATGAAAGCTGATGACAGAGGTAAAAAAAAAAAAATTTCTTTCGGTAAGAGAGTACCCGATATAGAAACAAACTACCAACTGGTAGGGTAGAGTTCTTTTTTTTTTCCCCTTTAATAGCTGATATTGTATAAGCTAGCTTCCTTGATTAATTTGTAAGTATTGCTATTACTAATAATGATAATAATAATAATTTACTCAATACGAAATTTTTAGAAATCTTCAAGTACCGTGTTAATAGACTAGAAAAGAATAGCGAAAGCTTAAAAAGCGGTACTCACCTTGAAATTAATCTGCGATGGTTTACTTAGGTAGCGTGGTTAATGTTTACGTTGAATTGTTAAATTGAAAAATTAAAAGGGAGGGAAGTAAGTAAAAGTTGACTGAGTTAAATGGGCGCAAGGAAACAGAAGTGTACACATCCAATCCTTGGTTGTCATCGAAATAAAAAAGAAGAATAATTAAAAACTATGTAAGTGAATCTGGTGAAGCCAATAGTCGTTACGAGGACTTTCGTTAGTTAAAGAACGTCTTCAGGTGACTGAAGACGTTCTTTAACTAACGTAACTAAACGTTTAACTAAAGACGTTCTTTAACTAAGTAAACCATCGCAGATTAATTTCAAGGTGAGTACCGCTTTTTAAGCTTTCGCTATTCTTTTCTAATAATTTACTCTAGTCATGATTTTTTTGTAAAACAATTTGAATATTGTTTAATGAAATACAACATATTTATCACTACCTTCTCTCTTTCCATACTACAATGAAAAAGAGCATTCTAAATCACTTTTTAAAGAAAATAAAGAATATTCTTTTTTAACATCAACTTATTTTAAACAATCTTGTTGTTCAGTCCATTACATATCAGCTTAGACTTTTTTTTTTCCATTTTGAATGAATCAATCAAGAAGAACAAAGTCAAGAAAGTCAGTAGCAAAATGAAGATAAATGATGACAAGTCATGCTATCAAAAAAGAACTTTCTTGGCTGAAAGACGGAAAATATCTTTTTACAAGTGTACATTAAGAAGTACATCAAAGTTTTTCCTTGCACTCTGCACACTTAATTCTTAGTTTTATAAAGGGTGCTTGTCTTTCAGCACAAAGATAAAACTTTTAAGCATTTAAATATCATTATAGCTTATAATAAATATTATGTAATATATAATTAGAGCAATATAAATATTATGAAGTTACAAAATTTGAACACATTAAAGTTCATAATTTCAATGGATACCTTGTCATTTATTGATATCAGCAGTTAATGAACACTAAGTCCTTGTCAATTATTGACTGCACTTTTAATTTGCCAATCTGTGGAACTGAAAGTCTTTGTTTCAGTTCTGCAAGCATCACAGATATAAAAACTGAAATAAGTTTTTATTAATTACTGACTGCACTTTTAAATTGCTGATCTGTAGAACTGAAAGTCTTAGTTTTTATATCTTTGTTCTGCAAATGTGTTGTAATAGACACATTTGTGTCAAGAACGCAAAGGGGTACTCTTACCACAAAACAATTCAGTTCTACAAATTGCAGTGCTTGGAATTTGCAAAATGAATATATGTTTTATATATGTTTAAATTTGTTGCCAAATTTAAACATATATAAAAACTGAAATAAGTTTAATAAACTTATGAATTTGAAAATTAATAAAAGGAAATTTAAAGAACTGAAAATATAAGAAATGTTTATTATTAATACTAAATGATTCCTAAATAAAGTAATTGATATTACTTAGTAAACAGACAAATGCAAGCAACATATTCAATACAATATATTCACACATACACCGATGAGCCAAAACATTATGACCTGCGAGTCGTTATGCAAATCGAAGCAGCTGCAGGTGAACTATGCCTCGTGCGCAGGTCAGGAAACAGTACAAAAACACCTGATACTGAGCTCCATTAATTGGTGTTACTCTTGTTTTTCAGATGGGAAAGTCAGAGGACATAAGAGTTTGACAAAGGCCAAATTGTAATGGCCAGACGACTGGGTCAGAGCATTTTCAAAACAGCACAGCTGGTGGGATGCTCACAGTCAGCCGTGGTTAGTACCTAGTGAAAGTGGTCCGAAGAGGGGGAACCCACGCACCGCCGGCGAGGTGTTGGACGACCACGGCTCGTCGATGCTCGAGGTGAGCAAAGGCTCTCTCAGATGGTACATGGCAACAGAATGGCAACTATGATGCAACTCACTGGTAACTGGAATGCTGGTGATGAGAGAAATGTGTCACAACACACAGTACATCGAACCCTGCTGAAAATGGGGCTGCACAGCCACAAGCAGCTCCGAGAGCCCATGCTAACCACAGTTCACTAGCAACAAAGGCTACAATGGGCACGCAAGCATTGAAACTGGACCATGGGTGATTGGAAGAAGGTCGTCTGGTCCGATGAATCACGTTTCCTGTTGGACCATGTGGACAGCCAGGTACGTGTGCGTTGTTTACCTAGGGAAGTGATGGTGCCTGGATGCACCGTGCAATGAAAACAAGTCGGTGGCGGCGGTGTCATGTTTTGGGCGATGTTCTGCTGGAATACCCTGGGTCCAGTCATCCATGTGCCAGGCACTCTGATGTCTACCACCTACGTAAACATCACTGCTGACCAGGAACACCCTTTCACGGCAACAGTCTTCCCCTCTGGCAGTGCCATCTTTCAGCAGGATAATGCGCCATGCTACACGACCCGGTTTGTTCAAGACTGGTTCGTGGAACATGAGGAAGACTTCCAGGTATTGCCCTGGCCTCCAAATTCCCCAGACATCAATCCCATTGAGCATCTGTGGTTTGTGTTGGAACAGCGACTCTGATCTGCAGTGTCTCGACATTCAAAATCTTGCTCATTCTTGACAACCTGCCCAGTCATCCTGCACATTTGTCTGATCTGCACCCAAATGTGAAAGTTACCTTTCTTCCAGCAGAATAGAAGTTCGTTAATTGTAAAAAAGACCTATGAAGGTCTTTTTTACAATTGGTAGAAGCTACTGATGGAACAGTCTTTTAATTTGAGATTATTGGTGGAATTATAACATTCTTGATACTGTAAAAAAATACTGAATTTGTGTGGGGTGAAGCTAAGAACTCAAAATTTTTCCACACTGCAATGAATGCAGTGTGGAAAAATCTATGGCCACAAAGCTGCACTAAAATATAATATCATAGATCCAAATGCCAGAGGTAGTTGAGATTGTGCAAATTGGCAAAATGATTAGCTGGGAGGGATTTGAAGAATTGGAACCAGCAAATATCACATTAGTCCTTGAATATCATATAGAACAATTATCAGTGGACGATATTTTTTTTGCAATGTGAAGAAGATAACAAAAATTACAAAAAAATGATAAAAATGGAGATGCACACAAAAATTTTACCACAAAGAGACTAGCTGAGTCTCTAAGACTTGCAAATCAGCTTAGCAAGGAGCTCTGGATATGGATCCTAATTTGGAGAGGAGTTTAAATTTTCACATAACTTTATCATTAGCTTTAGTTCCTTATGAAGAAATTTATAGAGTAAAACAGCTTGCTTCTAAGCAAACAATCTTAACTAATTTTTTTCAAAAAGTGTCGGATACTGTTGCAAGTTTATCACAGGAAAACAGTGTCGAAGAAGCAATGAATTTAGATTAAAAATCTAGAGGTATTATGAGCAAGATTAATTTTATGGACATGTTTCTAACTTTCTTCTTACCAAATGAAGACAATTTTTTCCAATTTAATTTTTTTGTGCAGGTACGGAACCTTCATTATGTTATATAAACTACTTTTAGCATCATGCGGATTTGGACTGTACGGTGTTTTCCCAGAACGTAACCCCTATGCAAATCGGGGATGACTGTATATGATATCAAAATTAATTTTTGCATCCAGTGCCTTTGTGACTACACCATAGTATCCAATCAAACTGGTCCCCTTAACAAACCCATGCCGTGTCTGAACTGCAGTCCTTCTGTAACCAGTGATTCCATTATTTTCCCCAGAACAGAAGTTTAACTAACAGGCCTGTAATTACTCATGTCACCTTTCGATCCCCCTTTGTGAATTGGGGATACGTTTGCACATCTCCAGTCTGTAGGGACCTCCCCTGAGTCCAAGGATGCCATCATAATCATGGCTAACAGTCTGCTTACTTCCTTTGCTGCCTCCTTTAATATAACTGGATAGATCCCATTCACCCCAGGTGCCTTCCTTATATTTAAATTCAACAATTTCTCCTCCACTTTGCTCTCAGTGATTACAAAATCCTTTAGCTCCCTGTTACAGTTTTATTTTATTTTTTTTATATTCTGTTTATACTCTGGGACAACCAAATGGTCAGAGGAGTTCACAAGATAGAGAGAGAGAGAATGCAAGAAACAGCACCGTATTTAGTAGTGATGGGCTCGAACCCCAGTCATTCAAGGCACATGTACCTATGCACCTGTATGCATGCCTGACCACTCAGCTACGGCGGCCTTTTGATAAATCTCTGGCATTCTCCTCCCTTAATAACTCCTCATGTGTGTGAATGTAGATTATCAGCTACCTCAGCAGGATCATCACCAATCGAACTATCGATATCAAGTGGTCCAATCTGATTCATTTCCTTCCTTCTAGAGTTCACATAAGTAAAGAAGCCTTTACTGGTTTTTTTTTGTATTCTTTGCCAAAGATTTCTCGTAATCTGCCTTTGCTTGACTAACCTCCTTTGTAACTTGATTACAGACTATCTTATATCTACCACGGGCATCTGTTTCTCCTGATAATTGACATGCATTCCATGCATTTTTCTTCTCTGCCACAAGTCTCATCAGTTCATCTAACATCCATTTAGGCCTAAACTTTGAACAGTATTTCTTAGTTCGTATGAAAAGCCTAGTAGCTTCTAAGATTAATTCCTTGAATGCATCCCATTTAGAATTTGTTGTTGGCAACATCATCAGTTGGTCCCATTATATAGAATTTAAAACCTGTCTGAGACCACTGTAGTCATCTTTACGAAAGCAAAAATCCTTCCCTTTACCCGTGGTGGTAGTTACATCTTTGAGTAAATCCCACATCAGTACACTGTGATCATTGCCACCTAGTGGTTCCGTTATCTGCTGATTCTTAATGCATGAATAATCACTGCTGATAATCAATCAAGAGTATTATTCCCTCTGGTTGCTTCTCGAACATGCTGCTGCAGAAAACAATCATCCAATAAATCCACAAAAGTCTTGCTAGTGTGCGAGTGACCAACTCATAAGTTCCAGTCTATATCTGGGAAGTTAAAATCCCCCATTATAAGAATCTGATTTACTAGCCCACTCTATTTCTCTGTGCAGTTGTTCACTGTACTAATCAGAGTCATTAAGGCCTATAACACACTCCTACTTTCAATTTTGCTTTCCCAGAGCTAATGTCACACAAAACTGACTCAACACTGCACTGTCCATTCATGTCAACTGAATGCACCTCCTTAGATATTATGTGTTTCTTTACTAACAGCATGACTCCTCCTCCCCTTCTATCCTTTCTGTGCACATTGTACTCCTCAAATATTCCAGTATTGTGCTGAAACCTGTCCTCTTGCTCTGGGCTGCCACATGGATCTTACTGAAGAGCAGCATACACATTAAAATTTCTCTCCAAGTGTATTAATACTACCAACTAGTTACCAAAAAAAAAAAAAAAATCAATGAAAGTAATCTTTAATTACACTAGCCAACACAATTTTTACCTCCAAGAACTTAAATGCTGTTTTAAACCAATGTTTATGTGTAGATTTCGAAAATCACCATGATAGTTTCATATCATAACACAGTTATTAAATATAGACAGAGTTATGCTTCACCAAAATATGCATAATTTAGCCAGCAATGTATGACATACTGATTTATTTTAGCAGATATAAGCTAATTCTCTTAATTTTAGAAATCGATTCTGGCCTCTGTTTTCTTGTGATAAACATAATCAGACTTCTACCTATGGTTCTTAGGTTCAAATTCCAATGCAACAATTTACAGTTTGAAGAGAGCACACTTAGCATTTTTGTAGGCTGTGCGAAGGTTTTCCTAGTATTAATTGATTGTGACATGTCCTCAGGGTTGTAAATCTATCCTCCAAACATAAACAGTTGAATTATAAATGCTTGAATTATATGTATATATGTCTTTATTTTAAGATTAAATGTTGGTACATCTTTTTATGTAGAAATGATAGACTTTTTTATGGTGATTTTTGGAATCAGCACATTTATTTCTTCCAAAATCACATATTTTGCAGAAGTATGAAAATTTTTTTTTTTGTTGGCTAGTGTTATTAACATTGCAATTTTACATTGAAAAAGCTTAATTAGACATGCCTGAGGTGTTCTCAGTGCCTTGAAATCATGCTATCTCAGAAACCTTATGGCTGCAGCGATCTCTGGATTATTTCAAAATACACTGCTTTTGAAAACAATTCAGTCAATTAAGAGACTTGAAAAGAAATTAGAAGTCTGAAAGAATTATGTTGTGTTGTACACAGATATATAGTCTTATACACAGATATATAGATAGAATCGACACTTTATAAACTTAATGTGATTTATCTTCCATATTTTAATTACATTTTTTATTTCCTCAAAATGTTCTATATCACACATCATATGCAATAAATATTGCAAACCAGAGTTTGGTTTTTCTGACTTTTAAATTGCAAATTTTGAATTTTCACAAAATGAGCCAGCAATTAAATATTAAGATGTTTCTTAACAAACTGACCATACTTTCGAGAACTGAAAACAAAGACAAAATTTCATATAAATATGACCAATTCCAAATGATTACAGAACTACAGCTAGTTGAATTTCAAAAAATGGCTATGGAAGTTACAGTGGTAAAAATAATAAAATAAAGAATAAATAAAAATAAAGCATGTACCTATGAGGGCTGTTCAATAAAGAATGATCATAACTTTCATGGACAACTGAATTGCTTGCTATTTCTAGCTGAGCTGCAGAATTTAAGACCAGCTGCATCACATAACAAGTGTGTATAGTGTGACCTTGGCAGTCGATCGAGTTTATGCCTGTCCAATTTTGCCTATGGAACAACAGACGTGACACAAGGAACAGACTGTTGCTCTCGAATTTTGTTTACATCTTTTTTTTTTTTTTTTTTTTTTTTTTTTTGGCTTCTGTGGCCATATTGCACCTCCCAAGGTTTTTGCATTTTCTACTCTGATCCAAGCCCAAGGCGGGATTCGAACCCACGACCTTTGGGTTGTCAGGCAGACATTTTACCCACCCGGCTTGTTTACATCTCAATAACATATTAGCTATAGCATATGAAATGTTAAAAGAGATTCAATCACAAATATCAGTAGTTCTGCAGCTCCAATCACTGCTGTCATAACAGAAACTATCAACACTGCTTCTGTAATCATGAGAAAAAATCGTCATATAACAGTAAGACAGCCAGCCAGCAGAGATATTGAGGATATTGGTAGGAAGCACGAACAGTATTCTCCACAACCATTTGCACATGACACATATTTATGCATGCTGGGTTACAAGGCTACCTGCACCTGAGCAACAGCAAATTTGCACAGAGGTTTGTCAGGAGAATCAAATGGTTACTGAAGATGGTGAGGTTCTGAACAAGGTGATAATGGCAGACGAGAGACATAGCTTCTTCATTTCGACCCAGAGAGTAAGCAGCAAACTATTTGGAAGTCCATGTCATCACCAACACTGAAAAAAAGAAAAAGTTAAGGTAATCTCTTCTTTTTGACATTGAGGGATTGGTTTACCAGCCTGTTGTGCCTCTTCATATGACTGTTATGGGACCTTACTACAAAACTGTACTGCACACTTTGCAGGATTACATTAGTCGCAAACAATGACAACTGCAAGAAGGTGGATGGATGTTTCATCATGATAATGTGAGACCTCACATTGCTCATAGAGTGGTTAGGCAGCATTAATGTCAAATATGTTCCTCTTCTGCCTTACAGCTCTCACCTTGCTCCCTGTGATTTGTTCGCAGCTTGAGGCTCTAGCCCTAAATGTGCCTTAGTCTAAATATTTTATATAGCTAATAACTAAAGATCAGATTATTAAAATTTGACATTTTAAATTCTAATGGTCAGCATTGATAAATAATACATTCAATGATACTATCCGCACACATGCTTTTGTTTATAAAAAAAACATTGTAGCAGATTTTTTTTTTTTTTTTTTTCAATTCAAAATTGAAATAACCTAACAAGCTACAACTGAAACTAACGTTGGCAAACTCTAGGTCAGACTTATGTATTAACGCAGATGCCACACAGAAAATATTTCAAAATAGTCAGAGTAAAAATTTCTATAAAATTAACATTTGTTTTGCCACTGCTTAGTGAAATTTTTCTTTTTTATGAAACATTGGAACAATATATTCAGTTTCATTCTGGTTAAATTAGTTAAAAACTGTAATCACTTAATAGTTATATGCAGAATTTTCATAATGGAAATGCATCCTCTATCCAATGCAATTAACTCGAAACAAGCAGCTAATTAATGATTTATGTAAGTTTGCAATTGATTAAAATAATAATGTATAATTTTTTAACTGAACACACAAGATGAATTATCCTTTATCACTTAAATGACTTCAGAAAGTTTACTACAGCAATGAGATAATCAATATACTTTATCTAACACACTCATGCTTCTTCACCTTTTTTTAAGAAATATTTCACTAAAAACTCTATTTG
The DNA here is from genome assembly GCF_048544385.1 of Mastigoproctus giganteus. Classification (NCBI taxonomy): domain Eukaryota; kingdom Metazoa; phylum Arthropoda; class Arachnida; order Uropygi; family Thelyphonidae; genus Mastigoproctus; species Mastigoproctus giganteus. The sequence goes on along the minus strand of NC_143584.1, from coordinate 123,410,081 downwards.
ATATCATACTGATAATCTAATGCTATTACCAAGGCAACTGTCCACACCCTCTACTGTTCTGCAGACACTTTTCCATTAAGCTGAGCAAACTTAAGGGCTTGTTGTTCCTTGGTATGAATACTGTTTAGCTTTTTTTAGCTCATGACCTCAAATAAAAACATAAGCCATCTACTCCTACCTTGAACAATGAAGTAAAGTATTTTATTGTGTGCATTTGTAACATTAGCATTCAGAACTCAAGAATCTAATGAGCAAAAAAGGGCCTTTAAATATGTAGCTAATGTCATATTTAAAGTTTTACCCCCCCAGACTTAAATATATTTTGCAGAATGACCTTATGATACATAAAATTGCAAAAGGTATTTATCTCTTGACGATTATTTTGATGCAATTTTTATTTAAAAATTAAACACAGCAACTGCACCAAAATAAGTTAATGCCAATTAAAACAATTAAAAATTTGCTGTATTTTGCCTATTTTTTTATTGCTTATTATCAATGTCTAGCGATAATTTCTGGGTCAAATCATCAGGGACAACATAGGAACAATTCCTAAACTGTTCCAAGGCTATACAGAATCCATATCATGGAGGCATCTCAGTTCTCCTCCATACAAAAAAGTTAATAGCAATAATTGTGGGAAATGTATTGGTGACTATTATATCCTACATGGTGAGACACTCAATGCAGCTGCTTATTAGGCCATATTAACCCAAATGAAGAATGCTATTTGCTGCAAGAGCAAATAGCAGCAACCTGCTGTTGCTGTCAGACAAAATGCTTGCCCACACTACCAATCCACATTAGTCATCCTGAACACTTACCCCCAAGAAACTATTACTTAATATTATAATAGCTAAATGATGATTCAAGGAAGAAAACTTTTTACTGTTATCTGTCAAAAAAAAAAAAAAAAAAAAAAAGGGAAAAAATTTTCAATCACCCACACCTTCCTTCTCACCAAAAAAAGTGACTATCCAGTGCCACTTTGAACTTTATCAAACTCTCTGCTTTGACCACTGTGGCAGGCTGTTTGTTTGTTGTTTGTTATTTGGTTTTCAGGAGCATCAGCAACTAAGGCCATATTGCTCCGGGGATATGGCGGTGGTCATTCCCTGACCTTTCCACATCCTCCGTATTTGGTGGTCACAGGCTTGAACCCAGTCTGATCAAGAAGCGTGTGCTACGCACTGCTGCTCCTGCCCACCTGACTATGGAGGCGCCCTGTGGCAAGCAATTTATTACAATAATCTATGCTGCCCAAATATAAACTTTATAAGATCCAGCATTCTGTTTTCCCTCAAAATTTTGTATTTATGCCACCTTGGTTCTTCTCTCTTCTACCAGTGAAAATATATCTCCCTCATTCATTTTAGATTCCCTTCAGAGCCTTTCATACCTCCATGAAGCAGCCCCCTCCCCAAAAATTAATTACCAAAATTTGTAGCCCACTCCTCCTAAGCCATTCTTCATATATCAGCATTGACTAGTACCTGTCATCAGTTCGGCTGCCCATCTTTGAACCTTTTCTGAAAGCTGTCTTTTTTTTTTTTTTTAAGTGAGGCTTCCAAACGTAAATATAATATTCTAAATGTTGTCTCACCATCCTCTCTATAAATGAACAAAGATATCCTTTTCCCTACTTTTGAAGGTCCTATATATCACAGAAAATTTTATCCCAGATTTCCAAACTTTACATTTAGAAGCACCAACCCCAGTTGTCATTTTTCACATCATTTGTACAACAGATCTAAGTCATCTGAACCAAAATGGCCTGGTTCTAGTTGTTAACAACTTTTTTTCCATTTTAAATCAACAGAAAACTTTGACAACTGTCAAGGGTAAAAAGAAGGGATTTTGTTTTTGTAAAGGTAACTACAATGGTCTTAGACAGTTTCAAATTCTTTTCAGTGGGACAAACTGATAATGTTACTAACTGCAAGTCTTAAGTGGGAAGCATTCAAAGTAATTATAGAAGCTAGCAAGCTTTTTGTACCAACTAAGAGATACTGTTTAGACCTAAATAAATGACAAATGAATTGATGAGACTAGTGACTGAGAAGAAAAATGCATGGGATGATTATAAATTATCAGGTGACGGTAAACAATAAAATAAACTCACAGTAAATATAAAGTGGTCTGAAATCTATCATAAAGATGGTTAGGCAGGTAAAGGCAGATTATGAGAAGTCCCTGAGAAAGAAAAGCAGTAAACAGTTCTTTGATTATGTTAATACTAGAAGAAAAAGAATGAAACATTCCTTTTCTTCCAGTGGATAAGAATGGCATAACTTTAGATGAATCTGTTAAGGTAGCTGATGAACTGAATAAATATTTTACATCTACATTCATGCGGGAAGAAGTTTTTATAGGGATAGAAACATAGGAATTATACCAAGTTATAAATGGAAGCTAAATGATTTTGTAATAAATGAGAAGAAAGTGAAATTAAATTCTGACTGACCTCCTCTTCTCTTATAATGCTCATTTACTGCCCTGCTTTCTTACAGACAAAGAAAAAACAGAACTTAGTGAAACCACCTTACAAGCCCAGAAAGAATTCCAGCATCTTGAAGTTCCAAAATGAATGAACAGAAATCAATGGGTATATATTTCAATTATGAAGCAACATGGATTTCAAACTTTACTTGAAATATCTATGAAAAGATGCCATTGTAACTAATACCACATTTTTTGTAAAGACCAATAAAATTAAAACAGCACAGGGAGTCTGCAACAGTGTATAAATGCGTGTAAGTGGCATTCTTTTTCAAGTGGAAACTTTCAGCTGGGATTCAGTAGATTTTACTTTTTTTAAATGAGATGTCAGGAGATCTGCAACAGAATTGGTTAGACCTAAATTCCTCAAAGTCATTTAATTCTTGTTGATTAGGAGAAATGTGGCACTTTACTTGAATAGGCATGTGAGGCGTAATCCCAATCTTCAGGATTAATGGAGACCTACTAGCTTTCTTCACCGCCTTATTAAGGAATAGAAGTGTCCACCTCACAATGAATAAGATCCACTTTACAAGAAAAATCAATGCAGGAGTCCCACAAGGTGGCATCCTGTCTGGCCTTCTTTTCTCAGCCATTCTAATTCCTTTCATGCGTCCCCGTGATGATGCTCTAATATGTGCCGACGATATAAAGTTTCTTACCTTAATCCCACCATCTGCAAACCCAATGGCAATTAAGTCTTTAATCACAGGGAAATCGACTGCTCTTTCAACTTACTTGAAGATGTTTGGGTTAAACATTAACCCTTCAAAATCTGCAATAATGATTTACTCATTGAAACAGCAACCAACAGTAATTCAACCATCAGTTTTGGGTACCCTCATCCCAGTGGTTACCTGCCATAAGGACCTCAGTGTCTATTTTGATCTGAAGCTGAAATTTAATGTTCACACAGAATATCTCTGGAAGCGATTTAACACCCTACGCTGGAGAGTGAAGCAACACTTACTTCATTCCAACGATGCCGGAACCACTATCAGATATCTTCAAGCCACTGTTTATCTGGTTATTTTATATGCTGCTGAAATTTGGGCATCTGCATCGCCTTCACTTCAAAAACCGGTGTTCTCATGTGAATACTGGACCCTGAAATGGGCCACAAATAAGCATCACCAACCCCCTCAATTGAAAACAACTGACATGGCTGAGCAGCTAAATGTTGTTATTGTTATTTGGTTTTTAGAAGCATTAGTAACTAAGGCCATATTGCTCCGGGGATATGCGGTGGTCATTCCCTGACCTTTCCACATCCTCCGTATTTGGTGGTCACGGGATCGAACCCCGGTCTAATCAAGAAGCGTGTGCTATGCACTGCCGCTCCTGCCCACCAGCTAAATGTACCCAGGCTCCTGAGGTTAATTGACAGCAGGCGTACATCTGGGATTTCTGTCAGTGGTACAATCCTCTGCCATCCTTGAGGTCAGACTCCACACTAATCCTCAAATACAACCGGTTGAAACTGTGTAGTCAGTTCCTACCTGCCCAGGCACTACCCAAAATTCAGGCACTGCTCCGCCTTGGAGTCAACCTACAGAAAATGACTACTGACTACAAATACCATCACAAACTCCTCGAGTGGATTTCATCTGTTGAACTGGAATAAATTCCTCCAAACTGGGTTACAATGTTCAGTTCCTCTTTATATTTTCCTATAATTATAATTTCATTTTTACATGTTTAATTTTGTGTAACTCAATTTCCCATGTAACTAATTTTTTACCAATTTAATCGCATATATAATGTACAACTCCTGGCCATGTCGCCGTGATGAAAATTATTGTTCCTAGTACATGTACCATACTTAGCAGCAATAAAGAAGTTTATTATAATTATTCTGTTCCCCAGATTTGTCAAACAATTCTAAAGAATCTTCTTTGAGAAGTTAACTGGGAATTAGTAGGTCCTCATTGTGTGGCATTGGAGCAATAGAGGATGGTATGTTCACTTACATGACATGACAGCTTTTCAATCCACAGATATTTTTAAACTTTGATATCTCCCCATACAAAAGTATCAGTTGTCATGTGGTTTGTGGACTCTCTCCATATTTAAGATATAGCAAAAGGCACAACACACTAAGGTCTATTATGAAATAGTAGTAGTAGAGGCATGTAATGCAAGAAAGCAATCTTATGTAGCATCAGCCAAAAAAAAAAAAAAAAAACATTTCACATATCCATTCCCTCTTAAAAGTTTGTCCAGTCCCTCCTTAAATTTATTTAAGCTATCAATTTCCACAACGACAGATGGAAGTTTATTCCAGCAATAAACTACTCGCTGGCTAAAGACAAATTTCCACACATCTATTCTACAACTGACTTTTCTCAATTTGAATTTATGCCCCCTCCCTCAGGTTCATAATATGAGCAAGAGAAAGAATCCTATCAGAATTCAGCCTGCTCAACCCCCCCCCCCCATTCAAGGCCTTATACACCTCAATCAGATCAACTTGCAGGTCTTAGTCTCCAGATGCTACAATTTTCTTGGTAAGAGGACCCCTTTGTTCCCCTTTGCTGTACTCACTCAAGCAACTCTACATCCTTCCTAAAATGAGGCCTCCAGACCTGTATGCAGTACTCAAGGCATGGCCTGACCATTGCCTTATACAAAGGGATAATAATCTCCTTTTCCCTACTAGCAAAATTATTATTATTATTTTATTATTAGCTATATGGTGCAAGGAAGCCTGTGGCTTATGCTGCACCAGCCAAAAAAAAATTCAGGTTACCCTAAGAGAGAGACAAGGGAATCATCAAGAAAGAGAAGAAGGATGATATCCAGCTGAGGACCCTGGGTGTGCCAAGCCCATACTCAACAAAAATTCCTGTATACCATTGACAATACCCCATGACCTGCTCTGGCAGCCTGTCTGCACTGCTATGAAGATATAAAGAAAACTTCATATCTGACTGCACAATTACTCCCAGGTCTTTTTCACTTTTTACCACCCTAAGTGTAGTACCACACAAATAAAACAGGAATTAAAGGATTTTTGATATTAGAAAAACATGGTGATTATGATATGGAAAAACATGAATTTCAACATGCAATGAAAGTAGGCAGAAAGAAGGGCACATGGTGTTCTGTCTGTGATTATCAGAATTTTGCAAGTAGAGAGATCATTATCAATCTTATAAGCCAATGTTGAGACCACACTTAGAATACTGTATCCAAGACTGAAAACTACAACTAAAGAAGCCGACCGGGCTAGCCAGGTGGGTAAAGTGCCTGCCTGGCAACCCAAAGGTCGCGGGTTCGATTCCCGCCTCGGGCTTGGATCAAAGTACTGCAAAAACCTTGGGAGGTGCACTATGGCCACAGAAGCCGATGCGCCAACAACTACCAAACAAAAAAAAAAAAAAAAAAAAAAAAAAACAACTAAAGAAAGTTACTAAACTGCTGGATAAGGGCTAAAGGATTTCTGTATTGCTAATGAGAACTTACATAGCCATTAAACAAATGGCTGTGTAAGTTCTCATATGCAAGGCCTGAAACTGGAGGTGACTAACCAGTACAAATTTCATGTTTTGATTAGTCTTTTTGGGACATCCTGACAAATGCTCAGAAACTAGTACTATCCCAGTCAAATCAGTATCTGGTCACTTTAGTGAATACAAATGCATAGAACTTGCTTAACTCATCAGATATCTGCATAGAGCCACCTATATTGACCTCATTGTTCCCGTGAAGTGGATTAATGCAGTTCATTCACTTCCTTTATGTTTATAACCACAGGGGCTCACATCTGGTGAGTATGGGCTTGGCACACACAGGGTCCTGAGCTGGATATCATCATTCTTCTCTTTCTTGGTGATTCCTTTCTACTTCTGATTCATTCATTCTCTCTCTCTCTCTCTCTCTCTCTCAGGGTAACTCAGGAATTTTTTCTAGCTGGTGCAGCATAAGTTTCAGGCTTCCTTGCACCATACAGCTAATAATAATAATATACAAGGTGTGGCAATAAATTTTTCAGACAGTGCAATAAAAAGAACACAAAGTGAAGAAACTCAAAAATGATTTTATTTTTATTCAAAGTACAGTAATCAGTTCAGTTTGGCAGTTATGCTTCTTTTCTTTGTCTTAAGCATCCTGGCAAGGACCAGTTTCTTTCTCTTGAAATTGTGGCCTCACCTAGGATATGTGCTTCACTAGTCTCTGAAACACTTATAGGTAGAATGCAGCATTCACTCTCTCTCCTTTAGGTACAAATTCCTTGTGAATCATACCCTGATTGCAAAAATGTGATCAATATCATCTTGATCCTGGACAAAACTTTTTGGGTCTTGTGATGATTTAAGTCCACCGCATGCTCTGGCACTTTGTGTTATACTGAAACACCAACACTCATCCACAATGACAATATAGTATGGAAATCAGGATTGTCTCGACAAGGCTGGATGAAATTTTTGCATAATGACATACTTTGTTGCTTCTCCTCGTATGTCCGTGAGGCTGTGCAGCACAAATTTTGCACTGACTTTCCTTTCCACTAAATCTTCATGCAGAATTTGATGAATCATCTCTTTATTCATATTGAACTCATCAACAGCCATTGTTCTGAAGGTCAATCACAATGATTCCTTTCCACAATATCCCGATCAGTTATTTTTGGTGACTCTATTGTCAGGGAGATGGGGAATATATTGTGTAAAAAGGATAGATGGAATAGAACCAGGGTATGTCTGCCAGGGGAAAAAGTTGATGATGTTGTGAAGCATATAACATCTTTTAAGGGCCCAAAGGGTGATATTGTTGAACACTTTGGCACCAATGACATTAAGAGTAGATCTGCAGATTTACTTAACAAGTACAGGTCAATGTGTTGCAAAAAAGTTGTGAGTTAGGGTTAAATTTGAAAGTGTCTGCAATTCTGCCCAGACACGATAGGAGGGAGTACATGATGAGAGCCTTGTCAATCAATTTGGCCCTGGAGGGAATGTGCAAGGCTCAAGGTGTAGAATTTTTTCCAGCCTCGTCTGGCTTGTTAACAGGAGAGACTGCTTCTACAGGGATGGAATACATTTAAATAGAAAGGGTGCAAGAATATTTGCTGAAGCTATCGAGGCAGTGTTAGATGGGTTGGAAAACTGCTAGCTTTGGGGGGGGGGGGGGATTCACAGACTAAAGGTTAAAAGTAGCCGCAGGCAGAGGTGGTGATTCTTGCACTACTTCTATTAGAATAAGCAGCGGCCTGGAGTGAGAGGTGCTAGGGGTTTCAGAGACTGATGGCAGTCATCGTGAAACAGGTGGGTATATGGGATGTGTTAGGGTAACTAAGAATAAGAATAGGTGCATATATACCAATGCTAGAAGTATAGTAAATAAATTTGATGAATTTGAAGTGTTGGTGAAGACATCAAAGGCGAATATTGTGGGGATAGCAGAGACGTGGTCACACAGATATTGGGAATGCAGAATTGGATGGGGAGTACAATGTGTACAGAAAGGATAGGAAGGGAGGAGATGTTATGCTATTAATTAAAAAAAACATAAAATCAAAAGAAATGCATCCAGTTGATATAGATGAACAGTGCGCTGTTGAGTCAGTTTGGTGTGACATAAGCACTGCGAAAGTAAAAATTAGAGTAGGAGTGTGTTATAGGCCTAATAACTCAAATGAGTACAATGAACAATTGTACAGAAAAATAGAGTGGGCTAGTAAATCAGAATGTCTTATGATGGGGAATTTTAACTTCCCAGATATTGACTGGAACTTGTGGGTTGGTCACTCGCACACTGGTAAGACTTTTCGGGATTTATTGGATGATTGTTTTCTGCAGCAGCATGTTCAAGAGGCAACCAGAGAGGGTAATACTCTTGATCTGATTATCAGCAGTGATCATTCGTGTATTAAGAATTTGCAGATAAAGGAACCACTAGGTGGCAGTGATCACAGTGAACTAATGTGGGATTTACTTAAAAGATATAATTACCATCAGGGGTAAAGGGAGGGGTTTTTGCTTCCGTAAAGGTGACTACAATGGTCACAGACAGTTTTTAAATTCTGTACAGTGGGATCAACTGATGAGGTTACCAACAGCAAATTCTAAGTGTGAAGCATTCAACGAATTAATCGTGGAAGTTACTAGACATTTCATACCTATTAAGAAATACTGTTCAAGGTTTAGGCCTAAATGGTTATCAAATGAACTAATGAGACTCGAGGCAGAGAAGAAAAATGCATGGGATGCATATAAATTATCAGGCAACACAGAAGCCTATGGCAGATATAAGTTAGTCTGTAATCAAGTCACAAAGGAGGTAAGGCAGGCGAAGGCAAATTGCAAGAAATCTTTGGCAAAGGATGCTAAGAAAAACAGCAAGGATTTATTTACTTATATAAACTGTGATTGGTCCACTTGATATCGATGGTTCGACTATTGATGATCCTGCTCAGATAGCAAACAAACTGAATGAGTATTTTGCATCTACATTCACACACGAGGAGTTATTAAGGTTTGAAACTGCCAGAAGGTTATCAAATTGTAGAAGGGTGCTTAATGATTTTGTAATAACTGAAAACAAAGTGGAGGAGAAATTGTTGGAGTTAAACATACGAAAGGCACCCGGAGTGGATGGGATCAATCCAGTTATATTAAAGGAGGCGGAAAAGAAAGTAAGCAAACCCTTAGCCGTAATTATGAGAGCATCCCTGGGGATTTGGGGGAGATCCACACAGACTGGAGATGTGCAAATGTATCTCCAATTCACAAAGGGGAATTGAAGGGTGACAAGAATAATTACAGACCAGTTAGTTTAACTTCTGTTCTGGGTAAAATAATGGGGTCAATGGTTAAAGATGCATTGCAGGATCATCTAGACAAGACTGCAATAATAATTCAGACATAGCATGGGTTTGTTAAGGGAAAGTCTTGTCCGACAAATTTGATTGGATATTATGATGTGGTTACAAAGGAATTGGATGCAAAAATTAATTTTGATATCATATACTTGGATTTCAGGAAAGCTTTTGACACTGTTGTGCATGGAGGACTACTGTACAAATTGGAGTAGAATGGTATTAAGGGTAAGTTGCTACAATGGATAAAAGGATGGTTGAGTGGAAGAAGACAGAGGGTGGTAATCAATGGGTGCTACTCTTCGTGGACTAATGTTATTAGTGGAGTCCCACAGGGTTCGGTGTTGGGTCCTCTGTTGTTTTGTGTATTTATCAATGATATTGATGAAGGTATATCAGGCTTAATGTCGAAGTTTGCAGATGACACAAAGGTTGGCAGGGTTGTTAATGACAGTAATGGCAGTGTGCTACTGCAACAGGATCTAGATAATTTGGGCAGATGGGCTAAGAAGTGGCAACTGAAGTTCAACCTTGACAAATGCAAAGTACTGCATATGGGTAGAAGTAACCCCAGAGAAACGTACCAACTGTGTGGTACTACACTTAAGGTGGTAGAAAATGAAAAAGACCTGGGAGTAATTGTGCAGTCAGATATGAAGTTTTCTGAGCAATGCAGACAGGCTGCCAGGGCAGGTCATGGGGTTTTGTCAATGATATACAAGAATTTTGCTAGCAGGGAAAAGGAGGTGATTGTCCCTCTGTATAAGGCAATGGTCAGGCCACACCTTCAGTACTGCGTACAGGTCTGGAGGCCTCATTTTAGAAAGGATGTAGATTTGCTTGAACGTGTACAGAGAAGGGTAACAAGATTGGTGAGGGGAATGAAGGGATCTTATCAAGAGAGGCTTGAGTTCTGCAAATTGCAGCAGTTGGAGACTAGGCACCTGCTAGGTAATCTGATTGAGTTGTATAATGCCTTGAATGGGTTGAGCACGCTGAATTCTGATGGGATTCTTCCACTTGTTCAGATTATGAAACTAAAGGGGCATAAATTCAAATTGAGAAAACGACAGATGTAGAATAGATGTGTGGAAATTTGCCTTTAGCCAGCGGGTGGTTAATTGCTGTCGTTGTGGAAGTTGATAGGTTAAATAAATTTAAGGAGAAACTGGACACACATTCAGAGGGAATTGTTTTGTAAATTTTTTTTTTTTTTTTTGGCTGATGCTGCATAAGCTCATACACTCGCTTTCTTGCATCACATGCCACTACTACTACATTTTGCTACTATTTCTAACACTGTCTACTACTAGTAACACTGTCCTCATTTCGAGAGGTTGATGAATGCCCACTTCTTAGGCTATCACTATTTCACATCTATCTTTGAACTGCTTACACCATTCAAACACACTGATATGACTAAATTCATCACTTAAACAGTTTTTTTTTAACATTTCATATGTTTCTGTCACAGATTTTCCCAGTTTAAAGCAAAATTTGATATTGATTTGTTGCTCTACTGCAGCACTGAATGCTAGTGCTACTAATGAAAATGGTTGTTACTTTCAACCTGTCAGCCCACTGGATACTTCCATTTTTGGGTGAAATTCAAACTACAACACACCAATTCCATTCATTTTCAAACTCATCAAACATGACTGCAACAGCACCAGTCTGGGAACTTTATTGCCAAACCTCATATGTAAAGAATTATACACTGTTTTTCTGGAAACTCTGCCAAATCCTTTATATATTCTGCCTTAGCTTGTCTTACCCACTGAATAACCCGATTACAAACACTTTGTATATTCTATATTAAATGTTGTCCCTTGATAATTTGCATATATCTTATACAGCTGTATTTCTGATACCAAGTTCATTCATTCATTCTTTGGTCATCTTTTGCATTTTCCACTTATGCTTGGTAGTAGCTAGAATTAAATGTCTAGAGCATTTCCTGTTTAGCATGTGTACCTCTTAAGTGTTTCAGCTGATTCCACTGAATTAAATCAAAATGATGCCTCAAGCCAATAACCCCCCCCCCAACCATTAGAAAATGAAATCCTTTACCCTTAATGAGTTAGAAAATGAAACCTTTTCCCATATTTTATAGTATTTTTCTTAAGAGTATAAGAAAAGTATGGGTATAATTTCCTATACTCTTCTTCTTCTGGCATTATAACCCAGGGTGGGTCTTAGTCTTCTCGACAATGTTCCACGAATAAGCCCTCCCAGAAGTCAAACTTCTCTGACTTCTTATTCTCATGTTCTTCCTCTTGCCCTCCTCCATGTAGGTTTCCATTTCATTATACTCTTAGTTTAGTTGTTCTGCTATGATCCATTCTCATAACATGTCCCAACCAGGCAAATCTCTGCTGACCGGGTGGGTAAAGTGCCTGTCTGGCAATCCAAAGGTCGCGGGTTCGAATCCCGCCTCGGGCTTGGATCAACGTACTGCAAAAACATTATGGCCACAGAAGCCGATGCGCCAACAACTACCAAAAAAAAAAAAGGCAAATCTCTGGCTCTTCACAAAATTGACGATGTCTGCAACCTGAATAAGATGGTCAAGTTCATGGTTCATTCTGATCACCCAGGATCCATCAACATTTTGTATGGACCTAAAAACTTTCCGTAAAATTCTGCGCTCTTGAACACTCTCAACAACTACTCATCTTTACTCGTTAATGTTCAAGCTTCACAACAATATGTCACAACTGGTCTAATGAGGCTTTTGTATATTCTAATTTCCTATACTCAATAAGGGTAAAGTTGTTTGTTCCCTTTCCACTCAAACACAGCAGACTAATTCAATATTATTTTAATTTATCCCACCAAATGGATACAATACTCTTTATGTAGTGCATGTGTACACCTAACTACTTTCACATAGTTAACTTTCAGGCCAAGTATGTATGCAATATAGAAAACTCATTTCAAATATATATATATCCATTAAAATTATATCAATGTGATCCATATTGCTTCTCCTGTATGATGTTGATCTTCAATTTTCATTACCGACTGTGTCACAATTGAATACTTATGGCCACAGAAAATTAGATAAGTATGATCTAATTTTCAATCATACTCCACATCCAATACACTTGGTCATGTAAGTGAAATCGAGAGAGAGAGAGAGAGAGAGAAGAGAGAGAGAGAGAGAGAGAGAGAGAGAGAGAGAGAGAGAGAGAGAGAGAGAGAGAGAGAGCGCGCGCGCGCAAGCGCAATGTAGTAGAATCTCATAAATCCAACATTCTCAGAACATGACACATGCTGGAATTTTTTTTTTTTTTCACTGATGCAAATTCAGGAAGAGCTTTTATTGCCTAATAAATAGTCTAAAACTATTGGTTGAAATCACATTTGAGTATATATATTTTTTATCAGATCAGATCATGTAGCTGTTGTTGTTATTTGGTTTTTAGGAACATTAGCAACTAAGGCCATATTGCTCTGGGGATATGCGGTGGTCATTCCCTGACCTTTCCGCATCCGCCGTATTTGGTGGTTATGTGCTCAAACCCCCGGTCTAATCAAGAAGCATGTGCTACGCACTGCTGCTCCTGCCCACGGAGGCGCCAGGTCATGTAGATCTGATCCCTAATCTCCTCAGAGCAATAGCAGCCAGCTTTAAACCAAAATGTGAACCCTGTATTGTTAGATTGGTTGTGGGGGGGGGGAAAGAAAGGTAGAATGCTTGCTAAAATAAATACAGAAAACCTAAGAAATAGAAGTCAATAGATGTTACAACTGTCCACTATTTTTAATGAGGCAAATGCAATGTGATTTCAATAATCAACTCACCTTAAAATCCAGACACACATTACTGAGTAGTATACTGTGAACTGGAAGTATCTACAGAAAAAGCATGCAACAGAACATTTATGAGACAGAGAGTGGAGAGATTCAGAGATAAGTCATTAATTAACGTAACTGCCCTATTTTGAATAGATCTAGAAGCCTGAGAGTGGTTTTGGAGGACACTTCCCCAGATGTGGAAACAATATTCCATGGTAGGATGGATTTGCAATTTGCACAGAGTGAACAGCTGTTTCAAAGAAAAGTAATGCCAAGAGCAAAAGAAAAAAAATCCGGTTTTTTAGATGCAGAGGAAGTAATATATGTAATTGTGCTTATGTCAAGAGAGATTAGAAGGCAGAGTAATCCCCAACAGAAATATATAATCTTGCCTAGAAATCAGTGTGTCATTGAAGATAGGAACAGAAGAATCCTTTTTGCAAGATACAAGACAGGACTAAGTTTTAGAAGGATTGAAATCTGGAGTTTAGCATTTAAGGAATTGGCAGTGGATATTGTAGAAGTTGAAGCTGTTTGTGCAGGGCAAGGTTTCTCAAACTGGAAGGCAGAATGTAATGTGCTATCGTCAGCAAAACCATGGATATGATTTCTGGTCAATAAAAGAAAGTCATTAATATACAAGAGGAAAAAAAAAAGTGAGAGAAATAACATAACCCTGAAGAAAACTAGCATTAGTAAAGAAGTTAGAACATTGACAGCCATCTACCATTACTTGCAGTGAGTAGTCAGAGAGAAAACTGGATACCCAATTACAAAAAAACATGTTGGCAAACCATAAGATGGAAGCTTATTTAGAAGACCTTTATGCCAAACACGATCAAAAGATTTTGAGATGTCAGGAGCAACTGCCTGAGTTTCACTAGACTTTTCCACTGAATCTGTCCACAGATTGGTAACACAGGACAAAATATCACGAGCAGATCAATAATGACAATCACTGATCACATGGAAGGTTTCTAGATAGTTGAAGAGTTGGTGGTTCATTGATTTCTCCATTACTTTAGAAAGAGTAGAAGTGTGCAATGGGATGATAATTGGATGAGAAGGATTTGTCACCATTTTTAGGAACTGGCTGGATACAAACAAATTTCGAAGCAGAATGGAAAACACCTTTGAATAAGAAAGCGAAAAAAAGGCAACACAGAACAGGTGTAAGCTCAGATTTTAAGAACAAGTGGAGAAATACAATCAGGACCTGGAGCTATCTTAGCATTAAGATTGTTCAAAGTCCTTCTGACATCCTTTTGAAAGAAGATTACAGGAGGCATTAAATGGAGTGTATTGGAAATGGTGGGATGTGGTTTACCAAGATCATGAATACACAAGTTGGAAGAAAAGTAGGATGCTAGCGGTGAGCTTTATCTTTAGCTGAAGTGGCAATAGAACCATCTGGTTTTGACAGATGGTGGTGGGAATAGAGATGGGCAAAAAGTAGCAGCCTTTTAGCTTATACAAAATAACTGCTTTACAATTGTTGTGAGCTTTGGTGTGGGTAGAAAATTAACCTAGATATTTGGATACAAGCCAACTGCAATATGCAACATTCTTATCTTAAACAGCCTTAGTATATTTATTGGAAAACCAAGGTTTATTTAAATGACAAGATTAAGGTGGAGTGTGCAATAAAGGATTTCATACCTACAAGAATAATTTCACTGACAAGATCCAATCAAACATTGACATCGGAAGATTTGAAACAGTAATCCAACTGAGGAAAAGAAATCTTACATATCATCCCATTTTGCATTCATTCTTGTAATGCCAAACAACATCAGACTGAAAATGGCCACGAGAGAAAGGCTCCATTGGAGAAGAGACCATCACCAAGTTGTAATTTGAGGTGCCTAGAGAACCACTCACCTCAACCACGTACTTAGAAAGGCTGTTTGTGAGAAAACGATCAAGCATGTTAGCTGCGTGGTTAGGAATGTCTAGAGTTCTGGCAGGTAAATGAACGTGTGTGAGGTCATTAGTAATTGCAAAAGCCTCAGCATGTCAACCAACTGGGTCTGCGTGAGTAGAAAACAGAAGCCAGCTAGTGTTGTGAACATTAAAATCAACAAGGAAAATTATCTCACTGTTAGGAATGTTGGACTGGAGAAAATCAAGTTTCAAAGAGAGGAAGTCAAAGAGTTGCAAGTGATTAATGGAGTTAGGAGAACGATAAAGGCAACAGGTGAATTTGACAGAATGTGGTAGAGAGATTTTAAGCCAGGAGATCGAAAAGAGGAGACTTCAAATTACTAAGTCTCTGACAAGGAATATCAGAGCGGACATTTGCACAAATACCAACTTTGAAGTGAAAGGAATCGTAGAGCAAATAATTTGGTCAATCGAGATGGGCAGTAGTTGCATCAACTGACAATTGGGATTCTTTCAGAATGAGTACATGGGATTTTGTAGACTGTAAGTGGAAATGGACATCATTGAGATTGGAACTGAGACCACATATATTTGTGAAATAACGAGGAAGTGTTTGGGAGATTTAGATATTTTCACAGATAAGTTTCTTCTATTAGTTTTACAATTCGTAATGTATATAGCAGTAGTAATGAAATTTTTGGATATGGCGTACACATGGCAAGAATGTAACCAGCTCCTTGACATAATGTGGCCTTGACAATCCCCCCCCCCACACACACACTACTCAGACTCCCTCCATTCACTATCTGGCTGAGTAGAGGCAATGAGATTATACACTAGCTGATCCGGATTATTATTATTTTTTTTTTGTTATTTGGTTTTTTTTTTTTTTAGGAGCATTAGCAACTAAGGCCATATTGCTCCGGGGATATGTGGTGGTCATTCCCTGACCTTTCCGCATCCTCTGTATTTGGTGGTCACGGGCTTGAACTCCGGTCTAATCAAGAAGCGTGTGCTATGCACTGCCACTCCTGCTGATCCGGAAACCTCAGAGAGAGAGAGTTACCAATAGGTTCAGTCTGGTGGATTATCTAGCAGCAGGCCTGTGAACACCATTTAGGAGCTGTGCCCTTGAAACGTAAGGAAGATTGGATCTCGCCAAGGTGTTGATTATAACTTCAAAAAGCATAAATCTACTGTAGTTCAACATACTGCATAATGGAAGAAATGGGGAGGGGAGTTGCCGGAGCTTTCCTCTGGAGACTAAAAATGGGTTCCACCACTTCAAGCCTCCAATATGCAAAGTGGCAGTATTGGACTGGTTGACTGAGTCATCTAGCACCTAGTATTGCCTGGTAATATAGAGGGATGGCATTCCTCCATATGGTGCGGGTGCAACACCTCAACATCAGCTTATATTGGTTCACACCAGGGTGGTCCCCTCCAGTATACTAGGTACTGTATTTCAGGAATTGAACATGGGGGTTATACCAAGTATACTAACAGTCTAACCAAGGGTTACTAACAGTCCCACCACTGTATCTAAATTTATTAATGGAACATAACAAATAACAGCAGCATTTCTGTGTTTTTTTTTAATTGTTTTGTCTGTCCTTTTACGAATATCTTTCCTCAGAAAAATATTCAATAAGTGCTGGATTTCTGAATGACAGTTTTATGAGGTTCTACCATAATAAAATGCAATCTGCAGAAAGGTGCACTATATGTCTACTCAGGTGAATATTTTCACCACATTTGTTGAAGTGTTTATCTGAAGTAGACAGTTATTGCAGAATTACTGCCACCACAAGAAGTACCAGTGTACACTTTTATATTTGAAATTTATTTAAAAATATATTCTTTAAATTAAAATTGTGTTCTTTGTAGTCAGAAGCACCACTAGAAATTTTAACACCAATTGCAAAAAATTTCAGAAATGCACCTTTGCAAGGAATATAATTATATTATGTGAATCAAATGACAAAAATAATTATTATCAAATTATCAGCTGTAAGACTACTTTTATAAAGATGCTTTTATAATAATTTATTTAGATAATAACAATTGTGATGTTTTTAAAATAAATTATAATTTACTTAAAAGTGTTTAACTACATTCAGCACCAACAATGAAACAACAGTAGTGGCTTCAGCTACAGTTGCTATTCCTAGGTTATGCCTCTGTTGCCATTTACATTATACAGTAATGGTTAAAAGGAAGAATAAAATTACAATGTGTGCAAGTTTAAACTATGTCTTATCTAGTTAAAAAATATTGAATCACATACCATATGTGCTATAGGCCTACGCATTTCCAATTTCCACATTTACATATCTTCTTAAACCAAAATATGCTCTTATTATCATGACTAAAGGTTTAACTACCTCTTTTACAGCTTATTTTAATATAAATGGATAGATGCCACTCAGCTCCATGTTCTTTGTTCATTTTTAGCTGCAGCATTTCCTCTTGCACCTTCCTTTCAGTTATTATAAAATCATTTAAATAACTTATTTTATAACTCAATATTTAATCAACTTAATTAATTACCCTAGGTTAATTGTGCAAGTCACATGAAGTTTTCTCCGCAGTGCAGACAGGCTGCCAGGAGAGCTCATGGGGTTTTTTCAATGATATATTGGAATTTTGCCAGCAGGGATAAAGAGGTGATTATCCTATGGTTAAGCTACATCTTGAGTACAGCATACTCATCTGGAAGTCTAATTTTAGGAAGGATGTGAATATATTGGAATGGGTACAGGGAACAGCAACAAAAGATCAATGAAGGGGAACAAAAAGTTGCAGTATCTGGAGACTAGGAAACTGTGAGATGTTTAAGGCTTTGAATGGATTGAGTAAGCTCAGTGCTGATGGCATCTTTCACTTACTCAGACTACACACATGAGAGGGCATAAGTTAAAATTGAGGAAGGATGTTTGTAGGATAGATGTGTAGAAATTTGCCTTCAGCCAGCAGCAGACTGTTGGAACAAACCTCCAGGCGTTGTAGAAGTGAGTAGCTTGAATAAATTCAAGAACTAGACAAACTATTGGAGAGGATGAACAGATGATATAGGGATTTTTTTTTTTTTTTTTTTGACTGATGCAAGAAAGTATGCTTTCGTGCATTATTTTGCCACTACTAATACTGTATTACTATACGTTGTAATATTATATTGTAGCGTGCTATACAGTATGTAATAACACACAAAAGTTATTTACCACCAAACAGCTATAATAAGCACTAATAAAGACCTTTATTATTCCGACTATTAATCTTAATAACCGAAATAAGCTCTATAAAGTAATGTGAAATATATGAAAAAATTACATCTGGGCAAAATTTTTTTCATAAGATGAATAATCCTATTGCAGGGCTGTGCTTATATAAACACACATACAAGCAAAATATTATTTTTACTTTAAAAGGATTGACTCAGTTTAATCTTCCTCACTTTGGAGAAGTATATCTGTGAGTCTTTTTATATTGGAATTTAGTCAATCAAGACTACAGCAAATACAATACAACAGAAGCCCTCTTATCCAGCATGATCAGGACTGGTATTTGGCTGGTTAATTGAAATAGTCAGTTAAAGAGGGAGTCACAAAAAGAAAAAAAAAAAAAGTATACATACATACCTTAAGAATTTTATTTTCACATAAAACATATACATGTATAATTATTGACTCAAAATCAGTAATTTTCATTAGTTTAGATAAAGAAATGTCACACGTTGCAGCATTGTTCTTCCATTTTTTTAAAATAATTATCATATTCAATATAATGTTATATGACAGTGAACAATATAGTGACTCTATAATTTCTTAAAGAATTACAGATTATTCTCAGATGTTTTGTGATACTTCTTGTACCACTTCTTCAGTGGCTGTAAACATAGCAGAACCAGTAAATTATGGTGAATATAATTTATATATAAACATCCTATGGCAATTATAATATAGTCACCACAATTTACCAGTTCTGCTGTCCTTATAGTCACTGAAGGAGTGGTATACAGGAAGTATACAAAACATCTGAAAATAATCTGTAATTCTGAAATTAAAGGAAGATTACATTCAAAGCAAGATTAAATGCTCATTATTTCGCCAATTTCCGGTGTGAATAAATTTATGAAAGGTTTACACAAATTATCATCAAGGAATGAATAGATGAAGTGGGGGGCAGTTGGCTAATATTACATAACCTTGTTATTTATTTATTATTATTTTTTTTTGCATCATTTGCCACTACAAATACTAATATGATGAAAGAATGAGGTTATTGAGTTCCAGGCAATATAATCATGATATACGGACATAATACATAGGAACACCTGGGATACCAACAAAAGAATTTTGTTTTCAGAAGTTGTGAGAAGTGTTACCAGACAAGGAAACGGAGGTAACACGAGGCCAATTACCGATGTGCAGTCAGCCAATTTACAATGCCTTTGGTAAATAACGATTAGACGGCCTCCGTAGCAGAGTGGTCAAGAGCTCCTAACTGCTAAATCGGTCGATCTGCCAACCCGCACTGGACTAGCGTGGCAGATTATGGTCCATTACTCTCAACATGAATTGTGGAGGAGGCTTCATTCCTGCAGTGGGTTGATAATAGCTGCAGTTTATATAAGTTCCGGCCTCGCTAATTTAGACTGACTATTTATTACTCGGACAGCTTATATCTCGAGGCTCGGTGCAAAGTGTGCGGAACCTATTACAATTAAAAAAATTTAATACTTATTGTTTTTCAAATAAAAAAAAAATATATTCAAAGCTGCAATGGCAAACTGTAATGGGGTTTCTAAGCTTAGGGGATCGGTGCAATCGCACAGTTGGTACCCCCATCAAGTTAGTCCGTATCATACTTAACTACATTATGTTATTAGTGGACTCTGCAAGCATTCCAAATTCCAATAAGCAGGATCGAGCGAGCCGCACATAAAACTTCCAAGACTCCAGAGGTGTTTTCACCCACTTCTTAAATACTACTTTACTAATGGACCGCCTGCGTTCTGGGCAAGGTACCGGCAACAAACAGCAGGTTTCGACATTAGCCAGGTATAAACAGCAGGTTTCGACATTAGCCAGGTATAAACAGCAGGTGTGAAAATTTCAGTATTTCACACTAGCATGCAACTACAAACTATAAAATGCTTGGCAAGTTTCACAGAGGTTGTTTTTCTGTTGCATTCAGATAACTGCTATAAGTGAATGGCATTTCACACATTTATTAGCAAGTGATGGCTATCCATTACTCATGGAACTGATAATGATGACTATCCAGTACTCATGGAAACGATTCATCGCATTCACCGTTAAAGTATCAGTGCTCAATTACTACATAGCGGTAGGACAGTCCGTGACTTTCGGTCGCAGCAAAAATATCTCGCGCTCCTTCAAAGAAGTGATCAGAACGTTAGTAAGGGCTGATTTCAAGGCCCACCAACAACCGATCCTTTAAATAAATAAATTTTCTGTTTGCTTGCTCGTATACAATGCACATATTTCACCGACAGAACGATCGGCGCATACGGCAGTTGTTAAAATTAAATGGAGTCAATTCAGTATAAATCAAAAATATATTGTTTTTAAGTTCTCAAAAATCGAAGTAAAATTTCTTGTTTCACTTACCTCGCAGCGTCCAAGTACTGGCATTTAAATGCACACGGACACCTGTCACCCAAAAGCGCAACGAAGGGAAAGGAGAAAAGAGAGCAACAAAGGAAAGCAATTTACTGTTTCTTTAACAATTCCATTAGCCATTTTAGTCTTTTGCTTTTGATACTATAAGATGAGACTAGCAAAGAAATCATAAAGAAAGCGATACCTTAAGCATCCCCATGACAATGCTTCCGGTTAAAATGTTATTTGTGGACTTCGGGAGAAAGTGGTCATGTGACTATAAGCTTATGCACGTGGTTTTGTCTTTGAAATTGAATGGTCACTTATTATGAGCAACAACCAATGATAATATTTGTGCAATTATTCCGCAAAAGTCAATATTGAAAGTACACGTGATTGTAATATCTATACGGTAAGCCCTTTCGTAAAGATAACAATGGCTTTATCACTTGATTTTAAAACATTTCATCGCTTGTCGTTATATCACGTACAACTGCTCTATCGTTTTAAACATACCTGGGGACAAACATTAAAACTCAGAAAGTGAAGCGTTACGACTGACTACTGAAGAGAAAGTTCATAATGACTACTGAAGAGAAAGCTACCTTGCTCTCATCACAAAACGGAAATGAATTAAGGCGTGCTGATCATCGCAGCTATGGTGCAGCTGGCCTTCCTCATGCACCGGGATTAAGTTCCAAAAGGTAAAGAAATATACATATATATTAGAAGAGTTGTCTTTACATATGAACGTTTAATGCAGAGTTTTGATATATAACGTGACGACTCATCTGATATTCACACATCTGAATTATCGTACCAGGTAAAGATTTCGTTGACGTATCGCATAAATGGCATGTGTGCTGGGTTTTTTTTTTTTGTTTTGCTCATTTTTTTTAGAAGGCATTTAGTTCTCCGACAATGAAAGTGATGAATGTTTTTACTCTACTTTTACTTTTTTAAATGGGAATGAAGCATCGTGGATTGGATACTAGCTTAGAGAAACACAAGGAACAAAACCTATCGAAATTTCTTATGAAATGCCGGTTAAAAATATATTGACCTTTATCTGTAATAAAAACATAAATGCACAAGGCTTGAATTAACTATAAACTATCGGTGTAAATACACCATACTTATCTCATAAAAATAAACTACATTCATAGTGTAAAGTCATCGATTTAACTGGATCTCGTATTGTGACTACCTTCACAACAAATTACCATGTATACACTACATAGAAAAAGTACGGCTTCACCAAAAAAATAGACTATTGTTACTTATTCTTAGTGGGTACTACCACCCAGACGACACCGTTTCAAGGCTTGTTGGCTTATCTTGGTCACAATATTGAGATACAATTAAATCGATGTCTTTACACTACAAATGTAGTTTATTTTTATGAGCAAACTATGGTGTAGTTACACCAGGCCTGGCCAACCCAAATCGTTCTGCGGGCCACACAAAATAAAACATCAAATGCCATAAAAATTTATTTGATTCATCCATTTTTATTATATATCTACATCAATGAGATATTTGCGATCACTCGTTTTTTTTTTTAAATTTACTTCAATATTAGTAGTTGCGCATCTTAAATGATTTTACAGATTTTCATCTGTAATTGAAGCACGAGATTTATTTTTGAAAAGAAAGTTTCACAAACGTATGTGGATCCGAAGGTGCTCAAATATTTTTGCAAAAAATCTTAATTTGGAATACTTTTCCGCTGTCACATAACGTGTTGTAAAAGTTGATTTTTGATGTCGTGGCTGTGTTTTAATCCATTGTACTGTAAATCAATTACTTCCATCTGCAGAGTTTCCGGTTGGGGATTCGGGGAGTTACAGCTGGGCTAGTATTATATTTATCTTGCCTAGTGTAGCTAGTGAATGATTTTCCACTGATGTAGTCAGTATTATAAGAATCATCTGGCCGGCCACGGGTTAGCCAAGTCTGATTTACACCAATATTTTATAGTTAATTCGTGCTCATATCCTATTATGTCTTGTGCATTTATATTCACTGCACAGAAATATAAGGTACAGAATAATATACAGCATTATTCTCTACACCTTCTGGCTTCTCTCATATTGTGGAATTACTTCACAACTGGATTGGCATGATTGCAACACCAGGGTACCTGCCCACCCACCGACGACAGGCCAACCGATGAAAGACCAACAAACCTTGAAACGGTCACCAGGGGAGCCTGATATTCACAGTTTCCGATAATAGGTAACAACAGTCTTCTCTACTGGGGAATCTTTGCCTATTCGAGGAATTTGAGTTTTTGAGTGGTGTGAGTTGAAAGAGTTAGCATTAGTAGAGGCACATAATGCAAGAAAGCAAGCTTATGCAGCATCAGCCAAAAAAAAACCCCTTCCACTTCACCCCTCTGTGCGTTCCAAATACCTGTCCAGCTGAGCCTTAAATTTATTTAGGCTATCAACTTCCGCAACAAGAAATGGAAGTCTGTTCCACCAACCAATTACCCGCTGGCTAAAGGAAAATTTCCGCACATCTATCCTACATCTGTCTTTCCTCAATTTGAATTTATGTCCTCTCAGGTGATTATTCTGAGCAAGAGGAAGAATGCCATCAGCATTGAGCATGCTCAAACCATTCAAGGCTTTATACAGCTCAATCAGATCACTTCACAGGTGACTAGTCTCCAGACACTAATCTGCAAAACTTAAGCCTTTCTTCGTAAGAGCAACCCCTTGTTCCCTTCATTAATCTTGTTGCCCTTCTCTGTACTTGTTCAAACAGCTCTACATCCTTCTTAAAATGAGGCCTCCAAACCTGTATACAATACTCAAGGTGTGGCCTGGCCATTGCCAGGCCACACCTTGAGTATATACAAGGGAATAATCACCTTCTTATCCCTGCTAGAAAAATTCCTGTATATCATTGACAAGACACCATGAGCTACTCTTGCAGCCCTTTTACTGTCCCTCTCATTCTTCTACACCGTTTCTTTTATTCTTCCACTCCTACTATAACTTTCCCTCTACTTTTTGCTTTTCTAAGTCTAATAGGGACAAGTGGGTAGTAGAGTTATTATCCCACACATATACAAACCAGCCTTGAAACAGGATATCTGCCCACTCACCGATGATAGGCCAACAGCCTTGAAACGGTCACCGGGGAGGCCTGATAATCACGGTGTTTCTGAGAATAGGTAACAACAGTCTTCTCTACTGGGGAAGCGTTGCCAATTCGAAGAATTTTTGAGTGGTATGAGTAACTGTCCCTTTCCTCTCCTACTATCACTTTCCTACACCTTTTTTGCTTTACTAAGTCTAATAGAACAGCATGTGGATAACAGAGTATGGCGCCTCGGTGGGCAGGAGCAGTAGTGCATAGCACCTACTTCTTGATTAGACCGGGATTCGAGCCTGTGACCACCAAATACGGAGGATGCGGAAGGTCAGGGAATTACCACTGCATATCCCCACCCCGGATGAAGGTTGACGTCAGGAAAGGCATGCGGCGGTAAAAATTTCATGCCAAAACAGTGAAAAACGCTGACCTCATATAATAACGGGAAAAAGGCGAGGGGAAAAAAATGTGGATAACAGAGTATATTATCCCGTACCATTTTTCAAACGGTGCCGTCTGGGTGGTGGTGCCCACGGAGAATAAGTAACAGTACTGTAGTCTTCTCTATTTGTTACTTATTCGAAGTAGTGCAATACATGGTAACTCGTTGGGATGGTAGTCACAATTTTTTTTTGTCCTCGCTTTTTCCCGTTATATATGAGGTCAGCGTTTTTATTGTTTGGGCATGAAATTTTTGCGGCCGGATGCCCTTCCTGACGCCAACCCTCACCCTTTATCCGGGCTGGGGATATGCAGTGGACATTCCCTGACCTTTCCGCATCCTCCGTATTTGGTGGTCACGGGCTCGAGCCGCAGTCTAATCAAGAAGCGTGTGCTACTCACTATTGCTCCTGGCTACGGAGGCGCCGAAGGTAGTCACAATATGATATACAATTAAATTCATGCCTTCACACTATGAATGTAGTTTATTTTTATGAGCTAACTATGGTGTATTTACACCGATATTTTATAATTGACTTTTATCATGCTTCCGTGCGGATAGAGTTAGCGAAACGACTTTTTTTTTCTTTTTTTTTTTTTTTTTTTCTTTTTTAATTCTACTGAGAAGTTTGCCTTGGCTTTCATAATAAATCTATAGCTGGACATTCCCACCGTAAAATGGTCGTCTCTCATTGGGTTCCACTAATTATGATTGACAAAATTTGTTGGTGAAACTTTAGAACAGGGCAGAAGAAGCGTAGATTTTTTAATAGACTTTCGTTTTTGGCTAGAATAGTGAAAAAAAAAAAAAAAAGTTAGGTTACTGCTTGAATCTGTCCCGTTATTCGGGACAGATTCGACTCATCTGTCCATTAAAACTTCAGCACCCTGTGCTGAAGTTTTAACCAAATGACAATTTACATTTCTCAAATTCTTAAAAAAACAACCCCCAATTTTACTATTTTGGGTAACCATACTAAACTTTATTTAATAAGTAGAGGATTTACCAAAAACGAGTTGTACAAAAATAACTTGAAAGTATGTCAAGTAAAGTGATTTTCAGTAGCTGTCAGTATTAATTTTATTGACAAATTAGTAAAATTCAGAACATGGTGGGCACTCCAGCGTAACGTAACATAACTCACCTCAGGGGCTCACATCTGGCGTGTATGGGCTTGGCATACCAGGGTCCTGAGCTGGATATCATCATTCTTCTCTTTTTTTTTTTGTGATTCCCTTCTACTTCTCTCTCTCTTTCTCTCTCTCTCTCTCTCTCTCTCACAGGGTAATTCAGAATTTTTTTTTTTTTTTTTTTTTTGGCTGGTGCAGCATAAGCCTCAAGGAAGCCTCTGGCTTCCTTGCACCATATGGCTAATAATAATAATAGTAACCTTTTTTTTTCACTAGTCTGTTTGAATCCGTACCGAATTAGTGCATAATCTAACCTGAACCTTTTTACACTAGCCAGACTACTTTTACCGTGTTCTAAAGTGTTACCCAGAGCTGAATTAAGAGACTCATTAGTTCACCCAAATTGGAAATGTCAATAAACACATTTAACAAAAAAAAAAAAAAAAAAAAAAATATATATATATATATATATATATATATACACACACATACACACACACTGCCCTACCATTAATATCCGGACACCTACCTTTAGACAGAAAAAAAAGAGCTTTTATTGTGTCATTTAATACTTTGTGCTGAAACCTTTTGTTCTAATGACGGCTTTCAATCTTCGCGGCATACTCTTAACAGCTTTTTATAAATGTCAGGTGATATATTCCTCCACTCGACCTTGTTCTTTGGGCGATCTCGACGTGCACGTACCCGACGATCCAATACAGCCCAAAGATGCTCGATAGGGTTCAGATCACCCCTCTTGGCTAGCTAATCCAACTTTTCCACACCCATGTCCTCAAACCACTCTGTTACGACCCGAGCAGTATGGGATGGCTTGTTGTCTTGCTGATACAGGTGTGGGCCTTCCCCGAAGTATTGCCATAATGTTTGAAGTGCATAATTGTCCTGGTATTGCACAGAATTCATGGTTTTGTCAATAACAACTAATGGGCCCAAGCCAAACCATAAAAGGAGCCCCATACCATGACACTGCCTCCACCAAACTTCATTGTTGGGAGGATACAATCAGGAAGGAACTGTTCCCTTGTCAATCGCCACACTCAGGAATGTCCATCAGACTAGTAGAATGCGAACCTCGACTCATCTGTCCATAGCACTTTTTCACTGCTCTACAGTCCAGGATTCGCGCTCCTTACACCATTGTTAATTGGTGTCTAGCATTTGTTGAGGTGATCAATTCTGTTGAACGTGTCATCTTGCAAGCCCAATTTTTGCAATTGTCCCTTCGAAGTCCACTGTGCATACAGTATTTATAGCAGGTTCTGTTACGTGTTGCATGCTTAAGACCTATTTCCCCAGCCATGGTGTCCGAATATTAATGGAAGAGCAGTGTATACAGTCACTCCCCGACTTACGTAAGGGTTGCGTTCCGCTGAACACTACGTAAGTAGGAATTTACCTAGATGCTTATGCAGCACTTGCAAATTTGATTGAAGCAAAAAAGAAATGTTCGAGGAACATGTAAATAGAATTATTTATTCATTTTTTTTATCTCATGCACAAGAAAAATTACAAAATTATAAAATTACAAAAAGAGAGAGAAGACAGGCATACTGTCAGCAAGTTTTACCTTTCGACCATCGTTGCCAGAATTACCTCTCCAGCTGAATAGCACGCCGCTGCGGTTGATTTGAGGGCTGTGGAGATTTAGAAGGGATTTTTTCCGACCCATCACAAAATATTTCCGCAGCTGCAGAATCGGCACTGGTGACTTCACCTCATACTTTATTGTTTTGGAAACCAGAGCGATGTTTGAACCTATTAAACTACCCGTTGCGTGCCACGAACTTGGCTTGGGGTTCGCCGTACTTAACCTTCATAGATACTTCTTGCTTTTGCTTGAATGGCCATTAGAATCAAGGGCTTAATAGCTTTTCCATCTTCCATATAGCACCTGAACGCTATTTTGTGATCACTGTTGATCTTAAATGCATTGATCCTTTAACACAGGGGTCGGCAACCTGCGGCTTTTTCAATGTGTAACCGCGGCTCTTTAACTTTTAGCCCACATGAAACACAATTTAAAATGGAGACAGAGGACTTAAAAATCAAGGAAATGTGGAGTGCAAGACTAAAATACCTTAAAACTGAAATTGACGATTTGGAGACACAAATGGCTGCCCTTACAATTCTACACAAATGGACGGCGATAGATGAGTTGAAAAACCAAGACCAAATTGTGTTCGATGCGTGCAGTAGCCTATCGGACAAGTATATAAATTTGAAATTATTTGCTTTTGGACTTCTCTCAGTTTTTTGTTCGACGTATTTCTGCGGGAAAATATTTTTAAACATGAACTATATTGAAAATAAATGAAGAAACGGTCTGAACAATGCGAGTCTCTCAGCATCTGATAAGCATATTTACTATAAGATGAAAATTACGGCATGCTTGCCTGATGTTGAGAGACTCGCTCAATACGTGCAGCAGCAAAAGTCACATTAATTTGTACCTAATTGGATGATTGTTATTTTTTAAGTATTAATAAATAATATTTCAAAAAAATATATATTTTTAATAAAACACCTTCCCATATTCTATTTCTTAAAAAACTCTCTCCCCCTCCCCAGCTTGAGCTGAGGTGTGTCTCTTCGGATTCTCTCTTTTTTAAATAGATCAAAAATGGCACTTCATTCAAAAAAGGTTGCCGATCCCTGCTTTGACATGTTCTTTTATATGGACACTGTCCCTTAAAATAGTATTCACTGTTGAAGCATCGGGAACTAATTCCCGTACAACAATGACAAACGTTGTCTTGCTTCTTACTTCTTAATCATTTTCATCTTCATTTCTAAATCAATTTTGTTTTGTTTCCTAGTACTGCCAGCATAATATAGTATGCAATAATAAAATATTGCATACTATATCCCTGATGTCAAAATTACAAAACACACATAATATCCTCAGAAGAATGAAGAAAAATACAGTAGTTATATATTTTTTATATATTAGTTATATGTATAGAAAACTAGTTACTTAATTTTCATTAGTTCAATTAAAAACTTTATCTGGTGACAGTGGTGAAGTAGCAGGCGTGGTACATAAGAAAAGAAACCATAAAATTAAGAAAGAATGCATGTTATTGTACTGTAAAAACTGATATGTATTTCTTAGCCTTGGTTATTATAGTTGACTTCATTGCTAATCCTTTCACCGCTTCTTGTATTCTGTCTTTGTCTTTTATTATTGTCTTCACTGTTGACACTGACAAATCTAAATTCCTCACGATACTTCTTGTTTGACCATTTTCATACATCCTTATTTTAATTTTCTGATCCAACTCTATCGCTTTCCTTTTCTTGGTAGATTTACTAGTACACATGTCACTTATTCTCTTAGTGGCACCACGATAACGGTGAAAATTAAATTTTCTGAAAAGAACTTCACAAGGCGAAACTTACTATTACTACCTCACGCGAGCTCACATTTTACTAAAACACATTTCTGGAGGTCACTAGACTCACTACCATAAAATAATAAAGATAATTTTCAGTTTCTAGTTTGTTGGGCTTTTTTACTAGTGTAATTCATTATAAACGGGCAGTAAACTCGATATTATTGCATTTGTCATGATACCGAGAGCTGGAATTCTGTGAGTTTTACGTTATTATGGTGACATGTGTTTCCCCTTCACTGAAATCTTCCGTCATATAAAAAAAAATAATAAATAAAATTAAGAATCTTCACTTCATTCTCATTTTTAAGCTTGTTACTCCGTATCTCACGTGCAATTTGTGCGTGCCGTGATTGTCGTTATTGATTGCTTATTAATATATATTTTTTTACTGTTTTAAATTTTACAATCCTATAAAAAAATGAGTGAATTTTTTTTTACGTAAGTCGGGGTACTGTATCGAAAAATGTTCAGCAACCTACGTAAAAATATGGCAATAGATAAAAAAACGAAAACACTTACTACGCACTACTCGCGTGTCCAGTACGATGCTTCCCTTTATTTTTTACGATGTCGCGTATGGTTTTCTCACCAACATTATAATGGTTCATTAAAGATTTACTGATGCACCGTTTTCAAACTTCTGAATAATTTCAAGTTTTTGTTTAAATGAAAGCACAGCTCTTTTGCGTTTACCCATCCTTTTCGCGATTTCTAAACAAAAAAAAAAAAAAAAACTAAAAAAAAAATTTCGACATTCCTAACATAAATAACGAAACGAAATTTGTTTTTTTTTTTTTTTTTTGCGAAATTTGTGTTTTTTTTTTTTTACGGAACACAACAATCGACGCGACACACTAAAACAAACTAAACATTTTATCTCCTTTTTTTTTTTTTTTTTTTTGTGAGCGGTGGTTGTGAAGACAGCTGGGTACAAGGTTAAAGTGATCATACGTTTCAGTCGTTTGCCCCACATTGCCAACTGTCTCAGAAAATGTCAAAATTGGACATGTAGCCTCCATACTTAATGGTAAACATGGGACAGTCAGGATTCATCCCAAAGAAGAAGACACCAGAATCTTCAGCAGATTTCTGGCCAAAAACAAGTTCTGCTGAGAACGTACAGTATCATAAAATAATTGTGACTAGATTAAGTAAAGTGGTTAATATTGATGTAAGATAAAGAGCCTTTATTCCAGTGGATTGGACAGCTGAGAGCGTGTTTCTTCTGCAGTCCTTGCTTGAAGAATCACACTGAAAGTTGAAACATCTACACTTATCAACAGTAGATCTTCTAAAAGCCTTTCATTTGGGCCATCATTGAAGCAGCATTTAGACATGGCCTCCCATACACATTTTACAAATATCTGTGCAATTTATATGGAGGTGCATCTACCAATATGAGGTTCAGAGGCAGAGCCCATTGCGTAGCACTCACACGAGGAGTAAAACAGGGGATCCCCCCCTGTTATTTAATATGGTTATAGATCTCCTCCTGGTTACTTGCCTAAGCACATAGGCTTTAGGCTAGAGGGGCACATTGTAAATGCAGTGGCCTTTGCTGATGACCTCGAATTGGTGGAACGAACTAAAGGTGGCCTTCAAGCACTTTTGGATAGGGCTCAGTCTCTTTTGAGGAACAGAGGATTGGAAATCAACTTAAAGAAATCCTGGACTTTGTCCCTAACAGCATCGAGCAAACAGAAGAAAATTAAATTAAAATCTACTCTTGTAGATTCCTCTTAGGGGGTGAGTCTTTACCAGCAAAGGAACCTGAAGAAAGATGGACATACCTTGGGGTGGAATTTTCAACCACTGGAAAAACAAAAGTGGACGTAGACCTTGAGGTAGAGTTGGGCAGACTAAAGAAAGCTCCATTAAAGCCCCAGCAGAGTTTATTCATTTTAAAGACCTACCTAATTCCTAGGTTCTATTATCGTCTTGTATTGGGTCGAATACTAGCTGGGAGGCTAACTCCCTCGACAAACACATTAGGTTTTCTGTCAAAGCATGGCTGAATCTCCCCAAGGATGTGCCAAATGCATATTTATATACAAGTATTAATGATGGAGGTTTGGGTATTCCCACTTACAGGTGGAGCGTTCCATTAAAAGTTGTTGTTGTTATTTGGTTTTTAGGAACATTAGCAACTAAGGCCATATTGCTCCGGAGATATGCAGTAGTCATTCCCTGACCTTTCCACATCCTCAGTATTTGGTGGTCACAGGCTTCAACCCCGGTCTAATCAAGAAGTGTGTGCTACGCACTGCTGCTCCTGCTCACCTGGCTATGGAGGTGCCTTCTTAAAAGTAAACAAATGAAAAAATTAGGACTTTCAAGCTCCCTGTTCATAAACAAGTTAATGGAGAAGACTCACTTTCTGAGAGAGAAAAATAAGGTAAATCAGCTCTTTTATGATGCAAATGTGATGATTAATACCAAGAAATCGATGACCACGAGATGGAAAAATCGCCTGTATAGTTCAGTTGATGGAAGGGCCCTGCAGGAGTCTTCCTTCGTCTCTGCCCAGCATCAGTGGGTTGAGGATGGGACCTAGTTCCTGACTGGTCATGAATACATTGAGCTGCTCAGGACCCATATAAATGCTCTACCTACCCTCTCCAGAACATCTAGAGGTCGATCTTCGGATCGGAATTGTAGGGGAGACTGCAGTGCAGCAGAGTCCCTAGTCCATATTGCTCTCCGCTGCTGTCATAAGTCCCATGACAAGTGTGTGTATAGGCATGATGCTGTGGTGGCCACTGGACTCTTGTAGAGCCAAGGTCTCAACTGAGGAGGGAATTAAATAAGCCAGATATCATTGGTACTTGTGAGAAAAGCACCTATATTTTGGATGCTCAAATTGTCAGTGTTGGGAACGGGCTTGAAGCCTTGCACAGGCTCAAGGCGGGGAAATATGATCTCGATAGTGACTTGAAATGCCAAGTACAAAAATCCCAGGGAAATAGACTAGTTCTCTCAACAATTACTATTCCATATCGCGGTATATGGTCAAAGACTTCTGCAAACTTACTGTTAGCTCTTGGCCTTATGTGCTCGGATCTAAAAGTCATAAGTGTAAGAGTGCTTCAGGGGACCTATGGTTGCTGGAGGCTCCATCAACGGAGGACCTCGATGAGGTGATCACCTCTTAAGACTGTGTAGGAAACATAGAACCTTATCATGATAAATATGTAGAAAAAAATGACCAGACGTCCGGAAGGCCGCCGTAGCCTAGTGGTCAGGCGCGCGGGTGCATAAGTACACGTGCCTTGAGTGACCGAGGTTCAAGCCCGTGATTACTGAATACGGTGCTGTTTCTTGTATTCTGTCTATTTGTGAACTCCTCTGACCGTTTGGTCGTCCCGGAGTATAAACAGAAAATTTATTTATTTATTTTATTATGCAGGAGGACAGTCCCAGAATTCAGTCGTTTGCTCTGCGTTGCCAACTGTCCCGGAAAATGTCCCCAATTGGACATGTAACCTCCATACTTAATGGTAAACATAATGCAAATCATTTGCATTTTGTTTGCCGGGAGCCAGTGGTGCAACGGAAAGAGTTTTTTCATTAGTAGTAAATAAGCTGTGGATGTCAACAAAAACAGAATGGATAGTAGAAACGCTGAGAACAATACTACAAGTTAAGTGCAGTTTGCTAATTCTTGTGAAAATTTTATGAATAGCAAATAAAAAAATAATGAATTATTAAGAAAAATTCACTGAGCAGAAAAATATATTTAATTTCTCTTGCTTTTATTGTTAAAAGAAGTATGTATTATCTCTTCTCTCTCTTCATTAAAAAAGTTTTCCTCCTAGTGATATTTATTCAAGACAGTGGGAGAAGAGGGCAAGGAAATTATGTCACTACAAATGCAATTAATTACTGACAACTGCCTCCATAACATTCACCAATCTTGTGGGCTTGCTTCACTGTCTAACATTTGATGTTCTTGCTCCATTGAAACATTTTTTGTATATTAATGAATATTATATATTTGTACATAGTTTAGTATTTTGTAAATATTTTAAAATTTTCTATAGTTTGTAAATATCTCAGTTCTGCTCTCTTGGATGCAACAATATTCCTCATGCATTATGGAACCCGAAGCAAAAGGCCTTTGGCTAAAATCTTATATTTGGGTACCACTTCTCTCCGCGCAGTGGTCGTAAAACGGAGTGATTCTACGGTCGAGTTCTGTGATTGGGTGATTATTGTAAATGCATTTTGTTTCTGATTGTTTTATGTCGTCAAGGAGGGGGTGCTTAGCTTAGGTAGGCTGTTTATCCCCATCCCACTGGTTTAAAATCGGAAAACAAGTTCCTGATTTTAAAACAGCCGCAAGTGGGCACCTGCCAATCATTGCCTTCTTCCTGACTTTTAGTCGAAGTATGGAGTGGTATCCAAGATCTGAATTTTTACCAGGCCTTTTTGTAAGTGACCCTGGCGCCTCCGTAGGCCAGGTGGGAAGGAGCAGCAGTGCGTAGCACACGCTTCTTGATTAGACCGGGGTTCGAGCCCGTCACCACCAAATGCGGAAGATGCGGAAAGGTCAGGGAATGACCACCGCATATCCGGAGCAATATGGCCTTAGTTGCTAATGCTCCTAAAAACCAAATAACAAACAATCCTAAGTGACCTATGTAAACACAGGAAAATAATTACATAGTGATATTTATACGACCTTGAGAATGCCACGCACTACAAATGCACAGGTAAATAATTACATAGGTCATTTCCTGATTAGTATTGATCAGTGCGTTTGACAAGTGCGGCTTTTACTAGAAAAGGTTTGACTTACTCCATCATACCTCCACATATTACATAGAAAAGCATGCGGGGGGTTAGCGAGCAAGGGGGTGGAGCCCCTGCTCGCAAACATTCTAATTACCATAATTTTTCTCAGTTCACGCCCTTCATGCAACCTTCTATTCATTATGTAGCATAACACGTGGGGTACCGTAT
Organism: Mastigoproctus giganteus; assembly: GCF_048544385.1. Lineage (NCBI taxonomy): Eukaryota > Metazoa > Arthropoda > Arachnida > Uropygi > Thelyphonidae > Mastigoproctus > Mastigoproctus giganteus. The sequence goes on along the minus strand of NC_143584.1, from coordinate 123,376,398 downwards.
TTCAGCCTTTCTATGAAAAAAAACAAAAAAATGTAGGTTATTTTTGTTTTTTTTTAAGAAAAGTGATATTTATTTTATAAGTTTAGTTGAAAGTTATGTATATATATTGTTTCTAGGGGGCTGAACCCCCCCACCCCCTTCCTAGATGTCCTACATTGGAATACTAAGGATCTGGTCACTTTATAATAGGCACATTAATCTCCCAATGACAACTTATAATGCTGCTTCTTGTTGCTTATTTACAACTTGTAAAACATCTGTTTATACCTATTCTAGTTATTACTTGAATTTTATGATTTTTGGTTGATTTTTTTTTTTTTTTTTAATTTGGAGTTTTGAAGTGTCCCGGTTAATCTGATCCCGGTAAATCGAGAGTCTGCTGTATATATGCTGTATAAATAATAATTAGTTGTAGTGAAAAGTAACGGCTAAAAAGAGAATGATAAATTAATATATTGGGATGGCTTATGGATCTGGGGCACTTCCAGTATTAGCAGAAATACCCAGCAACCATAATGGAATGTAGATAAGTAGATTAGAGTGTGAGTGGGGATGTTGACCTGTCAGATGTAGTTACAATGGAAAAAATTAAATAAGTGCCTGAAAAATAAAAGCAGATAAAATAAAATACTACAAATAGTACTTAATGCTATAGATCCTAAGATTTTAAGTTCTTCATCAAGAGTCAATAGCCAAGACCAAAGGAAATACAACAAGAATTAAGGCCTCTGTTTCTGATATGAAATATACATAGCAAGCGGAAAAAAGTGAGCTGACGTATATATCATAGTTGACCCCACAGAGACCAAAATGAAAAGGAATAAAAAACAAATCAAATATAATTAAAATTAAAAGTAAAATGCTACAAATAGTATTTAATGCTATAGATCCTAAGATTTTAACTTCTTCATCAAGAGTCAATAGCCAAGACCAAAGGAAATACAGCAAGAATTAAGGCAAGAATTAAAAATCAAAATAAAATTAATTCCAATGAAAGTAAAATTGAATAAAATAGCAAGTAGCCCTAAGTGAATTTAAACAAAGGAATGTAATATGAAAATGAAAGGATATAGTCAAAGTAGGACAATTTGCTGTGGTGCCAGGTAGGAGCTAGTGAAATAGGCTGAGGGAAGCAAACATCAACAAGGCTGTATTTGTTACCACAATTATTTCCCAGCATATTTATAACACAATGAAGTAACCCTGAGTATGGGGGGGGAAAGGTGTAAATAGGTCAAAGTAAACTTTACCCGAGTTAAGCAGAAGTCAGCAATTAAACAAATGAGGCATATCGACCAAGTATATGGGAAAAATCTATAACTTAAAAAGTAGCGTTAAAAGACTAAACTTTGTTGGGGACAAAAAATTGAGAGATAGCAGAAAAATAGCATCTCGAATATTGCTTTCAGTCAACCTAATCGTGCACGAGAAATAAATAACATAGGGGCTAAGAATTGGAAGAAGGGGAATACAGTAGTGCTTGGGCTGTTGGGGTTGTGAAACCTGTACCAATAGTAGGTCCCTGGACATAAGTCTGGGCACATGCCTTGTGTTTAAGTCAGTAATGGTATTGTATTATAAAAAATGTAAGATTGAACAACATCAAAAAACGAAAATCACGAACAAAACATAATACGTAGTTAGCCATTCGGTGAGCACCTGTTTTCTATACCTTGAGACAATGACTATTCAGCTAATTACTTAGACATGCACAATAACAATGATACAACTAATTACTTAGACATGCACAATAACAATGATTCAGATAATTACATAGACCTGGATATTAACATCGATAGCCCACATACTGCAATTAACATATATAACAAAAGAGATGCCTTTAACTTTAATATAGCCAGCTTCACCCATTGGCACTCCAACATCTCAAAAAAATTGCATTCAAATATAATACTCTCTCAATGCATCAGAATTGCCACCATATCTAATAACAAAAATCTCTTTTTAGGTAATATCAGAATTCTCAATAATAAACTACTTGTTAATAATTTTCCTTCAGCCTTCCTTTACCATCATTTTAAGAAAGCACTAAATAAAATATAAAAAGTTGATTGACAACCATATTGATATTAACAATACTGTATAAATAAATTTTCTGTTTATACTCCGGCACGACAACCAAGTCAGTAGAGTTTACAATAAATCATCAATACAAATATTTATCATATTTAGTAGTTACGGGTCCACTCAAGAAACGCATGCTATGCACTCTCCCTCTTGACCACTCGGATAACAGCAGGTTGATATCCTTTTACATTCAGGCTTCTATATAATGTACAGTCTATATCCCATAGCCTCTTTGGTGTCTCACAATCTAGAAAACTTGTGCCCACCGATTATCTAACTACAGGGGTATTATGTTTTGTTAGTTATTTTTGTTTTTTGACATTGTTTAGTCTTACATTTTTTTATAATACAATACCATTACTGACTTAACACATGAGGCATATGCCCAGACCTATGTCCAGGGACCTACTATTCGTATGGGTTTTGCAACCCAGACTGCCCGAGTACTATTGCATTCCCCTTCTTCGAATTGCTTTTTACTGTTCTTAAACCCTATGTTATTTATTTCTCATGTGTGATTAGATTGACCAAAAACAATATTCAAGATGCTATTTTTCTGCTTTTCAGATATGCATTTTCGATATGCCTCATTTGTTTAATTGGCAATTCCCTGTCACTCGGGTAAAGTTTACTTTGACTTATTTACACCTACACCCCCCCCCCCCCCCCCCATACTCGGGGTTACTTCAATGTGTTAATTTGGGAAATAATTTTCTATCTTCTTTTGTCATCAATACAGCCTTGTTGACGTTCGCTTCCCTCAGCTTATTTCACCAGCTCCTACCTGGCACCACTGTAAGTTGTCCTACTTTTACTATATCCTTTCGTCTTCATATTACATTTCCTTTTAAATTCACTTAGTGCTGCTTGCTCTTTTATTCAATTTTACTTTTATTGGAATTAATTTTATTTTGATTTTTGCATTTTACTTTTAATTTTAATTACAGGTAACCCTCATATAACACAGTAGTTAGGTTCCTATAAAATGTTGTGTTGTGTGAAACTGTGTTATATGAGACTAAGAAAAAGTACAAAAAGGGGGGTTACATTCCAAAAGCTAACAAAATACACTATTTTAGATTTCGTGTATCTTCTGCTCTCTTCAAAAAATCGATAATCTGGGTTTGTTTGCTTGATAAATCTCTCTCTCTCTCTCTCTCTCTCTCTCTCTCTCTCTCTCTCTCTCTCTCTCTCTCTCTCTCTCTCGTATTGTGTGTGTGTAAGTAAGCATTTTTGAAGCCCCCTTTTGAACTCCTTTCACTCAAGTATCTGAATTCAAAAAATAAGATTCTAATTGCTTGGCTAACTTTATGCCTTCCCGTATGCTTTTTAGTGTTAAACTTGGAAGTTTAGAATTTTCATCTGTGCTGTCATCCTGTGAATTGATTTTGGTTTTACCTCCGATGCCATTTCCACCAAATCCACTTCACCAGCCTCTTTTTCTACCAGTAATCCTTGAACGTCTTCAGTAATAATATCTTTTTATATTTTTTTGGGAGCATTGGCGACTAAGGACATGTAACTCTGTCTATAAATTGCGTGTGTCCTGAGGTTGATTTTCTGTTTTGCTGGATGAAAAATCCGAGTTTCCGGGAGAAAACCATGCTATCCTCTCCTGAACCTGACTAACTCAGCCACATTGTGAAAAAGACCCATAAAAAATCCTCCCATCATTGACAGTATTCAAACTCAGGTCTTTTCCATCTGGTGTGAGGAGGATGGTGATTCTAACAACTGTGATACTCACGAGGGCTTTAGTAGTGATACCATCAAAACCTCCTCTGCTACCGACGTAGAAAGTTCTACTATTGCACCAATTTCGTTTTATGCCAGTTGGACCATATTTCCTGAATGAACTGACTCTGGCCATGCATTTTTCCAACATGCACCTGTTGGTAGTTTTACTTCTTTCAGCAAAAAAGCTATGATTCTGATACAGTCCACAATTGAGAATGTTTCCATGCCGCCATTACTTCAATATATTCGGGATACATTTTTTCCAAAATCCATTGTAATGATTTTCTGATGTAATGAGTTTTAAATTTGGATCTAATGGCTGATTGAAAGAAGTTGTATTAACCTAGTACAACTGTTGTGGTAGGAACATAACTTCAACATTCGGATTTCATAAATCTTTTGGATGGCCTGGTATGCTATCCAATAGTAATAAACCTTCGAAATCTAGATCTTTCAACAAGTTCAATAGCTCAGAACATAACACTGGAATTTCCCAACAAAATAAAATACAGGGATTTCCCAATTTTTTTTACTAGCCAATCAAAAGCGGGGATTCAAAAAGAGTGGAAATGTTGAAAAATTACATCCAACATAATAGTAAGGTTTCCCCCACACAAAACTCAAAAAATACCCTGTTATGTGAGTTTTACCGAAATTCTCTAACCATGTTATATAAGTACTGTTTTGTGCGAGGATTGTCACAATTTATCAATCATGTTAGAGTGAAACTGTGTTGTAGAAGTACCATGTTATGCGGCAGTTGCCTGTATATTTGATTTGTTTCTTATTCCTTTTCATTTTTGTTTCTGTCTGGTCAGCTATGATATATATGTCAACTCACTTTTTTCCGCTTGCTATGTATATTATTATTATTAGCCATATGGTGGCAAGGAAGCCTGAGGCTTATGCTGCACCAGCCAAAAAAAAAAAAAAAAAAAAATTCTGAATTACCCCAAGAGAGAGAGAAAACAAGAGTCAGAAGTACAAGGGAATCACCAAGAAAGAGAAGAATGATGATATCCAGCTCAGGACCCTGGGTGTGCCAAGCCCATACTCACCAGATGTGAGCCCCTGGAGTTAAATATATATTTCATATCAGAAACAGAGGCCTTCCTTCTTGCTGTATTTCCTTTTGTTTTGGCTACTGACCCTTGATGAAGAAGTTAAAATCTTAAGTTCTATTTGTAGTATTTTATTTTATTTAATCTGCTTTTATTTTTCAGGCACTTATTTAATTTTTTCCATTGTAACTGCATCTGACAGGTCAGCATTCCTCACTTATACTCTAATGTACTTATATATATATATATATATATATATATATATATATATATCTTAGAAAATTCAGAAAAAAACATTTGCTTTTAATAAATAAATCTCTTATCTAATTATCTGTGAATTAGTATGTTTCAAAGTGCTCTAACTACTGAATCACAGATCCCATCGATATGATATATGCACCATTTGACACCATGCCAGTTTTTCTTTTTTTTTTTTTATGTAAACCCCAAACACGAGAGGTGTTAGAACCTATAGTACTTAGTACTGTGCTTGGGTTGGAGGTTGAGAAGATGAAAGAAGATATTTGTTGACATTGGAATTGAACTTCTGTAGACTGTAATTATCAGGAAATACATATGAAGGAAGGTTGTTCCAGAAAAAGGCAGTTGAATGAATAAACGAGGAAGATGAAAAGTTGGTTCTGTGAGTTTGAAGTTGGACAGTAAAATGGATGTTGGCTGGTGGCGGCACGTGTTCGGACTGTTTTGAAAGAGAGAGCAGGAATTATAGAAGCTAATTCAGAAGAACAGTGCCCGTGGAAGTATCTGTAGAAGAGGCATGCAGCAGAAACAGTATGTCTATGAGACAGCGAGTGCAGAGACTCTGTTAGAGAAGAGTCATTAATTAACCTAACTGCCCCCTTCTGAATGGAATCAAGAAGCCTGAGAGAGTTTTTGGGGACACCACCCCAGATGTGGGAACAGTATTCCATGGCAGGGCGGATTTGCGATTTATACAGAGTGAGCAGCTGTTTGGAAGAAAAGTAACGCCGAGGGTGAAAGAGAAAACCAAGTTTTTTAGATGCAGAAGAAGCAATATTTGTAATGTGTTTGTGCCAAGAGAGATTAGAAGTCAGGGTAATCCCCAAAAGAGATATATCATTTTGCCTAGAAATCGGAGTGTCACTCCGATTTCTAGGAGCAGAAGAATCCTTTTTGCGAGTTATAAGACAAGACTGAGTTTTTGAAGGGTTGAAATCAACTAAGTTGTGTTTGCCCCACTGGAGAATTACCTGAAGATCGGCATTTAAGGAATTGGTAGCAGATTTTCGAAAAGTTGAAGCTGATTGAGCAGGATAAGGTTTCTCAAAATGGAAAGTGGAATGCAATGTGCTATCATCGGCAAAACTATGGATAGGATTTCCGGTCAAGGGAAGAAGTTCATTAATATACAAGAGGAAAAGAGTGGGGGAAAGAACTGAACCTTGGGGGACATCAGCATTAGTGGAGAAGTTAGAAGACAGGAGCCATCTACCATCACCCTCAGTGAGCGATCAGAGAAAAAACTGGATAACCAATTACTAAAAACAGTTGGCAAACCATAAGATGGAAGCTTGTTTAGAAGACCTTTATGCCAAACATGATCAAAAGCCTTTGAGATGTCAAGAGCAACTACTTGTACTTCGCCGAACCTTTCCATTGAATTAGTCCATAAATGGGTAACATAAGCCAGAATATCACCAGTGGATCGACACTGACGGAATCCATACTGGCGATTGTTGATCAGATGGAAGGTTTCTAGGTAGTGGAATTAAAATTTGGCGGTTAATTAATTTCTCCATTACTTTAGAAAGAGTAGAAGTAATTGCAATGGGACGATAATTGGATGGGAGGGATTTGTCACCCTTTTTAGGAACTGGCTGGATATGAGCAAATTTCCAAGCAGAAGGAAAAACACCTTTGGAATAAGAAAGTGAAAAAAGGTGGCAAAGAATAGGAGTAAGTTCAGGAGCACAAGTTTTGAGAACAAGTGGAGAAATACCATTGGGACCTGGTGTTTTCTTAGCATCAAGATTCATCAAAATCCTTCTGACATCCTTTTGACGGAAGACCACAGGAGGCATTGAATGGAGTGTGTTGGGAATATTGGGAGGTGTTTTACCAAGTTCGTTAATGCATGAGTTGAAAGAAAAATGGGATGCTAGCAGGTCAGCTTTATCCTTGGCTGAAGTGACAACAGAACCATCTGGTTTGGACAGAGGTGGGAGCAGAGATGGGCAAAAGTTTGTGGCAAGAGACCAGAATGCTCGGCTACCATTAGGGCAAGAAGCAAGTTTTCTACTCTTAGCCTGTTCAAACTCTAGTTTGGACTGGTTAATAACTGCTTTATAATTGTTGCAAGCTTTGGCGTAGGCAGAAAATGAAACTGAAGAATTAGAAACAAGCCAATTACTATATGCAACATTCTTCTCTTGAACAGCCTTAGCACATTTATTGGAAAACCAAGGTTTAGATAAAGGACGAGATTTTAAAGTGGAGTGGGATAAAGGATTCCATTCCTGCAAGAATCATTTCACTGACACGATCTGAGCAAACGTTGATATCAGAAGTTTTGAAACAGTAATCCGACCAAGGAAAATAAGAAAAGAAGTCTCGCAGGTCATCCCATTTTGCATTCTTGTAATGCCAAACAACACGAGGTTGGGAATAGCCTTGAGATAAAGGTTCCATTGGAGAAGAGACAATCACCAAGTTGTGAGCTGAAGTGCCTAAAGGACCTCTCACTTCGACCGTGTACTTAGAAGGGTTGTTTGTGAGAAAAAGATCAAGCGTATTGGCTGTATGATTTGGATTGTCCGGTTGATCTGAAGTGCCTAAAGGACCTCTCACTTCGACCGTGTACTTAGAAGGGTTGTTTGTGAGAAAGAGATCAAGCGTATTGGCTGTATGATTTGGATTGTCCGGTATTCTTGTAGGTAAATGAACAATCTGTGCAAGATCATTAGTAATTGCAAAAGCCTCAGCATCTCAACCAGCTGGGTCGGTGTGACTAGAAAATGGAAGCCATCTGGAGTTGTGAACATTAAAATCACCAAGGAAAATTACCTTACTGTTAGGAAAGTTGGACTGGAGAAAATCAAGTTGCAAAGAGAGGAAGTCAAAGAGCTCCAAGTGATTAGTGGAATTGGGAGAACAGTAGAAACAACAGATGAATTTGACATAATGAGGTAGAGAGATTTTAAGCCGGAGAAGAACGAGGAGATTCCAAATTGCCAAGTCTCTGACAGGAAATATCAGAACGGAAATATGCACAAGTATCATATTTGAGGCGAAAATAATCATACAGCAAATAATTTGGGCATCTGAGATGAGCAGTAGTTGAATCAACTGACAACTGAAATTCTGTCAGAAAAAGTACAGTTACTGAAGAAGACTCTTATTTTTGAACAAAAACAACTTTCTCATAGATATATAATTTCAAAATTTTTTTTTTTTTTTTTGTTTGCCAGATTTTTTTTATTATGATTATTATTAGCCATATGGTGCAAGGAAGCCTGAGGCTTATGCTGCACCAGCCAAAAAAATTCTGAATTACCCTGAGAGAGAGAGAGAGAGAGAGAGAGAGAGAGAGAGAGAGAGAGAGAAGTAGAAGGAAATCACCAAGAAATAGAAGAATGATGATATCCAGCTCAGGACCCTGGGTGTGCCAAGCCCATACCCACTAGATGTGAGCCCCTGGGGTTGTGCTCCCACTGTGTGTCCCGACAATTGTCAGAGGAGGAGGAGAAAGCAAAACGCATGGGGATGTGTCTGGAGAATGATATTCAAGTTCTTGATGGTTTGAAATTTTCTTGTATTGAATCTTAGATTGCAAAAAAGTTTTTTTTTTTTTTTTTTCATTATGTAGTTGCCCTTTAGATAGTATGAATCAGAGCCGTAATGCTCAATACGTTTTACGTTGATATTAATATTTGTAAAATAATAAGAGGAGTTTTCCTCAATATAGTACGTAGAACACTTCCGTATGATACTCTCCAGAAATTAAAACGAAAAAATGAAAAAAACAAAAAAATCGAAAAATCTCAATATAGTACGTAAAACACTTCGATATGGTACTTTCCAGAAATTAAAACGAAAAAAATCGAAAAAAGAAATTAAAACAAATAAATCAAAAACAGAATGTTTTCATTTTAATTTCTGGAGAGTATCATATGGAACTGTTCAACATACCATATTGAGGTAAACTCCCCTTATTATTTTACAAATAGTTGCCCTTTAAATAACTTTAATGTGACTTTGGCTGCTGAAAATATTGATCAGTTATTTCAGTGAAAGTTAAATTTTGTGCTAGTGGCAAATGACCCAAGGAAACAAGTTTATACAGAATCAGCTAAAAAAATAAATAAATAAAATAACAAAAAAAAAAAAAAAAAAAATTCATCTGTATATCCACAATGCAGTTTGTCTAATCCTTCCATACGTGTGTCTAATTCTTCCATACATTTATTCATACTACCCATAACACAATGGATGGAAGTTATCTGAATAATTATTCTCTGGCTTTCACACATCTATCCTGAAACCATCTTTTTTTAATTTAAAGTTGTGTCCCTTTTTGTGTGTTATCCGAGAAAGCGCAAGGATGCCATTAGTGTTTAGTCCACTCAATCCATTTAAAGTCTTAAACTTCAATCAGGTATTCACACGGGTTCCTAGTTTCCAAGCATTGCAATATTCATAACTGAAGTCTTTCTTAGCAGAGTACCCTGTTGTGTCCTTGACTAATCTTATTGCTTTTCTCTGTCTGTTTGAATAGACTGCATGTAAAATGAGCTTTCCCAACCTGTATATAGTACTCAAGATGCGACCTTAGTATTGTAGCCTAATTTGGCATCTTGACTACTGCATACGAGTCTTGAATTTCTGTTACCCAAATGCATTACCTTGCATTTATCAATATTAAACTTCAATTGCCCCTTCTCAGCCCATCTGTCTAATTATTCTAGGCCTTTCTGTAGTAAAAGGTAAAAAAAGGTAAACTGCAGCCATTATCAACCCACTGCAGGATGGAAGCCTCTTCAACAATTCATGCTGAGGGAAATGGACCATAATCTGCCACGCTGGTCCAGTGCGGATTGGCAGATCAGCCGTATTTAGCAGTCAGGGGCTTGAACCCTGGTCTACTCAAAGAGCATGTGCAATTGCACTCCCACTCCTGACCACTCAGCTACGGAAGCTGGTTTTGTAGTAGTATGCCTTAATTTCTGGTATTAACCTTTACATCTTCTGCAAGCCTATAGCTTGATATGCCTTCATCAATATCATTAATAAACACTAACTAGTAAGGGGCCTAGTACTGAACCCTCCCTAATAAACATTAGTACAAGAAGAGCATTTCCCATTAATAACTACCTTGTCTTCTGCACTCAAACATCCCTTTATCTAAAGCTGTAATTTACCCCTAATGCCACACTGCTACAATTTGTACAACAGTCTTTCCTGTGAAATAGTGTTAAAAACTTTACCAAAGTATATGATGTCATTTCATTTTTTTTTTTTTGCACAAGTTCTTTTGTTACTGCATCAAGTAGCTAATCAGATTGGTCAAATATGATCTCCTTGTAACAAAATACCTGACATTGCTCCAATATGTTCAGCTGTCTTTAACATGAAACGGTGTAAAAAGCTTTACTGAAATATAAGTACAGGTAGCCCTCAGTTTATGACGATTCACAATAATCATAGTTTTGAAACCAGAAGGCCAAAAATATCAAAAACTATAAGAAATTTCAAAAATGCACACATTGGGTGGAAAAGACCTGAGTTCGGGTCCTGTCGATAACAGGAGGAACTTTTATGGGCTTCACAACATGGCTGAGTTAGTCAGTCTCAGGTGAGGGTAGCATGGTTTCTTTTTCCGGAAACTCTGGTTTTTCATTTAACAAACAAAAAATCGACCTCAGAGCAAATGCATTAGATGTGTTGGATAGCCATGCAATTTACAGACAATACATATGACCTTAGCCGCTGATGCTCTTAAAACCTAACAACAACGTTAATATTTGTTACATGCCACCAAACGCCACTTCAGTTTTGTAACCAATTGACCATAGCAACCTTTAAAACCTATTGCCTCTGCTACACCTTCATGGAAATAGTGAGAGTTTTGGGCAGGTCAGACAAAACTATCAAGGATTATTGGTGCTCATTCAACATTTTGAAGGACATTAATAGCAATGCAGCTTGGGAATATGTGTCAGTGAAGTGTTTGAATGGAGTGTGGTGCAAATTCTCCCACAATTTATGCACAACTTACTTCACATGATTAGAGCTAGTAGAAAACATTGTTGAAAACGCTAGCAGGCTGGCAGAAGAGGTAGGATTATACGAGGTTAAAGCTGAAGATGTAACAGAGCTGTTGGATAGTCACGGACAGGCGCTTTCCAATGAAGACTTGGAAGAATTGGCTAAAGAACTAAGAGCCAATAGAAATAGGAGGAGAAAGAAAAGAGATGAAGATTCTCCTCTAAAATCTATGAATACAAGCAATCTACAGTGCATCCTTTCAGTCATCGAGACCCTCACTGATGAGCTCTGCAAGATTGACCACAACTGAAAGCGAATTCCGAAAGTAAAAGGGAGCATGATTGTATCCATCGACCCTTATTCTGAGATTCTCAAAGAAAGAAAGAGAAAATCAAAATCTCGACATTCAACACTACATGTCTTCTTCAAAAAAGGGGAAGATCCTCAAAATCCTGCATTACGCCACTGTTAAAAAAGATCAATGCTGGGTCTTACAGAAACTTTCGGTCTGGGCTTCAAACATATCATAATAAATGTACAAAATTTACATTTTTTTATTTAATTAAATTTAGTTTGGTTATTTTATACTGTATTACATTTAATTTATTTTTATTCATAAAAGTACTGGTTTTATATTCATAGCATTCATTTCAGAGCTTTAAATATAATATTATATTACTTGTGTCAATTTTGAGATGGGCCTGGAATGTAACTCATTGGTTTCTCATTGACTTATGAATAGGTTAATTTTGCATCAATTTTTTTTTTTTTTTTTTTTTGAGACAGGAATGGAACCCATCGTAAACTGACGGCTACCTGAATTGTAATTACATAGACACTCCAATAAGATATGAAAAGATGGACACAGAATTTTAGAAGGAGAATTTTGGAAAAAATATTTTACCACTTATCGTGATCCTGGATAATCTAATCATTTGTGTAACATTATCAATTTGATGAAATTCCAATTGGATGCATACTAATACTACATAAAAAAAAAAAGCATTTATTGTAATTGGGGCTTCAGTTTTTGTTATCACTTTTTTTTTTTGCCTTATCCCAGTTTATGCATGTGTAATGGAAGGAATTATGTAACGTCCCAATTTGGTCTTTCTCTCGGACAGTGGGGGGGAAGTGCAGTGTCAAGTCAGTTTGGTGTGACATAAGCACTGGGAAAGCAAAATTGAGAGTAGGTGTGGTTATAGGTCAAATGACAAATGGCCAAATGAGCATAATGAACAACTGAACAGAGAAATAAGAGTGGGCCAGTAAATCAGATTGTCTTATAATGGGGGATTTTAATTTCCCAGATATTGACTGGAACTTGTGGGTGGTCACTCATGCACTAGCAAGCCTTTTGTGGATTTATTGGATGATTGTTTTCTACAGCAGCATGTTCGGGAAGCAACTAGATGGAGTAACACTCCAGATCTGATTATCAGTAGTGATCCTTCATGAATTAAGAATCTGCAGATAAAGGAACCACTAGGTAGCAGTGATCACAATGTGCTGATGTGGAATTTACTCAAAGAAGTAACTACCATCAGGGGTAAAGGGAAGGGTTTTTGCTTTCGTAAAGATGACTACAGTGGTCTGAGACAGTTTTGAAAGAATTAATCTTGGAAGCTACTAGGCTTTTCATACCAACTAAGAAATATTGAAGGTTTCGGCCTAAATGGATATCAGATGAACTAATGAGACATGTGGCAGAGAAGAAAAATGCATGGGATACATATAAATTAACAAGTGACACAGAAGCCTATGGTAGATATAAGCTGGTCTGTAATGAAGTCAGAAAAGAGGTTAGGCAAGCAAAAGCAGATTACATAATGGAGGCATGGAAACATTTCTAAATTTTGGACTGTATTAGAATCATAGCTTTATCACTCAAAGAAGTAAAACCATCAATGTTAAATGCGTGTGGAAAAATGTATGGCCAGAGTCAGTTCATTCGGGAAATATGGTCGAACCAGCAGAAAACGGAATTGGTGTGATAGTAGAACTTGCTACGTCGGTAGGAGGGAAAGGTTTTGATGAAGGTTTTTTTCAGCAATATGACTACTGAAGCCCTCATGGGTAGCACAGCACAGTTGGTAGAATCGTCCTCCTCAGCACAATGGGTGTAAAAGACCTGAGTTTGAATCCCATCAATGATAGGAGGAATTTTTATGGGTCTTTTTCACAAAGTGGCTGAGTTAGTCGGGTTCAGGTGAGGGTAGCATGGTTTTTTTCTCCCAGAAACTCAGGTTCTTCTTCCAGCAAAACAGAAAATTACCTCAGTATATGCAATTTATAGACAATATACGCAGAGCAACATGGCCTTAGTCACCGATGCTTCTAAAAGATTAAAAATTAATAAAAAAAATATATGATTACTGAAGATGTTCAGGAATTATTGGTAGAAAAAGAGGCTGACAAAGTGGATTTGGTGGAAATGGCATTGGAAGCAAATCAAATCAATGCAGAGGATGATAGCGAAGATGAAAATTCTAAACTTCCAAATTTTACACTAAAAAGCATATGGGAAGGCATAAAGTTACCCAAGAAATTAGAATCTTATTTTTTAAATGCAGATTCTTGAATGAAAGAAACCCAAAGTTCAAAAGGGAGCTTCAAAAATAATTAGTTCCATACGATGAAATTCACAAAGATTTATCAATCAAAAGCTAACAACCAGATTACTGATTTTTTAAAGAAAGCAAAAGATACACGAAATCTAGAATGGTATATTTTTGTTAGGTTTGTTAACATTTTTTAACGAAATAGTGTATTTTTGTTATCTTTTGGAATGTAACCTTTTTCTGCCTTTTCTTAGTCCCGTATAACACGGTTTTGCATAGCACGACATTTTAGAGGAACCTAACTACCATGTTATACGAGGGTTACCTGTATTTTATTTTTTTACATAGGCTTTGTTAATAGAAGTGTTTTTGTTATGAATATGATATTTAATTTTCATGGTGTGCATAGTCTTTTTGATTAGGAAAAAAAAAACAAGATAAACAATAGCAATTAATAATAACATAAGTAACGTATATATTGTATTATTTTTCAAGCATGTTCAATTATCAAATAACACACCTCTAGGGTTAAAAACTTCCATTCTGTACTCAAGAAGTGTTGACCAAAATTTCACTCATGTGATGAATTGCTTTGAAGTCCTGATGTTTTTAAAAAGATTAAAACTTCTATTCCAAATTAATACCATTGCTTCTGTAGCAGCAGACTGGAGAACTTGAGCAGATGGGCTGAGAGATGGCAACTGAAGTTTAATATTGACAAATGCAAAATACTGCATATGGGTATCAGTAACCCCAGAGTAACATACCAACTGTGTGGTACTACACTCAGGGTAGTGGAGAATGAAAAAGACCTGTGGGTAATTGTGCAGTCAGGCATGAATTTTTTTGAGCAGTTCAGATAGGCTGCAAGAGTAGCCCATGGGGTCTTGTCAATGATATATAGGAATTTTTCTAGCAGGGATAAGGAGGTGATTATTCCCTTGTTTATAAGGCAATGGTCAGGCCACATGTTGAGAACTGCTTACAGGTCTGGAGGCCTCAGAGAAGGACAACGAGATTAGTGAGTGGAACAAAGGGTTGCTCTTATGAATATAGTCTTAACTTCTGCAAATTGCAGCATCTGGTGACTAGGTACTGCGAGGTGATCTGATTGAAGTGTATAAGGCCTTGAATGGTTTGAGTAAGCTCAGTGTTGATTGGATTCTTCCTCTTGTTCAGATTGTGCACCTGAGGGAGCATAAATGCAAATTGAGGAAAGATGTTTTTGGAATAGATATGCAGAAATTTGCCTTTAGCCAATGGCTTGTTGATTGCTGTAACAAACTTCTATCTGTCACTGTGGAAGTTGACAGCTTCAATTAATTCAAGGCTGAAGTATAAAAATTTTTGGAGTGATAAAATGGGTGAAATGTGAAGGGGATTTTTTTAGGCTGTTGCTAAATAAGCTTGCTTTTTTGCATCATATGCCTTCCCAGGGACAGGGGCGGTGACGTGTCACACGGAACTTGATTTGTCAGGTGGGAGCACTGCAAGGAATCAATTAAGAATAAAATTATAGTTTAAAGATTTTAAGCGTGTCTGCGCAGTTGCTCAGGTAGCATATTATACAAGTATTGTAGGTGTTAATGATGATGATGCATCATATGCCTCTACTAATGCTAATGCTAAACTTGTCGGAATTGGACAGAAAAACCATGCTAATTTAAATTTATTTTTAATGAATGCATGCATTGGATTTAACGAAACATGTTTTTTTATTTGTCCATACCGAAGTCTTCATTAACAAAACTTCATTAGCAACTAAGCAAACCCTTAGCCATAATTATGAGAGCATCCTTGGACTCAGGGGAGGTTCCCACGGACTGGAGATGTGCAAATGTGTCCCCAATTCACAAAGGTGGATCGAAGGGTGACACGAGTAATTACAGACCAGTTAGTTTAACTTCTGTTCCGGGTAAAATAATGGAGTCGCTGGTTAAAGATGCATTGCAGGATCATCTAGACAAGACTGCAGCAATAATTCAAACACAGCATGGGTTTGTTAAGGGAAAGTCTTGTCTGACAAATTTGATTGGTTATTATGATGTGGTCACAAAGGAACTGGATGCAAAAAATAATTTTGATATCATATACTTGGATTTCAGGAAAGCTTTTGACACTGTTGCGCATGGAAGACTACTGTACAAATTGGAGCAGAATGGTATTAAGGGTAAGTTGCTACAATGGATAAAACGATGGTTAAGTGGGAGAAGACAGAGGGTGGTAATCAATGGGTGCTGCTCTTCGTGGACTAATGTTATTAGTGGAGTCCCACAGGGTTCGGTGTTGGGTCCACTGTTGTTTTGTGTATTTATCAATGATATTGATGAAGGTATATCAGGCTTAATGTCGAAGTTTGCAGATGACACAAAGGTTGGCAGGGTTGTTAATGACAGTAATGGCAGTGTGCTACTGCAACAGGATCTAGATAATTTGGGCAGATGGGCTAAGAAGTGGCAACTGAAGTTCAACCTTGACAAATGCAAAGTACTGCATATGGGTAGAAGTAACCCCAAAGAAACGTACCAACTGTGTGGTACTACACTTAAGGTGGTAGAAAATGAAAAAGACCTGGGAGTAATTGTGCAGTCAGATATGAAGTTTTCTGAGCAGTGCATACAGGCTGCTAGGGCGGGTCATGGGGTTTTGTCAATGATATATAGGAATTTTGCTAGCAGGGAAAAGGAGGTGATTGTCCCTCTGTATAAGGCAATGGTCAGGCCACGCCTTGAGTACTGCGTACAGGTCTGGAGGCCTCATTTTAGGAAGGATGTAGATTTGCTTGAGCGTGTACAGAGAAGAGCAACACGATTGGTGAGGGGAATGAAGGGATTCTCTTACCAAGAGAGGCTTAAGTTCTGCAAATTGCAGTGGCTGGAGACTAGGCACCTGCGCGGTGATCTGATTGAGGTCTATAAGGCCTTGAATGGGTTGAGCACGCTGAATTCTGATGGGATCCTTCCACTTGTTCAGATTACCAACCTACGGGGACATAAGTTCAAATTAAGAAAGGACAGATGTAGAATAGATGTGCGGAAATTTGCCTTTAGCCAGCGGGTGGTTAATTGCTGGAACAAACTTCCATCTGTCGTTGTGGAAGTTGATAGGTTAAATAAATTTAAGGAGGAACTGGACAGGCATTTGGAGGGAATGGTGTGATTTTTTTTTTTTTTTTGGCTGATGCTGCATAAGCTCCTACACTTGCTTTCTTGCATCATGTGCCACTACTACTACTACTAAAACAGTTAATGATGCATGTTTAAAGACTAAATAATTGAGGAATGATATAATTGAATAATAATGATATAATTGATGTATTTGATTTATGTATAATAATATAATGATGAAATAATAATATAATTGATGTTGCTCTGGTAGATAATTTTTTACTTACATTTAATGGCCACTGTTTTAGTAGGGAGTTGCACTTGGCCATTGAGGGGGTTATTATAGGTTAACAAATAAATGTTTGCCCTTGCAGAATCAATATCATAGGCAGTTCACTAATGCCTCATGCATTAATAGCCAACCCTATGTGCTGCAGGGTTAGCCAGCCCTGTAGTGTATAGGCTGATTAAAAAAAAAAAAAAAAAACCCAGTAACATTGCATGTCACCTAGTATATGTTCGCACCAGCAGATGCAGGGAAATTTTAGGGAACATTTTTTCAAGAAGGAAAATATGGCATATGATATCAAAATTATTTTTTGCATTCAGTTCCTTTGTTAATTTCATCATATTAGCTAATCAGACTGGATTTGCATTCAGACTAAATCTTCCCTTTATCAAATCCTTGCCTTGATTGCCATATAACTGCATTCTCAAGATGATCTTCCATTGCTTCTTGAACTGTTGGACCCCATTATTTTCTCTGGGACAGAAGTCAAACTTACAGGTCTGTTATTTTTAATACTCACTTCACCTTTTGATCCCCTTTTGTGAAGAGAGAGGAAATGTCGGCAGTCTGTAGGGATCTCCACTGAATTAATTATATTAATTACATACTGAAGTATGAGATAACAGGATGTTACAAATGGGAACACCCTTGTTTAGTTATTTCTAAATATGAATACAGCTTTCTAAAATTTATTTTAATTATTGTTAAAACTGTTTATTGTTATTTGTTAACTAAATGTTAACTGGGTAAGAACTATGTTTATAAGATCAAGTCCTTTTTAGGCCCAGTGACAGAAAAAAGAAACAGGATGTTCTGTCTCAAAAGAGTGTGCCTATTACAAAACTTGTAAGTTTCTCTTTTTCAATTAAACTTTTATCTCTAATCACATTATTTTGATTCTCATTAAAAATAAGTATTCTGCATATTGAATTTGTATTAGTCATATAGTGCAAGGAAGCTAGGCTTGCTGCATCAGCCAAGAAAAATAAATAAATAAAAAATGTTAATAGAAATAAAAAATAAGATAAACTATCTATGTGTTTCCTTCCTCAAATAGGTACCTATCCTGCTCGCACTTGAATTTCCCCAAACTACCATCCTCAACTACCTAAGAAGATAAGTTATTTCAGTAATTAACAACTTGTTGACTGAAAGGAAATGTCCTATAATCCAGTCTAAATCTCTTTCCTCCATAATTTGAATTTATTCAAATTATTGGGAAAGGAGTTTTAGACTGGACCCCATTCTGGAATTTCCCCCAGTTCTGGAATCATTTATAAGAGTAAAAACTTTTCCTTTGTTCATTTTCTATCCCACTCTCAGGCCTCAATTAGATACTCCCAAGATGCCTCTTTGCCAAACTCTATGGGCCACATATTCAAAGTGTTTTCTCAATAAGGGTGCCCTTTTGCAGATGTCACCAAGTGGGTTGCCTGTCTTTGGACCCTTTAAAGAAGCTTGCTGTCTTTATTTTAGGTGCGGTCTCTATACTTGAATGTGGTATTCCAAGTGCAGTCTTTCAATTGCCTTATATGTGGATTATTATCTCCCTGTCTCTACAAGCAAATGTCTGATAAATCATCAATAAGACCATGGACCTTCCTTGTACTAGTGAACTTCATGTCATCTGTATCATACTCCCAAATCCCTTTCTTTCTCTGCTATTTTTAACCAATCAGCATGCACAAAAAAGGATTGTTCTTCCCCTAATTGCACAGGATCACTTAGACCCCATGTGCCTACTTTTGAAAAATCAGAAAAAAATAATTATAAATTGTTCATTTTATTGATGCCACCTTTATCTTCAATCTTTTCTGAAAACAACTGAGAAAATTTCATTTTTTATATTAAAAGCATATATTTGTAATTTTTGAAATTAAAACTCCCTTTAGACTTGTCAGTGAGAAAAATGCAAACTTAAAAATTGCAAAATAAAAATGTTTCCATCAGAATATTCTAGCACTCCCTTATACAGGCTGTAAATACAAGAGTTCTGAATGGGCGAGTGGTACCTACAGTCTTAGTTTCAGATGACAGATTACAATGAACATACCCATGCCTTCATATAAATATCCTAGAAAGTGTACGGTAAATTTACTTTGGAATAGGCTGTAAATACAAGTATTTACAAATATGTGTGGTGGTGGTCATCTTTTCTTAAGATAGTGTATTAAAATATGTCCATATCAACATGCCCTCAGACACCATATGTACTGTAAATTTGGTTTGAATTGGACTGGTAAATACAAGAGTTCTAAGTGGTTGATGTTTATGACTTGAGTGATGACCATTTGCAGTTAAAATATCTCCATGAGAATACCCTAGGATACTCACCCACCCCTCAAATATGTTGTTAAGATAGTTTGGATCAGTGTAAACATGTGCAGTCTAAACAGATGTTTTAAATTAGTAAATTTGTAAAGATGGGACTTGGAATTTCAGTGAAAACTATCATGCTTCCAGATGGCAGATTAAAGTCAGAATGCCTCTATCAGAGTATACCTTTATATATACTGTATACATAGTTTTTTTAGAATTTGATTTGGTTTGGATTCTGGTTAATTTTTGGAACACATGCATGGTAAATCAGCAAGCAAACCAGCATTTTTATTTTATTTGCTTAATTATTTCATTTTGCTGTTAAACTAAAATGTCAATGAAAATGTTAAGAAATATGGTGTGAGGCTAGGGTTGCCAGACATATGGTGTTTTCTTCTTCAGTGTTTTGGCCAATTAGCTAGCATTTTAAAATTTGATGAAATGTCCAGATTTGCTTTCTGGAAAGTGCACCGATGGCCCTCCTTCACATATTATGCTAGTAGTTATAGCAAAGCCTGATTAAATGTAATTGAGAAGCAAATATCATGTGGGGATGTTCTTTCAGTGATTTCTTCCTGTCACTGAATTTTACACAAGATATGCTCACTATTGAGTGCCTATTTCTGTTGAATGCTTATGCAATGGTTGGCATGGGTATTCAGAACTGTCTCCACACTGTTTGCCTGTCCACTTAACTACATTCTTTTTTTGTTTTAAATACACCATTATTAAGTGAATGGCACTCAGATTACAGTACTCTGACTTAAACCTTCTATGTTCTTCTCAGAACATGCTTCGTTTTACATTTATTTTATGTAATTAGTCCATCACAAGTTTGCAAATTATGAAAATTCTAAAAATTGTTAAGTTAAGACACAGTTACTATAGCTGCTTAATTTATTATTAGAATTAACTTTCTTGTTGCAGTAGATTACCATGATTACTATCATTAGCCACTCTGCTAACTTTTGTATCATCTACAAACTTTGAAATTTAGCCTTCATCAGTTCCAATACAGATTCCAGTTCCAATCAATTTCCAATCAGTTCCAATACAGAAATATACAGAAACCAACAATGGGCACAGCACAAAACCCTGGGGAACTCCACTAATAGCATTATTCCATGGAAAGCGGTGTCCATTGATAACCATTCTCTGTCTTCTCTCACTCGATCATCCTTTATCCAGAGCAGTAACTTGCCCTTAATACCACTGTAATTGATTGTGAGTGTTTTTGACACCATATTGTGTAAAAGATTTAAAAAAATTGACATCTTGGATGTAGCTTCAACCTATAAACTACATCTTTTGGCTTTTAGGAAACAGTGCTGTCTCTTCTTTAGCATACTTCAAATATATACTGTCTCTTCCAAAGAAGGAATAGTACTGTATATGTTTTCAAAATGTTGTGGTTTTAATTTTCTTATTTTATAGGTCAAAACTAAATCCAAATTGTCAGTTGTACTTACTGATTCCCAGCCACACAGGACCTTTTGTTACAAATGTACAGGTCTGGAGGCCTCATTTTAAGAAGGATGTAGAGCTGTTGGAACAAAGTAAGATGTAGAATTTAAAACATCTAAAAGAAGGCCTTTGTGATGTACTACCATCAATATAATGATACTGGGAAATACTTGTGCTATTATTTATATACAAACTGTTTTAACTTGTAGTGACTGCTTTGAGTGTTCCAACATTTTTCCACCCTAGATACCAAGAATGCTTAAGATAGAAGGCAGTCACCTAAGCTCCCTATTTGTTATCCTTTGCATATGTATTTTATTCATCTATAATTCACAGATAAGGGATGATTTGAAAGAGCCAAAAATATAGGAAACATGTTTTTAATCTTCTTTTTTAAGTAAGATGCAGATCAAAATTTTAAGGTGTGTGTTATATATTAGTTTTAGACTTGTGTAATTATTTCAGATGTTATGCAATTGATATTTTATTATTTAGATAGTATTATCTAACTGATATTTCAGATATTGTGCTCTCTAACTGATATTCTGCATTATTGATACAATGTGCATTGTGAGTGCAGATTCTTATCTTTTATATGACTAGCTGCTCTTCTTTATGTACCTTAATTTATTTCCTAGTTACCAATTTATAAGAGTTTTAATAGGTGCAGTGAAGACATAAATGTATTTGTAAATAATGAGTTAATGTGAAATTTGAATAACAATTTAAAAGCCATGAATTATCAATGTACATAACATTGTTTTTTTACAATGCTGTGCATAATAAAATTCACTTGATAATAATTCGTGATTCATTAATGTTATTCAAATTTCACAAATTCATTAGTAGAGTTTTATTTTGTTTTTTAATTAATAAATGTCAGAGCAGCAAGGCTCAATATGTTCTACTCAATTAACAAATGAATGAGAGAAATTATCTGACTAATGACTTCTGGAATGCTTAAATTTATTTCCTAGTTACTAATTTATAAGATTTTTAAGATTATAAGATAAGATTTATAAGATTTTTAAGATTATAAGATAAGATTTATAAAATTTTGGATCTTAGAAAGGCTTTTGATACTGTTACACATGGAAGACTGCTGCACAAATTGGAGCATTGTGGCATTGGAGGCAAATTGCTGCTATGGATAAAGGGATGGTTGAGTGGGAGAAGACAGAGAGTGGTAATCCATGGACACTGCTCTTCATGGACTAATGTTATTAGTGGAGTCCCCCAGGGTTCAGTGTTTGGTCCATTGTTTTTTTCTGTATTATCAATGATATTGATGATGGTATAACAGGCTTAATGTCAAAGTTTGCAGACAATACAAAGGTCGGCAGGGTTGTTAATGACACTAATGACAGTAAGCTGCTGCAACAGGATCTAGAAAAGTTGAGCTGATGAGCTGAGAGGTGGAAACTGAAGTTTAATATTGACAAATGTAAAGTACTGCATATGGGAAGCAGTAACCCCAGAGTAACATATCAACTGTGTGGTACTACACTGACAGTGGTAGAGAGTGAAAAGGACCTGGGGGTAATTGTGCAGGCAGATATGAAGTTTTCTGAGCAGTTCAGATGGTCTGCAAGAGTAGCTCATGGTGTCTTATCAATGATATACAGGAATTTTTCTAGCAGGGATAAGGAGGTGATTATCCCCTTGTATAAGGCAATGGTCAGGCCACACCTTGAGTACTGTATATAGGTCTGGAGCCCTCATTTTAAGAAGGATGTAGAGCTGTTGGAACGAGTACAGAGAAGGGCAACAAGATTAGTGGGCAACAAAGGGGTGCTCTTTTATGAAGAAAGGCTTAATTTTGCAAATTACAGTGTCTGGAGACTAGGCACTTGCGAGGTGATCGGATTGAGTTGTATAAAGTCTTGAATGGTTTGAGCATGCTCAATGCTGATGAAATTCTTCCTCATGCTCAGAATAATTGCCTGAGAGGGCATAAATTCAAATTGAGTAAAGACAGTTGTAGGATAGAGTGCGGAAGTTTGCCTTTAGCCAGCAGGTGGTTGATTTAGACAAACATTTGGAGCGAGTGGATGGGTGAAATGAGAAGGGCTTGTGTTTTTTTTTTTTTCCCTTTGGCTAATGCTATATAAGCTTGCTTTCTTGCATCATGTGCCCTGCTAATGCTAATGCTAATGCTTCAATGCTGACCCTCTCACGTAATTTGTGGTTTTTTTAATTATAAAACATTCTATTGAAGAGCAAACATGAAGATACAGGAAAGAAGGATTAGAAATTGTTTAATTATTAAAATATAATTATTTTCATTATTTACATGCTGTCCTTAATTTTAGTTAACTTGAAAAAACCTTATACAAAGTGCTATATTTGTTGGCCATAATTTAGAATACTGTGAAAAATTTTTAAAAAATGATTTTTTTTATTAAAGAAAAAAAATTATCAATTAATTTTTTGGCAGAGATAAAGAAAGCCAACACGAGAACTACTGCAAACTTTGGGAAACATACCCGGAAAAACTGATTTGCCATTACTGCAGTTTCTCCCTGCATCCTTGGTCAGTCCCACTTTTTTAACATGTCTGTTTACCAAAACTGCAGGAAGAAACTGTGGTAGCAGCACAGTTTCTCCAGGTGAGTTTCCTGAAGTTTCCAGTAGTTCTCGTGTTGGCTTTCTTTACCTTACTCAATTTTTTTAATAGTATACAGTAAAAGGACCATTTCTGATTTTCATAAAATAGAAAAATATCAAAAAAAAATCATAAATTTAAAAAATCCATTTTCGTAGTTTGGGCCTGAATGCCATCAGTGACAGGACATATTAAATCACCTTTTTAAGCAGGAATGACAGATAGCAACTGTCACTGGTTGAATCAGCTTTTTATTTGAATAGAACTTGTTAACATACTGCCTCACTTAAAATGTTTATCAAAGTAATAATTTTTTAACCATCAGATTAATTTTAACATTAAAGCTGGGAGCCAGGATTTTCTTCACTGTCACATTCTATCACCCTGCTTGAGGGTCAGATATCAGTAAGGAGTCATCTCAACATCCAACAAGGGTACTCTGAACTCAGATTCTGAATACGCTTTTGTTCACTGCCCTACACAAAAGGATAGAATTTCATGCTATTCTGCTACACACAGTAATTTCAGTAAAATACAGTGTTACAGTATGGTACTAAAAAAAATGTTTGTTGTTTTTTAGTAACATGCTTTTTCATAAGACTTCTTGCAAAGACTTCTTTACTTATATAAACTCTAGAAGGAAGGGGATGAATCAAATTGGTCCACTTGATATCGATGGTTCGACTGTTGATGATCTGTGTAGATAGCCCACAAACTAAATGAGTATTTTGCATCTACATTCACATATGAGGAATTCTTTAGGGAAGTGGAGGACAGAAGCTTATTAAACTTGAACAAGGAGCTTAATGATTTTGCAATAACTGAGAGCAAAGTGGAGGAGAAATTGTTGAAGTTAGCATTAGCATTAGTAGAGGCATTTGATGCAAGAAAGAAAGCTTATGCAGCATCAGACAAAAAAAAAAAAAAAAAAAAACCACTTCCACTTCACCCCTCTGTTCATTCAAAATACCTGTCCAGCTGAGCCTTAAACTTATTTAGGCTATCAACTTCCACGACAAGGGATGGAAGTCTGTTCCACCAACCAACCACCCACTGGCTAAAGGCAAATTTCCGCACGTCTATTCTACATCTGTCTTTCCTCAATTTGAATTTATGCCCTCTCAGGTGATTATTCTGAGCGAGAGGAAGAATCCCATCAGCATTGAGCATGCTCAAACCATTCAAGGCTTTATACACCTCTGTCAGATCACCTCGCTGGTGCCTAGTCTCCAGACACTGTAATTTGCAAAACTTAAGCCTTTCTTCGTAAGAGCACCCCTTTGTTCCATTCACTAATCTTGTTGCCCTTCTCTGTACTCATTCCAGCAGCTCTACATCCTTCTTGAAATGAGGCCTCCAGACCTGTATACAGTACTCTAGGTGCCTGACCATTGCCTTATACAAGGAAATAATCACCTCCTTATCCCTGCTAGAAAAATTCCTATATATCATTGACAATACACTATGAGCTACTCTTGCAGCCCGTCTGCACTGCTCAGAGAACTTCATATCTGCCTGCACAACTACCCCCAAGTCCCTTTCATTCTCTACCACTGTCAGTGTAGTACCACAGAGTTGATACGTTGCTCTGGGGTTGCTGTTTCCCATATGTAGTACTTTACATTTGTCAATGTTAAACTTTATTTGCCACCTCTCAGCCCATCTGCTCAACCTTTCCAGATCCTGTTGCAGCAGCATAGTGTCAGTAGTGTCCTTGACAACCCTGCCTACCTTTGTATCATCTGCAAACTTCGACATTAAGCTTGATATACCCTCATCAATATCATTTATGAATACAGAAAACAATAATGGACCCAACACTGAGCCCTGAGGGACTCCACTAATAACGTTAGTCCACGACGAGCAGTGTCCATTGATTACCACTCTCTGTCTTCTCCCCCTCAGCCACCCTTTTATCCACAGCAGCAATTTGCCTCCAATGCCATAATGCTCCAAATTGTGCAGCAGTCTTCTATGTGCAACAGTATCAGAAGAAAGGCACCTGCAGTGGTCTGGGATCTATCCATTTATAATAAAGGAGGTGGAAGTAAGCAAACCCTTAGACATAATTATGAGTGCATCCCCATGAACTGGAGATGTGCAAATGTATCTCCAATTCACAAAGGGGGATTAAAGGGTAACACGAGTAGTTACAGACCTGTTAGTTTAACTTCTGTTCCAGGGAAAATAATAGAGTCACTGGTTAAAGCAGCATTGCAGGATCATTTAGACAAGACTGCAGTAGTAATTCAGACACAGCATGGGTTTGTTAAGGGGAAGTCTTGTCTGACCAATTTGATTGGATACTATGATGTGTTCACAAAGGAACTGGATACAAAAAATACCTGGATTTCAGGAAAGCTTTTGATAGTGTTGCACATGGAAGACTACTTTACAGATTGGAGCAGTATGGCATTAAGGGCAAGTTGCTACAATGGATAAAAGGATGGTGAGTGGAAGAAGATAGAGAGTGGTAATCAGTGGACACTGCTCTTCGTGGACTAATGTTATTAGTGGAGTCCCTCAGGGTTTGGTGTTAGGCCCACTGTTGTTTTGTATATTTATCAATGATATTGATGAAGGTATATCAGGCTTAATGTCGAAGTTTGCAGATGATTCAAAGATTTGCAGGGTTGCTAATGACAGTGATAACAGTATGTTACTGCAACAGGATCTAGAACAGTTGGCAGAGAAGTGGCAACTGAAGTTTAACACTGACAAATGGAAAGTCCTGTATATGTGTAGCAGTAACCCCAAAGTAACATACCAACCGTGTGGTGCTACATCAGGGTAGTGGAGAATGAAAAAGAAGACCTGGAGTTAATTGTGCAGTCAGGTTTGAAGTTTTCTGATCAGTGCAGACAGGCTGCAAGGGTTTCATGGGGTCTTGTCAATGATATATAGGAATTTTTCTAGCAGGGATAAGGAGGCATTTATCCCCTTGTATAAGGCAATGTGAGATTTAGTGAGATTAATAGTGAGATTTAGCAATCAGGCCTTACCCCCATATAGTTCATTAATACAAAGTTTTACTATATTTCTTCTAGCTGAAATCTGTAAAAGGTAACAGTCTTCTTATGGTGATTTCATTCTCATGTTGCAATGTTTTTGTAAAATTATCATGTTTTGCACTGAAAATAAATAGCATTTCCTTATTCAGAAATATTTTTCCTCTTCATTTATCACAAGATGCCACAGCTCCTACAGCTACACCAGCAATTCATTGTTATCACAGGACTGCATTACTAACTGGATGATGTTATTCACTGGCATATTAGAAATGCTGGTTAGTAACATAATGAAAATGTTAACAAAAAGAGCTACAGAGAACTCTGATCTAGAGATGTTACTAGCTGTATAATTAGCAAGACTTCCATCTGTTTTCTATAGTGTAAACTACCTGGCAAATAGAAATTTGCAAATTAAAAGTAAAAGTTTCATTTTGCAATGTTGCCTTGATATTTTGCACTGAAAATAAATAGTACTTCAGAAATATTTTTGTTCTTTATTTGTCATGAAATGCCACTGTCTACAGCTGAATCCGGTAATTCCATTCTTGTTAACTGACTGTTATACAAAAAGTACTATTTAGTAACATAATGATTGATGTCTTTTGGGGTTATGATGAGCATCATGACATGATCCACTATTCCTTACATTTTGGGGGTACAGCACTAAATGAACAGTGTTTGCAGGCTGGCTGTTAAATAGTCCAGACCAAATCGATTTTCTAGGAGGCATCCAGATCATGTAGTGTATAGTCTTCATGCCTGTATTCTGCAAGATAATGACTGGAGAGAGTTCAAGTATTGTATATGCAGGGAGCATTGTCAAGGCCACGTTATGTCAAGAGCTGGGGATATTCTTGCTGCGTTATATCTGTGTAGACCATAATACACCATAATTTACCCATAAATTTAAACTACGTATGTAGTGTAAAGGCATCATTTTAATTGTATCTCATATTGTGGCTGCCTTCACAACGAGATACCAGGTATTGCGCTACTTTGAATAAGTAATGCTTCTCTAGTAGAGAAGACTACTGTTATTTATCCTCTGTGGATACCACCACCCAGATGGCATCAATTAAAATTATGCCTTTACACTACATATATAGTTTAAATTTATGGGTAAACTATGGTTTATCTGCATTGATATTATATAGTCAATTACTTAAACCCATATGTAATTATGCCTTGTGCATTTTGCCTATAAATACATTCTTGCTATGTGTATGCCTTATCTAAAAATTTCATTAATCCATAAAAATTCCCTTCCCTCTACTTTTACTTTATCCACCGAAAGCATCATGAATAAAACTAATAGAACAAACTTTTCTGCCAAAAGATTTAAACCTCCCAAACACTTCTTCATTCATTTTCCAAATATGCTACATGATCTCAGTTCCAGTCTTAATGATGTCCATTTCCACTTATAGTCTGCCAAGTCCCACACACTTTTTCTGACAGAATCCCAATTATTGGGTGCATCCACCATTGCCCATCTCACTTGTCATAATTATTCATTATAAAATTCCTTTTGATGAAAAGGTGATACTTGTGCATTCATCCACTTTGATATTCCCTGTTATAGACTTAGTAATTTGGACTTTCCTCTTTTTATCTTCCCTGCCTAATCTCTCTCTGCTAATTTCTGTCAAATTTATCTGTTGGCACCATTGTTCCCCCACCTTCACTAATCATTCAAAATTCTTTGACTTCCTTTCTCATAAACTTGACTTTCTGCAGTTAAACTTTCCCAATAGTGAGGTTATCTTCCTTAGTAATTTAATGTTTACAACTCCAGCTGGCTTCAGTTTTCTAGTCATGTGCACCAAGTTGGGTGAGATGCTAAGGCTTTTGCAATTACTAATTACCTTGCACAGATTGTTCATTTGCCTACAAGGATAGCAGACAATCCTAACCATACAGCTAACATGCTTGATCTTTTTCTCACAAACAACCCTACTAAGTACACGGTCGAAGTGAGTGGTCCTTTAGGCACCTGAGATCACGACTTGGTGATTGTCTCTTCTCCAATGGAGCATTTATCTCATGGCTATTCCCAATCTTGTGTTTTTTGGAATTACAAGAATGCAAAGTTTGCGCAGATCGTGTCAGTGAAATTATTCTTGTAGGAATGGAATCCTTTATCCCCCACTCCACTTTAAAATCTCGTCCTTTATCTAAACCTTGGTTTTCCAATAAATGTGCTAAGGTTGTTCAGGAGAAGAATGTTCAATATCGTAATTGGCTTGTTTCCAATTCTTCAGTTTCCTTTTCTGCCTACACCAAAGCTTGCAACAATTGTAAAGCAATTCTTAATCAGTCCAAACTAGATTATGAACAGGCTAAGAGTAGAAAACTTGCTTCTTGCACTAATGGTAGCCGAGCATTCTGGTCTCTTGCCAAAGCTATTGTCTGCAACTTTTGCCCATCTCTGCTCCCACCTCTGTCACATTACAGATGGTTCTATTGTCACTTCAGCCAAGGATAAAGCTGACCTGCTAGCATCCCATTTTTCTTCCAACTCATGTATTAATGATTTTGGTAAAACACCTTCCACCATTCTCAATACACTCCATTCAATGCCTCCTGTGTTCTTCCATCAAAAGGATGTGAGAATGATTTTGACAAACCTTGATGCTCAGAAAGCTCCAGGTCCTGAAAGTATTTCTCCACTAGTTCTCAAAACATGCACTCCCGAACTTACCCCTCTTCTTTGCCGCCTTTTTTCACTTTCTTATTCCAAAGGTATTTTTCCTTCTGCTTGGAAATTTTCTCATATCCAGCCAGTTCCTAAAATGGGTAGGCACCTCCGTAGCCAGGTGGGAAGGAGCAGCAGTGCATAGCACACGCTTCTTGATTAGACCGGGGTTCGAGCCCATCACCACCAAATATGGAGGATTCGGAAAGGTCAGGGAATGACCACCGCATATCCCGGAGCAATATGGCCTTAGTTGCTAATGCTCCTAAAAATCAAATAACAAACAAACAACAAACAAACCTAAAATGGGTGACAAATCCCTCCCATCCAGTTATCATCCCATTGCAATTACTTCTACTCTTTCTAAAGTAATGGACAAATCAATTAACCACCAACTCTTAAACTACCTAGAAACCTTCCATCTGATCAACGATCGCCAGTATGGATTCCAATAGTGTCGATCCACTGGTGATATTCTGGCTTATGTTACCATTTATGGACAAATTCAATGGAAAATTTTGGTGAAACACAAGCAGTTACTCTTGACATCTCTAAGGTTTTCAGTTGTGTTTGGCAAAGGTTTTCTAAACAAGCTTTCATCTTATGGTTTACCAACTGTTTTTTTGTAATTGATTATCCAGGTTTCTCTCTGATCACTCACTGGTGATGGTAGATGGCTGTCTGTCTTCTAACTTCTCCACTAATGCTGGTGTCCCCCAAGGTTCGGTTTTTTCTCCCACTCTTTTCCTCTTGTATATTAATAACCTTCTTGCATTGACTGGAAATCCTATCCATAGTTTTGCTGATGATAGCACATTACATTCCACTTTCCAGTTTGAGATACCTCGCCCTGCTCAGTGAGCTTCAACTTCTCAAATATCTGCTACCAATTCCTTAAATGTCGATCTCCAGTGGGCAAAGACAACTTAGTTGATTTCAATCCTTCTAAAACTCAGTCTTGTCTTATATCTCGCAAAAAGGATTCTTCTGCTCCTATGCTTACCTTTGGTGACACTCCGATTTCTAGACAAAATGATATATCTCTTTTGGGGATTATCCTGACTTCTAATTTCTCTTGGCACAAGCACATTACAAATATTGCTTCCTCTACATCTAAAAAAGTTGGTTTTCTCTTTTGCTCTCAGCATTACTTTTCTTCCAAACAGCTGTTCACTCTGTACAAATTGCAAATCCACCCTACCATGGAATATTGTTCCCACATCTGGGGCGGTGCTCCCAAAACCTCTCTCAGACTTCTAGATTCCATTCAGAAGAGGGTAGTTAGGTTAATTAATGACTCATCTCTAACGGAGTCTCTCCACTTTGTGTCTCAGACATTCTGTTTCTGTTGCATGTCTTTTCTACAGATACTTCCATGGGCACTGTTCTTCTGAATTGGCTTCTATAATTCCCGCTCTCTCTCTTTCAAAACAGTCCGAACACGTGCCGCCACCAGCCAACATCCATTTTACTGTCCAACTTCAAACTCACAGAGCCCACTTTTCATTTTCCTCGTTTATTCATTCAACTGCTGTTTTCTGGAACAACCTTCCTTTATACGTATTTCTTGAAAATTACAGTCTACAGAAGTTCAAGGCTAATGTCAACAAATATCTTCTTTCGTCTTCTCAGGTGAACGGAAGCACGGTACTAAGTACTATAGGTTCTAATACCTCTCGTGTTTGGTGTTTTAATAAAAAAAAAAACACGTTGCAACCAGTTAGCATCCATTTACTGTCCAGCTTCAAACTCTCCCAGATCCAAATTTGCCTTCTTCCTCATTTATTCCCTTCAGATTCTGTTTTTTGAACAACCTTCCTTAACATATATTTCATGAAAATTAATATCTACAGAAATTAAAGTCTAATGACAAGTAGCTTCTGTCTTCTCAAGCTTCTACCCATGCACTGTTAGAAGGTTACTAAGTTCAGTAGGTACTAATATCTTTTGTGTTCGAAGTTTTCTTAAAAAAAGAAACAATAATAAATATATTAAAGAAAAGAGCTGCAGAGAACTCTGATCTATAGATGTTAATTGCTGTATAATTAGCAGGACTCCCAAAATGTTTTCTATAACATTTTTCACACCTGGGTGGTCACCCACAGTTTGCTTGCGCATGGGGGTTACCCAGAATTATATGATATAATTTTTTGATAATGTGTGAAGAATATATATACAGTTTTTATTTAAAGGCTCCAGGGTCTTTCTTTAATTTTAGATTCTATTTGTCATCTGGACCTTTGTCATATTTAAACTTAAAATTTTGAATTTGGTGTTAAAATTGAAATATTACTGTTTAGATTTCATGATTTATAAATTAAAATTTTGCCTACCAATTGCATTTTTTTTCTCTGTGGAAATGTTGTTTCCTCTTTGGTGTAGTCTAAAAATGTCATTGTGATACTTGTGAAAGAAACATAAATCACTTTATTTTGACTTAAAAAACAAAACAAGCACAATATTCCTATGTATTGTTTGCTTTTCAATACATATGCATTTGGCTTCAGCAGTTTGTCATATCTCTTCACATTGTGGTCATTATTATTTTTTTATCTTTCTTCAAAGAAAATGGTTTGTGTCATTTCAGAAGTACACCAATGAGAATTTTAGAATATGCCAAGAATAGAAGACAATGTTCCCATTGAGAATAAAGCAGTTGATTAGCCAAAATTTTAATGTAGAAATTGTAAAATCCAAACAGTAATACTTAATTCAATTTTAATATCAAATTCAAAAATTTCAGCCTAAATATGACAAATAGCCACAATTTAAAAATAAGCGAGAGGGGACCCTGGCTTTTTAATAGAAACATCCAGTATATCTTTCACCAGCCATGTGGGACCTGACAGGATCCTCTTGAAATAAGTATTGTGCATTAACTGTTAATTAATGATTAAAAATCAGAACTTTTTTTCTACTTTCCTAAGTGTAGTCAAAACTTTTGTTTGAGATGTTTTGAAAGTTAAAAAATATTGACCACTTGGAATATGCATATAAAGAAATTGTGAAGTCCCACACAACTGTTTGCTTGTCCTTATTATTATCATTTTATATCCATTTATTCCTTTATTTATTTGACAAATCACATGCACATACGTAATTGTTCTTAACATACCTAAGAGTAATTTCATGCTCTTTTAACAGTTCTCTGGACTGTAAAATGGAAATGACTGTTAGTATAATGTCTATATTTTGCTTTGTTTTTTCATTTTCATTAGAGGCGATATTTTTTCTTTTTAAAAATAATATGAACAATTTTAAATATATAAATTTTTATTAAAAATTTAAAAAATTTGTTCTGCAATCTGTTAAGAAAATAAGAAATATTGGTATACCAGAAGCAGAATTTAAATTTAAAAACTTTTTTTCAGAAATGAATAACAGAGTTGGGCACCTATGAGGTTCTGCTGTGTTTGTTTCAAGTAAGGATGCAACACCTATTGGGATATATATGCTCATACTTCTTTGGTCCATCACATGATTAAGAGTGTGTGTTTGTGTGTATCCATGAAAATGAACATGCATATGTGCAAAAGATTTAATCTCTGCATTTGGGCAAAGAAAATCCCACATACAGCAGCAGTTGGCTGCTTACTTCTTTTCTAAATTGATGTATGGGTATACATCATGTATGGGTGTTAAGCCATGGGCACATTATGTACACAATCCATGACTATCTTCTGGATGATACCTTCCTTTCTCTACACTTTTGCCACAATTCATTTGACAACTCACACTGTTTATTTGGCTTGATCAAGAGTCCCTTCAACATTGCATTGGGCATATATCACAATCAATACATTTACCAGATCCAAACTCTTTTGATCTGGCAAATGTGCTCTTTCAGTGATCCCACACTATTAGAGTAACCAGGAGCATATTATGTGTATCACAGAAGTGCATATAAAATTGTAGCTAACTCATACTGAATGGTGAGCTTCACAGGATACTGGCAAAATTGAAATTGTTTTGAGCTCTCTTTTTCAATGTGCTGATGTATCGGTATTGGAAAAACACTTCTTGGCATTTTAATTAAATCTGGAAGAATTTATATCACTTTAGAAACTAAAACATTATCTGTGTCAGTTCTTTTCTTAGCTCCTTTCTCCTCAGTAATTTAAATATGTCCTAACTGATTATGTGGTAGTTGCTAGTTTTGTATGGCTGTTAACTGTGGAAGACTGGAAACTTTTTGTGTCTTTATCTCTACAGTCTCCTGAACTTTTTCCATGTTTAGCAGTCCTACTTTGCTTATGGAGGAATTATTTACTATAGAAACTAAAACTGCTAGCTGCTGTACTCTATTATACTTGTAGTCGCAAAGTTCTGATTATGATATTTGCTGCCTTCAGACCTCTGTGAGTGCAGGTGTACTACTGTCTGTCATGCTATTAGGACATAAGGTAGTAAATTTACCTGCTGTGTAGGTAAAGTTTCTAGTCCATCACATGTGATAGCTATTAGGACTGGCAGTTGGCATGTGTTTAGAGTAAGCCATAATAAATACTGAAGAGGGAGCTCAAAGAAGCTCCAAAATGTATAATGTTTTTGTTTCTTTTTTCACAGGAATGTTTTTATAAATAAAATTTTCAGAAACTCACATAAAAATGGTAGTCATTTTGAGCACCTTCTGTAAGTTGATTATTAGAAAAATGATAAAATGGCTTTGTGGTATCTAAAATATAAGTCATAAAACATTGGCACAATAGATAATTTGTCATGTTTTTTCTTATGCAATCATCCCAACTTAATTGAGAACACACACACACACACACACACACACACACACACACACACACACACACACACACACACACACACACACACACACACACTTTATGCTATCTTACTGCCAGTGTTTCATCTAAGATTTGCACTCTGAACACATCTCTCAAAAGAAATGCCCTATTTCTTTTTAATGTAATACCACAGTTCTTAAACTTTAAATTAGCCCTGTCTCTTCGAAATCTAGAGGTTCACTCTTATTTATATTCTGATATTGATCAAAAGTCTGATATTTATATAAAAATTTAAATACAGTAGAACCTCATAAATCTGGCATCCTTGGGAAAAAGCACATGCCAGATTTTTGAAAATTCCATTTTTTTTCAAAAGTATTCAGAAGTACATAGTGCAAGTATTTGGGTTAATTCGTATTATGTATGTATTCTGTACCCGGCATTTAGGTGACCTGATTCATGTTGGAAAAATTTTAATTTTGCCAATTTGAATTTCAATTGCATAATAAAATAAAAGTGCATTCTTCTAACTAAATAATCTGAAAATATTTTCAGAAGTCATTGAATATTTTCTTAGATAATGCAGTATCTTTGTATTATCTAAGTAATTATCCTTAATCTTCACAGGATGATAGTACCAGCATTTAGTCAAAATGTGAATCCAGGTTGCCGGATTGGCCCAATCGGTTGTGTGAACTTACTTAAGAAATAAAGGTCACAGGTTTGTATCACTAGTATTAAATGTCTCACAAAATGAATGATTTTATATGTTGCAAATACAAAGTAACAACAGTGTACAATCTAGGAAATAAATTAGTGTTTGTAAATTATTAATAGAACATAATGGATAAATCTGGCCAGCCTATTTCCCGTGTTTTCTTGTGTGGTTGACTACCCTTAGAGAAATATTCAGAAAGTGCTGGATTTTATGAGGTTCTACTATACATATTTTATATATTTATTTATTTTATATTATAAGTTTAGAATATTAAAGTTTCTCTATTTTATTTTTTTCAGTTCACTTATGCAACACAACTAGATATATTTCTTCTCTTTGCTGGATCACTTTTTTCCATTATACATGGAGCTGGTTGGCCAGTTTTAGCAATTGTTTTTGGTGATATGACTAACACATTTATCTCTCAAACAAACACTGTAAGAGTATCTGAAGTTGCTGAAATAAATGTGACTTCATTTTATAATGTTACTTTGCCACATAATATTTTGAATATATCTACAACACCAGGTGCTTCTAATTTTTCTGCAACATTAGGGATTCTCAGCACAAATTTTTTAACAGAAATTCCTGTTTCCTCTAAATTATCAGGAAGTGTGAGCTCTTCTGTATCACCCTCACTTGCATCAGGTGTATCGGGGACTTCTTTACCACCAGAAATTTTAAATACTGCATTTTCACTGGAGCTGCAAAATTCTTCGACATCAGTGAGTGTTCCCAATGTTTCTTCTCTACTTGAAGTGACAGGGACAGCACCAAGAATGCAGAGCACTTCGCCACAGCTGCATAATTCATTATCAACAGTGCAAATGGCAGTTGTGTCAACACGATCTCAAGAAGTTTCAAACATTTTTGTTTCCTCACCATTGCAGTATTCTCTGCCTGAAAATTCTTCTCTGATGACAAAAGATCAAAATGATGGGAAAACAAGAAATAGCACTTTTATGTCAACTATACCAGGTCAGCTTGATTATGTATAGTGTTGGATATTTTTTATTCTGTAATTAAATGATACAAAGTGATATAGTTATTTAAAATTGTGAAATTTATTGCAGTTTAATAAAAATGTATAGTTTTAATAATTCTGTACAATGTATAGTTTCTTATTGTGATTGTATTAAATGTTACAAATTTTAAATTCTGTAGAATGTTTAAGAAAACTATGAAGTTGCAACATTTAAGTAGTAATTTCAAAAAATAATATAAACTACATTACTCATTTAATGACAAGGTTATGATCTTGGAAAGAGTCATTAAATGAAATTTTGTTAAGCAAATACTGATTTTCCATATATTCCTATGTTATGATAATAGATACATTTCTTGATGCGTTGCATTTAGATGCATTTCTTGATGAAATGGTCCATTTCATGAATCATTGGTTTATTTAATGTTGAACCATCTCCATTAGGCGTATAATCATGGAAGAAAAGAAAATTGTGGAATAGACATTGTTGTTTCCATTAATCTTAGTCAATTACAAGTAATGAAGTTTCTGTTGTAGGTGTTGTAGGTGATTGAGGTAATTTAAACTTGTATACTGCTTTTCTCTTCATAAAATAGCTGGTAGCATTCTTGTATTTTTTATATGTCCTTGTTAACCCTGCTGCCTTTTTGTATGCCTTAACCTTTCTCACCTTTCTTCACCTGAGTCTCCTCAACCTTATTCAAGCCAGCCTCTTTTGTAATCTCCACTGTGTTTCATTTATTATCAGCTTAAAGATAAGGGAAAAAAAGGGTGGGATGTCAAATTACAAATTTTTGCATAGGGTACTTGAATTATTTTTTGCATGTACATAGTGTGTTATCATCAATAAAGTTAAGAAAGCACTGCTTTATGACTTCCTTGTGAAGTCAGAATAAGACCTAGATGCTGATTTATTGCAAACTATGAAGGAGTATTTGGAAAGCTTGAAGAGAGGTTTTTGTAATTCTTTCCTGAACTGGATGGCAGTTTTCAATGGATAAGAAGCGCATTCCTCCTGAATGTCAGATAACCTCTCAGCTTCAGAAGAAAAACATTTTTGGAGCTTGCTTCAGATGGTGTCTTAAGAACAGCATTTCAACAAAGGACACTGACATCAGGTGGATGTTTGTTCTGTTTATCCTGCAGTGAAGGTTTATCTTACAATTTATCCTGTATCCTACATTACCTTCTGTCATTCCCCTCCCCTCCCAGAAACCATCAATAAACAAACAGCAACAGTCTTAACTAATGTGGAATCATATCTCTGTCTTAAGTTCACCAACATTGAGCTGGATATCCCTGCATGTTTCCATTCCTAGCACTTGAAAAAGTTTGGTCAGTGTTATTGCTTTGCATATAACAATACAATGATAATAAAACTCATTAGGTTTCTGTACCTTTTTTAAATTTATATCTAAAGTTTAATCACAATGTGGTTTTGACTGCTTACAAATTAACTGATGAATTATATGTTAATTATGAGTGCCCATTTCCTGCAGTACAATGGGTTGAACCGCAACACTAATATCCCCAGTAATATCCACCACTTCATCATAGCTGATCTCAGGCAGAGCAGTAGTGTTTTTACCTGTGAATTATTCCAGATTTTTAACCAGTGCAATATACAGATCAGCTTGTGAGCATACACTTCCATAGACAACTATGCTACATGAACATACACTGTGCTGCCACTTTATTAGGTACACCTACCTAGTAGCATGTTGAGCCTCCTTTAGCCTTCAAAACAGCCTGAATTCGTCTAGGCATGGATTGAACAAGTTGCTGAAAACACTGTGCAGGAATGGAGTATCATGCAGACATCAGTGTGTCACGCAGTTCCTTGAGATTCAACGGAGGTGTAGGCCTGCAGCGAACAGCACTTTCCAGCTCATCCCAAAGATGTTCAGTAGGATTGAGATCCAGGGACTGAGCGGGCCACCGCAGCAAAGAAAAATCATTTTCATGTTCCTGATACCATTCCATAGTGATTCGGGCTTTGTGCCCTGGCGCATTATCCTGCTGGAAGTAACCATCTGACTGAGGATAAACTATCAACATGAATGGATGCACTTGGTCAGCAACAATGTTTAGGTATGATGTGGCATTCAGACGTGAATCTATGGGTATCAATGGACCCAACGTGTTCCAAGAAAACATTCCCCACACCATAACACTGCTCCCACCATCTTGCATAGTAGTTGTCAGACATGACGGGTCCATGTATTAATGTTGTTTTCACCAAATTCTGTGCCTTCCATCAACATGATGCACCAGGAACTTCGACTCGTCAGACCAAGCAACTGTTTTCCAATCCTCGATAGTCCAGTGCTGGTGTTGCTGTGCCCAGAGGAGGCGTGCTCTCTTGTTCTTCATTGATAACAAAGGTACGCAATGTGGCTGTCGGCTGTTGTTTGTTTATTATTTGGTTTTCAGATAAGGCCATATTGCTCCAGGATATGCGGTGGTCATTCCCTGACCTTTGTCGGCTGTTGTAGCCCATTTGCGACAAAGTGCGGCTAGTGGTCCCATCTGTTTGCTTGCACAATTCTAGCCATCCTTCTCTGACCTCTCTCATCAACAAGTGATTTTCTTCCACAGGAGTGCCATCGAGAGGATGTTTTCTGTTTGTTGCACCATTCTCGATACACCCTTGAAACTGTGGTGTGTGAAAAGTTCAGGAGAATTGCCGTTTCAGAGATGCTTTGTTCAGCATGTCTTGCACCTACTACCATGCCATGTTCAAAGTCCATTAGATCACTCCTTTTCCCCATTCTTGCTATGTTTGCATGCTTAACTGATACTAGAATGGTTGTTCTGCTGCATTTATATCCACAACTGTGGTTATGTGACTTGCAACGTTGTGGGACAAACCATTTGTGTGCACATCAGGGGTGTGCCTAATAAAGTGGCAGCACAGTGTATGTAACAGGCTTAGATGCCATCAAAATAATTATTTGATATTTTTTGTCCTCTGTGAGGTGTCCTCCATGGAGACTTAATTGGCACTATATCATCACTGCTTGCTGCTTATTTGGAGAGGTCTGGGTTGAGAGTATCAAAAAGATACCCTCAACAGCTGAAGAAATTAGCATTAGCATTAGCAAAGGCACATGATGGAAGAAAGCAAGCTTATATAGCATCAGCCAAAAAAAAAAGAAAAAAAAACCCATCCTTTCACCCATTCACCTGCTCCAAATGTCTGTCATGTTCTGCCCAAGCCATCAACCTCCACAACGACAGATGGAAGCCCATTCCAGCAACCACCCACTGGCCAAAGGCAAACCTCCACACATCCACCCTACAACCGTCTTTCCTCAATCCAAATCCATGCCCCCCTCAGGCGATCATTGAGCAAGAGGAAGAATCCCATCGGCATTGAGCACGCTCAAACCACTCAAGGCCCCACACACCTCAGTCAGATCACCCTGCAGGTGCCCAGCCTCCAGACACTGCAGAAGTCCTTTTCGATCAAGAATCTAATTAGTCTTGGGAACAGAATTTTATCCATGAATTATTCTGGATTTTTTAGCTCACACATCATGTAAATTTCCCACTTCTACAGGTAAATGCACAAGCAAATGTGAGTGACAGTTCCTGGTGCCATTAAAAAAATTATATAGATATAAATAGATTTTATTTTATTTTTGTTTTTTTTCAGTGTCTCCAACTATGGAAACAGTCAGATATAGGGATTGAGACCTGGATTGTATCCTTGTACCAGTCACCATGCAGGCCTTTTTGAATACCTTGGCAATGAGAAACCTTGTGGTATTATAGTTTCATGCTGCAGGCAGGGCATGTCAGCTCATTG
The DNA here is from genome assembly GCF_048544385.1 of Mastigoproctus giganteus. Lineage (NCBI taxonomy): Eukaryota > Metazoa > Arthropoda > Arachnida > Uropygi > Thelyphonidae > Mastigoproctus > Mastigoproctus giganteus. The sequence goes on along the minus strand of NC_143584.1, from coordinate 123,336,965 downwards.
CAATGCTAGAAAACAGCCAATAGTTTCACTCGTTGCATGGAAAGGGCACAGTAAACTATTATTTTCTTAGAATTTCTGAGAAGAAAAATGGGTACTATTCTTTAAAAAAATATGATCAAATAATAGAATACTTAAAAGTGGTGACATGCATTAAGCACCGAAGCTATAAGGCAAATCATTTCAGCATTGCCTGGGATTGGCTAACTTGGCCACGTTGTGGAAAAAAAAAAGTTGATAAAAGTTCCTCCTCTCAAGCTGAAATTTGAACTCGAGCCTTTTTCATACCAAGAAGGCTTGAAGCTGTAAAAAAACTACATACTTCATTCATCCATACTCTGAGAATTTGTCTAGTTCTTTCTTAATTTTTTTCAAACCACCGACAACAGATGTAAGTTTGTTCAAACAATCAACCACCTGCTGACGGAAGGCAAACTTCCACATATTTCCTACAACCATCCTTACTCAACTTGAATTTATGCCCCCTTGTGTGTAGTTTCAGAAAGAAGAAGAATGCTATCTAAATTTATCCATAGCAGTAACTTGCCCATAATTCCAGTTTCTATAGCAATCTTTTATATGCAATTGTATCAAAAGCTTTAATGAATTCCAAGTATATATGATATCAGAATTATTTTTTTCATGCAGTTCCTTGGTCACTGCATTATTAGCATTAGCATTAGTAGAGGCATTTGATGCAAGAAAGCAAGCTTATGCAGCATCAGCCAAAAAAAAAAAACCCACTTCCACTTCACCCCTCTGTTCGTTCAAAATACCTGTCCAGCTGAGCCTTAAACTTATTTAGGCTATCAACCTCCACCACAAGGGATGGCAGTCTGTTCCACCAACCAACCACCCGCTGGCTAAAGGCAAATTTCCGCGCGTCTATCCTACATCTGTCTTTCCTCAATTTGAATTTATGCCCTCTCAGGTGATTTTTCTGAGCTAGAGGAAGAATCCCATCAGCATTGAGCATGCTTAAACCATTCAAGGCTTTATACACCTCTATCAGATCACCTCGCTGGTGCCTCGTCTCCAGACATTGTAATTTGCAAAACTTAAGCCTTTCTTCGTAAGAGCACCCCTTTGTTCCATTCACTAATCTTGTTGCCCTTCTCTGTACTCGTTCCAGCAGCTCTACATCCTTCTTGAAATGAGGCCTCCAGACTTGTATACAGTACTCTAGGTGTGGCCTGACCATTGCCTTATACAATGGAATAATCACCTCCTTATCCCTGCTGGAAAAATTCCTGTATATCATTGACAATACTCCATGAGCTACTCTTGCAGCCCGTCTGCACCTGCTCAGAGAACTTCATATCTGCCTGCACAATCACCCCCAAGTCCCTTTCATTCTCTACCACTGTCAGTGTAGTACCACAGAGTTGATACGTTGCTCTGGGGTTGCTGTTTCCCATGTGTAGTACTTTACATTTGTCAATGTTAAACTTCATTTGCCACCTCTCAGCCCATCTGCTCAACCTTTCCAGATCCTGTTTCAGCAGGATAGTGTCAGTAGTGTCCTTGACAACCCTGCCAACCTTTGTATCATCTGCAAACTTGGACATTAAGCTTGATATACCATCATCAATATCATTTATAAATACAGAAAACAATAATGGACCCAACACTGAGCCCTGAGGGACTCCACTAATAACATTAGTCCACGATGAGCAGTGTCCATTGATTACCACTCTCTGTCTTCTCCCCCTCAACCACCCCTTTATCCATAGCAGCAATTTGCATCCAATGTCACACTGCTCCAATTTGTGTAGCAGTGTGACAATTTATAGTATCCAGTCAGAATAGCCAAACGAGTTCGACCATTAACAGATTCATGCAGTGATTGCAATATAATTACGTTCCTGTCTAAATGTTCCTGCATTAATTCTTTTAACTATTTACTTCATTATTTTCCCAGGTACAGACATTAAGTTAACAGGTCTGTAATTACTCATGTCAATTTTTGATCGCCCTTTGTGAATTGAGATACATTTCTGCATCTCTAATCAATAGGAAATCCCCCCTCCCCAAATCCTAGGATGCTCTTGTAATTATGGCTAAGGGTTTGCTTACTCCCTTTGTTGCCTCCCTTAATATAATTGGATAGATTCCATCCACCGCAGGCACTTTTTGATGTTGAGCTTAAACAATTTCTCTTCCACGTTTTTCTCAGTTATCCCAAAATCATTTAGCTCCCCATTAGGGTTTGATAAACGTCTGACATCTACTTCTCTAAAGAATTCCTCATATGCAAATGTAGATGCAAAATACCTATTTAGTTTGTGAGAAACCTGAGCAGGTTCATCAACAGTTAACCCACTGACATCAAGTGGCCCAATATGATTGAACTCCTTCCATCTACTTTTAATATAAGCATAGAAGGCTTTGCTGCTGAAGTATAGAAGTATTTCCTTAACATCATGCCAACATAGAAATAATTTCTTTGAACTGGACAGAAGGGCAAAATCAAGTTGAAGGCTCCACACCAAAAGTGATTCTGCAGGTAGAAACTGATTTCAGATCAACTTGTTTAGTATTTTTAGCTTTGTTATAAAACAGAAAATCTCCTAAACAAAACAGGAAAAAAAAAATAAACACAACTAATAATATTGGAGTATTATCTGGTATTTTTTAATGTAAAATGTATTCTATTTTGAGCGCCTCCGTAGCCAGGTGGGAAGGAGCAGCAATGCGTAGCACACGCTTCTTGATTAGACCAGGGTTCGAGCCCGTCACCACCAAATACAGAGCATGCAGAAAGGTCAGGGAATGACCACCGCACCGGAGCAATATGGCCTTAGTTGCTAATGCTCCTAAAAATCAGATAACAACAACAACATTCTATTTTGATTTTTGGGTTTCTAAGCTAATCTTTTTTCCACTGTTTTATGAAATAATATTAGCATTGCTAATATTAGGCTGTTAGAGTAATAAAATTATATTGTAAGTAAAAGCTAGGGCAATAAAAATTACATCATTTTGTGTTTTATAGATGGGTTCAAGACCTATCCCATTTTTCTTTTTCAGAATTCGTTTTCTCTTAGTTTTCATCCTTTAAAATATGCACAACCTATTTCTGGCTAGGTTTTTTTTTTTAATTGACATAAGTTTTTGTTAATTGTGTTTACACCTTTTCATGATAACTGTACATGCTGTACTTTTTTTTTTTACAATTGCACATCAGTAGTTCGCATAAAACAAACTTTATTGCAAAATTTTACTTATGCATCTACACAGTAATTATGAAAAGGTAACAATTCTGAATGCCTGTATTTTCTGATGTTTCAGGCTGGAATTTGTGAATTTGATGTCATTAAACATGTATCCTTACTGGTAAAAAACAGGAGTTTTTTACCAGTTAGGATGCATTCTAGTGGATGTAAAATAAGCTGCATGTGAAGTGGAAAAGTCACTAAAACTATGAGACATCAATATCCACCATCTATATTTGTGTGTATTTTCTTTGGTTGGTTTACCCCCATTTTCCAGATGACAACGTGTCTAAGACATAGAAGTCCTTCCCCAAGACCAACCACATTATGTAATAAGCCATTTTCCAGATGACATCGTGTCTAAGACGTAGAAGTCCTTTCCCAAGACCAACCAACCAACTCAACCACATTATGTAACAAGCCAATAAAGTTCCTTCTATCAAAATGGGGTTCAAACCCAGGTTTTTTACACACAGTATGAAACATGGAGGTTGTAACAACTAGGCTAACCATGAGAACCTTCTGTAAGCAAATAAAGTACAATACTGAGTGGATTTTTTGTTCAAAGTGGCAGTTTTATCACAGTACAGCATTAGCATTAGTTGAGGCATATGATGTAAGAAAGCAAGCTTGTAAAGCATCAACCAAAAAAAAATCTTCCCATTTCACTCATCTAGTCACTCCAAATGTTTGTCTAGTTCAGCCTTAAATTTATTTAACTTCCACAACGGATGAAAGCCTGTTCCAACAATCAACTACCCACTGGTTAAAGGCAAACTTCTGCACATCTATTCTGCAACTGTCTTTCCTCAATTTGAATCTATGCCCCCTCAGGTTCTTAATCTCAGGAAGTGAAAGTACCCTATCAGCATTGAGAATGCTGAAACCATTCAAGGCCGTGTACACCTCAATCAGATCACCTCACAGGTGCCTAGTCTCCAGATGCTGCAACTTAAAAGAATTTAAGCCTCTCCTGGTAAGAGAACCCCTTTGTTCCTCTCACTAATCTTGTTGCCCTTCTCTGTACTTGTTCTAGCAACTGTACATCCTTCCTAAAATTAGTCAATATTAAACCAGTTGCCACTTCTCAGCCGATTTACCTAACTTTTCTAGATCCTGTTGCAGAAGCATACTGTCTTTACTATCATTAACAACCCTGCCGACCTTTATATCATCTGCAAACTTGGACATTAAGCCTGATATATCTTCATCGATATCATTGATAAATACAAAAGACAACAATGGGCCCAGCACCGAACCCTGGGGGACTCCACTAATAACATAAGTCCATATAGAGCAGTGGCCATTTATTACTACTCTCTGCTGTCTCCCACTCAACCAACCCTTTATCCTTTGCAGCAACTTTCCCTTAATGCCATATTGCTCCAATTTTTACAGCAGTCTTCCATGTGCAACAGTATCAAAAGATTTCCTGAAATCCAAGTATATGATATCAAAATTTTTTTTTTTGCATCCAGTTCCTTTGTGATCACATTGTAGTATTCAATCAAATTAGTCAGACAAGACTTCCCTTTAAAAAACCCTTGCTGTGTCTGAACTATTACTGCAGTCTTGTCTAGGTGATCCTGCATCACTTCTTTAACCAGTGACGCCATTATTTTCCCTGGAACAGAAATTAAATTAACAGGTCTATAATTATTTGCATCACCCTTTGAACTCCCTTTGTGAATTGGGGATACATTTGCACATCTCCAGTCCATGAGGATTTCCCCTGAATCTAAGAATGCTCTCATAATTAAGGCTAAGGGTTTGCTTACTTCCCTCACTGCCTCCTTCAATATAACTGGATAGATTCCATCTGCACCAGGTGCTTTTTTTATGCTTAACTTCAGCAATTTCTTGTTCACAATATTAAATTAATACACCAACCGTATAAATTAACATAGTTTAATATTTACAAAAACAATGGATACTATAAAATAATCTATTTACTTACTATTCATTATGATAAAATACAATAAAATAAAATGAGAAGTTAAAATACAATAAAATATAAATCTTAAAAGCATTAAAACTGTGCAATTGTAGCTTTCGGGGGCGCCTGCCTCCTTTCTCAACAATACAGTACATTAAGCAACACATCCTTAAGTATCAGGTTCTCCTCCACTTTGCTCTCTGTTATTACAAAATCATTTAGCTTAGAGTAGTTAGAGTTTAGTAGACTTCTTTCCTTCCACTTCCTTACAGAATTCATCATGTGTGAATGTAAATGCAAAATACTCATTTAGTTTTTCAGAAATCTGAGCAGGATCATCAACAGTCGAACCACCAATATAAAGTAGATCAATGTGATTCATCCCCTTCCTTCTAGAGTTTATATAAGTAAAGAACTCTTTGTTGTTTTTCTTTGGCATCCTTTGCCAAGGATTTCTCGTAATTAGCCTTTGATTCCCTAACTTCCTCTGTGACTTGATTATAGACTAGCTTATATCTGCCATAGGCTTTTGTGTCACCTTCTGATTTATATGCATCCCATGCATTTTTCTTCTCTGGCACGAGCCTCATTAGTTCATCTGACATCCATTTAGGCATAAATCTTGAACAGTATTTCTTAGTTGGTATGAAAAGCCTAGTAGCTTCCAAGATTAATTCCCTGAAGGCCTTCCATTTAGAATTTGCTGTTTTTAACATCATCAGGTGATCCCACTGTATAGAATTCAAAAATTAAGGCCCAGAAGGACCAACAATTTCAAGGTTAGTAATGAAGTTTGAAGCCTAATTATGTGACAGGCAATGAGTGAGACCATATGTACAGGGAGCTATTATTTGCAACCCAAGGAAATCTGTGAAATTATTCTTGCAACAGTTTGATTTTAAACAAAGACTTAAAACTTCTTCCCCTTCAAAATACAGATGCAATAATCTGTGACCAACATTGACAAAGAAAGCTGCTTTGCCTTTTACGATTCATATCATCAGTATTTGAAAAACTACACAACAGTTATTTATCATATAATATTCACAGACAAAGCACATTTCCACCTTATCTGCTATGAAGCAATCAGAACCCCATACAATTATGAAGACTGCCGTGCAGTTGCATTACCTGGAGTAATTGAATTAGTCTTCCTGCAGTTAATGCAGAACAGAAACATTTTCCCAACAAGATAGGACATGCCATGTATGGCAGTGAATGTAGTTCATTTCTTGAAGGAACATTTTAATATTAATGTCATCTGTAATGAATATCCTGGGTGATATGGGATTGGATCATCTTGTGCACCATACCCAAATCACTGTGATTATTTCCTGTGGGAATTCTTGAAGGAGAGCATTTGCAGGAATAATCCATAAAGCATTGTACCACTGAAAGGGTAAAATCACAGCTGCCGTGGAGGAAATCTGTGAAGAGGAACACTAGATGCAGTTATGGTAAACTTTATTCGACATCCTCAAATGGGCTTGGATGCATGGGAGATCACATACTGAATACGTTTATTCTTAAATAATAAAATTCTGTCTTTTCTTGATGATCCTGTATTTCATTAATTATGCCAATTTAAGAAAATTGTTAGAGTAATTCTTCAAAACAAATGAAGTGGATTAGTAAAAAATAATAAAAATGAAGATTGATGCAATAAAGCATCATATGTTTAAGAGTGTAAATATTCTATATAATATTGATGTAAATACACCATAGAAAGCATTTAAACAGAAAAAAATTACGTTTTTAGTTTGAAGGGGCATTATTTTATCTGTATCTCATATTGTGCTCCTCCTTCACAACGAGTTGCCATGTGTTGCACTACCTCGAATAAGTAAGGCTTCACCAAAAGAGAAGTCTATTGTTACTTATTCTCAGTGGGCACCACCACCCAGACGGCAACATTTCAAGGCTTGTTATGAATTTAATGTGAAAAAAAACCCATTGGACCAGATCTATCAAACAAATGAATTGTAAAATTCAAACCATTTGTCCCTATTAGACTTAGAAAAGCAAAAAGGTAGAGGGAAAGTAATAGTAGTAGTGGAAGAGGAAAAGAAACATGTCGAAGAATGAAAGGGACAGTAACTCTTCAACTCACACCACTCAAAAACTCAATTCCTCCAATAGGTAATGCTTCCCCAGTAGAGAAGACTGTTGTTACCCATTCTCGGAAACTCCGTGAATATCAGGCTCCCCAGACATGTTTCAAGGCTATTGGCCTATCATCAGTGGGTGGGCAGGTATCCTGTTCAAGGCTTGTTGGCCCTTCATCGGTGGGTGGGCAGGCACCCTGGTATTGCAGACATGATAATCCAGTTGTGAAGATAATCACACAATATGAGAGATGCCAGAAGGTATACATGATAATGTAAAAATGAATATTGATGCAATAAAGCATCATATGTTTAAGAGTGTAAATATTCTATATAATATTGGTGTAAGTACACCATAGAAAACTCTTAAACGGAAAAAAACTACGTTTGCAGTTTGAAGGGGCATCATTTTATCTGTATCTCATACAGATGAAATGATGTCTGCAATACCTGGGTGCCTGCCCACCCACTGATGGAGGGCCAACAAGCCTTGAAACGGGTGCCGTCTGGGTGGTGGTGCCCACCGAGAATAAGTAACAATAGACTTCTCTTTTGGTGAAGCGTTACTTATTAGAGGTAGTGCAATACATGGCAACTCGTTGTGAAGGAGGAGCACAATATGAGATACAGATAAAATGATACCCCTTCAAACTACAAACGTAGTTTTTTTCTGTTTTAAGAGTTTTCTATGGTGTATTTACACCAATATTATAGAGTAAAAAAGAGTGAACGATATATTATATAGTAAGCATTTAGCATGTTCATAACTTGGTCAAATGGTGTTTTACTTTTTGCTTTCCATGCTAGTTGCTGTACTGAATCCCATGCTTATAATAGTAGATCTATAAACAGAAAAAAAAACAAAAAGTAAATATATCCAAAGCACTTGCAATTATATATGGAGCTGAGACTCCATAAAATCTAAAAGTATAAAATTTGTTTCTTGTCCAGCTGATAGTCATGCTTTCTGGACAAGAAACAAATGTAATTCATGTAGTATTGCATGGACATTTCTTCTTACTAAAGTTATTGGCTTCAACTTTTGTCCGCTCTTACTTCTCACCTCTTTTACATCTTAATAATTCTATTTTCAAATTCCTCTGAAGATAAAGCTCATCTACAAACATTTTACAATTCTTCTAACATCTGCATTTGTAGTTTTGGTATATCTCCTACCATATAAAACAGTACACACATCCTTTGGTTTTTCAGAAATAGATTTGAAGAATGTTAAATCTCTGAATGATTGTTGTGAATTACATTCTCCTATAACTGCTGCAAGGTAACTTGCTCAGATCCAGTTTGTTTTTTTTTTGCTATTCAGCAAAAAAAAAACAAACTGCTATTGTACTCACTTCAACCTTTTCTGAAATAATGAATAAATCCATTTAGTGTAAAAGATACTAAAATTATGAGACATCAGTATACACTTTGTCTGTCAAGTATACACTTTGTATTGACAAGGAAAGCTGCGAATATTACTTTATATACTTAAGTTAAAGTAAATCAGACAAAAGTATGAAATGATCTGTTATGGTAATTTGCAGTAATGAAGTATATCCTTGAGATCCATCTGCATGTTGCATGCCATTTATTTGTTAGAGCTCTATGAGATGGTAGACAATTCTCACTGGGAATTGCACTGCATGACCATTAAGTAGGCGGCCTGAAGAACCAAAATATGGCTTTATCCAATAGTTAAAGGAAACTATAATAGATAATTAGGCTGCTTAATTGAACACCCCATTCTTATTATACTGAATATTTCTTTATTACATTCTAGAGGGTTAACTGCATGACAGATTTGAAAATTCAGTGATGCAAATATAATAAAATATATTTTGAATTGATAAGAAATAAATCTGCATAACAAAAAGAAATTTTTAATATGTATAAAAATATTTCTACTGCCAACTCAAATTATGAATTGTTTTCATAGTTTTGAGTTGGATAACAAGTCAGAATGATATATATAATTTGAATACTCAAATTATGGTTGTATTCACATCAGAAAATTGTTTTTAAATAGAAGTATGTTATTCCAGTAAAAACCCTTGTAAAACTCTGTCCACATATTTCTACTTTTTTTTTTTTTTTTTTTTTTTGGTTCATAATTATCACAGAAGTTCATCAAACAAAACATTTAATTGTTTGTCAGCTCTGATATTTTCATCACACATCTTTACTGCTCTCACTAGCTATTGCATCATTGGATATTTCAAGTAGTTGGCCTGAGTAGCTCAAACATTATCTACATTGCAAATTGCTGTTTTTCTACATAAATTGACATAATTACTATGAGACAAGCATAAATGTAAACATTGCATTAGTTTACATGTTAACTCTTACACCATCTGATTATATTGTCATAATTAATGACAATAAATATGGATTCCATCAGGATCAGTTTTCAGGAAATAGCTCATATCAGTCATCTCTGGAGAAATTTCATGAAGAAGTTTGGAAAATTTCAAGAAAATACCCTGGTCATTTCAAAGGCACTTGGTTGCCTTTGTCATTAAACCTTCTAGTTCCCTTGTGATCTGTTCAATTTCAGCTGACAAGGAAAGCTGTCAATATTACTTTATATACCTATATTATTAAAGTAAATCAGACAAAAGTATTAAATGATCTGTTATGGTAATTTGCAGTAATGAAGTATTTCTTTATGCTGGTCATTTATTAAAAGATTAATAGTACTTTTTATTAGTTGTACTTATAGCTGTTTTTTCTAAAACAGGAAGTATTTTAACATCAGTACTATCTACTTTGTTGACCTCTACTATGCCAACAGTATTTCCTGAACCACTTCAGCAGTCTTTATTTGATGATCTTTCTCCAGATGTCTTTGAAGAGTATATGAATTTATTTGCTTTGTATTATGTCTACATTGGTATTGCTGTATTTGTTGCTGCATTTTTGCAGGTAAGTTGAATAATAGTATTAATATTAATAATGGCAGATGGTGCAAGGAAGCATCCTTATACAGCAGGTCAATAAGGGGGGGGGGATCTACTCACATCATCTGTCCATCCCTTATAATAATTAGTTTAATCCTTCTCTAAATTTATTTACAAATAATGTAGTTTATGTAGTAGTTTAAAATGTAGTAGTTTAAAATAACCATATAAAGGTAGTTTAAAATAACCATAACACTAATATTATATCATCATCATATTTAGTCTTATTGCTAAATCTAAAAATATAAGAATGCCTTAGATTTATATACCTTATAGATTTATATTTATACCCACAAGATTTATATTGGCATGTTTGAGCCAACGGTGACTAGTATCTAATGTTTATCCTGTTTCAAGGTAGTAATATTGCTAAATACTAAATCATAATGTTCATGTTAAATAATGATACATGTATCTTCAAGTTTAAAAATAATAATAATAAATTTTTCAGATTTCTATTCAGAAACAAGTAATTGAAATTTTCACTATGTGGTTTAAAACATGCCAAATATTTCAATATTTATTTTGGAACAGCTAATGGTTGTTATTATTATTATTTTTAATATTTATTTTTATCTATATAAATATGATTTATATAATTTAAGTAGCTGTTAGAGAAGACACTATATAATTTTCAGATGTTTACATGTTTATTTAATTTCTTTATCATCAAATATTCACCTTCTGTTTCATATTTTGTTTTCTTAACTCTCAAGTAAGCATGGCAATGTTTAGCTACTTGTTTATTTTTTTGTGAGGGAATTGTTGAAGATTTACTGGTTATTTCCTCACCTCACCTTAAACTAATAATCTCTAAATCTCTTAAACCAATAATCTCTAAATGCCATTGAAAGTTGAAGTGTTTCTCTTTTGTAAGACTCTATAGAGGAAAATGGACCTTGAAGTATAATCTTATTCCTTGTTGTCAGAGATATCATCACTAAGAGTGATGATATCTCTGACTTGTGAACTAGTTATATATTTATATGAAAACAACTATCACCTGAAGAATTTTATGTTTTATGTATAATTAATTTAGTGTTTAATCAATGAAAACACTTTTCTTTGGCAGCTGTCCAAAAAAAAAAAAATAACACTTACATGAAAACTGAAATTGTGATAAAGTTTTATTGAGTGAGATAGGTGGAGGGAGGAAGGGAAAGAGGGGATTCTGTGAGGTGAATTTCATATGGTTTCAGATAAGCATAAATTGTTTGTTTTAGATAAAATAAATACAGTAATATCTAATTTTGATTAGATAGAGCAGACCCTCAAAAACCAAAGGCCAAAAAGATAGTCAAGCAACAATGGTATTATTATTGTTCCAGTATAAATAAAGTAGAAAAGAAAACAACTTTGTGCAGATTTTGTTATAGGGCTATGTGATTTAGTTAGTGCAGTTCAAGGCCTTTATAGTAAGAAATACCAAACATGTTTTGCAATCATTTTGCAATAATGCTTTCTGTCATTCAATTGTTTTAATTTTCATTCCTCATTTTAATAAATTTATGTTGGAAATTGTTTGTTCATTTATTAAAAATTGATATATAATATATCACAGCAATGATCAGTGATTTTATGTGCAGCTCCATCCACTTCATGAAAATGTTGTGTGTGTGTGCGCGCGCGCACGCGCACATGCTGATTTTCTTATGGTTACTAATGTACGATACCCTATGCTTGTTGAAAATACATACAGAAATTTCATGCTTACTGACTAATTGTTCTGGTGGGATGTCTGCAATTAAGTAACACCATATGTTATCCATATATCATACATCATAGCTGCGGTACTGGATATTATGTATGTTGCCATGCAGTGATTGGAGAAATGAATAAGCCATATGGTAGATGCACAAAAATTAAATGCTCTCGGTTCATGCATAATATTTCTTGCTTCTCTCTCTCTCTCTCTCTCTCTCTCTCTCTCCCCCCCCCTTTTTTTTTTTTTTTTGACTAATAGTAATTTCAGGTGTGTTATTACTATTTGCTAACACACCTGAAATGTAACATACTGTTTACATTAACTAACTTGTTTGTTATTAAACTCAACACTTATTGTGACCATTTAATTTTAGTTGCTTCTTTAGTGCCATGGTACACAGGTAAATAAAATGGAATTATAAAGAAGTGGAGCACTTTAACCTCCAAAGAATCAAAATCTCTCTTTCTTGTTAGGAATAATCACACATATTACAGTACCATATCATCATTGACTACTTGAATTGCTATTTCTAAAATAAAGCCAATTCACACACACATCACAACAAAGTGTTCTGATATGTGTGAATTTACTTCATTGATCCCATTGGATACATTTGATTCTCCACTACATTGTATAATGAAAATTTTCAATATTCACATCAATAGAATTGGCTGCTTGATCATCACCTTCAATGTGAATAATGTGTCCACAGTGTTCTTCCCATATATTGCTGTCAATTTTCAAATGGTTTTATAAATAATAATAATTCAGGCATTATTCAATTTAATGTTACTGGTAATGACATATCAGTTGATTTGTCCCCATATTAATCTTGTTGATTAAGATATGCATGGTATGCAGCTAGGTACAATATGCTGAAACCATAGGCTTTTACTAACTTGTAAATTATATGTTTATGTACTGCTTTATGCAACTTAATTAAGCTATGCAGAAGTCTTGTATGTGGGTAACATTAATCCTAGATTAATATATAATTTGGGTACTACTAAACTAGTAATGTACATAATGAGAAGGATTTGGCAGTACTATGTAATATGAAGTTTTCTCAACATTTGACAGACTGCTAGGACAGCTCGTTGGGTTCTGTTAATCATATATATGAACTTTTCCATTACAGATTAAGAGGTGGTTACTTCATTTTGTAAAGAAACCACTAGGCCACACCTTGTATATTGTATACAGGCTTGGAGACCCCACTTTAGGAAAGATGGGTATCTGCTGAAGAGAATTGTCTAAGAGCATAAAGGGGCATTGTTAATAAGAGAGAGAATAAGGCATCTGTGGGGTAACATGATCAAGGTCTTTAAGGCCTAGAAGGGTATAAACAAATTAAATGCCGAAGAAATTTTTATACTTAGTCACATGACATATACAAGAGAGCATAAATTTAAATTGAGGGAGATAATTGTAGACTAGATGTATGAAAATGTTCCTTTAGTCAGAGTGATTGACTAATGGAATAAACTTCTGCCTAGTGAGGGAAGATAACATTCATTACTTTATTTTATTTTTTAATATTTCATTTATTTAATTTATTTTTGTTATTCAATAATGCCAACTGTATAATGCCAACCTCCAGTCACTGTTGGCAGAACTAGAGGCAGCAAGGTTATTCCTTCTGCCTCTAGGCATCTATCCAGATGCCTCCTGGAATGTTTCCAACAGGTTTGGTTGTGCAGACTATTTTGTGTTGGCAGTCATCCTTCAAAAACCATTTTAAAGCTGTACCCTCTAAATGAAAAAAATACATGATTCATACTGCGTGATAGAAGAGATGGGGAGAATCTGGAACTTTGTTCTTGATATCAGACATGGTTTTTAACACTGCAAGATTCCATTAAGCAGTGGTGGTATTGCAACAGGTTATAAGACCCATCTATCACCTTATATCGCTTAGTATCTTAGAGACTTGGCCATTTCTCTGTGTGGTGAGGATGCCATACCTCACTTCTGCTAATGTCAGTTTATACATTGATGGTCACTTCATTAGAATTTGGCATTAGTAGAGGCATATGATGATATGATGTAAGAAAGCATGCTTAAATAGCATCACCCCAAAAAAAAAAAAAAAACCCTTTCCGTTTCACTTATCCATTCACTTTAAAAGTTTGTCTAGTTCACCCTTGAATTCATTTAAGCTGTCAACTTCTACAATGACAGATGGAACTTTGTTCAAGCAATCAATCACCCACTGGCTAAAGGCAAATTTCCACACATCTATTCTACACCCGTCATTCCTCAATTTGAATTTATGCCCCCTCAGGTGCAGAATCTGAGCAGGAGGAAGAATTCCATTAACATTGAGCCATTCTAGGCCTTATACACTTCGATCAGATCACCTCGCAGGTGACTTGTCTCGAGGCTCTGCAATTTGCAGAACTTAAGCCTTTCTTGATAATAATAACAACCCTTTATTCCACTCACTAATCTTGATGCCCTTCTCTGTACTCGTTCCAGCAGCTCTACATCTTTCCTAAAATGAGTCCTCCACATCTGTATGCAGTACTCAAGGTGTGGCCTAACCATTGCCTTATACAAGGGGATAATCACTTCCTCATCCCTGCTAGCAAAATTCCTATATGTCACTGAGAAGACCCAATGAACTACTCTTGTAGCCTGTCTACACTGCTCAGAAAACTTCATATGTGACTACACAATTATCCCCCAGTTCCACTACCCTGAGTGTAGTACTGCACAGTTGGTATGTCACTCTGGGATTACTGCTATCCATATGCAGTACTTTGCATATGTCAATGTTAAACTTCAGTTGCCATCTCTCATCCCATCTGCTCAACTCTTCTAGATCCTGTTGCAGCAGTGTACCATCCTTACTGTCATTAACAACAGTACCAGCCTTCGTATTGTCTGCAAACTTGGATATTAAGCCTGATATACCTTCATCAATATCATTGATAAATACAGAAAACGACCCCTGGTGAACTCCACTGATAATATTAGTCTGTGAAGAGCAATGTCCATTGATTACCACTCTCAGTCTTCTCCCACTCAAACATTCTTTTATCCATTTTAGCAACTTTCCCTTAATGCTATACTGCTCCAACTTGTACAGTAGTCTTCCATGTGCAACAGTATCAAAAGCTTTCATAAAATCCAAGTATATGATATCAAAATTAATTTTTGCATCCAATTCCTTTGTGACCACATCATAGTATCCAGTCAAATTGGTCAGACAAGACTTCCCCTTAATAAACCCATGCTGTGTCTGAACTATAACTGTAGTATTGTATAGATGATCCTGCAATGCTTCTTTAACCAGTAACTCCATTATTTCTCTGGAACAGAAGTTAAACTAATAGGTCTGTAATTACTTGTCACCTTTCAATCCCCTCTTTGTGAATTGGGGATATATTTGCACATATCTAGTCCATGGGGATCTCCCATGATCCAAGGATGCCCTCATAATCATGGCTAACCACCTGTTTATTTCCTTTGCTGTCTCCTTTAATATAACTGAATAGATCCCATCCACCCTGGGTGCCTTCCTTATGTTTAACTTCAGCAATTTCTTCTCCACTTTGCTCTCAGCTATTACAAAATTGTTTAACTCCTGTTAGAGTTTAATAAGCTTCTGGCCTCCACTTTCCTTCAGAATTCCTCAAGTGTGAATGTAGATGCAAAATACTTATTCAGTTTTTCTGCTACCTGAGCAGAATCCTCAACAATCGAATCATCAATATCAAGTGGACCAATCTGATTCATTCCTTTCCTTCTACAGGTTACATAAATAAAGAAGGCTTTACTGTTTTTCTTTGCATCCTTTGGCAAAGATTTCTCATAATCTGCCTTTGCTTACCTAACTTCCTTTGTCTTGATTACAGACTATATTATATCTACCATAGACATCTGTGTTTCCTGATAATTTATATGTGTCCCATGCATTTTTCTTCTCTGCCACGAGTCTCATTAGTTCATCTGACTTCCACTTAAGCCTAAACTTATTCTGGAAAAAAGTTTACTATCATTTCTGAAAAAATATCCATAACAGTCATCAGGGACCAGTAACCCTCTTTTTTATTAATTGACTCATAAAATTTCCCATGGAACAATAACCATTTTTTAGCCATTAGAATTCAATGCAGCTTTATCCTTTTTGTTACTTTGAAATTCTAATACTAAAGTACAAAATACTTTAATACTAAAATATATTTTATAAATAAATTCTATAGGACTTTTACTTTGTTGAATATGCAGGAATATAACCCTGCAATTGATAAGGTCCTACTTTATTTTGAATTGTTCCAAATTAGGATTTTGGATCCTTGTAATTACTACAGTTTGGTAAGTAGTACTTATCAAACTACATATAAGTACATGTTTTTTTTTTTTTGTTTTTTTGTTTTTTTTTGTGTGTGTGTACGTGTGTAGTCAGAGTTCATTTTGCTATATCTGTATAAAAATTAGTAGTGCATGTTACTACTTAATGGGCACACTAAATTTCATAAAATTCAATAAAAATTTATAAATTTTATGAATCTTTATAAGTCTCACTTTTCAGGAGATGAGGTATTCTAGTGCAAGGGTAAATATGATAAAATATCTAGTATATTTCTTTCAGTAATGCCACACTGGTGTGGCT
The DNA here is from genome assembly GCF_048544385.1 of Mastigoproctus giganteus. NCBI lineage: Eukaryota > Metazoa > Arthropoda > Arachnida > Uropygi > Thelyphonidae > Mastigoproctus > Mastigoproctus giganteus. The sequence continues at coordinate 123,320,429 of NC_143584.1, read as the reverse complement.
CTCAAGATGTATTGGGCAGCCAGCAAGCTCTTTTGAGTCAAACACTCTTTACATTGGTCTATAACATACAGATAATGTACTTCCAGTACATTACCAGTATGTTATACTGGTTTCACTTACAGTACTTCCAGTACATTACCAGTATGTACTGGAAGTACATTACCTAAACGTTTTGTTTAAAAGAAATTTTTAAAATTTATAAACTCTTTATGAATACTAATAATTTTCAGTTTAATTTTTATGAATGATTTTGGACATAGGTAGCATGTTGGATGCTGGCTTGTGAAAGACAGTCTTATCGATTACGTCAAGAATTCTTCTATGAAGTACTTCACCAAGAAATTGCATGGTTTGACCAACATCAAAGTGGTGAACTTGCTATGAAATTAAATGAGTAAGTGCAATATTGTAAATTCTTTCAGAAATAGTTTTTCTGTAATTTTCAGAATTTATTAATTGTAAAAATTGATATAGTCATCAGATGATAATGTAATCTGTAAAAAGCATGTCAGACTTAGGCCTCATGTAGTTGGATAAAATATAGTATTCATTGTGTAAATAAGATTGAATTTGGAAAGTGGAGAAGAGAATGGTCGAAAATTTGATGAATAATGACATTACTGTATGATTTTTGTGAATATATTTAAGTTCTTTAGAGTCTTATAGTGTGTAACGTAACTTGTATTATTAGGCTGTGTAAGTATCCTGTTATATCTGTGTAATTTAGTATAAAAACACATATACTACATTACACAGTGTAGCATACAGAAACTTAACATAATTCTGACATACATAAACAAATGTTGGCTACACACTGAGAAGAATTTATGAATTTGTGCTAAAGAAAAGCTTGAAGCAAACTTTGAAGAATTTGCAAATTTCTGTAATCTTAATTTATATGATGCCATTCTATAATTATATTGAAACAGTGAGTTGAAATTTACCTCTTAAACTCCTGTAACCTCATTAATAGAGGTTTAGTATTTTGGAGTGTGTTGCCATGTAATGTTTTTAATTTTTTTCAGTAAACTCTCTTTTTTCTTTTCTTTTTTTTTTTTATTCTTTCATTTCATTATTTGTGCTCTTTACCAAGCTTAATCTGGTGCACAGTCAAATGTTGCCAAGTATTGAATTATTGTGTTGTTAGTACTGTAATGTTAGCTTAATATGAATAGCATGGAAGGTAGATAAAAAGCATTTATAAATCCTGAGTCAGTTTGGTCAGCTACGCTGGGTCAGTTCAACCCCGACAATATTTTAGCAATTTGTGCTTCGTCTACTCTGTCCACACACAACTGAAACTCATAATAGCTCATTTTGAAAATGTTTTCTTTGAATTCTCCAGTACAAATTCCAAAAATGTCTGTTAATTATTGCACAATTAGGAAAAATTCATGATTAAGTTAATCCTTATATGCACCTGTTGATTGCCCTAACTTTAGTGCTGCACTCTCTTCTCCAATCAGTAATACTATCTTTTGCACAATTGATTCATTACTGGAATCAAACTGTTGACATGCACACTTCACATTTCATTCAGTGAGCTCTCATGTTACTGGCAGACTGACGTCCAACTGCAGGTGTTTATCAAAGCATGCAGTTTTTATATTTGCATTTGCAATTTTAAAATCCATGCTGACGGGTCTAATGGGAGTTTTAATTTAAAAATTTAAAAACATGGATTTTTCAAAATTGTGTTCAGAAAAGATTGAGAAGAAAGGTGGCATAAAATCAATTTTGAATTATTTTTTACTGAATTTTCAAAGTTTTGTTCATCAAACTCAGGTTAATATTTGGATAGTACCAATAAATCATTGAAAAGAGTCATATATATTCCTTACTGCCTGTTTACAGTTCTGAAGAAACTTCATGGCAGTAATCCCCTTAAGTCTTCTAGTCTCAAACCACCTTTAACTTCCTTCTGGCCATAAGGCTTCACTTAATCCTGGCTTTCTGTTCCTCGGGTGCAAGACCTTACATTTAGTAGCAATAAACCTTAGCTTTTGTTTGATAGACCATATTTTTAACTGGTCCAAACAAATTTTTGAAGAAGCAAAGAAGTTTCTGGTTGTTCACCACCTTCTCAACTGTCAAATTATTAGTAAACTTTTACAGCTTTCACTACTCTACCAATAATATGAAAGAAGATTAAAAAAGAGGAGTCCCATCATTGATTGCCAAAGAATACCACTACCTTATATCTCCTGTTCTTGGACAGCTCATGTTCCATCTAGAGATCTTCCTGTTATCCCAACTCATTCTGATTGATATAAACTCTTGTGAGGAACCACATCAAAAACTTTACTCTGATTCACTCATGTGTCACCTTTTTAAGTATAACTTTATGTACACTGTCCATGCTTGGACGTTACTCTCATTTAGCATGAATGGATTTTGTAATTGACACTTCATATAGAAAATTATAGCACTTATAATATAAATGTACTAATAGCACTTCATTACTAGCTTTATAAATACTTAACTGAATACAAAAATAAACTAATCTACATCACTGTATGAATTCAAACTATATATTAACTACGGTTTAGTACATTAAATAAAAAAAAAATCTCAAAATTATTCCAAAAACTAACCTGCTATGAAGTTCTGAAACGCAGCCACTGTATACAATGAAGTGCAGCAATGTGCTATACATCTGCACTGGTTGATGTCCAACCAATCAATTGGTTGTACATTAATCTATTTATTCAATACAGCCCAGACTCCAATGAACAGAAATATGAATAGGCAAATCTGCACCTTGACTTAACTCTTTCTCTACCTCAGATGCACCCAGTATTGTCACACGAGATCAAATGTCCATTGCCTAGGACAGTGGTGTGCAAACTTATTCCACTTGCGACCCCCTATATTAAATATAAAATTGACGCGACCCCACAATGTAAACCCCAAGGGAGGATAACAAGATTTTTAGAGAAGAAAAATGGCATTTTATGAATTATGTACTAGAAAATTTTATTTGAGTACTGAGAAAGGAATAAAAAAATTGTTTCCTTTTTAATTTACATATTAAAATAATTGTTTAATATTTTTATTGATACAGCAAAAACAACAAATCAAATTCTTATTCTTCAATTAAGAGTACAAAACAATAAAAAATGAACAATTACAAAACAAAACAATTAATGAGAAGAATGAGCCTGGTTAACCAATAATATTTAGATGCAATATTTGAAATTGCTAATAAGTCATTGAAATGACTTATTAACAATTTCATCATCATCTTCTGGATCAAGTCTGGAATGCTGTTTTGTTTTTATAGCTGTTAATTTTGAGAAACAAACATCACATAAATATGTAGACCCAAAAAATACCTTTGTATTGCCATTTTCGATTATTTTAGATACTCATCTCGAAGAGAAAGCCAAAATTTTTCAAGTAGCCTTGAAACGAGCACGTAATGCTTCGTCAGATGACAGGTCAATGAGATCTTCCTTTTTGCTGAATGGTAATTTCGGGGCATGAAGAAATTTCAAAAGCAAAGGGATCATGAATCCAATACAACATTTTTTTCTGGAGATACATTATCGTTTGGAAAAATTCTTAATTAGCATTGTTAGGTGGGTGGCAATGGCATCCCTAAATTGTAAATGTGAATATTATTGCTATTAACAAAATCAGAAAAACATGGGAACATTTCAGTATTATTTTGCTCAAATTCAGTTTTCCAAAGGCTAAGTTTATTTTTGAAAGCATCTGAGTATTAATATACTTGTTCCCTGTCTTTGAAGACTTAAATTAAAATCATTAAGTTTTTCAAGGTAGCTTTTACAAGTTTTACATTAAGTTTTATAAGGTAGCTAAGTTTTCCAGGTCATTTTTTAATTGTAAACAATTGAGCAAGATTCTGATCTGTATCTGATAAAAAACAATAAAACTTCATGTTTGAGGCCAAAAAGATGTCGCCACACTTTACCACTGGGCAACTCACTTTCGTATATAAAAGAAGCGTTTCATAAGAAGATCCCATTTCATTTCAAAGTATAGTGAAAAGTCTGCTATTTAATCTTCTACTTTCAATAAAGTTGATCACACTTACTGCATATTTCAAAACTTCGTGCAAATCACTTTGCATTTCCTTTGCTACTAATAACTTCCTTATGTATAATGCAATGATTAAAAACTATATTTGGAGCAATTTCCTTTACTTTACCTTTTAAACCTTTATTTTCTGCAGCAATCAGTACAAATTGCAACACTGTTGTTCCACATTAGATTATTTGTTTGAAAGAAAATATTTATAACATAAAATCTTCTGGCCCGTCGTTCTTCCAAAGCTTTGCAAAGTAGAAAATCCTCCAAAATTTCCCCCTAGTAGCAGTATCCAACATATACAATAAGTTGAGCAAGGTGTGGATTCATATAACTGTATTTCAAAAATTGGACTTTTTCTCAATCAGTTTAATAAATTGATTGAGACAGAGGAATGGTTTTTAAATCGTTGTTTTACTTTTCTCCATGCATAATTGAAATAATTTTTATTTCAGCAAGGAGAATGCACTGAATTACGAAGCAGAATAAAGCTTGCGTGCAACCAGGACTGACGGAACATGGTAAGCCTGGTAAGCAGGGCATAGGGGCACCAACATCTGGGGATGCCGAAATAAAATTTTTTTATTATAATATTTAATAAAAGTATCTCAAGGGTGCCAAAAACCCTAGCGCTGCACCTGCATGCAACACACTTGCTATGTATATTTACTGCTACTGCACATTCACACCTCTGGCCTTTAGGCAATACAGTACATGCAATTTGAGAATTTGTGCTGTAGGAAGCACGAATTAACAGCTAAAGGGAAGGGATTATTGTAAGAGATTAATTAGTAGTACTGAGAAGTATCAATACATACGACACAGTGGGCAGTAGGGTTCATTCGTATCTCAGACTTAGTTCGAATAGCAAGATCTCTACAGCTGACTGGGCTAGCCGGGTGAGTAAAGTGCCTGCTTGGCAACCCAAAGGTCGTGGGTTCGAATCCCGCCTCGGGCTTGGATCAAAGTACTGAAAAAACCTTGGGAGGTGCATTATGGCCACAGAAGCCGATGCGCCAACAACTACAAAAAAAAAAAAAAAAAAAAAGGTCTCTACACTTACAGTATTAAAAAAAGTAATTTTAATAACAGATTTTTAGCTTTTATGTACACAAAAAATAAATTTATTTCAAAATTTCCGCGACTCCTTTAATTTATTATTATTATTATAATTAGCCATATGGTGCAAGGAAGCCTGAGGCTTTTGCTGCACGAGCCCAAAAAAAAATTTGAGTTACCCCTGAGAGAGAGAGAGAGAGAGAGAGAGAGAGAGAGAGAGAGAGAGAGAGAGAGAGAGAGAGAGAGCTATGCACCCGTCATGTCAACAAGGAACTGTTCAGGCAGGTGGACGGTTGGTAATGGTCTGGAGCTTGTTCAACTGGCACACTTTGGGACCTTTGGTACATCTAGTGCATCTCTAAACAGTTCAGGTTACATGTCCATCCTTGCAGACCATTTGCATCCCTTCATGGTCATAGCGCACCCACAGGGCAATGGACTCTTCCAGCAGGACAATGCGCCTCCCCACAGAGCCATGGTGACAACATGGTTCGAAGAGCATTTCACAGATTTTACCACCATGGAATGACTTCCCCATTCAGCAGACATGAACCCTGTGGAGCATCTTTGAGATGCTGGGGAAAGATCTGTTTGAGCTTTGGATCCTCCACCCATGAATGCAACGGAATTATGGACAGTGGTGCAGCAAGTGTGGATGGAAATACCCATGGAATGCTTTTGTGAATAGTGGACTCAGTGCCTCACAGTGTGACTGCCCTTATCCAGGTGAAAGGTGGGCCTACCCATTACTATTTAGGTATCCCATGATTTTTGTCCACAGTGTATATTATCAGTTTCTCTGAGAGTTGAGTCACCTCAAATTACAGCTTCTTGTAGGACCAGCACCACCTTCTTCTGGTGTTCTCTCTCTCTCTCTCTCTCTCTCTGCAGCAAGATGTGTGCGTAGCACACGCTTCTTGATTAGACCGGGGTTCGAGCCCATCGCCACCAAATACGGAGGATGCGGAAAGGTCAGGGAATGACCACCGCATATCCCGGAGCAATATGGCCTTAGTTGCTAATGCTCCTAAAAACCAAATAACAAACAAAACAAAACAAAGCAGCAAGATGTATGAGAGCAGGCCCTAGTATTAAGGTAGACATCTGACTGCCTGATGAGTCTCTTGATTTAATTTCTTCCAAGGCATTAATTCTCTTCTTCTGGCAGTCAATCTTGTCTAATAGAAGACTGCTTTGTGTTTAATTTCCTTTTTTTCTTTCTGCACTTGAGACACACACCACTGTGGCACTATTGCAAACTTCTGTTGTCCTGACTGTGGCAGGATAACATCTGATGCCACAGAGACCACAACAAAAACAACTGCAAAAACTGCTGTTAACCAGATCCTGGATGTCACTGTGTGCCCTGCAAAATTAAATTTAAGAAAGAAGAGGGTAAATGTGGCCACATGGAATGTAAAAAGTTTAAAAGAAAGAAAGATGGATATGGTCATCAATGAAATGGATAGGTATAAAATTGACATTTTAGGAGCAACCGAAGTTATGTGGACAGGACAAGATCATTTCAAAACTGGAAATGGGTTTTTGGTTGTTTTTTCTGGAAGTGACCAAGTCAAAGAACATGGTGTCGCTGTCATTTTGAATAAGGAATGTTCAAGGTCTCTTCTTGGATACAATCCTATTAATAGTAGAATGATGACAGTTAGACTTCAGAGCCAGCCAATAAATCTCACAGTTTTAGTTGCATATGCACCGACATCAACATCCACAGGTGAAAATATGGAAGTTTATTATGAAAATCTCCAATCAGCTCTTGATCTGGTCCCAAAAAAGGATGTTTTGATATTCATGGGTGATTTTAATGCAGAAGTAGTCAAGACAGTTTCTTGACTACTTCTGTTACATATGACAAGGCTGTCAAGACAGCCTTGTCATATGTAACACCTGCTTTCAGCAGCACCTGAGAAGGCTCTATACATGGAAATCTCCTGATCACAAAACAAGGAATCAGATTGATTACAACCTTACTGGCGCCTCTGTAGCCAGGTGGGAAGGAGCAGCAGTGCATAGCACACGCTTCTTGTTTAGACCGGGGTTCGAGCCCGTCACTACCAAATACGGAGGATGCGGAAAGGTCCGGGAATGACCACCGCATATCTCGGAGCAATATGGCCTTAGTTGCTAATGCTCCTAAAAAACCAAATAACAACAACAACAACAACAACCTTACTTAGCAAAGCAGGTGTTCTAGTGTAATCACAGCAAAAACACTTCCTGGAGCAGATTGTGGTAGTGATCATCAGCTACTCCACATCATTCTCAAACTGAAGCTGAAAAAGATCATGAATAAGGTTTTCCTTGGACGATTGGATGTAGAAAATATTCTAAACGATTATATATTTGAAACAGGCAATCATTTTCAAGGTCTATTAGAACTAGATGATGATATGCTGCCTAAGGAAATGTGCAAAAATAGAAAAAGCATTATTAAGGATTCGGCAAATAGATATATTAGGGAAAGGTCAAAAATCAGGAAGCTGTGGATTACAGAAGCCACTTTTAAACTTATTGAACAGTGAACTGCAAAAGCTCAGGGTGTACTAGGAAACAAAGAGTATTAGGAACTAAGCAACGTCATCAAGCGCTATTTAAGCCAAGACAAACAGGATTATATCAATTGAATACCACAACAAACAAAACAACACTAGGAAGATGTATGATGTGATTAAGTCATTAAGACAAAAGTTTGACCAAAACATAATGTAATGAAGGACTCCAAAGGGAAAATTTTAACAGAGGAGAACGCAATTAAAGGAAGGCGGAAAGAATACTGTGAGCAGCTCTTCTGAGCACCTGCTGACACTAATGATCTGCCATCCCCTTTTCAAGAGTGCGATCATGAACCACTTCCACTGACGGAAGAAGTCGAAAAAGCCATCAGAGAACTGACGTGTGTCAAGTCACCTGGAATTGATGAAATCCAAGTGGAATTAATTAAAGCTACAGGTGTGAAAGGCGCTGAGTTTTTTCATAAAATGATTGAAAATTTGGGAAACAGGATGGTGTCCATCAGATTGGAAGAAATCAATTTTCATTCCCTTACCAAAAAAAAAAAGGAGATCTGAAAATTTGCTCAAATTACAGGACTATTAGCCTAATTTCTCATGCTAGCAAGATTCTTCTTAAAATCATATTAAACAGAATCTCAAGAAAACTTGAAGAATAAATGCCAGAAGAGCAAGCAGGTTTCAGAAGGGGCAGAGGAGCCAGAGATCAGATCTTAAGTCTATGACTAATTATTGAAAAAATGCAAAGAATTCAATGTTCCAATTGTTTTGTGTTTTATAGATTATGCAAAAGCATTTGATTGTGTTCAACATGAGAAACTATGGGAAACGATGACTAATATGGGTTTTCCAATCCACATAATTCAGCTGATTAAGCTATTATACCAGGAACAGGAAGCAACTGTAAGAACCAACATGAGAAACACAGACTTTTTCACAATAGGTAACGGTGTCAGGCAGGGCTGTATTTTGTCACCTCACCTTTTTAATCTTTATGCCAAAGATATCATGCGTGAGGCTTTGGAAAATTTAGAGACAGGCATCAAAATTGAAGGACTGAAGATAAACAACCTTTGTTATGCAGATGATACTGTGCTAATTTGCAATTCTAAGGATCATCTTAAAGAAACTTGAGGAGAGTATGTGAAACAAGTAAGAAAAAAGGATTGTTTCTGAATGTGTGTAAAACTAAAATTACGGTGATTGGTGATAATCTTGGTTCCAGTAAAGTGAAGGTTAATGGGCAAGATATTACAGTGGTACCTTGGTTTGCGAGCATAATTCGTTCCGGAAACGTGCTCGTAATCCAAAGCACTCGTATATCAAAGCGAATTTCCCCATAAGAAATAATGGAAACTCAGATGATTTGTTCCAAAACTCAAAAATATTCACATACTGTAAAAATGATTAATACAAAATACATACATACATACCTTTTTATATTTTTAAAAGCAATCGAATTTATTAATTATTGGGTAGAACGACTTTCACTGTCACTAACGGAATCACTACTATCTGTTGACTTTTTCTTTTTGTGCGACTTTAACAAAGAACCTCTCCAATGACACTTGCTTTTGCCTCCTTTTGAGGATTTCGCGGAAATATGACATTGCATTGTCGTTAAACAGATTCATCGCTTGCACTGCCACAGCCTTATTCGGGTGGTGTTTTTCTACAAAATTTTGCACTGTTTCCCACATTTTACACACCTCCCTAATCTCATTTGAAGAGAGGGATGTCTCCATTTTTTTCTCCTCCTCCTCAGACGAGATCTCCTCCATCACCCCTTGCTGTTGCTCGCGATGCAGATCCATCAGTTCGTCGGTGGTAAACTCCTGGTCATATTCCTCCACCAGCTCTTGAATGTCGTCGTTATTCACCTCCAGTCCCATGGTCGTCCCCAAGGACACAATTTCATCGACAACTGGCAGCTCCTGTTCATGAGCAAACCCCTCAACGCAATCAGACCACAGTTTTTTCCAAGCAGAATTGAGGGTTCTCTTGGTGACCCCATCCCAGGCTTTATCGATGATTTTGAGGCAGTTTACGATGTGGAAATGATTTTTCCAAAACTCTCGGAGGGTAAGGTTAGTTTCTTCGGTCACCTCGAAGCATCGCTGAAATAGTGCCTTGATGTAAAGCTTTTTAAAGTTTGAAATGACCTGCTGATCCATGGGCTGGAGTAATGGAGTGGTGTTGGGAGGAAGGAACTGGACCTTAATGAATTCGAATTCTTCCAGTAAGTCGTTCTCAAGGTCTGGAGGATGAGCAGGAGCATTATCCATAACCAGCAAGACTTTGAGTGGCAGTTTTTTTTCTAAAAGGTATTTCTTCACTGCAGGACCGAAGACCTCATTGATCCACTCAACGAACAAGATACGGGTGACCCAAGCCTTGCTGTTGGACCTCCACATAACATTTAACTGGCTCTTCTGCACCTTGCATTTCTTGAAGGCTCGTGGATTCTCAGAATGATACACGAGCAGGGGCTTGACTTTGAAATCACCGCTTGCATTAGCGCACAGCAAGAGGGTAAGACGGTCTTTCATGGGCTTGTGACCGAGCATTGCATTCTCTTCTGCTGTAATGTAGGTCCTCTTTGGCATCTTTTTCCAAAAAAGCCCCGTTTCATCGCAATTAAAAACTTGCTGCGGCAGGTAACACTCGGAAACCATGAGCTTCTGGAACTCGGCAACGAACGCCTCGGCAACGAACTCTGCGTCCGAACTCGCAGCCTCTCCGTGCCTCACAACACTATGGATGCCACTTCTCCTCTTAAAGTTATCAAACCATCCCCTGCTCGCCTTGAAGCCTTCTTCGTTTTCTGAAGACGTACCTGGCTGTTTACTGACGAGGTCGGCGTACAAGGCCTTTCCCTTCTCACAGATCAAGTTCTCGGTCACAGTATCACCTGCTAGTTGCTTCTCATTTATCCACACCAAAAGCAACTTTTCAACATCTTCCAGAATACGTGGCCGTTGCTTTGATATTCTCGTGACTCCTTTTGCTACATCTAGTCCCCTTAGTTCTTCTTTCTTCTTTAATATGGTGCAAATTGTTGACGTAGACTTCTTATAAAATCTTGCGATGGCGGCCACTTTCATACCTTGTTCGTGCTTCTCGATGATTTCCTTCTTAATTTCTACCGTAATCATCTCCTTCTTCTTACCGCCTTCCTTTTCAACCCTCTTCTTCATTGGGGCCATTTTCGTAGTGTACAGTTAATAAATAACAGTCACTAAATTTGAACACAAAAAAAAAAAAAATTGCTTTACGCACATACACGTGGTCACAACGCTAGCACGAATGTTCACTACAATGTTGACTGTATACGAATGAGGTATGCCGACTGAGACCGAACATGCGAGACGATTAACCACAATCCCGAGCAGCACGTGATCACGTGACGCTCGGTAGGCAATTTTTAGGAAATAAAGCACAATTACAAAATGAGGAGGCACCCTTGATACACATAAACAAAGCTGCGCCCGTGTAGCAACTGAATAAACAACACCATAAAGGCAGAGATACACTATTAACACCTCACATTTTCCTAAAGCACATTTCAAGGGGTTATTACAATAAAACAATAAAAACAATTTCCAGTTGCGTTTCTGCTAGTGGAATCTGTTATAAACTGGTAGTAAACTCGGTCTAATTGCATTTGCGATTACTGTATACCGATAGCTGGAATTGTGTTGGTTTTAACGTTATTATGGTGAAATGTGTTTCCCCTTCACTGATATAAAACACATAAATACCTTTTCGGAATCTTCTCTTCATTCCCATCGTGTTGCGTTCATTTGGGGTGATTCTGCGTTCGACTGCCATTTCTTGTAAACACAAAGGCGAATCGTGCATAAGCGAATTCGGTTCGTGTTATATAAGATATCGTTCCTCTATTTATAAATCGTGTATGATCGAATTCGTGTAGTGTAAACACGTGTTATACGAGGACTGACTGTACTCGTATTGCAAGACCTCGCTCGTTTATCAAGTTAAAATTTATTAAAAATTTTTGCTCGTCTTGCAAAACACTCGCAGACCAAGTTACTCGTAATCCAAGGTACCACTGTATTATTATTATTTTTTTTTTTATTATTATTATTATTATCAGCCATATGTTGCAAGGAAGCCTGAGGCTTATGCTGCACCGGCCAAAAAAAAAAAAAAAAAAAAAAATTCCGAGTTACCCTGAGAGAGAGAGAGAGAGAAGTGGAAAGGAATCATCAAGAAAGTTGAAGAATGATGATATCCAACTCAGGCCCCTGGGTGTGCCAAGTCCATACTCACCAGATGTGAACCCCTGGGGCAAATATTGAAGAAGTTGATGAATTTGATTACTTAAGGTCAAGAATAAATAAAAATAGTGACTGCTCAAACGATGTAAAGAGACGACAGGCAATTGCTAAAACATTGGTCACTGAGCTGACAAATGGAGAGATCAAGATCTGCCCCTAAGGACGAAACTGAGAATCATTGATTTGTTGACAGGAAGAAAATTGAAACATTTGAAATGTAGTATTACAGGAGAAAACTGGGTATTTCTTACTTGGATTGAAGAATAAATGAGTGGGTATCGAATAAAATTGGCAGGCTTAAAATCCTTCTTCATAGCATCAACAAAAGAAAACTCAAGTTTTTTGGTCATATGGTAAAAAGGGAAAACTTTACATTGAAGAATATAATGGAAGGAAAAATCAAGGGGAAGAGGTGCAGAGGAAGACCTGCAACTAGGTGGAAGGATGGGATCAGAGAACTTCTGATCCCATCCTTCCACTTGACACTTTACGATGCTGCTCTTGGAGAAGCACATGATTGATGCAGTTGGAGGATTTTTTGGTGGCCACAACAGCTCCTCAGGGAGCTCTAATGTAATAGTCAAAAGTACTAATGAAATGCAGTTTGTATCAATTTATAAAAGACATATACCGTTGACTTCTGCTGGCATTGTATCGATAGTAGCGTTCGAATTCTGCCACCATTGTATCGATAGTAGCATTTGAATTCTGCCGCCATTGTTTCATATCGATATAGCAGATAATGGAAGTGTCTATGTAACTTGTAGCAGTGTAATCGGTATCAGCAGAGGATTATAAACTATTAATTAATTAATAAAATATAAATAAAATATAAATTATAGCACTACTTATGTATTTTAATAATTTAACTTTTCACATAGATTATAACGTATATGGCAGTAATATTCATAGAGCTTTTAGAACCAGTGATTTGGTATATATATAATATTACAAATAGCCAGTGTGAGAATTCGAACCATGTAGGTGGTAGTAGATAGTTAAATTATTATCTATTATAACTATATAGGCGCCTCCGTAGCCAGGTGGGAAGGAGCAGCAGTGCGTAGCACACGCTTCTTGATTAGACCGGGGTTCGAGCCCGTCACCACCAAATACAGAGGATGCGGAAAGGTCACGAAATGACCACCGCATATCCCGGAGCAATATGGCCTTAGTTGCTAATGCTCCTAAAAACCAAATAACAAACAAACAAACATAACTATATAGATTTTACAAATGTAACATTTTAACTTAATACATATAACTTAAACTTTATAGGAGATACGAAATTCATATAACGTTAACTCGGTAGGAGGTAAACTCAATACTGAAATATATATATATATATATATATGTATGTATGTATTTATATTCAAGTGGTTTGTAAGCTATTATTCTTATTGTAATTGTTCTCAAATACTTGCCTATCTTGTGCAGGCTGCAAAGATAAAGCAGTACGTAATTTTTTTTTTTTTTTTTTTTTGTATTGACATTTCTAAGTGTGGGTAGTTTCCATCCGTATTCCATGTCTGGCTGTACAGCTAGTGGGAAGTGAAGTTAGGTAAGTACTTAGGACAGCAATAGACACTCCTGCCCTCGTATTGCACTAAAGCTCAGAATGTTGAAAAGATTTAAGGGGAAGGATAGCAAATAGAATATGATTGTAGAAAATACATCTGGGTTTGTATTTTCTACAAATAGAAAATACATAGGGAATCTGGGTTTGCAAGTTCCCATCCGTATTAGTAACGGCCCTGAATTAGGTAGGTATTCACAATTTGGAAAGTTTTTTTTTATGTCTAAAAAATTTCAAAAATTTGAAATTTTGTCAAAATTTTTTTATGTCTACTCTTAATTTTGAAATGACCATCAACTATTAACAATAATAGCCTCACTAGCCTTAATAACTCAATTCTTTGCAATTTTAAAATATTGACCATCAAATTTACGTTCTGAATAGTATTTACCATAATAGCCTCACTAGCATTAAGAACTCAATTTTTTATTAAAATCTAAAATTTAAAATATTCACTATAAAACTAACATTCTGATTAGTTTTATAATAATAAACTTACTAGCTTTAAGAACTTCATGTTTTTTTATACAATTTACTGTCAAACTAATGTTTTGAATAGTTTTATATTCCTAGACTTTAGGAATATAAAAGGAATATATTAATTCTTAAATACTAGCTTTAAGAATTAAATTTTTTAAAAATTTTAATTTTACAATATTAACCATCAAATTTGCTTTCTGAATAGTTTTTGACAAAAATAGACTCACTAGCCTTACGGATTAAATTTTTATATGTTAAATTTAAAGTTTAAAATATTAATCATCATGCTTACTTTCTGAGTAGTTTTACAATTAAATAGGCTCACTAACCTTAACAACTGAATTTTAAATTTTAAAACAACGATTCAACTTATGTTTTTAAAAGTTTTACCTAAAAATTAGAGATTAGTAGGTAACTGGCAGATATATGCTAAACGGTATCTCTTCAGGATGCTATGCCGTTTCACTATTACAGTACATGTACTGAAATAGTACATATATGCTGCCATTAACGTTTCAATAGTTTTCTGTCCATTTTTTTTTTTTAATTAATATTTTTTATTAAATATTAGTGTTAGGGCCAAAAGTTTGCAAATGTGGATTAATTTTATGTACAGGAAACTGTGGCATCTATGTTAGGTTACCTATTCTTTAAAGTTATTGACGGTAGCTGCCATTAAATTTAAGGCCAAGGCCAATTATCAAGTTATCTTCCTGCAAGGACTTACCCATCTGCTCTGAGGCAGCACGAACCACAAAATGAGAATGATTGTTAGAGTTTGCCACCCTAGTCTAGGGCAAAGGTGGCGACCTCTCATGGTCCAAGATCTATCAATGTGGTAACGGTCCTCTACAATAATGTTTGCAAAATAGCAGAACCAAGCAAAAAAAAAAAATTTTAAGTTGAAACTAGTTATAAAAAAGCCACACGAAGCTGCCCTTCTGGAGGGTGTCCTCTTTTACATACTAGAGGGATTTTACAGTCCATGTAAGCAGAGATTAACTTTATTTACAAAAATATATACACCATATACAAAATGGTTCTGTCAAAGTTTGCTATTCTACCCATATTGTGTCATTTTAATTACTTTATTTAAGTTTTTATCTATGAACCTGTATGGAATATTGTTCTTAATAAGCTTATCTTTTAAAGTTCTGAGTGCTTCCATTTTAAGTCTACTGTTATTGCAAATTCTGATTATTCTTTTGACCTGTGAGGTAATTATATTTCTTTGAATTTTAATAGGTATGTTTGAACTCCAATGGCTAAGGTGTATTGTTTCGAAATTATATTCTTGTCTTTTATCGTAAATTCCTATTTCTATCTGGTTAACCACCTTAATATTAATATTTAGGTCTAGAAATGTTACCTTAGTGTTTGTTTTTGTTAAGGTTAGATCATTAGGATAGATATCCTTTTTGACCTCTTCTAAGTTGCTGTCAAAGGAAATCATGTGCTCTTAAGGCTAGTGAGGCTATTATTGTTAATAGTTGATGGTCATTTCAAAATTAAGAGTAGACATAAAAAAAATTTTGGATACACAAAGAGACAAAGATAACTTTTTCCAAATTGCGAATACCTACCTAATCCAGGGCCTTTACTAATACGGAACTTGCAAACCCAGATTCCCTGAGCACTAACTGTATTTTCTACAATCATATTCTATTTGCTATCCTTCCCCTTAAATCCTTAAATCTTTTCAACACTCTGAGCTATTAGTGCAATACAAGGGCAGGAATGTCTATTGCTATCCTAAATACTTACCTAACTTCATCTCCCACTAGCTGTACAGCCAGACATTTAATATGGCTGGAAACTACCCACATTTAGAAATGTCAATACAAAAAAAAAAAAAAAAAAAAAATATATATATATATATATATATATATAGTGTTATTACTGCATTGGGATATAAGTTTAGTGTAATATTTTTAATTGTGTTGAAATTGAATCGAAACCATGCCTCAGAGCAGCAAAGCAAAAGGTTCAAGGTAGAGGGAGTACTGTGGCTCAGGAGAGAACTGAGACAGGTGGTTGTCTTCTGAATCACAGCCTTTTGAAATGTACTGCCTGTTTGATGTTTGTGGACAAACACAATGTCTTTGTGTTCACTTGATGTAAGGAGTATGAAGAAGTTAAGTGCCAACTCAGCATTATGGGCCTTTATGAGAGCTTGAAGAACAGAATTAGATGCCCTCAAAGGACTTAAATTGGGGGACCCATCAAGCTGTCAGCTGCCCACATCAATGCCAGAGCTTCACTTGACCATCAGGCAACACAGTGGCAATCCTGAGGCAACATGCATTGGTCCCACAGAAACTAGTTGTTGTCGGTGACTCAGTTGTCAGGGAAATGGGGAATATATTGTGCAAAAAGGAGGGGTGGAACAGGACCAGGGTATGTCAGCCAGAGGCAAAAGTTGATGATGTTGTTGAAAAGATACCATCTTTAAGGACACAAAAGGCGATATTGTTATACATATTGGCACTAATGACATTAAGAGTAGGAGAACGGCAGAACTACTTAACAAGTACAGGTCAATGTTGAAAAAAAGCAACAAGTTAGGGTTGAATTTGAAAGTGTCTACAATTCTGCTCAGATACGATAAGAGGGAATATATGATGAGAACCTTGCCAATCAATTCGGCCCTGAAGAGATTGTGCAAGGCTCATGTGTTAGAATTTTTCTAGTGTAGTCTGTGCTTGTTAGCAGGAGGACTGCTTTTACAAGGAAGGGATACACTTAAATAGAAAGGGTGCAAGAATATTTGCTGATGCTATTGAGGAGTGTAAGGTGGGTTAGAAAACTGCTAGCCTGGGAGGTACACTCACTGATAGATTAACAGTAGCCACTGGCAGAGGTGAAAGTGAATCTTCCATTGCTTCTATTGGAATGAACAGCAGCCTGGAAAACAAGGTGCTATGGATTTCAGGGACTTCTGGGAGTCATCATAGAACAAGTAAATACATGGGCTGTGTTAGGGTGGTAGCTAAGAATAAGAACAGGTGCATATATTCTTGCATATACACCAATGCTAGGAGTTTAGTAAATAAATTTGATGAATTTGAGGTGATGGTCAAAATATCAAAGGCACATATTGTTGGAATATCAAGACATGGTGACACACAGATATAAGGAATGCAGAATTGGAATTTGGGGAGTACAGTGTCTATAGGAAGGTAGGAGGGGTTAGGCTGTTAGTTAAGAAACACAAAATCTAAGGAAGTGCATCCAGTTGACATGATTGGACAGTGCAATGTTTAACCAGTTTGGTGTGACATAAACTCTGGGAAAGGGAAATTGAGATTAGAAGTGTGTCATAGGCCTAATGACTCTGATGAGTATAATGAAAAACTGTACAGAGAAATAGAGTGGGCCAGTAAATCAGATTGTGTTATAATAGGGGATATTAACTTCCCAGATAATGACTGGAACTTGTGGGTTGATCAATTGCATACTAGCAAGGCTTTTGTGGATTTATTGGATGATTGTTTTCTGTGGCAGTATGTTCAAGAGGCAACCAGAGGGAGTAATACTCTTGATCTGATTATCTGTAGTAATTCTTCATGGATTAAGAATCTGCAGACACAGGAACCACTAGGTGGCAGTGATCACAGTGTGCTGATGTGGGATTTACTCAAAGATTTAAATACCATCAGGGGTAAAGTAATGGGTTTTTGCTTTTGTAAAGGTGACTATGGTGGTCTGAGACAGTGGTCTCAGCATTCAAAGAATTAATCTTGGAAGCTACTAGACTTTTCATACCAACTTAGAAATTTTTTTCAATGTTTAAGCTTAAATGGATGTCACATGAACTAATGAGATGCATTGCATAGAAGAAAAGTGCATGAGATGCATAGAAATTATCAGGTTACACAGAAGCCTACGGAAGATATAAGCTGGTCTATAATCAAGTCACTAAGGAGGTTAGGCAGGTAAAGGCAGATTATAAGACATCTTTGGCAAAGGATGCAAAGAAAAAAAGAATTCTTTACTTATGTAAAGTCTAGAAGGAAGGGGATGAATTAGATTGGTCCACTTGATATCGATGGTTTGATTGTTGAGGATCCAGGTAGCTAACAAACTGAATGAGTATTTCACATCTACATTCAGGTGTTATTCAGGGAGGGAAATGCCATGAGTTTATCAAACTTTGGAAGGGAGCTAAACAATTTTGTAACAACTGAGAGCAAAGTAGAGGAGAAATTGTTTAGTTAAACATAAGAAAGGCATCTTTCTTTTCATAGATGGGATCTATCCAGTTATATTAAAGGAGGCAGCAAAGGAATTAAGCAAACCCTTTGCCATTATTATTAGAGCTTCCTTGGACCTGTGGAGGTCCTCATGGACTGGAGATGTGAAAATGCGACCCCAATTCACAAAAGAAGTTCTGAGAATGATACAAGTTATTACAAACCTGTTAGTTTAACTTCTGTTCCTAGGAAATTAATGGAGGCACTGGTTAAAGAAGCACTGCAGGATCATCTAGACAGGGCTCCAGTTATAGTTCAGACACAGCATGGGTTTGTTAAGGGAAGGTCTTGTCTGACAGATTTGATTGGATACTATGATGTGGTCACAAAGGAACTGGATGCAATAAAAATAATTTTAATATCATATACTTGGATTTTACGAAAGCTTTTGATACTGTTGGCTCTGGAACTACCGTACAAATTGGAGTTACTGCCCCTGGAACTACTGTACAATTTGGAGCAGTATGACATTAAGGGCAAATGGCTGCTATGGATTAAGGGATGATTGAGTAGAAGAAGACAGAGAGTAGTAATCAATAGATACTGCTCTTTGTGTACTAATGTTAATAGTGATGTCCCCACTGGGTCTGTGTTGGGTCCATTGTTGTTTTCTGTATTTATTAATGATATTAATCAAGTTATATTAGGCTTAATGTCCAATTTTGCAGATGATACAAAGGTTCGCATGGTTGTTAATGACACTAATGATGGTAAGCTACTGCAACAGGATCTAGAAATTTTGAATAGATGAGCTGAGAGTTGGCAACTGAAGTTTAACGTTCACAAATGTAAAGTGCTGCATATGCATAGCAGTAACCCCAGAGTAATGCATCAACTGTGTGGCAATACACTCAGTGTGGTAGACAATGAAAATGACTAGGGATAATTGTGCAGTCAGATATGAAATTTTCTGAGCAATTCAGACAGTCTGCAAGAGTAGTTCACAGTGTATTGTCAATGATTTACAGGAATTTTGCAAGAAAGCAAGCTTATATAGCATTAGCCATATGAGCTTGCATAATATGGCTAATAAAAAAAAAACCCTTCCCATTTCACCCATCCATTCACTGCAAAAGTTTGTCTAGTTCAGCCTTAAATTTATTTAAGCTATCAACTTCCAAGTTGTGGAAGTTGATAGCTTAAATTCAAATTGTCTTTCCTCAATTTGAATCTATGCCCCCTCTGGTTCTTTGTTTGAGCAAACGGAAGTATCCCATCAGCATTGAGTCTGCTCAAACCATTCAAGGCCTTATACACTCCAGTCAGATCACCTCACAGGTGCCTCATCTCCGAACTCTGCAATTTGCAGAACTTAAACTTTTCTTGGTAACTGCAACCCTTTGTTCCACTTACTGATCTTGTTGCATTTCTCTGTACTCTTCTAGTAACTCAACATCTTTCCTAAAATGAGGCCACCAGACCTGTATGCTGTACTCAAGGTGCGGCCTGACCATTGCCTATAGCAGGGGATAATCCCCTCCTTATCCCTGCTAGCAAAATTCCTATATATCATTGACAAGACCCTATGAGCTACTTTTGCAGCCTTTTTTCACTGCTCAGAAAACTTCATACCTGACTACACAATTACCCCCAGTTCTTTTTCATTTTTTACCACCCTGCATGTAGTACCACACAGTTGGTATGTTACTCTGGGGTTACTGCTACCCATATGCAGCAATTTGCATTTTTCAATGTTAAACTTCATTTTCCACCTCTTAGTCCATCTGCTCAACTTTTCCAGATCCTGTTGCAGTCGCATCCTGTCCTAACTCTCCTTAACAACCCTATCAACCTTCATATTGTCTGCAAACTTTGACATTATGGCTGATATACCTTTATCAATATCATTGATAAATACAGAAAATAGCAATGGGCCCAACAGGTACCCCCTTGGGGGCACCATTAATAACAGTAGTCAACGAAGAGCAGTGTTTATTGATTACCACTTGCTGTCTTCCACTCAACCATCCCTTTAATCATAGTAGCAACTTGCCCGTAATGTCATACTTCTCCAACTTGTAGCCTTCATGTGCAACAGTAAAAAAAAAAAAAAAAAACTGTCCTAAAATCTGAGTCTATGATATCAAAATTACTTTTTTGCATCCAGTTCCTTTGTGATCATATAATAGTATCCAATCACTGGGAGACACCACTAATTATATTAGTCCACGAAGACCAGTGTCCATTGAACACCACTCGCTGTCTTCAATATCATTAATAAATACAGAAAATAGCAATGGGGGTCAACACGGACCCCTTGGGGAGACCACTAATAACATTAGTCGGCAAACAGCAGTGTCCATTGATTACCACTCGCTGTCTTCCACTCAACCATCCCTTTAATCATAGTAGCAACATGCCCGTAATGCCATAATCTTCCATGTGCAACAGTAAAAAAAGCTTTCCTAAAATCTGAGTATATGATTTTAGGATCCTGCACAAATTGGAGCAGTGTGGCATTGGAGGCAAATTGCTGCTATGGATAAGGGGATGGTTGAGTAGCAGAAGACAGAGAGTGGTAATCAGTGGACACTGCTCAACGTGGACTAATGTTATTAGTGGAGTTCCTCAGGGTTCAGTGTTGGGACCGTTGTTGTTTTCGGTGTTTATGAATGATATTGATGATGGGATATCAAGTTTAATGTCCAAGTTTGCAGATGATACAAAGGTTGGCAGGGTTGTTAAGGACACCACTGACGCTATGCTGCTGCAACAGGATCTGGAAAGGTTGAACAGATGGGCTGAGAGGTGGCAAATGAAGTTTAACATTGACAAATGTAAAGTACTACATATGGGAAACAGTAACCCCAGAGCAACGTATCAACTCTGCGGTACTACACTGACAGTGGTGGAGAATGAAAAGGACCTGGGGGTAATTGTGCAGGCAGATATGACGTTCTCTGAGCAGTGTAGACGAGCTGCAAGAGTAGCTCATGGTGTCTTGTCAATGATATACAGGAATTTTTCTAGCAGGGATAAGGAGGTGATTATTCCCTTGTATAAGGCAATGGTTAGGCCACATCTTGAGTACTGTATACAGGTCTGGAGGCCTCATTTCAAGAAGGATGTAGAGCTGCTGGAATGGGTACAGAGAAGGGCAACAAGATTAGTGAATGGAACAAAGGGTTGCTCTTACGAAGAAAGGCTTAAGTTTTGCAAATTACAGAGTCTGGAGACTAGGCACCGGCGAGGTGATCTGATAGAGGTGTATAAGGCTTTGAATGGTTTGAGCATGCTCAATGCCAATGGGATTCTTCATCTTGCTCAGAATAATCAGCTCAGAGGGCATAAATTCAAATTGAGGAAGGACGGATGTCGGATAGATGTGCGGAAATTTGCCTTTGGCCAGCGGGTGGTTGGTTGGTGGAACCGACTTCCATCACTTGTTGTTGAAGTTGATAGCCTAAACAAATTTAAGGCTCAACTGGACAGGTATTTCGAGCGAACGGAGGGGTGAAGTGGGAGTGGTGTGTTTTTTTTTTTTTTTTTGGCTGATGCTGAATAAGCTTGCTTTCTTGCATCATATGCCTCTACTAATGCTAATGCTAATGCTATGATATCAAAATTATTTTTTGCATCCAATTCCTTTGTGACCACATCATAGTATCCAATCAAATTTCCCTTTCCCAACCAGACTTCCCTTTCACAAACCCAAACTGTGTTTGAACTATAACTGCAGTCTTGTCTAGATTATCCTTCAGTGCTTCTTTAACCAGTGACTCCATTATTTTCTCCTGAACAGAAGGTAAACGAACAGGCCTGAAATTACTCATGTCACCTTTCCATCCCCCTTTGGAAATTGGGGATACATTAGCATATCTCCAGTCTGTGAGTACCTCCCCTGAGTCCATTGATACCATCATAATCATGGCTAAGGGCCTGCTTACTTCCTTTGCTGCCTCCTTTAATATAACTGAAGAGATTGCATCCACCCCAGGTGCCTTCCTTTTGTTTAACTTCAACAATTTCTTCTTCACTTTGCTCTCGGTTATTACAAAATCCTTTAGCTATCTGTTGCAGTTTGTTAAACCTCTGGCATTCTCCCTTAATAACTCCTCATGTGTGAATGTATGTGCAAAATACTTCTTCAGTTTGTCAGCTACCTCACAAGGATCATGAAAAATAGAACTATTGATATCAAGTAGACCAATCTGGTTCATCCCCTTCCTTCTAGAGGTCACCTAAGTAAAGAAGTCTTTACTGTTTTTAAAGTATGTGCCATAGTTATCTGTGTCTCCTGAT
Source organism: Mastigoproctus giganteus (assembly GCF_048544385.1). Taxonomy (NCBI): domain Eukaryota; kingdom Metazoa; phylum Arthropoda; class Arachnida; order Uropygi; family Thelyphonidae; genus Mastigoproctus; species Mastigoproctus giganteus. The sequence goes on along the minus strand of NC_143584.1, from coordinate 123,297,937 downwards.
AATTTATATGCATCCCATGCATTTTTCTTCTCTGCCATGTGTCTTATTAGTTCATTTGACATCCATTAGGGACTAAACCTGCAACAGTATTTCTTAATTGGTATGAAAAGCCTAGTAGCTTCCAAGGTTAATTCCTTGAAGGCATCCCATTTAAAATTTGCCATTGACAACATCATCAGTTGGTCCTACTGTATAGAATTTAAAAATTGTCTGAGACCACTTTAGTCACCTTTACAAAAACAAAATCCTTTCCCTTCTCTTTGTTGCTGATGATAATTATATCTTTGAGTAAATCCCACATCAGTACACTGTGATCACTGCAACGTAGTGGTTCCTTTATCTACAGATTCTTAATACATGATTAATCACTGTTGATAATGAGATCAAGAGTATTATTCCCTCTGGTTCCTGTCGAACATACTGTTGCAGAAAACAATCATCGATAAATCCACAATAGTCTTGATAGTGTGGAAATGACCAACTCAGAAGTTCCAGTCTATATCTGGGTAGTTAAAATCCCCCATTATAAGACATTCTGATTTACCAGCACACTATTTCTCTGCACAATTGTTCATTGCATTCATCAGAGTCATTAGGCCTATAACACACTGCTACTCTCATTTTTCCCTTTCCCAGTGTTTATATCACACCAAACTGTCTCAATATTGCACTGTCCACCCATGTCAACTGGATGCACTTCGTTAGATTTTATGTGTTTCTTAACTAACAGCATAACCCCTCCTCCCTTTCTGCCCTCTCTATCCTTTCTGTACACATTGTATTGTACTCCCCAAATTTCAATTCTGGACTGCTTATATTTGTGTAACACCATATCTCTGATATCCCAACAATATCTGATCTGCCTTTGATGTCTTGACCAGGACTTCGAATTTATCAAATTTATTTACTATACTCCTAGCATTGGTGTAAATGCAAATACACATTCAACTATTCTTACTCTTAATTACTTTAACACAGCTCATGTATTTTCTTGTTCCATGATGACTCTGAGTAGTTCTTGAAATCCCAGGCACCTCGCTTTCTAGGCTGCTGTTCATTCCAATAGAAGCAGTGCAAGAATCACTTTTGCCTCTGCATGTGACTACTGTTAATCTATTAGTGTGTGAATCCCCCGAAGCTAGGAGTTTTTCGACCCACCTAACACTGCCTCGATAGCATTAGCAAATATTCTTGCACCCTTTCTATTTAAGTGTATCCCATCCCTGTAGAAACAATCTCTCTCTCCTGTTAACAAACACAGACCACGCTGAGAAAAATTCTACCCCATAGGCCTTGCAGAATCTCTCCTGGGCTGAATTGATTCACAAGGCTCTCATTGTATATTCCCTCCCATCTAGTCTGACCATAATTTCTTGAGGCCAAAGAGTTACGGGGAATGATGAAAATGGGATGGTGAACAAGCTGATGCTTTGAACTGAATTCCAAGTTTTTTTCCTCAGCATCCTTATGTTTCCGGCTACCTAGACGTTGGTTAGTGTCACTCCTACCTCCATTAATCATGGATGACCATAATGCCTTGAGGCCAAAATGGGACAGGGAGAAGAAATGTTGTTCAGAAAGAGCAAAAAAAAAAAAAAAATGCAACAAAATCTTTTTAGGTCAATGTGGAGGGAGGACAGCACATCATCAAGTTCACAAGAATATTTTTCGGATGAGCATATTTTGCGTAACAAATTTTGGTCTTTTAAGATCTTGTCATAAAACTTATCACACTCCATATTACAATTCTTTTTTTTTTTTTAACATGGCTTTCAAGGTTTCAACACTTAATCTAGATTTCTCCTTCGATCACATTCTATTCATTATGGAAAATATTCTCTGCATGAAATCTGTACTTCCAGGCAGGCAAAGAACAGATTCCACAGCATTACTAAAATCCTGGAAAGCTAGAAATTTTTCATGCATTTCAGAAAATATTTGAACCCATATATTAGTTACAGAAATGTTTTCTTCGTTCTATGTGTCCAACTGCCTAACAACTCTTGCATTTATAAATGTCCACTGATCAAATATGTGAGTTTTGTCTGCTCTTGTTTGTGTAATAAGCTCCTCGTTGAAACTGTCCTGTATTTCTTTCTATTCAGGTACCTTTCTCAGTAATATCCATTTAAATTTTTCAATACTTCTCAAGCTGCATTTCCATTTGTTTACATATTCTAAGCTGGTTTTATAAACGTTCTACTTCAAAAAACTTGACCTCACTAATTTCTCCTCAATCTATTGACATTTTTAGTTTATTTTTAGCATCTGTTGTTATAAAAAGTTCATGTTTTCTGGCTTCTAATAGGTTTGTAAGATTTTCATTGTTCGTAGCTACTTCTGTAGCTGAAATATTATCTTTTTCAATAAAACTAATATATGTATGGAGTGTTGAAACTTGATCTCTTGTAAAAGACAACCATAATTTTAAACAGGGATCTTTAAATATTTTTTTTTTTTTTCAACATAACAGGACATTTCTCTTGAGAAAGAAAATATGAACAAAGTCTGTCAAAAATGCTTAAAATTCTGTCAATTGATAGGGTTGTGGACAAAAATCTTGTATTTCCTTGTTCCAATAATTTTGCATGAATGTCTCCTGCAAATTCACAAAAGTTTTTAAGTTCTTTGAAACTGATTGTGTATATAAAAATGTATTTGTATATTTTAACTGTAAAACAATTGATATCGATTGGTAGACAGTCAACAGCACACTGGAGACAATTGTGAATAATATGTGTGCCACAACCAATACCAATAATCTCTCGCTCCAACTGATTTTCAATTTTTCTCCATACATTTTTTTTTACCAACTCTTTTACAACCTCAAAAATTTGTGTTGGTATTATTGGCACATAGAACAACGATTTTGTTTTGTAAGGAGAATTTATCTATTATTTTCTTCAACATAATACTTTATAGTTCAGGTTTCACCAGATAAAGAAGTAAAATCTATAATTTTAACTTTAACACCACAGTTTGGCAAAAAGTACAATAATCAGAAACAGTTTCATGTATTTTTTGTTTGACACATCTAAAGTTATTTATTTATTTTTGGTAGTTATTAGCGCATCGGCTTCTGTGGCCATAATGCACCTCCCAAGGTTTTTGCAGTACTTTGATCCAAGCCCAAGGCGGGATTCGAACCCGCGACCTTTGGGTTGCCAGGCAGGCACTTTACCCACCCGGCTAGCCCGGTCAGCCTAAAGTTATTGTAATGCTTTTAGTTTCATTCAAATCCATTAATAATTCATCCAGTATATATGGAGACAAAATGTTCGTAATTATTGCTTCTGATTTTGTACTTGTGGAAGAAAATTTTGGTTGATAAATCTTTTTTATAAATTTTGACAAGCAGTCATTTGTACGAAAACTCTGATTGTGATGTATGGTGTGATGGGCAACAAGAGCTTCGCATGGTGGGATTTTATCACTTTCTTATAATAAATGAGCTAAATGATTTCCTATCTCCCTGACAATAGACTCACCGACAGTAACTAGCTCCTGTGGGACCAGTGCATTCTGCCCTGAATATTGCCTGATGCACAAGAGTGAGCTCTGGCATTGAGTTGCGCAGCTGAGATCTTGATGTGCTGCCCATTTTAATTCCTTCAAGGGCATCTACTCTACTCTACTCTTCAAACTCTCATATATGCCCATCAGAATGCTCAGTTGGTGCCTAATTTCTTGACACACATTCTGCACCTAGCCCACACAGAGACCTCCTCCTTCTTGGCAAGATCATGTCCTGTTCCAGAAAGGTCTGCAAAAATTTCACAAGGAGAATTTTTAGGCTGTGATGCATTGAAGGAATTTCACAAGGAGAATTGCTCTGGTCTGGAGCATGATTTTCGTTTAAATTGGATTCAATTAATTAAGAATGAAAATTAATAAGGTTAATAAATTTAATTAATTAATTATCAATTAAATAAATCAATTAAATTTATTTAATTGATTAATTAAATTTGACTATTAATTAAATTTGACTACACCATATATTTGACTGCCGACCGGGCTAGCCGAGTGGGTAAAGTACCTGCCCGGCAACCCAAAGGTCGCGGGTTCGATTCCCGCCTCGGGCTTGGATCAAAGTGCTGCAAAAACCTTGGGAGGTGCAATATGGCCACAGAAGCCAATGCGCCAACAACTGCCAAATCAAAAAAAAAAAAAAAAAAAAAAATATATTTGACTATACAATACTATACTATGCTTTACTGGGGCACCTCCCTAGCCAGGTGGGCAGGAGCAGCAGTGCGTAGCACACGTTTCTTGATTAGACCGGGGTTCGAGCACGTGACCACCAAATACGGAGGATGCGGAAAGGTCAGGAAATGACCATTGCATATTCCTGGAGCAATATGGCCTTAGTTGCTAATGCTCCTAAAAATAAAAAACCAAACCAAATAACAACAAATAACTATCTTTACTATACTAGATATAATGGTATATCATATCTAGTTTTACATTATACCTTACACTAAGTTCGAGATATTAGCTATCAAGCTACACTAAACCATAATGATCACAATGTTAAATTAATTATATCCTTAGCTAAATATAAAAGATATATGCCCAAAAAGTTAAAGCTTTCAAACTACTTATTTATTACCATTAAAACCCTACTATTCTTCTGCGCTACTTGTTACATGCTACAGTATTCACACCGAAATACCATAGTGGTATGAGTAGCGAATCATAACTTACAAAAACACTAGCTTATGGGGAAGATTCCATATCAATACAAGAGCTCCAGTGTTTGAATCATAAAAGATTTTTAAAAAGAAGAGAAAATGTAAGAAGAGTTATTGTTATTTGGTTTTTAGGAGTATTAGCAACTAAGGCCATATTGCTCCAGCAATGTGCAGTGGTCATTCCCTGACCTTATGAATGACCTGGCCAATTCTGTATCCATGAAACTGATGAAATTGTGAACCAGGTAAGGACATTGATTAGAAGTGATTGTTTTTAAGCATTAGACTGGTTGCATCAAAACTAAATGTGGACAAAGAAACAGTCGGACAAATTTTAACTGAACATTTAGGCATGAGAAAAGTGCGTGCCAAGATGGTGACAAAAACTTTGAATGAAGATTAAAGAATGAGAAGACTCCAAGTTTGTGAAGATGTTTTGAAAAAAATTGGAGTAAATCCAGACTTTCTGAGTAGTGTAATTACTGGTGATGAAAGTTGTTGCTTCTAGTATGAACCAGAAACTAACCAATGGAAGGCAAATCAATTCCCTAGACCACAAAAAAAAAAAAGACAGAATCAGAAAAATTTGAGATCTACCTGAACTGTAGATCTAATTAAACCTATCTAGCATTTGACTTAAACAAAATATTCTCTCTCTCTCTCTCTCTCTCTCTCTCTCTCTCTCTCTCTCTCTCTCTCTCTCTCATTCTTAAAAATATCAGAAAATTTAATATCCCTCTAAGACAGGTATTCTTTTTATTTTGTTAAGGTAAGTTTGTAGTTTTTAGTAATTTAATTTCTTTTAGAGTTTAATTAAGCTTTTCATTATTCTTATTAGAAACCTTATTTTTAAAATTTATAATTTAAACTGACTAGTGATCTAGAACGTATTCGAGAAGGAATTGGTGATAAATTCAGCATGTGTATCCAGTTCCTATCTACCTTCATCTCTGGCTTTGTCGTCGGCTTTATTAAAGGTTGGGAATTAACATTGGTAATTATGGCAATGTCACCTCTACTTGCTCTTTCTTCTGCTTTTCTTGGAAAAGTGAGTAAATGTGTAATTTTATTTGATAAAATTTTATTAAAATGCAGTTTTTACATTTATTTTTAATAATAAGAGATTGTAAGCCTCATCTCCTACCTTAACACCTGTCAAAAAAAAAAAATGCCTAGTAAAGATATATAGGCTCTATAGATCTATTTAATCAAAGCTTAATTATTATACCTCAACTTAATAATTATTATAGCTCAACAACTCAATTATTATAGCTCAACCTAGTAATAATAATGTAGCAATATGCCAACATGCTAAGCAGTCCCATTACTTAACATGTTCATTTCCAGAATGCATAAAGTATTAAAAATGAAATGTTACTTTTTATTGGACTTCAGAAAATAGAATTTTCTGAAGTTCAATCAAGGTTTGTAAGATTGAAAGTTCATAAGCTGAAAGATTACTATGCAACTAATTAAGTTTTTTAATCCATTGCAACATATATAACTGTCATGCATGTCCATTTTAAAGTCCATAAAATTTCAAATATTCAACCATCTCATATATCATGGCTGTTTATCATAACTAGGTTGTCAGGTCATTCTCACAGTGTAATAGGCACTAGATAGTAGTAGGCACTACTATCTCACGAATGAGGCCCCAAAAAGTGCCCAATCTGTGGTATGGGGAATATTATACACTTTAAATAAATAAAAATATACTTCTAGTGCTTTTTTGTTTAAAGTGCATAGTGCAGTACTGATGCACCTTGTGGTGAAAGGCCTCTGCAACATGAGATCAACATACTCAGCAGCGAACTTAGTTTGCTACATATAAACTGAGTCTATGCCCTATCTATTCAATAAATCCCAAAAATTATATGATCAGTAAAAGTAAATTATGTGAATCAAAATATGGTGGTGTTCTTGAAGCTAATAAAAATATTCATTCATATTAAAAAAAAAATCTACTTTGAAACTTTTTTTTTTCCCCTTTCTCTGTGAGGGTAACAAATGTCCAAGGCCAAAATAGGAATTACTAATTTCCTTTCTGCAGTATATATTTTTACTGTCTTAACTTCCAAATTAAAATAATTAAACTAAAAATGAATTTTTAATTTAAAAATTAAATTGATCTTAAATAAAAATAAAATTTATTGCATTGATAAAATTTATTTTGTAGCTGATATCTTCTTCATCAACCAGAGAACAACAGAAGTATGCTGTTGCTGGAGGTATTGCTGAGGAAGTTTTATCCAGCATCAGAACAGTAGCTGCTTTTTGTGGCCAACAGAGGGAAATTGATAGGTATTGTTAAAATTACTATGTTGCATATCACTGTTTTCTATATTGCACATCATTTCTTCCTATAAAGTGAAATTTTCTATGTAGTATTACTTGGACAAATTGTTTGTAGAATGTATAGTAATTTCCAAGCTAACACCCTGTGCAACTGGATTATAGACTAAGTCAGTGTTTCTCAATCTTTTTACTCTCGTGGCACATTTTCCAAAGAAGAAAAATTTCGCGGCACACCTACGTAGTCATAGAAGAAGAAATTTCTAAATTTCGCGGCACACTCGGAAAATTTTGCGGCACACTAATGTGACGCGGCACACCCTTTGAGAAACACTGGACTAAGTTATACTTATTATAGGATTGTGTGTGCTCTGACAAGGTATAATCATCCCATGAATTTTTCTTTTCTGCTGCTAAGTTTGTTAGTTCATAATTCATTCATTTTGGTCTAATCCTTGAACATTGTTTCTTTATTCTATTTTCTGAAGTTCAATAAAAAAGCTTAGTACCTTCTGCAATGACTTCTCTGAACACTTCTCATTTGGAATTTGTATTTGTTTAAAACATTGAATAGTCCTGCTGAAAATAATTTTAAAGATGTCTAAGACTATTGTAATTGCCTTTATGAAAACAAAATACCTTCCCTGCAGAATTCCTTTGCTTAGTACTTACTTTCATTTCCCCCCCCCCCTTTTATTGAACTTCAGAAAATTCTATTTTCTGAAGTTCAATAAATTCAAAATTTACCTTAATTTAAAAAAATTAAGGTAAATTCCAGAAGATTCTTAATGCTGATAATCAATTCAAGAAATCTGAATTGACTTTCAAGATTTTCAAATTGATTTTGTTTACTCTTGTAGCCTCTCTAACATGTTGATGTAGAAAGAAATCATTCAGCAAATCCAGAATTGTTCTCCTAATCAGTGGGTGACTGACCATCTCGTGAATTCTAGTTGATGTCTATAAAATTAAAATCTTGCCCCTGTGATAAAAAATTTTAATTTGCTGACCTATTCAGTTTATCTGTAAAGTTGTTTGTTATACTCATCACAGTCATTTGCACTATAACATATTCATACTCTCATTTTTGTTTTTCCAATGCTTGTCACACTAGAATGACTTGGTATTGCGCTGACAACTTGTGTCTGTTGGACGTACTGTTTTGGAATCAGTGTGCTTCTTAACCAAAAACATAATTACTCCTCCCATTATGTAGATCTTTTCTGTAGACATTGTACTCATACACCATATTTAAATTCAGCATTCCCTATATAATAGTTTATGAATAGGAGTGTCTGCTGATGAGTATTAGATGGAAAAATAGAAACATCAGGCACACACCATGTGCCTGATGTTTCTATTTTGTTAGCATTTGATGATATTACCAGTATTTCAAATTCTTCATATTTATTTCTTTTGCTCCTAGTCTTAGTGTATAAGCAAGTAAGTATTTGTATATTTGTGTTCATAGTACATCCATATAATTGCATGTCCCATAATCTAACACAACTTGTAATCCCCCCTTCTACTTTCTAGGTTTTAGTGCATATTTCACAATCTTTATTTCTGGACCGAATCAATTGCAATAATGATGTCCACCACCTTTACTTGTTGGTGCCATTAAATTTAGTTTATATACCTCCCCAAGGCTAGCAGTTTTCTGAACCATCTAATACTCATCGGCAGACACTCCTATTCATAAACAAAGTGTGTTTCACAAGAAATAGACTTTAGCTCCAAAATCTTATTCTTGGCCAGAATGAATCCTCATTCTGCCCAAGAATAAGATTTTGGAGCTAAAGATTCTATTAATGCAAAACCAGCCTTTATGATGTGATGGTGATTTTGCTACTTATGGACAGGTCCAAACTGGAGTCTTCTTGATGATAATGTGAGGAATTTTAGACTTTATTTTTAAGTGAAGCTAAATGAACTAGTCTCTATTGCAGTGCAAGGTCTCTCTCTCCCTTGGATTTTCACTATGTTTTATTATCCTGCAAGCAAATTGGAAGAGGAGGAGGGGAGGGAGTGCTATTCAGGATTTGATTTGTACAACACAATCCAATACAATCTTCTGGAAAATGTACCCTCCCCTTGGTGATTTTCAGAGCATCAAAATTAGGAAAAACCCTTAAAAGTAGTATGGTCTGTAGTAATCAACTTTAGTGTTGTGAATTTTCCACTGAACTGTATTATATTATCCATTCTACAAAGTGCAATCTAAATGCTGGCTAAGAGGAAGAGCAGGTGCATGTATACTTGCGTGTACACCAATGCTAGGAGTTTAGTAAATAAATTTGATGAATTTGAGGTATTGCTCAAAACATCAAAGGCAGATATTGTTGGGATTTCACAGATGTGGTGTCGCACAGATATAAGGAATGCAGAACTGGAATTTGGGGAGTACAATGTCTACAGAAAGGATAGACAGGATAGGAAGGGAGGAGGGGTTATGCTATTAGTTAAGAAACACATAAAATCCAAGGAAGTGAAGCCAGTCGACATCGCTGGACAGTGCAGTGTCGAGTCAGTTTGGTGTGACATAAGCATTGGGAGATCAAAATTGAGAGTAGGAGTGTGCTATAGGCCTAATGACTCTGATGAGTATAATAAGAAACTGTACAGAGAAATAGAGTGGGCCAGTAAATCAGAGAGTCTTATAATGGGGGATTTTAATTTCCCAGATATTGACTGGAATTTGGGGGCTGGTCACTCACACACTAGCAAGGCTTTTGTGGATTTATTGGATGATTGTTTTCTACATCAGCATGTTCGGGAGGCAACTAGAGGGAGTAATACTCTTGATTTGATTATCAGTAGTGATTCTTCATGCATTAAGAATCTGCAGATAAATGAACCACTAGGTGGCAGTGATCACAGTGTTCTGAAGTGGGAGTTACTCAAATAGGTAACTACCATTAGGGGTAAAGGGAAGGGGTATTGCTTTCGTAAAGGCGACTACGATGGACTGGGACAGTATTTAAATTCTATACAGTGGGATCAACTGATGATGTTACCAACAGCAAATTCAAAATGGGAAGCATTCAAAGAACTTATCTTGGAAGCTACTAGGCTTTACATACCAACTAAGAAATATTGTTCAAGGTTTAGGCCTAAATGGATGTCAGATGAACTAATGAGGCATATGGCAGAGAAGAAAAATGCATGGGATACATAGAAATTAACACGTGACACAGAAGCCTATGATAGATACAAGTTGATCTGTAACCAAGTTACAAAGGAGGTTAGGCAGGCGAAGGCAGATTACGAGAAATCCTTGGCAAGGGATGCAAAGAAAAACAGCAAAGAGTTCTTTACTTATGTAAACTCTAGAAGGAAGGAGATGAATCAGATTGGTCCACTTGATATCGATGGGTAAACTGTTGATGATCCTGCTCAGGTAGCTAACAAACTGAATGAATATTTTGCATCGACATTCACACATGAGGAGTTATTCAGCGAGGGGAATGCCAGAGGTGTATTCAACTCTGGCAGTAAGCTAGAGAATCTTGTAATAACTGAGAGTAAAGTGGAGGAGAAATTGTTGAAGATAAACACAAGAAAGGCACCTGGGGTGGATGGGATCTATCCAGTTATATTAAAGGAGGCAGCAAAGGAAGTAAGCAAACCCTTAGCCATAATTATGAGAGCTTCCTTGGACTCAGGGGAGGTACCCATAGACTGGAAATGTGCAAATGTGACCCCAATTCACAAGGGAGGATCAAAGGCTGACACAAGTAATTATAGACCTGTGAGTTTAACTTCTGTTCCCAGAAAATTAATGGAGGCACTGGTTAAAGAAACACTGCAGGATCATCTAGACAAGACTTCAGTTATAGCTCGGACACAGCATGGTTTTGTTAGGGGGAAGTCTTGCTTGACCAATTTGATTGGATACTATGATGCAGTCACAAAAGAACTGGATGCAGGGAATAACTTTGATATTATATGCTTGGATCTTAGAAAGGCTTTTGATACTGTTGCACATGGAAGACTGCTGCACAAATTGGAGCAGTGTGGCATTGGAGGCAAATTGCTGCTATGGATAAAGGGGTGGTTGAGGGGGAGAAGACAGAGAGTGGTAATCAATGGACACTGCTCATTGTGGACTAATGTTATTAGTGGAGTCCCTCAGGGTTCAGTGTTGGGTCCTTTATTGTTTTCTGTATTTATAAATGATATTGGTGATGGTATATCAAGCTTAATGTCCAAGTTTGCAGACGATACGAAGGTTGGCAGGGTTGTCAAGGACACTACTGACACTATGCTGCTGCAACAGGATCTGGAAAGGTTGAGCAGATGGGCTGAGAGGTGGCAAATGAAGTTTAACATTGACAAATGTAAAGTACTACATATGGGAAACAGCAACCCCAGAGCAACGTATCAACTCTGTGGTACTACACTGACAGTGGTAGAGAATGAAAGGGACCTGGGGATGGTTATGAAGATATGAAGTTCTCTGAGCAGTGCAGACGGGCTGCAAGAGTAGCTCATGGTGTATTGTCAATGATATATAGGAATTTTTCTATCAGGGATAAGGAGGTGATTATTCCCTTGTATAAGGCAATGGTCAGGCCACACCTAGAGTACTGTATACAGGCCTGGAGGCCTCATTTCAAGAAGGATGTAGAGCTGCTGGAAGGAGTACAGAGAAGGGCAACAAGATTAGTGAATGGAAGAGGTGCTCTTACGAAGAAAGGCTTAAGTTTTGCGAATTACAGTGTCTGGAGACTAGGCATCAGTGAGGTGATCTGATAGAGGTGTACAAAGCCTTGAATGGTTTGAGCATGCTCAATGCTGATGGGATTCTTCCTCTTGCTCAGAATAATCACCTGAGAGGGCATAAATTCAAATTGAGGAAAGACAGATGTCGGATAGATGTGCGGAAATTTGCCTTTAGCCAGCGGGTGGTTGGTAGGTGGAACAGACTTCCATCCCTTGTCGTGGAAGTTGATAGCCTAAATAAGTTTAAGGCTCAGCTGGACAGGTATTTCGAACGAACAGAGGGGTGAAGTGGAAGTGGTTATTTTTTATTTATTTATTTTACTTTATTTTTTTTTTTTTTTGGCTGATGCTGCATAAGCTTGCTTTCTTGCATCAAATGCCTCTACTAATGCTAATGTTGGAGTTAGTTTATGTATGGCATTGTTGCTTGGAGATACCAGAATTGAAGCATGTGTGGGCATTTCTTTCATAATGTGTGAAGGATATGCTTATAATTACATTGATCCCCTGATTATCCACATATTTTGTGTTGCCTTCCTGCAAAAATAGTGTATTTGAAGATCCTTTTTTATAGTCATTTTCCACTAAGATTACCATCCCAAAGGAATGTACTTAATTGTGAAACATCCTGTGTAATAAGTTTTTATAAAAAATTTAAAATGTTAAATATTATCCACAGTGATTAAGTGTTTTTTCTATTAAAAGTTCAGAATTTCTTTTTTTTTTTCCATTCGACATTACACATGGGTCAGTAACCTTTTCTTTGTGAATGCCATTGCAGCTAAAAATCTTCACAGGCACTTGTACACAGTAATCAGTTACCCAAAATATAATATATAGAAAATATCATACAAACAGCATGCCACAGAAAAATTTCCCCATGTCATTTAGTGGCATGTATGCATTGGGTTGCTGCTGGTTTAATATATTCTTATATTCTTTGGAATTTGAACAGCTGATTTGTTTGCCATAACAAATAATTAAGGATTCATTTAACAAAATGAGTCATAAACATTGGGTTTATGTAGCAGTCTTAACTCCCATTATCTGTGGTTAATCATGCTGTAGAGCACCTTGTGTGGATATTGGCCACTTTTCACATTTACTTCAACACCTACCATGGATTCTGAAAGTTTATGTGATAGTTTATATCCTTTGCATTTAAGAAATCTTAAACATCTTTATTGTGAAGGAGATATTTCTAGTGTTCAATGCTATCCTAAAGAAAAATGAACTTTATAATTATTCAAATATTTATTTACTATGTTAGGAATAAGAGAATTCTGTTTGTTATAATATTAATACTGAATTTTTTTTTTTTTTTTTTTCAGATACACTAGGGCACTGACTGAAGGGAAAAAGATTGCCCTACGAAAATATGTGTACATGGGAATTGGTTTCGGTTTCACTTTCTTAGTTCTTTATGGAACATATTCTTTAGCATTTTGGTATGTATGGTGTTCTTTGTTTATTGAATAATTAATTAGAATAGTTTATACAAAAATTTACTTTTGTTTCTGTTCTGCTTTTTAGTAATTTTACATAGCACATCAATGGTCACAATTTTGAATAATTAAAATGAGCCATACCTTATCAGAAAGTATGAAGAATATGACAGTCAGTTTTTATTTTCCCATGGCTTGGTTGTTAAGATATCTCATTGTAAACTTGTGAAATACTTTAATGTAATATGAGAACAGAAATAATAATAATCATTCAGCTGATATAATAGTAAAAAATTCATCCCAAAGCACTGGATTGGCAGAGTGCAATGAAATCTTTTTTGTATGTGCAAGTGCCTTACACAACTGAGATAAAAGATTCTAATGATGGTCTTATAGCTTCTAGAATTGGTTTCACATTTCAGAGAAGCATAATTTTATGTTAATAATCAGGCCACTCATGCAGACACTCTTACGTTTCAATGAAACTCATTTATTCTTAATCTAAATTCTTGTGACATTTATTCTTGTGACATAAGTATTGGGAGATCAAAATTGAGAGTAGGAGTGTGTTATAGGCCTAATGACTCTGATGAGTATAATAAGAAACTGTACGGGGAAATAGAGTGGGCCAGTAAATCAGAGAGTCTTATAATGGGGGATTTTAATTTCCCAGATACTGACTGGAATTTGTGGGTTGGTCGCTCACACACTAGCAAGCCTTTTGTGGATTTATTGGATGATTGTTTTCTACATCAGCATGTTCAGGTGCCAACTAGAGGGAGTAATACTCTTGATCTGATTATCAGTGGTGATTCTTCATGCATTAAGAATCTGCAGATAAATGAACCACTAGGTGGCAGTGATCACAGTGAGCTGAAGTGGGATATACTCAAATAGGTAACTACCATCAGGGGTAAAGGGAAGAGTTTTTGCTTTCGTAAAGGCAACTACGGTGGTCTGAGACAGTATTTAAATTCTATACGGTGGGACCAACTGATGTGTTACCAACAGCAAATTCAAAATGGGAAGCATTCAAAGAACTTATCTTGGAAGCTACTAGGCTTTACATACCAACTAAGAAATATTGTTCAAGGTTTAGGCCTAAATGGGTGTCAGATGAACTAATGAGACATATGGCAGAAAAGAAAAATGCATGGGATACATATAAATTAATGGGTGACATGGAAGCCTATGATATAAGCTCGTCTGTAACCAAGTCACAAAGGAGATTAGGCAGGCAAAGGCAGATTATGACAAATCTTTGGCAAAGGATGTAAAGAAAAACAGCAAAAAATTCTTTACTTATCTAAACTCTGGAAGGAAGGGGGTAAATCAGTTTGTTCCAATGGATATCAGTGGTTCGACTGTTGATGATCCTGCTCAGGTGGCTAACAAACTAAATGAGTATTTTCCATCTACATTCACACATGAGGAGTTATTCAGGGAGGGGAATGCCAGAGGTGATTCAAACTCTGGCTGTGAGCTAGATGATTTTGTAATAAGTTAGAGGAAAGTGGAGGAGAAATTGTTGAAGATAAACATAAAAATGGCACCTGGGGTGGATGAAATCTATCCAGTTATATTAAAGGAGGCAGCAAAGGAAGTAAGCAAACCCTTAGTCATATTTATGAGAGCTTCTTTGGACTCAGGGGAGGTACCCATGGACTGGAGATGTGCAAATGTGACACCAATTTACAAAGGAGGATCAAAGGGTGACAGAAGTAATTATAGACCTCTGAGTTTAACATCTTTTCCAGGAAAATTAATGGAGGCACTAGTTAAAGAAGCACTGCAGGATCATCTAGACAAGACTTCAGTTATAGCTTGGACACAGCATGGTTTTGTTAAGGGAAAGTCTTGCCTGACCAATTTGATTGGATACTATGATGTGATCACAAAGGAACTGGATACCGGGAATAATTTTGATATCGTATATTTGGATCTTAGAAAGGCTTTTGATACTGTTGCACATGGAATACTGCTGCACAAATTGGAACAGTATGGCGTTGGAGGCAAATTGCTGAACAGTATTGCGTTGGAGGCATAGCAGCAAATTGGTGCTATGGATAAAGGGGTGGTTGAGTGGGAGAAGACAGAGAGTGATAATCAATGGACACTGCTCATCGTGGACTAATGTTATTAGTGGAGTCCCTCAGGAGTTCAGTGTTGGGTCCATTGTTGTTTCTCTATTTATAAATGATATTGATGATGGTATATGAAGCTTAATGTCCACATTTGCAGAAGGTTGGCAGGGTTGTTAAGGACACTAATGACAGTATGCTGCTGCAACAGGATCTAGAAAAGTTGAGCAGATGGGCTGAGAGGTGGCAAATGAAGTTTAACATTGACAAATGTAAAGTACTACATATGGGAAGCAGTAACCCCAGAGTAACGTATCAACTCTGTGGTACTACACTGACAGTGGTAGAGAACGAAAAGGATCTGGGGGTAATTGTGCAGGCAGATATGAAGTTTTCTGAGCAGTGCAGATGGTCTGCAAGAGTAGTTCATGGTGTCTTGTCAATGATATACAGGAATTTTTCTAGCAGGGATAAGGTGATTATCCCTTTGTATAATGTAATGGTCAGTCCATTAATGTAATGGTCTTTGTAATGGTCAGTCCACACCTTGAGTACTGTATACAGGTCTGGAGGCCTCATTTTAAGAAGAATGTAGAGCTGTTGGACCAAGTACAGAGAAGGCAACAAGATTAGTGAATGAATTAGTGAATATGAAGAAAGGCTTAAGTTTTGCAAATTACAGTATCTGGAGAATAGGCGCCTGCGAGGTGATCTGATTGAGGGGTATAAAGCCTTGAATGGTTTGAGCATGCTCAATGCTGATGGGATTCTTCCTCTTGCTCAGAATAATCACCTGAGGGGGCAAAGTTCAAATTGAGGAAAGACAGATGTAGGATAGTTGTCCGGAAGTTTACCTTTAGCCAGCGGGTAGTTGGTTGGTGGAAGACTTCCACCCTTTGTTGTGGAAGTTGATAGCCTAAATAAATTTAAGGCTGAGCTGGACAGATATTTGGAACGAATGGAGGGGTGAAATGGGAGCATTTTTTTTTTTTTTGGATGATGCTGCATAAGCTTGCTTTCTTGCATCATATGCCTCTACTAATGCTAATGCTAAAGGTAACCCACATTAGGAAAGAGTTAACTGAAAAGAATGAGATGTAGTTATGAAATTAACTAGTCTGCTCTACCAGTGTTTTATCAAGTGTACTTGCCCTTTTCATGGCCTTGATCACTTTATACTTCAGTGAAAGCAGTTATTATTTCACATAATCATCTGTTTTGTGTTTTCTTTGGGAATGTAAAACTATTTAATTATGATGACTGTAGTGATTCTTTAAATATATGATTACAAGTCAAATATAGTTGAGTAGTTTTGATTTTACCATAGGATAAGGTTTGTTGCATCAGTATCATCACTTTATACCATAAACAAGAGCAAAAAAAAAAATTTTATTTTAAGTAAATAGGTTTAAATTGCCTTAGGAGGTATTCCTCAAATTATGCAGGTTTAATATGCATATTTTCATCTTTATGTGTTAACTCAAATTATGGGAAGCATTTTGAGTTAATGATAATCTGCATTTGACCTTCCACTAGGACTCTAAGAAATCTTTAGAACTGCACAAGTAGTCACCATTGACACTACCATTTATCCATTTATAAAATGTATTTTGCACCCATTCCTTTGCTTATTATGCATGCGCAAACCTTCTAGCCCAATGGAAACGTTACTATTGATTGAATACAGTCTGGGTGATTACTTTGTTAGATCTAACCAAATCCAACATTTACCATCCAATCTGTGGAGATTAAATTTGCATTAATCAGAGGATATTGGAGATTTCCTTTGCTCAGTTGACCAATTAGCATGTTCTTTAGTACAGGTTAGTTGTTTTTCCCTTGTGGATTTTGTCAGTAAGATCTTCTTAAAAGATTGATATGTTTTTAGACCACTCATCACAAGTCTTTGTCAGACAGTTGTGTCACTCACATTTACCCCAGTATGATTCTTCCACATGGTTTTTATGTTTCTGGAACTTGCACAAACAATCACAGAGGCACAGATGCTTCAAAACTGTCTTGTACTGTACTACTTTTCCATGTCAGTCCAGGTCTATTGAGATTTTCTTTTAACATCTCCAGTCTTGCATTAATTTTTTTAAGTAACCTTGCCTCAATGCGACCAACTTTTGCAGCTGTATGTCGGCTAGAAAAGCCCTGCCTATCAAGAGCAGTAATCTCACTTTTCTTCCTTGGAGAAAACTGAGCATATGCCACACTGCTGTTGAATAGGAAGTGAAGAAAGATAACAGCAGGTAGGTACTTTTATAAGCAAGATGATGCAATACTGCTCCAGTATTACAGAATGATGATGCAATGTCATGGCTGCTCTGCTACCTTTATTTTTTATTTTCATTTAATTTTGCATTTATTTTCCCTGTCTGATATTAGATTCATTTGTTTTTAATTTGAATTATATATATATATATATATATATATAATATTGATAAAAATAATAGGATATACAGTCAGTCTGCTATGACGCACATTTTAGCAACGCAAATTTGTTCCAACACGACTGATATATTAGGAAACGATGCGGATATAATGTGATTTTTGTGTTGGCTCATGCGCGATTTCACTGTGGGTAACATCAGGTGAATGGAAACCCGGCACCAAGCTAAACATAGCAACCTGTGCAGCAATACATACAAGTTTACTAAGTTTAAAAAATAAATATCAAATGTGTGTGAGAGCTATATATCCCATTTACTGTAGTTGTATTGGTCGGAGACACACTGTCATTTGCTGTATTCACAAGATATTGTAGGCCAACTCATGTTTACAGGAGCTCACATTTTTCAGTTCGAACAAAAGTTTCGTGAGGCATGAGCAGAGGAGTACACTTCTGGAGGTTACTACCATAAAACAAAAACAATTTGCAGTTCCTGGTTTATTGGGCTTTTCTGTTAGTGCAAAACGGTTAGTAGATTCGATTTTATTGCATTTGCAATAATACCGATAGCTGGAATTCTGTGTAGTTTTACTTTATTATGGCAAAATGTGTTTCCCCTTTCATGAAATCTTCAATCATATAAAAACATAAATAAAATTTCAAAACCTTCTCTTCATTCCTATTTTTTAACCTTCGTAAACTTGTTACTCCGTATTTCACTTGTGCAATTTGTGTATACCATACTCATCGTTATTGGTTGCTTATCTTTTTTAGTTTTAAATTTTTCAATCCAAAAAAAATGTCAGTGAACAGAAATATTAATTAGTATGTATACAGGGTGTCTCAAAAATATTGGTACAAACGTTTAGGGGAGGTAAGTAGCATCTAAAGGAATATGAATCACATAGGAACCCATAACCGGAAACGTCATGGGAAAGTAGTAGCAGAGGCACAAGAAGCAGAAATGACACAAGACAGTAATTAGTGGCAAACATTTATTTGGCATAATATTAACAGTGGATTACGAGATGGATGCATTTCATGATGTTACAACAAATGCTCGAAGGTTCCGCCATGAGATGCGATGCATGCGTCACACCAACGCAGCATGGATTGGTGGACATGGTCGAACACACCTGGAGTTTCTTTGACAGTAGCATCGGCGCAGACGAGTCTCGCCACGGGATCCATTTCCATCTCCACAGGCGATTCATGCATGATAGATTTAAGGGCCCCCCACAGAAAGAAATCAAGGCTCGATAAATTGGGTGAGCATGGGGCAACGTGAGCACCAGGCAACGGGTCCACCCCTGCCAATCCATCGACGCCCAAAACGCCTGTTCAAATGGTCACGAACACACCTTCCATAATGGGCAGGTGCCCTGTCATGTTGAAACCAAATGTTGCGTCTCACATTTGTTGGAATATCGTCAAGTAACCCTGGTAGAACTTGTTCAAGAAAGATCCGATATATAGAGGAGTTCATGCGGGATGGTTACAGATATGGGCTGACTAAGCAGTCACCGACCATACCTGCCCACACATTTATTGTGAAGCAATGTCGTGTCACATGGGGGTGCACACCGCATGGGTTGTCGTGAGCCCACACATGAGCATTGTGTTGATTGAATAAGCATTCCCGAGTGAAATAAGCCTCATCCCTGAACAAAACATGGGCTGGAAAATTCAAGTCTTATTGAACACTTTCTTGGAGAAACCACTGCGCAAAAGCCACACATGCAGGATGATCTTGGGGGAGCAGTAACTGAACCCTCTGGAGATGAAAGGGGTGTAAGGAATCGTCATGCCAGACACACTGTACACTGCAATGAGACACTCCTAAGGCAGAGGCAACGGCAACGTGTGCTGGTAGTAGGATTATTCTGGACGGCATTCAACACACTTTCTTCCATGACGGGAGTTCGCGTCGATTGTGGGCTGCCCGCACTACTCCTGTTACCTCTAAATGACCCATAATCGCACAAATTTTGATGCACACGCGCAAACAAACAGTGGTCCGGTACATGACTGTCTGGGAAGCGTTCTCCATAAATTCATTGAGCGCCTCGTCCATTGCCCTCTACTAATCCATACACTAGGTGCATGTCTGCCAGCTCACAGTTCGTATATCTATGCATGCTCTTTGTGCGGCGACTACTGTTTGAGTGAGTAAACCAGAAATTTTCTCTCTAGTGAACTGATGAACAGCACTGTGTACCGACTTACAGTGACGTTTCCAGTTATGGGTTCCTATGCGATTCACATTCTTTTAGATGTTACCTATCTCCCCTAAACGTTTATACCAATATTTTTGAGACATCCTGTATATTACAGCACTATATTTACTATAATATTTATGTATTTATTAGAAATTTAAGATATTTAAACGTATGTTAGCAATTTTATTGGGTTTCTAACTTTAAGTGTTTTACTTACCATATTTGAACATTTTTTGAGTGCTCTGCCCCTATCCTTGTTTTCCCCATAAGCCCTGTTGTTTTTAATGCGCAAAATGCCATAACGCGGAGATTTTTAGGAACACATATACCACATTATAGCAGAACTGACTGTAATCACATTACTGAACGACTATGCAAGCAAGAAAAAGTATTAAATTATAATTTTTAAACTGGGTTATGGAACTGGGGCACTACTAGTTATAGTAGAGAAACCAGGCAACCATATAGACAAATGTTTATTTTCAGTGTATTGGGTAGGGGCGCTGACCTGTCAATTGTAATTACCATGGAAAAGATTGAGAATACCTGCAAGGTAAAAGAGATAACCTGAAATTAAATTAGATGAACATAAAAATAATAATGATAATAACAATTGTACCTAAAGTAGTTGGTCCTAGGGCTTTAACTACTTCTTCATAGAGTCAGCAGCCAAAATTGTAGGAACCACCGCAATAAGCAGGGTCTCTGTTTCTGTTATGATGTATACGTGCAAAACGTATACATCGTAGCCGACCCAATAGAGACCAAAAGGAAGGAATAAAATTCAACCATAAATAAAAATAAGCATATAAATATAAAATAGAGTTAAAAAGCTAAACTAATGTCAATTAAATCTTGTTAAAGGAAAAATGAATGAAAGTTTGAATTCAAAAAGACAAAATACAGTATAAAATTTAAACAAAGTAACTGTAGATTATGGAATAAAATCAGGTTACATGCCAACTTACTGTGTGCTTGGGCCAGAATCGGTGAAATTAGCTGCATGTGGTGATTGCAGAGTAACATTGGAGATCCAAAGATGAAAGCCGATAGTTCTCTGTACAGTGTATATACATCAGTTGAAGTAGCCCTGAGTGAAGGGGGGGGAGAAGATGCTATTCCTCTGCTATCGCTCCTTTTTCCTTCTTAAACAAAGTTTAGTGTCTTTTCTACACTACCTTGTTAGTCATTGATTCTCCCTTTGCTGGCACTTTGCCTCATCTATTTAATTGCTTACTTCCCCGGCACCTCGTCGCCTCCGTAGCCAGGTGGGAAGGAGCAGCAATGCGTAGCACACGCTTCGTGATTAGACCTGGGTTAGCCGACCGGGCTAGCCGAGTGGGTAAAGTACCTGCCCGGCAACCCAAAGGTCGCGGGTTCGATTCCCGCCTCGGGCTTGGATCAAAGTACTGCAAAAACCTTGGGAGGTGCAATATGGCCACAGAAGCCGATGCGCCAACAACTACCAAATCAAAAAAAAAAAAAAAAAAATAGACCTGGGTTCGAGCCCGTCACCACCAAATACAGAGGATGCGGAAAGGTCAGGGAATGACCACCGCATATCCCGGAGCAATATGGCCTTAGTTGCTAATGCTCCTAAAAACCAAATAACAAACAACAAACTCCTGCACCTCCGTAGCCAGGTGGGCAGGAGCAGCAGTGCATAGCACACACTTCTTGATTAGACCGGGTTTCGAGCCCGTCACCACCAAATACGGAGGATGTGGAAAGGTCAAGGGAATGACCACCGCATACTCCCGGAGCAATATGGCCTTAGTTGCTAATGCTCCTAAAAACCAAACAATCAACACATATAAAGCAATACTCCATCATGACAAAGATTTTACACCAGCTGATTCAGATGTCTCCTATGGTTGAAGCTCCAGTAAATATATTAGACATTATCAATATGTTCTGTGCATTAGTGCTTTGGCAAAAAAAAGTGTTGAAAAGTTGTACCCTTGAAATGTAGGAAATGTTGCCATGATGCTGATCATAACCTTAACAGACATGATTCATACCACATGATAAAAGAGATGGAGTGGCAGAGCTTTTCTCCAGAGGACAAACATGGATTTGGTCATTTCATGCCTCCTTTTAAGCAGAGTGGTGGCATTTTGCATTTCATGTGTTTTGTTAATTTTGGTAATGTAGTGTATGCACTTAATGACATGGTATTGAAGTCAGAGAAGAGAAATGTAATTAAAATTGTGTGTGTGTAACTTTAAACAAATTGCATCATGTTTTCACATTGTACTGTGTGAAGTCTGACCTAAAGTTCATGCTGCCATAGCCAAAAACAGTTGTGGACTCTGTGTTGATTTAAACATCAACTCATATTTGTTATCTGAGATCATCCAAAAGGAAAGTAGTCAGCTTTTACCTATTCACAGTTCATTTGAAAGTCACTTTTTATTCATTAGTTATTTCTGCTTTTTCTGTGTATTCCATGAAAAATTAAAATCTTCTAGAAGTTTGACTTCACTTTTAATAAGCACTTAGCCCACCTCTGTTCAGTAACTTTTCATGTTAATTATTACTATTAATTATACAAACAGTGCATAGCCTCATTGTGCAAATAGCATTGAGCAAACTAGGTTTGCTACTTAGTGCATTGATTTCACAATGTGTTTCCTTGGTATTGCACTGTTCTAAATAAAAAGCACTTCTTCAGTGGAGAAGTATTTTTTTGGCTCTTGTAGCATTAGGCTTTTAGCATTAGCATTAGCAAAGGCACATGATGCAAGAAAGCAAGCTTATATAGCATCAGCCAAAAAAAAAAAAAAAAAAGCAACAACATACACCCTTCTCATTTCACCCATCCACTCTCTCCAAATGTTTGAAATAATTTACTTGAGAATTACCATTAAAAGGTACTTGATGTTACTGATTGTATGTTAGACTGTGTTATTTATGTGATTGCATATTATTTTTGTACTCCATATTTATGGTTCTTGAGTTGCTTCTTGAGGTTCTTGATGGTTCTTGAGTTGCTTCAAGAGATATAAAACAAAAACAAGAAATTAAAATGTAGTATAATGCCTCATAAAATCTATAGTTAACTCTTTATTGCTGTTTTTATAAAGCTATTAATATGTTGAATAGAGAATATATGTCAAAGTGCAGATGTAGTTGATACCATAAACTATAACAAACATTATTAGTTTAATAAACAAATGAATACACCAAGATGTATGTAAATACATCTTGGTGTATTCATTAGCTTACTCTCCATAAGCTATGTGTAGGATGTATATAGGACCGCAATACATGTATTTTTAATGACATGTTCGCTTCTTTTTTTTCCTCATATAAAAAGATATTACTACAAATAACAATAGAAAGCATATTTAGTAATGAAGAAGAAAACCACTTGTGGATTATTCTTTTGTAAATATAAGTGAAATCCTTTTAAAGTATAATAGGAAAAATTATTTCACTCTTTTCGTGTACTTAATATTAACAGTTTGATAACTTCAGTTAGAATTAGCATTAATAGAGGCACATTATACAAGAAAGCAAGCTTATACAGCATCAGCCAAAA
The DNA here is from genome assembly GCF_048544385.1 of Mastigoproctus giganteus. Taxonomy (NCBI): domain Eukaryota; kingdom Metazoa; phylum Arthropoda; class Arachnida; order Uropygi; family Thelyphonidae; genus Mastigoproctus; species Mastigoproctus giganteus. Next base: position 123,274,542 of record NC_143584.1, on the reverse strand, counting down.
AAAAAAAAAAAAAAAATCACTCCTTTCCCATTTCACTGATCCGTTCATTCCAAATGTTTGTCTAGTTCTGCCTTGAATTTATTTAAGCTATCAACTTCTACAATAACAGATGGAAGTTTCTTTCAGCAATCAACTACCTGCTGGCTAAAGGCAAACTTCCACACATCTGTTCTACAACTGTCTTTCCTCAGTTCAAATAAGGATGAAGAGAGAAAGACATTTTTCCAATGTGGATTCCAGATGGTGGATGCAGCAAGGTATTGCAAAAGCTGCTTGATATATTAACATATATTATTACAAAATAATATATATTAATAATAATAATATATTAATGATGCAATAATATATTAATAAGGATGGAATAATAATGCTTGTACATTTCTAGATTACTCATATAAGTGTTTTATGATGAAAATGGTAGGTGTGCACATGTAGGTTTTTGCTCCAGTCAGAAATTACTTAGTTATATGACTTTTATGTTTTTGAAAACTTTTAATAATTTTATTTTCATATGGACTAATTCTTAAACAAATAATTCTGCTTACAGGTATGGTTCTGAACTCATTGTAGCTGAAAAGATGGATCCTGGTTCAGTATTCACTGTAATTATTTATTCATGTGTATATATATAGTAAATCATGTATAGATAAGTAACAGCTACAAAGAAAAGAAAAGAAAAGAAAAGAAAGGTAGGAAAAAAATGAAAGGTAGCATAACTACAAAAAAAAAAATTAAACACTATATAGAAATAAATAAATACTTATTTATTTAAAAAATTATATTGTTGTGTATCGCATAATCCTGGTGTCTCCTCATGTGTCAACCACCAAAATTGCACGACAAGATGACAATATAGTGCCCTCTGTTTCTAACATAAAGTACATGCATGGCAAAGAAAAACTAATAAATAGCATTGGGGGGGGGGGGGATATATATATACAGCAGACTCTCGATTAACCGGGACACTTCAAGACTCCAAATTAAAAAAAAAAAAAAAAATCAACCAGAAATCAAAAAATTCAAGTAATAACTAGAATAGGTATAAACAGATATTTGCAAAGTTGTAAATAAGCGACAAGCAGCATTATAAGTCGTCATCAGGAGATTAATGTACCTATTATCTTGCAACCCCTGCTGGCTTCATGCCTACCACTCAAAAAAAAAAGAGAGAGATACCAAATGTTTAGTTTGTTTTAGTGCGTCGCATTGATTGTTGTGTTCCGTTGTAGCGCAAAAGAACAAATTTTGTTTTGTTATTTATGGCAGGGATGTCAATTTTTTTATAGTAATTTTTTTTTTTTAAATCGCAAAAATGATAGGTAAATGCAAAAGAATTGCGTTTTCAGTTAAACAAAAACTTGAAATTATTCAAAAGTTTAAAAACGGTGCATCCATTAAATCTTTAAAGAACCATTATAATGTTGGTGACCAAACCATACACAACATCGTAAAAAATAAAGGGAAGCTATTAGATATAAAATTGACATCGTAAAAAATAAAGGGACGCATTGTCTTGGACATTCAAGTAGTGCGTGGTAAGTTTTTTCATTTTTTATCTATTGCCATACTTTTTACGTAGGTTGCTGAACATTTTTCGATACAGTAAGTCCCCGACTTACACAACTACGGATTTACGTAAATTTTTTTCGCTCAAATTTTTTTTTTTTTTTTTTTTTTTTAGCATTGTAAAATTAAAAACAAAAATAATAAATAAATAAAATAAGCAATCAATAACGATGATCACGGCACGCACAAATTGCACAAGTGAGATACGGAGTAACAAGCAAAAAAATAGGAAAGAAGAGAAGATTCTTACAATTTATTTATGGTTTTTTTTTATATGACTGAAGATTTCTGTGAATGGGACACATTTCACCATAATAACATAAAAACCCACACAATTCCAGTTATCGGTATTATTGCAAATGCAATAAGATCGAGTTTACTACCCGTTTATAATTAGATGCACGAACAGAAAAGCCCAGTAACCCGGAAGGTGAAAATTGTTTAATGGCAGTGACCTCCAGAAATGTGCTTTAGTAAAATGTGAGTTCGCATGAGGTGATAATAGTGTGTTTCCCCCTTAACCCTGTGAATTTCATTTTGACCGTTATCATGGTGCCGACTAAGAGAATAAGTGACAGCACTACTAGTAAATCTATCAAAGAAAAAAAGGAAAGCAATCGATTCAGATCAGAAAATTAAAATTAGGATGTTTGAAAATGGTCAAACATGAACAAGTATCGCGCGGAATTCAGATTTGTCAATAATAATACAGTAGCAATATGTTATTAGTCATTCCCGAGTTACGTAAAACTTGACGTAGTAAGACATCCTGGAACGTATCTCTTACGTGCTTTTGTATTTTTGGATTAACTGGGAAATCGATTATCCGGGATTTGTTTTTTACCATCTATCCCGGAAAATCGAGAGTCTACTGTGTATATATATGTGTACAAATATATGTGTATGTATGTATGTATATATATATATATATATATATATATATATATATACACACATACATGTATATATATATATATATATATTTTATTTTTTTTTTTATATCTAGGTTAAAAATATATGTGAATTAAGGGAGGATATATAGAAAGCCGGCATGTAATTTATGGTTGACATGACATGACATGTAGACATGTATATTATCTTGTGTAGGATGGCAACTGAACGTCAGTTCATCTCTGCCTTGGTACACTGTGATGGATACAGAACTTTGTAAAAGGCCAGAAATGTGTGTAGTGTTATGTTTGTGTGTGTGTGTGTGTGTGTGTGTGTTGTTACGTTGTTTCTGGCCTCTTTGTCACCAGGCAGGCGATCACCTGGAAAGCCTGCCCAATGTCCATCTACCATGGGGAGGTGGGCCGCAACTGCACATGTGCTGTGGTGGACCTCGACTAGCTCATGGGTCTATTATTCCCTGTGTGTGTGTGCTGTATTGCACAAATCCTGCACCCACCAGAGGAAGTGCTATACTGGTGGATGCCAGCAATCCCCCCCCCCCCCACCAAGGTTGCCCAAACCTGGGGGCCAGCAAAATAAAAAAAAAAAATCCTGTACCCACTGGAGGAAGTATTATACTAATGGGTGCCAGAATTCCCACCCCCAGATTGTCCAAACCTGGGAGCCAGCAAAAAAAAAAATAAATAAATAATAATAATCCTGTACCCATCAGAGGAAGTGCAATAACTGCAATGTTGGAAACACGATTAAGGAAATTTAATTTATCATCAATTGTTATCCCTAAATATTTGGTATGAGAAACATACAGAAGTTGATGTCCATTCAGTGTTACTCTGGGTGGCCTGCCATAATTAAACTGCTTTTTGAACACCATGAGGTTTGTTTTTGTTGCAGGCACCTCCGTAGCCAGGTGGGAAGTGCAGCAGTCCATAGCACATGCTTCTTGATTAGACCCGGGTTCGAGCCCGTCACCACCAAATACTGAGGATGCGGAAAGGTCAGGAAATGACCACCGCATATTCCCGGAGCAATATGGCTTAGCTGCTAATGCTCCTAAAAAAAAAACAGTTTTTGTTGCTGAAATTTTTAGTTTATTTGTTGTAGACCATGTGGAAAGATCATCTAGCACTGCCTGAATATGTGACAGAGGAACAAAACCAAAATATATATAGCTGAAAAACTAAATTAAAACAAAGAACTATAAAGGTAGGATAAGCCGGAGTAGCAAGCAGCCAATGGTGGGAAAGTGGTAAGAAGCACATGGAAGTGAAATCAGTAAGTAGCATGTGGCAGATGTACAGAGGAGCAAAACCAAAATATATATATATAAATATAGCTGGAAAAGTAAGAACTATAAATGTGGGATAAAGTCCAGAGTAGTAAGCAGTCAAGGGTGGGAACAGTGGTAAGAAGCACATGGAAATAAAATCAGTAAATATTATGTGGCAGATGTACAAATTACTGCAACAAAAGCAAAAGAAAGATAGAGAGAAATTAAGTTGAATGTGGTAAATAGAATATTTATATATATAGCTAGAACTATAATTGTAGGATAAGCCCAGCGTAGAAAGTGGCCAATATATATGTATATATATATTGGTCACTTCCACAAAATATATATATATATATTTTGTTTTTTTTCTTTGGATGTCAAAAAAAAGTTATTTTTTCTTTTCTTAATGCTATTTATTAGTTTTGCTTTGCCATGGCATATACTTTGTTAGAAAGAGGACACTATATTATTCTCTTGTCGTGCAATTTTGGTAGTTGACACATGAGGAGATGCTAGGACTGTGCGATGTACAACAATATAATTTTTCATTTAAGTATTTATTTACAGTAGAATGTTGGTTATCCAGAAACTCAGCATCCGGAATAATTTGAAAGGCTGATCTTTCTTTTTTTTTTTTTATTAAAGATAGTACAGTAAGCACCGGTTATAGTTATCACATTTTCAAATTTAATTTGATTCTAATAAGTAAAAGATCGAGTTTACTAACCATTTATAACATATTGTACAAACACAAAGCCAAATAATAAACCAAAAACTGCAAATTGTTTTATTGTTTTATGGTTGTGACCTCTAGAATTCTGTGTGACCCCCAGAAATGTGCTTTAGAAAATTATCAGACTACTGGGTTTTATTGGAAACCATGAGTGAATTTCTGATTAGTTAGCTCTAGATTCAGTAAGAATAATATTGGCCCGAAACTGTGCCATTTATTATTTTTTAAAATTTTTTTACAGTAAAATGGGAACAAAATGAAAACATGTAGTTTTACCATTGCAACAAAAAAAGGAAATTAATAGAATTAGAAAAGGTGAAAATTTAGAAAATCTCTCCAAAGAGTTTAATGTGGGGACTTCAACAATTTATGACATCAAGAAAAATTCCAATGCTATAACAGAACTTGTGTTGATTATGGATAGTGAAGGAGTATCTAGCTGGAAAAAGACTATGTCAAAACCTGAAAATGCCACTTTAGAGAGTGCACTTTATTTGAGGTTTCTTCAGAAGCAAAGTTTAGGTGAACCAGTGTCTGGCTCCCTGTCGTGTGAAAAAGCATCTGATTTTGATCAAAAATTAAGAGGTAATGAAGATTTTAAGGCAAGCACAGGTTGGCTGAAAAACTTTAAACTGAGACTCAGTATACGTGAATGAGATATTCATGGTGACAGACTTTCTGCTGACGAATCGGCAGCAGTGACCTTGTAAGTTTGCGTCAGTTATAGCAAATTATACGAGAAAGAAAACGTTTGATGTTGATTAGAGATGCTCATTATGGAAAGCATTACAGAGAAAAACCACAGCCACTAAAAGAGAAATGCCTGCATCAGGTTTTAAGATAAGAAAAGAGCAAGTTACAATTGCTATGTGTGCAAATGCTACTGGGATGCACACTTTATCCGTGATCATCGAAAAAACCTAGAGCAGTTAAACATCTTTCTAATTTTCCTGTTTTGTATAAAAATCATAAAAATGTCTGGATGGATGTTTCTGTTTTCCGAGATTGGTTTAAAAATTTTTTTATTTATTTAATTAATCATAATTATTTAATTTAATCATAAGGTAAGATTAAATTTATTTAATCTAACTTTATGTTCAATTATCCGGAAGAGGTTTGACATTAATTATTCCAGATAACTGACACTCTACTGTATTTCTATATGGCGTTTAATGTTGTATTTTTTGTTGCAGTTATTCTATCTTTATTTTTTTGTTTTTAACCTTTTTTTCTGCAGCTGTTGCTTATCTTATATTATGCAATTATGGTCGTTTTGGTACTTTTTTGTCTACCAGCGGCCCTTGTCCATAAATAATTTTCTTTTTTCCTACTCTTTCTTTCCTTTCCTTTTCATATAATTTTTTGTAGTTGTATTTAACTTGCATTGCCTTGCCTTGGCTATTGTATTAGCTACCTTGAATTGCATGTACTCTACTTTGCTTCTCTACTTCTCTCTCTTTATTTTATATATATATTTTTTATTATTTCCATACAATTTTTTCTTGATGGCTATAGTTTTGCAACATATTACTATTATACTACATGGGCAGAGTAGGTTAAATTTTACCCCAGGTTCTGTTGGTCTGGCCAGTACCCTGTTTCAGTACAGCTACTCCCCGACTTGCAGTAGTCGACCGTATACTCTTTATTTTATTTTATTTTTTTACATAGAATTTTTTCTTGATAGCTATAGTTTTGCAACATATTAATATTATACTACATGGGCAGAGTAGACTAAATTTTACCCCAGGTTCTGTTGATCTGGCCAGTACCCTGTCTCGGTACAGCCACTCTCCGACTTATGGTAGTCGACCATATATATATACAGTCCATTCCGGTTATTTGGGACACATCGGGACTAGTGCATTTTGGCCCGATTAAGCGGCTGCCCCAATTAGCCTAAGTTTCACGTAAATAGTTAAAAATACAATGTACCCCCTTTACAATTGGTTCACTGTACAATCAAATCACGTTACGACGAACTCAACATAGTAAAGTACCGTTCACTATACGATGTGCAGCAAGCGCCAGTCACTGAGATCACGTTTGTGAATTGAATTTTAATTCTATTAAACACCGATTCTAATTAGAGAAAATAGGAGGAATATTATCCACAGGCTATAAAAGTAAAGATATATTAAGCACAAATTTACCCTTTATTACCTTACCAATTAAAAAATTAAATGATACGTGAAAATCGGAAGAATATATGTGATAATTGGAATAATTAATACATACTGTAATATGTACATACAAACTAGTTGACATTTCTGTTCACTTGCATTTGTGGGAGGGGGGGTTAAAATTTAAAACAGTAGAAAGATAAGCAATCAATAACAAAGAACACGGCACACACAAATTGCAAGTAACACAATACGTGCAAGTGAGAACGGAGTAAAGAGTTACAAAGCTTTAAAAATAGGAACGAAGAGAAGATCTGAAAATTAATTTTTTTATATGATTGAAGATTTCATGGAAGTGTAAACACATTTCATCATAATAACCCACAGAATTCCAGCTGTCGGTATCATTGCAAATTCAATATGATCGAGTTTACTGTCCATTTATGATAGATTTCACTAACAGAAAAGCCCAATAAACAGGTGACTGCTAATTGTTTTTATTATTTTATGGTTGTGACCTCCAGAATTTTGACTGAATCACGTGGTACCGTCGGAGACAATCATAGGGTAATCTCCAGTGGTGTGGTCTCCTGCCCCGATTAAACGGCATGCTGTCCCAATTAAGCGAAGTAAACCCTGGCTATTTTCTCGATTGGTTTCTGTTTTTTAAGATTTGCCCCAAATAAACGGCTGCGCCGATTAACCGGTGGCCCAAATAACTGGAATCCACTGTATATATATATATATATAACCATATAAATTAGAATAAAGATTAAAATAAAAATAAAATAAAACATTATTTAAATATATGTATAATTATATATATATATATATATATATATATATATATATACACATACAGCCACTCCCTGACTTACGTAAGGGTTGTGTTCCATGGAACTCTATGTAAGTCGGAAATTCCCTAAATGCTTATGCAGCACTCGCAAATTTGATTGAAGCAAAAAAGAAATGTTCAACGAAACATTAGCATTAGCATTAGTAGAGGTATATGATGCAAGAAAGCAAGCTTATGCAGCATCAGCCAAAATAAAAAAAATAAAAAAAAAACGCTCCCATTTCACCCCTCCGTTCGTTCCAAATACCTGTCTAGCTCAGCCTTAAATTTATTTAGGCTATCAACTTCCACAACAAGGGATAGAAGTCTGTTCCACCAACCAACTATCCGCTGGCTAAAGGCAAACTTCCGCACATCTATCCTACATCCCTCAATTTGAATTTATGCCCTCTCAGGTGATTATTCTGAGCAAGAGGAAGAATCCCATCAGCATTGAGCATGCTCAAACCATTCAAGGCTTTATACACCTCAATCATATAAATAGAATTATTTATTCAATTTTTTATCTCATGCGCAGGAAAATTACAAAAATGTACAAAATTACAAAAATTTCAAAATTATAAAATTACAAAAAGAGAGAGGAAACAGGCATAACATCAGTAAGTTTTATCTTTCAAGCATCATTTCCAGAATTAACTCTCCAGCTGATAAGCACGTTGCTATGGAAGTTGAGGGCTGTGGAGATTTAGAGGGTTTTTTCCCAACACGTCACAAAATTGCTCTGCAGCTGCAGAATCAGCACTGGCAACTTCACTGCATGCTTTAATGTTTTGGAAACCAGCATGACGCTGAACCTATTATTAAACTACGTTTTGCTTGCCACGAACTTGGCTTGGGGTTCACTGTACTTACCCTTAATATCTTCATAAATACTTGCTTTTGCTTGAATGGTAATTGGTGGTCAACCATATATATTTGAATCTGATTTTCCATCCATATTATTAATAACTTTTCCATCTTCAATTTAGCACCTGAACGCGGTTTTGTGATCACTGTTGATCTTAAATTCATTGATCCTTTAACATGTTCTTTTATATGTGCATTGTCCCTTAAAATAGCATTCACTGTTGAAGTAGCGAGACCTAATTCCGTGCAATAGATGACAAACTTTGTCCTGCTTTGTACTTCTTAATTATCTTCAATCTTCATTTCTAAATCAATTTTGTTTCATTTCCTAGCACTGCAAGCGCTTGCACTTTCCGTTAGTCCCTTTCCTGTCACCATTGTAATAAGTAAATAGGAATGAAGAGAAGATTCTGAAAATTTATTTGTTTTTTATATGATTGAAAATTTCGGGGAAGGGAAACTCATTTCACTGTAATACCATAATGTAAAAACCCACAGAATTCCAGTTATCGGTATTATCGCAAATGCAATAAGATCGAGTTTACTATCCAATTATAATAGATTGCAGTAACGGTGTCATTAAGGGTATCCAATCCACATGTTTAAAAGTTTTTGCAGCGCCGGTGAATGCTAAGTTTTTATTTTTATTTAGCCGTTTTATTGACTTAATTGTTATATTAAATTATTTTCTATAAGTAGCTTATAGACCTAGTCAAGCTCCTTGGCTTGTTTTGAATTTAGATTGCGCGATTTTGAAAGTTAATTAATACTTAGTGTCCATAGATTTACCGTTCGTAACTTGCCACCATTGTTATACGGTACAACATATATCCCGAACTAGATAGCACAAGGTTTAAGGTAAAACTAGACAACGAAACACATAGCATGGTATTAGAAATCTGTTAGCTTAGTGTAGTATAGTATTATCAATTAATGAGTAAAATTTATTAATCTTGTTCAACTTCATTGTCAATTAAATTGTATTTTTTTTAACTAAATATATATAACGACTTAGATTTTACAAACGTAACATTATTAATTAATATATATAACTTTATAGGAGATACAGAAGTTATATAACAAAACTCAGAGATAATACTCGATACTGAAAAAAAATATATAGATATATAGCGTTATAACTGCATTGGGATACAAGTTTAGGGTTATAATTTTGTATTGAAATTTTATTTGAAATTGAATCGAAATCATGACTTAGAGCAGCAAAGCAAAAGGTTCAAGCTAATGGAAGTGCTGTGGCTCAAGGGAGAATTGAGGGGGGAGGCAGTTGTCCTCTGAATCACAGCCTTTTAAAATGTACTGCTTGTTTGATGTTTGTGGAGCAATGCCAAGGGGAATCTCTTTGTGTGTGCACGATGTAAGAAGTGTGAGGAAATCAGACGACAACTCAGCGTTGTTATGGGTCTATACGAGAGCTTAAAGGACAGGGTGGATACCCTCAAAGGATCTAAATTGTGCAGACCATCAAAGCCAGAGCTTGCACTTGAACATCATGCAACACAGCGGCAACCGCCAAGGCAGAATGTGTTGCAGAATGCACAGGAACTAGTAGTCATCAATGACTCTATTGTCAGGGAAACGGGGAACATATTGTGCAAAAAGGATAAGTGTAACAGGACCAGGGTATGTCTACCATGAGCAAAGGATGATGACTTTGTAGAGCAGATATCATCTTTTAAGGGCACAAAAGTTGGTACTAATGATATTAAGAGTATGAGACCAGTGGAATTACTTAACAAGTACAGGTTTTTTGGATACTATGATGCAGTCACTGTTGAAAAAAAGCCGTGAATTAAGGTTGAATTTGAAAGTGTCTGCAATTCTGTCTGCAAACAAGATGCAGGGGATTTCAGGGACTGCTGGGAGACATTGCGGCAAAAGTAAACGCATGAGCTGTGTTAGGGTAGCTAAGAATAGGAACAAGTTCATGTATACTTGCATGTACACCAATGCGAGGGAGTTTGGTAACTAAATTTGATGAATTTGAGGTGTTGGTCAAAACATCAAAGATAGATATTGTTGGGATATCAGAGACGCAGTGTAACACAGATATAAGGAATGCAGAAATGGAACTTGAGGAGTACAATGTGTACAGGAAGGATAGACAGGATAGGAAGGGAGGAGGGGTTATGGCAGTGGTTGTCAACCTTTTTTTAATAAAGGCACCCCTAAGTAATTTCGTTTATTTTGCGGCACCCCTACTCAATTTTCTGCCTGTTGGATCCGATTCACTCTCTGCATATATATAATATTAAAAAATATGTGTTATATGATAGTTATTACAATAATATAATTATAAAAATTACATTTCATAATACAAATTATATATATACATTATATAATAATTTTATTCTTTATATAGAGGTACTAAGTAAACATCAATTATAGATCACTACAAAATTAAAAAGATACTGTGCACCTTTTTATAATGAAATAAACATATACATTTAAAAAAATAATAAGTTTAAGTAACTTAAACCCATATTACATGGCACCCCTGGAATGTTGTTGCTGCGCCCCAAGGTTCTGCAGCACCCCCGTTGAAAACCACTGGGTTATGCTATTAGTTAAGAAACACATAAAATCCAAGGAAATAAAGCTGGTTGACATGGCTGGACAGTGCACTGATGAGTCAGTTTGGTGTGACATAAGCACTGGGAAATCAAATTTGAGAGTAGGAGTGTGCTATAGGCCTAATGCAAGGAGTGTAAGGAAATCAGGCGACAACTCAGCGTTGTTATGGGCCTATATGAGAGCTTGAAGGACAGGGTGGATGCCCTCGAAGGATTAAAAGTGAGGGGCCCATCAAGCTCTCATCTGCCCACACCAATGCCAGAGCTTGCACTTGGTCATCATGCAACACAGCGCCAGCCCCCAAGGCAGAATGCGCTGGTCCCAAAGGAACTAGTAGTTGTTGGTGACTCTATTGTCAGGGAAACGGGAAACATGCTTTGTAAAAAGGATAGGTGGAACAGGACCAGGGTATGTCTGCCAGGGGCAAAGGTCAATGACATTGTAGAGCGAATATCATCTTTTAAGGGCACAAAAGGTGATATAGTTGTACACGTAGGCACTAATAATATTAAGAGTAAGAGACCGGCGGAATTACTTAACAAGTACAGGTCACTGTTGAAAAAAAGCCGTGAATTAGGGTTGAATTTGAAATTGTCTCCAATTCTGCCCAGACACGATAGGAGGGAGTATATGATGAGAGCCCTGTCGATCAATTTGGCCCTGGAAAGATTGTTCAAGGCTCAAGGGGAAGAATTTTTTTCAGCCTGGTCTGTACTTGTTAACAGGAGAGACTGCTTCTACAGGGATGGGATACACTTAAATAGAAAGGGTGCAAGAATGTTTGCTGATGCTATCGAGGCAGTGTTAGGTGGGTCGGAAAACTGCTAGATTGGGGGGATACAAGGACTAATAGATTAACAGTAGCCACTGGCAGAGGTGAAAGTGATTCTTGCACTGCTTCTATTGGAATGAGCAGCAGCAGCCGGGAAAATAAGATGCAGGATATTTCAGAGACTGCTGGGAATCATTGGGGTACAAGTAAACACATGGGTTGTGTTAGGGTAGCTAAGAAAAAGAACAGGTGCATATATACTTGCGTGTACACCAATGCTAGGAGTTTAGTAAATAAATTTGATGAATTTGAGGTATTACTGAAAACATCAAAGGCAGATATTGTTGGGATTTCAGAGACGTGGTGTCACACAGATATAAGGAATGCAGAACTGGAATTTGGGGAGTACAATGTCTACAGAAAGGATAGACAGGATAGGAAGGGAGGAAGGGTTATGCTATTAGTTAAGAAATACATAAAATCCAAGGAAGCGAAGATAGTCAACATCGCTGGACAGTGCAGTGTCGAGTCAGTTTGTTGTGACATAAGCATTGGGAGATCAAAATTGAGAGTAGGAGTGTGCTATAGGTCTAATGACTCTGATGAGTATAATAATATATTGTACAGGGAAATAGAGTGGGCCAGTAAATCAGAGAGTCTTATAATGGGGGATTTTAATTTCCCAGATATTGACTGGAATTGGGAGCTGGTCACTCACACACTAGCATGGCTTTTGTGGATTTATTGGATGATTGTTTTCTACATCAGTATGTTCGGAAGGCAACTAGAGGGATTAATACTCTTGATTTGATTATCAGTAGTAATTCTTCATGCATTAAGAATCTGCAGATAAATGAACCACTAGGTGGCAGTGATCACAGTGTGCTGAAGTGGGATTTACTCAAAGAGGTAACTACCATTAGGGGTAAAGGGAAGGGTTATTGCTTTCGTAAAGGCAACTACGATGGTCTGAGAAAGTATTTAAATTCGATACGGTGGGACCAACTGATGATGTTACCAACAGCAAATTCAAAATGGGGAGTATTCAAAGAACTCATCTTGGAAGCTATAAGGCTTTACATACCAACTAAGAAATATTTTTCAAGATTTAGGCCTAAATGGATGTCAGATGAACTAATGAGACATATGGCAGAGAAGAAAAATGCATGGGATACATACAAATTAACACGTGACACAGAAGCCTATGATAGATACAAGTTGATCTGTAACCAAGTTACAAAGGAGGTTAGGCAGGCAAAGGCAGATTATGAGAAATATTTTGCAAAGGATGCAAAGAAAAACAGCACAAGAGTTCTTTACTTATGTAAATTCTAGAAGGAAGGGGATGAATCAGATTGGTCCACTTGATATCGATGGGTCAACTGCTGATGATCCTGCTTAGGTAGCTAACAAACTAAATGAATATTTTGCATCGACATTCACACATGAGGAGTTATTCAGCGAGGGAAATGCCAGAGGTGTATTCAACTCTGGCAGTAAGCTAGAGAATCTTGTAATACCCCAGGGGCTCACATCTGGTGAGTATGGGCTTGGCACACCCAGGTCCCCAGCTGGATATCATCATTCTTCTCTTTCTTGGTGATGCCCTTCTACTTCTCTCTCTATTGGGGTAATTCAGAATTTTTTTTTTTTTGGCTGGTGCAGCATATGCCTCAGGCTTCCTTGCACCTTATGGCTAATAATAATAATAATAATAATAATAATAATAATAACTGAGAGTAAAGTGGAGGAGAAATTGTTGAAGATAAACACAAGAAAGGCACCTGGGGTGGATGGGATCTATCCAGTTATATTAAAGGAGGCAGCAAAGGAAGTAAGCAAACCCTTAGCCATGATTATGAGAGCTTCCTTGGACTCAGGGGAGGTACCCATGGACTGGAGATATGCAAATGTGACCCCAATTCACAAAGGAGGATCAAAGGCTGACACAAGTAATTATAGACCTGTGAGTTTAACTTCTGTTCCAGGAAAATTAATGGAGGCACTGGTTAAAGAAGCACTGCAGGATCATCTAGACAAGACTTCAGTTATAGCTCGGACACAGCATGGTTTTGTTAATGGGAAGTCTTGCCTGACCAATTTGATTGGATACTATGATGCAGTCACAAAAGAACTGGATGCAGGGAATAACTTTGACATCATATATTTGGATCTTAGAAAGGCTTTTGATACTGTTGCATATGGAAGACTGCTGCACAAATTGGAGCAGTGTGGCATTGGAGGCAAATTGCTGCTATGGATAAAGGGGTGGTTGAGGGGGAGAAGACAGAGAGTGGTAATCAATGGACACTGCTCATCATGGTCTAATGTTATTAGTGGAGTCCCTCAGGGTTCAGTATTGGGTCCATTATTGTTTTCTGTATTTATAAATGATATTGCTGATGGTATATCAAGTTTAATGTCAAGTTTGCAGATGATACGAAGGTTGGCAGGGTTGTCAAGGACACTACTGACACTATGCTGCTGCAGCAGGATCTGGAAAGGTTGAGCAGATGGGCTGAGAGATGGCAAATGAAGTTGAACATTGACAAATGTAAAGTACTACATATGGGAAACAGCAACCCCAGAGCAACGTGTCAATTCTATGGTACTACACTGACAGTGGTAGAGAATGAAAGGGACTTGGGGGTGGTTGTGCAGGCAGATATGAAGTTCTCTGAGCAGTGCAGACGGGCTGCAAGAGTAGCTCATGGTGTATTGTCAATGATATATAGGAATGTTTCTAGCAGGGATAAGGAGGTGATTATTCCCTTGTATAAGGCAATGGTCAGGCCACACCTAGAGTACTGTATACAGGCCTGGAGGCCTTATTTCAAGAAGGATGTAGAGCTGCTGGAATGAGTACAGAGAAGGGCAACAAGATTAGTGAATGGAACAAAGGGGTGCTCTTATGAAGAAAGGCTTAAGTTTTGCAAATTACAGTGTCTGGAGACTAGGCACCTGCGAGGTGATCTGATTGAGGTGTATAAAGCCTTGAATGGTTTGAGCATGCTCAATGCTGATGGGATTCTTCCTCTTGCTCAGAATAATCACCTGAGACAGCATAAATTCAAATTGAGGAAAGACAGATGTAGGATAGACGTGCGGAAATTTGCCTTTAGCCAGCGGGTGGTTGGTTGGTGGAACAGACTTCCATCCCTTGTCGTGGAAGTTGATAGCCTAAATAAGTTTAAGGCTCAGCTGGACAGGTATTTCGAACAAACAGAGGGGTGAAGTGGAAGTGGTTATTTTTTATTTATTTATTTTATTTTATTTTTATTTTTTTTTTGGCTGATGCTGCAAAAGCTTGCTTTCTTGCATCAAATGCATCTACTAATGCTAATGCTAATGATTCTGATGAGTATAATAAACAACTGTACAGGGAAATAGCACTCTATTTCCCTGTACAGTTGTTTATTATACTGATTAGAATCATCAATCAGAGTCTTATAATGTAAATCAGAGTCAAGTAAATCAGAGTCTTATAATGGGGGATTTTAATTTCCCATTAAGTGGAATTTGTGGATTGATCACTCACAGACTAGCAAGGCTTTTGTGGATTTATTGGATGATTGTTTTCTACAGCAGCATGTTTGGGAGGCAACTAGAGGGAGTTATACTCTTGATCTAATTATCAGTAGTGATTCTTCATGCATTAAGAATCTGCAGATAAAAGAACCACTAGGTGACAGTGATCACAGTGTGTTGAAGTGGGATTTACTCAAATAGGTAACTACCAACACAGGTAAAGAGAAGGGTTTTTGCTTTCGTAAAGGCAACTACGGTGGTAGTCAACTTTTCTAGATCCTGTTGCAGCAGCGTACTGTCATTAGTGTCATTAATAACCCTGCCAATCTTAGTATCATCTGAAAACTTGGACATTGTCAGATATACCATCATCAATATCATTAATAAATACAGAAAACAACAATGGACCCAACACTGAACCCAGAGAAACTCCGCTAATTACATTAGTCCACGAAGAGCAGTGTCCATTGATTACCACTCTGTCTTCTCCCACTCAACCATCCCTTTATCCATAGCAGCAGTTTTTCCTCCAATGCCACACTGCTCCAATTTGTGCAGCAGTCTTCTATGTGCAACAGTATCAAAAGCCTTTCTGAGATCCAAATATATGATATCAAAGTTATTCCCTGCATCCAGTTCCTTTGTGACTGCATCATAGTATCCAATCAAATTGGTCAAGCAAGACTTCCCCTTAACAAAACCACGCTGTGTCTGAGCTATAACTGAAGTCTTGTCTAGATGATCCTGCAGTGCTTCTTTAACTAGTGCCTCCATTAATTTCCCTGGAACATAAGTTAAACTAACAGGTCTGTAATTACTTGTATTGCACTTTGATCCTTCTTTCTGAATTGGGGTCACATTTGCACATCTCTAGTCCATGCGTACCTCCCGTGAGTCCAAGGAAGCTCTCATAATTATGGCTAAGGGTTTGCTTACTTCCTTTGCTGCCTCCTTTAATATAACTGGATAGATCCCATCCACCCCAGGTGCCTTTCTTATCTTTATCTTCAACAATTTCTCCTCCACTTTGTTCTCAGTTATTACAAAATCATCTAGCTCACTGCCAGAGTTTAATTCACCTCTGGCATCCCCCCCCCCCCGAATAACTCATCATGTGTGAATGTAGATGCAAAATACTAATTTAGTTTGTTAGCTACCTGAGCAGGATCATCAGCAGTTGAACCATCAATATCCAGTGGACCAATCTGATTCATCCCTTTCCTTCTAGAGTTTACATAAGTAAAGAATTCTTGTGCTGTTTTTCTTTGCATCCTTTGCAAAAGATTTCTCATAATCTGCCTAACCTCTTTTGTGACTTGGTTACAGAACAGCTTATATCTATCATAGGGTTTTTGTGTCACCCAATAATTTATATGTATCCCATTCATTTTTGTTCTCTGCCAAATGTCTCATTAGTTCATCTGACATCCATTTAAGCCAAAACCTTCAACAATATTTCTTAGTTGGTATGAAAAGCCTAGTAGCTTCCAAGATTAATTCTTTGAATGCTTCCCATTTTGAATTTGCTGTTGGCAACATCATCAGTCATCTTACCGTATAGAATTTAAATACTGTCTCAGACCTCCTTAGTCACCTTTGCGAAAGAAAAAACCCTTCCCTTTACCCCTGATGGTGGTTACCTCTGAGTAAATTTCACTTCAGCACACTGTGATCGCTGCCACCTAGTGGTTCCTTTATCTGCAGATTTTTAATGCATGAAGAATCACTACTGATAATCAGATCAAGATTAATACTCCCTCTAATTGCTTCCTGAACATGCTGCTGTAGAAAACAGTCATCCAATAAATCCACAAAAGCCTTGCTAGTGTGTGAGTAACCAACCCACAAGTTCCAGTCAATATCTGGGAAATTAAAATAACCCATTATAAGGCTCTCTGATTTACTGGCCCGCTCTATTTCCCTGTACTGTTGTTGATTATACTCATCAGTTTCATTAGGCCTATAACACACTCCTGCTCTCAATTTTGATTTCCCAGTGCTCATGTCACACCAAACTGACTCGACTCTGCACTGTCCAGCCATGTTGACTAGCTGTACGTCCTTGGATTTTATGTTTTTCTTAACTACTAGCATAACTCTTCTTCCCTTCCTATCCTGTCTATCCTTCTTGCACACATTGTACTCCCTAAAAAAAAAAAAAAACCACCAACAAAGTGGATAAGAAAACACAAATATATGCTTCCCTCCTCACAGTTAAGTATCCAGCTGACCTTTGAATTTGTTGAAATCAGCTACCTGACACATAGTTGAGGTCAGCTACCTGCGAGGGCAACTTGTTCCAGCTATCAACAACTTTCTGGCTAAAAGAAAACTTCCTACAATCTAATCTGAACCTCAACCCCTGTATATGATAAAATTTGACTTTATGACCCCTAGTTCTGGAATTTTTTTGAACAGTGAGAATTCCACCTTCATTCATTTTACTAATCCCTCTCAGAACCTTGTAAACCTCAATCAGGTGATCTCTGAGGTGCCTGGTTGCAAAGCTTTGTGGCCCACATATTTCGGGTCTTTACTCATGTTGTCATCCTTCTGCCGATCTCACCATTCGAGTTGTCTGTCTTTGGACCCTTTCAAGAAGCTTGATGTCTTTTTTCAGATGAGGTCTCCATACTTGAACACAGTATTTCAAATGTAGTCTTACAATTGCGTTATATAGTGGGATTATGACTCCCTATCTCTACAGGTTAGTTGTTCGATAGATCATCGATAGGACACCATGGGCTTTCCTGGCTGCCTGTTTACACTATTCAGAAAACTTCATATCTGCCCTTATCATAACTCCCAGGCGCCTCCGCAGCCAGGTGGGAAGGAGCAGCAGTGCGTGGCACACACTTCTTGATTAGACCGGGGTTTGAGCCCGTCACCACCAAATACAGAGGATGCGGAAAGGTCAGGGAATGACCACCGTATATCCCGGAGCAATATGGCCTTAGTTGCTAATGCTCCTAAAAACCAAATAACAATAACAACAATAACTCCCAGATCCCTTTGCTCCTCCACTGATTTTAATTCAGCCCCGCCAAGTGTATAATTTATTTGTGGGTTGCTATTCCCTAAGTGTAAGACCTTTCATTTAGCAGCATTAAAACATAGCTACCATTTCTCTGACATTGTCATGTCTTTGAAGTCTGTTCAAGTAATCCTGAAGGAGTGCTGCTTGGCACTGATCATTAACAACTCTGCCAATCTTTACATGATCTGCAAATTTTGAAATCATGTCTTCTATACCTTCGTTGATGTCATTTATGAAAACGAGAAACAGCAGTGGTCCAAAAAAAACGATCCTTGAGTGACCCCACTCCTGAAGTTACACCAATTTGAAGAATATCCATTAATCACAACCCTCTGCCTTCTGCCTTGCAGCCATCCAGCAATCCATCTTAGAAACTTATTAGTAATTCCAACCTGTTTAAACTTATACAGTAATGTCTCACTTAGAACTAAGTCAGATGCTTTGCTAAAATACAAATAACTGTGTCAAAATAGGTTATTAAGTTAGCTAAGCATGATTTACCTTTAACAAAGCCATGTTGTGTGTCCTTCGGAATGACATATCTATCTAAATGTTCCTGGATTGCACTCTTAATCACTGCCTTTAAGATATTTCCTACCACTGAAGTTAGACTAACTGATCTGTAGTTAAAAACTTCGCGATTAGAACTGCTTTTATGTATTGTGGATACATTGTCACTTCTCCAATCCAAAGGTATCACCCCCGAGTCCAAAGATGCCCTCATAATTAACCTCAATGGTTCAATATGCTCATGTGCACTCTCCCTCAAAACTGCAGGGTATATGCCACCAACTTCAGGAGACTTTTTTTTTTTTTTTTAATGAAAACCCCAAACATGAGAAGTATTAGAACCTATAGTACTTAGTACCATGCATGGGTGGGAGGTTCAGAAGATAATTGTTTGAAATTAGACTTGACTTCTGTAGATTGTAATTTCGGGAAATACATATAAAGGAAGGTTGTTACAGAAAATGGAAGTTGAATGAATAAATGAGGAAGAAGAAAAGTTGGTTCTGTGAGTTTGCAGTTGGACAGTAAAATAACTTGACTGGTTGCGGCATGTAGTAGTAGTAGTAGTAGTGGCATGTGATGCAAGAAAGCAAGTGTATAAGCTTATGCAGCATCAGCCAAAAAAAAAAAAAAAAAAAATCACACCATTCCCTCGAAATGCCTGTTCAGTTCCTCCTTAAATTTATTTAACCTGTCAACTTCCACAACGACAGATGGAAGTTTGTTCCAGCAATTAACCACCTGCTGGCCTAAAGGCAAATTTCTGCACATCTATTCTACATCTGTCTTTTCTTAATTTGAATTATACCCCCTTAGGTTCGTAATCTGAACAAGTGGAAGGATCCCATCAGAATTCAGCGTGCTCAACCCATTCAAGGCCTTATACACCTCAATGAGATCACCGCGCAGGTGCCTAGTCTCCGGCCACTGCAATTTGCAGAACTTAAGCCTCTCTTGGTAAGAGGATCATTTCATTCCCCACACCAATCTTGTTGCCCTTCTCTGTACACGTTCAAGTAAATCTATATCCTTCCTAAAATGAGGTCTCCAGACCTGTACGCAGTACTCAAGGCGTGGCCTGAACATTGCCTTACACAGAGGGACAATCACCTCCTTCTCCCTGCTAGCAAAATTCCTATATATCATTGACAAAACCCCATGACCTGCCCTGACAGCCTGTCTGCATTGCTCAGTAAACTTCATATTTGACTGCACAATTACTCCCAGGTCTTTTTCATTTTCTACCACCTTATGTGTAGTACCACACAGTTGGTACGTTTCTCTGGGATTACATTTACCCATATGCAGTACTTTGCAGTATGTGTTCATACTGCTTTGAAAGAGGGAGAGAGAGAGCGAGTGGAAATTATAGAAGCCAGTTCAGAAGAACAGTGCCCATGGAAGTATCTACAGAAAAGGCATGCAGCAGAAACAGAGCATCTGTGGGACAGAGAGTGCAGAGACTCTGTTGGAGATGAGTCATTAATTAACCTAACTGCCCTTTTTGGAATCTAGAAGTCTGAGAGAGGTTTTGAGAGCACCTCTCCAGATGTGGGAACAATATTGCATAGTAGGGCAGATTTGCAATTTATACAGAGTGAACAGCTATTTGGAAGAAAAGTAATGGCAAGAGCAAAAGAGAAAACCCAGTTTTTTTTTTATGTAGAGAAAGCATTTTTTATAATGTGCTTATGAAAAGAGAAATTAGAAGTCAGGGTAATCTCCAATAGAGATATACATGAGGTCCTTGAAGTTGTCACAGACATTCTCTGAGATATGGCAGACAAGCTATACTTGCTACCTGGGAGTCTAAGACGCTGATGGAACTGATATTCGGGTGACAGTCAAGTCAAGTGGACCCAATTCCGGCAAAGTCCGGACGGTCTGTGACAGCCAAATCCTCTGCTTGCACCTTCACGATGATGGGACTGTTAGTAATCCTGGGTATAACCTCCATGCACAAGTACATGGTGGGTGAACACACAGGTGTGAACCAACGTAAGCAGGGGTCGGGGTGTGGCACCCACACCACATGGAGGAACGCCGCCCCTCTATGTTACCAGGCAGTACTAGGTGGTAGATAACTCTCATCAACCGGTGAAATACTTTGCTTATTGGAGGCTTGAAGTGGTGGAACCCATGTTTAGTCTCTAGAGCTATGTTCCGGTCAACCCTTCCCTATCTCTTCCATCATGCAGTATGATTGATGACTTTTGAGGTTATGATGAACGTCGTGGCGAGATCCAATATTCCTTACATTTCGAGGGTACAGCTCTAAAACGGTGTTCACAGGCCAGCCGCTAGTATTTTGAACGAACAGAGGGGTGAAGTGGAAGTGGGTTTTTTTTTTTTTTTTTGGCTGATGCTGCATAAGCTTGCTTTCTTGCATCAAATGCCTCTACTAATGCTAATGCTAATACATGTCCTACCCACTTTTTGTTACTATTGAATACACCATGAATTTTCAAACTAATAGAGCAAGCTTATCTGCGAAAAGATCTAAACCTTCCAAAAAAAGCATTTCACAAATATACGTGGTCTCAATTCTAATCTCAACGATGTCCATTTCCACTTGCAGTCTGCCAAACCCCATGTACTTTTTCTGACAGAATCTCAGTTATCGGTTGATTCAACTACTGCTCATCTCAGATGCCCAAATTATTCGCTGTATGATTCCTTTCGCCTCAAAGGTGGTACTTGTGTATATGTCCATACTGATATTCCCTGTCAGAGACTTGGCAATTTGGAATCTCCTCTCTTTGATCTTCTCAGGCTTAAAATCTCTCTACCTTATTGTGTCAAATTCATCTGTTATCTCTACCGTTCTCCCAACTCCACTAATCACTTGGAGCTCTTTGACTTCCTCTCTTTGCAACTTGCCTTTCTATAGTCCAACTTTCCTAACAGTGAGGTAATTTTCCTTGGTGATTTTAATGTTCACAACTCCAGCTGGCTTCCGTTTTCTAGTCACATCGACCCAGCAGGTCGAGAAGCTGAGGCTTTTGCAATTACTAATAACCTTGCACAGATTGTTCATTTACCTACAAGAATACCAGACAATCCTAATCATACAGCCAATACGCTTAATCTTTTTCTCACAAACAACCCTTCTAAGTACACGGTCGAAGTGAGAGGTCCTTTAGGCACTTTAGATCACAACTTGGTGATTGTCTCTTCTCCAATGGAACCTTTATCTCATGGCTATTCCCAATCTTGTGTTGTTTGGCATTACAAGAATGCAAAATGGGATGACCTGTGAGACTTCTTTTCTTCTTTTTCTTGGTCAGATAACTGTTTCAAAACTTCTGATGTTAACGTTTGCTCAGATCGTGTCAGTGAAATTATTCTTGCAGGAATGGAATCCTTTATCCCACACTCTACTTTAAACTCTCATCCTTTATCTAACCTTGGTTTTCCAATAAATTTGCTAAGGCTGTTCAAGAGAAGAATGTTGCATATCGTAATTGGCTTGTTTCTAATTCTTCAGTTTCATTTTCTGCCTACACCAAAGCTCGCAACATCTGTAAAGCAGTTATTAATCAGTCCAAACTTGAGTTTGAACAGGCTAAGAGTAGAAAACTTGCTTCTTGCGCTAATGGTAGCCGAGCATTCTGGTCTCTTGCCAAAGCTATTGGCCGCAACTTTTGTCCATCTCTGCTCCCACCTCTGTCCAAACCAGATGGTTCTGTTGTCATTTCATCCAAGGATAAAGCTGACCTGCTAGCATCCCATTTTTCTTCCAGCTCATGTATTGATGATCTTGGTAAAACACCTCCCACCATTCCCAACACACTGCATTCAATGCCTCCTGTGGTCTTCCGTCAAAAGGATATCAGAAGGATTTTGATGAATCTTGATGCTAAGAAAGCTCCAGGTCCTGATGGTATTTCTCCACTTGTTCTCAAAACCTGTGCCCCTGAACTTACTGCTATTCTTTGCCGCCTTTTTTCACTCTCTTATTCCAAAGGTGTTTTTCCTTCTGCTTGGAAATTTGCTCATATCCAGCCAGTCCCTAAAACGGGTGACAAATCCCTCCTATCCAATTATCGTCCCATTGCAATTACTTCTACTCTTTCTAAAGTAATGGAGAAATCAATTAATCGCCAACTCTTAAACTACCTAGAAACCTTCCGCCTGATCAACGATCGCCAGTATGGATTCCGCCAATGTCGATCCACTGGTGATATTCTGGCATATGTTACCCATTTATGGACTAATTCAACGGAAAGGTTCGGTGAAACACAAGTAGTTGCTCTTGACATCTCAAAGGCTTTTGATCGTGTTTGGCATAAAGGTCTTCTAAACAAGCTTCCATCTTATGGTTTGCCAACTGTTTTAGTAATTGGTTATCCAGTTTTCTCTCTGATTGCTCACTGAGGGTGATGGTAGATGGCTCTCTGTCATCTAACTTCTCCACTAATGCCGGTGTCCCCCAAGGTTCAGTTCTTTCTCCCACTCTTTTCCTCTTGTATATTAATGACCTTCTTCCATTGACCGGAAATCCTATCCATAGTTTTGCCGATGATAGCACATTGCATTCCACTTTCCATTTTGAGAAACTTTGTACTGCTAAATCAGCTTCAACTTCTCGAAAATCTGCTACCAACTCCTTAAATGTCAATCTTCAGGTAATTCTCCAGTGGGGCAAAGACAACTTAGTTGATTTCAACCCTTCTAAAACTCAGTCTTGTCTTATATCTCGCAAAAAGGATTCTTCTGTTCCTATGCTTATCTTTAGTGACACTCCAATTTCTAAGCAAAATGATATATCTCTTTTGGGGATTGCCCTGACTTCTAGTCTCTCTTTGCCCAAGCACATTACAAATATTGCTTCCTCTGCATCTAAAAAACTTGGTTTCCTCTTTCGCTCTCGGCGTTACTTTTCTTCCAAACAGCTGCTCACTCTGTATAAATCGCAAATCTGCCCTGCCCTGCCCTGCCATGGAATATTGTTCCCACATCTGGAGTGGTGCCTCCAAAACCTCTCTCAGGCTTCTTGATTCCATCCAGAAGAGGGCAGTTAGGTTAAATAATTGCCGCTCTTTCTTTCAAAACAGTCCGAACACGTGGCGCCACCAGCCAACATCCATAACTTCAAACCCATAGAACCAACTTTTCATCTTCCACATTTATCCATTCAGCTGCCGTTTTCTGGAACAACCTTACTTCATACGTATTTCCGGAAAATTACAATCTATAGAAGTTCAAGTCCAATGTCAACAAATATCTTCTTTCGTCTTCTCAACCTCCAACCCAAGCACGGTACTAAGTACTATAGGTTCTAATACCTCTCGTGTTTGGGGTTCACATAAAAAAAAAAAAAAAAAACATCTCTTCTTGCAAATTACAATCGT
This sequence comes from Mastigoproctus giganteus, assembly GCF_048544385.1. Taxonomy (NCBI): domain Eukaryota; kingdom Metazoa; phylum Arthropoda; class Arachnida; order Uropygi; family Thelyphonidae; genus Mastigoproctus; species Mastigoproctus giganteus. The sequence continues at coordinate 123,250,440 of NC_143584.1, read as the reverse complement.
CATCAAAAAGATGAATATATGCCAATATAGGGGCCTAATTGTCAGTAATGAATTCATCAATCTGAATAGAAAATTTTCTCATTTTTAGTTTGTCAATTAGCTGCTCTTCAATGTTAACTGATATCTCATCGATTCGTCTTTGAATTGAATTGTTGCTATGGCAATGGTTTTAAAATATTGGAAGGATTTGATGCATCACTGTTGAAATTACAGTCTGTAATGCGGGTCGTATCACAGTCTCAGCAACTGTATGAGCATTACCAGTTTTTGCAATGATTTCTGCAATTTTATAAGATATCATTATTTAAAAATTTTAAAATATTCGTTATGTTTTCCAACTTTATCAGGATGTTTCCTTTTTAAGTGATCTTAAAAAGGAAACATCCTAATTTTAAGTCTTGATGGTTTCATAACCTCATTTGAAAAAGAACTATTACACACGAGGCTTGACACACGAGACACGAGGCTGTCTTGAGTCGAATGGGCTTTCAATAAAACCGTAAACTAGATATTCATCCAGATACTGTTAACATTTTTCTTTTCAGAAATTGATATGATTGATGATGGACTGAATAACTACAAAGAATTAAATAATAAAATAAAAAATATTTTTAACTCTCATAGCCCATGACTCACAAAAGCACTGTGGATCAAGAATAAACAACTTCCACATGGAAACAATAAATCAATACTAATTGTTGCTTAGAAAGTAGAAACAATAGACTGAAACATTTCCTCATCCCATCCATGCTTCATATATCGGCCAATGAAACAAAAGAATAAATAAATAAACCACGCCCACCATGCCTCCACCAAGGTCGCAGCTTTCGGAAAGGCGCAAATGTCAAGGATTGCGGAGACATTACCTCTGAAAGCACTTAGACATTTAATGCCTATGAAAAGCAAAAGTGGTTGAATTAAATCACAGCCACTGTCTTCCTTTTATCAAAATTTCTCAGTCACTTCTAATATAATATATCTATATGTTAAAAATCAGTTTGCTCCTGGAAAAAGTGAACCCAATGAGAGAAATTAAATATTAAGGAATAAGATGTCATCGGGTACGGTTGAACTCTGGAGGGCCACAAACCATTGTAATATCTATGATTTTTTCGGCCTTAAAAAACTAATTTTCACCTCCATTGAGAATCCCTTATTTAGATAAAGGATGAGATTTTAAGGTGGAGTGTTGAATAAAGGATTATGTCCATACAAGAATAATTTCACTGACACTGTCTGAGCAAACATTGACAACAGAAGTTTTGAAAAGTAATCTGACCAATAAAAGCAAAAAAAAGATCTCATAGATCATCCCATTTTGCATTCTTGTAATGCCAAACAACACAAGGTTGGGAATGGCTATGAGAGAAAAGCTCCATTGCAGAAGAGACCATCACCAAGTTGTGATCTGAGGTGCTAAGAGGACCATTTGCCTTGACCATGTACTTAAAGGGTTATTTGTGAGAAAAAGCCTTACTTGCCTTTATGCTCAAAAGTTTTTCTAATAAACAATTATCTGTAATTATGACATCACTAATTTCACATGGCTCAGCCTCACTGACATGGCCTCTTCTCAGCATGAAGGGTCTTTCGTCAGTAAAGACTAATGCAAAGTACCACCTCAATTCAACCACAATATCAGCTGGGTTGTCTAAGACTTTCCCACACCCAGTGCTCAAGGGTTTAGTCTGATTCGCTTTTTTCTACCTTGTTTTTCTTTGTTGTTCTTCCTTGTTTTTCTTTTTTCTTCCTTGACATACATGAAAAATTCCTTGTCCCCATTCTTTTCTCTCTTAGCCAATGCTTTCTAATATGCAGCCGTTGCCTCACTGACCTTATTTGTGGTACTACTACAGATCAACTTGTACTTGTTTGAGGCTTCAGTACTTTTCACTGCCCTGTAACTGACCCATGCTATCTTTTTCTGCTCTATTTGACCAGTCAGCTCCACAGTCATCCATTTCGGCACCTTCCTCCTGCAATATTTTCATAAAGGTATTTATGCGTTCATGGCATCTGCAATTTTTGCTTTAAAATTATTCCATATTCAAATATATTTGCCATTTCTCAGCATTCCACCCAGTTCACAGATGCCATATAGTGCCTTAAACTTCAAAGTCTCCTCTTCTGAAGTTAAAACCTGTGCCTTTACCTACTGCAATGTCTTCCATCTGATGATTTGCATGATCACTTCCTGACAATGGTTCCTGTACCTTATGCCCTGTGATGTCATCTAATTCTTTAGTAATGATGAGGTCAAGAATATTCTGGCCCCTATACTTTCTCTAACATGCTGGTACAAATAATTATCATCTAGTTTATTTTAAAAAGTTTTTCCCCATCGTGAGTTTCTCTCCCACTTATTCCAACTAGAGCAGATTAAAATCACCCATAATAAGACATTCATGCTTGCTTGCCCATTCCATCTGCATGTAAAATTCTTGTCATATTCTTCACAGTTTGCTGGTCTATAGATTACTCCCACTATCATTATTCCCTTGCTTCTAACTCACACCACACAGATTCTATGCTGGCAGATGTAGCATTAGCATTAGTAGAGGCATATGTTGCAAGAAAGCAAGCTTATGCAGCATCAGCCGAAAAAAAAAAAAAAAAAAAAAAGCTCCCATTTCACCTCTCCATTCGTTCCAAATACCTGTCCAGCTCAGCCTTAAATTTATTTAGGTTATCAAATTCCACAACAAAAGATGGAAGTCTGTTCCACCTAACACCTACTCACTGGCTAAAGGAAAACTTTCACACATCTATCCTACAATTGTCTTTCCTCAATTTGAATTTATGCCCTCTCAGGTGATTATTCTTAGCAAGAGGAAGAACCATCAGCATTGAGCATGTTCAAACCATTCAAGGCTTTTATACACCTCAATCAGATCACCTAGCAGGTGCCTAGTCTCTAGACACTGTAATTTGCAAAACTTAAGCCTTTCTTCATAAGAGCAACCCTTCGTTCCATTCACTAATCTTGTTGCACTTCTCTGTACTCATTCCAACAGCTCTACATCCTTCTTAAAATTCTTCCCGACCTGTATACAGTACTGAAGGTGTGGCCGGACCATTGCCTTATATAAGGGGATAATCACCTCCTTATCCCTGCTAGAAAAATTCCTGTATATCATTGACAAGACACCATCAGCTACTCTTGCAGACCATCTGCGCTGCTCAGAAAACTCCATATCTGCTTGCACAATTACCCCCAGGTCCTTTTCATTCTCTACCACTGTCAGTGTAGTACCACAGAGTTGATACGTTACTCTGAGGCTACTGCTTCCCATATGTAGTACTTAACATTTGTAAATATTAAACTTCGTTTGCCACCGCTCAGCCCATCTGCTCAACTTTTCTAGATCCTGTTGCAGCAGTGTACTGCCATTAGTGTCATTAACAACCTGCCAACCTTCGTATAGTCTGCAAACTTGGACATTAAGCCTGATATACAATCATCAATATCATTGATAATACAGAAAACAACAATGAACCCAACACTGAACCCTGGGAGACTCCACGAAGAGCAGTGTCCATTGATTACCACTCTCTGTCTTCTCCCACTCAACCATCCCTTTATCCCTAGCAGCAATTTGCCTCCAATGCCACATTGCTCAAATTTGTGAATCAGTCTTCCATGTGCAACAGTATCAAAAGCCTTTCTAAGATCCAAATATATGATATAAAAGCTATTCTCTGCATCCAGTTCCTTAACTTCAACAATTTCTCCTCTTCTTCCTTCTCAGTTATTACAAAATCATCTAGCTCAACTGCCAGAGTTCAATTCACCTCTGGCATACTCCTCTCTGAAGAACTCCTCATGTGTAAATGTAGATGCAAAATACTCATTTAGTTTGTTAGCCACCTGAGCAGGATCAACAGTTGAACCATCAATATCCAGTGAACCAATCTGATTCATCCCTTTCCTTCTAGAGCTTACATATGTAAAGAACTCTTTGCTGTTTTTCTTTGCATTCTTTGCCAAATATTTCTCATAATCTGCCTTTGCTTGCCTAATCTCCTTTGTGACTTGGTTACAGACCAGCTTATATCTATCATAGGCTTCCATGTTGCCTATTAATTTATATGTGCACATGCATTGTTCTTCCCTGCCACATGTCTCATTAGTTCATCTGACATCTATTTAGGCCTAAACCTTGAACAATATTTCTTAGTTGGTATGTAAAGCCTAGTAGCTTCCAAGATTAATTCTTTGAATGCCTTCCATTTTTAATTTGCTGTTGGTAACATCATCATCAGTTAGTCCCACTGTACAGAATTTAAATACTGTCTCAAACCACCATAGTTGCCTTTACGAAAGCAAAAATTCTTCCCTTTACCCCTGATGGTAGTTACCTCTTTGAGTAAATCCCACTTCAGCACACTGTGATCACTGCCACCTAGTGGTTCCTTTATCTGCAGATTCTTAATGCATTTAAAATCACTACTGGTAATTAGATCAAAAGTATTACTCCCTCTAGTTGCCTCCCTAACATGCTGATGTCGAAAACAATCATTCAATAAATCCAAAAAAGCCTTGCTAGTGTGAGTGACCAACCCACTAATTCCAGTCAATATCCGGGAAATTAGAATCTCCTATTATAAGCCTCCCTGATTTATGGCCCACTCTATTTTCCTGTACAGTTTTTTTTTTTTTATTATAGTCATCAGAATCATTAGGCCAATAACACTCCTACTCTGAATTTTGATCTCCCAGTGCTTATGTCACACCAAACTGACTTGATACTGCATTGTCCAGTGATGTCGACTGGCTGCACTTCCTTGGATTTTATGTGTTTCTTAACTAATAGCATAACCCCTTCTCCTTCCCATCCTGTCTATCCTTCCTGTACACATTGTACTCCCCAAATTCCAGTTCTGCATTCCTTTTATCTGTGTGACACCATGTCTCTGATATCCCAACAATATCTGCTTTTGATGTTTTGACCAACACCTCAAATTTATTTACCAAACTCCTAGCATAGGTGTATATGCAAGTATACATGCACCTGTTCGTATTCTTAGCTACCCTAGTACAATCCATGTGTTTACTTGTACTGCAATGACTCCCAGCAGTCTCTGAAATATGCTGCATCTTGTTTTCCAGGCTGCTGCTCATTCCAATAGAAGCAGTGCAAGAATCACTTTCATCTCTGCCAGCGGCTACTGTTAATCTATTAGTCCTTGTATCCTCCCCAAGCTAGCAGTTTTCCAAACCACCTAACACTGCCTCGATAGCATCAGCAAATATTCTTGCACCCTAAACTTCAGACTCGGCCAAAGCTCTTTTCACGCTCATGGTACTTTTGATAAGAAGCATCACCCTCCACCTCTTCTATCTTCGCTATCTTTTCTAAATACATTATATATACCATAATGGAATTCGTCATCCCCAATTTCCAGATAGCACAACGTTTCTGTTAGCCCTATTATGTCCGCAGTAGTTGTCCTATTGAGGAGTTCAAATTCAGCCATTTTATTGACATTACTCCTGACATTACTGTAGACACAGTTGAGACTAAGTAATCTTCTATAGTTTACTACTCTGACTTACCCCCCCTTGAAGTTATTTAGGTTTGTATCCCAAGCTATATCATCCCTCTCATTTGAAACATTGTTATCAACAGAACACCTTATCAGCGGCTGCTGTTGTGGCAGCAAACAAGAATTCTTGAAGTAAGTGGAAGCTTTACTTTGACCCATATCATCAGATAAATGTGGATTTAGATTACTTTTCTTCCCACCCCCCCACAATTAGCAGTTTCCCTAAGCCCTTTGGCAGTGTATCTCAACCTTTTTTTTGTTGCTGTGGCACACTTTTAAAGATGCTAAAATATTGCGGCACACTACACACTAAAATCACTACTATACTCATATTCACAAAATGGAAGTTATTTCTGTTGGGTATATTTAATAATACACTTATTATTTGTTTTAAATGTTTTTAATATCTCTATTTTGAACATTCATGAATTACATGAAATTTAAAAGCAAATATGTAAAATATTAATATAATTACATAAAAAAAAGCAAATATGTAAAAAATTAACATAATTACATAAAAAAAAAAAACAGTTATAACATTTTAACAGTGAGATGATTGGGTTTGATGGGAGGCACACAGTTTTTTAATGTGAGAATTTATTGTAGAGAGGCTTACTCTCAGCTCCTCTTCTTTTTACCTCTTCTACTGACTTTAGTCTCTCTCTCTCTCTCTCTCTCTCTCTCTCGTTTTTTTGTTTAATCTTGTTTAAAGTGGAAAACCCTGCTTTGCACAAGTAGGAAGTGGAAACCAGCAAAAAAATACTAATTGCCTCTTACCAAATTCATGGAAATTCATTTTGAATTTTGATCCAAAATTTGCTAATATTGGTGTTATTAAAGTGAGTCTTCGGCAACTGGTCACTATGGTTCTCAGCCAGTTCGTCTTCTTCTTGCAGATTGACTTCTAATGTTGGAAGGTTTCTGGCCCACTAATATTTTTTGGTATCAAGGGATGGGAAGTAATGCTCAATGTTTGTCTTTAACAGCTCAAATGTTTTGCTTATTAAATTAATTATTTTAGTATAATTCATTTTGGCAATCTAGGGAAACATTTTTAAAATTTTTTCATTTACATATTTTTTCCATATATTCAATGTTTCTTTAAAGGCAAACAACTTGTAGAGAAGTGAGTAAATTTTCCTCTAAGCCTTACATATTGATATTTAATTTATTAAATTGAGCCAATAAATCTGCTAGAAAAGCTAATTTACAGCACCAAATTTCATCACTTAAATAATCACAAAATTCTGATTACTCCAGTGAAAAAAAAAATGAGCAATTTCTCATGCAATATGTACATACGCATAAGTACATTTCCTTTCGATAGCTACCGAACTTCAGTATGCATTATTAAAGAAAAATGATAGCATATTCTACTTTCTTGCATAATTTTCCAAAAATAAGTATTTTTTGTGGTCTAGTTTTGATATAATTGACCATTTTAATTGTTTGATCAAGTACAAGTTTTAAACTGGATACAACTCTCTTTGCTACTAGAACTTCTTTGCGTGTAAAACAGTGTTGTAATAATATTTGAATTGTGTCATTTTACTAAGTTTACAAATCCTTTTAGTGCTCCTGTCGTCGCAGAAGCACTGTCAGTACAAATGCTGATACACGACTTCCATACTATACCACACTTTGGTAAATAATTATTCGTTATGTAGAAAACAACTTGGCTAGTTGTTCTTTTAGTAGTTCTTTACAACAACAAAAAATTATTAATAATTGTGTCATTTTCAATAAACTTGACAAATGCTATTAATTGGGCTTTCCTGCTAATATCTGTAGAGTTATCTACTTTCAATGCAAACATTCGCCCAAAGATATTAATATGTTGAACAACTTGTTCTTCAATATCATTGGACATTTCTTTTATACGGCTGCCAATTGTGCTGTTCAAAAGTGGTACTGTCATTTTTTTTTTTGATTTTCTCTCCCAAAATAATTTTTACAGTAACCTGACATGCTGTTAAAAATCAGACTTTCTGCAATCAGGTCAGATTTCTTATTTTTTGCCACCAGTTTTGCTACTAAATAACAGGCTTCTTGTGCTTTAGCATATATTTTAGTCATATTATAAAATTATATACCCTGTTTTCTAGTAGAGGCCTGCAGTTTTTTAAAATACTCCATAGTTTTGGATGATAAATTCTCGTGTTTTGTTTAAAAATGATGCTGTGATTTACTCGGCACCATTGATTCATTCAACAATTTTTAATCACATACCACACTTAAAGGTAGAGGACAATCTTGGACAATTGCATCCCCACATCAGTATCATTGTATTTATGACAACATGTTTTCTGCTTTTTTGATGTTGATGGCTGCTCATTTTTATTTTTGTCATTTTCTCCAAGCTCATTATCACGTTGCCTCTTCTGATTTCCTTTCACTAAAAATTCATCCATCACTAATAATATCTAAAAAAATTAAAGTTACTTCTAGAATGTACTAATATAGTTCATTGAAAATACCTATTCTACATGAATTAATGGAATATGACATTTTAGAGATATAAAAAAAAAAAAAATTTCTTACTATGCTGCTTACAAGTTGCAACAAAATGCACTGCAGGGTGGCTTGGAGAGACTCAAGTGATAAGAATGGCTGAATAAAGGTGAACAGATCTAGTACTAGGAATCAAAACATGATGTCACATTGACAGCCAAAGGTGCTCAGATTGGTGCAGCGTAAATAAACAAATTTTTTGTTTGAATTAATTTTTATTATAAAACTTGGATTTATTATTATTTTTTTTAAATTTACATATTCTGCAGCTCACAGACTGAGAAACACTGCCTTAGGGTATCCTTAATAATACTGGAAAAAATCCTTGCACCACCTGTGTTCAAGTGAATACCATCTCTACAATATAGGTTCCTACCTACAGATGCGGGCCATGGTAATATAAATCCCCCCTCCCCAGAGCCTTACAGATTCCCCCAAGTCTCAAGTTAATCCACAAGGCTTTCAGCATATAATCCCTCCTATTGTGTCTGAGCAGAATTACAAATACATGCACATTCTGACCTAACTCGTGGCATTTTTTCATCATACCCCTATATTTCTCCAACAGATGGTCAGGTCGTGTACATTTAATATTATTAGTCCCCACATGAATAATAATTCTCTCTTTATCGTCCTTAAAATCTGACATTCTGTTGGTGCCATTGTCAGTTTTTACTCGTAGCAAACACATTCTGGTTCTAGACCACCTATATTTATAACAATTAATGTTACTCATTTCCCTGATAATAGAGCCACCCAATAAGACTAGATCACCTTCGAAGAGAGCACTATGCACTTCACTATTCTTTTCTGAGACCCAAATCAGAGGTTCATCACTTGTCAGGTCTGGAGATACATGAGTCCCTGACGAGCTCCCAGTTACATTTGTTTCTAAGATGTTTCTTCAGTGACTCAAATTTGTGTGACGCACCAAGTTGTAATTTGAGATTTGTACATTCCTTACATCGGTTGCAAAGAAAAGAATCACCCGATATGCTAGGTCTGCCTACTACACCAGCCTTAGAATACATGCCACAGGCTATACAAACAATGAAGTCACAACTCACACCAAAAATGCCCAAAGGCATTTCCATGTGAGTCCCGATGTCCCTTGTATTATAAGTGGTTCTTGAAGCAAACATAATTTAAGTAATATTTGAACTTTGCAAAGATTACAGAATTTATGTTAGCAAAATATCGCAGAAATTAAAACTGTTCACAAAAGTAAAATCACTAAAGAAGTTAACGTCAAGCTACTGAACGAAAGTTACAAAATTCCTGCCAAACTATTGATAACAAAAGCTATCTGAATATTAAGCTGGAGCTTTTCAAATATTTTAAATATTTAAACTTACAATATGGATACAATACTTACAATACAATACTTTTAACCACTAGTGAAATTAAATTTAAGCTACCAAATGAAAGGTAGCTTACGAAGTCCCCACCAAAATAACATTAGCAAAGGCTTTCTGAATATAAAGCTGTAGCTTTCCAAATACTTATCTAAATAAATACTAATCTACGTGACTATAGGAATTCAAGCTATGTATTAACTACAATTTAGTATATTGAAATAAAAATAACTTCAAAATTATTTCAGAAACTACCCTGCAATTAAGAGCTTCAGAAATATGCAGACACATGCTGTAGCCTTGATCCCAGACTCCAATGTATTTGCAGATTTTTTATTTCTGTATTGTTGCCCATTCTGAACTTAAACATATTCTAGTTTATGGATATAAATTTAGACTTATTCCGAAAAAAAATCAACTTTGTATCTTTTAAAAATCAATTATATCAAGACATTTTAGATTAGATTATTGTATATTTTCGGCCTACAAAAACAATATCCCAGTTGAATCATATCAGATGTGGATTAACACTGTTAGCATTAGCATTAGTAGAGGCATATGATGCAAGAAAGCAAGCTTCTGCAGCATCAGCCAAAAAAAAAAGAAAACCCCTTCCATTTCAGCCCTCCATTCATTCCAAATGCCTGTCCAGCTCAGCCTTAAATTTATTTAGGCTATCAAATTCCACAACAAAAGATGGAATTCTGTTCCACCAATCAAACCACCCGCTGGCTAAAGGCAAACTTCCACACATCTATTCAACAACTGTCTTTCCTCAATTTGAATCTATGCCCCTTCAAGTTCTTAATCTGAGCAAGAGAAAGAATCCCATTAGCATTCAGCTTGCTCAACCCATTCAAGGCCTTATACACCTCAATCAGATCACCTCGCAGGTGCCTACTCTCTAGGCACTGCAATTTGCAGAACTTAAGCCTTTCTTGGTAAGAGCACCCCTTTGTTCCCCTCACCAATCATGTTGCTGCCCTTCTTTGTACTCGTTCTAGCAACTCCACATCATTCCTAAAATGAGGACACTGTACACAGTACTCTAGGTGTGGCCTGACCATTGCCTTGTACAATAGAATAATCACCTCCCTGTCCCTGCTAACAAAATTCCTATATATCATTGAGGATGTGGAAAGGTCGGGGAATGACCACCGCATATCCCCGGAGCAATATGGGCTTAGTTGCTAATGCTCCTAAAAATCAAATAATAAACAAACAAGCTTCTTATCGCTTTACCGCCATTGGCTACATGCTACTCTGGGCTTGTCCTGCATTTATAGTTTTGTTTTAATTTATTTTTTCAGCTATATATATTTTGGTTTTGTTCCTCTGTCGTATCAACCATAAATTACATGCCAGCTTTCTATATATCTTCCCTTATTTTCACATATATTTTACTTTAGATGTCAAAAAAAAAAATTTTTTTCTTTAATGCTGTTTATTAGTTTTGCTTTGCCATGGCATGTACTTCATATTAGAAACAGAGGGCACTACCTTGTCATGCAGTTCTGGTGGTTGACACATGAGATGCCAGGATTGTTTGATATATGACAATGTAATTTTTTATTTAAGTATTTATTTATTTGTATATGGTGTTTGATTTTTTTTTCTTACCTTTCTTTTCTTTTCTCTGTAGCTGTTGCTTATTATATAATTATATAATGTATAGATACTATACATTATATAATTATGGTCATTGGGTGTTTTCTATCTATCAGTGGCTCTTATTGATAAATAATTTTTACTCCTTTTTTTCTTTTTTCCTTCTCTTTCTTCTCCTTCCTTTTTGTATGCAGTCAAAGCTCTATATAACAACCCCCCCGTGGGAATGAGAAAACAATATTTATATCGATTGTTCATAAAATAGCATTAGGTTAATGAGAAATTGGCTGGAACCAACCACATAGGCCATTATAAAGTGTGCGACATTAAAAGGAGGGTCTCTATAAAGAGCTTAAACTGTAATTTTTATTGTTACAGTAAATTCATATATATGTATATATTGATAAGAAGAAAGTGAAGGAGAGGAAGGGAATGGGCTAACAGAACCTGAAATCGAAATTACAGAAAATCCAGAATGTTCCTGGAAAATAAAATAAAATAAAAAGGTGTACTTTATGCTGTAGATCCCATGATTTCAACATCATCAAGAGTCAACCTCGAAACCACTGGAAAGACAGGGAAAAATAAGGCCTCTTTTTCTGAGGCCTTACAGGACCGGGGACACTGCTACATATAGAAGTGTCCCTAGTCCTGTATAAATAAGCAATGAAGGAAATTCAATTGAAGTAAAAAAAAAAAAAAAAAGTCCATAAATCATCTAAATATCATATATATATGATATTGACCATGTGAGGTACGACAGTGCGTGGTTAGTCAACCTACGTAGTATAGAAAAGGTGTCAGTGGTTCAGTAGATAGTAAAATTCCAAGCGTGATGGGTAAAAGGAAGGATTTATCGGACTTTGATAAAGGACAGATTGTGGGAGCTGGATGAGCTGTTGCCTCGATTTCTCAAACGGCTGAACTGGTGGGGTATTCGAGAGCCACCATTGTTAAAGTGTACCAGGACTACCGTCAAAATGGTCAAACAACAACCCGACTGCAAAACTGCAAGTGTCAGCGAAAGGTTAATGTTAGAGGTGAGCGTCGAGTCCGATGACTTGTACAGGCGAACAGGTGCAACACTGTTGAAGTTGACTACCCAATACATCATAGGCCAACCCAGAAAAATATCCGGAATGACCATGTGTCGCATGCTCGCACGTATCGGCTATACCAGCAGATGACCCCTACAGTATCCACTCCTAACCAAGGTTCATCAGTGTAAAAGACTCGCCTGGTGCAGAAAGCATGCAAGTTGGATGTTAGAAGACTGGAAGAAGGTGTGCTGGTTGGATGAGTCACGTTATTCACTCCACACTGTGGATGGTCATGTACAGATTTGGCATCAACAACATGAGGCTCTTCATCCACCATGCATTGTATCAAAAGTGCAGGCCAGTGGAGGCAGTTGTATGGTGTGGGGCATGTTTCATTGGCAGGAACTTGGACCTCTGGTGCATGTGGAACAATGTATCACTGGTCTCCGCTATCATCAACTGCTTGCTGACTGTGTACACCCCACTATGTTACACTTTTTCCCAAATGGCAATGGTGTCTTCCAAGATGACAATGCACTGATCCATTGGGCACTTGTTGTGCAGGAATAGTTTGAGGAACACTGTTCTGACTTGCAGCATATCGATTGGCCTCCAAACTCCCCCGATATCAATCCCATAGAGCACTTGTGGGACACTATGGAAAGGTGTATCAGGCATCTGGATATACCAATCACCTCCATACCTGCATTGCTAGCCACATTACACACAGCTTGGTTGGCCGTACCTCCCGAACGCTTCCAATGTCTTGTCGAATCAATGCTACATCAGAAAGCTGCTGTACTGAGGGTTAAAGGATGACCTACGAAGTATTAGGTAGGTGGTCGGTCATAATTCAGTCATCGCTCAGTATATATATATATATATATAGATATATAGATAGATTTATATGTATCATTCCTTCATTCCAATGGTAGGAAGTATACATTAGTACACTTCCTATTCCTACCATTGATATACAAACTCACAATTTCATCTTCCATAATATTCCTAGCCTCTCACCATTTTGAAGGTATTCAGATTTTCTCTCAGTTATGATTTCCTTTTTGAGGCTCTAGTAACCTAGAGGCTAAAGAAAATTGACCAGTATACTATACCCTTCATCTCTGCATGTTTCACAGAATTTCTTAAGCAGGATGTCATCTTGGAATCTGTCAAGCAGCATATGGAATTGCATTTCTGGAACATCATCCTGCCAAGAGCCTCAAAAACAATTGGTTTTCAAACCTTGATTTCCTCAGAGTTGAAATCTACCTAAAGAAAAAAAAAAAAAAAAAAATCGTACTGAAAGGGGGAAAAAAAAAAAAAATTTAACTGCTACCTAACACTCTAAGTCCAAAATCTCACAAAGATTATGAACAAATCTCAGGTGGATATAAAATCCATACTGACCCAAATTGCAGAACATCGCCTCAACCATAGACTTAAACTATCTTCACTCTGTGTTAACAGGAAGATTTTTACCACTACAAAGATAAATCAGGAACAGGGACAATTTGACCCAAGAGACCCTTGACCCAAGAACTGCAAACAACAATGACCACTACCAATATACTTTGTGGGGGTGACCAGAATGACAAAGCACCATTTCCTATTCTCTTATTGAATGTTAGATGCTTTCAACTATACTGCCAACTTGAATGAATCTACATTAAAAGAACTGCTCGTGTTTCTCTTGAGTAGTGTCATACGTTATGTCCCTGGAGGAGTCCCAGATGAGGGCATCACAAGTTCTGTTGGCACCTCCATAGCCAGGTGGTCAGGCACAGCAGTGCGTAGCACCATGCTTCTTGATTAGACCAGGGTTCGAGCCCATGTCCACCAAATACGGAAGATGTGGAAAGGTTAGGGAATGACCACCGCATATCCCCGGAGCAATATGGCCTTAGTTGCTAATGCTTCTAAAAACCAAATAACAAACAAACAAACAAGTTCTGTCCATCCTTCTGTGGCAGTCGAACCATTCTTTTTTTTGCCTTATTTTGGTAAGTTCAAAGCTTGCCCTGTAAAGAAAGTAACTGAGTTTTGTAAACTTATTCAAAATATTTTCTCAAAAATGAATGCAGTTATATCCAATTTATTTAGATCAGTTGGAAAAAATTTCACAATCTTGATCTGCATTCCAGCTCTGTTTTTATTTGCTTTTATATTATTATTATTATTAATTATTTTATTTTATTTTATTTTATTTTTTTAATGGTGATCCCAAATGTGAAAGACACTGGAATCTACAGCATTCTAGTACTGTGTAATGTTTCTGGGAATATATGCCAAGGAAAGTTGTTCCAAAGAAACAGAAATAGAGAAGATAAACGAGAAATAAAAATAGTTAGATTAATGAGTTTGGAGTTGAACTGTGAATGGGTATTGACTAGTTGATGTACATGTTTCAACTTTTTTTGGAAGAAAGAGTTGGAATTATAAATGATAATTCAACAGAGCAGTGCCCATGGAAGTATCAGTAGAAAAGGCATGAAGCAGAAATTAAATTTGTGTGATATACTGTAGAGTTAGTTTGTAAGTGAGGGATCATTAATTAACTTGCTGGCCTGCCCTCTTCCTCATAGAGTATTTGAAGAGGAGCTTTTGGAGCACCACCCTAAACATGAGGACTGTATTCCATTATAGGTGGATCTGTGATTTTTATAGTCAGTAACCATTGTGAAGAAAAAGAAGAAAACCCTTTTATCTTATGCAGGGGAAATAAATATTTGCAATATGCTTGTGCCAGGAGAGGTTAGAAGTCATTTTATTCCTCAGAAAATCATTAATGTGCAAATATATCTCCTGTTCACAGAGGTGGTTCAAAGGTTGGAGTGAGTAAATACAGCCCTCTCAGTTTGAGATCTGTGCCATCAAAAATAACAAAGTCAATGACTAAAAGGAGTAATGTAGGATCAGTTTGATAGGAGCACAGCTCTAAGGCAAGGATGGATGGATTTGTTAAAGGTGAATCATGCGTGAGAATTTTGAGTAGCTACTATGAGGTCATCAAAAAGGAACTAGATTAAAAGAATAATTTTTACATTATACATTAAGATTTCAGTAATGCCATTGATACTGTTCCATATGTACAATTGTTGTATAAATGTTGTGAAAAGGTTGGACCAATGTGACATTAGGGCATGTTACTGCTATGTAATGGGATGGTGATAAAGGGATGGTTTAGCAGTAGGAGACGGAGCAGTTATAAATAACGACAGCACTTCATGGACTAATGTTAAGCGTGGGTTCCATGGGTGTCGGCACTGGGCCCATTATGTTTTTAATATTCTTTAACAGTATTGATGTAGGTATTTAGCATTAGCATTAGTAGAGGCAAATAATGCAAGAAAGCAAGCTTATACAGCATCGGCAAAAGAAAAAGAAAGCCTTACCATTTCACCCATCCATAAGGTCCAAAACGTTATCTAGTTATTCCTTGAATTTATTTAAGCTATCAACTTCCAAATGGAATCAACTTTTCCAGAAATCATCTAACTGCTGGCTTAAAGGAAAATTATCGCATATCTATTCTACAGCTGTCTTTCCTCAATTTGAATTTATACCCCCTCAAGTTCGTAATCTGAGCTAAAGGAAGAATCCTATCATCATTGAACCTGCTCAAACATTCTAGGCCTTATACACTTCAATTAGATCAGCATGCAGGTGCATAGTCTCCAGACTCTTCAATTTACAGAACTTAAGCCTTTCTTGATAAGAGGATCCCTTCATTCCCCTCACCAATCTTGTTGCCCATCTCTGTACTTGTTCTAGCAACTCTACATCCTTCCTAAAATGAGGTCTCCACCTGTATGCAGTACTAAAGGCATGGCCTGACCATTGCCTTATACAGAGAAACAATCACCTATTTTTCCCTGCTAGCAAAATTCCTAAGTATCATTAACAAGACCCCGTGACCTGCTCTGGCAGCCTGTCTGTACTGCTCAGAAAACTTCATATCTGACTGCACAATTACTCCCAGGTCTTTTTCATTCTCTACCACTCTGAGTGTAGTACCACACAGTTGATATGTTTCTGTGGGGTTACTGTTACCCATATGCAGTACTTTGCATTGTCAATGTTAAACATCAGTTCCCACTTCTCAGCCCATCTTCTCTGCCCAACTTTTCTAGATCCTATTGCAGTAGCATACTGTCATTAACAACCCTACCAACCTTTATGTCATTTACAAACTTGGACATTAAGTCTGATATACCTTCATCAGTATCATTGATAAATATACAAAACAATAATAGGCCCAACACTGAACCCTAGGGGACTCTACTAATAACATTATTCCACGAGGAACACTGTCCATTGATTACCACTCTCTGTCTTCTCCTACTCAACCATCCTTTTATCCATTTTAGCAACTTGCCATTAATGCCATACTGCTTCAATTTGTACAGTAGACTACCATGTGCAATAGTATCAAAAGCTTTCCTGAAATCCAAGTATATGATATCAAAATTATTTTTTTCATCCCTTTGCTTTGTGACCACATCATAGTATTCAATGAAATTTGTCAGACAAGTCTTTCCCTTAACAACCCATGATGTGTCTGAATTATTACTGCAGTTTTGTCTAGATGAACCAGCAATGCATCTTTAACCAGTGACTCCATTATTTTCCCAGGAACAGAAGTTATACTAACTGGTCTGTAATTACTCGTGTTACCCTTAGATCCCCCTTTGTGAATTGGTGATACATTTTCACATCTCCCGTCTGTGTAAACTTCACCTAAGTCCAAGGATGCTCTCATAATTAAGGCTAAGGGTTTGCTTAATTCCTTTGCCACCTCCTTTAATATAACCGGATAGATTCTACCACCCCAGGTGCCTTTCTTACATTTAACTTCAACAATTTCTCCTCCACTTTGCTCTCAGTTATTACAAAATCATTTAGCGTGCTGTTAGAATTTAATTAGTTTCTGTCCTCCACTTCTCTACAAAATTCTATTTTTTTGTGTGAATGTAGATGCAAAATACTCATTCAGTTTGTCAGCTATATGATCAAGGTCATCAACAGTTAAACAATCGATCCCAAGTGGACCAACCTGATTCATCCCCTTCCTTCTAGAGTTTATATAAGTAAAGGAGTCTTTGTTGGTTTTATTTGCATCCTTTGCCAAAGATTTTTCATAATCTGTCTTTGCTTGCTTAACCTCCATTGTGACTTGATTACAAACTAGCTTATATCTACAATAGGCTTTTGTGTTGCCTGATAACTTATATCTATCCCATACATTTTTCTTCTCTGCCATGAGTCTCATTAGTTCATCTGACATCCATTTAGGCCTAAACTTTGAACTGTATTTCTTAGTTGGTGTGAAACGCCTAGTAGCCACCCAGAATTAGTTCCTTAAATGCTTCTCATTTATAATTTTTGCTGTTGGTCCCAATGTATAGAATTTAAAAACTGGCTGAGACCATTGTAGTCACCTTTACTAAAGCAAAAACCCTTCTCTTTTCCCTGATGGTAGTGATATTTTTAAGTAAATCCCACATCATTACACTGTGATCACTGCCACCTAGTGGCAGTGATCACAGTGTAATGATGTGCTAATTTTCTCTATGTGCTAATTCTTAATGCACGAATAATCACTGCTGATAATCAGATCAAGAGTATTACTCCCTCTGGTTACCTCTCGAACATACTGCTGTGGAAAACAATCATCCAATAAATGCACAAATGTCTTGCTAATGTGTGAGTGAACCAACCACAAGTTCCAGTCAATATCTGTGAAGTTAAAATCCTCCATTATAAGACATAACCGCCTAAAAAAATATATTGTGACTTGTGAAATGTTTGCAGACCTTTGTGGGACAGGATTTGATCTAGCCAAAGAAATTAAGTGCCAACTCAGCTTTCTGATGGGCGCCTAAGATAGTTTGAAGATTTGGGTAGATGCCCGCAAAGGTATTAAAGTGGGGGACCAATAAAACTATTAGCTGCTGAACTCAATGCCAGAGGTCACTCGTGCAGAAGACAACACAGTGGCAATCTCCACGGCAGAATGCACTGGTCCCACAGGAGCTAGTTTTTCTCGATGACTCCATAGTTAGGCAGAATTTATTGGATGGGTAATATATTGTGTAAAAAAGATAGGTGGAATAGGATCAGGGTATGTCTGCCAGGTGCAAAAGTTGATAACATTAGTAGAGATATCATCTTTTAAGAGCAAAAAGGGTGACATTGCTATACACGTTGGCATTAATCACATTAAGATTAGATCTGCAGATTTACTTAACATGTACAGGTCAACATTGAAAAAAAAAAAAGGCATGAGTTAGAGTTAAATTTGAAAGTGTCTGCAATTCTGCCCAGACACAGAAGGGAGTACATGATGAGAGCCTTGTCAATCAATTTGGCCCTGGAGAGATTGTGCAAGGCTCATGGGGTAGAATTTTTCTGTGTGGTCTCTGCTTGTTAACAGAAGAGACTGCTTCTACAGGGAGGGGATATACTTAAATAGAAGGGGTGCAAGAGTGTTTGCTGATGCTACCAAGGCAGTGTTATGTGGTTCAGAAAACTGCTAGCTTTGGGGGGGATTCACAGACTAAAAGATTAACAGTAGCTGTGAGGCAGAATTGAAAGCGATTCTTGCACTGCTTCTATTAGAATGAGCAGTGGCCTGGAGGGCAGGGTGCTGGGGATTTACAGGGACTAGTGGGGGTCATCATGTAACAAATTAATATATGGACTGTGTTAGGGTAACTAAGAGTAAGAAAAGGTGCATGTTTACTTGCACATACACCAATAGTAAATAAATTTGATGAATTTGAAGTGCTAGTCAAGACATCGAAGGCTGATATTGTTCGGATATCAGAGATGTGTTACACAGATTGTTACAAAAATTGGAATTTTGGGCATGCAGTGTGTAGAGAAGTGATAGACAGGATAGGAAGGGAGGAGAGGTTATGCTGTTAGTAAGAAACACGTAAAATCTAACGAAGTGTATCCAGTTGATATAAATAGATAGATGAGTGCAATGTTGTGTCAGTTTGGTGCGACATAAGCACTGCTCAATGCTGATGGGATTCTTCCTCTTGCTCAGAATAATTGGGAAAGCAAAAATGAGAGTAGGAGTGTGTGTTATAGGCCTAATGACTCTAATGAATACAATGATCAATTGTACAGAGAAATAGAGTTGGCCAAGAAATCAGAATGTTTTATAATTGGAGATTTTAACTGCTCAGATATTGACCGGAACTTGTGGGTTGGTCATTCGCACACACTAGCAAGACTTTTGTGGATTTATTGGATGATTATTTTCTGCAGCAGCATGTTCAAGAGGCAAGTAGAGAGAGGCATTAGCAAAGGCACATGATGCAAGAAAGCAAGCTTATATAGCATAAGCCAAAAAAAAACAAAAAAAAACGTTATTTCACCCATCCACTCGCTCCAAATGTTTGTCAAGTTCTGCCTTGAATCTATTTAAGTTATCAACTTCTACAACGACAGAATGAAGTTTGTTCCAACAATCAATCACCCACTGGCTAAAGGCAAACTTCCGCACATCTATCCTACAACCGTCTTTCCTCAATTTGAATTTATGCCCTCTCAGGTGATTATTCTGAGCAAGAGGAAGAATCCCATCAGCATTGAGCATGCTTAAACCATTCAAGGCTTTATACACCTCAATCAGATCACCTCGCAGGTGCCTAGTCTCCAGACACTGTAATTTGCAAAACTTAAGCCTTTCTTCGTAAGAGCAGCCCTTTGTTCCATTCACTAATCTTGTTGCCCTTCCCTATACTCGGTCCAACAACTCTACATTCTTCTTAAAATGAGGCCTCCAGACCTGTATACGGTACTCATCACCTCCTTATCCCTGCTAGAAAAATTCCTGTATATCATTGACAAGACACCATGAGCTTCTCTTGCAGACCGTCTGCACTGCTCAGAAAACTTCTTATCTGCCTGCACAATTACCCCTAGGTCCTTTTCATTCTCTACCACTGTCAGTGTAGTACCACAGAGTTGATACGTTACCCTGAGGTTACTGCTTCCCATATCTGGTAGTTTACATTTGTCAATGTTAAACTTCATTTGCCATCTCTCAGCCCATTTGCTCAACTTTTCTAGATCCTGTTGCAGCAGCGTATTGTCATTAGTGTCATTAACAACCCTGCCAACCTTCGTGTCATCTGCAAACTTGGACATTAAGCCTGATATACCATCATCAATATCATTTATAAATACAGAAAACAATAATGGACCCAACACTGAACCCTGAGGGACTCCACTAATAACATTAGTCCACGAAGAGCATTGTCCATTGATTACCACTCTCTGTCTTTTCCCACTCAACCATCCCTTTATCCATAGCAGCAATTTGCCTCGAATACCACACTGCTCCAATTTGTGCAACAGTCTTCCATGTGCAATAGTATCAAAGGCCTGGCTAAGATCCAAATATATGATATCAGAGTTACTTTTTGCATCCAGTTCCTTTGTGTCTACATCATAGTATCCAATCAAATTGGTCAGACAGGACTTCCCCTTAACAAACCCATGCTGTGTCCGAGCTATAACTGAAGTCTTGTCTAGATGATCCTGCAATGCTTCTTTAACCAGTGCCTCCATTAATTTCCCTGGAACAGAAGTTAAACCAACAGGTCTGTAATTACCTGTGTCTCCTCCTTGGTGGATTGGGGTCACATTTGCACATCTCCAGTCCATGGGTACCTCCCCTAAGTCCAGGGAAGCTCTCATAATTATGGCTAAGGGTTTGCTTACTTCCTTTGCCGCCTCCTTTAATATAACTGGATAGATTCCATCCACCTCAGGTGGCTTTCTTATGTTTATCTTCAACAATTTCTCCTCCCCAGTAATACTCTTGATATGGTTATTATTGTTATTATTAGCCATTTGGTGCATGGAAACCTGAGGCTTATGCTGAACCAGCCAAAAAAAAAAAAAAAAATTTCTGAATTACCTCGAGAGAGAGTCAAAAGTATAAGGGAATCACCAAGAATGAGAAGCATGATAATATCCAGCTGAGGACCGTGTGCCAAGCCCATACTCATCAGATGTGAGCCCCTTATCAGCAGTGATTGTTCTTGCATTAAAAATGTTAGTATATAATATTGGTTAAATACACCTTAGTTTACTCATAAATTAACTACATAAGTAGTGTAATGGCATCATTTTATTTTATCTCATATTGTGGCTATCTTCACAGTGGGATACCAGGTATTGCGCTACTTCAAATAAATAATGCTTCTCTAGTAGAGCAGACTACTGTTATTTATTCTCTGGGCACCACCACCCAGATGCGTTTCGGAGATTTTGGGCTAACTCATCAGCGGGTGGGCAGATTCCCTAATAATGCAGACATGCCATCACAGTTATGAAGTTAATTCCACAATATGAAAGATGGATAATGAAAATATTTTGAAAACTAAATGCACAAGTAATAATATGTTATGAGTTGAAATTAATTATATAATATTGGTGTAAATACACCATGTTTACCCCATAAATTTAACTACATAAATAGTGTAATGGCATCATTTGATTTTGTCTCATATTATGCCTTGTGCATTTAGTTTTCAAAATATTATCATTATCTTCACTATTTGGCATATTGTGGAATTAACTTTGCAACCGTGATGGCATGTCTGTATTATCCGGGTACCTGCCCCCTCGCAGATGAGTGAGCCAACAAGCTCTGGAATTCATCTGGGTGGTGGTGCCTGCTGAGAATAAATAACAGTAGTCTACTAGAGAAGCATTAATGTCCAAGTTTGCAGACGATATGAAGGTTGGTAGGCTTGTTAATGACAGTAAGAACAGTATGCTACTGCAACAGAATCTAGAAAAGTTGGGCTTGATGGGCTGAGAAGTGGTAACTGAAGTTTAACATTGACAAATGCAAAGTACTGTATATGGGTAGAAATAACCCATAGAATCGTACCAGCAGAGAAACATACTATCTGTATAGTACTACACTTAGGGTGGTAGAAACTGAAAAAGACCTGGGAGTAATTGTGCAGTCAGATATGAAGTATTCTGAGCAGTGCAGACAGGCTTAAGTTTTGCAAATTGTAGAACCTAAGCCTCTCTTAAGCTAGCATTTGGAGACCAGGCACCTGCGAGGTGATCTGATTGAGGTGTATACGGTCTTGAATGGGTTAAGCAAGCTGAATTCTGATGGAATTCCTCTTGCTAAGAATAACCTGAGAGGGCATAAATTCAAATTGAGGAAAGACAGTTGTAGAATAGATATGCCGAAATTTGCCTTTAGCCAATAGGTAGTTGATCGCTGGAACAAACTTCCATCTGTCATTGTGGGAGTTTATAGCTTAAATAATTCAAGGAGGAACTGGACAAACTTTTAGAGGGAATGGATGTGTGAAATGATTTTTTTTTTTTTTTTTTTGGCTGATGCTATATAAGCTTGCTTTCTTGCATCACATGCCTCTACTACTACTACATTCTGATTTACTGGCCCACTCTATTTCTCTATACATTTGTTGTTGTACTCGTCATAATCATTAGTCCTATAATATACTCCTACTCTCATTTTTGCCCTTCCAGTGCTTATGTCACACCAAACTGACTCAACATTGCACTGCGTGCATCAAGCTTTCAGGTTTGATGTTAATTTTGCTGATGATGCAAAAGTAGGCAGGGTATTTAATGATACTTCAAGATCTAGATAAACTTGGCCGATGGGATATAAAATCGCAGCTAGGTTTTAACAATGATGATCGCAAGGTTGTTCTTGTGAATAGTGGTAAACCTATAATAATGTACCATTTAGGTAGCATTAAACTCTAGGTAGTTGTTAAGGAAAAAGACCCAGCGATAATTGTTCAGTCTGGTATAAAATTCTCGAAGCAATGCAAACAGGCTGCTAGAACAGCCATTCGGTTTGTCTGTGATATACAAGAACTTGACCAGCAGTGACAAAGAGGTGATTATCCCATTGTAAAAGCAATGATTAGGTCACATCTGGAATACTGCACACAGGTTTGGAAACCTCATTTTAGGAAGGACATAGATCTGTTGGAAACAGTATGAAGAAGAGAACAGGATTAGTTTTTTGGGTGAGTTGCACAAAAGGATATTCTTATCGAGACAGGTGGGGGTTCTGCAAATTGCAACACCTGAAACTAGGTATTTGCATAGGATTAGTTTTTTGGGTGAGTTGCACAAAAGGATATTCTTATCAAGACAGGTGGGGGTTCTGCAAATTGCAACACCTGAAACTAGGTATTTGCATAGTGACTTAATTTAAGTGTATAAAGCTTTAAATAGTTTAAGTAAATTAAATGTTGTGGGAATTTTTACTCTTTCTTAGATGACACACCCAAGGTGGCATAAATTTAAAAACAAAGTCTTTTTTTTCCCCTCCCATCCTTTCTATTCCATCTGCCTGTCATATTTCAACTGAAATTAAGCATTAATTCTTAGGTGTACCAGTACATGCTCGAGAATTCTATATTTCATACAGTATATGAAATACACAGTGTTTTAAGTAGAAAATAAGGCTTTCCTAAAATCAAAAATTAATTTAGTATATATTATGAAACAATATTTTTTGTTGAATGAAATGGTCCTAAAAGGATATAAAGTAATATTCTGTTTTCTGAATCAGTAAAAGATTGCGGTACTATTTTAATTCAGGTATCAAAATAGTTAATAGTAAAAGAACACCTCACTGTTATGTTTTTCTGTCTTTACTGTTGTGTTCCCTTTAGTGAGAGCAACAGAGCCTGGGCTCAGCATAGAAATGTTACGTAGTCAACCTAAAGTTACTAATATCATTTTTAATTAATAGTTTCACCTGGGGTGGGGTGATTCCACTGTTGATTAATATCTCCAAGGCACTATCATTACAGCGGTTTCACCTCTTACTGGCCTCTCATCAGATATTAGGTGGCCCAGTTACAGTTATGCTGAGCAATGAATAATGTATCAGATCTAAACAAGCAGCCAAGAAATGTGTAGAAATAAAAAATTCCATTTAAAAACATAACTACTGTTGCAGTATTATATAACCCTACTACAGGACTGTATTGATCCAATGCAACAAATCAATGAAAGGGTCAGGTACTGTTTCAACCCAGATATCAAAATAGTTTAATAAAAGAACATTTCATGTGGCTATTAATGAAGCAAGTATCAGTGCAGGTTCTATCCCTATTGTTGACACCAAAAAGCAGAGATAAAAAAAAACAATGCAATACAACAAAGTATTCTTTTTTTTAGCTATTTTTGAAAAAAAAGTTTTACACCTGTAATATTTGAAAGGCTTACTATATATGTTATTTGAAAATAAAATAAATATTAAATTATATTAATGATAATATTAAATTACAAACATTTATATGCTTATAATCAGATTTTAAAGTAATATCTTAAATATATTTTTTCAAGTTTAAAAAAAGTCATGTCCACTGAAATGTAGCAGTGAATACTCTTTTGTTTTTTAACTGAGTTTCTGACTTCAAAAGTGATTGTAAAGTCATCAAATTTGAAGCCAGTCTGAATGACCTGTGAATGTGTCAGCCATAGAAAAACATTGATGTGATCTGATTGAAAAACTGTCAGAATGAAAAAGAAATTATAATGCCTATAAATGAGTTCATCACATTGTTCACAAAGAAATGAGTGTGGGAAAAAAAATCTTCAAAACGGGTACCAAAAGATTTGAATGTATGCTAGAAGAGGGAGAGCTTAATTTTGCAAAGACAATTCTTTTAAAATTGCCCAGGAAACAAACTTGTTAGCCAGTTTTGTAATCTTGGATAAAATTAGTTATTATTATTATTAAATTACAGTTGCTCAGAGCGAAACGGATACAAAAATAGATTGTGACAAGTTTAATAATAGGAAAATATACATATATTAGATTAGATACATACAAATAAAAGCTTTTGGTTGTTTAGTCAATCTTCCTCAGTTAAACTGACAGTTAAGAATGGAGCATGAGGGCGTGTACTGCCAATCTTGTACGTGAAAGTGCGTGATTGATTGTTGGATGTTGAAGCCTGTGGCTGTGATGTATGCAGACGTGGCCAGCGTTTGTCAATGGACAGGATTGCTGTTTCAGTAATAGGGTGGACTTGACATCCACTGTTCCTGTTCACTGAGGTATTGGAGCATTTGATGTTTAACGACTCCAATCAGGTGCATCTCCGATAGTGGCGGGACTTATCCACAATCACGACATCGCAGTGTGGGTCAATGTCGTGGTGGGTTGCCCAAACGTGTTCGGCAATAGCTGAGTGCTCCACATCTGCTAAGCAGATTGCTCTTTTGTGTTCGGAAAGGCGTTTTTTGAGCCGTCTCCCAGTTTCCCCGATGTAGCAGCTAGTGCAGTCACAGTAAGAGATGCGGTTGACCAATCCGCTTTGTAGTAGGGTGGGGACAGGTGTTTTTACCTTAGAAATGAGGGATCGTAATTTTCTGCCTGGGAGTTGTACGCATTTTATCCCATGTGATTTTACGATTGTACAAACCTGTTGCGATAGGTTTGGGTAGTATGGGATAAAGGCGCTCGTGGCTGAGTCATCACCTTGGATGTTTCTGTTGGTCGCTATGTGGCCGTAGGTCATACCTGTCAAGGGTATCGATGGGATAGCCACACCTCGTAAGATCCGCCTTGACTTTAGCAATTTCAGTGCACCTCTCATCTACAGAGCTAGAGTGTGTCCAGGCATGAGTTAGCAAGGTACGTGCAGTGGCAAGAAGATGGCTACTCACGTGTGCTGACTGGAAGTTGGTAAATTGGCCAGCACACATAGGTTTACGATGGACAGTTGTCTTCAAGCATGTGCCCTCGCACCGGACAAGGGTGTCTAAGTATGGTATGGTGTTATCCGACTCTAGCTCGATCATGAATTTTATGAAAGGTGACAGAGAATTGAGGTGGTCTAAGGTTTGGTCACCTGAATTTCTGGGGATAACTACGAACACATCGTCCACATAGCGACACCAAAAGGCAATGGGATCTGGTACATTTGTAAATGCATGACCCTCTAATTCCTCCATCGCGATGTCTGCTGTGACTGAACTAACCAGGGAACCCATGGCTGTGCTGTGTGCTTGTTGGTAAATGGAGTCGTTAAACATGGTTGCACTGCCTGTTAAGCATAGTCTGAGGGTGGTGGGGATACCGTCTGGTGTTAGTTTGGTTCTGCTGCCAAGGGTTTCATCATTATCTAAGAGTTGCTTTGCACATGTGATGGCAAGTTCTACTGGGATGGAGGTAAAAAGTGAAACTACATCAAATGAAGCCATAACTTGATCTTGTGAGATGGATATGGTTCGGATCCTTTCTATGAACTCACTACTGTCGGAGATGGTGTTGGTGGTCTTGCCTACTAGGGAAGAAAGGAGCCTCGAGACAAACTTAGCTAATTCATAACTCGGTGAGCCACAACAGGATACAATGGGTCTTAGCAGTGTGCCTTCTTTGTGAACTTTTGGTAGTCCGTAGGATTGTGAAATCTGGCAGCCGGAGGCACTGAGGTGATTACGCATTGATTCTGTTATTTTCTTCTGTTTGAGCCAACTGTTGACGAGGATGTTCACTTTCGACTCCCATCGTTCCAAGGCTTTGATGGGAGGAACGGTTAAGGGTTGATAAACAGAAGTGTCCTGCAAGAGCAGCAAGGTGTTTGTCTCGTAATCTGTGTGGTTCATTATGACTGTTTGACGTCCTTTATCTGCCAGTAAAATGACGATGGATGGGTCTCGTTTCAGTGTCTTAAGGGCAGAAATTTGTTTGTGGCTGAGATTGGACGAGCATAGTGTAAAATTGCTGCAGTTTTTAGGCGAATTGTGTTTGCCACATCTTCAGGGAAACGTGTTAAACACGCCTAAGGCAATACAGTAATTGGTGGGTTTCTTGGGAGAACAGCAAATTTCATACCCAGAGTCAACAGGTCTACTTGTTCTGTAGACCTGTTCAAATGAGTTCTTATTATGATTCAGAGACCAAACAACAGTCTGTGGGGCAACGTCATGAAGGACATCTTCCCACAAGAAATTTCAAAGGGTGCTATGAGCTATCAAGTTGATCGCATCACCTTTGTAGAAGATGGATGATTGTTATTATCTTCAAAAGGATAAATAATTGCAGGTGAATGTTATTCTTCCTTGAAATGTCATGAGCAATTTCACAGCCTCCATGGGAGAACTTTCCAGAGTTATCCTCTTCATGCATGACTATGCTTCCAGTCTCAAGGCTCAGGTAATCATGGAGACAATTAATAATTTACCCCTTCAGATTATAACTTGTTTCTTACACTTAAAAAACATTTGAAAGGGCAATTTTAGGAAAAAAATTGTTATCCATGTAGTTGAGGGGTGAGAAGTTAGAGGGTCTAGAAAGATGCATGAATATTGCATCAAGTGCATAACCCTATGACTATGTTCAGTAAAAGTTGATTCATTTCCAGGTTGCATCATTCTTTCTGTAGTAGGCCAGAAACTCTTCAAATACATCTCATCTCAGTAAACTGCTGATAAAGTTAACTTTTTGTTGAAAAGTCATACCTGTGTAAACTAATTTTTCTTTAATACATTCATAAAATAATTTAAGTAATGTTTTTTTGAAAGAACAAATATAGACACGTATAATTATAACCCAGTTTAATGTAAAAAGTATACTAACTATCCGTTGTATTTGAATTTCAGTTGATAAAGAGACACGTCAGTCTCGAAAGCTACTGCCTGTTAGTATATATTTTACATTAAACTGGGTTATAATTATATGTGCCTATATTTGTTCTTTCAACCATGGACCCCAGTACACCAGGCCCATTCGTTACTAATGTTTTTTTGTTAGTAAATATATTTCAAGTAAACAGGAAGTTTATTTGTATGTATATGTATGTCTGATTTTTTTTTTTTTTTTTTTTTTCCTTGCAGGTATTTTTTGCTGTCATGATTGGTTCATTTTCTCTGGGCAATGCCATTCCTCACCTTAGTTCTGTTGCTACAGCCAAAGGGTCTGCTGTCGAGATATTTGATATAATCGATTCGGTAAATGCAATTTTTTATATTAATAGTATATTGCTGTTGAAATTTTAATGGTGTGGTGTATATGTGTTGTGAACATATAAATCTGTATAATAATGGTAATATGATGTGTAATTAATTGTATACAGCATGTGTGCGCATGCACACACACACGCACGCACGCACACACACACGCACACACACACACGTGCACACGCGCGCACGCACACACACACGCGCACACACACACTATATAAAGTGACATAATATTTAGATCAGTGTTTCTCAAACTACAGGTGGACAAAAATCTGCATCACTTGTGAATTTTTCAAATAATGTGTTTTCACTGCATTGTGGGTTGCAGAAATGTCCAAAATGCATTTGTTAGATGGGATATATATCTCTATGAATGAAACCCAATAAAAAGATTCCACCTGATATATATATAATTGCCATAAATATCTTCCCAAAGGGAAAAATGCATAATTAATGGAAATATGAGAAATCATGCAAATGGTAATCATGACAACCAAACATACATTTTATTGCATGTACATGTACAAACAGAAATGACAAGTTAACGTAATAGTATTATTTACTGTAAATCAGCAAAATAAGTTCTCAATATTTTGTTGTTCCTCCTCGAACTGCAATTACAGCCTTGCAACCATCTGGCATAGAATTAATCAACTTCTGGATATACAGTTCCCCAATTTCATGGTGCCACACCCTTACAATGCCCTCCTGCAGCTGAATCTTACTTGTTGGCTTCTTCTGAGCAATTTTAGATGACATTATGTACCAGCAATTTTCAATAGGGTTCAAATGTGGACTGTTGCTGGGCCAGTCCAACACTGTAATGCCAGCATTTCTGAGGTATGACTGCACTTCAAGGGAGAAAAACAAGGGAAAAAATTGGTGTAAATATGTTTTAAGCCTTGTGAGACAAGAAGACAAACTCATTATTAAATCTAAATAGCATAAAACTTACCAATTATGCTGTGTGGCAAGGTGCTGAGTCCTGTTGAAAAATTTAGTTTTGGACATCTGTGTGGTGATCCCTAATAACGGGTTTCAGGCACTCCTCCAAGATAGCATTGTAGGTTTCTGCATTCACTGTTCCGTTAATAAACTTAATTCACCCTACCCCTTTGCTTGTTATGCATCCCCACACCATCTGACTGGCGGGGAACTTTACAGTAAGTGTTAGGCAGTCAGGATGGTATGCCTCCGATTTTTGTCTTCTGACATATCACTTCACATCCGAGCCATGCAGGTTGAATTTTGATTCGTCAGAAAATATGACGGTGTCCCATTGCTCTTTTGTCCATGAAACATGTTTTAGCCCAAGCAATTCACTTCTTCCTCATTTGTTGGGTCAACAAAGGCTTCTTCTTAGGCTTATAGGTATTCAGACCACGTTCCGAAGGCCGTCTTTGGATAGTTCGTGCACTTGTTTCAACACCAGAGGCCATCTGAAAGTCCAGTTTTAGATCAGGAGCACTAGCATGGCGATTACGAAGGCATAGCCATTTCAAATATCGATCTTGGGAAGGCATAGTCACTCTCTTACAGACTGATTCAGGTCTTCTGTTTACATCATTAGTTTCACGCTTTAATTTCAGCACCCTGGATACTATTTACTGGTGGCAGCCTATTTTATCAGTGATAGCACATGTAGAAAGTCCTTCCTGGGACAAAGCAACAGCTACACTTTTTTTTTCTTGGTATCAACTGAACATATGGAGCCATGCCTACACCTCTGCAAAACAGGATACTAATGAGCATGTATACCCTTCCAATGCCATAGAAACAGCTGATGCAGTACCTTGCAGTTACTGTCTGATGCAATAGAAGCGTTATCTGATGCAATACCTTTGCTTCGACAAACAAAATGACTATAATCAAACAATATCTTATACGTTTCACTAGAAATGTTACTTTTTTTTTAAGGTGATGAGGCAGTTTTTTGTCTGCCACTGTATATTCTTTGGAGAACTTAGTTATGGTATTCTAAACTAAACTAATGAAAAACTTCATTTTTTAAATAATATTTAACACTTTTATATGTGAAATATGGAAAAGGTATATTTTCCCATACCATTTGTCCATTAAAGTAAAGTAAAGTAAAGTGCAGCCATTATCAACCTACTGCAGGATGGAAGCCTCCTCAACAATTCATGCTGAGGGAAATGGACCATAATCTGCCACGCTGGTCCAGTGCGGGTTGGCAGATCGACCGTATTCAGCAGTCAGGGGCTTGAACCCCGGTCTACTCAAAGAGCATGTGCTACTGCACTCCCGCTCCTGCCCACTCGGCTACGGAGGCCGTTTTCGTCCATTATAAAACAGTAACTGTGCTGAAGAGGGTTGCTGTCCTTTTGTTCAATGCAATATGATTGCTCCTGGCACTACCTTGGTATATTTTTATAAATATCCTCCAAGCTTGACATCTTGCACTAGTATTTTCTCACTAGTATCATGTATTGGAAACATTCTCCACAGTGAGCAATATCCTTTATATCTCCTTCTGTTTGTTATCTCTTTTTGTATTTATTTTATTTTTTTGGTTTTTATGTTTTTGTCTGTTTATTAATATTACATTTTTTCCCCTTTTCTGTCCTTCAGGCTGCTAAAAATTTTATCCATTATTATTTTTATGTTATTTTATTTTATTGTATTTTAGTATTTATTTTATTTTATTAACGTATCATTTTAATTACAAAAAAATTGTACAATTCCAAAATTATTTCAAAGTATTAATGTGCACTTTCATAGCTACCAATTATTGATCTTTAATTTCTTTAAGAAAAAATAACTCCGCAATGTGTATTTTCAAGTTACCAAACTTCAAGTGTGTAAGTGCATGCTATCAAAAAAGAGGAACCAATCCTAGTATCTCTTATCTCAAAGCAGCAGTGATGAATATTCATCAGTTAGCACAACACTTGTAAAATCGTCCATTAATAGTTACACCTGCAGGGACAAACTTCTTATTCAAAATCCCTTTTCTGTTGGGAAAAAACCATCAGTGGGGATTTCATTTTCATCTTCTGAGCACAAACTGTTTTGAGGGAGATGTAGAGTTTCCTCCACTTTTGACTTTAGTATTTCATTGAAGGGTTATATTGGAAGTATCAACTTTTATCTCCAATTATAATGGAAGTATTAAAGGGATTGTCATTAAATGAAGTTTGCAGAAAATCTGTGTAAATCACAGACAGAGTTTCTTTTTGTTCTGGTGCCAGGCTGTGTGCAACTGACTTCATAAACAATTTCTCAAATTCTCAATAAACATTTGACAGTTTTTGCTTATGTTAAACTCATCTGTTGGCATCCAAACTGTTGCTCAGTCATAATAACTGCAATAACACTGACCCATATATGTGACAAAGACTAATAAAATAAAATTTAATTAGATAAGGGATAAATAAGATTGTATATTTAATATAAATATATAAAAATAGGATACACTGATAAAACTGTGGAGTTAAAGGCAATAAAAACACCAAAAAACTTTCAAAAGTGACTGCCTCCTTTGTCATCAGTGGAACTTTACAGCTACAGAATATCATTAAATAATATCAGCAGAATCACGGCTCTTGGTATGTGTTACTGGTGGAGCATGGGAATTATTCTCCACGTGTTTATGGAGACTTGGTTAGTTGGTTGGTTTGGTGTTTAATGGTGCATTGGCAACTCAGGCCATAATGCAGCAAGTCAAAATTAAAGCTGATACAAAAATATTTGATAGCCTGTAAACTGGCTACCACGTCAAGAAGGTAAACATGATATCTACGGTATAAAAGTAAATAAAAAATATAAACTTAAATCTTTGTGTATAAATTGATTGAGTGTAAAAAGTTAGTGTATGGAGGAGACAGGAAATGGTCTAGGAGCATGCCAGATGGAACTGTTCATCCTGTCCAAGGATCATAGTCTCAAAGAGGGGATGAATACGATCTACTCTGTCTCTAATAGTGCTATTATGTTCCAAAGAACAAATTCATAAGCTCTCAAGCCATTTCCAGTGAATATACCTATGCAAATGATCAACAATAATTGCATTGCCTAGAGAAAATGTTTTCACTTTTAACTCTGCAATATTCCTATTTTTAATTTTATCTATTTGTTATTTTTATCACATTTAACTTCATAGTTTTATCAGTGTATTCTATTTTTATATTAAATATAAAATCTTATCCTCTGTATAATTTAATTTTATTTTATTAAATCTTTGTCTTGCATATATGGGTTGGTGTATTTATTGCAGTTATTATGAATCATTATTTTCCCAACTTCCAAGGCCTATTTGAAGAATCCTATGGTAATCGTGTTACAAAAATTCCTAGATCCTGTCAATGTTTTCATTCAAACATATAAAAAGGGCATTTGAACCTAGAATCATCTTCAACACTCCCCTATCCATCTTGAAAAACATAGGAATGCAATAAGGAATCATCACCGTAAGCTTCTTGCAACAAGTTGTCTG
The DNA here is from genome assembly GCF_048544385.1 of Mastigoproctus giganteus. Taxonomy (NCBI): domain Eukaryota; kingdom Metazoa; phylum Arthropoda; class Arachnida; order Uropygi; family Thelyphonidae; genus Mastigoproctus; species Mastigoproctus giganteus. Next base: position 123,217,906 of record NC_143584.1, on the reverse strand, counting down.
TTTTTCACTTTTGCTCAGTTTTAGATGAAACTGAGTTTGAATTTGCTGATGAAAACAGCAAATTCAAAATGGGAAGCATTCAAAGAAATAATCTAAGAAGCTACTAGGTTTTTCATACCATAAAAATATTGTTCAAGATTTAGGCCCAAATGGATGCCAGATGAACTGATTAGACATGTGGCAGAGAAGAAAAATTGCATGGGATACATATAAATTAACAGGTGACACAGAAGCCCTGGTTAGATATACGCTGGTCTGTAACCAAGTCACAATGGAGGTTAGTCAGGCAAAGGCAACTTGCAAGAAATCTTTGGCAGAACTTGGAAATTTATTTATTTTTTGGCTGGTGCAGCATAAGCCTCAGGCTTCCTTGCAACATATAGCTAATAATAATAATAATAATAAAGGATGCTAAGAAAAACAGCAAAGAGTTCTTTATTTATGTAAACTCTAGAAGAAATGGAATGAATCAGATTGGTCCAATTGATATTGATGGTTCAACTGTTGATGATCCTGCTAACAAACTAAATGAATACTTTGCATCTAAATTCACACATGTTATTCCTCCCTGAATAACTGAGAGTTATTCAGGGAGGGGAATGCCAGAGGTGTATTAAACACCTCTGGCAGTAAGCTAGATAATCTTGTAATAACTGAGAGTAAAGTGGAGGAGAAATTGTTGAAGATAAACATAAGAAAGGCACCTGGGGTGGATGGGATCTATCCAGTTATATTAAAGAAGGCAGTAAAGGAAGTAAGACAAACCCTTAGCCATAATTATGAGAGCTTCCTTGGACTCAGGGGAGGTACCCATGGACTGGAAATGTGCAAATGTGACCCCAATCCACAAAGGAGGATCAAAGGGAGGCAAGGTAATTACAGTCCTGTTAGTTTAACTTCTATTCCAGGGAAATTAATTGAAGCACTGCTTAAAGAAGCATTGCAGGATCATCTAGACAAGACTTCAGTTATAGCTCGGACACAGCATGGGTTTTTTAATGGGAAGTTTTGTCTGACCAATTTGATTGGATACTATGATGTAGTCACAAAGGAACTGGATGCAAAGAATAATTTTGCTTTTTTGCATCATATACCTCTACTAATGCTAATGCTGATGTTTTAATACATGTGTAATTGCAATTGATTATGTGTTCTTATTAAATTTTTGCTTTCTTTTCTTCTAGAAACCAGCTATTGATTCCTATTCAGAAGAGGGAACTTGCTTAAGCAAATTTAAAGCCAGTATTGATTTTCATAATGTCAACTTTTCCTATCCTTCACGTAAAAGTATACAGGTAAAGAAATGGCTGTAGCATTATTTGATGTTATACATATTTATACAATGGTTATTTTAAAAGTAATACACAGGTGATTAATTTAAAATGAATTTATTTTATAAGATAATTCCCCTTCACGCTTTATGACTGCTTTCCAACATTTAGGTAAGTTTTGAATGCCATTTGCTGAAGTTAAGCTGTCTGATGCATGGACAAAGATTTCTGTTCTGAAGACAGATATTTTTGCTCATGCAACAGTTCCTTGAGCTTGTGGAATAGCTCATAATTACAAGGACTCATATTAGGACTATAAGCAGGAGCTAGTGCTTCCTATTTGTAATTGATGAAAAGAACCTTACATTGTCAGCTTCTAACATCTATGGCTGCTTCTGACAAATTTCAGGAGTAGCTTCTGACAAATAAATGTTGCATAGTAGTCACAAGTTACTGATCTTCCATGCCATATGATCAGCAGTGATGCCCTCATAATTGTAGTAGTAGTAGTAGTATCAGTGGCATTTGATGCAAGAAAGCAAGTGCATCAACCCATTCAAGTGGTCATCATGTAGAACATGATGACCACTTGTTTCACTTCTGATTGTTGTCAGCAGCATTCGGAAGGGTGTGACAAAGATTGATGCTCCCATTGAGCTGATTGTGACTTCATTTCAGGTTCAAAGTTGCGTATCTAATCAATGACAACAGTGTGTTTTAAAACTCTTCACCTTCTTGTCGATAATGTGTGAGTAACTGCATTCCAATTTCTTTCCAATTTGCTTGTTCATATGACAGCAAGTGTGGGATCCATCAACCTTTCATTTTTGTAACACCTCAGTTAAAATTCAGTGAACAGATTATTTCAGTATTCCGGATTTGTTGGCTGTTTCTTCACATGTCATACATCTGTCTTCCGCCAAAATGGTGTTAATAATGGCTACTGATGCGTACTTTATTAATAGTCTTGGTCTACCTGAGGATTGCTTGTCTTCAATACTGGTCTCACCTGGACAAAACCTTTAAGACCAATGTGAAATTATATTGCAGTCTAACTGTTGACTAACTAAATGCTCCCCACAACAGTTCATAAATTTGTGTCTGTGTTCATCCACAAAGTTTTAATTTTGGTAAAAGAGCTTTAATCCGAAACTGTAATCTTACCTGAAGCATTATCACCATTCATTTTTAAAAGTCTCTTCAAAAACATTCAGTGCAAGAACTCTGTTTCAAGCACACTAATTTGAAGTTAAACTTCAAAAATATTATCCTGATAAATGCCACTCACATAGGTGCAGCAGTGAGGAGCACATGCATAGTGTGCATTACTTTTGGGATAACCCTGATATAAGGGCAGTCACATGGTGAGGCACTGAGTCCACTAGTTCACAAAAAGCTTTCCACAGGTATTTCCATCCATGCTTGCTGCATCACTGTCCATAATTCTGTCACATTCCTGGCTGGAGGATCCAAAACTTGAACAGAACTTTCCACAGCATCCCAAAGATGCTCCACAGGGTTCATGTCCGGTGAATAGGGAGGCTATTCCATGATGGTAAAATCTGCGGAATGCTCTTCGAACCATTTTCTAGTTACCATGGCTCTGTGGGGAGAAGCATTGTCCTGCTGGAAGAGTATTTCCCTGTGGGTGCACAATGCCCATGAAGGGATGCAGATGGTCTGCAAGGATGGACACACGACCTGGATTCAGAGATGCGTCTAGATGTACCAGAGGTCCCAACGTGTGCCAGTTGAACATGCCCCAGACCATTACTAACCATCCACCTGACTGAACAGTTCCTTGTTGACATGACAGGTGCATAGCTTTGTGCACACATTGTATGATTGGAAATGGGACTCATTGGACCAAGATATAGTTGTACACGTTGGCACTAATGACATTAAGAGTAGGAGACCGGCGGAATTACTTGACAAGTACAGGTCACTGATGAAAAAAAGCCGTGAATTAGGGTTGAAATTGAAAGTGTCTGCAATTCTGCCCAGACACGATAGGAGGGAGTATATGATGAGAGCCCTGTCAATCAATTCGGCCCTGGAAAGATTGTGCAGGGCTCAAGGGGTAGAATTTTTTTCAGCCTGGTCTGTACTTGTTAACAGGAGAGACTGCTTCTACAGGGATGGGATACACTTAAATAGAAAGGGTGCAAGAATGTTTGCTGATGCTATCGAGGCAATGTTAGGTGGGTCGGAAAACTGCTAGATTGGGGGGATACAAGGACTAATAGATTAACAGTAGCCACTGGCAGAGGTGAAAGTGATTCTTGCACTGCTTCTATTGGAATGAGCTGCAGCCTGGAAAATAAGATGCAGGATATTTCAGAGACTGCTGGGAATCATTGGGGTACAAGTAAACACATGGGTTGTGTTAGGGTAGCTAAGAAAAAGAACAGGTGCATGTATACTTGTGTGTACACCAATGCTAGGAGTTTAGTAAATAAATTTGATGAATTTGAGGTATTGCTCAAAACATCAAAGGCAGATATTGTGGGGATTTCAGAGACGTGGTGTCACACAGATATAAGAAATGCAGAACTGGAATTTGGGGAGTACAATGTCTACAGAAAGGATAGACAGGATAGGAAGGGAGGAGGGGTTATGCTATTAGTTAAAAAACACATAAAATCCAAGGAAGTGAAGCCAGTCGACATCGCTGGACAGTGCAGTGTCGAGTCAGTTTGGTGTGACATAAGCATTGGGAGATCAAAATTGAGAGTAGGAGTGTGCTATAGGCCTAATGACTCTGATGAGTATAATAAGAAACTGTTCGGAGAAATAGAGTGGGCCAGTAAATCAGAGAGTCTTATAATGGGGGATTTTAATTTCCCAGATATTGACTGGAATTTGGGGGCTGGTCACTCACACAGTAGCAAGGCTTTTGTGGATTTATTGGATGATTGTTTTCTACATCAGCATGTTCGGGAGGCAACTAGAGGGAGTAATACTCTTGATTTGATTATCAGTAGTGATTCTTCATGCATTAAGAATCTGCAGATAAATGAACCACTTGGTGGCAGTGATCACAGTGTGCTGAAGTGGGAGTTACTCAAAGAGGCAACTACCATTAGGGGTAAAGGGAAGGGGTATTGCTTTCGTAAAGGCGACTACAATGGACTGAGACAGTATTTAAATTCTATACAGTGGGATCAACTGATGATATTGCCAACAGCAAATTCAAAATGGGAAGCATTCAAAGAACTTATCGTGGAAGCTACTAGGCTTTACATACCAACTAAGAAATACTGTTCAAGGTTTAGGCCTAAATGGTTGTCAGATGAACTAATGAGGCATATGGCAGAGAAGAAAAATGCATGGGATACATACAAATTAACACGTGACACGGACGCCTATGATAGATACAAGTTGATCTGTAACCAAGTTACAAAGGAGGTTAGGCAGGCGAAGGCAGATTACGAGAGATCCTTGGCAAGGGATGCGAAGAAAAACAGCAAAGAGTTCTTTACTTATGTAAACTCTAGAAGGAAGGGGATGAATCAGATTGGTCCACTTGAGATCGATGGGTCAACTGTTGATGACCCTGCTCGGGTAGCTAACAAACTAAATGAATATTTTGCATCGACATTCACACATGAGGAGTTATTCAGCGAGGGGAATGCCAGAGGTGTATTCAACTCTAGCAGTAAGCTAGAGAATCTTGTAATAACTGAGAGCAAAGTGGAGGAGAAATTGTTGAAGATAAACACAAGAAAGGCACCTGGGGTGGATGGGATCTATCCAGTTATATTAAAGGAGGCAGCAAAGGAGGTAAGCAAACCCTTAGCCATAATTATGAGAGCTTCCTTGGACTCAGGGGAGGTACCCATTGACTGGAGATGTGCAAATGTGACCCCAATTCACAAAGGGGGATCAAAGGCTGACACAAGTAATTATAGACCTGTGAGTTTAACTTCTGTTCCCGGAAAATTAATGGAGGCACTGGTGAAAGAAGCACTGCAGGATCATCTAGACAAGACTTCAGTTATAGCTAGGACACAGCATGGTTTTGTTAAGGGGAAGTCTTGCCTGACCAACTTGATTGGATACTATGATGCAGTCACAAAAGAACTGGATGCAGGGAATAACTTTGATATTATATACTTGGATCTTAGAAAGGCTTTTGATACTGTTGCACATGGAAGACTGCTGCACAAATTGGAGCAGTGTGGCATTGGAGGCAAGTTGCTGCTATGGATAAAGGGGTGGTTGAGGGGGAGAAGACAGAGAGTGGTAATCAATGGACACTGCTCATCGTGGACTAATGTTATTAGTGGAGTCCCTCAGGGTTCAGTATTGGGGCCTTTATTGTTTTCTGTATTTATAAATGATATTGATGATGGTATATCAGGCTTAATGTCCAAGTTTGCAGACGATACGAAGGTTGGCAGGGTTGTCAAGGACACTACTGACACTATGCTGCTGCAACAGGATTTGGAAAGGTTGAGCAGATGGGCTTCGAGGTGGCAAATGAAGTTTAACATTGACAAATGTAAAGTACTACATATGGGAAACAGCAACCCCAGAGCAACGTATCAACTCTGTGGTACTACACTGACAGTGGTAGAGAATGAAAGGGACCTGGGGGTGGTGGTGCAGGCAGATATGAAGTTCTCTGAGCAGTGCAGACGAGCTGCAAGAGTAGCTCATGGTGTATTGTCAATGATATATAGGAATTTTTCTAGCAGGGATAAGGAGGTGATTATTCCCTTGTATAAGGCAATGGTCAGGCCACACCTAGAGTACTGTATACAGGCCTGGAGGCCTCATTTCAGGAAGGATGTAGAGCTGCTGGAACGAGTACAGAGAAGGGCAACTAGATTGGTGAATGGGACAAAGGGGTTCTCTTACGAAGAAAGGCTTAAGTTTTGCAAATTACAGTGTCTGGAAACTAGGCACCAGCGGGGTGATCTGATAGAGGTGTACAAAGCCTTGAATGGTTTGAGCATGCTCAATGCTGATGGGATTCTTCCTCTAGCTCAGAAAAATCACCTGAGAGGGCATAAATTCAAATTGAGGAAAGACAGATGTAGGATAGATGTGCGGAAATTTGCCTTTAGCCAGCGGGTGGTTGGTGGGTGGAACAGACTTCCATCCCTTGTCGTGGAAGTTGATAGCCTAAATAAGTTTAAGGCTCAGCTGGACAGGTATTTCGAACGAACAGAGGGGTGAAGTGGAAGTGGTTATTTTTATTTATTTATGTTACTTTTTTTTTTTTTTTTTTTGGCTGATGCTGCATAAGCTTGCTTTCTTGCATCAAATGCCTCTACTAATGCTAATGCTAATGCTAAAGAGACCCATCTCCAATCATACAAGGTCCAGTGCCGATGTTCTTTTGCCCAGTTGAGCCATACAGTCCTGTGTTGTGGTGTTAGCAATGGGACTCTGGTGGGTTGGTGGCTCCCATAACCTATTGTGGCTAATGATCGCCTGATGGTCTTGGCGGAGATGTTTCTGACACATCCCTCATTGAAGTCAGGCAGTGATTTGTGCCACCATTGCTCTCCAGTTTGCTGAAACAATGCAAGAGATGTTGACGGCCATGTTCATCCACCACCTTTCTCCACCCATAGCGCTGTCCATGATGAGATGTTATTCTGGAAATTGTGCATTCCCGATACACTCTTGATGTTGTTGAATGGGTATAGTGCAATTTCTGTACCACCTCCATGACCCATGTGTCGGGCACCCACTTTCATCCCTTTGAAAGTTGGTTAATTCACAATGTTTATCTATACTAACATCGAATTACCATCTACATAAATGCAGCAATACATTTACGTAGACAGTAATTCATATCGAACGTATTCGTATCTTGCTGTTTGTTTGGTTTTTTAAGGAGCATTAGCAACTAAGGCCATATTGCTCCGGGTCATGCGGTGGTCATTCCCAGACCTTTCCGCATCCTCCGTATTTGGTGGTGACGGGCTCGAACCCCAGTTTAATCAAGAAGCATGTGCTACGCACTGCTGCTCCTTCCCACCTGGCTACGGAGGCACCGTCGTATCTTGCAGGCGAACTCAAGCTGTGGGTTCGCCTGCAAGACAGCATTGTGTTGACCAAGAACCAGATATCCCATGAATTCTCTCATTACAGTTTTGTAGAACAAGAGCAACAATTAGCATTTATCTAAAATAATAAAAAAAGATTATGATGTAACGTTAATCAGTTAATACAGATTTGTAATATTTTTAGTGTTACATTATGTTTTTTTTTCCCCCAAACATGAAAAGGAATTAAAACCTATAGTACTGTGAAAGGTTGAGAAGCCAAGAGAAACTTTTACATTGCAATTAATTACTTAAATTACTGCAAACTATAATTTTAAATATTCTAGTTATACTTCAGCATGAATACATATTTCAGAATGCTTACAACTAATCATTTTGACAAGAATGTTATCATTGAAGCTAGCTAGGCATTTGTCTTGAAAAAAAAAAGGCAAAAATCACAGGGGAGTCATAAAATATACAGCTGACTGGGCTGGCCGGGTGGGTAAAGTGCCCGCCTGGCAACCCAAAGGTCGCGGGTTCGAATCTCGCCTCGGGCTTGGATTAGAATACTGCAAAAACCTTGGGAAGTGCATTATGGCCACAGAAGCCGATGCGCCAACAACTAACTAAAACAAATATATATATATATATATATATATATATATACACAAATATTTTTAAAATAAAAATAAAAAATAAGTGTACTTTTTTGAATTATCTAAATTACAACATTATATAAAATTTAAAACAAAAGTGTGGAAATTATAGAATTCCTACACCTTAAAACTACATTATTCCTATCCTTAATATTTGCTACTGTGTTCATTCATTTTTTTGTATGCTAGTGCTTGCTAGCAGACACAAGGTTTACAAAAAATTTATAGTAGAAAAAATTATTAGATTTCACTTAGTCCAGCTTAGAGAGCACTAGCATTTCACAGGGAACATAGTTTGAAATCTATTGGACTAAAATATTAATTAAACGGAAATTGAAACCAGCAATGCTTGTACTCTGCAATGAAAAAATGCACAATATTGTAAAGTTTTGACTTGAAATCATTTGTCTGAAAGGCGCCTCCATAGCCAGGTGGGCAGGAGCAGCAGTGCATAGCACACGCTTCTTGATTAGACCGGGGTTCAAGCCAATGACCACCAAATACGGAGGATGTGGAAAGGTCAGGGAATGACTACCGCATATCCCCGGAGCAATATGGCCTTAGTTGCTAATGCTCCTAAAAACCAAATAACAAACAAACATTTGTCTAAAACAATTTGAAAAAATTCAAATTGTTTTAGACTGGCTTGATTCAAAATAATAAAATTAGGAAAATCATGGAAATATGGAGAATATATTTGATTTTGCTAGCATGGTAAATATTACCTATTATTTCCCAAAATTGGTGCAGAAGTAACAGCTATGACACATGCCTAACTCTAATTATGATTAATTGTATTTAGCAGCTATTTGGACCAAAACCATGGTCAAGTGCAGTACTGTGTATTATTATCAAGTGTATTATTGCACTCTCGTGATGGCCACTTGGCTACATAAGGCAGCTGGTTGTTCCAAAGAACATAAGTACAAGGAATAAATGAGGAAGAAAAGATGATGTTAATTTGGTGAACTTGGAGTAGAACCATAAATGTAATGCTGACTAGCTAACCACTACTTAACAACTGGGTTTTTTTTCAAGAAAACATTCCAAAAACTGTCATCTGTTTTTAGTTTGTTTTCCAGTTTTTAGTTTTAGTTTGTTTTAGTTGTAGTTTGTTTGTTTGATTGGTTAGCTTATGTGATTATCATGTTTGTACCTGTCTCAACCTAATAACATTTCTACTTATAGTCCAATCAAAATCAAATTTATCACACATATATGGCCCTCCATGGAATGCTTATGGAGGGGTTAATTTTATTTGCTATTTTGAAACAAGATGCTCACCATTTGATTTAAGAATCACCTGTTTATAACCCATTTGTTTACAGTCCAATTGAAAAAAAATTACAATAGTTGATTTGTAATATAAAATTGTCTATTTTGCACTAAAATCATCATCATCTTCATTTTCTGAACTTATATTATCTGATAAATTAGAAATATCTGCTTACCCAAAACTTGATTCACTAAGAGATTTCAATTTTTTAATTCCTGTAATCTACTAGTTTTCATTACCAAAATGAATGAATATAAAAGAAACTACCATACTTACCCTCTTAAGAAAAGCTATATCAATTTATTTTTTGTTATATTTGGCAGTGATAAAATGATAAAAGCAAACAACCCAATGCTTGACAAAGAAATCGTGTATGCACTCATGCAAAAGTAATGCAAAGTGTTGATGAAAGCAGGGTCATCATAATTTGGCTACTGTAGTCAAATTATGATTATAGAAAATAACATAATTTTTATGTACAGACAAATCAGTTTTTGAGTGGAGTGAATGCCCATACCATACATGGGCAATCAGGCAAATGTTAATACATGTGTTCAGAGGCTGATTGTTAAAAAAAAGTATCGAATTACACATACTAATTCAGACAAAAGAACAGCGCCTGTGGAAGTATCCATAGAAAAAGCATGCAGTAAAAACAGAATGTCTGTGGGATATGTTGCAGATTCAATTTACCTGTGGGGGGCAATCATTAATTAACTTTAGTACTCTTATTTTTTTTTAATCAAGTCAAGGGGTTTTAGATTAGGTGGCAACACTAATTCAAGATGGATGTATTGAAATTTGTACAGAATTAGCAACTGCTTAGAGGGGAAAAAAATAATACTGAGAATGAAAGAGTAAGCTTGGTTGTTTAGTCAGAAGAAATTATATTATATGCCAAGAAAAGTTTGAAAATCAGTAAGATATACTTTCTAAGCTATTCATCCATGAAACATAATAAATATAATAAATTCATCCATTAAACAAAATAAAATTATAATAAATTTTATTAAGTATGAATATATGTATATTATTCAGACTTATTATTTAGATGTTATCAGTGTTTTGGTGTGATATCGTAACACATAACTTATTAGTAGTAGTAATGCAGTGGAATAGTAGGGTTTTAATTGTGATAAATAAGTATCTTGAAGCTGCTAATCTCTTGTTAGGCATATTTTTTTTTTTTGTTTTTAGCTAAGAAATTTTACTTTTAATAAGGGTATAAGAAGTATAACTAATTTAAAATCCTGTGGTCGTAATATAGTGTAACACCTATCTTGAACTTGATAACATAGTGCGTATCACTGCATTTAGGAATCAATCTATTATCTTAGTGTAATATTGTCCATTAATCAATTAAATTGATTAATTTCATTAATTTTTATTGTTAATCAATTAAATTGTAAATAAACGGAAATAATGCTCCAGACTAGTAGCTTAACTAGAGCCACAAGAAGAGGTGAAAGTGATTCTTGCACTGCTTGTATTGGAATGTGTACTGACCTGGAAAAAAGGTGTCACTTATTTCAGGTCACCCTGCTGTGATCTATCACGGAACAAGTACATGGGCTGTGTTAGGTAGGTACTATGAGTAAGAACATGTGTATGTACACTTGCATGTACATTAATACTAGGCGCCTCCGTAGCCAGGTGGACAGGAGCAGCAGTGCGTAGCACATGCTTCTTGATCAGACCGGGGTTCGAGCCCATGACCACCAAATACGGAGGATGCGGAAAGGTCAGGAAATGACCAACGCATATCCCCAGAGCAATATGGCCTTAGTTGCTAATGCTCCTAAAAACCAAAATAACAATAACAACACTAATACTAGAAGCACTGTAAATATATGTGGCAAATTTAAAGTACTGTTAAGTCATCAAATGCAGACATTGTAGGGATAGTGGACATATGGCATTACTCAGACATAAGGGATGCAGAATTTGAATATGGGAAGTACAATGTATAGAAGAAGGATAGACAGGACAGAAGGGGTTATGCCAGAAGTGTATTGCTAAAAAAATAGTACCGGAATGCTCGTCGATTAACTACAAATAGTTACCTACTCTTTTTTCATTTGCAAAAATAAATAAGTCAAAAATTAGAATATTTGTTCAGTATTCATTTATAACTATTAAATAAAAATTTCAAAAGTAAAAAACAAAGACAAAAAATTTAAAAAATCATAAAAGGAAAAAAAACGAAAACAAAAACTCCAAAATAATATAAAAAATACTGTTCAGAAGAATCATAGAAATTCCCATGCAGGATCGATTATGTATTCTTGTGTGACTGCCCTTTTTATTTGATGGTCAACAGCAGAACGATGAGACTGCAACCAAGTTCGGACATAAAAATTTGGATTCAATAATTCAAATGGTGGACCATGTAGTTTAATAAACAACAAATTTGCCACATGTTCGACAAGAATACGGGATCTTTTCTCAGTTAATATTAAATTTATACTGCTAAAGCCACACTTGCATTCAGAAGAACTACAAGCTATAATTTTGGAATTAGTTTTTAAATGTTCCAAATCTGTGGGCATGCTACAACCACCATTAGCTAAATAATCCCTGTAGGTATTTAAACATTTTGTGAAAGATAAATTAAAATGTTTACAGAGAGAGATTCTATTTCATTTTCTACAAATCCAAGATCAATTTCAAATGGCCATTCGCTTGGTTCAAGAATTCGCAACTCTTTTATAATGTCTGAAGTTGAAATTCCTTCAGTAAATTCAGTAGAATCTGTACTAATGCTCAGCCTATGCTTCATATTATTAATAATACTGTTTAGAAATTGATTTCTATGAATTAATGTTACTTTGTTATTGTCCATTAATGTTACAGAAAATAATTGCATTTTTTCAATAGCATCTGAGGCTTCTAACAACTTTTTTTCCTTTTTGGGGATCTTTTAAAAATTCCAAGTAATGAATTGTATGGCGAATTAATTTGTCTGCTTATACTATTGTCGTATCTCTTTTTTGCAATGACTCTGAAAGAATCGATAGCTCAAACAGTACATCGTACATCAGGGCTAAATTTAGAGCAAACTGTTTGGATGAAATTCATTTATATAATCTGTTGAACGTGAATTGTTCAGTTTTGTTTCGGTTGTTATCTATACTGGCATTTTCAAAATGATGGCATAAAGATGCAAAATTTTGCCAAACTGCTGATACGGTCCTAAAGGAGCTGGCCCACCCACCTTACATTAAATACCCATCCAGTCCTTTTAATTTCTTCACCGATGTTTTGGTAGCACATGCTTCTATTTCTCTCTAGTTTTTTGGAGATTGACTGTACAAAGTGTACAGCTTGTCCATAAATATAACATAACAACATAAATATAACATTAACATAACAATGTACATACTTACACACCTACATACATACACTTGCCTAACGTGGTTTTATGCCTTTTCAAATGCTACAATGGCATGTAGGGGAAACTGCAATTGAAACAGATACACTTTGACACCTTGACCTTGTGACATTACAAACATACTTCCTTAGTGTGATTGCAACAATACAAACATTTGACCCCAACATTTGCATTTCCATTACATTTCATTTTTAGGTGCCACTATTCATGTTTTCACATAAAAAAAATCACTATGAATTATGCATATAAAGTTGAAAATTATGTTTATCCAGTTTATGACTTTTTTTTTTTTTTTTTTAGATTTTAAAGAATTTGAACCTCAGTATCAAAGAAGGGCAAACTGTTGCACTCTGTGGACCAAGCGGAAGTGGAAAATCAACTATCATTAGCCTACTGATGCGTTTCTATGATGCTCAGAGTGGGAATGTATGAAATTTATTTATGTTTATAATTTGACATAATTTACAGTTTTATTATGAAATATTATCATTAAATTTCCACAGTGTAATTCCATAATACAAATTACTTCATGATATTTCGTGTGTCTAATTAAATGTTACTGTTTATATAATATAGAAAAGTGCACTACACAAACTGAAACATTTATGTACAATCAGATTTATATTATATTTTAATATTGCCCATATTATTATCATTAATTTCATCTCAGGTAATGAAGGAATTTTATATGTACAGGTAGTCTCCCTATATATTAATATATGTATACGAGGGGTGACCATTTAATTCACTGACTGGTGCAAGATTTTATGTTCACCCTGCAAACTTTCTGTAATTGTTGCTAGAGGTGCTCTCCCCGATCATTACCAGATGCTGTGTAGGCATACCAGTACTTGTCGAGCTAATGTTGCATGAAGAGAGTTTTTCTTAGTCGTGTATCACTGATAATTGTTTTGAAGCAAGTATCGTGTCGGACATACAGATTGAACAGCGATATGTGATTCGTTATTGTGCTTAAATGTATCAGAAACAGTTAAAGGGATGAATGAAGCATATAGTAATGAGTGTCATGGTAGAACAGCCATATTTAAATGGCACAAGCAATTCAGTGAAGGCCGTGAGTCTGTTGCAGATGACCTAAAGACCCAGTCAGCCTTCCTCCTCAACAATTCCTCTTGCAAAAGCCCAGGAAATCTTGGATGAGGACAGGTGAATTACACTTCATGAATTAGCTGTTAGAATGTCCATTTCATATGGTAGTGCTCAAATTGTGAAAGATCACCTGAAAATGTTGGATTGTACACAATTTGACTTCAGAACAAAAACAGCAAAGAGTAGACCTGTGCAAAGAAATGATTGATCGTTTTGAAACACAGGGGCAAAAGTTCTTAAATCAAATAGTGCCATGTGATGAAACTTGGATTTTTTGCTGTGATCCACAGACAAAATAACAGTCGAGTGAGTGGAAGCATTCTGATTCACCAAGATCTAAGAAATTTCAAGCTTCTCGTTTGGCTAACAAACAAATGGTTCTTGTGTTTTTTGATATAAAAGGCATTCTTGTGCATGCCGTGTGGAACAACTGCAAATAAGGAAGCATATTCTGAGGTTCTCAGAGTCAAACTTCCCCATTCCATTTGTGAGAAACATCAAGAACTTTCTCGTGTGAAGTGATTTCTACATCAAAAAATGATGCCAGGCCCCACACAGCTAATATTGTGCAGCCAGTGATCACTGCCATAGGTGCCAAGGTTCTGCCACCTCCCACTTATTCATCGGACTTAGCTAGCTCCGTGTGATTTTTTTCCTTTTTTCACATCTGAAAGCTAAGCATTTTGCATCTGACAACAATTCTCGCAGTCATAACGGAAGAACTTTGCAGTCTTTCAAAAAATGGCTTGCAAGAAGCATTTAATGTGTAGGTATGATGGTGGCAAAAATGTGTAAAGTTCAAGGGAGAGTATTTCGAGAAAGAGAAATCCACAGAATATTCAAATGACATTTAAGATAAGATCTGGCACCAGTCCATGAATTAAATGATCACTCCTCATATATAAAATTCATTACTTAATGAAATATTCAGATTTTTCCATGAAATGAATTACCTCATGGTATTTGTTGTTGTTGTTCGGTTTAACGACACAAGGGCTATGCCGACCGGGCTAGCCGAGTGGGTATAGTACCTGCCCGGCAACCCAAAGGTCACGGGTTCGATTCCCGCCTCGGGCTTGGGTCAGAGTACTGCAAAAACCTTGGGAGGTGCAATATGGCCACAGAAGCCGATGCACCAACAACTACCAAATCAAAAAAAAAAAAAAAAAAAACAACGGCTACTAAGGCCAAATTGTGTCTCTTCATCGTTAATTGACAAAAAGTATATTGTTAGAGAAATTACATTATATGCTTCCGTACAAACCAATATGTTTTAGATATAATAAAAGTTCTTCAATATTTGCTTCATTTCCTAAGATGCGAGATAAATCGGGTGATATATTCAATTTAGAGAGAGACTGAAAATTGTTTGACCGGATGGTTGAATGTAAGGGACAATCTACCAGGAAATGACGGACTGTAAGTTGCGTCTGACAGGATGGGCATTGTGGTGGGCTTTCACCCAATAATAGAAAGAGATGAGTATGGTGAGTGTGTCCAATTCTGAGTCTTGCCAGTACCACTTCCTCTCATCTGTTTCTTCAGAAGCCAGACAGCCACAGCTTTGGATCTTCTTTTATCTGGTAAAGTTTATTGTTAAGGTCACTTTTCCAGGTCTGTGACTATTTATTGTAGCAGGCTTTGTGTATGACAGACTTAAAATCAGAGAAAGGAACCTGAGGATGTTGTGAGAGAGCGGGTTGAGGATGTTTAGTGGCAAAGTCAGCACTTTCATTTCCCGGAATGCCTGAATGGCCAGGGATCCAGCAAAAACTGATTGACTGATTGGACACACTGCAAGCAAATAGCTGGGAATGAATCTGTTTCAATGTAGGGTGAGAAATGGAGGAATTCTGCCTTATGGCAGAGACAGCACTAAGAGAATCTGTTTAAATTATGGCAGATGAGATGGAAAGCTCAATTATCTTACTAAGCGCTAACTTAATGGCATATAATTCAGCTGTGAAGACACTGCAAGCAAGCAGTAGTGTGGCTGAAATTGTACATAAAGGAAAAACTGCCGCAGCACCTACCATACTCTCAGTTTTTGAACCATCCGTATAAATTTTACAGGCATGGTTGTTCATAGCATGAGCTGAATGTAACTGTCTGATATTTCAGGAAGGTATACTTTTCCCCCACTGGAGGAAGTATGTATCTTGAGAGACAGACACATATGTCCAAGGAGCAACAGGTGTAGTTGTGTCTTGGAAGATTTCATTTAAATTGACATTCCAAGTCTGAACAAGCTCTTTGATCCTGAGAGAGGTGGGTCTATTTTCATTTGGCTTGCTCTCATAGAAGACATCCCAACGAGTATTATAGAGATATTCCCAACTTGGGTGCGATGGTAGACTCTGGATCTTAGCAGCGTAGTGAAGCAGTAGTGTTTTTCTACGCAGGTGTAATGGAGGATCATGCGCTTCAATATACAGACTTTGGATCGGAGAAGTCCTGAAAGCTCCCAACGCAGTCCTCAGAGCACTGTGATGGATCATATTTAGCCGTTTTAAAGTAGTGCTCCTGGTAGAGTCATACACTGGACAACCATAATCTAGCTGTGAATGGATTAAACTTCTATAAAGGTGCAGCAAAGTACACCGATCAGCTCCCCATGACATAGATGATACTGAACAAAGTATATTCAAATGCTTTAAACAAGAAGTTCTCAAATAAGTGATGTGAGCTTGGAAATTTAGTTTGCGGTCTAATAGTAGTCCAAGAAATTTAATGGTATTAACGAGCGGGATTGGAGTATTGTTTATTTGTAATTCAGGTTCAGGATGGAGAGCTCGCTTCTTGCAAAAGTGAGTGACAGTGCATTTCTTTTCTGACAGTCTGTAACCATTCCGTGAAGTCCAGGATTCTATTTTGGTTATGGCAAGTTGTAGCTGCCGTTCAATGGTATTCATACTTTGAGATTGACAGGAAATGGTAAGATCATCTGCATACATGTAAGTTTGAACAGTTTTGGGGATATCTCGTGTCATGCTGCTAACTCGGATTGAAAACAGTGTTGGACTGAGTATTGATCCCTGCGGGACTCCCTCTTCCAGAATGTGAGATGTAGAGAGGACATTTTTGTATCGGACTTGAAAAGAGCGCAATTGCAGGAAATTCTGAATTATTTCTGGCAAATGACCCCTAAGCCCCAGATGGTAAAGGTCCATAATAATACCATGCCACCATGTAGTGTCAAATGCCTTTTCAAGATCTAAATTGACCATGACTAGATGTTGTTTCATGACAAAGGCATTTCGGAGATGAAACTCGGCTTTAATGAGCACATCTAGGGTTGATCTATTTTTTCGAAAGCCATACTGGTGATCTGGAAGGAGATTCTCTGACTCCAGGATGTAAGTGAGCCTAGTATGAACCATTCTTTCGAAAATTTTTCCCATGCAGCTTGTAAGAGATATTGGCCTGTAGTTTTCAACACAGGAAGGATTTTTTCCTGGTTTTGGTAAGGCGATAATGAACGAATGGCGCCATGAACATGGATAGGCATTTTCAGAGTAGATCCGATTGTAAAAAATTAATAGGGTTCTCAAGTCTTCTCCAAGTAAATGCTTTAACATAATGTAATGAACTCCATCTGGACCTGCAGCACTATTGGAAAATCTGTTTAATGATTCTTGAAGTTCTATTAATGTGAACGGTTGGTTGTACGGGAATGAACGGTGCGTGGAGAAGTTAATTTTATACCGTTCTGCACCTGCTTTGATTTTCTGGAAGGTGGAGGCATAGGTGGCAGAAGCTGATATTTTTGCAAATGATTCTGCTAATGCATTTGCAACTTCTTCGGGAGTAGAAATGTCTTTCCCTTTCCAATGAAGTATCGGAGAGGGCAGCCGAGCAAATTTGCCATTTAGTGCCTGTATTCTTTTCCAGATGACTTGTGTGTCCGTGTCTTTGGTAATGGTGGAGGCAAAAGCAATCCATGAATCCCGTTTTGCTTTCTGCCTAACTTGTCTAGCTTTTGCTTTTAGTCTTTTAAAAGCAATTAGGTTACTAGTGGTGGGATACTTGCAGAAATGATTCCAGGCACGGTTTTTTTCCTGTTTGGCAATTAAACAATCTGTATTCCACCAATGATTTCTGTGTTTTCGATATGGTGTGGATTTTGGAATGGAGGCCTTAGCTGCAGTCAGAATCTGATTGGTTATGTAAGTGTTGACATCATCAATATGTTGCCTTTGAACATAAAATCTGTCTAAGCGTATCTGGGCAGAATAGCCACCCCAGTTTGCCTTTTTAAACTGCCAAGTGGATCGTTGGTCAGGATTTGAAGTTACCCCTGTTTGTAGCAAGCAAATAATTGGAAAGTGATCACTGTTGAAGGGATCGGTTAATACCGACCATGTCATGATTGGAAATATGGATGGCGAACAAATTGACAAGTCTATTGCGGAAGCAGATCCAGTTGCTAAGTGGATGTAGGTAGGAGATCCAGAATTTAATAAATTAAGATCATTATTATGCATGAATTCCTCCATCAATTTGCCTCTTATATCCATTGTGCCCGATCCCCACAACGGATGGTGTCCATTCAAGTCACCAAAAGACAAATTGGAGTTGGGAGTTGTGCAATGAGGTTGTTAAGTTCTGAAAGCAGAAGTGGGGCAGATGGCGGAATATAAATGGAAACAATGGTAAATGACGTACCAACTGCAAGGCGAGCTGCCACAGCTTCTAGGGTAGTTCTCAATTGGATCGGCTTGGATGGTATGTTAGCGTTAACAAGAATAGCAACTCCTCCACGTGCAGGTGATACCGAGTTCCTATCTCGTCTGTAAATGGTATAACTTGAAAATTTTGGCAAAACTTGGGGTGACAAGAATGTTTCCTGTAAGCATACACCTATGGGATTAAATTGAGCTATTAAATCTCTTAAGTCATCAGAATGAGTGCTTAGTCCTCTGCAATTCCATTGTATGACCTTGTTCATTATTTAGGTTTACCTGAGGGTGATTCATCTGACTGTTTTCTGTACGTGGGACATTTTTTTCGGTCCTTTTTTGAGAATGTGGGGCGTTTAGTATCCATGGTGTCATCTTCATGGAGTTCTAGAATAGGTTCCTCATTGTCTAGCAGCTCATCTACATCCATGCTTTTGGAGGGAGATTCCGTTTTTTTAGAGACTGATTCAGATTTTAATTGTTCTTTTCCAACTGGGACTAATGGGGGTATGAGTAGGAATGCTGATTGGAGTATTTGTGGCTTCGCTAGTTCTTTTTGGAGGATTATCTTTCTTTGAGGTTGAAAGCATAGATTTCAGCCAGTTTGCTAGAGAGGTGTTAGGTGGAACTGATACATCTGTTTGAGCTGCAGTAGAAACGAAGTTCCGAGTGCGAGCTGCATAGGAATGACTACTAGGCAGGGTTGACATAACTTGTCTACGTGCCTCAGGAAAGGTGACTTTATTTTCTATTTTGTACTTTTGAATTTTCTTTCCTGTAATCCATAGCTCACATGTTTTGGAAAAAGCTGGGTGGCTTTCTTTGCAGTTGGGACAAACAGGAGTTTTGACAGAGCAATCCGCTTGAGTGTGATCTTTAGAGCCACAGATGGGACATATGGCCTCACCTCTACATGCCTGCTGCGAATGCCCATATTTCTGGCATTTGAAGCAGCGAACGGGATTCGGGATAAATGGTCTTATACGACAATTCAA
The DNA here is from genome assembly GCF_048544385.1 of Mastigoproctus giganteus. Classification (NCBI taxonomy): domain Eukaryota; kingdom Metazoa; phylum Arthropoda; class Arachnida; order Uropygi; family Thelyphonidae; genus Mastigoproctus; species Mastigoproctus giganteus. Next base: position 123,198,523 of record NC_143584.1, on the reverse strand, counting down.
ATAACCAGCTTTAATTGAGGATGGTAAGTCTGGCGTACTGAATGTTAAAATGATCGATCTCGTTGGAGTGAGATTTCCATCTTTTTTAGTCATAATCCGTTTCACATTTGTAACTTTTTGACTACTTAGTTCTTGAAGTAGCTCTTCTTCGGAGACTGTAATTAGGTCCCACTCACTGATTACACCCTTTGATAAATTTAAGGTTCTGTGTGGAGTAATTGATACTGTGAGCCCACAAAATGATGTTGTGTTTAAGAGCTGCTCAGAATGTTTAGCGGTGGCAGTTTCAATGAGGAGATCTCCGGATTGTAATCTTTTCACCATTTTTGGTGATCCAGTAATTGATTCCAAATATTTTTGAATCAAGAATGGTGACAATTTGCCTACAGGTTGGGAGGATAAGGAATGAATCACCAAGAAATTTGGTAATTCATCATGGCATTCAGGTTCCCTTCTAAGCCTTTTGGGCTGGTTGGTGTCACGGTTGTTGTCAGGAATTTCTGACCTTGAGCTTGATGGCTCTAAAGGTGGATAATTAGTTGTATCCATGTTAGCTCCTTTTGGCCCTGGGGGTATATTTTTACCACCCAGATTACCGGCCCCACCACGGGGAGGCAGGAGCAGTGCCACTTGTGGCCAAGCGTATAGGTTAGTACAATTAGTAAGACGGATTTAATTAAACAAAAAGGTTCTTTCCTTCTTCTGGGCTCTCTTCTTAGTGCTTTTAAGAAAAAGGGCTACTTAAAGAAAAAGTTTAATAATCAAGGGAGAAAACAAAATAGAACCTAGTCGCTTACAGAAAAACGCTTTTCAATCGCACGAGAATCGCTTGGCCATGGAAACGCTTGGCACCCGGGGCCTCATGGTATTTAGTCTGTGTAATTTAATGTTAATATTTCTATAGTTACTGATTGGTGTCATCTCTATATCATTGTTGTTTTTTTTGTTTCATTTTAATAATATGTAACTATCCTTCAGCTGATGAAGGTTTGTTATGTGGGCAAAATTTAAGTAATGAAATTTGTCTGCATATGGCCCAATGGAAGATTCAAAAAATTCTAAAATAGAAGAGTTCTGTTAATATCTTAGAAAGAGCATTGGAAATTAATGACACAGAAAGAATAGTATTGGGTTGAGATTTTAAATAGTAGGGTAGGAAATAGTGATTACATCTGCATAAATAATTTAGGAAAATTTGGAGAGAAAGATATGTCATCTGACAAAAATGGTAAAAGGCTACTAGAATTTTGTACAAATATGCACTCTTACCTATAAAGCTAGCAGCAAATTTATATGAAGAAATCATAATAGAAATAAGGAAAACATAATTAACTGTCTCATTATAGAAAGGAACTTAATCAATTAGTTGTAGGTGCAAGGGTGTAGTACATATAGTGGATTGCAGATTGAAAATAGCCATCATTTTGTATTAAGCAAATTAAAAATGTTAAAAAAATGTTTCTGGTGAGTAAATCTAATAAGAAGTTAAAAAAAGTATTGGATCAAATAAAAATCAAAAGGTTCTCAGATTTCCCAACTCTCATTAAATATAGAAACCTTCATAAAAGTTAAATGGAATCTTGAACTAATATGAATTTAGATAAAGATTTGTAAAATTTTAAGAGTTATAGTGATAGCTGCGAAAAGAGGAATGTGAGAAATAGGTCTGTAAAGATGAATAATTTTTGACATAAAAGGCCAATGGTTTTAGCAGATAATTTTATGAAATTTAGAACTCCATTGTAGACCCAAGAAGTTAAAAAAGACAGTTAGAGAAAAGAAAAAATATCATAAGGAACTTTTAGTGAATAAATCAAATGAATCTAATGAAATACTAAGAAAATTGCAAGGGATTTTTAAGTTATGTGTAAAGGAGATAAAGAACTTCCTGATATAGAAAAATATCAGGAAGGTGCAAAAATGGTTTGTTGTTTAGTTAAAACTCTCGGAACAAGGGGGAAAAACTGCAACCAAGATAATCAAAAATGATATGAATGAAGTTAAGCATAAGAGCAGGATATGTTGAAAGTATTGAGCAAATATTTTGATTTTCTGACTGAAGAGGCTTAAAGATCCTCACTGAAGGAGAGGAAAAGATTGAAATTGAGAATTTGGCATAAAACCTCTATTATTGAGTTAGAAAATATAAAAAAATACCAATGGAAAGCTAGAAAGTAAATGAAATTAGCCCTGAAATTTTGGAAGAGGTTGGAGGGAAAAGTGTCACTGATTACATCACATTATCTAGAGGTTTTTCTTAAGGAATTCCAGAAGATGTAGAACACAATTATGAGAAGGGAAAAAAATGTTTTCACTTTGCTTTTATTTCTTTTTTTGTATATTGGCCAATATATAAAAATAGAAAGAATGCTGAATGTGGAAATTCAGCATTCTTTCCATAAAATCCATGCAAGTATCTTAGAGAAGACAGGTGAAAGTAATGTTTAATGCAACTTTGTGAAAGAACTGTCAAGTTTCAGTTAAAGGGGGGATGTTAGGAAGAAATATCCATACTAAGTCAAATTATAGAAAAGTTATGGGAACATAACAAGAACCTGTATTTAAGTGTTTTTTTTTTTTTTTTTTTGCAAGGATTGAAACTGGAAAATAATTTAAAATTAAACTTGGAGTGAGGCAGGGCTGAATCTTAACACCACTTCTTTTTATAATTTTCATGGACCATTTAATGAATGTAAGTTACTGATAAAGTTTGTGAGATGTAAAAATCATTATTATACGTGGATGATACTGTGCTGTTAAATAGAAGTTTGAAAGAGCTTCAAGAATCTCTGAATAATTTAGATAAATTTAATAAATATTTGAGAATTTGGCATGAAAATTATTTAACAAAAGAAAATTTCTGAATGTTAGGAGGTAAGAAGTATTTAGTGTTGTCTAAATAACCAACAATTGGAATAAGTTAGTAATTTTGTGTATCCAAGAACAGTCTTTAATAATGATGCCAGATTCGACATGAAAATAAACAATAGAATAGAATAAGTAAAGTAGGAATTATAGGAAGCCAGATAAACAGATCTGTTTGGTGCAGAAGAGAAATTGGCCAAAAGACAAAATTAGCTGTTTATAATGAAATTTTTAAGCCTACTTGAACCTATGGTGTTGAACCTATGGTGTCTTACCCAGGTCTCAACAAGACCTGGGTAAGACACTGGGAAATATAGGGATTGATCATAAATTAGAATCTTCAGAAATTAGAGTTTTTAAGAAAAATTACCAGAACTTAACAGTTGGTGGCAACAGCAATGCCATATTACAAATGACAAATAAGAAAAAATCTTGGGGATGACAAATATTCAATCAAAAGTAAGTGCAAAGCATTATTAAGGTGGTATAGACATGTAAAAAAGATGAAAGAATGGTAATTAGCTAATAAGATTAATTTGAATTCAAATTACCACAATGATGATGATAGCAAGAGACTTAAATGATGATGTTATCATAAAATTATCAATTGTATTTTAAGTGTTGTACCTTTTTGAGTAAAGTGACAGTAGTTCAAAATGGAATAGGACTGAGAAGTGTCACTTTACCTGATTCTTGTCCAACCATTTTCACTCAGAGGAAAAGCGGCATATTTCTTTTTAACAACGAATATCACAGTTACATTTGTGACAATTTTCAAGTTAAAAACTTGTTTGTTTTTTTTCGTTTTTTTTTGTTGCATTATTATTACACTGAGCATTTTTGACATGTCACTTTTCTCACCAGCAGTGAATGTGAGGGGCAGTGGAAAATCCAACCTCTCTTATAATGGTTATAGTATGGGTAGTTTTGAATATTTCTTTTTGTGCATGTTTGAAAATATATAAATGCCATGTCTTCAGCATGTTTGTCCATCTATATGTAACAGTTCATCTCCCTGTGAATTTTATATTTATCTCTTTTATAAAGTTTTGTTCAGCCATTCCAAATTTTGTTTAAATCGTACAAAATTGTTGCTGATTGAAGGAATCAGTGGAATGAAAGATGTACAAAAAGAAAAATTCTCAGTTCAGGCATGGCATGTCATAAAATGGCTGCTTTTTTGAAGATTTTGTTTTTAGTATTCGTTTGCCGGTGTCCGGCAAACGAATACTAATGAATACTAAAAAAGGAATACTAATGAATGCCAGTGATCCCCAAGGTTCAGTTTTCTCCCACTCTTTTCCTCTTGTATATTAATGGCCTTCTTCCATTGACTGGAAATCCTATCCATAGTTTTGCTGATGATAGCACATTGCATTCCACTTTCCATTTTGAGAAACCTCGTCCTGCTCAATCAGCTTCAACTTCTTGAAAATCTGCTACGAATTCCTTAAATGCGGATCTTCAGGTAATTCTCCAGTGGGGCAAAGACAACTTAGTTGATTTCAACCCTTCTAAAATTCAGTCTTGTCTTATATCTCACAAAAAGGATTCTTCTGCTCCTGTGCTTATCTTTAGTGACACTCCGATTTCTAGGCAAAATGATATATCTCTTTTGGGGATTACCCTGACTTCTAATCTCTCTTGGCACAAGCACATTACAAATATTGCTTCTTCTGCATCTAAAAAACTTGGTTTTCTCTTTCGCTCTTGGCGTTACTTTTCTTCCAAACAGCTGCTCACTCTGTATAAATCGCAAATCCGCCCTGCCATGGAATATTGTTCCCACATCTGGGGTGGTGCCTCCAAAACCTCTCTCAGGCTTCTTGATTCCATTCAGAAGAGGGCAGTTAGATTAATTAATGACTCATCTCTAACAGAGTCTCTGCACTCGCTGTCTCATAGATGTAGAAGAGGCCTCTTCTACAGATACTTCCATGGGCACTGTTCTTCTGAATTAGCTTCTATAATTCCTGCTCTCTCTTTCAAAACAGTCCGAACACGTGCCGCCACCAGCTAACATCCATTTACTGTCCAACTTCAAACTCACAGAACCAACTTTTCATCTTCCTCGTTTATTCATTCAACTGCCGTTTTCTGGAACAACCTTCCTTCATACGTATTTCCTGAAAATTACAGTCTACAGAAGTTAAGTCCATTGTCAACAAATATCTTCTTTTGTCTTCTCAACCTCCAACCCAAGCACGGTACTAAGTACTATAGGTTCTAACACCTTTCGTGTTTGGGGTTTACATAAAAAAAAAAAAATTTAATGAATATTTAATAATGAATTATAACTATTTGTTAAAATTCTAGAAGAAATAAGTACAATATGTTACAGAAAGTTGAGTAGGTATTATATCATATATAGTGAAGCATACATAAATACTTTTTATATGTTACTAGTTAATGAATTAATGACTGATTGATGAAAAGTTAATTTATTTACTTTTCACTTCTAATAATTGCAGAAAATAGAATTATTCACTGTAATTTAAGAAAAAAATCAAAATTTTAAAACTTTTCAAATTTGATTTTTTATATTTAGCTAACATTATTTAACTGTTATAACCGAAGTGCTGATTTTCAGTTTGTGCATTCCACTTATCTCATATAGTAAAGCCTTAATAATTTGGACTAAGGGGGAGGGGATAGTCTGAAATATAGATTATAATTATTTGTATTCAATAGATTATTGAATACAAATAGTTGAAATCAAATAAAAAAAATTAATAATATTTTTAAGAAATTACCTTCAATTAATATATTAAATATTAATATCTGATTGATTGGGCATTTTTGAAGAAATCAGAATTTCTATGAGTAAAGGCCCTTTGTATTGCCATTT